>NC_052067.1:125347691-126731441 GCF_015852505.1 Tachyglossus aculeatus | reverse complement strand
AGCTGAACTGGTGACCTTGAAAAAGGAGGTTTTGACTTGCAAGGAACATGTGTTCCAGTAACCTCTTTTAATTCTTGCAGAAGCTCTTTTGAAGCATCATGGTGGGACAGATTTTTCCTCATTAATGTAACCTTATCCAGACTCTAATGAATATGTCTTCCAGAAATAGAGTTTTGGAGAAATACAGACTTGCCTTCAATCATACAGCTATCCTTCACTTTTAAAGATAGCTACTGAAGCTAAGATCCTACTTATGTAATGGATTTACCAGATGTATTAGGATCGAGTGTCCAGTAGATACAATTCACTATTATAGGGACTCGAGAAATATGAGATAAAAAGAAGACTTGTTCACTACCCACAGGGAGCTAATAGCTGGGGCTGAATGCAACTGCTCTGTAGTCAATTCATGCCATTTGCAAAGCACATTTACACAGTACATTTGTAAAAATTGTTCTCTGATGCTCTGACGTGGCTCAGTGGAAAGAGCACGGGCTTTGGAGTCAGAGATCATGGGTTCAAATCCTGGCACCGTCAATTGTCAGCTGTGTGACTTTGGGCAAGTCACTTCACTTCTCCGTGTCTGTTACCTCATCTGTAAAATGGGGATTAAGACTGTGAGCCCCCTGTGGGACAACCTGATCACCTTGTAACCTCCCCAGCGCTTAGAACAGTACTTTGCACATAGTACGCGCTTAATAAATGCTATTATTATTATCATTATTATTATTGTTGGCACTTTGTCAGGGAGCTTACACTCTAGTGACGGAGAAAGGCACACACGTATTGTAAATACGAAGATAGCACATGAGAATAAAATATAGACCCAACTAGAAACAGCAAAAATATATGAACATAATCAGTCGGTAAATGGAGAGAGTGCGTGCGTGTGTGTGTGTGTGTGTGTGTGTGTGTGTTATATGTAAATGTTAGGTCACTGTTGAGGTGTAGTAGCAATTAGTTTGAGAATATCTTCCAGAGTTGGCTTGTAATTATGACCTGCCATTTGACAATGTTTGGTGTAGGGCACATTTTGAGGTGGTATATGCAGCGAATCCAAAGAATACAATTGTTTCCTTCCAACCTCCGTGAACTATTTGCAGTCACTCTGGAGAATAGATTGGAATTGCTACAGGTAATTCTTACTTCCAATATACAGATTTCCCGCGAATTGGGAAAGGTTGCAGCAGCTGGTTTGCTTCACCACCAACAACAGACTCAAGTAATATGGGTCCTGTTTTTGCCAAGCTCGGTGCTCTTTCTACCTTGCTCCGCTTCCTCATCGCATAATTGATTTGATTTGTAACATATTAAATTTGGAATTGTATAAGCAGCTGGTGGAATATCAAAGCCACTGAAGTGCAGGAAGTCCTAACACACAAATCAAATTTCAACCGGAGTGCCAAAACGTTTTGTTTGTTTTTCTAATTTTCTTTCTCTGATCCTGGAGAGAATACTTAGATATTTGCCTAAAAATACTCATCTCTAATGATTCTGCAGTATTCCTTTAGCGGCGTGGCTGGTAGAATACAGGATATGTGAATCGGGCTCACTACATCTTGCTGTTAACTAGATAGCACTTTGAGGTTGTTTCTCTTTTAATCTGTGTTTTAAAATAAATCATTTCTTTTATTAATAGCATCATTAACTTCAGTTCTAGCTAGATGCAAATTGAAAGTGGTGCTGTTTTGAGCTGGTTTTTATTGTAGTGCCTGGCAAGATGCACACTAAGATGTAAAACTCTGTTACTAATTGCCAGCCCCATTAATAAACAGCATGAGGCAAGGAGCTCTGCTCCATCTACTACTCAAAATATGAGCGGAGGTCAGCACCACAGCAGAGGAAATAAATAATACAGCCTTGCACTAAATCCTGATGCATGAAAGTGAATGAGAATTGATATTAAATATATTTAATTTTAAAAACAAACAAAATCAGAAATCTTCCTGTTCTCCAATGAGGACAAAGGGAGTTGAATGCAGTGTGAAAAGGGAAAAAAAACATCAAAAACTGTCCAGTCAATTTTTAGTGGGTTATTTCAAGTGATGTTTAATACCATTCATATCTTCATTCATTCATCCAGTCGTATTTATTAAGCGCTTTACTGTGTGCAGAGCACTGTACTAAGTGCTTGGGAAAGTACAACACAACAATAAACGGTGACGTTACCTGCCCATCACGAGCTCACAGTCTAGAGGGAGGGGGAGATGAGGAGTGGGAGATGAGCAAAAGTGGGGATTAATCTGGGAGGGCCTCTTGGAGGAGATGTGCCATCAGTAGGGCTTTTAAGTCAGGAGGATAGTAATTGTCCATCAGATTTGAGGAGGTAGGCCATAACGGGCTAGAGGCAGGACGTGGGCCAAGGGTCGGCATCGTGAGTTTGAGGCACAGTGAGAAGGTTAACAGCAGAGGAGCGAAGTATGTGGGCTGGGTTGTAGGAGAGAATCGAAGTGAGGTAGGAGGGGGCAAGGTGATGGAGTGCTTTAAAGCCAAAGGTGAGGAGTTTTTGTTTGATATGGAGGTGAAGAGGTAACCACTGGAGATTTTTGAGGAGGGGGAATGACATGTCCTGAACCTTTTTGTAGAAACACGATCTGGACAGCCAAGTGGAAGTGTGGACAGGAGTGGGAAAAGACAGGTCAGCAAGGAGGCTGCTGCAATCATCTAAGCAGGTTAGGATGAGTGATGGTATTTATGTAGTAGCAGTTTGCATGGAGAGGAAGTGGTGGATTTTAGTGATATTGTGAAGGTGGGACTGACAGGATTTGTTGATGGAGTGACTATGTGGGTTGAATGAGCGGAGTCAAGGATAATGCCATGGTTACGGGCCTGTGAAACGAGAAGGATGATGGTTCCATCTATAGTGACGGGGAAGTCAGGGAGAGGACAGGGTTTGGGTGGGAAGATACGGAGTTAATAATAATAATGACGGCATTTGTTAAGCGCTTACTATGTGCAAAGCATTGTTCTAAGCGCTGCGGAGGATACAAGGTGATAAAGTTGTCCCACCTGGGGCTCACAGTCTTTATCCCCATTTTACAGGTGAGGTAACTGAAGCACAGAGAAGTTAAGTGACTTGCCCAAAGTCACACAGCTGACAAGTGGTGGAGGCGGGATTTGAACCCATGGCCTCTGACTCCAAAGCCCGCACTCTTTCCACTGAGCCATACTGCTTCTCTGTGGACGTGCTAGGCTTGAGTGATGGGAGGACATCCAGGTAGAGATGTCTTGAAGGCAGGAGGAGATGCCAGCCTGGAGAGAGGGAGAGAGATCAGGGGAGGAGATGTAGATATAAGTATCATCTGCATTGAAATGGTAGAGATGGTAACAATAAACAGTGACATTCCCTAGCCACAGTGAGCTCACAGTCTGGAGAGGGGAAGACAGACATCAATGCAAATAAATAAGATTGCAGATATATACATGCGTGCTTTGGGAGTTGGAGGTGCGGGGAAGAACTAAAGGGAGCACGTCAGGGTGATGCAAACGGGAGTGAGAGATGAGGAAAAATGGAACTTATTCTGGGAAGGTCTCTTTGAACGGGGGAGAGTGATTGTCTGATCTGAGGAGGAAGGGCATGCCAGGTCATAGGCAGGATGTGGGCCAGGGGTAGGCAGTGAGACGGGCGACAAGGCACAGTGAGAAGGTTAGCACTACAGGAGCGAAGTATGTGATCCATTCTTTTGTTGAGTTGATTACAGGGATCTGCTGTGTACTCTTGCTTTCTCCAGAATTGAAGTAAAAAAAATGAATAATTTCAATGCAAGGAGAAATTTATGCAGCATCTGTAGTTAATCATTTATTACAAATTTTGTACAACCTACTTGTCTCCTTTCTTTAGAAGCATCATGGCATAGTGAATAGAGCATGGGCCTAGGAGTTAGAAGGTCATGGGTTCCAAACCCAGCTCTGCTACTTGTCTGCTGTGTGACCTTGAGCAAGTCAGTTCACTTCTCTGGGCCTCAGTTACCTCATCTGTAAAATGGGGTTTGAGACTGTGAGCCCCACATGGGACAGGGACTGTGTCCAACTCCATTTGCTTGTATCCATCCCAGTTCTTAGTATAGTGCCTGGCACATAGTGAGCGTTTAACAAATACCATTATTATTATTACTATCATCATTGTTATTGTTATTATTATTAAAAAGATGTAAGCTGCTCAAGGGCAAGGAGTTTGTCCACTACCTCTATTGTACTCTCCCAAGCACTTAGTACAGTACTCAGTCCATAGTAGATGCTCAATAAATGCTGTTGATTAACTGATTAATTAATTATAGGCTGGGTTTCAAATCACAGTTTTTTATAATTCCAAAGAAATAGTAAAGATATAATTATGTTGAAGCCATCTCTTCCCTAAGTAGGGAATGGAAAGTTGTCTTGAATATGAGCTAGAAGCCCTCAATGAATTTTATGAATGTAGCAGTAATCTGTTTTGCACATACACACAAAACCACACATGCGCACACACATGCATGCATGCACACACACACACACACACACACACACACACACACACACACACAAACACACACTGCAAGAAGCAGCATGGCTCAGTAGAAAGAGCATGGGCTTTGGAGTCAGGAGTCATGGGTTCAAATCCCGGCCCTGCCAGTTGTCAGCTGTGTGACTTTGGGCATGTCACTTAACTTCTCTGTGCCTCAGTTCCCTCATCTGTAAAATGGGGATTAAGACTGTGAGCCCCCCGTGGGACAACCTGATCTCCTTGTAACCTTCCCAGTGCTTAGAACAGTGTGTTGCACATAGTAAGCACTTAATAAATGCCATCATTATTATTATTATTATTACTGCAAGAGCTTTATGGGAATAGCTGAACATTGGTACACCATAATGTTGCATTCTCAGGATATTTGGAGAAGTCCCCATGTGCAGTCCGTAAGCTGGATGAGAGCAGCTATTCTGTTCTTAATACTGACTCCGTCAATTAATCAGTGGCATTTATTGAGCATTTACTATGTGCACAGCACTGTAATAAGAATTTGGGAGAGTACAAAACAACAAAATTAGTGAACATGTTCCCTACCTGTAATGAGCTTACAGTCTAGAGAGGAAGACAGACATTAATGTGAATGAATAAGTAGTTTATAATATATGATTTAAAGATATGCACATAAGTGCTGTGGGGTGCATTCATTCATTCAATCGTATTTATTGAGTGCTTACTGTGTGCAGAGCACTGTACTAAGCGCTTGGGAAGTATAAGTTGGCAACATATAGAGACAGTCCCTACCCAGCAATGGGCTCACAGTCTAGAAGGGGGAGACAGACAACAAAACAAAACATGTAGACAGGTGTCAAAATCAAAGTAGGAGTTTGGGGAAAAGGTATTTAATCCCCATTTTAGATGAGAAAATGAGGCCCAGACAAGATAAGTAACTTGCTGTGTGAGGTCACACACAGCAGGCAAATGGCAGAATCTGAATTAGAACCCAGGTCTTCTGATTCATTCATTCATTCATTCAATCGTTGGGAAGTGGGGTGAATATCAAATATCCCAAAGTCACAGATCTAAGTGTAATTGTCACTCTCTGTCCAACTCAGAAGGGTCGAAAGACCCAAATGAGCAAAATGGGGTGGTGTTACCGAGCATGGAATTTCAAACAATTCTCTATTGGAGACACGGATTAAGAAAAAGGAGACGTTAGCATTCCTACATATATTTTCCAGGGACAGTGTAAAAAGCTGGATGAAAAAAGTGTGAGAATCCCTTAACATTTCTGCCAGAACTCAACAGAGTAGCCAGCTAATGCTAGAAGTGTTTGCGCCATCACATTTTTGTCACAATTCAGCACAATAGGAATACAAAATAATTGGGATGCCGCAGATAGAGCATGTTTCGCATGAGAGTATAATGTCTCCTAATTGGACTCAACCGATTGGAAGCAATGGGAGGCTCTGCATTTGCCCCCCGGTCCCCCAACTCCAAACTCCAGCCTTTCTGGACGCCGGAGCTCATGCAGAAAACATTGTGGCGATCAGACAGGCTGGCTGGGTAAAGAACTTGAATCACTCTTGGCCAATATGGTCCAAGCATTGTCATCAGAGAAGCAGCGTGGCTCGGTGGAAAGAACCCATGTTTGGGAGTCAGAGGTCATGGGTTCAAATCCCGGCTCTACCGCTTGTCAACTGTGTGACTTTGGGCAAGTCACTTAATTTTCTCTTTGCCTCAATTACCTCATATGTAAAATGGGGATTAAGACTGTGAGCCCCACGTGGGACAACCTGATCATCTTGTATCCTCCCAAGCGCTTAGAACAGTGCTTTGCACATAGTAAGCGCTTAACAAATGCCATCATTATTATCAAGTGTAACAAAGTAGACTTGGAAGCAGGTCTGATAGTAGATGTAGTTGTAGTTGTTATAGTAATGGTAGTATTCATTCATTCATTCATTTCCCCATCTTACTTCCTTCCCTTCCCCACAGCATCTGTATATATTTATATATGTTTGTACATATTTATTACTCTATTTATTTATTTTACTTGTACCTATCTCTTCTATTTATTTTATTTTGTTAGTATGTTTGGTTTTGTTCTCTGACTCCCCCTTCTAGACTGTGAGCCCACTGTTGTGTAGGGACTGTCTCTATATGTTGCCAGCTTGTACTTCCCAAGCGCTTAGTACAGTGCTCTGCACACAGTAAGCGCTCAATAAATACGATTGATTCATTCATTCATTCATTCAGTCGTATTTATTAAGCACTTACTGTGTGCAGATCACTGTTCTAAGTGCTTGGGAAATGCAATTCGGCAACAAATAGAGACAATCCCTACCCAACAATGGGCTCATAGTTTGGAAGTCTAGAAAGTAGCAGCAGTAGCAATAGCAGTAATGGTAGAGAAGCAGAGTGGCGCAATGGAAAGAGCACAGGCTTTGGAGTCAGAGGTCATGGGTTCAAACCCCGGCTCCGCCAATTGTCAGCTGTGTGACTTTGGGTAAGTCACTTAACTTCTCTGGGCCTCAGTTACCTCATCTGTAAAATGGGGATTAAAACTGTGAGCCCCACGTGGGACAACCTGATCACCTTGTAACCTCCTCAGCGCTTAGAACAGTGCTTTGCACGTAGTAAGCGCTCAACAAATGTCATCATTATTATTAGTAGTAGTAGTAGCAGGAGTAGTATGAGAAGCAGTGTGGCTTAGTGGAAAGAGCCTGGGTTTGGGAATCAGAGAATGTAAGGTCTAATCCCGGCTCCACCACTTGTCTGCTTTGTGCTTTTGGGCAAGCCACTTAACTTCTCTGTGCCTCAGTTGCCTCATCTGTAAAATGGGGATTAAGACTGTGAGCCCCAAATGGGACAACCTGATTACCTTGTACCTACCTCAGCACTTAGAACTGTGCTTGGCAAACAGTAAGCGCTTAACAAATACCATCATTATTATTATTATTATTATTAGGAGTAGTAGTAGCAGTAGTTGTAGTAGTAGTAATAGTAATAGTGGTTAAGGAGTCACTATTGCAGGCAGAATAGTGAACTAATTACTAAGGGAAAAATGCAATTATGAGAGTTAGAGCCCTCTGGGGGCTCATAAACTAAATAAAGGCTGGGGAAAGATTTGATGGCAGACAGATTAGGAAAGAAGAAATTTATAAGTACAAAAATAAACTGAAAAACAAAGTGCAGAACCCAGAAGTCTGGTGGTAAAGGAGACTGGTAGTGACCACAGAGTTCTACCGCCTGGGTTGTCCATACACAAGCCACACCGAAGCTTCCTCATGGAAATTGGAAAAGGCACTGCATAAATTCATCATGGCTTCACATATGCACAGTATGTCTCCTTGTGGGCAGAAATTATAACAATAATAATAATTATGGCATTTGTTAAGTGCTTACTATGTGCAAAGCACTGTTCTAAGCACTGGGGGGAGATACAAGGTGATCAGGTTGTCCCACGTGGGGCTCACAGTCTTAAGCCCCATTTTACAGATGAGGTAACTGAGGCTCAGAGAAGTTAAGTGACTTGCCCAAGGTCACACAGCAGATGTGTAGCAGAGCCGGGATTTGAACCCATGACCGCTGACTCCCAAGCCTGTGCTCTTTCCACTGAGCCATGATCTACCAACTCTATCATATTGTAGTCTCCAAAGTATTAAGCACAGTGCTCTGCACACATTAAATACTAAATAAATTCCATTGATTGATATCAGTTACAGGGGCCCTGAGTGACATGATGTGGCTTCAATCAATCAATCAATCAGTCAGTGGTATTAGCTGACTGCTTATAATGTGCAGAGCACTGTACTGAATACACACTTGGGAGAATACAATACAACAGAATTAACAGACCCATTCCCTGCCCATAACAAGTTCACAGCCTTGTGTTGGATGGGAACCAGATCTGATCAGGTTATCTTGAATCTACCCAGTGTTTAGTACAGTGCTTTATGCAAAGTTCCTAACAATCATTATTATTAATACACTTTTCTGTAAAACAGATTCTCCGCCAACATTAGTGATTGTGACTTTCCCATTGTAGAATGAGACGAACCACATGAGTAGCATACATAAAGAATGAGTAAATTATAGACAGGTATATAATTTGAATACAGACTCAATCATTTGATCATCATCAATCGTATTTATTGAGCGCTTACTATGTGCAGAGCACTGTACTAAGCGCTTGGGAAGTACAAATTGGCAACACATACAGTCCTTACCCAACAGTGGGCTCACAACCTTACTTATGTTTTTTTCCCACCTATATCCTTTAACTTATATACAGTCCTAATGCCTGCCCCCCACCCCCCTTCAGTGGCTTAGTGGGTAGAGCAAGGGCTTGGGAGTCAGAAGCTCATGGGTTCAAATCCCAGCTCCTCCACTTGTCTGCTGTGTGATCTTGGGCAAGTCACTTCACTTCTCCAAGCCTCAGTGCCCTCATCTGTAAAATGGGAATTCAGGCTGTGAGCCCCACATGGGACAGGAATTGTGTTCAAGTCGATTTGCTTATATACACCCCAGTGTGTAGTTCAGTGCCTGACACAGAGTAAGTGCTTAACAAATATTATTATTATTATTATTATTATTATTATTATCATTATTATTATTATGGCTGTCATCACAAATTTTACAAGTGTATTCCTGCAGCCAGAGCTTGGGAAGCAGTGTGGCTCACTGGAAAGAGCACGGGCTTGGGAGCCAGAGGTCATAGGTTCTAATCCCGACTCTGCCACTTGTCAGGTGTGTGACTTTGGGCAAGTCACTTAACATCTCTGGGCCTCAGTTGCCTCATCTGTAAAATGGGGATTTAGACTGTGAGCCCCACGTGGGACAACCTGATCACCTTGTATCCCCCCAGTGCTTAGAACAGTGCTTTGCACATAGTAAGCACTTAACAAATGCCATCATCATCATCATCATCATTAATGTTTATATGAGAAACAGAAGAAAATACAGTTGGGTGGAAGGAAAAGAGTTTTGATATTAGATAATTGTGGGCAGGGAATGTGTCTGTTTATTGTTCTGTTGTACTCTCCCAAGCACTTATTACAGTGCTGTCACATAGTAAGTACTCACTAAACACGATTGAATGAATAATTGATATGGAGTTGATGGAAACTCGTAGACCAGAAGTAATCCTCTTTGAAAGCTACTTGCAAAATACCCCTTTGTGCTGCAATTCGTGGACATTTAAGATGTAACTAAACCTTTGACTTTTTGGTATTTGAGTAGTTATTTATCCATGTCTTAGAGGATAGCTGGCAGATATTATCTCCGGAGCTATGGACCGGATATCTCTCTCTTTCCTCAGCAATGTGGGGTCCAGTTTTTTTGTTTTGTTTTTCCAAATGGAATGTGCATTGTTACTAGAGTCTACAGGTGTCAGGTTCTCCACTGCCTAGATAGAAAAGTTGAATGCTGGTTTCCTGGTTTGTACGTCATCTGGCTGGAAGCTAGGGTTCAAGAAAAAATCAACTCTATCATCACAGGAGCCGTATGACCACTCAGACTGTGGAGGTGTTGGGCATATTATTAGACACGTAAGCCTCTAGAATACCGTTGTTTTTAATCTGTTCATATAGCTAAGTTTTCTACTTAGGGAAAGCTTCCACTCTGTCATCTTCCTATTTTTCTTATGTAACTTAAATACACTGTTTTATGTTGGCCAGTTTGTTTATTTGAATTAATTGAACTTGCCCATTTGATTAGTGGTGAAGAGCAGGTATCTGATTGGGGTTATCTATAGTGACTACATATTCCCAGTCAAAGTGAGACAGGAGACCCAGGCAGTGGGCCAGACGTGGGTGGGGTGAAGGTGGGAAATTAATGGGAGGCAGGAAAGAGGAGTAAGGAAAACATCAGAAAAGAAAGAAAAAGACAAGTAGATGACAAGTAGAGACAGAGTGACAGGCAGGTATTCAGGGGGAGGAAGAAGATAACACAGGCAGAGGAACACATTCACGCACACACATGCAAACACACAACCCAGATGCTCATATATAATATACATTATTTATATGTATATATTTATACATATATATATATATATTTATATTAATATACACATACATTTAATAGAGAGACACACACTCACCCAAATATACAAACTGAGGTTTGGGGCAGAGCTAAGCAGAAAATACAGAAAGAGATATAGAAGAGGAAAAAGTGAGGGCCGCCACTACAGCTCCTCAGGTTTGTCGTTGTCACTGCTTGGCCATCTCCAAAAAGCCCCGAATGGAAAGGATCAGTGGGAACTAGGAAACCAGTAGCCAAGATTGATGTCTTCATCTGAGACCTGAGTTTTTCTGCTGCTTCTGCTCAGTTGGGCTGCTCCTTTGCTCCCCAGAGTTCTTGCTGTCCCAAAGCCACCACTGCTAAAACTGTACGTTTTTCAGTCTCACTGTCTTTCTTTCAAATGAGAATAGTAATAATAATAATTCTGGTATTTGTTAAGAGCTTACTGTGTGCCAGGCACTGTACTAAGCACTGGGGTGGATACAAGATTCAAAATGGGTTGGACACAGTCCCTGTCCCACGTGGGGCTCGCAGTCTCAGTTCCCATTTTACAGATGAGGTAACTGAGGCACAGAGAAGTGAAGTGACTTGCCCAAGGCCACACAGCAGATAGGGGGTGGAGCCAAGATTAGAACCCATGCCCTTCTGACTCGCAAGCCCAGGCTCTATCTACTACACCGTGCTGAAAAGCCAGGTCGTGTTTGTCTGGTCACCTGATTTTTTACTCTGAATGAAGTGTGAGCCTCATTTCCCTTTTCAGAGAATTTTGTCTTTTGAGCAAGAACCTAGAGGTTTTGAGCAAAGACATCAATCACAGGAAACAAAAAAGCTTTTTTCCTAGAGGAAGTGAGGCACATTGGACATTTGAAGGAACAACTCTGAGCGAGAGAATGTGAAATCACAATTGATCCAGCCTGGGATGAAAACAAGCTCTCTGACTGACTTTGGCTTTGCTCTCTTGTTTTAGCCTAAATGAAGCAATGAAAAATTTATGCAGTCAGAAATAGGAAAAGCATCTGAAGCATTTCCTCTACTACTGATCCCACCCCACAGAACTGAATGCATGAAAACAGGCTTCCGGTAGGACAAACAGCAGAAGAAATGATCTGGAATGTTGGCCAGTTCCCAAGTATTGCTACCTCAGTTTCAATTAGCCACCTTCCTTACCAAACGAAACCCTTTAATTTTGGTTTTAGTGTTATAAAATACACGGGTCACTGCACTAGAAATGTGGGCGCACATTTTAAATTTGCATGCTCTGTGATTTTTTTTCAATAAATGAACCCGTGTACACCCGTCCCTCAAAACATATTACTTCTTTCAAGGTTGAATCCTAATTGCTTTGATTAGCAAGGCCAAATTTCAAGGTCTGCTTGCTCTGCCAAAGCAAAACTCATCTGCAAGATGACTCTAGTAAATTTCCATGAAGTTCCATCCCGCGGCTCTTTCATGATTATGCTCTTTAGGTCCTTTGCCAGGCTGAGAACACCACCTTCCTCTTCACGGTGTTTGCCATCACCATTTGGATTCTCTACCAGAGTGTTGGCCCTAGGCACTCAGCTTCCTTCCCGGAGTGCTTGCCCTCTCCACCCACGTTTCCATTTATTCATTCATTCATTCATTCATTCATTCAATCGTATTTATTGAGCACTTACTGTGTGCAGAGCACTGTACTAAATGCTTGGGAAGTACAAGTTGGCAACATATAGAGACGGTCCCTACCCAACAACAGGCTCACAGTCTAGAAGGGGGAGACAGACAACAAAACAAAACATGTGGACAGGTGTCAAGTCAACAGAACGAATAGAATTAAAGCTAGATGCACATCATTAACAAAATAAATAGAATATTAAATATGTACAAATAAAATAAATAGAGTAATAAATCTGTACAAACATATATACAGGTGCCATGGGGACGGGAAGGAGGTAGGCCATGGGGGGGATGGGGAGGAGGAGAGGAAAAAGGGGGCTCAGTCTGGGAAGGCCTCTTGGAGGAGGTGAGCTCTCAGTAGGGCTTTGAAGGGAGAAGAGAGCTAGCTTGGAGGATGTGTGGAAGGAGGGCATTCCAGGCCAGGGGGAGAACGTGGGCTGGGAGTCAACGGTGGGACAGGCGAGAAGAAGGTACAGTGAGGAGGTTAGCGAGGAGGTTAGCACCCAGAGAGTTGGCCCTCAGCAGCCAGCTTCCCTCCCAACGTGATGACCCTCAGCATACAGCGATCATCATCATCATCAGTCGTATTTATTGAGCGCTTACTGTGTGCAGAGGACTGTACTAAGCGCTTGGGAAGTACAATTTGGCAACATGTAGACAGTCCCTACCCAATAGTGGGCTCACAGTCTCTCAGGGTGTTGGCCCGCTCCTCCCAGATTCCCACCCAGGGTGTTGGCCCTCAACATAAGCTTCCTTCCCAGAAGGCTTGTCTTCCCCATCCAACGTCCCTCCTAGAGTGTTGGCCATCAGCACCCAGCTTCCTTCCCAGTGCTTACCAAATACCATCATTATTATTATTAACATGATCATATCAGAGCGCTTGCCCCAACTGCCCAGTTTCCTATCCAGAGTGCTTGCCCTTGCCACCCAGCTTCCCTCCCGGAGTATTGGCCGTCAGCACCCAGCTTCCTTCCCAGAGTGCTTGCCCTCACCGCCCGGTTTCCTCTCCAAAATGCTTGCCCTCCCACCCCAGTTTCCCTCCCAGAGAGTTGGCCCTCCCCACCTAATGTCCCTCCTGGAGTGTTGGCCATCAGCACCCAGCTTCCTTCCCAGTGCTTACCAAATACCATCATTATTATTATTAACATGATCAATCAATCAATCAATCATATTTATTGAGCACTTACTGTGTGCTGAGCACTGTACTAAGCGCTCAACATGAGTGTTGAGCGAGACCTGAGCGAGACCGGAAGGATGTTTACATTATTGCCTCTCTGCATTAAATGCTGGACTATGTCGCCTGTTACCATCCAAACCTTTCCTAATGATAAATGCAGTGATTTGCCAGGCGGGACCTAAAACCACCCAAGTAACTGAATATCAGATCCTGGGAGAACAAAACACAGAATAAATTTTTTGACATCAAATCAGCCCTCACAGTGCTAGAAGCTGCGGCTTCCTTGACCGATAGGAAAATTAAAATGGCAGCTGTCGCAGTAGCAAGGCCCGTCGGGGACAAGTACTTATCCTTTCTCTTTCAGTCAGGAGTTCATTTGGAAAACTGCAAAAATCATTCCCAGTTTTCGTGACCTCCTTGGTCCCTTACTTTATTTGGGTCGAAGTTTCTCGAACATGGAAACTTTTCACTTCTCATAACCCCTTCCTGGAGGAAAAGCAGTTTAACAGAGCACCTCAGTCATTTACCTGGTGGTATCAAATGGAGCAAAGCCAAATGCAGGGGAGGAAATTGAGCTACTAAATTAACAAAAACCTCCTTATAGCAAATCAATCAATCAGTAGTATTTATTGTGCACTTAATGTGTTCAGAGCTCAGGACTAAGCGCTTGGGAAGCAGCATGGCCTAGTGTATAGAGCTTGGGCCTGGGAGTTAGAAAGTCACGGGTTCTAATCCCAGCTCTGCCACCTGTCTGCTGTATGACCTTGGATAAGTCATTTAACCTCTCTGGGCCTCAGTTCCTTCATCTGAAAAATGGGGATTCTTAACAATAATAATAATAGTCATAATAATGATGGTATTTGTGAAGTGCTTACTATGTGCCAAGCACTGTTCTAAGTGCTGAGGTAATTAATTAATTACAGATTAATCTCACTTCCAACCCAACTCTCTTGTATCCACCCCAGCACTTAAAACAGTGCCTGGCACATGGTAAGCACTTAACAAGTACCGTGATTATTAATTATTATTACACTATAACAGAATTGATAGACATGTTCCCCTAAGCCAGGAAGTAATACTAATAATAATAATAATACTGGTATTTGTTAAGCACTGTGTGCAAAGCACTGCTTTAAGTGGTGGGGGGGATACAAGGTGATCAGGTTGTCCCACGCGGGGCCCATCGGCTTAATCCTCATTTTACAGATGAGGGAACTGAGGCCCAGAGAAGTTAAGTGACTTGCCCAAAGTCACACAATTGAAGAGTGGCGGAGTCAGCATTAGAATCGATGACCTCTGACTCCCAAGCCTGTGCTCTTTCCACTGAACCACGCTTCAAGAGACCAGGCCTTCTCCGTGAAAGGAGATATTAAACTCCTTGAGGGCAGGGATCATGTCTACCACTTCTGTTAAATTCTAATATTTTATTTATTCATTTATTTTACTTGTACATATCTATTCTATTTATTTTATTTTGTTAGTATGTTTGCTTTTGTTCTCTGTCTCCCCCTTTTAGACTGTGAGCCCACTGCTGGGTAGGGACTGTCTCTATATGTTACCAACTTGTACTTCCCAAGCGCTTAGTACAGTGCTCTGCACACAGGAAGCGCTCAATAAATACAATTGATGATGATGATGATGATGATAATAATAATAATAATAATGATGGTATTTGTTAAGCACTTACTGTGTGCCAAGCACTGTTCTAAGCACTGGGGTAGATACAAGGTAATCAGCTTTTCCCACGTGGAGCTCACAGTCTTAATCACCATTTTACAGATGAGGTCACTGAGGCACAGAGAAGTTAAGTGATGTGCCCAAAGTCACACCGCTGACAAGCAGCGGAGTCGGGACTAGAACCCATGACCTCTGAATCCCAAGCCTGTGCTTTTTTCACTAAGCCACGCTGAATTTTCCGAAGGCCTTAGTTCAGTACCGTGCACACTATAAACACCCAGTTAATACCGTTCATTGATAAATTGATTGATTGATAGGCTGTACACAAGGGTTCACCAGGGGTGGAGCTGGGTTGGGGCAGGGGGGATGAGGGGGCACTGAATTACCATGGTGAATTACCAAGAAAAAACCTGGAGATGATATCCTCTCGGGAGAGCTGATAAGGAAAGTAGAATGGTATTTCAGTGGGGGTGGGAATCCCTGGGCATATATTATGTACAGGTGTGAGGCTATTATTTGTGTTATCATTAGGATTACTGTTGTTATCATTAATGAATAATTAATATTTGATAAGCACGTATATCCCAAACAGTGTACCAAGTCCTGGGGTAAATAAAACGCTGGTTAGGATAAGTGATTGAATTAACATGGTAACAGCGTAGATGAAGAGGAATGGGTAGATTTTAGTGATGTTGTGAAGGTTGAACTGAAAGGATTTAATGAGAATGGGCCTGGGCGTCAAAAGGACCTAGGTTCAAATCCCTGGCTCCACCACTTGTCTGCTGTGTGACCTTGGTCAAGTCACTTCATTCCTCTTTGCCTCAGTTGCCTCATCTGTAAAATGGGGATTAAGACTGTTAGCCTTGTGGCTTGATTTCACTTTTGAACTTGTTACTGAGTGCCTGAAATTGAAGGGGAGACAATTCCCCTGGGACGGGCACCTGAATTGAAACGGGAGACAATCTCCAGGGAAGGGCTCATACATGGAGTGCCTGAGGTATATATGTGGTATATATGTGGTATATGGAATATTATGATATATTATGGTATACTAACATATACCATAAAAAATGAATATTCCAGAATTGGGGCTCCTTCCCCGCTCCCTGCTCCAGATTGAAGCCAGTAGCCCGTGGGAGTCTGAGGGCGACCGAAATTGTGCCTCTCCTCCAGGGACAGTGTCCAACCAATTACTTTGTATTTACCGCAACACTTAGTTCAGTGTCTGGCACATAATGCGTGCTTAACAAATACCACAATTATTATTATTATCATCATTTGCTATCTGTAAAATTAATTGAGTTCTGTATGTATATAATGTGTATATATGTGTAAACAACTCAATTATTTGTGACTTCCTAGGAGGACTATTCATAAGTGCTTAAGTTGGTTGAAGGGAACTTGGAAATCAGGGAGAGGTTGTCGAAGGAGATGGGATTTCAGGAGGACTTGAATGTGGGGAGAACTAGAACATGACTCTAACTCTGTTATATTGTACTCTCCTGTGTGTTTAGTACAGTGCTCTGCATGTAGTTAGTGCTCAGTGAGTATCATTGATTAAGTGGGGTTGGATGGTGAAGCCGATTGTGAGGAGTTTTTGCTTGCAGTGGAGAGACATGGGGAGATCCAGTGGAGGAGTTTGAGGAGAGATATGGGCTGAGCAAAGCTTTGGGAAGAAGATCTATGAAACGGTGTGTGATATAGCTATGAGAAGGGGGAGAGAGAGAACCTAAAGGCCAGAGCCAGTTTGGGTGCAGTGAACAATGATGGACAGTTTGCTTAATCATTCTTTTGTCCTCATAAAATTCCAAGTAAAACCTATACCTCTAGGCTGTAAGCTCGTTGTGGACAGATATTGTATTTACCAATTCTGTTGTACTCTCCCAAGCACTTAGGACAGTGCTCTGCATGCAGAAAGCGTTCAGTAAATGTCATTGATTGATTAATTGATTGATAAAGCCTCTATTCCCTAAATAATGATGACCACTGGACATAATCTGTTTTGGAAACCTCTTTTTCATGAGTGGCCAGTTCATGTCAAGGTTCTGATAAAGCATCTGAGGCTACCGTGCTTATTGTTCTCCTTCCCCTGACAAGACAACATATATGGGGATCTCAACGGATTGTGGTATTTATTAAGTGCTTACTATATGCCAAACATAGTTCTAAACACTTGTCTAGATAGGAGGTAATCAGATTGGACACAGTCCCTGACCCACATGGGGCTCATAGTCTTAATCCCAATTTTACCAGCATGGCTCAGTGGAAAGAGTCAGAGGTCATGGGTTCTAATCCCGGCTCCGCCAATTGTCAGCTGTGTGACTTTGGTCACGTCACTTAACTTCTCTATGCTTCAGTTCCCTCATCTGCAAAATGGGGATTAAGACTGTGAGCCCCACGTGGGACAACCTTGATTATCTTGTATCCCCCCAGCGCTTAGAACAGTACTTGGCACATAGTAAGCGCTTAACAAATACCAACATTATTATTATTTTACCGATGAAGTAACTGAGGCACAGGGAAGTGCCTTGCCCAAGGTCTTCCAGTACACATGTAAGAAGCAGCGTGGCTCAGTGGAAAGAGCCCGGGCTTGGGAGTCAGAGGTCGTGGGTTCTAATCCCGGGTCCTCCACTTGTCAGCTGTGTGACTTTGGGCAAGCCGTTTCAGTTCTCCGGGCCTCAGTTCCCTCATCTGTAAAATGGGGATGAAGATTGTGAGCCCCACCTGAGACAACCTGATCACCCCGTATCCTCCCCAGCGCTTTGAACAGTGCTTTGCACATAGTAAGCGCTTAACAAATACCATCATCATCATCATCATCAATGAGACAGTGTGATATACAAAAACGCTGCCAAGGTTTGGAATTTCTGAACTGCTCCTTAAACAGCTATTTCTATAATAATAATACTATTGCCACCACCTCATCCCACTACAAACCACGTTTCTCTTCATGGTCCAAATTAGTTTTCCACATTATTCTCTCTCTACCATTCGTTCCTCAGATTCCCAACTCTTGTTGTCTGGCAAGGAGTAAGAGGGCAGTCGTTCTCTAAGGAAAGTAGACTGTAAGCTCCTCCGCTTGATTGTAAATTCCTTAATAATGATGGTGTTTGTTAAACACACACTCAATCAGTGGTCTTTATTTAGCACTTACTATGTGTCAAGCTCTGTTCTAAACGCTGGGGCAGATACAAGTTATTCAGGTTGGACACAGTCCAGGTCCGCAAGGCACTCACAGTCTAAGTAGGAGGGAAGAGAGGTTACTGAAACCCCATTTTACAGATGAAGAAACTGAGGCACAGAGAAATGAAGTAACTTGCACAAGTCACATAGCAGCCCACTGGCAGAACTGGGATTAGAACCCAGTTCCTCCGACTTCCAGGTACTTGTTCTTTCCATTAGGCTACACTGCTTCTCTCCATATGGACGGGCATCATGTTTAACAATTCTTTTATACTGTGCTCTCCAAGCTCTTAGTAAAGTGCTCGGCACAGTAAGTGCTCAATAGATACCATTAATTGATTGAGGAGGAACATGAAAACAGCCATGGTTACTATCATCTTCCAATGTAGAAACTTGTTTTCTTTGGGCATTTCTGCTCCACTGTGTTGTACTGACCACCTGGGATTCTTTTGGTCACAAATCCCAGAGTTTATGTGGCTGAAAACTGAGCATTTTTTGTCAGAAGACAGATCAGGGGGTGTATATCTGGTCTGGTTAGGCTAATTGGAAATTTCCATCTGAATGAAGTGTTAGCTTCATTTCCCTTTGAGGAGCCATAATGTTTAATCCACAACCTGGGTAATCTTGAGAAAGCATATGTGTTATGAAAAAAAAAAATAAAAAACAAAACATTATTCTGAAAAGGTATGGTGCAACTTGGAGTTTTCAAGGAAAAACTTGAGTGAATGATTAGAAAATAAGGTCATACAGCAGACCTTCAAGTTCAAAGATAATACTCCTGATGATATTGGAGTGTTTTCAGCATGTGAGGAGCAGGCAGATAAAATTAGCTTGTGAATGAAGATTCCTTCTTTACTGTGTGCCTGAAGTGATTGTCTGTTGCTGTATTTGTTCCCCACGATACCCGGTTCCATTTTTGTTTTTCCCTGTTGTGAGCACAACTTTCCTGATTCCTCAGTTCCCAAGATTTACCCCATTTTGGATTTCTCCTTGCCAGACTGAACTGTTATCAGTTTCTCCCAACTGTCCACTGCTCTCCTGCATTTTTGGAGGTTTTACTTGATTGTGTGTTTAAAGTTAGTCAAAAAAACCTTTCCTTCCCACCCTTTTTACAGCTTCCCTATTTCATCTTAGCATTAGTTTGGCATGCAGGTGTCATTTGTTCTCATTTATCTTGCCCAGTGGAAATGTTTGTTTCCAGAGCATGAATCAATAGCATTAATTGAGTGTCTCTACTTGTGCAGGTGATTCTATTCAGCATTTGGAAGAGTACAAAATAATTAGTAGATGTGATTAATCGATCGATCGATCGTACTTATTAAGCAGCGTGGCTCAGTGGAAAGAGCACAGGCTTTGGAGTCAGAGGTCATGGGTTCAAATCCTGGCTCCGCCAGTTGTCAGCTGTGTGACTTTGGGCAAGTCACTTAACTTCTCTGTGCCTCAGTTTCCTGATCTGTAAAATGGGGATTGACTGTGAGCCCCCCTTGGGACAACCTGATCACCTTGTATCGCCCCAGCACTTAGAACAGTGCTTGGCACATAGTAAGTGCTTAATAAATGCCATCATTATTATTATTATTAAGCGCTTACTATGTGCAGGGCACTGTATTGACAGCTGACAGAGTACAACATAATAGAGTTGCTAGACATGTTCCCTGCCCACGAGGAGTGTACCGTATCCTCAAGGGGAGACAAACAGTAAAATAAATTAAATTAAAATAAATTACAGGAGGTAGTAGTAGACTATGAAGAATAGAAACATGTTCATGGGATGTTGTGCTTAGGTGATGCAGAAGTGCGTGGCCTAGTAGAAAGAGCACAGGCCTGAGAGTCAGAGGACTTGGGTTCTAATCCCAGCTTTGCCAATTGCTTACTGTGTGATCTTGGACAACTCACTTATCTTCTCTTGGAGAAGCAGCGTGGCTCAGTGGAGAAATCTCAGCTTTGGAGTCAGAGGTCATGGGTTCAAATCCCAGCTCCGCCAGTTTTCAGCTGTGTGACTTTGGGCAAGGCACTTTACTTCTCTGTGCCTCAGTTAACTCATCTGTAAAATGGGGATTAAGACTGTGGGCCCCCCGTGGGACAACCTGATCACCTTGTCATCAATCGTATTTATTGAGCGCTTACTATGTGCAGAGCACTGTACTAAGCGTTTGGGAAGTACAAGTTGGCAACATATAGAAACAGTCCCTACCCAACAGTGGGCTCACAGTCTAAAAGGTGGAGACAGAACAAAAC
Source organism: Tachyglossus aculeatus (assembly GCF_015852505.1). Classification (NCBI taxonomy): domain Eukaryota; kingdom Metazoa; phylum Chordata; class Mammalia; order Monotremata; family Tachyglossidae; genus Tachyglossus; species Tachyglossus aculeatus. The sequence continues at coordinate 126,711,042 of NC_052067.1, read as the reverse complement.
CAAACATACCAACAAAATAAAATAAATAGAATAGATATGTACAAGTAAAATAAATGAATAAATAGAGTAATAAATATGTACAAACATATATACATATATACAGGTGCTGTGGGGAAGGGAAGGAGGCAAGATGGGGGGATGGAGAGGGGGACAAGGGGGAGAGGAAGGAAGGGGCTCAGTCTGGGAAGGCCTCCTGGAGGAGGTGAGCTCTCAGTAGGGCCTTGAAGGGAGGAAGAGAGCTAGCTTGGCGGATGGGCAGAGGGAGGGCATTCCAGACCCGGAGGATGACGTGGGCCAGGGGTCGATGCCGGGACAGGCGAGAACGAGGTACGGTGAGGAGATTAGCGGCGGAGGAGCGGAGGGTTCGGGCTGGGCAGTAGAAGGAGAGAAGGGAGGTGAGGTAGGAGGGGGCGAGGTGATGGACAGCCTTGAAGCCCAGGGTGAGGAGTTTCTGCCTGATGCGCATATTGATTGGTAGCCACTGGAGATTTTTGAGGAGGGGAGTAATATGCCCAGAGCGCTTCTGGACAAAGATAATCCGGACAGCAGCGTGAAGTATGGATTGAAGTGGGGAGAGACACGAGGATGGGAGATCAGAGAGAAGGCTGGTGCAGTAGTCCAGACGGGATAGGATGAGAGCTTGAATGAGCAGGGTAGCGGTTGGGATGGAGAGGAAAGGGCGGATCTTGGCAATGTTGCGGAGCTGAGACCGGCAGGTTTTGGTCACGGCTTGGATGTGAGGGGTGAATGAGAGAGCGGAGTCGAGGATGACACCAAGGTTGCGGGCTTGTGAGAGGGGAAGGATGGTAGTGCCGTCAACAGAGATGGGAAAGTCAGGGAGAGGGCAGGGTTTGGGAGGGAAGACAAGGAGTTCAGTCTTGGACTTGTTGAGTTTTAGGTGGCAGGCAGACATCCAGATGGAGATGTCCTGAAGGCAGGAGGAGATGCGAGCCTGGAGAGAGGGGGAGAGAGCAGGGGCAGAGATGTAGATCTGTGTGTCATCAGCATAGAGATGATAGTTGAAGCCGTGGGAGCGAATGAGGTCACCAAGGGAGTGCGTGTAACCTCCTTGTAACCTCCCTAGTGCTTAGAACAGTGCTTTGCACACAGTAAGCACTTAATAAATGCTATTAATAATAATAATGGTATTTGTTAAGCACTAAATATTATTATTATTGTTATTCTCTGTGCCTCAGTTTCCTCAACCATAAAATTGAGGATTAAATACTGTTCTTCCTCCTACTTAGACTGCAAGCTCTATCTGGGACAGGGACTGTGTCCAACTTGTATCTTGTATTTGATTAACGTGTATCTACCCCAGGGCATAGAACAGTTCTGGACACATAGTAAGTGCTTAACAAATACAGTATTAATAATAATCATAAAACTGATAAAAGTGCCAAAATGGCAGTTGGCGATATAAGGTGGGTAGATTAGAAATCAGTAAGGGAAGCCTATTAAACTATAGATCAGAGTGTGAGTTTGTTGTAGGAAGGGGATGTGTCTGAAAACTCTGCCATATTATTCTCTCCCAAACAGCTGATATAGTGTACTGCACCCAGTAATAAATGCTCAATAAATATGATTGATTGATTGATTGGTGATGTGATTTCAAAAACTCTGAAGACGGGCAGAGCAGTGATCTGCCCCATCTGAAGCGGGAGGAGGTTGCAGGAAAGAAGGAGGCTGTGAAATGAGGAGTCATAGTGAATAGTTCACATACCCATACTCAGTGGAAAGAGCATGGACTTTGGAGTCAGAGGTCATGGGTTCGAATCCTGACTCTGCCACTTGTCAGCTGTGTGACTTTGGGCAAGTCACTTCACTTCTCTGGGCCTCAGTTACCTCATCTGTAAAATGGGAATGAAGACTGTGAACCCCCTGTGGGACAACCTGATCACCTTGTATACCCCCAGCGCTTAGAACAGTGCCTTGCACATAGTAAGCGCTTAATAAATGCCATTATTATTATTATACAGAGAAAAAGTCAAGCTTGGGTCTAGAGAGGGAGAAAAGAATGCATAAGTAGGTAAGAGAGAGCTGATTTAAAGTCACTGTTCTGCTTGGTGCAGAGAGGAGAGAGAAGGAGGATGGTCTGGTGAAAAGAGCATGCATCTGGAAGTCACTACACCTGGGTCCTAATCCCAGCTCTGGCCCTTATCTGCTTTGTGACCTTGGATAAGTCACTTAACTTATCTGTGCCTATAAATTAATGGCACATAGAAAGCCCTTAAATATCCAGCTCTTAGAACAGTGCTTGACACAAAGTAAGCGCTTAGCAAATACCATCATTATTATAATAATATAATATTAATATTATGAAATATAATAATAATAATAATAAAACAGCATACCAATGGAGGTTAGGGGGGAGCTGGGAGATGTGTTCACACTGACATTGTAGAAAAATGAGCTGAACAGCCGATTGACGTGTGGATTGGATTGGAGCCTGGGAAATCAGCAAGGAGACAAAGGCAGTTAGTAGTCAAGCCAGGATATCAATCAATCAATCAATGGTATTTATTGAGCGCTTACTATGTGCAGTCTAAGTGCTGGGGAGAGTACAGAAGAAGAGAATTAGCAGACACATTCCCTGCCCATAAAGAGCTTACAGCCTAGAGGATATGACAGTCGCCTGGACCTGTAGCCATTGAAATGGATAGAGCACAGGCTTTGGAGTCAGAGGTCATGGGTTCAAATCCCGGCTCCGCCAGTTGTCAGCTGTGTGACTTTGGGCAAGTCACTTAACTTCTCTGTGCCTCAGTTACCTCATCTGTAAAATGGGGATAGACTGTGAGCCCCCCTTGGGACAACCTGATCACCTTGTATCCCCCCAGCACTTAGGGGATATGACAGTTGCCTGGACTTGTAGCCGTTCAAATGGATAGGAAGGGACAGATCCTGGAAACGTCATGGAGGCAGAACTGACAGGCTTCAATGACAAAATTAAAACAGGGGTTGAAAGAGAGAGAGGAGTCTAGGATAATGCTAAGGCTACTGGCTTGAGAGATGGAGGGGAAGGGAGCAGTCAGAGGACCTGAGTTCTGATCCCAGCTCTGGCCCTTGGCTGCCGCTAGACCTTGGGCAAGTCACTTTTTATGGTATTTGTCAATTCCTTAATGTGTGCCAGGCACCGTACTAAGTACTGGATTTGATACAGGCTAATCAGGTTGGACATAGCCCCTGTCCCACCTGGGCCTCATAGTCTTAATCCCCATTTTACGGATGAGGTAATTAAAGCCCGTGGAAGTTAAGTGACTTGTCCAAGGTCACACAGCAGACAAGTGGTAAAGCTGGAAGTAGAACCCAGGCCGTGACTCACAGTCCCTTCTCTGTTCCATCCACAAAGCCATGCTGCATTATTTCTCTGTGCCTCGGTTTCCTCATCTGTAAAATTGGAATTCAATTCCCATTCTCTCTCTCACTTATACCATAAACCCTGTGTGGGACAAGGACTATATCTGACCAGAGACTGTTGTACCTACCTCAGCACTGGCACATAGTTAACACTTAACAAATGCCTCAATTATTATTAATATTGTTATTGTCCACAGGGATGAGAAAGTTAAGTGGAGGAGAAAGTTTGGGATAAGTGGAGCTTGAGAAGCCATAGTATATCCAGGAATAGGATGTGTTGGATAGAGTAGATGTGAGATTCCAGAGAAGGAGCGTGGTTTGGACTACTAGGATAGATTTGGGAGTCCTCGGTCTAGCGATGATCATTGAAGCTGTAGGTTTGGATAGACTCCCAAAGGAGTGAATGTAATTTAAGAAGAGAAATGGACTCAAAACAGACCCTTGAGAGACACCCACAGTTAGAGTGGAGACAGAGGAACTAGCTAAAAAGACTGACAAGAATTGACCTGAGAGGTAAGAGGATGACCACCATATTCTTTACCTCATTTGTTTTGTGATCACGTCTTCCTGATAAAGAGCAGTAGTTCTGCATGGTACTCATAGTGTGGTTTATATTCCCTTTTCCTCCCTCTTCTGTCAATTAGCTTAATGTGAGCATTACCATCTGACATAATTTGCCACAGTTCAGTACATTGTAGACTGTCAATAAATATAAAACAATAGTAAAAAAGCATACCCTTTCATTCAGCAATGAAAAATATGAATGTCTACATTCAATCATCAGTGAAATTTCTGGAATCCTTAGTTACAGAACAAAGTGGTTTAGCGATGCCTGAGTTAGCGGGAAGCTCGGGGAAGAATGATGAGCATTTCTTACAGGTATCGCCTCTGTGCAGGTGCAGGAATCAGGTGATTGTGAATAATTTATGGAATGAAAATTAGATAGTGATTGCTTGCTACTGTCTCACTACCTATGTAACACAGAAAACAGTGGAAAATACCTGTGGAAAAGGGCGAGACGATGGCAGAAAGTGACACAGAAAGTGCCAACATGCAGAAACATTGATGTCCTCTTGAACTGGTATAAATGGAAAGGCATACTGATTATTGGTTATTCATGAAGTAATTTTTCTAAGAAAAAAAATCACATTTTTGTCATCTGTTGATCTACTCCTGGAATAGACTTTTTTGTTTTTCAAAACAATTCTACCTATTTATTCATTTATTCATTCATTTATTTATATATTAAGGTTCAGAAAAGAACCTTTCAGGAGTTCTCTCCTGGAGGTCAGATGTGATTACTCACCCACCTATGTGCACATATCTTTGTGGCATTAATGTTTGTTTGTTTTTCCTTCCCCCATACGAAGGCACTTAAATATACACCCATTCATCTAGGTAGATATGCATATGCTCATCAATCAATTGATGACGATTATGGTATTTGTTAACCACTTACTGTGTGCCAGGTACTATACTAAGCACTGGGGTGACTACAAGCAAATCAGATTGGACAGAGTTCCCTGTCCCACATGGGGCTCACAGTCCCAATCCCCATTTTACAGATGAGGAAACTGGGGCACAGAGAAGTGAGGTGACTTGCCCAAAGTCACAGAACAGACACATGGCAGAGGCGAAATTAGAACCCATGACCTTCTGAATCCTAGGCCCATGCTTTGTTCACTATGCCATGTTGCTTCCTCAATCAATCAATTGTATTTATTGAGCACTTAATATATGCAGGGCACTGTACTAAGTGCTTGGGAGATTACAATGCAACAGAATTACTTAGACACATTCCCTGCCCATAATAAGTTGACAATCATAAATTCATACATAAATATGAATAAATAGGTGACATATATTTTAAAAATGTATACATAAGTGGTGTGAGATTGAAGGTGGGGTGAGTATCAGTTGTCCAAAGGTCACAGATAGAAGTGTATAGATGAAGCAGAAGGGAGAGCGAGCTGGGGATAAGAGGGCTCTTGGAGAAGATGTGACCTTAATAATGCTTTGAAGATAGAGTGGTAGTCTGGCATATATGGAGGGGAAGGGAGATCCAGGCTAGGGGGAGGGTGTAGGAAAAGGGTCAGTGATGAGAAAGAGAAGATTGAGGCGCAGTGACTAAGATGGCACTAGAAGAGTGGAGTGTGCAGGCTGGGCTGTAGTAGGAGATTATTGAGGTGATGTTGGGTGGGGCAAGCTAATTGAGGGCTTTAAAGCCAATGATAAGGAGTTTTTATTTGCTGTGGAAGTGGACGGGCAGCCATTGGAGTCTCTTGAGGAGTAGGGAAATATGTGCGGGATGTTTTTATAGAAAAATGATCTGAGCAGCAGACTGAAGTATGGCCTGGAGTGGGGAGGGACAGGAGGCTGAGAAGCCAGCAAGGAGGCTTATACAGTTATCAAAATGGGATAGGATAAGTGTATGGATTCACATGGTAGTAGTTTGGATGGAGAGGAAAGCGTGGAAAGGGAAGCAATGTTGTGAAGGTAGAACCAACAGGATTTGGTGACAGATTGAATATATGGTTATGCCCGTGTACAAACACATGCACACACATGTGTGTGTGTCTAGATGAATATGTATATTCATATGTATATTTACATGGTTTTTCAATGAAAAGAGCCTATATGGAGCTCAAGGATCCATCCTTACTGGAAAAAAATTTGTGGGGAGGGTGTTGATTCAGCATTGGTATTGTTAGCCACACAAGAACCCATGAATAAAAGCTCATCTTCAGCATGGCCTAATAGATGAAGCACAGACCTGGGTTCCAATCCTAGCTCCTCCACTAGCCTGCCGTGTGACTTTAGCAAGTCACTTAACTTGGTCCACAGTGTCAAAGAGGTCGAAGAGGATTAGGATAGAGTAGGAGCCATTGGATTTGGCAAGAAGAAGGAGGTCATTGGTGACATTTGAGAGGGCAGTTTCAGTGGAGTGTCGGGGACGGAAGCCAGGTTGGAGGGGGTCTAGGAGAGAGTTGGAGTTGGAGGCAGTGAGTGTAGACGACTCATTCTAGGAGTTTGGAAATGAAGGGTAAGAAGGAGATAGGACGATAACTAGAAGGGGCAGTGGGGTCAAGAGAGGGTTTTTTAGGGTGGGGGAGACGTAGGCATGTTTGAAGGCAGAGGGGAAGGAACCAGTGGAAAGTGAAGAGTTGAAAGTGAGCAGTTGAAGATGGAAGTTGAGGAGGGGAGGAGGTTAGGGGCTTGAGTTTTCATAAGATGAGAGGGAATGGGGTCTGAAGCACAGGTGAATGGGGTGGTACTTGAGAGGAGGGAGGAGATCTCCTCTGAAGATACTGCTGGGAAGGATGGGAAAGTAGAGGAGATGATTGAGGGTTGGGGGGATGGAGAAGGGGGAGGGGTGACTTTGGGGAGCTCTGACCTGATGGTGTTCATTTTCCTAATGAAGCAGGTGGCTGGATAACTGGGGGTGAGGGATGGAGGAGAGGGAGGAACAGGGGGCCTGAGGAGGGAGTTAAATGTTCGGAACAACTGACGGGGGTGATGGGCATGGGTGTGAATAAGGGAACAAAAATAGTTTTGCCTGGCAGAGGAGAGGGCAGAGTTAAGGCAGGAAAGGATACATTTAAAGTGAACAAGGTTGGCTTGGTGTTTAGACTTTCACCAGCAGCGTTCAGCAGCTTGAGCATTAAGAGTGGAGGAGGCGGACGGTGGCAGTGATCCAAGGCTGTGGGTTAGTGGTACAGGAGCGATGAAGGGAAAGGGGAGCGAACGAGTTGAGTTGAGTTGAGTTGAGTAGAGAGGGTGGAGTTGAGAGCAGTAATCTGGTCATTAGAGTGGGTAGAGAGGATAGGGAGGCGAGGTGGTGTGCGATGCGCTGAGAGAGATGGATGGGGTTGAGAGAGCGGAGGTCTCTGTGGGGAAGTAATGTAGATTTACAGGGGAGAGGAGTAAAATGGGGATCAAGACTGTGTGCCCCATGTGGGACAGGGACTTTGTCCAACCTGATTAGCCTGTATCTACACCAGTACTTAGAACAGTGTTTGACAGATAGTAAGTGCCTAACAAATACTATTATTATTATTACCAATAATAATAAGTGCTCAAAGCCAGACGAGTTCATTTCCTCAATTTCCCTAACGCCCAGTGCTATATCACATAGTTTATTGTCTTATATCACTGTGCCTCCAAAGTGTTCACCGCTGAGGAACTAGTGGATTTAAAATATTTCAACTATTATCAGATGAATTCTATTTTATTTTCTTTTTTATTACTGTCATCAGATGGAAACACATTCTGAAGGCAGGTGCATTTCATCCTCAAAGCCCTATTGTTTTCCTTATGTAAATTCCTTATTCTGTGTTGTTATTTTAATGTCCTGTCAATAACACAACATTCCTATCCATGAGCATAAATCTTAGTGAAGAGGTATGAACTGAAATATAGTTCCCTTTCGTTGCAAATTAGAGAGAATTCAGCCTTAAAAGGAGGATATTCCAGTAGTGAAAGTTAGGTTCAAAGAAGAAGATTCCGGCACACACCCGATAATACACGAATCGTCTCTCTGAATCATAAAGAGATGTCTGATCTGGATGATTACTGCTCACTTGAAAGAACATGGTTATTTTTGTAAAACCTCTTACTTAGCATGAATCTCACACCGTGAGGAGGAATAGAGCCGAGCAAAAAAATGATTGATCTCTCTCCATGGGCAGTCTCTAAGTAGAGAAACTGTTTCCCAGAATGAAAAACTTGTGAATGTCATCAAGGTCCAGAGAGGAGTCACATAAAGTATTTTGGGTTGTTTTATTGTACCGCTTCCTCTTTCCTTTCACTCCTGCCAGGTGAGAGAGTCGTCATCTGTTTGGTCCTATGGGGGTGTGTTTTTCCCTCATTTATGTAGCTGGAATATGAGCTGACTTTCATTTCTATCCTGATTTTGTCATTTCTGCTAGGCCCCAGTTTGGAGGAATGCCATCACCAACAGGTGATCTTTGTAGCTGCAAAACAGCAGGCAGTAGGCTGTGCTTGGATGAGACAGTTCACCAGAGGGGCTGTCTGGCCTGTCTCCATCTCTCTGCATAATTAACACTCCTTCCCCTCACACGGTGCAGAAAATCTGTGCTAAGCAGCTCAGCTGTGGCAAGCCCTGTAAGGAAAAGCATGTTTCTAGGAGACCCTGAAAGAGCATAGACCTCAGTATGTTACAAAAGATAAAGGAAAAATCTTGAGGTTTGGCCCTCTTTCTGCTTTAGAATAAAGTACTATTAAATTTATTGTGAAATGATATTCACTCGGAGGACTCAATTGATCAATCAGTGGTATTTATTAAGTGCTTACTGTGTATTAAGCGATTGGGAGAGTACAGTACAACAGAGGTGGTAGAGATGTTCCCTGCCCACAACAAGCTTACAGTCTAGAGACGAGCTATTTAGTGAGTGTTTACTCTGTACAGAGCATGGTACTAAGTTCTTGGAAGAATATAGTGAAATAAAATTGATAGATATGATCTCTGCCCACACGGAGCTTATAGTCTGGAGGGGGCTAGGAATTGGGAAGGAAATAAGCTAATCGAACTCACCTATTATGAAACCAAGTTGAAACGCTTTATGGTAATTGATGCCCCTTTTTTTCTTTGAAGTAAGGGACCTGTCTGTACGAACGTGTCAGGATTCCTTTTTCTCACTTGGAGATAGTTAACAAAAGCCAAATCAATCAAAAAACCAATCAATCAATGTTATTAATTTAGTGCTTACTAACCTCCCCAGCACTTAGAACAGTGCTTTGCACATAGTAAGTGCTTAATAAATGCTATCATTATCATTATTATTATTATCCCCATTCATTCATTCCATCATATTTATTGAGTGCTTACTATGTGCAAAACAATGTACTAAGTGCTTGGGAGAGTACAGTACAACAGCAGACACACTTCCTGTCCACAATGAGCTCACAGTCTAGAGGTGGAGACAGACAGTAACAAAAATAAGTGAATAGATAAATAAATAAATTACAGATATATGCATTTGTGCTTGGTGATAGGAGGGAGGATGGATGAAGGGAACAAGTTCGTGGGAGCCTTGGGTTTAGTGCATTTTCTCTCCAAACCCAAGTTTTAGGTGGCTATCACTGAGACCCTAAGACACACTGTAGGTTGCTGAATCGTGTAGTGTAGTGGATTAAGCCTGGGCCTGAGAGTCAGAAGAAGGGCCTGGGTTCTAATCCTGACTCCACCACTTCTATACTGTATGAGAAGTAGAGAATTGGCTCCGCCAATTGTCAGCTGTGTGACTTTGGGCGAGTCACTTAACATCTCTGTGCCTCAGGTACCTCATCTGTAAAATGGGGATTGACTGTGAGCCCCCTGAGGAACAACCTGATCACCTTGTATCCCCCCAGTGCTTAGAACAGTGCTTTGCACATAGCAAGCACTTAATAAATGACATTATTATTATTATTATTATTATTATCTTGGGCAAGTCACTTAACCTCTCTTTGTCTCAGCTCCCTCATCTGTAAAATGGAGATTAAGACTGTGAGCGCTACGTGGGACAGGAACTGTGTCAAAGCCGATCAGCTTGTATCTACTCTAGTGCTCAGAGCAGTGCCTGGCACATAGTACGTGCTTAACAAATACTGTTATTATTATTATTAATAATAATCATATCCCAGGTCTGGAAAACAATGACTCAAGCTACCTATGGGGGTGATTGTTTTCATTTGACCTTAGCAACTGATAGGAAATAGCGTCATGGGGCCACCTTTCCTGGATGGGCCATGTTCTTCTATACTTAAAATAAGCATGAGTGCCTTTTCTATCATCTGAACTGAGACTACAGCTATTTGAATCCTTTTTAAAGGCTGGGGGCAAATTAGAAACTAATATTTTGAAATTATAAATATGCTTTTTTTCAATTAACACTCCTCTGAATACCTTCATGCCCAGTCTATTAAAGACACCATATTTTATAACTGATAGAACTCACGGTATTTCAATATCTACCTCTCATCTGCCTAAACCCCCTTATGTCCTCATTAAATCAGTCAGGGGTATGTATTAAGTGCTTACTAGGTGCAGTGAACCTTTAAGAAACATTTAGCAGACACAATCCATACTATCAAAGAGCTTAAAAGCTGAAGCAGCGTGTCTCAGTGGAAATAGCCTGGGCTTTGGAGTCAGTGGTCATGCGTTCAAATCCTGGCTCCGCCAATTGTCAGCTGTGTGACTTTGGACAAGTCACTTAACTTCCCTGTGCCTCAGTTACCTCATCTGTAAAATGGGGATTGACTGTGAGCCCCCCGAGGAACAACCTGATAACCTTGTATCCCCCCAGTGTTTAGAACAGTGCTTTGCACGTAGTAAGCGCTTAATAAATGCCATCATTATCATTATTATTATTAATAAAATCTAGTTGGGAGAGAAACATTAAAATAAATTACAAATATGGGAAGGCAACAGGGTCTAAAGACACATACGTAAATGCTTTCGGGAAGAGTTTTCAAGTGCTTGGGAGGGAGAATTAGAGGCTATCCGTACGCATTTCTCCTGTAAATTATCTGGTACGAAAAAACTGAAATAAGATAAACTTCCATCTTATGTTGGTGAATATATCCTCCTCAGTACTAAGAAATGTTTCATTCAAGTAGCCAAATTGTAGATCGTTGCAGGCAGGGAATGTATCTGTTTATTGTGATATTGTACTCTCCCAAGCACTTAGTATAGTGCTCTGTATATAGTAAGTGCTCAGTAAATGTGATTTAATGTGATGTGATTTAAATGTGATGAATTTAATGAAACCAGTCTGTGTAATAATAATAATAATAATTACAATGATGATGGTATTTGTTAAGCGCTTACTATGTGCCAAGTACAGTTCTAAGTGCTGGGGCAGATACGGGGTAATCAGGTTGTCCCAAGTGGGGCTCACAGACTTAATCCTCATTTCACAGATGAGGGAACTGAGGCACAGAGAAGTGAAGCGACTTGCCCAAAGTAACACAGGCGACAAGTGGCAGAGCCGCATTTAGAACCCAGGACCTTCTGACTCCCAGCCTGGGCTCTTTCCACTAAGCCATGCTGCTTCTCTCTATACTTACTGTATTCCAACAAAAAAGGAAGCTGTTACCAGGAGCCAAGCATTTATAAAGTCTCTCTGTAGAACACTTCCTCAGTTTTAATGTACTGTATTCTATTAACTTCCCCGAATGTTTCAGTTATCTCCTCAATTTCAACTTATGTGACAGTTATCTACTCTTCAAATTTCAGTACTAGACTACAGTTTTACCTCAGGTGTTCCATCTCTCGAATGAAAGACTATTAATGGAGATGACTGGCTTCTCAAGTATTTTGTTTAATAAAAATGTTTCAGCAATAGGCTTCCATGCTCCTAAAGTAGTTGCCATTAATATTTGCTCTAAAGCATGAGTTCAGTCCTCATAATGGTGATTGAAAATATAAATAGTTCGCTTTTCAGCCGTGGTTTGCTTAATGTAACAGAAACAGGGTATTAAGACCATGCAGAGGAATAAAGGTCACAGCGTTTCACACACATAAAGTTTCTCTATTAATAGTCCATATGTATTTTATTTCCTCCAAGATACGGCTCTGAATGAAATTAGTCCCTCATTACGTGGCTGATGTATTAAAGTGCAGATTGTAGCGACGTGCTCTTTATTGCCTTCAGATACCCTTCTTTGTGTTTTGAGGTTGACCCTGTTACTCTGAAATATAAATGTAAATTAAATAAGCATTTTATAAAGTCAGGATGACACAGAAGAGTACATCGTGTATTCAGAATGACTTGTAGAAGTTGTATTGTTTTATACATTGATACATTTGCAAAACATCTCTTCTCCCTTCTAGGGTTTTCTTCTTTGTGTAGTTAAAGAACGTCTCAAATATTCTCCTTGGGTAGTTTGTAGATACTCTAAGGTTTTCTGCACAATATGGGCAACAACTCTCAATTTTGTGATATAACTTTAACAATTTGTTTTGCTGTATGTAATTGTCAGGTATACAGAAAGAGAGTAAAAGACAGCAAGGGAGACAGAAAGGAAGAGAGAGAAAAAATAGGGAGAAAGTGAGAGAGACTTGTTTGACCGTATTTGGGGGTTATTTTAAAATGTGTGTTAGAGTATGGGGATTTGAGAAGAGTGCCTGTACTTTCAGGAAACCAATTAATTGTATGATATTCTGACAATGTAGAGGTAGGGAATCATACATTAAATTTTCTTAGTTAAATTTAGGGAACAGTAAAGCTTTGATGAACATGCAAGACCATTAGTGATTCTGCTTCCTCTAGACATTCTTCCATGAAAAATTTCATCTTGGTTGGTGATGATATAGCCAGTCATGACAGTATGCCTCTCTAGCCTGCCACCTATATAAAAAAAAATGATAATACTTGTTAAGCGCTTACTATGTGCCAAGCACTGTTGTAAGCGCTGGGGTAGATACAAGCTAAGCAGATTGTCCCACATGGGGCTCACAGTCTTAATCCCCATTTTGCAGATGAGGTAACAGGGTCACAGAGAAGGTAAGTGACTTGCCTTATTAGAATCCACAACCTCTGGCTCCCAAGCCAGATAGGGAGGTGGATGGGCAACCACTGTTAAAATATACATTTTCATCCACTATTACATGTCTGAAAAAGCTGTATTGACAAAACACTCAATGAATAAGGCATTTCATATTACAGTTAACATGTTCAATATGATGGCAGGGTAGCCTCCTTTCCCAGTAAAAAATATATGTGGCCGTACATGCAATTTTCAAATGCTTTCAGATATTCACATATCTTCTAAATTATCTCATTTCTCTGACTTTCAAAAATCTTACCTATCGGATCTCTGTAAACCACCCTATCATTTTCCTAAGAATTGGAACCAATCAAGCAATCAACAGTATCTACTGAGCATCTAAAATAAAAGGAGCACTGTAATAATAATAATGATGGTATTTGTATATGCCAAACATTGTTCTAAGCGCTGGGGTAGATAGAAGGTAATCAGGTTGTCCCACGTGGGGCTCACAGTCTTAATCCCCACTTTACGGGTGAGGTAACTGAGACACAGAGAAGTTAAGTGACTTGCCCAAGATCACACAGCAGACAAGTGGCACAGTCAGGATTAGAACCCCCGACGTCTGACTCCCAAGGCCATGCTCTTGCCACTAAGCCACGCTGCTTCTATGTAGCGGGTAGTAAGTACTTGGTCAAGCAATCGACAGTATTCACTGAGCACCTAAAATGAAAAGAGTGCTGTAGTGTTTGGGATCCCTGCCCTTAACCACTCACAGTCTAGTTGGAAGAAATAATAAAATAGAAATAGAAATCGCTCCTTAACTGGACTCCCTACAGACGAACCGTGTCCTAGATTGACCTAATCCCAAATCAATTCAGAGATTTCTACTAATAAATTCTAGAAAGGACATGAATAATGGAGGAAACACTTTCAGAAGATTGTTCTCTCATCTGAATATCTGAGGATCGCTGTATTCCAATAGCTTTTCATGTGTTGCAGTTCCATACAAATTGTAATTTTGGTTCAACTCGATTGAAATAGCTGTGCTAGAGACACAATAGGGGACCTGGATTTTGTTGCTTTCATCAGCATGAACAGTGGTATTTCTAGAGGGCTTATTGTGTGCTGATTCTCTTGTATTGTACTCTCCCAAGCCCATAGAACTATGCTCTGCACATGGTAAGTGCTCAATAATAATAATGATAATAATAATGATAGCATTTATTAAGCGCTTACTGTGTGCAAAGCACCGTTCTAAGCGCTGGGGAGGTTACAAGGTGATCAGGTTGTCCCACGGGGGACCCCCAGTCTTCATCCCCATTTTACAGATGAGGGAGCTGAGGCCCAGAAAAGTGAAGTGACTTTTCCAAAGTCACACAGCTGTCAAATGGCAGAGCTGCGATTTGAACCCCTGACCTTGGACTCCAAAGCCCGTGCTTTTTCCACTGAGCCACTCTGCTTCTCTATAAATACCAATCAATCAATCAATCAATCGTATTTATTGAGCGCTTACTATGTGCAGAGTACTGTACTAAGCGCTTGGGAAGTACAAATTGGCAACACATAGAGACAGTCCCTACCCAACAGTGGGCTCACAGTCTAAAAGAGTGGGCTCACAGTCTAAAAGCCATAGATTGATTAAATGACTGTACTAAGTGCTTGGGAGAGTATAATATAATGGAGTTGGTAGACATGTTCCCTGCTTCGCTTGAATATAGTGTTGATCCTGTGTGAAAGTTATCCTACTCCATAGCCATATTCTAGAGATACTAATCTTAAGTGTACTCTGTGCCCCTGAAAATGTCCTCGGCACTTACCCACCAAGAGACGTACAGCTGATTGGGAATCAATAATATTTTTTGAGGCACTGTACTGAATCCTGGGGAGAGTGCAATACCAGGTAAGGACACCCAATCTGCCCTTAGGGATCTTACAGTTTGAGGGCACTCTGCAGTCATCCAAGTGTTGTTCTCATGGCTTACCTTCATGTACCTCATGTATCTTCTCCCAACATATCTACCCTACCTAAACCATCCTGTGGTTTATTAAGACTGTGAGCATTATGTGAGACAGAGACTGTGTCCAAATGATTATCTTGTATCTACCACCAAACTTAGTACAGTGCCTGTCACATAGTAAGCACTTAAAAATATGATTATTATTATTATTATTATCACTCTCCTCATGTTCATTGCCCTCTTAAAATTTCAACTGTGTTATTCACTATCCCAAATTAACTCCCAACTTTTTATCATCCAAGCAGTCTCTTCTAGCATTTATGTATTTATATCCATTCTCAGCACTTATGTATATGTGTAGTAATAGTAGTAGTAGTAATTGAAGTAGCATTGGCAGTAGTAGTAGTACTTACTAAGCTCTTACTGTTTGAAGACTACTATATTAAGCAGCGTGACTCAGTGGATAGAGCACAGGCCTGGGAGACAGGAGGTCATGGATTAATCACGGCTCTGCCACTTGTCTGCTGTGTGAACTTGGGCAAGTCACTTCACTTCTCTGTGCCTCAGTTACCTCACCTGCAAAATGGGGATTGAGACTGTGACCCCCAGTTGGGACAGGGGCTGTGACCAACCTGATTTGCTTGAATTCACCCTGTGCTTCGTACCGTGCATGGCACATAAGTGCTTAACAAATACCACAATTATTATTAAGTGGGAAATACATAGTCTCTGTACCTCAGAGGTCTCAGAGGTGGTTAAGTGGGGAGAAGAGACTGGAGACAGACACATCAGGAATCTGTATGTTAACTTGTACAATTATTTACTCAATTTTTTATTCATATGAATTCTGAAATTTGACCCTGACATTTTTGTTTTACTTACTGGCTGATGTTCTTTCTTCCACTTGCCCTATTTCTTTATATTTTGCCTATCTGTCTACCTCTCATTTGATTTAACCTCCCTGTCCACGGGGAAAATGTCTTTTGCTTCTGTTGTGCTTTTCTACTTAGTACATGCTTAGAACTTAGTATTCTGCTTCACACTCAGTAAGCACTTGACAAATTTCAGTGGCTAGGCCTGAGGTAGTAATGAAATAGTCTACACTAGGAAAACAGCCGACAGACAACTGAACGCTTCCTTGGGGAACCCCAAAATGAATGCATTGATGGATTATGTGTATGATAAGCAGCATGGCTTGGTGGAAATATATATACATATATATATATATATATATATATATATATATATGTATATATGGTTGTACATATTTATTACTCTATTTATTTATTTATTTTACTTGTACATATCTATCCTATTTATTTTATTTTGTTAGTATGTTTGATTTAGTTCTCTGTCTCCCCCTTTTAGACTGTGAGCCCACTGTTGGGTAGGGACTGTCTCTATATGTTGCCAATTTGTACTTTCCAAGCGCTTAGTACAGTGCTCTGCACTTAGTAAGCGCTCAATAAATACGATTGATGATGATGATGATGATGATGATGGAAAGAGCAAGGGCTTGGGAATCAGAGGTTGTGGGTTCTAATCCCAGCTCCGCCACTTGTCAGCTGTGTGAGTTTTGGGAAAGTCACTTACTTCTCTGTGCCTCAGTGACCTCATCTGCAAAATGGGGATAAAGACTGGGAGTCCCTCATGGGACAACCTGATTACCTTGAAGAGAAGCAGCATGGGTCAGTGGAAAGAGCACGGGCTTTGGAGTCAGAGGTCATGGGTTCAAATCCTGGCTCCGCCAATTGTCAGCTGTGTGACTTTGGACAAGTCATTTAACCTCTCTGTGCCTCAGTTACCTCATCTGTAAAGTGGGGATTAAGACTGTGAGCCCCCCATGGGTCAACCTGATCACCTTATAACCTCCCCAGCTCTTAGAACAGTGCTTTGCACATAGTAAGTGCTTAATAAATGCCATTATTATTATTATTATTACCCCACCATTTAGAACAATGCTTGGCACATAGTAAGCACTTAACAAATACCATCATCATCATTATCATCGTCAAGGCAGTTCTGACAGATGGAGAAGCAGAAGACAGAATCCAGAAAGTCACCTTATCCTGTGGGAAACTGTGGAATGTGGATGTCAGGAGAAGTGGATGTCTTCAGAGCTGTTGTGCTGCCAACTTTTTGTATGTTTGGTAGATCTCTATCAACCACCATTTCTTGAGAAGTTCCATTAGCTCCATTAGCGTTCTTAATTTAAGGCCAAGAGGTGGGGGACAATCACAGATGATGAGCCTCTAGACTGAAGCCGCACTGGAACCCTTCCCACATGATCTTAGCTCCACCAGGAGGGGCACAGGCAGAGAATGAACGGCAACTGTTAAAGTAAGGGAACTGAAAACAGTGGGACCTGGGAATGTTTTAAAGAAGTAATGAGGAGCAGTAAAACAGCATTTAAATGTTGGAAGTCACATGAGGTAGATCAAGGAATCCTGCAAGGAAGAAAGGAGATGCTCTTTCCACTATAGCATCAACCTCCTCGCTGACCTCCCTGCCTCCAGCCTCTTCCCATTCCAGTCTAAAAAATTGTTCTGCTTTCATCTCCTCACCCCTCGAAAACTTCCAATCATCCATCTTAGTATCAAAGAGTAATTCCTCATCATCAGCTTTAACACACTCAATCGCCTCTCTTCCCACTAAATAATGAGAAGCAGCATGAAAAGAGCACGGGCTTGGGAGTCAGAGGTCATGGGTTCTAATCCTGCTCCACCACTTGTCAAGTGTGTGACTTTGAGCAAGTCACTTCACTTCTCTGTCCCCTCAGTTGCCTCATCTGTAAAATGGGATTAAGACTGTGAGCCCCACGTGGGACAACCTGTTAACCTTGTATCTACCCCAGCACTTAGAACAGTGCTTGGCACATAATAAGCGCTTAACACAAAACATCATTATTATTATTATTATTATTATTATTATTATTATTATTGGGAGTCAGAGGATGTGGGTTCTAATCCTGGCTCCCACCACTCGTCTACTCTGTGAATTTAGGCAAGCCACTTAACTTCTCTATGCCTCAGTTATCTCATCTGTAAATGGGGATTAAGACTGTGAGCCCCATGTGGGACAACTTGATTACCTTGTATCCATCCCAGTGCTTAGAATAGTGCTTGGCAAATAGTAAGCGCTTAACAATACCATAATTAAATAACCTTGCACATCACTGACTCCACACACTTCATTCTCCTAACACCAACCTACTTAGTGTACCTCGATCTCATCTATCTCCCCATCGACCACTTGCTGTCATAATAATAATAATAATAATAATAATAACAATAATGGCATTTGTTAAGCGCATAC
This sequence comes from Tachyglossus aculeatus, assembly GCF_015852505.1. NCBI lineage: Eukaryota > Metazoa > Chordata > Mammalia > Monotremata > Tachyglossidae > Tachyglossus > Tachyglossus aculeatus. The sequence goes on along the minus strand of NC_052067.1, from coordinate 126,692,917 downwards.
TATGTGCCGAGCACTGTTCTAAGCACTGGGGTAACTAGGAGGTTATCAGGTTGTCCCACGTGGGGCTCACAATCTTAATCCCCATTTTACAGATGAGGTAACTGAGGCACAGAGAAGTGAAGTGACTTGCCCAAAGTCACACAGCTGACACGTGGCAAAGGCGGGATTAGAACCCATGACCTCTGACTCTCGAGCCTGGGTTCATCCTCCCTCCTGGCTAAAATTGCATTCTATTTCATATCCACCAGACCACCATTCATCCCATCTTAATAATCCTACTAAAATCATATTTCTTCCAAGATGCCTTCTGTGCTTAATCTTTCATTTCCCCACCGTATTCTCCTTGCGTTTGGATCTGGACCCCTTTTACACTTTGATACTTTCCCCACCCCCATCTCTATAGTTCTTTTGTGCGTACCCTTATATTTTGCTGCTTCTCATATATATAATCTATTTTAATGTTTGTCTTCTCCGGGTAATTTCCTTGAGGGCATCTTCAGGGATGGTATCTACTAGCTCTACCAACTCTACCAGCCTGTACTATACCAACTCTCCCACGTGCTTAATACAGTGTTCTGCACATAGAAAACACTCAATCATTTGATTTTTGAACACAATTTTGGAGTAGATCTTAAGACTGTAAAGCAAAATCAAAGGCAGCTTTAGGTGCAGTAAATCAAAAAGAAGATGACATCGGGATATGAGAAACAGAAGAAAATTCAGTTGGGTGGAAGGAAAAGAATCTTGACATTAGCCAATTGTGGGCAAGGAATGTGTCCCTTTATTGTTATAGTGTACTCTCCCAAGCACTTAGTAGCAGTGCTCTGTACACAGTAAGTGCTCAATAAATATGATGGAATGAATGAATCAGGACATTATTTATCACTATGCACTGTGTGCAGTCTGCGTTGTGTTTATTCAATCATATTTATTGAGTACTTTCTGTGTGCAAAGCACTGTACTAAGCACTTCCACACGCAGGTTTCAGCCCCAGCTGCCCAAACGAACAAAAGTAGTTGTTAGTACCCTGGTGATTGAATATAAAGGACAATTCCTGATCAATGTACATAGCATGGAGAGGCCCAAATGAAAATTATGTTTCTGAGGGGCCCTAAATTGGTGATCTCCGATCTCTCCAGTGGAAAACAAAAAGCACCGCAGAGTTGCATTTTATTTTCTCATTCCTGTGTCTTCCTATGATCTTTGCATCATTTTCCCACAGAGTTCTGAAAAGGAGAAGAAACACCGCTTGTCTTACATTTTGCAGTTAGATACAATCAATCAATCAATCAATCAATCGTATTTATTGAGCGCTTACTATGTGCAGAGCACTGTACTAAGCGCTTGGGAAGTACAAATTGGCATCACATAGAGACAGTCCCTACCCAACAGTGGGCTCACAGTCTAAAAGGGGGAGACAGAGAACTGAACCAAACATACCAACAAAATAAAATAAGTAGGATAGAAATGTACAAGTAAAATAAATAAATAAATAAATAAATAAATAAATAGAGTAATAAATATGTACAACCATATATACATATATACAGGTGCTGTGGGGAAGGGAAGGAGGTAAGACGGGGGGATGGAGAGGGGGACGAGGGGGAGAGGAAAGAAGGGGCTCAGTCTGGGAAGGCCTCCTGGAGGAGGTGAGCCCTCAGCAGGGCCTTGAAGGGAGGAAGAGAGCTAGCTTGGCGGATGGGCAGAGGGAGGGCATTCCAGGCCCGGGGGATGACGTGGGCCGGGGGTCGATGGCGGGACAGGCGAGAGCGAGGTACAGTGAGGAGATATAATACCTTTCTATTATTTTCCACTTTAGACCTCAATTATTTTGTACTCTTCAAAGAACCCTGTAGCTTAACTGCAGGGACGCACTTTTTTTTTTTTCCTGTGAAGTGTCTTTCAGTGATCTTCCCCACGCTGCCCAGGGAGGGGAAGTCTTTATTTGGGTGAGAGAAGGAGGTATGGAATGATCTTGAAGGTAAGGAACAAAAGACCCTGAAATCCAGAATATAACCGGGTTGAGAATGGAGGAAAGCTTCTGCCATCTAGAGGTAAAATGAGACAGCCACATTCTGGAAATATAGCCAAAAAATGGAGAAAGTCACCATAATTTCAGAAAAATGTAGACTCACAAGGAAGGACCTATAGAGGTCATCTACTCCAATTCCTCTCCTCTGGGAAGACTGCACCTACAATCCCTGAAAGTTACATTTAGGGATTCCCCAACCTTCCTTGTACATGGGGTCTCCCTGTTATTACATTGACCGCATTCGCCTTCCTCCCCTCATTGGCAAAAAGTGGTAGCAAGTAGCTTCATGACCATTATCACATTTCTTTTTTAACGTGGAAATTGTTATGGCGGCATGCACTCCAATTTGGCCTTCTCTTTTTCAATTGCACTTCATTTTTAGTAGTCAAGCTCCTTGGTAAAATGACATTGAACAGAGGCAGAATAATAGGTAACTTCATGACCATCCGTTTGAGTCATCTTTGAGAAAATAAACATTTTACCCTAGGGAATGAGGTGGAGAGAAAAATGATTCAAGGCTTTCCCTCTTCAACAAATGAGTGTATTTCTTTCCAGTAATGATAGTTCATCTGACAACCTGTGAACTTCGCCCAGCTAAAACCCAGTTTTGCTCAGAGTTTATGTCTCTGTCCCTCTGTCCTTAATGAGTCAGAATTCATGATTGGTTCTGCTGCGATCCAAGAGGATATGATTACTTCTAGAACAGAGAGCAGCTGGCCTACCTGTGTAATGTCTCTTTGAAGGATCAGGGTGGGGACACTGCAGAGGGGAAGGGCAGACAAAGTTTGGTAGGGAGTGCATGGAACACACTGATCGACGTCTTCATTCCTGTGAAAATCTAATTCTCCGCCCACCAAATGATTTCCTGTCTATCCTGTATTTCTCCTTTCAAATTAATGGGTCTGTAGATAAGTACACGTGATATGTTTAAGACTGTGAAAACTATTTAGATTTTGAACTCCACTTACTAAGTGATCATTTTTGTTAGTAAAGAACCATGCTGTCACTCCATTACCTCCTTGCCTTTCATTTAAATCACTTTAACATGCCAAAGAGAAGATGTCTTTTCCCTGAAATTTGGCATTATGTACATGAATACTGGGACTCCCACCGTTGGCATTCATTCATTAGATGATGGAGAAGTTTGATGATTCATTCATTCATTAGATGATGGAGAATTTTTCTCACTTGCTTCTCGCTTCAGTTTTTATATTTTATCAAGTGCTTAGTACAGTGCTCTGCACACAGTAAGTGCTCAATAAATACGATTGATGAAGTTTGATATAAATGTGCCAAGTTGCGAACTGGGTGGTAACGGATGAGTCATAATTAACATCACTGTCTTCTTTTTAACTATCCGCACACCCATCGATGCGGTCCTCAGCCTCGATTTAATCCTAGGATTGACTAAGTATAAATTAAAATAATATTGACCATTACGGTATTTATTTAGCTCTTGCTCTGTGTCAGGCGCGAGCACCGGGATCAATTCGACATAAACAGATTGGACGTAACCCCTGTCTCACATGGGGCTCAAAGCCTAACAGCGGGGAGATCAGGTAGTTTATCCCCATTCTACAGTTGAGGAAATCGAGGCTTGGAGAGGTTAGGAAGATGAGTTGTGAAACCGGGATGAGAACCCAGCTCTTCTGACTTCCAGTTCTGTGCTCTTTGTACTCATCTTGTCTTATGCCATCGAGTTGTTTTCGACCCATAGCGACACGAAGGACACATATCCCCGAGAATGCCCAGCTTTCCATCTGCAGTTGTTCTGGTAATGGATCCAGAGAGTTTTCTTGGTAAAAATCCAGAAGTGGTTTAGCATGGCCACCTTCCGTGAACGGGTTTGCCTCTGCTCGACTCTACCTCCCATAGCCGAGACTGGTAGCGTCCTGGAAACTCTCCAGGTGCGACTCTATCTACTAGACCTTCTTAAATAGAGGAAGGTTTCAAGCTCCTTGAGGGTAGAGATCATGGCTACTCCATTGTACTCTCTCAAGCACTGAGAACAGGGCTCTTCACATGGTATGCCCTCAGTGAACACCACTGATTTATTGACATATTAGTGGAATCAAAAAAGAGAGATGTTAGCCTATGATTGCACTCCCCTTTCCAATAATTCGGAGTTGCATGAGGTAAAACGCTGTATAGTTTCCAGGAATCAGTCCTCTAGACTGTAAGCTTGTTGTGAGCAGGGCTCAGTTGTGAACTCTGCTATTTTGTATTCTCCCAAGCACTTAAGACAGTGCTTCACATATAATGAATGTGATTGAGTCATTATTATCATTATATCAACAATATTAATTGACTCTTCATGATGTATCTGCTGCCGACCTTTAAGATAATATCAGATCACTTGTTTTTTCCCACCTCATCAGAATCAAGTGTTTTGAAGGATTAAAATTACAATTCTCCTCTCCATCTGCTTTTAGTGTATGCGCTTTTCCTGTGTTATTTTCCCAGTTCATTCATTCATTCAATCGTATTTATTGAGCGCTTACTGTGTGCAGAGAACTGTACTGAGCGCTTGGGAAGTACAAGTTGGCAACATATAAAGACGGTCCCTACCCAACAGTGGGATCACAGTCTAGAAGTGGGAGATGGACAACAAAACATATTAATAAAATAAATAGAATAAATATGCACAAATAAAATAGAACAATAAATTCTTCCAAACATATATACATCTACATTCATTCAATTGTATTTATTGAGCGCTTACTTAGCCCAGTTGCTCTTTCGCTTTCTCCCCCTTACAGTTTTCCGCATATGAGTGAGAAGAGTTTGATTAATGGAGAGTTAGTTAAAAATTAATAAATTAATGAAGAAAAAGGATCACCTGCTAAATGTTGCCTTAAATGTAGTTTGTGCTAGAAGATTACTTTCACCTTTGTTCTTGGCTCTGTCTATATTCATGACTTTGAAGTTGATCACGCGTCCCTAAAATGTGCAGAGAACAGCACATTTTTCAGTGGTCTTGAAGGATTTAAGAATTACTACTCAGGAATTTTATTTGTGATCATGTTTGTAACATAAGCCCTGGGCTGCCTTGAAACTCCACAGGATGAGAAGAATTTTTTTTCAGCTCATTATACTTAATGCAGTTTGGCCACAGATTGAGGTAAATCATGATTTATTTATGTGCTGACATTTACTTATTGGATTTCTTAATTGTGACCATTATTTAAAGCTGCAGGGTGAAAGCCCAACACACATTTAAGCACTTTTAGTGGCTAATAGCCAGAGAAAAACAAAGCAAAGTAGCAGTGTTTCACAGTTGTATTTTGGGCAATGACACATAGTGCATGTCGCAATGTGGTATGTTAGACTTTTCTTAGTTAACCAATCATCAGTAATATTTATTGAGCTTCTACTATATGCATAGCACTTTTCTAAGCACTTGAAAGAGTACAATAGAGAAAATAAACCTGCCCTCAAGAGGTTTACAATCTAGTGGGAGAATTCTATTCATTCATTCAATCATATTCATTGGATGCTTACTACTATTAATAATAATAATGATGGTATTTGTTAAGCACTTACTATGTGCCAGGCACTGTACTAAGTGCTGGGTTGGTTACAAGCACATCGAGTTGGACACAGTCCCTATCCCATGTGGAGCTCACAGTCTCAACCCCCATTTTACAGATGAGATAACTGAGGCACAGAGACCTCAAGTGACTTGCCCAAGGTCACACAGCATCTTACCTCCTTCCCTTCCCCACAGCACCTGTATGTATGTATATATGTTTGTACATATTTATTACTCTATTTATTTTACTTGTACATATCTATTCTGTTTATTTTATTTATTTTTTATTTTTTAAATGGCATTTATTAAGCGCTTACTATGTGCAAAGCACTGTTCTAAGCGCTGGGGAAGTTACAAAGCGATCAGGTTGTCCCATGGGGGGGCTCACAGTCTTCATTCCCATTTTACAGATGAGGTAACTGAGGCCCAGAGAAGTTAAGTGACTTGCCCAAAGTCACACAGCTGGTAATTGGCAGAGCTGGGATTTGAACCCATGACCTCTGACTCCAAAGCCCATGCTCTTTCCAACTGAGCCACGCTGCTTCTTTATTTTGTTAGTATGTTTGGTTTTTTCTCTGTCTCCCCCTTTTAGACTGTGAGCCCACAGTTGGGTAGAGACTGTCTCTATATGTTGCCAATTTGTACTTCCCAAGCGCTTAGTACAGTGCTCTGCACATAGTAAGCACTCAATAAATACAATTGATGATGATGTGTGCAGAGCACTGTACAAAGCGCTTGGAAAGCAAATTCAACAATAGAGACAATCCCTGCCCACATCAGGCTTACAGTCTAGAAGGGGGGAGACAGACATCAAAACAAATAAACAGGCATCAATATAAATAAATAGAATTATGCATATATATACATCAAAACAAGTAAACAGGCATCAATATAAATAAATCGACTGACTAAATCTGTGGGCAGGGAATGTGTCGGGTTTATTATTATATTGTACTCTCCCAAGCGCTTAATACAGTGCTTTACCTACAGTAAGTGATCGAATGAATGAATGCATTCAAGCAGCCAAATAAGTTATGTAGAGGAGGAAGCATTAGAGTATAAAGATATGTCGATAAAGTGGTATAATTTACCCACAGGATGAAGAAGGCGAAGGGAATATACGTAAGAGATGATGCATGCCATAATCCCAGCTCTGCCACTTGTCTGCTGTGTGACCTTGGGCAAGCCACTTCACTTGTCTGTGCCTCAGTTACCTCATCTGTAAAATGGAGATTAAGACTGTGAACTCCATGTGGGACAGCTTTCTTACCTTGTATCTACCCCAGCGCTTAGAACAGTGGTTGGCACATAGTAAGCACTTAACAAATACCATAATTATTATTATTAAATAAATCAAGCAATCAATAGACTGTATTAAGTGCTAACTATGCACAGAGCTCTGTACTAGGCATGTGGAAAAATACAATAGAATAAGGAGAAATGACCTCTGCTCCTAAGGAGCTCACAATCTAGTGAGAGACAGACGCTGTAGTAAATTACAGAAAGGATGAAGTAGGAGAGTGTAGGAACGTTTTCATAAGTACTGTGGAGGAGAATGAAGGGGAATCGGTACCCAAGTGCTTTGGTATATATTAAAAGCACATCTCCTCAAAGAGGCCATCCACAACTATAAGCCTTTATTTCTTCTTCTCCCACTCCCTTCTGCTTCACCCTTGCACTTAGATTTGTACCCATTATTCACCCTTCCCACAGCCCTTCAGCAGTCTTGTATGTATCCGTAATTTATTTTTATTTAATTATATTGCCTGTCTCCCCTTCTGGACTGTAAGCTTACTCTGGACAGGGAACGTGTCTACCGACTCTGTTATTATTGTACTCTCCCAAGCGCTTAGTACATTGCTCTTCACATAGTAAGCAATCAATCAATACGATTGATCGACTTTGACGTAGAAGTGCTGCGTGGCTCAGTGGAAAGAGCCCGGGCTTTGGAGTCAGAGGTCATGGGTTCAAATCCCAGCTCCGCCAATTGTCAGCTGTGTGACTTTGGGCAAGTCACTTCACTTCTCTGTGCCTCGGTTCCCTCATCTGTAAAATGGGGATTGGGACTGTGAGCCCTCCGTGGGACAACCTGATCACCTTGTAACCTCCCCAGCACTTAGAACAGTGCTTTGCTCATAGTAAGCGCTTAATAAATGCCATTATTATTATTATTATTATTATTATTATAGTAGATGGGAGGGATGTAGGTTGAGGAGATGTCTCTGGAGGTGATGTGATTTCAGAAAGTCTTTGAAGATGGAAAGAACTGTGGTGTGGAAGAGCAGCGGTCTCAAACGCTTAGTACAGTGCTCTGCACACAGTAAGCGCTCACTAAATACGATTGCATGAATGACTAATAAGTGGATTTGGGAATCATCTGCATAAAGGTGGTAGTTGGTGCTAGTGGAGTGGATAACCACCTAGGATAAAGAGGCAGTGTAGCTTAGAGGAATTGGGGAAGGCAGACATGGTAGCTTAAAGGTAGGCTAAGAGAAGGTAAGGTAGACGTAACTTACCTGTAAGCTCTATCTCTACCTTTAGAGGTAGAAGTAGCTTAGTGCAGACAGTGTAGCTTAGAGGAAAGGGCACACGACTGGGAGTCAGAGGACCTGGATTCTAATATCAACTTTGCCACTGGTCTGCTGTGGGACTTGGCCAAGTCACTTCATTTCCCCATTCCTCAGTTACCTCATCTGTAAAATGGGAATTCAAACCGTGAGCCTTATATGGGACGTGATCTGGGTCCAACCTTATTATCTGGTCTTGTCTTATGCCGTCGAGTCGTTTCTGACCCATAGCGACTCCATGGACACATCTCTCCCTGAACAACCCGCTCTCCAACTGCAGTCATCCTGGTAATGTATCCATAGAGTTTTCTTGGTAATTAATAATAATAATGATAATAATAATAATAATAATAATAATAATAATGTTGGGTCTTTGTTAAGCACTTACTATGTATGAAGCACTGTTCTAAGCACTGGGGGGATACTAGGAGATTAGGTTGTCCCACATGGGGCTCGCAGTCTTAATCCCCATTTTGCGGATGAGGGAACTGAGGCACAGAGAAGTTATATGACTTGCCCAAAAGTCACACAGCAGACAAGTGGCGGAGCCGGGATTAGAATCCATGACCTCTGACTCCCAAGCCCCTATTCTTTCCACTGAGCCACCCTGTTTCCCGAAATACAGAAGTGGTTTACCATTTCCGTCTTCCACGCAGTCAACTTGAGTCTCCACCCTCTACCCTCCACCCTCCCGTGCTGCTGCTACCCAGCACAGGGGAGTTTTGACTCATGGCAGATTGCCTTCCACTTTCTAGCCACAGGCCAAGCTAGGAGTGGACTGGATATGCCTCTGCTTGATTCTCCCTCCTGTAGCCAAGATGGTAGAATACTGGAAACTCTCCAGGTGCGATCTGAGAAGAATATTATCGTGTAGCCCAGAGTTCAGTACAGTGCCTGGCAAAGAGTAAGTGCCTAACAAATGCCAGTAATAATAATTAGTAATAATAATACTCTATAGGATGGAAACATCCAGCAGGGATCCTGAACTATTGTTGATTAATGAATGTGGCTAAAGGTACTATGGCCTGGTCCTCTGATGAGCTGGTTTAGAGTTTGGTGAAGCAAATTATGGTTAGGGGAACTTTTTTAGACGCTTCTCAATCCAGGATGATCAGTCCAGTCCTAAACAGGGCTGCACAAACATTTGGGGTTTCCCTGAGCATTAGTGCTGCCTCACTAATCAATCAGTGAATGGTTACTGTGTGCAGAATACTGTACAAAGTGTTCGGAAAAGTACAGTATAACAGAGTTGGTAGACATGATCCCTGTCCACGAGGACTCACTGTGGGCAGGGAATGTCCCTGTTTATTGTTGTATTGTACTCTCCCAAGCACTTAGTACAGTGCTGTGCACACAGTAAGCACTCAATAAGTATGATTGACTGAGGACAGAGCCTATTTGCATTGGACATTTGTTTAGAAAAAAAGGAAAGGGGTCATCCCATTGTCAGTGGAGCACACCACATCGCTAAAATGTACCCTTTCTTCTCCATCCAAACTGTCACCATGAAATACAGTCACTCATTCTATCCCACCTAGATTACTGCATCAACCTCCTTGCTGACCTCCCAACCGTCTGTCTCTCCCCACTCCAGTCCATACTTCACTCAACGGCTCAGGTCATCTTTCCACACAAACGTTCAGGATGTGTCACCCACCTCCTCAGAAATCTCCGTATCAAACAAAAACTGTCACCATTGGCTTTAAAGTACTCCATCACATTGCCCCTTCCTACCTCATCTCGCTTTTCTCCTTCTATAATGTAGCCCACATACTTTGCTCCTCTGGTGCTAACCTTCTCACTGTGCCTCAATCTTGCCTGTCTCACCACCAGCCGCAGGCCCACATCCTACCTCTGGCCTGGAATGCCCTCCCTCCTCAAATCCACTGGATAATTACTGTCCCCCACTTCAAAGCCTCATTGAAGGCACATCTCCTCCAAGAGGCCTTCCCAGACTAAGCCCCACTGTTCCCTCATCTCCCACGCCTTTCTGCATCACCCTGACTTCCTCCTTTTCCCTTCTCCCTCCTCCCAGCCCCATAGCACTTATGTTTATGTCTGTAATTTTATTTGTTTGCATTGATGTCTGTCTCCCTTCCTCTAGATTGTGAACTCGTTGTGGGCAGGGAATGTCACTGTTTTTTCATGTATTGGACTTTCCCATGTACTTAGTACAGTGCTCTGCACGCAGTAAGCACTTAACAAATGCGATTGAATGAATGAATGAATGACAGGGTTTGGGTGGGAAAATAAGGAGTTCTGTTTTGGACATGTTAAGTATGAAGTGTCAATGGGACATCCAAGTAGAGATGGCCTGAAGGCAGGAGGAAATACAGGATTGCAGAAAAAGAGAGAGGTCAGGGCTGGAGATGTAGATTTGGGAATCATCTACATAGTGATAGTAGTTGAAGCTAATGGAGTGTATGCGTTCTCCAAGGGAGTGGGTGTAGGTGGAAAATTGAAGGGAAACCAGTACTGAATCTAGAGGGAGGCCGAGGAGGAGTCCACAAAAGAGATTGAGAATCAGTGCCCGGAGAGATAGGAGGAGAACCAGGAAAGGACAGTTTCAGTGAATTAAGGTTGGTTAATGTTTCCAGGAGAAGGGGATTGTCGAAAGTGTTGATACCAGCTCTAGACTGTAAGCTCACTGTGGGCAGCGAATGTGTCTGTTATATTGTTGTACCCCAAGTGATTAATACAGTGCCCTGCACACAGTAAACGCTCAATAAATATGACCGACTGACTGACTGACTGACCAAGAGGTTGCGGAGGTTTACAGTGGAATCGAGGCCATTGGAATTGGCAAGAAGGAGAATGTTGGTAACTTCTGAGAAGACAGTGCCTGTAGCATGAAGGCGGCGGAAGCCAAATTAGAGGATGTCACAGGGAATTATTGTTTTTAATAATAATCATTATAATAATAACAATTATGGTATTTGTTAAGCACTGTCTATGCACAAGGCATTGTACTAAGCTCTGGAGTGGACACAAGCAATTCGGACTGAACACAGTCCCTGTCCCACATTGGGCTCAATGTCTTGTTCCCCATTTTGTTGATGAGGTAACTGGCACAGAGAAGTGAAGTGACTCACCGAAGGTCATAAAGTAGACAAGTGGCAGAGCCAGAATTAGAACCTAAGTCTCTCTGACTCCCAGTCCTGTACGCTATCCACTAGGCTACTCTGCTACTCATTGGAGTAGCAAAAGCTGAACTGGAGAATAGGAGTTGGAACTAGCTGGTTTAGATAACTAAGAGCTTGGAGAGGAATTGTAGGAGGGAGATGGGGTACCAACTGGAAGGAGCTGAGGTGCCAAGACAGGTTTTTCTAGGATAAGGGAGACATGAGCATGTTTTAAAGCAGTGAGAAAAAAGCCATTGAAGAGTGAACAGTGTGGGAGGGAAGAAGGGAGGACACAAATGCTTTGATAAGGTGAGAAGGGATAGGTTTGTAGGTGCAGATGGAGGGCATGGACTTTGAGATCAGACAGGAGATCTCCTCTTGAAATACTCTTGGGAAAGATGGGAACGTTGAAGATGGGGCCAGAGGAGGGAGTGACTCGAGAAGAGCAGGGGAGATTTTAGGGAGATCATTAATTAATTAATCGATTATGGTTTTTGTTAAGCTCTTACTATGTGCCAAGCATAGTTCTAAACACTGGAATAGATACCAGTTAATTCAGTTGGACATAGTCCCTGTCCCCCATGGGGCTCACACTCGTGATCCCCATCTTACAGATGGGGTAACTGAGGCCCAGAGAAGTTAAGTGACTTGCCCAAGGTCACACAGCAGACACTTGGAAGAGTCAGGATTAGAACTCAGGTCCTTCTGACTCCCGGGCCCGTGCTCTATCCACTAAGCCACGCTGCTTCAATTTCCTCAGTAAAGTACACAGCCAGGTCATTAGGGGTGAGAGTTGGGGGAGGTGAGGTTATGGGGAATTTGAGGAGGGAGTGCCCACCGTTGGGTAGGGACCGTCTCTATATGTTGCCAACTTGTACTTCCCAAGCGCTTAGTACAGTGCTCTGCACACAGTAAGCGCTCAGTAAATACGATTGAATGAATGAATGGGACAACTGGCGAAGGCAGTGGGCATGGGAGTCATTAAGGATGGAGAAATAATGTTGCCAGGCAGATAAGAGGGCAGAGTTAAAGCAGGCAAGGATGAACTTGCAGTGGAAGTGGTCTACCTGTTATTTGGATTTCTGCCAGAAGGTCATTCATTCATTTATTCATTCATTCATTCAATCGTATTTATTGAGCACTTACTGTGTGCAGAGCACTGGACTAAGCGCTTGGGAAGTACAAATTGGCAACATATAGAGACGGTCCCTACCCAACAACGGACTCACAGTCTAAAAGGGGGAGACATACAACAAAACAAAGCATGTGGCAGGTGTTAACTCATCAGAACAGAAGGAATTAAAGCAAAATGCACATCATTAACAAAAGAAATAGAATGGTAAATATGTACAAGTAAAATAAATAGAGTAATAAATATGTACAAACATATATACAGGTGCTGTGGGGAGGGGAAGGGGGTAGGGCGGGGGGATGGAGAGGAGGATCAGGTTTGGTCGGGTCCGGTCCCGGGGTCCGAGGGCAGGGGAGGGGGCTGCCTGGGGGAGGCGACCCCTCTCCTCCTCCCCCTCCCTCCCGCCCTACCTCCTTCCCCTCCCCAAAGCACCTGTATAATAATAATAGTAATAATAATGGCATTTGTTAAGCGCTTACTGTGTGCAGAGCACTGTTCTAAGCGCTGGGAGGAATACAAAGTGATTGGGTTGTCCCAGGTGGGGCTCACAGTCTTCATCCCCATTTTCCAGATGGGGTATCTGAGGCTTACAGAAGTGAAGTGACTTGCCCAAGGTCACACAGCAGACATGTGCCGGAACGGGGATTCGAACCCATGACCTCCAACTCCAAAGCCCGTGCTCTTTCCACTAAGCCATGCGGCTTCTCTACCTGTATATATGTCTGTACAGATTTATTACTCTATTTTACTTGTATATAGTTACTATTCTATTTATTTAATTTTGTTAATATGTGTTGTTTTGTTGTCTGTCTCTCCCTTCTAGACTGTGAGCCCGCTATTGGGTAGGGACCGTCTCTATATGTTACCAACTTGTACTTCCCAAGCGCTTAGTACAGTGCTCTGCACACAGTAAATATGATTGAATGAATGAGTGAATGAATGAGGAGAGGAAAAAGGGGGCTCAGTCTGGGAAGGCCTCTTGGAGGAGGTGAGCTCTCAGTAGGGCTTTGAAGAGAGGAAGTTCTCTGAGGCTCGTTCCCAGAGGTGAAGGATGTGGACTGTGGAGGTCATCCAGGGCTGCGAGTTAGTAGTATGAGATCTTTGAAGGGATGGGGGAATGAGCGATTGGAGTTCAGTAGGCTCTGTTTGAAGAGCCGGATTGACACTGCTACATTTGATTGAGTTTAGCCATATAACAATTATTTATGTTGGCAAAGCCAGGACACAGAAAAGAAAATTACTAATTTGAGAACAAGAGAGAGAAGCAAAATGTTGCAGAGTTCATTTTTTCTGTGTAAATGAGTGATTGGAGTTCAGTAGGGAGGTTGGTGTTGAGGGCATCAATTTGGTCATCAAGGGAAGGAAGGTAGTTTGCTTATGGAGATTAAATGGGGCATGACAACTTAAGAAAATTGATATCGCTATTGATTTGGTGACATTTAATTTCCATGTATATGTTACTAAAGGCTAGTAATAAGTAATAAAGTAATCAATATAGTAATAAAGTAATTGTTGGTTTCACTGGGCTTGCTTCTCCCCTGACTAATGAGGACAGAGGGAGCAAAGCCTTCAACATCTCCAGACCTTCCACCCAGCGAAGTGGGGAGTTTCTAGCCTAACATGGGAGCTGTCCCTTTGTTACTCACATATTCACTTAATAAACATTAAATTTGCATATTTTAAACATGTGTTGGTAGTCTTACACCTATTTTTTTGTTATATGTAAATTCACTTCTTGTCTAGACTACATATTAAGGGTAATAATAATATTAATGATGGCATTTGTTAAGCCCTTACTTTGTGCAAGTACTGTTCTAAGCACTGGAGGGGGATACAAGGTGATCAGGTTGTCCCACGTGGGGCTCGCAGTTTTAATCCCCATTTTACAGATGAGGTAACTGAGGCGCAGAGAAGTTAAGTGACTTGCCCAAGGTCACACAGCTGACAATTGGTGGAGCCGGGATTTGAACCCACGACCTCTGACTCCCAAGCCCGTGCTCTTTCCAGTCAGCCACGCTGTAATAGCAGATTTATATATTCGTATGTAATAGTCACAAGGTGACATTGAGAAAAGACCATGGTAATTCTTAGATATCTTTATATGTGAGCTAATATATCACTGAAGAAAACTCTAAGTACACCTTTGAACCCCCAGAAAAGCCTGCATTACCCCGTACAAGAAACTTTTTGACAAGCCAGGGGTTTGGACAGATGGCTTCTAATAAAATATATTTTATAGAGAGAGCTGGGGCAATCAAAGATTTATCAAATGGATAGTAAATCATTCTAGCAGTAAAGAAGAGAATGTAGCAGAACCTGCAGAAACAGAAGCCTGTTCTTTTGCCTGTGGTATTGGTTTTTCAACTGGAGTGAATAATTTGTCCAATTTTGGTTGAACAACAGCTGTCTTCCTGTATTCCTAAAGTATTGTATTCTGAGGCACTCCAGTACACTTATTCACACCTTTCAACTCGGCCTTGCATTAAGCTCCTGAATGTATCTGCTTTTAAAAAAATATGTACTATCTGTCAACCAATGGTATTTATTGAGTTTTTACCATATGCAGAGCACTGTACTAAGTGCTTTGGGCAAGTGCAGTATAATAGATTTGGTCCATCTGGTTGGGCATCGTACAGTGATGCTTTGGGTCGTGAAAAGTTCGAACAATCCTGGATGCATAATTCCCCTCTCCTCCCTGCCCCGGTCTTATGTATTTGGGGGTATCTGTATCCTTGGTTAAGGTATCAAGTAATAATGATGGAAATTCTGGCTTATAAATATCTTGGAGTGGCTTCAAGCTGGGGCTGTGACTGCATTATGAGTGCATTATGTGTATGCACTTAATGAATTTGAAGAGAGCGTATTCGATCTTGTATTGGAAAGTCCATTTAGATCCCTGTAATCTAACAACCTGTTTGAAGAGCCGGATTGACACTGCTACATTGGATTGAGTTTAGCCATATAACAATTATTTATGTTGGCAAAGCCAGGACGCATAAAAGAAAATTACTGATTTGAGAAAGAGAGAGAGAAGCAAAATGTTGCAGAGTTCATTTTTTCTGTGTAAAATTAAATACCGTATGCTTGTCAGGATGGCTAGGAAACATTTTTTTTTCCTGACAGGTCGGAGAGAATCCTAGTATATTATTATACAGGTAGAGATTTTGGCCTGTGAGAAATCAAGGAGAACACTGCCACTAGATTCTGCTGTCTTATTTTTATTTCCCCTTTCCAGGAATAAAAGTGGTTTAATAATGTATGTAAGGCTTAAGTACAGGATAGTAAACGAATATAATTCCATAGCTCTTTATCATAAATCTCTAGTGGAAAATAGGCTTAGTTAATGATCAGCATAAAATAGATGTTTGGCTTTTTTTTTAGTGTCATTTTTGAGTTCTTCATATTGGTTGAGAAAAGCATGCACCACATTAAACCACTATACTTTGAAAATATTGTAAATTGCTAATGTTGAAAGCAACAGATACAGCTTTTGAAATTGGCACATATATTGGTTGATCATAAGAATGGGTTATATCAGGACAATCCTTACTTTGTAGGTTTTCCCTGATAACAATTAGCTTGGAGAACATTTATTCAAATGGTATAAAATTGTAAAGGACTAATTTTTCAGAAAAGCAGTTCAGGAGGTGTCTAATTTAACTACGACAATGCTTAAGGAGCCCAGCCCAGGACTGGGAATCAAAAGGCCTGGGTTCTAAACCTATCTCTCCCACTTGTCTGCTGTGTGATCTTGGGTAAATCACTGAACTTCTCAACACCTTAGTTTCCTCTTCTCTAAAATGGGCAGTAAACACCTGCTCCCTCTCCTACTTAGACTTTGAGCCTCCGTGGGAAAGCATCTGACTGTCCAACCTGATTAAGTTGTAACTACCACAGTTTGGCACATTGTAAGCACTTAACAAATACCAGTATTATTACCATTATTTAATTAGACAATGAGCCTTATGTGGGACAAAGACTTGGTCTAATTAAGTTAAAATATATGTAGCTCTTAGTACCATCCTTATCACTTAATAAACTCTTAATAAGTGCCACAATTATCATTATCATTATTATTGCCAGTGGAGTTTAGAGGTGTTTACTCTGGAGATGGATATGATTTGATGATGGTCATCAGTTCAGGATCCTTGTGAGATTAGAAAATTATCCTAATTCTGACCCAAATCTAGAGAAACTGAAGTAAAGTTTCCTTCCCTTCTTACATCTTGTCCGATATTATCCTCTCTGCTATTATGGAGTCCTGTCACAAGAAGTACCACACCTTCCTTTATGTTTAATGTTGATGTATATTTAATTATATGCTTCTATCTGATCTCCAAAGTGCTCTTAGTTAATATGTAGCAGTTGTTACTCATCAGTGTGTATTCAGGTATGAGAATTTCACGTATGTGAGGTATATGTAAATTCAATAAAATGCCTCTATTTCATACAGTTGAGAACTCCAAATAGCAGCTACATATATGGCAAAACCACCATTATGTCAGGTCCCTTGTTTCTCTGACCAGAATCCATAGATTCCAAAGGGAGATTGAACAATTTATCGCTCAGGAAATATAAACCATGTGTCATTATTATCCCTAGTTGGTGATGAAATCGGGGAGAAAATGGGGTTAATGGCTTTTCAAGTTTTCTAGTGATTATAAAGTACTTTCCTATACAATCTTCTTGGAAATTTTTCATGATATGACCTTGCTAGAGTAAGAATTTAAATTGAAAAAAAAAGAAGCACACAGAAAGCAGTACTCTCCTTTATCCAGCTCTACCTAGCAGTGAAAGAATAAAATCCATAAGGCAGACAGTGAATACTAGTCTTCTAGACTGTGAGCCCAATGTTGGGTAGGGACCGTCGCTACTGTATGTTGCCGATTTGTACTTCCCAGGTGCTTAGTACACTGCTCTGCACACAGTAAGCGCTCAATAAATACAATTGAATGAATGAATACTTGGGGCCTCATCCAAAAGTCAGGAAATAATTTACAGAGCATCCAGAATTGTTCATCGGGAGGTGAACAGAGTTCATATTTTCAAACTTTGTGATATTGTTAATCCATCTTCCTTTTCAATTCGCAAACCAGTCTTTTTTTCTCTAAATTCAACCCCAAAAGCTTGCTAATAACAGCAAACGTAAAGGCTATTAGCGTTGGCAATGCATATTTTCCCTTTGAGATGACCTTAAAACCTTTGCTCAGTGTATTCATGTTCTTACCTGCCAAAGGTAGATGAATGAACTAAGCAGCTAGAAGATAAGCTTCTAAGAGGCTTAGTTTTTTTTTCTTTTATTTAAACCAAAATCATCCAGGGTGTGAAAATCTATAGCAATTTTATTTAATAAAAGATTTACAGTAAATTCCATCCTATAAGAATTTTCAGAATATTCTTACAACTGTTTATCTGGTAAATTAATTTGAGAATCAAACACAGAATATTTAACATTGTATTCTACCTCATTTATTTTTGAAAGGACTGAGATTTACAGGGTTTTGCATAGTAGAAATCTATATGTTTAAAACATACCGGGTTTGTCAGAGTTGCCGTATATTTATAAATATTTACTATATCACAGATGCTCAATACATTTTAAAATCATTTTCAGGGAAACTGTTAGGAAGAGAAGTGGCAGTTTCTCTGAGTCACCATTTTGATGTAGTCTAGCAAAGGCATAAACTACTTGAATCAGAATTTGGCATGAGATCCAAATAGCATTGCGGACAAGATTTTTATATCAAGATAAATTTGGGAGAATTGCAGGAGCAATACCAAAACTCCTTAGAAAAGCAATGGATTGGGACTGCCAGCCCCTGAACAAATTTGAGTACCTCACACTCTTCCAACTACAGCTCAAAAGCAAAGTCAGTTGGGTTGGAAGTGAAGATGCCTTGAATGACCCTTTCCCCATTACATAGTAAGTGCTTAATAAATGCCATTATTGTTATTATTATTATTATAACTACCGAAGAAAACCAGAGGCTTGTGTTGGTTTAGTCCTACTCAAGTTATTATATGCTACTATGATTGTTTGAAGAAACCTGGATCCTGACATCCCAATACTCTTACCATCTACCACCATGGCTTTGTGGAAAGAGCACAAGAGTCAGAGAACCTAACCCTCTTCCGCCAAGCTAGATCTCTTCCTCGCTTCAAAGCCCTACTGAGAGTTCACCTCCTCCAAGAGGCCTTCCCAGACTAAGCTCCCTTTTTCCTCTCCTCCTCCCCATGCCCCCACCCTACCTCCTTCCCCTCCCCACAGCACCTGTATATATGTTTGTACAGATTTATTACTCTATTTCACTTGTACATATTTACTATTCTATTAATTTTGTTAATGATGTCCATTTAGCTTTAATTCTATTTGTTCTGATGACTTGACACCTGTCCACATGTTTTGTTTTGTTGTCTGTCTCCCCCTTCTAGACTGTGAGCCCGTTGTTGGATAGAGACCGTCTCTATATGTTGCCAACTTGTACTTCCCAAGCACTTAGGACAGTGCTCTGCACACAGTAGGTGCTCAATAAGTATGATTGAATGAATGAATGAATCAATCAATCAATCAATCAATCGTATTTATTGAGCGCTTACTATGTGCAGAGCACTGAATGAATGGGTGCTAATCCTGACTCCGCCCTCTGCCTGCTGTGTAACCTAGGTCAAGTCACTGAACTCTGTGCCTCAGTTTCCTCATCTTTAAAATGGGGACTCAATCCCTGTCTTCCCTCCTACTTAGACTGTAAGCTCCATGTGGTTCAGGGACTGTATTTACCCCAGCACTTGGCATATAGTAAACATTTAACAAATACCATAGGTATTAATTATTATTATTATTATTATTATTATTATTTTATCATCATCATTAGGAAGCAGAGAGGATTAGGACAGACTGCTACCCTCTAGACTGGTGTTTCCACTGCAAGTCCCAGCTCCGCCACCTGTCAGCTTTGTGACCTTGGGCAAGTCACTTAACTTCTCTGGGCCTCAGTTCCCTCATCTGTAAAATGGAGATTAAGACTGTGAGCCCCATGTGGGACAACCTGATCACCTTGTATCTCCCCAGTGCTTAGAACAGTGCTTCGCCCACAGTAAGCATTGAACAAATACCATTATTATTATTATTATCATTATTATTATCGCCAGTGCTGCTTCTCAGCCCACCTAAATCTACTTCTAGCTCATGGATTGTTCCTTCTCCTTCTCATTCACTGGCTCCTGTCCACCTCTTCTCCCCAACTGTAATGCTTCCCTAAGGGCTCTGTACTAACCTCTGTTCTCTTCCTGCTTTACATTCACTTTAGGGGAATTAGTCCACTTACATGCTTAACTATACTTCTTCTTGGATGATTTCTTAATCTCCTTTTTCAATCCTGACTCCTCACCTAAAAGGAATCCTGCATTTCAGCTTGCCTCAGGACATCATAATAATTATGGTATTTGCTAAGCGCTTACTATGTGTTGAGCACTGTTCTAAGTGCTGAGTCCATAATACATGGGGCTGTCCCACCAATGCCAATCAATCAATCATTGATATTTATTAAAAGTTTACTGTGGGCAGAGCATGGTGCTAAGTGCTTTGGAGAGTGCAATACAGTAGAGTTGGTGACACAGTTCCTACCCTCAGGCAGTTTACAGCCTAGTTGGGAGGCAGAATTTAATATTAATTGCAGATAGGGGAAATGGCAGATTATAAGGAAATGTAGGAGGACTATGAGGAGGACGAAAAGCAGTGTGGCCTGTTGGAAAAAGCATAGACCTGGGAATCAGAGGATCTGGGTTCTAATCCTGGCTCTGCCACCTTTTTGCTGCGTGACGTTACACAAGTCACTTAATTTTTCTGTGCCTCAGTGACCTCATATGTAAAAGGGGATTAAAGTTGTGAGTTGTACATATCTTTTATCTTCCCCACCACTTAATACAATGTCTAGCACATAGTAAGTCCTTAACAAATACCATATTAAGAAAAAGATATGTACATACATGCTGTGGGGCTGGGATGTGGTAAGTATCAAAATGCTTAAGGGGTACAGACGGAAGTGCAAAGGTGATGGTGAAGGAAGAGCGAGTAGGAGAAATGAGAGCTTAGTTGAGGAAGACCTTTTGGAGTATATATGTTTTTAAGAAAGGCTTTGAAGATGGGGAGAATGACAGTCTGCTGAATATGAAGGCCAAGGAGTTCCAGGCCAAAGGAGGTTTCAGTCAACGGTCATCGATGAAACAGGCGAGATCAAAACACAGTGAGTAGGATGGCTTGGGAGGAGAGAAGTGTGCGGGCTGGACTGTTTTACAAAATCATCGAGGAACGTTAGGAAGGGGAGAGCTGATGAGGGTCCTAAAGCCAGTGGTAAGGATGTTCTATTTCATTCATTCATTCATTCAATCGTATTTATTGAGCACTTACTGTGTGCAGGGCACTGTACTAAGTGTTTGGGAAGTACAAATTGGCTGATGTGAAGGTGGATTAGCAACCATTGACAGTGTATTTCATTCCTATCTCCGTAACTCATGAACATACATACTCTTTTATTTACTTTCATTAATATATTTATCCATTCAAATATTTAGTTAGCTGTTTTGTTCTGACATGTTTGTGCTGATTCCTTCTATCTGAACTCTTCTTCTGGCTTCCACTCTCTTTAAATCATTTTGCCAGTAGGAAGTAAGATCCTTCACTACATTGTAAACTCCTTGAGAGCAGAGAGTATACCTTTGAACTCTACTGTACTGAACTCTCAGGAGCACTTAATACTGTGATCTGACCACAGTAAGACCTCAATAAATGCATGTCCAACCTGATTTTCTTGTACCCATCCCAGCGCTTAGTGCAGTGCCTGGTAATTTTTTTGGTATTTCGTAAGTCAGGAAAGAAAAATCTATTTTTAAAGAAAAAATAAATCGTAACAAACTTGTCCCAGTCCTTGCAGTATGCAAATCTAAAGATCTCTACCCTTACAAGAAGACAGAATGGTCATTAGCAAGATGAGCCAAAATCCACAAAATAATGTAAATGTCTTTGGGGCATTATTTACTTTTAAACTCACGTGCAGAAATTTCGTGAGTTGGTGCCAACTCCTATTGACCTTCATTTTAAAGTGAAATACGATTGGCGGCTTAGTTTTGGGATAGTGTCCTCTATCTACATATGAATCAATGACAGTGAAATGCCCTGGCTCAGTATATGACTTTTTTGAGAAAAATATATGTATTCAATCTTATTTTTGTTGCGGTAGCAATAACTTAAAAATTAAAACATTGAGTCATGCATCTTACTCTTTGAAAGCATAATTCTCAAATACCCCAGGGCCAACTCCTCTCCCCACCTGGATTTTGGTGGTATAACTGGAATGTTATATAACCAGACAGAGATGCTTTTCAGGTCCTAGAAAAATCTTTAATTAGTAGTAAAGCAGCTTGGCCTAGTGAAACTCTCCCAAGCGTTTATCGCAGTGCTCTGCACATAGTAAATACAGTGCACTGCTCATAGTAAGTGCTCAATAAATAACATTGATTGATTGATTGATTGAAAGAGCATGTCCTGGGAATCAGAAGACCTGGATTCTAAACCTGCTCTGTGGCCTTGGGAAAGTCACTTAACTTCTCTGTGACTTCAATTCATTCATTAAGAGAAGCAGTGTGGCTCAGTGGAAAGAGCCCGGGCTTAGGAATCAGAGGTCATGGGTTCTAATTCCGGCTCCACCACTTGTCTGCTGTGTGACTTTGAGTAAGTCACTTAATTTCTCTGGGCCTCAGTTCCCTCATCTGTAAAATGGGGATTAAGACTGTGAGCCCCATCTGGGAAAACTTGATTACCTTGTATCTCCCCCAACAGTGCTTAGCACATAGTAAGCACTTAACAGATGCCATCATCATTATTATTATTATTATTATTCATTCAATCATATTGATTGAGCACTGACTGTGTGCAGAGCAGTATACTAAGCACTTGGGAGAGAACAAAATATCAATAAATAGACACATTCCCTACCCAGAAGTTTCCTCCTCTTTAAAGTAGGGATTAAGTATGCTAATATTTCATTAATATTCTCCTTCTTAGACTGTGATCCAGGGACAGTGTCCAACCTGATTCATTTTTATCTACCCCATCACATCATATAGAACAGTTCTTGACATATAGTAAAAACTTAACAAATGCTATTAGCATTTGTCTATGCATTAAATCCCTGTCTGTTCAGCGTTAGTAAAATGACCAGATATTTCAGTTTAGAAGAAGTGGTAGTCCTGTTTAGGAGTTAAATGTCCTACTTTTCATGGTTCCCCTTACCCACTGAAACATCATGTCTAAACGGAGAATTATCCCACATCATCCATGTACTTTGGGTGATGGAATATGCCGTCATATATGACAAATTTGCTTCAGTCCAGTCGCAAAGACTTTGAGACTGAGAACCTCTGCAAAATAATTGAATCCGGTGCTACTTGCACTTTTACGGTCCTGCCAGTCCAGTTTCCTTGACAGGAACAGCACATCACAACCGTGTCTAATCTATACCTATGTATTTTTTTTTCAACACTCAATACAATGCTCTGCACACAGTAAGTGCTAAATAAATTACTACTAGTACCATTTATGGACTGTGCCTTAGGACAAATAGACCAGAAAGCTGTAGCCACAGTACTCCGCTCAATAGCCATTGCACTCTTGGTTGTGAAAATTAGCCTGATGCTTTTAGTCTCCCTGCCCAGCCTGCTCACCAGGCAAGATATTGTGTGTGGTGTTTCATCCAGAAACTGTCACAACTGATAGCATTGTCCCAGCGGTGACTACACTTCAGTAGAAGTGTGGATTGAATGATTATAATGATAATAGCATTTACTTTATGCCAAACACTGTACTAAGTGCTGGGGTAGATACAACATAATGAGGCCGGACACATTTCCTGTCTTACGTGGCTCCACAGTCCAAGCTGAACTATATAGAAAGGGCAAAATAAAGCTTGCAGTGCTAAAGTTGAGAGAACCTGTAATTCATGCAGTACAGTAACTCCAGGGTACTATTAATTCTTTCTTTCATTCATTCCCATTTATTGAGTGCTTACAGCGTACAGAGCACTGTACTAAGCACTTGGGAAAGTATAATACAGCAATAAACAGTCACATGAGGAAAAGTGGGGCTTAGTCTGGGAAGACCTTTAGGATGAGAAGTGTCTTCAGTAAGGCTTTGAAGGAGAGAGAGTGTAATTATCTGTCGGATTTGAGGAAGGAGGGTGTTTCAGGCCAGAGGCAGGACAGAGGCTAGGGTCGGCAATGAGACAGGCAAGATTGAGGCACAATGAGAAGGCTAGCAGTAGAGGAGTGAAGTGTGTGGGTTAGGTTGTAGATGGAGAGAAGTGAAGTGATGTGGGAGGAGGCAAGGTGGTGAGTGCTTTAAAGCCAGTGGTGAAGAGTTTTTCTTTGATATGGAGGTAGGTAGGCAACCACTGGAATTTTTTGAGGAGTGGGGGTGATATGTCCTGAATGTTTTTATAGAAAAATGATGCGGGCAGTAGAGTGAAGTATGTTCTGGAGTGGGGAGAGACAGAAGGCTGGGAGGTCAGCAGGGAGGCTGATGTATTAATCCAGGCAGGATAGGATGAGTGATTGCATTAATGGGGTAGCAATTTGGATGGAGAGGAAAGAGGGGATTTTAGCAATGTCGTGAAGGTGGGACTGACAGGATTTAGTGATGGATTGAGTATATGGGTTAAATGACAGAGAGGAGTCAAGGATAACTCCAAGGTTACGGGCTTGTGATCTTGGGAGGATGGAATTTGGTTGGGAAGCTTAGGAGTTTTGGACATGCTAAGTTTGAGGTGACGGGAGGGCATCCAACTAGTGATATCTTGAAGGCAGGAGGAGATGCGAGACTGGAAAGATGGAGCGGGATCAGGGCAGAAGATGTAGATTGGGATATCATCCGCATTAAAGGAGGTAGTTGAAGCCATGGGAGAGAATGAGTTCTCTAATGGAGAATAGAAGAGAGCCAAAAACTGAACCTTGAGGAACTCCCTCAGGGAGGGGGCGGGAGGCAGATCAGATCAGTATTACTTTAGTTTTACTATTAGTATTAGTGCTTCACTCCGGGTCTAGTCTGAAACATGAAGAGTTTCCTGAAGATTAGATTCAGGACTTAACGTTGAACAGACTTCCTCGTCACCCAAACTGCTACCATTCTGATGGAAGGTGTGGTCATTCCAAAACTAAACAATTACATCAGCCTTCTCATTGATCTTCTGGCCTCCAGCCTCGGACCCTTCTGGTCTATGCCACCTGCCGCTGCACGGATCATCTACCCCAAATCTCACCCAACCCACATCCCTCCACTCCTCCAAGCCCTACACTGGCTTCCTCCTCACAATCAGGCATTAAGGCTCTCTACCACCTTGTCCCACCTGTCCATTTTCTTCACCCGCTGTTCCTCAAGGGGCTGAATCAGTTTCTCCTAAGCGGGCCTTCTAGCTGTACCTCACTCTCAACTCTCCAGCTTGGAATCCCCTCCCTACCCGCATCAGGCAGACCTCTGCTCTCTCCACATTCAGAACCCTCCGAAAATCCCACCTCTTCCAGTAAGTTTCTCCAAGTCCTCCCTCAGCACCACAAGCCATAGAATTCCATCATCCACCTCTGGCGTTTCTGAATGAATTTATTACCGTCTTTAGCACTTATGTATATATGTGTATGAAATTGTTAATTTTGACCATTCTAGTTGTAAACATCTTTATTTTTGTCTCCCTCATTAGAGTGTAAACTCCTTGTGTACACAGAATGTATTACTTCATTATTCTGTGTTTCCCAAGAGTCCAGCCGTTTTGAAGGCATATCTACTCTAGGAGTGTTTCCCTGGTTGATCTTTTCTCTCCCTACCCTACATCCCCCACCCCCAACTCCAACTGCAGCATTCCCACCTAATCACCTGAGCGCTCACACAGCCCTATAAGCTAGAAATAATAATAATGGCATTTGTTAAGCACTTACTCTATGCAAAGCACTGTTCTGAGTACGGGGGTAATCAAGGTTGTACCACGTGGGGCTCACAGTCTTAATCCCCATTTTACAGATGAGGTAACTGAAGCTAGAGAAGTTAAGTGACTTGCCCGAGGTCACACAGCAGACATGTGGTGGAGCTTGGATTCGAACCCATGACCTCTGACTCCCAAGACCGTGCTCTTTCCACTGAGCCATGCAAGCTCATCGTGGGCAGGGAATGTGTGTGTTATACAGTTTTATTGTACTCGCTCAGGCACTTAGTACAGTGGTTTGCAACAGTCAGTGCTCAATAAATACTGATTGACTGGCTGACTCACACCCCATGGTGTATGTGTGAATGTGCACACACACACACACAAGCACACACACCCACACACAAACGCACACACACTTTGTGTTTTCCACATACCTGCAATTCAGTGTGGTGTTTCTCTTCCCTGATAGATTGTAAAATGCTTGATGGTAGAGATTTTGTCTGTCAACTACTGTACTCTCTCAGATGCTTAGAACAGTGGGCACTCAATACCTTTTATTGGTTGAGTGACCAAGTGGGTGCTCAACAAATACTGTTACTGCTTCTATTCCTCCTTCTATCTCCCCTTCCTAATACTTCCAGGGAAGCAAGTGGGATGGCACTGAGAAGAGGCAGGTAGGCTCTCCGGTGCTAAATATTAGAGTGCGTACTCTTGAGTCCTTTGCTCAGTCAAGAACGCTTAATTATTATTATTAATTATAATAATAATAATGGTATTTTGTTAAGTGCTATGTGCCAGGCACTGCACTAAGAGGTGTGATAGATACAGAAAATTGGGTCAGACAGAGTCCCTGCCCCACACAGGGCTCACAGTCTTAATCTCCATTTTACAGGTGAGGTAACTAAGCCCGAGGCCACACAGCAGACAAGTGGCACAGCTGGGATTAGAACTCAGGTCCTGCTACTTCCAGGCCCGTGCTGTATCCACTAGACCATGCTGCTTCTCTTTCAGTGGTATTTGATAAGCACTTTCTATGTGCCAGAAACTGTACTAAGCACTGGGATAGATACAAGTTAAACAGGCTGAATACAATCCCTATCCCACATTTGGCTCTTTTAAGCCCTAGCTAGAAGCTGCCTGGAAATGTTTGGGTGAGCCAGGAGGGAATCGGCCCAAAATTCCGAGGGGTGACAAAAATAATTTTCTCCCCATGGCTAGAATCCCATGAAGGCAATGACGAGAGACATCATAGAGGTAGGACCTGTAAACTTTTTTTATGCTATTTGTTTTTTTGGTATTCATTTTTATGGTACTTGTTTTTTTAGTATTTGTTAAGTGCTTACTATATAATAATAATAATAATAATAATGACATTTATTAAGTGCTTACTATGTGCAAAGCACTGTTCTAAGCGCTGGGGAGGTTACAAGGAGATCAGGTTGTCCCACAGGGGGCTCACAGTCTTCATCCCCCTTTTACAGATGAGGGAACTGAGGCCCAGAGAAGTTAAGTGACTTGCCCAAAGTCACACAGCTGACAATTGCCAGAGCCGGGATTCGAACCCGTAACCCCTGACTCCAAAGCCCGGGCTCTTTCCGCTGATCCATGCTGCTTCTCCAACTATATGGCAGGCACCAAACTAAACGCTGGGGTAGATAGAAGCTAATCATGTTGGACACAGTCCATGTCCCACATGGGCTAACTGTCCTAGAATGGCTCAGTGGAAAGAGCCCGGGCTTTGGAGTCAGAGATCATGGGTTCAAATCCTGGCTCCTCCAATTGTCAGCTGTGTGACTTTGGGCAACGCACTCAACTTCTCTGGACGTCAGTTATTTCATCTGTAAAATGGGGATTAAGACTGTGAGCCTGCTGTGGGACAACCTGATCACCTTGTAACCTCCCCAGCGCTTAGAACAGTACTTTGCACATAGTAAGCGCTTAATAAATGCCATTATAATCATCATTAATCCCCATTTTACAGATGAGGTAACTGAGGCACAGAGAATTTAAGTGACTTGCCCAGGGTCACACAGCAGACAAGTGGTGGAGTTAGGATTAGAACCCAGGTCCTTCTGACTCCCGGGGCCATACTCTATTCTCTAGGCCACATTGTTTTCCCTTGAACAGAAGCCCTCATTTTGAACAACGAGATTCCTAAGAGCCTTGAAGCTTTGAACCCATACAAGCAATCTGTTGGTTTAACATTGAATACATTTAGTCTTTCCTTTGGAAAACATTTTGAAATTGCTGCAAGTAGCCTTTGAACTTCACGCCACTGGGCTATGTGTATTTTGGCATTTTCCCTACTAGGGAATCCAGCCTCCAGAGGTGATGTCCCACATCAAATTTGAGGATATCTGGGCACTTGAGTATTTAGTTTACATTTTTCAACTCAGTAAGTGAAGTAGTCACTCCCTAATATTTATTGAGCACTTACTCTGTGCAGAGCACTGTACTAAGTACTTGAGAAAGTACAGTTACATTAATAACTGTAACTTCCCTTATTAACATTAATAACTTCCCTCATCTG
The DNA here is from genome assembly GCF_015852505.1 of Tachyglossus aculeatus. Lineage (NCBI taxonomy): Eukaryota > Metazoa > Chordata > Mammalia > Monotremata > Tachyglossidae > Tachyglossus > Tachyglossus aculeatus. Next base: position 126,665,037 of record NC_052067.1, on the reverse strand, counting down.
TAAAATGGGGATTAAGACTGTGAGCCCCCCGTGGGACAACCTGATCACCTTGTAAACTCCCCAGCGCTTAGAAGAGTGCTTTGCACAGAGTAAGTGCTTAATAAATGCCATTATTATTATTATTATTAAGAATACATATAATACCTACCTGAAAGACCCTACAATCTAGTGGGGAAACAATTTTCATACTTACAAATTCTCAGCTTCAATTGTAGTTTGGCCTATCGTTTTAATTAATATATGAACTATAATTATTAATCATATTAATTTTAGCTATAAATAAGGAATTCTGCATTAAATATTTCTTCTTTTAATCAGTTGTGTTTTCAATGGAAAGATAGAATAATGAAGATATAGTTTACTCAAATTGCATACATGTTATTCCTGACTTTACATTCGTTAAACACCTGCTTGATCCCTAATATATCACCTCCAAAGCTGAGTCTGTGGGATTTTGGCTGGATGGCATATGTGTTTTGCTAATATTCATTCATTCATTCATTCCATCATATTTATTGAGCGCTTACTGTGTGCAGAGCACTGTACTAAGCGCTTGGGAAGCACAAGTTGGCAACGTACAGAGTCGGTCCCTACCCAGCAATGGGCTCACAGTCTGGACAGATAACAAAACAAAACACGTGGACAGGTGTCAAGTCATCAGAATTAATAGAAATAAAGCTAGCTGCACATCATTAATAAAATAAATAGAATAGTAAATATGTACAATAAAATAAATAGAGTAATAAATCTGTACAAACATCTATACAGGTGCTGTGGGGAGGGGAAGGATTTTATAAATATATAAAGTAATATATATATTTTTTAAAAAAGCAAAGCCTCTGTGTCCCCTGGCTTTGTGGCTCTCATTCCTAGCTTTGGGAATGTTTCTACTCTGTAAGGTTGTAAGACCATTTCACTCTTTTCATTTTCTTATAAAAATTCCAATTTCAGAGAAGGGCATCTCATTGCAATGAGGTCATTTTCCTGCCTATGACAAATGATCTTTTATCAGCTGCTGATTCTAGTTATCCCTAATTTTTTTTTTTCACAGCAGCTTTGTAGTACCTTTTCTACATAAGTAGCACTGCTCTTCCACGCGACTTTTCAACTCTCTCTGGATTTAATTCTAATTTAACTTGCCATTCCATTAGGGAACCATTCACCACTACAGTCATGATTCATTCGTTTGTTCTCTCTAAATCTTATTATTACAACTCATTGCTTATGAATCTCCCTCAGGCATTCATTCATAAACTGTAAATGCAACAACCTCTTGGGGAAGGGAGTGAACCTTCGATAATTGTTCTTTTGGAATTTGCAATTGTCTCTGGTGCAGTCTTGCCTTAGCACTTAAAAACACTCTTTCACATCAGCAGAATGTCTCACCCAGAGCTGGTTCCTGAGAATTACACACAGGCACAAAGCCATCTTTCCTTTCACAGATACAATGAAGTTTTATCTATGTAGATAATATCCTGTACATTTTCAATCTGATTCTCTTTTTATGCAAGGAGTGGTTGTTTAATACAAATGTACTTGAATACTGTTCTGTAAAACTAAATTAGAATGCATAAAATCAATTTGACTTTAGGTACTTGACTAAACTTAAAAATTAAATTATGTTTTTATTGAAATACAATTAAAATTAATTCTGCCCCTTTTAATGGAAGAGCCGCTAATTGTGGTAAAACAGGAAGCCTATTATTTAATTAGCAGACTAATGCAGATGTCAAAGGTATCTGACAATTCCCTCCTACTTAAACTCTGAGCCCTTTGTAGGACAGGGACTGCGTCTGATCTAATTAACTTCTATCTAAGCCAGCACTTAGAATAGTGCTTGACACATAGTAAGCACTTGTCAAATACCATAATAATATTTAACCTGCTTCTTCCACAAAACAATGTTGCCTAGTGGAAAGAGCATTGTCCTGGGATTCAGAAGGCCTCAGTTCTAATCCCAGTTCTGCCCCTTGCCTGATATGTGACCCTGGACAAGTTACTTCATTTCTCAGCGCCTCAGTTTCCTTATCTATAAAATGGGAATTCGTTGCCTGTTCTTGCCCCCACTTGGGCTGTGAACCCCAGGTGGGTCAGAGATTGTATCCGACTTGATTTTTTATATCTGCCACAACACTTACTGTGTGAATGATTCATAGTAAGTACTTAACAAATTCTGTAAATATTACCAGTGAGACAGAAGGACCAAAGAATGATTTGGTGTAAAGGAACTTTCATGGTGGAGGAGCAAGGGGATCCAGTGAGAGACCTGATCCATCTCTCCATCATTTCCAACACAACAATCACCATCACGAAAGCTTCCCTAATGTTAATCAGTGAAACAATCAATCAGTCGTATTTATTGAGCACTTACTCTATGTAGGGCACTGTACTAAGTGCTTGGGAGAATGCAGTTTAACAGAGAGGGTAGATGTACTGATTAGTAATTATTTGATTCAGCGGCTTTTGCCTCATGAAACCAAAATTGGGACCCTTATCTGTATGACCCTATATCAAAACCAAAATTAGCCACCCTATCAAATTATAAATATGGGATTAGAAACTCATCCAGGACCTAGGAGAAAATTTTGTAAACATGGCTAAAGCAAATTCTCAACACTGATAATGATAATAATAATGGCATTTATTAAGCACTTACTATGTGCAAAGCACTGTTCTAAGCACTGGGGAGGTTACAAGATGATCAGGTTGTCCCACGGGGGGTTCAAAGTCTTAATCCCCATTTTACAGGTGAGGGAACTGAGGCCCAGAGAAGTTAAGTGACTTGCCCAAAGTTTGAACCCATGACCTCTGACTCCAGAGCCCGGGCTCTTTCCACTTGTGAACTTGGACAAGTTACTTCATTTCTCAGCGCCTCAGTTTCCTTATCTATAAAATGGGAATTTATTGCCTGTTCTTGCTCCCACTTGGGCTGTGAACCCCAAGTGGGTCAGAGATTGTATCCGACTTGATTTTTTATATCTGCCACAGCACCTACTATGTGAATGCTGCTTCTTTCTATAATGAACAAAGCTAGTATTTAATCAGTACCTGTTGAAAGGGTGACAACAGAAAATGCCAAAGTTAGGTTTGCAAGGCACCTGTTAAAGCCACTGAAGTTTAAAACTGCCAGGGCTATGCTTGAGAATAAAATTTCAGGAGATTAGGCACTTTGTGGTTCATCAGATGGCTGTCTGAAGCTTTTCTTGAGAAAGTGACTGGACCAAAGGGAAAAAGAAAAATCATGTCAAATTAACTTGCTCTAACTTCTGCTTTATAATAATAATAATAATAATAATAATAATGGCATTTTTATGTGCTTACTATGTGCTAAGCACTGTTCTAAACACTGGGGGGTAACAAGGTTGTCCCATGTGGGGCTCACAGTCTTCATCCCCATTTTACAGATGAGGGAACTGAGGCTCTGAGAAGTGAAGTGACTTGCCCAAGGTCACACAGCAGACATATGGCGGAGTCAGGATTCGAACCCATGACCTCTGACTCCAAAGCCCTGGCTCTTTCCATTGAGCCATGCTGCTTTATCCCAGGCATAATATAAGATAAGAGAAATGCCTCATCACATGGAGCCCTTCACCTGAATATGGGTTTCTGGAGAGCAGGATTCAATCAATCGGTACTACTATTTATTGAGCAATTACTATGTGCAGAGCACTGTTTGTTACAGCACAACACGCACGCATGCCCACACACACCCCTCAGCAAATACAAACTTTTTGAACTGCTTCTAACTCAGACAAACTTGATTCCACCCTCCAGAGTTTAGTGGGGCTTTAACCACTCCCAGCCACAATTGACCAAATAATTAATCTCCCCCCAGTATATTCCAATAACCAATATTCCAATAATAAAAATAACAATTATGGTATTTGTTTGGCACTTACTGTGTGCCAAGGTAAGTGCTTAGTAGAGTGCTCTTCACACAGTAAGTGCTCAATAAATATGATTGAATGAATGAATGAGGTAGGTACAAGGTAATGAGGTTGTCCCACGTGGGGCTCATAGTCTTAATCCCCCATTTTACAGATGAGGTAACTGAGACACAGAGGAGTTAAGTGACTTGCCCAAGGTCTCACTGCCGACATGTGGCGGACCCGGGATTCGAACCCATGTCCTCTGACTCCTCTTGCCATTACGCCATGTTGCTTCTGGGAAGTGTAGTCAAAACTAGCCTCTTTGCCCCGTGGGTGGTGTAGTTTTGTGTCTTTACTTGCTTCCCCACAATCCTCTTGCCAGAATTGTTTCTGAAGGATATTTAAATCAGTCAAATGAAGGTATTTATTGAGGGCTTTCTTTGTGCAGAGCTTGCAGTCCGGAGGACTGTATTTAAAGCACACTGCAGTGCTTTTAGACTTTTAGACTTTTAGTCTTTTCAACTGTGAGCCCACTGTTGGGTAGGGACTGTCTCTATATGTTGCCAATTTGTACTTCCCAAGCGCTTAGGACAGTGCTCTGCACACAGTAAGCGCTCAATAAATACGATTGATGATGATGATGCAGTTATCTTGTGGCCTTGCACCACTGCAAACACTGTATAATTCCAATGCACTTATTTATTTGGAGGTTAAACACTATGTGCAATGCATAGTGTCCACTTGAGTTAGCCGTAAGCTTGTCATCGTCATCATCACCAGTAGCATTTACTGGGTGCGTGTAGTAGACAAAGCAGTGTATTAGCTTTTGGAGAGCACACTCTACAGTGCAGAGGGCTCTAAAGGGTACAACAGAGCTAGTAGATGTGATCCAGTCCCTCAAGGAGCTTACGATCAACAAAGTTCTGCCTCTGAGGTACTCACAATCTAACGCACTTCATGGCATTCAATCTTCCAACCTTTCTTTGTTCCTATTTATTCTTCAGGACTTTCCATTTGCCGAACTTAGGGTTGCCACAGTTTTCCCACATTTATTTCCCCATGTTTGTAGGAAGCATCACAAAGCTAAGGCAGCAGATTATTTTTATTCAAGCTGCATCTACGGCTTGATCTAAGAAGATACTCATTACACCTATATATCAACCAGTCATATTTATTAAGTGCTTACTGTGTGCAGAGTACTGTACTAAGTGCATGGGAGAATACAATTCACCACCCTCTTTCTTCACCCTTCCGGGTGTGCTGATTGGCCCTCTAATCTTTGGTCCATCCATGTGTTTTGCTTTCTTTCTTCTCTTCTCTTCTAACCTTGTGACAGATTTCTGTGTGATTGTAGTTCACGGATGCAGGTGTGCCCTTCAAGGATAGAGAGATCAGGCCGAATCACAATAATGGGAGTAGATTTAAGGAAATCTATAATGGACCTCCATCCTATACCACTCTCATGCCCATACAGGATCCATAGTCGCTCTATGTTCCAGCCTTGTTAAACGCTGTTTTGAGCTGAATAAATAATAATAATAATTAATTCCATCATTTATTGAATGCTTACTGTGTGCAGAGCACTGTACTAAGTGCTTGAAAAGTACAATTCAATGATGATGATAATGGTATTTGTTAAATGCTTATAATTTACCTGGCACTGCACTTATCACTGGGGTAGATACCTGCAAATCAGGTTGGACACAGTCCCTGTCATCACCATCATCATCAATCGTATTTATTAAGCGCTTACTGTGTGCAGAGCACTGTACTAAGCGCTTGGGAAGTACAAGTTGGCAACATATAGAGACAGTCCCTACCCAACAGTGGGCTCACAGTCTAAAAGGGGAAGACAGAGAACAAAACCAAATATACTAACAAAATAAAATAAATAGAATAGATATGTACAAGTAAAATAAATAAATAAATAGAGTAATAAATATATACAAACATATATACATATATACAGGTGCTGTGAGGAAGGGAAGGAGGTAAGATGGGGGGGATGGAGAGGGGGACGAGGGGGAGAGGAAGGAAGGGGCTCAGTCTGGGAAGGCCTCCTGAAGGAGGTGAGCTCTCAGTAGGGCCTTGAAGGGAAGAAGAGAGCTAGCTTGGCGGATGGGCAGAGGAAGGGCATTCCAGGCCCGGGGGATGACGTGGGCCGGGGGTCGATGGCGGGACAGGCGAGAACGAGGTACGGAGTCCCACATGGGGCTCAAAGTCTCAATCCCCATTTAACAGATGAGCTAACTGAGGCACAGAGAAGTAAAGTGACTTACCCAAGGTCACACAGCAGACAAGTGGCAGAGCTGGGATTAGAATCCATGACCTTCTGACTCCCAGCCCGTGCTCTATCCCACTAGGTCATGCTGTTGGCACCGAGTGGGGTTGGCGGGGGGTGGGGGTCGCAGACAACCCCAAGGGCAACTGTGGGGGATGGTGCCACACAGCCCCGAGGAGTGTGTGGTAGGGGGATGCCCACCAGAAAATAGTGTGGGTCAGAGAGAACAGGCAAGCTTTGAGCGAGCGTATGTGCCGTGGTGGCTGGGGTGGTAGAAGTTTTTGTACATGGGATAGTGGGTGGGCAAAGCACACTTTGATTGATCGATTGATTAGACTGTAAGCTCCTTGTGGACCATCATCATCAATCGTATTTATTGAGCGCTTACTGTGTGCAAAGCACTGTACTAAGCGCTTGGGAAGTACAAATTGGCAACATATAGAGACAGTCCCTGCCCAACTGGGACTGTCTGTCCAACTGGAGAGATGCTGGGAATCGCATCTCTCTACTCTTTTGCAGAGTACTCTCCTTAACACTTACTACTGTGCTCTGCATATGGGAGTGTCCAATAACACTCTGGTTTCTCTTCAGATCGTAAAAATCTTTTACTAAATCAATCAATCAATCAATCGTATTTATTGAGCGCTTACTGTGTGCAGAGCACTGTACTAAGCGCTTGGGAAGTACAAGTTGGCAACATATAGAGACGGTCCCTACCCAACAGTGGGCTCTCAGTCTAGAAGAGTGGGCTCACAGTCTAAAGATTTCCGTGGAGAGGAACAGTCATGAGTTGGTAACTAATTTTTTGAAACCTCGTTCTCCCAGAATGAGCCCTGTTTTTCCTCTCCTCCTCCCCACTGCCCCACCTCCTTCCCCTCCCCACAGCACCTGTATATATGTTTGTACAGATTTGTTACTGTATTTATTTTACTTGTACATATTTACTATTCTATTTATTTTGTTACTGATGTGCATCTAGCTTTAATTCTATTTGTTCTGACGACTTGACACCTGTCCACATGTTTGGTTTTGTTGTCTGTCTCCCCCTTCTAGACTGTGAGCCCGTTGTTGGGTAGGGACTGTCTCTATGTGTTGCCTGCTTGTACTTCCCAAGCGCTTAGTACAGTGTTCTGCACACAGTAAGCGCTCAATCGATACAATTGAGTGAATGAATATACCACGTATTGATTGATTGATTGAATGAGAATTGTTCAAGATTTCCAGTTTTCACTTTTCAGTCTTCTGATCGGTTGAGTCTCTTTCACCTCATTGGTCACCATTCGCAAACATTTTCTATGCATTTGTGACTGGAGAGAGCTGCCGAGTGGATTTTTCAGGTTCGGGAGCCGGAGCGTTTCCTAGAAATAACCTTCCTCTCTAATTGAGGCACAGAGAAGTGAAGCGACATACTCTAGGTCACACAGCAACTTAAGGTTGGAGCCAGAATTAGAACTCCTGACTCTAGGGAAGCAGCATGACCTAGATGAAAAAGCACAGCTCTTCAGCAGCGTGGCTTAGTGGGAAGAGCGAGGGCCTGCGAGTCAAAGGTCGTGGGTTCTAATCCCAGCTCCGCCACTTGTCTGCTGGGTGACCTTGGGCAAGCCGCTTAACTTCTCTGTGCCTCAGTTGCCTCATCTGTAAAACGGGGATGAAGACTGTGAGCCCCTTGTGGGACAACCTGATTACCTTGTATCTATCCCAGTGCTTAGAACAGTGCTTGGCACATAGTAAGTGCTTAACAAATACCATCATTATTATTATCCAGCGTGATGTTGGGCAAGTCATTTACATTCTCTGTGCCTCAGTTACCTCATCTGTAGAATAAGGATTAAGACTGTGAGCCCGATGTAGGACAGGAACTATATCCCACCCAGTCATTTTGTTTCTACCCCAGCTCATAGTAAATTGTCAAGCACCTAGTAAGCAGCGAGAAGCAGTGTGGCTCCGTGCTAAAAGCCCGGGCTTGGGAGTCAGAGGTCATGGGTTCTAATCCCAGCCCCGCCACTTGTCAGCTGGGTGACTTTGGGCAAGTCACTTCACTTCTCTGAGCCTCAGTTACCTCATCTGTAAAATGGGGATTAAGACTGTGACCCCCATGTGGGACAACCTGATCACCTTGTATCCCCCCAGTGCTTAGAAAAGTGCTTCACTCATCGTAAGTGTTTAACAAGTGCCATCATTATTATTATTATAATAAGCACTTAACTGACTCCTAATCTCATTTCCCCCCCCCCCCGCCCGGGCTGTGCAGCTTCACTAAAAAATGTAATTCCAACCTGTTCATCATTCTTCAATATTTACATTACTTTTGGGTCCCTAACTATGCATATTGCATTTTTTTATGTTTTTCCATTTATTTATATTGTTTTGGCCCCTCCTTTTGATTTTGAGATTTGATTAATGAACATTATATTTCTCCATTGGGAAACTACTGCATTTAGAAGTTTTTTGCTTAACACTGTATTTTTATGAAATCAATTAAGAATGCTAACTGGGGTTTAGCCATGTGTGCAAGATATTTAAATCTAAATTAAAACTCATCCACACTTCAGAATAAATTGGTCCAGGGGATGAGACATTTTATCTATTAGTTACAGATGATTCATGATAATATATTTTTGTATTTGGAATAGAGTTTTTCCATTTAGTGGTTTATGCCTGCGATGAGTTCAGCATATTGTGTGCAAAGATTAAGTGTGCTATCATTCTCAAAGTGTTAGGGCTGTTTAATGCAGCCTTGACATGTAGTGTCTTCAATTTAAATGCAGCAGTCGAAAAACAGGATTAGAAGATAATGTAGGATAATTGATTGGCGTGTACTTTTTCAAATCCAGGGTTGTTTTGATTGAGATGTAGCAGCAGGAGTGACCTCAAAAATGAATGATTTTAAAGAATTCCCGAATGGGAATGAAATGAGCTCCCGTCCCCTCAGGGGGATGATAATTTAAAACTATAATTATCTAGTTTGCTATCACATTAAAGCAGCAGCTTGAAGATCTCCTCGATTTTACAAGATCTAGGAGCAAGGAGGGGTTAAAGTGCTTAGACACTTGTAGACACTGTAAGATCCTCCCCTAGACTGTAAACTCATCCTCTAGGCTACATACTCATCCTCTAGAGTATATATATATTATTTTAGACTGTGAGCTCTCTGTTGGGTAGGGACTGTCTCTATATGTTGCCAACTTGTACTTCCCAAGTGCTTAGTACAGTGCTCTGCACACAGTAAGCGCTCAATAAATACGATTGATCGATTGATTGATTGATATACCTGTTCTCTAGAATGTAAGCTCTTCCTTTAGACTGTCAGCTCCTTCTCTAGACTGTCAGCTCCTCCTCTAGACTGTAAACTCAATGTGGGCAGGGAACATGTCTATTAACTCTTTTGTATTGTAGTCTCCCTAGGGCTTAGTACAATGCTGTGCACACAACAGGCGCTCCATAAAAGCTATTGATGGTAATGAAGATGATGACAAAGTACATTTCAAGAGCCATCTTGGCCTAGTGGATAGGGCCAAAGGCCTGGGAATCTGGAGGATCTGAATTCTAATACCAGCTCAACCATTTGTCTGCTGTGTGACCTTGGTCAAGTCACTTAACTTTTCTGTCCCTCAGTTTCCTCTTCTGCAAAATGGGGTTTAAGATTATGAGCACAACATAGGATAGGGACTATGTCCAGTCTGATGAGCTCGTGTTTATTCCAGTTCTTAGTACAGAGCCTGGTACATTGTAAGCACTAAACAAATACCATAAAAAAGTAAATTCCACAAGATTTCAAAAATGGCACCGTCATTGCTCTCTTAAGCAAGAACAGTAAGAATGCAGACTAGGCAACTTAAGTGGAAATTTGCTGTCTTCCTTGCTATGAATATTCATTCATTCATTCATTCAATCGTATTTATTGAGCACTTACTGTGTGCAGAGCACCGTACTAAGTGCTTGGAAAGTATAATCTGGCAATAAATAGAGACAATCCCTACCCAACAACGGGCTATATCTTAGACAGAGTCATTTTGTATTGCCTAATGATGAACATTGTTATCCATATTCCCAGAATTAAAATCTTTGCTGCAGGGTAGATAACAGAAGTGTAAGAAAAAGTGCAAAACAATGATGAAACACATACATAGTGAATGTAGACGTAACCAAAGCTTATGACTCCATCAGCTGACCTCTCCCTTCCCAGAATTTACCACAATGTTTAGATTATGGAACAATGAGCAGGCTGGACTGTAAGATTTGGAGGGGGAATTAATTCTTTCTCCTCATTCTTATGGTGACAGGGACATGGAGGCAGGGACATGCATGAGGTCCAATACAGTTCAAACTATTTTCAGAGTCAAGGATGAGGATGAATTAAAGAATCTAAAATCTGACATTGCCCGGCTGTGGGCACGGAATGTTTCTACCAACCTGCTTAATTGTATTATCCTGAGTGAATCCAAATAGGATTGATTGATTGATTGAAATAGCATACTAATATTGATATCACTAAATCAATCAATTCTGTTTATTGAGTATTTACTGTGTTCAGTATTTACCAAGCACTTGGGAGAAGCAGCGTGGCTCAGTGGAAGGGGCACAGGCTTTGGAGTAAGAGATCATGGGTTCAAATCCTGACTCCGCCAATTCTCAGCTGTGTGACTTTGGGCAAGTCACTTAACTTCTCTGGGCCTCAGTTCCCTCATCTGTAAAATGGGGATTAAGACTGTGAGCCCCCAGTGGGACAACCTGATCACCTTGTAACCTCCCCAGCGCTTAGAACAGTGCTTTGCACATAGTAAGTGCTTAATAAATGCCATCATTATTATTATTATTGAAGGGTAACAGAGTTGGTAGACATGTCCCCTGCCCACAATGAGCTTACAGTCTAGAGATGAAGACAGGCATTAATAAAAATAAATTATGGATGTGTATAGAAGTGCTGTGGGAACGGGGGTGGGGTGAATAGAGGATATGAATCCAAGTGTAAGGTTGATGCAGAAGGGGGTGGAAGAAGAGGAAATGAGGGCCTAGTGAGAGAAGGCCTCTTGGAAGAGATATGCTCTGCACACAGTAAGCGCTCAATAAATACGATTGAATGAATAAGGCTTGGGAGGTTGGAGAGTGATCATCTGTCGGGTATAAAGAGGGAGGGCATTCCAGGCCAGAGGCAGGATGTGGGCGAGAGGTCAGCGACGAGATAGACTAGATGGAGATATAGTAAGTAGCTTGGCATTAGAGGAGCAAAGTGGTAGGCTGGATAGGAAGTCAAGGATGGAAGGCAGGAAAGGATAAGGCCATTGAGTGCTTTTAAGAGAGCTCATTCAACTCAACAAAAGAAGAGCACCATCAAAAGTCATTCAGAAGCTACTATACACTTTTAATTTAATTAAAGAAGATATACAACTGATTATGCATTGCTTTTTAAAATAGCAAAATGATATGAACGAGCAACTAGTCTGAAGAATCTACTGTTGTGAAATAGCTTGGACCTGTCACACAGGTTAAACTCTTTAGCACACAGGCACACTGAGTGAAACTCTTATCACTGAACATCATTACTGAGGTAACATATTAATCAATCCATCAATCATATTTATTGACCACTTACTGTGTACATAGCACTGTATGTAGATCTTGGGGGAGTTCAATTTGGCAAACATGTTCCCTGCCCTGAGAGCTTACAGTGTAGCAGAGGTTGAGCATGTAGTAATACAAGGCTAGGCAAAGAGGTAAAATAAACATTATTGGGAGACTAAACAAAGTGTAACACAATTAAGTCCTTAGGCTCCACACCAAAATTCAATAGAGGTTTAAACATCCACTGTTCAATATGGCTGTGAAACTGGATGAATTGAGATCCACAAACAACTTCTAAAGCATTTCCATCAGCTGTTCCCCCTCTAGACTATAAGCTAGTTGTGGGCAAGGAATGTGTCTGTTATATTGTTATATTGTACTCTCCCAAGTGCTTAGTGCAGTGCTTTGCACACAGTAAGTCCTCAATAAATATGATTGATTGAATGACTGACTGTACCGTTGTGTCATATTTATCAATACTGTTGAAGCGAGGACACGAAATCCTTAGGTCCTGAAAAGCACCAATAATAATAATAATGGAATTTGTTGGGCGCTGACTATGTGTCAAGCACTGTTCTAAGCACTGGGGCAGATATAAGCTAATCATCAATCCATACTTCAATCCATACTTCACTCTGCTGCCCGAATCGTCTTTGTGCAGAAACGCTCTGGGCATGTTACTCCCCTCCTCAAAAATCTCCAGTGGCTACCAAGCAACCTATGCATCAGGCAAAAACTCCTCACCCTCGGCTTCAAGGCTGTCCATCACCTCGCCCCCTCCTACCTCACCTCCCTTCTCTCCTTCTCCAGCCCACCCCGCACCCTCCGCTCCTCTGCCGCTAATCTCCTCACCGCGCCTCGTTCTCGCCTGTCCCGTCGTCGACCCCCGGCCCACGTCATCCCCCTGGCCTGGAATGCCCTCCCTCTGCACATCCGCCAAGCTAGCTCTCTTCCTCCCTTCAAAGCCCTACTGAGAGCTCACCTCCTCCAGGAGGCCTTCCAAGACTGAGCCCCCTCCTTCCTCTCTCCCTCTTCCCCCTCCCCATCCCCCCCGCCTTACCTCCTTCCCCTCCCCACAGCACCTGTATATATGTATATATGTTTGTACATATTTATTACTCTATTTTATTTGTACGTATTCTATTTATTTTATTTTGTTAATATGTTTTGTTTTGTTGCCTGTCTCCCCCTCCTAGAGAGCCCGCTGTTGGGTAGGGACCGTCTCTATATGTTGCCAACTTGTACTTCCCAAGCGCATAGTACAGTGCTCTGCACACAGTAAGTGCTCAATAAATACGATTGAATGAATAAATGAATTATCAGGTTGGACACAGTTCCTGTCCCACAAGGAGCTCACAGTCTTAATCCCCATTTTACAGATGAAGTAACTGAAGCCCAGAGAGGTTAAGTGTCTTGACCATGGTTACACAGCAGATCCAGAGATAGAACACAGGTCCTTCTGTCTCCCAGTCCCATGCTCTATCCACTAGGCCGTATATGGTCCCCTGTCATTGAAGCAAAACATGAGGCATTAAATCTTTACTGGCAACTGGAGCATGGAAACGGAATCCTCAACCAGTTCTGAATGCTGAACTAAAGCAGATTGACCTCAAAAACAGAGTTCAGAAACATTTCAAAATATATTAAGCAAAATTCTAGGAGTATTCGGGAAGAAATCTTTTCAGCGAAAAATCATGCCATTTCAAAGCAGTAATTTGAAAGAGGGGAATTACATAGTAGCTTAATTATTAGCAGAAGGTATTCCGTTTATTTCATAGGAAGAACATTCCCGGGTTTTAGTTTCAGAAAACACAATAAATTTCTTGGGTTCCTGTTTAGGCTAAGTGATTTCTTTTTAACGATCAGGTCGTGGGATTTTTTGCATTCTCTACATATAAGAGATTTCTGTGTTTCTTCCACAAGAACCACACTTTTAGCATATCAGTTTGAATTTTCAAAATTTTAGAATGGATCCAAAATATATTTTCATGTTCATTTTATGCAGGGTAATGCTTTCCATTCATTTCTTTTCCTACTCTTCTTCCTCTTTTTTTGTAGTTCGATTTCACCATTCAGTATTGAGAGCACAAGGCGTCAGAGACGGTCGGAGTCCCCAGATTCCAGGAAACGGCGCATCCATAGATGTGACTTTGACGGCTGCAACAAGGTGTACACAAAAAGTTCTCATCTGAAGGCACACAGGAGGACACACACAGGTAAGGATGCGATCTAAAACCAGGCGACGACCCACACGCGGAGATGGGTGAACTTCAGTGAAAAACCATCAACTCACTGAGAGGTTAAGCCATGCTAGGCTTCTGAATGAATGACAGTTTGCACTGAGACAGATTTTACTTTCATGTAAAGCATTGCCAGTGCAAATAAAATGAGTTTTTTCTTCTGTTTCCCTGGGATATTTAAAGGGATGTAAAGGAGAAGAGAAAGGACGGCTTGGCTTTGCACACAGTAAGCACTCAGTAAATACAATTAAATGAATGCCTGCCTTTCCCAGTTTCTTCCCCTAGTTGCTGGAAGGAGACTCCTGTCTCTCCACTAACTCCTTTTGGTAGCACAGTACATTGATACCGCCAGCTTCCCCAGAAATCTAACGGGACGCATCGCCTGTAGGAGTAGCTCATATTTATTGAGCGCTTACAGTGTGCACAGCACTGTACTAAGCACTTGGGAGAGAACTATAAGCTCCCCCGGGGCTTTCCATGGTCGATAGGCAAATGCCTCTTTTCCTTGGAAAGTTTGGCAAGGATTTATGAGGTTGGAAAACTGAGGATATTGTATAGGTCATATTTTTCTGATGTGTCTTGCCAAGGTTTTTTACTTGGGTTCTGGTAAATCATCCTTCCCTTTGATTCTTATGCTTGAGGAGAAAAAACAAAATTTGCAGGCTTAATAGTCAGGCCTGAACTATATACTAGGTGTGATTTCTCTAAGATTCTAAACACCTTCCCAGACTAAGCCCCCTTTTTCCTCTCCCCCTCCCATCCCCGCCGCCCTACCTCCTTCCCCTCCCCACAGCACTTACATATATGTTTGTACAAATTTTTTATCCTATTTACTCTACTTGTACATATTTACTATTCTATTTATTTTGTCACTGATGTGCATCTAACTTTACTTCTATTTATTCTGATGACTTGACACCTGACCACATGTTTTCTTTTGTTGTCTGTCTCCGCCTTCTAGACTGTGAGCCCGTTGTTGGGTAGGGACCGTCTCTATATGCTGCCAACTTGTACTTCCCAAGTGCTTAGTACAGTGCTCTGCACACAGTAAGCGCTCAATAAATACGATTGAATGAATGAATGAACTATATAACAGTACAACAGACGCATTCCTTGCCTACAACACGCTTACAGTCTACAGGGGGAGGCCTACATTAAACAAATATATTACAGGTATTTATATAAGGGCACCCTCAGGATTGCACCTGGAGAGTTTCCAGTACTCTACCAGTCTCGGCTATGGGAGGGAGAGTCAAGCAGAGGCCTACTCATTCCATTCCTAGCTTGGCCGGTGGCTGGCTAGTGGCAATCTGCAACAAGTCAAAAGTCACCCATGCTGGACAGCAGCGGCGTGGAAGAGAATCGAGGGTGGAGACTTAAGTTGACTGAAAGCAATGGTTAACCACTTCCAATCTGGTTGGTCCTGAAAATTTTATTTGCAACTTTGTAGATAGAACAATATTCTAAGATTTGAAACATGCAGCTCTTTTTTTCCTTCTCCCATTTTCTCAAGCACTTATGATGGGTCATGTACTCTAGTAAGCGCTGGGGTAGATACAAGCTAATTAGGTTGGACACAGTTTTATGTCCCACATGGTTGCCCACTGTCTTAATCCCCATTTTACAAATGAGGAAACCGATGTACCAAGGTAGCTTACCCACGGTCACACAACAGACAGATAGCCCATGCTTAAGCATAAGATTTCCAGGCAGTAAGCATATGCTCAGTGTAGAAGAATACAGAAGTGGAGACGAGGGAGTATTTATTTTCCCGTCTGCCTTTTGGAATATATGAAAGGGAAAATGGGGAGAGCCGTATTCAAAGTGTCCCTCCATTTTAGAGTCTATAATAAAATTAGGGAATATTAAACGACAGAAAAAAGTCAATTTTGGGGCATTATGTTGGGATACAGTCCGTAATTAGATCAGAAAGTACAGTGAATATTATTGCAGTTGGATACATTTATGGAATTAATTATCCTCCTGCAAACTTGAATATACAACCCAATTTTGGACGAGGTAAGCAGAAACATCAATTTACATAGGCTTTAGTAAATATCTGCTAAGTTGTTCCCTTAGCTTCAGGCAAAGTGAGTCAGTTATTTGTGTATGATCAGTAATAATTAATGTGTAGTTGAGGATTAGAATTGAATGAATTATGAAAGCCACGCACGCTATGTGAGGTGAACAAACTCTCACAAGACCTTCCTTAAAGATCACAGCCAACTGCCATTTATTTGTAAGACTGTGAAATGTTCTAGCAAAGGATCTCACTGCATATTTTCCGTATCTGATAGGCATTCTTGTTCAATTGGGCATAATCTTCATTTAGTACTCTTAATGAGTTCCAAGAAACAGTGTGTTAGGCAAAAGAACACCAAATGAAACATAGCTTCCTTAGGAAAAAATGTAGAGTGAATCAATGCACTCCCAATTTACAAAAATAAAATAGACAAAACAGTGTTAAAATGATTTTAGGTGGCAAAAGCCAAATATATATATATATATATATATATATATATATATATATATATATATAGGTAATACTCTTTATTAACCCACACGACCAAATGACAATGTAAATACGTACCCATAGCAAAAGAGTAGTTGGATTTT
The DNA here is from genome assembly GCF_015852505.1 of Tachyglossus aculeatus. Classification (NCBI taxonomy): domain Eukaryota; kingdom Metazoa; phylum Chordata; class Mammalia; order Monotremata; family Tachyglossidae; genus Tachyglossus; species Tachyglossus aculeatus. The sequence goes on along the minus strand of NC_052067.1, from coordinate 126,648,469 downwards.
TTTATGGTATTTGTTAAGCATCATAACAAATGATAGTGTCAGGCACCATTCTAAGTTCTGGGGTAGATAGAACGTAATCAGGTTGGATACAATCCATGTCCCCACTGGGGCTTACAGTAGAGAAGCAGCGTGGCTCAGTGGAAAGAGCCCGGGCTTTGGACTCAGAGGTCATGGGTTCAGTCCCAGCTCTGCCAGTTGTGAGCTGTGTGACTTTGAGCAAGTCACTTAACTTCTCTGTGCCTCAGTTACCTCATCTGTAAAATGGGGTTAAGGCTGTGAAACCCCCGTGGGACAATCTGATCACCTTGTATCATCCCCAGCACTTAGAACAGTGCTGTGCTCCTAGTAAGCGCTTAATAAACGTCATCATCATTATTATTATTATTATTTACAGATGAGGTAACTGAGGCACAAAGTGGTGACTTGCCCCAGGTCACACAGTGGGCCAGTGGCAGAGCTGGGATTAGAACCGAGGTTCTTCTGACTTTGGGGTCGAGTCCTGTCAGTTTGACCTTCACAACACCGCTAAAATCCGCCCATTCCTCTTCATCCAAACTGCCACCACATTTATCCAATCACTTAGGCTACCCCTCCTTGCTGACCTCCCAGCCTCCTGTCTCTCCCCACTCCAGTCCATACTGCACTGTGCTGCCCAGATAGGTTTTCTGCAAAACTGTTCAGGCCAAGTCCCCTAAAGAACCTCCAGTCGTTGCCCTTCCACCTCTGCATCAAACAGAAACTCCTCATCATGGTTTTAAAGCACTCAATCACCTTGCTTCCTCCTACCTTATTGTGCTGCTTTCCTGCTGTAACCCAGACCGTGCACTTCACTCAACTAATGCTAACTTTCTCACTATGCCTTGATCTCATCCATTTGTTCATTTTAATTGTATTTGTTAAGTGTGAGCCCACTGTTGGGTAGGGACTGTCTCTATATGTTGCCAATTTGTACTTCCCGAGCACTTAGTACAGTGCTCTGCACATAGTAAGCACTCAATAAATACGATTAATGATGTGCCAGGGACTGTACTAAGCATTGGTGCGCAGTCGACCTCTTGCTCGCATCCTGCCTCTGGCCTGGAATGCCCTCCCTCCACAAATCCTACAGACAAGTACTCTCCCAACATTGAAAGCCTTATTGAAGGAACATCTTCTCCAAGATGCCTTCCCTGACTTAGCCCTCTTTTCCTTTTTTTCATCTCCCTTCTGTGTCGCCCTGGTTTGCTCCATTTTAATCTTTCCCCTTCCCGGCCCCACAGCGCTTACATACATATCTGTAATTTACGTATTTATATTAATGTCTGTCTTCCGCTCTAGACTATAAGCTCACTGTGGGCAGGGAATCTGTTTGTTATATTGATTTACTGTACTCTTCCAAGCCCTTAGTTCAGTGCTCTGCACACAGTAAGCGCTCAATAAGTACAGCAGACTGACTTGACCGATTGACTCGGCCACACTTAGTTTTGTATAAAAGTGATAGTTCTCGCCAGAGCTTTGAATGACTTCATTCGATGCTCACCAGTTCAGCTAAGGGCCCAATAAATACTATTGATTAATTGATTGAACGATCTAATTTAGCGCCCAGGCTTAGATTCTTTAAATGTTTCCTGTGGGTAGCTTCTCATGGCTGAATGCCAGTCTCTATTTCCCCACTGCTTCCCAGAAAGGGGCTACTCTATTCTGTGATCGGAGATTCGCTTTGAGGTTAGGATACATTGTACTTGCTATTTATTTGCAAAGCAATGAACTTCCATGTAAAACTCAGCAGCTGTGTGTTGATGGTGTGCTTTGAGGCCATGTACGTCCAACACAGAATCCATGAGAACCAGCATGGCCTACTGTAAAGAGCACAGGCCTTGGAGTCGGAAGGGTCTGAGTTCTAATCCCGGCTACACCACTTGTCTCCTTGGTGACCTTAGGCAAGTCACTTAATTTCCTTTGCCTCAGTTACCTGATGTGTAAAATGGCGATTAAGACTGTGAGCCCCATGTGGGACATGGACTGAGTCCATCCTGATTACCGTGTTTCCAGCCCGATACTTAGTACAATGCTTGGCACATAGTAAGTGCTTAACAAATGCCATTTTAAAAAATGTACAATACTCATAGTGTACACGCGGCAAAGCCAGAGCCCTATCACCAGCGTGGCTCAGTAGAAAGAGCACAGGCTTTGGAGTCAGAAGTCATGGGTTCAAATCCCGGATCTGCTGAGTCTCCGCTGTATGACTTTGGGCAAGTCACTTAACTTCTCTGGGCCTCAATTACGTCATCTGTAAAATGGGGATTAAGGCTGTGAGTGCCCCATGGGACAACCTGATCACCTTGTATCCTCCCCAGCGCTTAGAACAGTGCTTTACACATAGTAAGCGCTTAATAAATGCCACTATTATTATTATTATTATCACCAAGTGCAGAGACGCTGTAAGAAACATAAGGATAACGTTCAGTTGTGCTGACAAGGAAAAGTACTAGGCTAGGGGCATTGCTGTATTTGAAAACTTAGTTCCTTTTAGTGAGTAAGATTGTGGAAATAAAACAAAATGGTAGTTAATTTTGTTATTTGTAGAAATAGTCACCTTGTCCACAAGTCATGACAGCATTGCCAGAATCCTTTACCCTCCTCTTCTGTAAAAGTCGTTCAGTCAATCAGTCAATCAGTTATGATTATTGAGTGCTTTTGGTGTGCAGAGCACTATACTAAGCACTTAGGAGAGGGCAGTACAGTTGGTAGATACTACCCTTGCGCCCAAGGAGTTAACGGTCGGGTGAGGACATTTTTTGTGTGACATAAGTCATGTAGAAGAGTGGGGCTGTAGTAGTAGTAATAGTAGTAGTATGAAGAGGAGTAGAAGTAGAAGTAGTAGTGGTGGTAATAGCAGTGAGCAACATGGCATAGCATCTTTTGAGTCAGAGGTCTTGTCTTGTCTTACATCTCTCCCAGAATGCCCCATCTCTATCTGCAATCAATCAATCAATCGTATTTATTGAGCGCTTACTGTGTGCACAGCACTGTACTAAGTGCTTGGGAAGTAAAAGTTGGCAACATATAGAGACAGTTCCTACCCAACAGTGGGCTCACAGTCTAGAAGAATAATAATAATGATGGCATTTATTAAGCACTTACTATGTGCAAAGCACTGGGGAAGTTACAAGGTGATCAGGTTGTCCCACGTGGGGCTCACAGTCTTCATCCCCATTTTACAGATGAGGTAACTGAGGCACAGAGAAGTTAAGTGACTTGCCCAAAGTCACACAACTGACAAGTGGCAGAGTTGGGATTTGAGCCCATGACCTCTGACTCCAAAGCCCAGGCTCTTTCCACTGAACCAAGCTGCAGTCTTTCTGGTAGTGGGTCCATAGAGTCTTCTTGGTAAAAATACAGTAGTGGTTTCCCATTGCCTCCTTCCACACAGTCAGCTTGAGTCTCTGCCCTTGACTCTCTTCCATGCTGATGCTGCTGCCCCGCATGGGTGAGTTTTGACTTGTAGCAGATTACCTTCCACGTGCTAACCACTGCCCAAGCTAAGAATGGAACGAGGAGGCTTCTGCTTGACTCTCCCTCCCGTCGTCGAGACCGGTAGAGAGGACTGGAAACTCTCCAGGTGCGACCCTGAGACGGGAAGTCAGAGGACCTCGGTTCTAATACTGGCTCCAATCCTTGCCTAGTATGTGATTTTGAGCAAGTCACTTAAGTTCTCTGTGCCTCAGTTTTCAAATCTGTAAAATGATGATTCTATCCCTGTTCTCCCTCCTATCTGACTATGAGTCCTATTTGGGGCAGGGACTCTGTCTGACATGATCACGTAATATCATCAGCATCATCATCATCAATCGTATTTATTGAGCGCTTACTATGTGCAGAGCACTGTACTAAGCGCTTGGGAAGTACAAATTGGGAACATATAGAGACAGTCCCTACCCAACAGTGGGCTCACAGTCTAAAAGGGGGAGACAGAGAACAAAACCAAACGTACTAACAAAATAAAATAAATAGAATAGATATGTACAAATAAAATAAATGAATAAATAGAGTAATAAATATGTACAAACATATATACATATATACAGGTGCTGTGGGGAAGGGAAGGAGGTAAGAATGGGGGGGATGGAGAGGGGGACGAGGGGGAGAGGAAGGAAGGGGCTCAGTCTGGGAAGGCCTCCTGGAGGAGGTGAGCTCTCAGCAGGGCCTTGAAGGGAGGAAGAGAGCTAGCTTGGCAGATGGGCAGAGGGAGGGCATTCCAGGCCCGGGGGATGACGTGGGCCGGGGGTCGATGGCGGGACAGGCGAGAGCGAGGCACGGTGAGGAGATTAGCGGCGGAGGAGCGGAGGGTGCGGGCTGGGCTGTAGAAGGAGAGCAGGGAGGTGAGGTAGGAGGGGGCGAGGTGATGGACAGCCTTGAAGCCCAGGGTGAGGAGTTTCTGCCTGATGCGCAGATTGATTGGTAGCCACTGGAGATTTTTGAGGAGGGGAGTAATATGCCCAGAGCGTTTCTGGACAAAGATAATCCAGGCAGCAGCATGAAGTATGGATTGAAGTGGAGTAATATCTACTCCATAATATCTACCCCAGTGCTTAATACAGTCAGTGTGAATCACAGTAAGTGTTTACCAAATGTCATTATTGTTTTTATTAGTAATAATAATAATAATGGCATTTATTAAGGGCTTACTATGTACAAAGTGCGGTTCTAAGCACAGGGGAGGTTACAAGGTGATTAGGTTGTCCCACGGGGGGCTCACAGTCTTAATCCCCATTTTACAGAAGAGGGAACTGAGGCCCAGAGAAGTTAAGTGATGTGCCCAAAGTCACACAGCTGACAATTGGCGGAGCCGGGATTTGAACCCATGCCCTCTGACTCCAAAGCCCGGGCTCCTTCCACTGAGCCACGCTGCTTCTCTAAGTAGTAGTAATAGTAGTAGCAGTAGTAGTAGCAATAGTTTTATTAAGAGCTTACTGTGTGCAGAGAACCCTAACCGCCACTGAAGCATGTCGTAAACATTTCTGGGGCAGTAAAATTACTACCTAGAGGTCCAGGGCTGAATTATTCCTATTTGGCTGAAAACGCTCAACTTGAGCAAACTCCTTTAAACTTCCTTCTAGGCCTAATGTATTCTATTTATATTACCCAGTTGAATTTTCAGAATTCGTTGACTGACCTTACCAGGTCAGACAGGTCTTTGAGCTTCTACCATGTCGAAGGAATAAGATTGAGACATTCATTATCTTATTTAAATATTTTAAACCATAACCTTATGGACGTTATCTTTTGAAATCAGATCCAATTTCCGAAGTCCGGGCGTTCCACCAGATGGTGTACTAGAACAAGAGATGCTTCCTAGGGAAACTAGCTGTTTCAAAGCCGACTGAGCAGGGCCATCTAGTGAGGAGCAGGGCAGCCCCCCGAAGCACCGTGCAGTTTCTCACAGGTTAGAATGATTAGATAAAAAGCAGAAACCTGCTTTTTACGAAAATAGAACTAACTGCTAAGAATTGGTGTTCGGAATTTCCATCCCCAGCAAAAACTCCTAGTGTGTAGTGTTTGAACAACTTGAAGAAGGCCCGAGTGTGTTCTGTTTCAATCAATCAATCAATCAATCAATCAATCAATCAATCGTATTTATTGAGCGCTTACTATGTGCAGAGCACTGTAGTAAGCGCTTGGGAAGTACAAATTGGCATCACATAGAGACAGTCCCTACCCAACAGTGGGCTCACAGTCTAAAAGGGGGAGACAGAGAACAGAACCAAACATACCAACAAAATAAAATAAGTAGGATAGAAATGTACAAGTAAAACAAATAAATAAATAAATAAATAGAGTAATAAATATGTACAACCATATATACATATATACAGGTGCTGTGGGGAAGGGAAGGAGGTAAGACGGGGGGATGGATAGGGGGACGAGGGGGAGAGGAAAGAAGGGGCTCAGTCTGGGAAGGCCTCCTGGAGGAGGTGAGCTTTCACAACCCCTCTAGACTGTTAGCCCGTTGTTGGGTAGGTACCATCCCTATATGTTGCCGACTTGTACTTCCCAAGTGTTTAGTACAGTGCTGTGCACACAGTAAGCGCTCAATAAGTCGATTGAATGAATGAATGAATGAACCCTGACAGAAACTGCCCGTCTCTGCAGAAACTGCAGAAGTTTTGTCACGGCCTGTCAGATCTCCTAGGAATTCTGATTGATTCATAATAATAATAATAATGACATTTATTAAGCGCTTACTATGTGCAAAACACTGTTCTAAGCGCTGGGGAGGTTACAAGGTGATCAGGTTGTCCCACGGGGGGCTCACAGTCTTAACCCCCATTTTACAGATGAGGGAACTGAAGCACAGAGAAGTTAAGTGACTATCATCAATGGTATTCATTTATCGACGGCTTATTGTGCTCTGAGCACTGCACTAAGCACTTGGGAGAGTACACTACAACACAGTTAGTAGACGCGTTCCCTGCCCACAACGAACAGGTTTATCAGGTAGGACTCGGGGACTGAATTAGGGACTAAAGCATTGAGAGTTGTTATCATCGTTACTGTAACAGTACGATTATACTTAAATAAGATTTGGGTTGCTAAGAGTTATCTTGTAATTACTTTGACCTAATTGTAAGAGTCCCTGAAAGTAAGATGTTATGGTTAAAATTATAGCAGTCTTATTTTTGAGAAAACTTTATATTATTGATGTTCCAGAACTGCATCTTAAATGCCTGATTTTAAAATTATCAATCATATAGCAAAGAACAGATGTTGAAAAGTAAATTAGTGATTAAAGGAAGCAAATTACTAAATTTAGTCATATCTACTACTATAGTGAGGTTAGTATTTTGTACATTATGCAATAAGAATGTATTTGTATGAAGTTATTATTAGATTATTATTACATGAGTCAAATATAGTTGACTAAATATTATTGAAATACATTATTTTTTAAAAGTCGTCCTTCACAGAGAAGATATCACAGAAATGAACCTGACATTCATCAATGTTCTCCATTGAAGTTCACCCTTTTTTGAACTGGCATCTGTGTTGTTTGCTGTCCTTAGCATGTTTTCACTTTTGCCTTCTCATCTTACCTTTTTTCAAAAAGACTCTCCTTGAAAAAAACCATTCGTTTTTGATTGCAGGACTCCAGACTGTACTATGAGTATACTATGATATGTAGTTTATTATCATTTATTACATTCAAGGTCATTTCTAAGCTTCTTCCCAATTATTGAAACTTTCTGTATCCTAAAATTCATCCAACGAATATCACCAAGGCTTTGTAGGTGGTACAGTTTAAACTTGTGTGTACTGCAAGTGGGTGGGAAATAGCATGGCAGGAACATTAATAATAATAATATTAATTTTAGTAACTGTTAAGGTTTACTACAGCATGGCAGGAACATTAGTAATCATAATATTAGTTTTAGTAACTGTTAAGGTTTACTATATGCCAAGGACTGTGCTAAGTGTGGGGTAGATGCAATAACATCACAGTCTAAAGAGGAGGGGGAGCAGGTATTTAGTCCACATTTTACACATGAGGAAACTGAGTCACAGGGAAATTAAGTGACTTGCCCAAAGTCACACAGTTGACAAGGGGCAAATTCCAGATTAGAACCCAGGTCTCCTGACAACCAGCCCTGTGCTCTTTCCACTAGTTCTTGATAAACGCTTGATAAACACCTCTTCCCTCAGCCCCACTGCACTCATATACATATCCTTCATATTTTTAATATCTGCCTCTAAAGTGTTAGTTTGTTGTGTGTGGGGAATGTATCTAGCAAACACTGCTCTACTCAAACAAGTGCTTAGCGCAGTGCTCTGCACATAATAAACACTCAAGTAAAACCATTGATTGATTGATCGATTGATAGGTCACACTGCTTCTCAGTGAAGAATGGGAGAGAGAGACAGAGAGAGACAGAGAGAGACAGAGAGGTGAAGCAGCAAGACCAAGTGAAAAGAGCCCAGGCCTGGGAATCAAAGGACCTGGGTTCTAATTCTGGCTGCATCATGTCTGCTGTGTGACTTTGGGTAAGTCACTTAACTTCTCTGTGCCTCAGTTTCCTCAACTGTAAAGATCACAATTAAATCCTAGCCCCTCAGAGTTAAGAGTATGAGGCTCAGTTGGGGGCTAGGATTATGTACATCTTGATTATCTTGTATTAATTCCAACACGTAGTACAGTGCTTTCACACATAATAAGTGGTTAACAAGTACTATGATAATAATAGTTATCATTATGTTAGAAGTCTCCAAGCTCCTGCAAATGTAAAACTATCCTTAAATGTAAAACATTGTTTTCATCTTGAACTTGTACCCTGTCATGTGGAGCCCCAACACTGAAAACAAAAACCCACATTTTTTGTTACTACAACAGCAACAAATACACAAGATAAGAATCTTGATTCAGGTTTTTCCCCATATTCAGATGTCATTCCAAAAGTAGGTAAAATGTCATAACAAATACCTTGAGCCTGAGCATTACGAGGCCCATTTGTAGCATCTGATCATTTTACCAGTGTTAAGCTGTGAACCCAAACATTTCAGAGATGCGCTTTACAGCTAAGCAAACGTCTCCATTTCCTGTAGAAAAGAGATGTTCCATTTCAGTCGTTCGAGACAAGTATAAAAGCGGGCTAGTGAGAAACCAGGTGTTTTTCAAAGTTCACGTTCCAATCTTGAGCTTACTCCATTCATGATTTTCATATGAATGGGCGCCTGTCAATGGGTCCTTGACAGATTGCCCTTTCAACATTCAGGTTAAGCTCAGAAATAAGAGGCACCAAAGAAATGGTATTTTTTTCTGCTATGTGGCTTTTAAGAAATGCACTCAGTACCTAGTGTTTTCTTAGGCTTCATATCATCATCTGGCTGCCGGTCACAGAGCTAGCTATATTTACCCACTCTTCATCCATCTTTATAACAAATATTGAAAGGAGTGGCCATTCTGAAGATCACTGTTCTTGTTTGTTTTGTTTTAGACATACAGCTAGTTTAGGCACAGATCTAAATTATCTTTGTTTCCTCCGGCCCATTTCACTTTGTTTATTGGAAATTCTTTAAACTGAATGTCTTTTGAGAGAATATTTATTGTGAGTTTCTTTAGTCTTGAAGTTTAAAAAAAGAGGCTATATATTTTTTGAAAGCTGATGAGTCAGTGTTATATCTTTTAAATGTGTAAGGATCATTTAATGAAAAAAATCAGAGTGTCTTGCTATTGGCTTCATGGCTTTGCTTCCCTCTGTAAGTATGTGGGTTGGTGGAACTTGTTGTCACAGGGGAAGAATTCCATGTTTAGGAAAAAGTGTGAGCAAACTATTGAAGACACCAGAGTAGGAGTGAGTTAGCTAGACAGTGAGCTGGGATGTATCTGGAGAAGAAAACAAAAAGGTTAAAAGAAACCCGGTGAAGAGCCTTAAATCCAGTGGTTAGGCTGTGGGAAGAAATGGGTTTGGCATTTTAAGAACGTAATCCAAAACTCTGTATGTTGGATCAACTAGAGAGGAGAGAAGCTTGAAGCTGGGAGATCATTAAGAAACCTGCTGAAGTACTTCAGCCAGGGGGTGACTAGGTCTTGAATCAGTGTATAGTGGCCACAGTTAGGAGGAAAAAGAGCCTGGAAATATTGTGAAAGAAGATCCAGTGGGATTTAGAGAGTCACTAAATGTAGGAGGGAAAAGACAGAGGGATATTCCAGTGCTTAGAACAGTGCTTTGCACATAGTAAGCGCTTAACAAATGCCATCATTATTATTATTACCAAAGATAACACCCAGAAGGCAAGCTTCATGGGGAGGATGGTGGTTCTCTGTGCACATTAAGTGCTCAGTTAATTTTATTATTCAATTAATATGGACCATGATAGGGAGATTAGCCGCAGAGAAGATGAGGAGGCTGCGAACATAGTAGAATATGGCTGATGTGGTAAGGAGGAAGAGGAGGAGGTCTCTGGTGACTTTGGATAGAGGGGTCTCTATGGAGAGAAGGGGTAACGAGTTGCATTATAGAAGGTACAGAAAGCTCTGGGGGTGGGTGTTCACACATGCTTGTTCAGTGTGTACGCGTGTGTACACGTCCCCAGACTTTAAGGCTAGTACAGGAGATTTTAGTCTCCAAAGGCTTCTAGAGGTCTTGGAGCGTACCTGCCCTTGGAAACCCTGTGCCGTAGACACCGTGCCCCCTTGAAAATCCACCCCCCCAGAGCTCTGCCCCAAACTTGCCTCCTCACCCCAAAGTGGTAAACTGGCAGTAGGTGATCCTTGAGGGGCAGGATTCAGTCTGATTCCCCACCATTAGCGCTTAGAACCGTGCCTTGCACATAGTAAGCACTTAATAACTGCTATTATTATTATTATTACCTGCACTGGCTCCTCCAAGGGGTGCTTTCTGTGCTTACTGTGCTTACTGTGCTTACAGTAGTGCTTACTGTGTGCAGAGCACTGTACTAAACACTGGGGAGAGCACAATACAACAACAAACAGACATATTCCCTGCCCATAATGAGCTTACAGTCTAAAAGGAGTCTAGTGGTCCTGTACATATACCATTTTACTGGGAGAGCTGAGGTGCAGGCGTGAACACAGGTGGCTTATGATCCCATGTAACTAGAACTTCCTGATCCCAAGGCAAGTCTTAATAGTCCTCCTCCTCCTTATTATTGTTATTATAATTATTATTATTATTGTTAATAATGGTATTTGTTAAGCACTTACTACGTGTCAGATACTGTTCTAAGCGCCGAGGTAGGTATAGGAAACAGCATGGCATAGTGGATAGAGCACAGGCCTAGGAGCCAGAAGATCATGGGTTCTAATTTTGACTCCTCCACTTGTCTGCTGTGTGACCTTGGGAAAGTCACTTCACTTCTCTGTGCCTCAGTTACCTCTAAAAATGGGGATTGAGACAGCGAGCCCCACATGGGGTAGTGACTCTCTCCAACCCAATTTGCCTATATCCACCCCGGCTCTTAGTACAATAAGCATTTAACAAATACCACAATTATCATTATTATTATTACAAGGTAACTAGGACAGACACAGTCCCATTCCCTCATGGGGCTCAGTCTAAGTAGGAGGGAGAATGGGTTTAAGCCCCATTTTACAGTTGAGGAAATTGAGGCACAGGGAAGTCACAGGAGTTGCCCAAGGTCACACAACAAGCAAATGGCAGAGTCGGGATTAGAACCCAGTGCTTTGCACATAGTAAGTGCTTAATAAATGCCATTAAAAAAAAAAACCAGGTCCTTCAGACTTCCAGGCCTGTGCTTTTTCCACCAGGCCTCACTGCTTCTCTTTCCTGCCCAATGATAGCCCACTGTCCCACTTAGCAACTTAGAGAAGCAACCATGGCCTAGTGGAAAGAGCACAGGCGAGGGAGTCAGAAGGACCTGGGTTCTAATCCCAGCTCCGCCATTTATCTGCTGTGTGACCTCAGACCAATCACTTAACTTCCCTGTGCCTCAGTTACCTCATCAGTAAAATGTGGGGCACAGACTGTGTCGAACCCAGTTTTATCTTGTATCTGCCCCAGCACTCAGTGCAGTGTGTGGTACATAGTAAGCACTTAACAGATGCAATAAAAAAATTGATCTGGAGCTAGTCAGGTAATTTATTTGTTTATGTTAATGTCCGTCTCCCCCTCTAGACTGTAAGCCTGTGGGCAGAGAACGTGCCTACCAGCTCTGTTATATTATACTCTCCCAAGCGCTTAGTAGTACAGTGCTCTGAACACAGTAAGCACTCAATAAATATGGATTTATTGACTGATAGAGGGGTGACCTTTGTGGCCCTTTGAAGTAGGCCCCCTCCAACTCCACCGCCTATTTTAATAGCCTCCACTCCACAGGCAGCCTGTACACTCCCTGTACACGCGAGATGTCACCCCACCCACTGTAGACATGACCCCCTCCGAGTGGCACGGGCCTTGGACACTGGCCCCACATTCGGGGGTGGATGATCCTCACTTACTCTTCGCCCATCCTCAGCCACCAGAGAAGAGGCAGTCAACAGGTCAGGGAGTGGGCCAAGACTGACCTGCCCTGACCCCAAGGGGCGCTTACAAAACTGCCCTTCAGAGGGAAACCCTTCCCTTCATCATCAATCGTATTTATTGAGCGCTTACTGTGTGCAGAGCACTGTACTAAGCGCTTGGGAAGTACAAGTTGGCAACATATAGAGACAGTCCCTACCCAACAGTGGGCTCACAGTCTAAAAGGTTCAGTCTTCCCTTCCTTATTTTGGATCAGGAGCCCCTGAGGGCCAAAGCCCATGGCCATGCCCATGCCACAGATACCTGTGTGTCCGACCTCGGTACTTAATACAGTGCTCTGTGTACATGGCGCTCAATAAATACTATCCATACTAGCCGGGATCGTGTGTACCAACTCTGTTGGATCGCCATCTCCCAAGTGCGTAATACAGTGCTCTGCACACTGTAATCACTCAATAGATACCACTGACTGTCTCTATATGTTGCCAACTTGTACTTCCCAAGCGCTTAGTACAGTGCTCTGCACACAGTAAGCGCTCAATAAATGCGATTGATGATGATGATGATGATTGAGTGGCAAAGAAGGTTTAGGATAGAAGACGAGTTCACTTTCTGACATTGAGTTTCAGGTGCCAATGGGTCATTCAGATGGGGATAGATTTGGGAGTCTTCTAAATAGGGGTGATAAATGAAATCTTATTAGTAGGTGAGCTCACCAGGAGAATGAGTGACAAACAAGAAAAGTAGAGGATCTAGAGCAAAGTATATTACAGATGAGGAAACTGCGGCACAGAGGTCAGTTACTTGCGCAGATCACCCAGCAGGCCATTGGCGGGGCAGGAATTAGGACCCAATATATCCAATTCCCAGTCCCATGCTGTTTCCACTATTCATTCATTCATTCAATCGTATTTATTGAGCACTTACTGTGTACAGAGCACTGTACTAAGCGCTTGGGAAGTACAAGTTGGCAACATATAGAGACGGTCCCTACCCAGCAGTGGGCTCACAGTCTAGAAGGGGGAGACAGAGAACAAAACAAAACATATTAACAGAATAAAATAAATAGAATAAATATGTACAAGTAAAATAAATCAATAAATACAGTAATAAATACGTACAAACATATATACATATATACAGGTGCTGTGGGGAAGGGAAGGAGGTAAGGCGGGGGGGATGGAGAGGGGGAGGAGGGCCATGCTGTATCCTCCCTAAAATGAGAAGGGTGACATTCTTGACAAATCCCCTCGTTATGAAAACGTGGGAAGCAGTATGGCCTAGTGGAAAGACCACGGGCGTGGAAGTCATAGGGCTGGGTTCTAATCCCCCAGCTCTCCACTTGCCTTCTGTGTTACCCTGGGTAAATCACATAACATCTCTGTGCTCCAGTTTCCTCATCTATAAAATAAGGATGAAACTCCTGTACCCTCCTAATTAGATAGTGAGCCCCATGCGTTACACGGATTGTGCCCAACCTGATTATCTTGTATCTACCCCACTAGTGCTTGGCACATTGTAAGAGCTTAATAAATACGATTATAAGGCACTTTGTGTATGCTGGTCTGGATCAGTGCTGCATGCATGGTCTCTACCATTGGAGAAGCAGCGTGGATCAGTGGAAAGAGCCCGGGCTTTGGAGTCAGAGGTCATGGGTTCAAATCCCAGCTCCACCAACTGTCAGCTGTGTGACTTTGGGCAAGTCACTTCACTTCTCCAGGCCTCAGTTCCCTCATCTGTAAAATAGGGATGAAGCCTGTGAGCCCCTTGTGGGTACTTTGTACCCCCCAGTGCTTAGAACAGTGCTTTGCACATAGTAAGCACTTACTAAATGCCATCATTATTATTATATTATTATTCAGACAGAGCACTATGTTCTGTACAAACAAAAGCGCACTGTAGAAATCACACTCCTTAATATAGTCTATCTGAAACACATCGTGAAAGTGGTTATCAATGGAGAACTGACTGCACTCTGATAAGTGACTCGCTAAATTTATTCATTCACTCATTCTATCGTATTTATTGAGCGATTACAGTGTGTAGAGCACTGTAATAAGTGCTTTGCTTAGTAGAGTTCTAAAGTTGTTGCTGGCAGAACAGCACAGAAACACTCTGGGAGGGAAGCTTGAATTTCCATTCCCAGTCCTGTGTAGCATTGTTCTGGAGCTGCTGGAAGATAGAAAAATGGAGGTGATTTTATTTGGGGTATGGGCTTAGATTGTTTTGAAAATAATTATAACTGTTCCACGATTTAGGAAATTAAGAGGAATAGTTTTGATTTTATTCCGTAATGAATCCGAAAATCAATGACTCTGTTGTTTTAATGATACGTTTAAAGGACCCCAGTTAAATGCATCTTGCCCATATTCTACAATTCCCCCTTAAATATTTAATGGAAATAGTGTTTAATATCCCTGTTGTTTTACCCAACACAGAACAGCTGCACACAGTCCCTGATGAGACATCTGACTTTTCTCTTCAGGCCAGTTCTTTTCATAGGAAAAAAAAAATCATGGAAAATCCACCTCCTACTGATTTAGCTAAATTCATTTCTGAAAGAGTTTCCCATGTTCGTTATTCTATCTTTTGCTATTTATCCCTGAATCATTTTCTGTTACTTATAATCAGTTTTATTGGTTCATCTTCACACCACCCTTGTGAGGTAAAGTTTTTGATTGTAATTTGGTATTGTTATCTGTGTAACGTTTGTTTTATAATTGTCCGCTTCACAGTTTAATTGCTTGAAAATAAAAATGTATAATTTAGTATGCATTTATTGCTGCAGCTAAGACAACATATCCATAATAGTTTTTAAAATTGGCCACGGCAGTATTGATACAGTTTAAAAAGGTGGATTTTTCATCGGCCCTCGTGGTCACTATCACCAGTTACTGCCTGGTCAGTCCAAAGGCCCCCAGGAAATTATGGCAATTCTAGCTCCCCAAGGTGGAATTGGGGGTGGGGAGATAATTCTCGGCAGGACTACCCCAGAGATCTTGATTTGCTGATTGGTATATGAAGAAAGAGCCCGTGTTTCAGATTTTTTTTTACAGCATTTGTTAAGCACTTACTTTGTACCAGGCACCATATTTAACGCTGAGGTAGATATAGTTTGGACACAATAATCCCGTTTTAATCTTAATCCTCATTTTAAAGATGCGTTAGCTGAGGCACGGAGAAGTGAAGTGACTTGCCCAAGGTCACACAGTAGACAAGTGGGGGAGCTGGAATTAGAACTCACATCCTTCTGATTCCAAGACTTGTGCTCTATCCACTAGACCACGCTGCTTGGGATCTAGATTTGAGTTTAACAGATGAGGAAATGGGGGTTTGGAGCTGGGCAGTGGTGACTCGAAGATTTCACAGTAATCAATCAATCGTATTTTTGGAGTGCTTACCATATTCAGAGCACTGTACTAAGTGCTTGGGAGAGTGCTGTGTAACAGATTTGGTAGACATGTTCGCTACCCACAAAGAGCTCTCAGGTCTAGAGAGAGAGACACGTTAATATAAATTAATAAATAATGGAAATGTATGTAACTGCTATGGGCTGAGGTTAGGATAATAATAATAATGATGGCATTTGTTAAGCACTAACTATGTGCCAAGCACTGTTCTAAGCGCTGGGGAGGATACAAGGTGATCAGGTTGTCCCACGTGGGGCTCACAGTCTTCATCCCCATTTGACAGATGAGGGAACTGAGGCTCAGAGAAGTTAAGTGACTTGCCCAAAGTCACACAGCTGACAATTGGCAGAGTTGGGATTCGAACCCATGACCTCTGACTCCCAAGCCCAGGCTCTTTCCATTGAGCCACGCTGCTTCTTAACTGCAAGGATTTGAGAACTAGCATGTCTCAGTGGAAAGAGCACGGGCTTTGGAGTCAGAGGTCATGAGTTCAAATCCCGTCTCCGTCAATTGTCAGCTGTGTGACTTTGGGCAAGTCATTTAACTTTTCTGTGCCTCAGTCACCTCATCTGTAAAATGGGGGTTAAGACTGTGAGCCCCCCGTAAGACATCCTGATCACCTTGTAACCTCCCCAGCACTTAGAACAGTGCTTTCTTTGCACATAGTAAGCGCTTAATAAATGCCATTATTATTATTATTATTAAGGATGACACAGAAGAGAGTGGGAGAAGAGGAAATGAAGGCTCAGTCGGGGAAGGCCTCTTGGAGATGTGATTTTAATAAGGCTGTGATGATAAGGAGAGTAATGGTGTGTCAGTTATGAAGGGGAGTTCCAGACCAAAGGCAGCTTGTGGGTGAGAGGTTGGTGGTGAGATTGCCTAGTGAGTTGGTTGATTTTTGAGAAGTGAAGTGGGTGGAGAGGATTTTGGTAGGAAACCAGATGTGTAAGGTGCAGGGGAAAATTGAGTGCTGTAAAACTAATGGTAAGGACTTTCAACTTGATGCAGAGGTGGATGGGCAACCACTGGAGGTTCTCGAGGAGTGGGGAATTGTGAACTGAATGGTCTTGTAGTCAAATGATCCGGTCAGCAGACTGAAGTATAGACTGGAGTAGGAAGAGATAGGAGGCAGCGAGGCGGTTGACAGTTTCTACACATCCTATTTGTTGGACTTTGTTTTGTTATCTTTCTCTGCCATAGTCCATTTTGGAATCAGACTTAATTTCATTCTGTTTTCTATTTTTAAATCCGCTTAGCCCCTTCTCTTGTGTTCCACAGCAAGTATTTTTTAAATTTTGCAATACCTTTGGCCTCTGCTCTATCATCCTGTCTCCTGCCTCAAATTCCTTTTATCCCTCAGAATGCACTCCCCAAATCCCCTTTCCTAACTTTTCCTTCTTCCATTCTTTTCCACATCCTCCCTCTTTTAATTCTTGTCTTTATTCCCATCAACATCTTCTGGCCTTAAGAACTCCCTCATGAATCCTAGAAGCTTCTCAAAATGAAATATGAAGAAATGTTGAATTGTTCTATGAGCTACATGTTTTTTCTCTAGGACAGTTACGTATGTATTTACCTATAAAGCAGCGTGACTCAGTGGAAAGAGCATGGGCTGTGGAGTCTGAGGTCATGGGTTCAAATCCTGGCTCCGCCAATTGTCAGCTGTGTGACTTTGGGCAAGTCACTTAACTTCTCTGTGCCTCAGTTACCTCATCTGTAAAATGGGGATAAAGACTGTGAGCCCCACCTGAGACAACCTGATCACCTTGTATCCTCCCCAGCGCTTAGAACAGTGCTTTACACATAGTAAGTGCTCAATAAATGCCATCATTATTATTATTATTATTATTACACATATTACAACCCCTGCTCATTAGGAATGTATGTTTTAATATAGAATGACACCCACATTGTACCCACTATATATAAATATGTGTATATGTATACAAATATATGTGTGTGTATGTATATATATGTATATATATATAAAGTTCATATACATAGGTGCATATATGTGTTTTTGTATGGTTTGGATACATACAAACAACATATACAGTTGTTGACCTCTTCTAATTGTGAGCTTAAATTTTCTGTTACTGTGCTATGCAAAGCTTTTAGTGAAGACATTTTGAAGTGAACACTTCAACATTTAATTGCTTAAATTCATAATATAGTCTTGGTACACATTAACAATGGAAAAATCATAAGTAGTATTAACTGTATTGAGCCGCATCTTTTCTAAAATATATTTACGGGATTTTTGTCAATTCTCTGGATCATGGGGAGGCATTAATACAGTGTACCTTGATTTATTAGGGAAAACCTTGCTTCGTTCACCACTATTTAGTTTAACAGTCTATTTTTGTGGACCAATAACCAGCACTAAGTAGGATTTTTCATGGAATAGTGACTTAACACAGGCTACTTCTGGGTCCACTGTGGTACTCGTTTGATACTCGCTTCCTTGGGGAGTTCATCGTCTCATATGGTTTGCACTTATGTACATATCTGTAATTTATTTGTTTACATGAATGTCTGTCTCCTCCTCCAGTCTGTAAGCTCGTGGTGGCAGGGAATATGTCTGTTTATTACTATAGTGTAGTCTCCCAAGCACTTAGTACAGTACTCTGCACACAGTAAGCGTTCAATAAATATGATTGATTGAGGGAAGGGAAAGGATAAGAGACTAATGTCTGCCAGTACCTGGCTATATTGCTACTCCTCCCTTTCCTTTCCCTCCTTTCTTCCCTTCCTTTTCACTCATTTTTTTTCTTTCTTCCCCACTTCTCCCACCTATTGCTAGTAGCCACAGCTGCTGCTAGAACACAGCCAAGCAGCTCAGTGAAGTCATCATGTTGAGCTGTGTGCAGCATGATGTAATGATGACACATGTCAAGGTGGTGAGCCATAAAACTGAGTCTCTGGTCTTTTGTATGTATTTACGTATCTCTGTCTCTTAACATATATATATAAACATATATATATAACATATATAAAATCTAGGTAGATGTAGGTGTATATATACCTAGGTATATATATATGTACATATATATATATATATATATATATATATATATATATATATATATATATATGTATACTTCTCCACTTAGCCACATGCTGGATATCTTTACGTGCCTTAGGATGAGGCACACCTCAGGATTTTTATTTTACATGTACCTCACAAATGTAGGCTTTTGACCATCAATTTGTCGAACTCATTTCACCATAGACTTAAATGTAATTTGTTATGTTCCCGTTCCTGACATCACAACTCTCAGACAGTAAGCAATCAATAAATACCATTGATTGATTGATTGATTGATTCCTGAGACCTACAGGCAATCGAAAAGTAAGCTCCTCTCCGCCAGCCCTTGCCCTTTGGCTTTTCCCCTTCATTATTCCTAGAGAGGTTTCTGATTCTGATTCTGATTCGGCCCTACTGAGAGCTCACCTCCTCCAGGAGGCCTTTCCAGACTGAGCCCCTTCCTTCCTCTCCCCCTCGTCCCCCTCTCCATCCCCCTCATCTTACCTCCTTCCCTTCCCCACAGCACCTGTATATATGTATATATGTTTGTACATATTTATTACTCTATTTATTTATTTTACTTGTACATATCTATTCTATTTATTTTATTTTGTTAGTATGTTTGGTTTTGTTCTCTGTCTACCCCTTTTAGACTGTGAGCCCACTGTTGGGTAGGGACTGTCTCTATATGTTGCCAACTTGTACTTCCCAAGCGCTTAGTACAGTGTTCTGTACACAGTAAGCGCTCAATAAATATGATTGATTGATTGATTGATTGATTCCCAGTGCACTCCAGTTTCATTCCTGTCCATACCTTTCTCCTTCCCATCCTGCCACCAAAGTTTCCACCCATGGTTGGATAATTGCATCTCAGCCTTGACTACCGCTGGGGCCCAACTGCATCATGGCTGTCTGTCTGGTTCCAGTCTCTGGACCCCAGAGCCCAGGTTGCCCAGACTCTACTTCCCTAGGCCACTTCTGGGCCCCTGCTTGGGCCCTGGGACTCTGAGCAGCCCTGATCTTCTAGTTTAACCACCACCATGACCGCACCCCTCCTGTCTCCCCTTCTCCTCCATCTTCTTCCTCTTCCCCACCTTCTCCTACCCCTCGTTCTCCTCCCAAGGCTGCGGTTATTACCCTCATCCGTTGTCTTCGTGTGTGTTTGCTGCTGCTGCTATAGACTGGCAGGGGCCTGGAGTGGGGTGAGTTTTCAGCACTTCTTGACTGGGTGGGAGTAGCTGGGGGTGTATGGAAGGAAAGGAGTCAATTTAGGATTCTGGAGGGAGACAAAATTACCCAGAATTAAGTAAAGAGGGAAATCATTGGGGTGAAGGGAGTGGTGGTAGGGGGAATTACATTCCCCTGTGCTACTTGGACAACATGTCAGATGATGCTTTTAGATGTCAGATTTTAATAATGGCATTTATTAAGCACTTGATATGTGCAAAGCACTTTTCTAAGCACTGGGGAGGTTACAAGATCCCACGGGGGGCTCACAGTCTTCATCCCCATTTTACAGATGAGGGAACTGAGGCCCAGAGAAGTGAAGTGACTTGCCCAAAATCATACAGCTGACAATTGGCAGAGCCGGGATTTGAACCCATGACCTCTGACTACAAAGCCCGGGCTCTTTCCATGAGCCACGCTGTGCCAGTAATTAGTGCATGGTGTGGCTCCAGATTCTATTTATTGTGGTTGCTTGAAACTCGGGGTTCACCCATAATAGCAATGATAAACCCATTCAGGAAGTAAGATGGGGGGCTCCCCTAATCAATTACAATCAATTACAGAAGGATCTCACCTGGATCCGCCAAGCTTTCCCAAATTTCATTCGGAGTTAAACAGGATAATTTTCCAAACATCACCTTTATGTATTTTACTGCCCCCAATGATGGTGATGTCCCCGCTCTTAAACAATTAATGACCCTTGGTCTAGTGATAAGTATTTCGGGACCATGAACCTGCCTAGTGATGTGGTCAGACTCACTCACAACCTCCCGCCTCTGCCAGTCCTGTACCCCAGGGCCATGTGTGCGACAAGTGAGTCGGCAGATGGGGTGCTCTGATTTATGAAGTGCCCATGAGAATTTTACATTCAAGAGTGCAACATAATGCCAGTGCGATTCAGTAGAGCCCTGGGTCAGCAGATAACGACTAGTGGAGCCATGATGGTGCTTAGAGCGCTTAGTACAGTGCTCTGCACACAGTAAGCGCTCAATAAATACGATTGAATGAATGAATGGTAGCATTTGTGGTCTTTGCCATCCAGGCGAGCTGGCTACTTAATAATAATAATAATTAATAATAATAATAATAATGGTATTTGTTAAGTGCTTACTATGTGCAAAGCCGTGTTCGAAGCACTGGGGGGATACAGGGTGATCAGGTTGTCCCCCACCTGGGGCTCACAATCTTAATCCCCATTTTACAGATGAGGTAACTGAGGCCCAGAGAAGTTAAGTGACTTACCCAAAGTCACACAGCTGATAAGTGGCAGAGCCAGGATTAGAACCCACGATCTCCGACTCCCAAGCCCGGGCTCTTTCCACTGAGCCATGCTTGATTCCTGCCTGTCTCTTCACCCCTTCCTAAGAATTTATTGGGTAAGAAACCTTCAACACCATTGGTAGACCCCAGGAGACATTACCCTATTTCTGACTGTTCTTCAACCCCCGTCTCACCGTGATGAAGTATGCATTGGATGAAACCGTTGAGGCAACAGAACTTCTTCAAACCTGTACAGCGACTTTATTCATTCAGTCTTATTTATTGAGTGCTCACTGAGTGCAGAGCACTGTACTAAGCACTTGGAAAGTAAAATTCAGCAACAAATAGAGACAGTCTCTACCCACAATGGGCTCACAGTCTAGAAGTGGGGACAGACATCAAAACAAGTAAACAGGCACCAATAGCATCAATATAAATAAATAGAATTATAGATTTATGCACATAATAAAATAGAATTATAAATATGTAAATGTATACACACAAGTGCTGTGGAATGGAGAGGGGGGTAGAGCAGAGGGAGGGAGTGGGGCGACGGGGAGGAGACTGCACCAGAAAAAGAGCTTTCAACATCTTTTATTATGCGTTGTTCACAATATGCCAACCAGTGATTTGGGTGGGAAATTTTACTGAAAAGGCAGTGTGGCCTAATGGATTGAGCATGAAGCTGGGAGTCAGAAGGACCTGGCTTCTAGTTCAGGCTCCCCAACCTGTCTGCTGTGTGACTTTGGAAAAGTCACTTAGCTTCTCTGTGCCTCAGTTACCTCATCTGTAAAAGGGGGATTGAGATTGCAAGCCCCATGTGGGACATGGATTATGTCCAACCTGGTTATCTGGTATCGACCCCAGCACATAGTACAGTGCCTGGCACATAGTAAGCACTTAACAAATACCAAAAAAGTGAAGAAATGAAAAACAAAGATTGTTAAGGGAGATTTACACCAAAGCCTGTATTACTGCAAAATGAAGCACCTAAAAGCCCTGCAGTGCATCTACAATTATTTTTTTAATCCTGTGCTCAGAAAAAAAGTGACTTTTACATTGTCAATATAATTGGTTTTTTTGAAACATTATGGAAATAGTAGGGTTTTTCCTTGTATTTTTATAAAATCTATGATCTCCAGTGATTTCCAAGAACTACTTGGAATGGACTCTTAAGCATAAAATACTGTGGGGCAGTCCTTATATGTTACATGTTATTTTGGGCATCCTCCCAAAACAAATTTATCTTTCCAAATTTCAATTGGTGACTCCCAGCCCTAGAGCCAATCAGCAAAGGTGTGGGATGATTCAATGTTACTTGTTAGTATTCGGTGTGATAGTAATAAGTGCAGGAAGGGTACTATTTTTACTTTTATACACATTTTAATTGGGTAAGTCACTCAATTTCTGTGTCCATTTCCTTACATGTAAATTGGGAATTAAAGACCTGTCCTTCCTCCTATCTAGATTGCTAGCCCCAAGTGGGAGAGGGACAGTGTCTAACCCGATTACCTTGTACCTGCCCCGGTACTTAGTACGGAGCTTGGCACATCGCTAGCACTAAGTATATATGTTTATATATTTACATTTCATACATTTTATATGTTTATATATTTTAATATTAAATATACATATATATAGTTAGTGCTAGCGATGTGCCAAGCACTGGCATGTATATATAGACATTTAAAATATATATGCATATATATATGCACATATATTTGCATATATATATTTTAAATGTCTATATCCCCTAGACTGTAAGCTCTTGGTGTCCAGGAATTGTGTCTATCAACTTTGTAGCATTTTACTCTCTGAACGGCTTAGTACAGTGCTTTGCACACAGTAAGCATTCAAGACTACCATTGAGTGATGGATTGAAATAAACCTCCTCTGCAGTTAGGACAGACAAAACATGAATCAGACATTTTGAGTTAAAATTCATTCATTCATTCAATTGTATTTATTGAGCGCTTACTGTGTACT
The DNA here is from genome assembly GCF_015852505.1 of Tachyglossus aculeatus. Classification (NCBI taxonomy): domain Eukaryota; kingdom Metazoa; phylum Chordata; class Mammalia; order Monotremata; family Tachyglossidae; genus Tachyglossus; species Tachyglossus aculeatus. Next base: position 126,625,583 of record NC_052067.1, on the reverse strand, counting down.
AAGCGCTTGGAAAGTACAATTCAGCAGCAAAGAGAGACTAGTCTGTGCCCGCAACGGGCTCACAATCTGGAAGGGGGAAGACAGACATCAAAACAAGTAAAGAGGCATCAATAGCATCAATGTAGATAAATAGAATTATAGATATATATGCATCAAAACAAGTAAGCAGGCATTAATTGTAAATAAATAGAATTATAGATCTATAAAATGAATGGCACCTATACCTCTAAATGTGCAACCTCCTTCCTGTTTCAAGTTTACATCAGGATACTCCATTATGGCATGGCAGGGAGGTACAGGTGATGAGGAGGGAGTCCCATGGAGATAAACAGAGAAATAAACTTAAAAGGTGTGATGGAGGAGGGGGCAAGAGAAGTGTTTAAAGAGATGGGAAAGAGCGAGGGAAGTAGCACGGAGAGGTCATCGGAGAGGGTCAGCTTGTCTATTTCACTTCCCATTAAGTAAAGTCCGTACCTTATTTTGTAACTTCTCTGATCCCATAGATCAACTAATAGATCTCTGATCTTAGAGAAGCAGCGTGGCCCCGTGGAAAGAGCACGGGGTTGGGAGTCAGAGGTCATTGGTTCGAATCCCCGCTCTGCCGCTTGTCAGCTGTGTGACTTTGGGCAAATCACTTAACTTCTCTGTGCCTCGGTTACCTCATCTGTAAAATGGGGATTAAGATTGTTTGCCCCACTTGGGGCAACCTGATCACCTTGTATCCTCCCCAGAGCTTAGAACAGTGCTTTGCACATAGTAAGCCCTTAACAAATACCAATATTATTATTATTATTATTGTTATTATTATTAATATAAATACATTCATGTAGCTGTGATGCCACTGGAGATCTAAACCTTAAATCCCAACCAAAATAGCCCTCGGAATCACTCTAGGAGCATATTCCTGACTGTCTGTGCTAATCCAGGAAAGGGATGCCATCGTAGATAACTGAAGTGAATGGACTGTATAAATCAATCATATTTATTGAGGACTTATTGCAGAGCTGTGCTGTACTAAGCAGTTGGGAGAGCACAATGTAACAATACAAATTTTATGTGTTTTATTTAAATAATAATCCATTGCATAGAATATCATCATAAATATACAAATTATAAAAATAATATAATATAGATTCAAGTCAAATTTGAATCTCATTTTACCTAATGGTTAAATGCCTCCTCCTCGATCATATCTTTCCCCAAAGCTATGAGGAGTTGCAGTCTTGACTGCTTTAGGTTTGTTTACCCCATTGCGTTTCCCCCACTCAGTTTCTTAACATTCAGTCGAGTTCCAGATGAGCCGCTCTGATTTATTTCAGTTGGAACTGGTCCCTTCCAAGATTACAGTTCTGCTGCTGGTTCAGGTTACTGTTCGGCAAAGTTGGGCTGCTTGCCTTCATGTACGTCTGAGGCCAAACAGAATCCTACAGTTGGGGAATTTGCTTTTCAGGTTTTACCGAAATTTTATCCTCATGTCTACTTCCCTACCCATTTTATTTCATTCACTTGAATCCCCCAAAAATCTGTGTTATGTCTCTCTGCCTCTTCTATACTTGCTTTTTTTTAAATGGCATTTATTAAACGCTTACTATGTGCAAAGCACTGTTCTAAGCGCAGGGAAGGTTACAAGGTGATCAGGTTGTCCCACGGGGGGCTCATAGTCTTAATCCCCATTTTAGAGAGGAGGGAACTGAGGCACAGAGCAGTGAAGTGACTTGCCCAAAGTCACACAGCTGACAATTGGCGGTGCAGGGATTTGAACCCATGACCTCTGACTCCAAAGCCCATGCTCTTTCCACTGAGCCACGTTGTTTCTCTGATCTTCCATCGCCCTTCTTGTATCTCCCCCACTTCTCCCGCAGCAGAGAGTCCTGCTGCCCCATCCTCATTTCCCACTTTCTTCCCCCCTCCTGGGAAAGCTGAGCCAATAGGAAAGTCAATGGCAAGAAAAGGCCTCTGATGCTGGTATGATATAGAGAAGCAGTATGGCTCAGTGGACAGAGCCCGGGCTTTGGAGTCAGAGTTCGTGGGTTCAAATCCCGGCTCCACTACTTGTCAGCTGTGTGACTTTGGGCAAGTCACTTAACTTCTCCGTGCCTCAGTTATCTCATCTGTAAAATGGGCGTTAAGACTGTGAGCCCCCTGTGGGACAACCTGATAACCTTGTATCTACCCCAGCGCTTAGAACAGTGCCTTGCACATAGTAAGCACTTAATAAATGCCATCATTCATTCAACCAATCAATCAATCGTATTTATTGAGCGCTTACTGTGTGCAGATCACTGTACTAAGCGCTTGGGAAGTCCAAGTTGGCAACATATAGAGACGGTCCCTACCCAACAGTGGGCTCACAGTCTAGAAGGGGGAGACAGACAACAAAACAAAACATATTAACAAAATAAACAGAATAGATATGTTCAAGTAAAATAAATGAATAAATAGAGTAATAAATCCGTACAAACATATATACATCTATATAGGTGCAGTGGGGAAGGGAAGGAGGTAAAGAGGCGGGGTGGAGGGGGAGAGGAAGGAGGGGGCTCAGTCTGGGTCATCAATCAATCAATCAATTGTATTTACTGAGCGCTTACTGTGTGCAGAGCACTGTACTAAGCGCTTGGAAAGTCCAAAATGGAACATGGAGACGGGGGGGATTTATTATATGACTATGGCCAACTCTGCTGCCACACTTCAAGGCGAACCTTTGATTTTTCTCCTGCTTCCCCCTTGCTGTGGAAAATGACCAGACGCACAGTTTCTGCCACTGTACCCCATTCACCATCAGTTATTGTATTGTACTCTCCCAAGTGCTTAGCACAGTGTTCTGCACATAGTAATTGTTCATAAATAGTAGTCAGTCATAGTTACCATTGATTGACTGACCCTGAAAGAGGCATTTGTTATATATCCACCTAACTCCTGGACCAGCAAAAGTGCTTATTAAAAACATGAAATAAAACCTCGATTCTTTTTTTTATTTCTAAAGGCTAGTCCTATGAAGCCCTACATTAAAAAGGAGGAAGAAATGCCAGTAATTAGTTTTCAAATTATTAGTGTCTTAAATTCCAAAAAATCCATACTCTATCCATTGGCTGCAGAATAGTAATCTGAAAGTCTTGGAGGCCCTCAAACTGACCCTAATCCCTAAGGTCTTCTCCACCTGCTGCTTCCAATGAAAGTGAATTCCAAGTCTTTTGGCTCAAAAGAGACCACCCTCACACATGTAGCAAATTGAATAGTCATTCTCCTTGATGCATTTAGCCAACTACGACACTTTTCTCTCCATATCTAGGTACCCTGAAGTAAGTTTTCAATAAGAGATATTCTATCCACTCAGAGTGGCCTAATCGATAGAGCAAGGACTTGGGTTCTAATCCGGCTCTGTTGCTTGTCTGCTGTGTGACCTTGGGTAAATTACTTAACTTCTCTGGGCCTCAGCTATCTCAGTGGTGCAGTGGGAATTAAGACTGTGAGCCCCATGTGGGACCGGCACTGTGTCCAACCCAATCTGCTTTTATCTACCCCGGTGCTTAGGACAATGCTTGGCACATAGTAAGCACTTTACAAATGCCACAATCATCATCATCGTATGTTCTAAATTAGTATGAAATGCCTGAGCAGTTCTCCCTTCTGGAAATGACTACTGGACTGCTGTTCTCAATTTCTTCATGTTCAGGCGATTTTTATTCTCCACAAGAAAATGAGATTGTGTGACTTAGTCTGCCATTTCTTCTTCAGCACCCAAATCTAGTTTGACACTGGGTAATCTTTGGGTACTGTGTCAGGTATGAAAAATATCTATTTGTTCTCTAATAATGCCCCAAAGCTATAATAATAATAATATTGTGCTTACTGTGTGCTGTTCTAAGTGCTGGGGTAGATACAAGATCATCATGTTGTCCCACCTGGGGCTCACAGTCTTAATCCCCATTTTCCAGATAAGGGAACTGCGGCACAGAGAAGTTAAGTGACTTGCCCAAGGTCACACAGCTGACAAGCAGCAGAGCCAGGATTAGAACCCATGACCTCTGACTCCCAAGCCTGTGCTCTTTCCACCAAGCCACTGCTTCTCTACTAACCCATTAAACACACAGACCTCATTTTCTTCTCTGAGATATCCAAAGTCAGGACTTTCGTATACCACATACTCTGTGTGTACTCTACTGCTATATTGAGTGTGATATATGGTAGTTTGGAACTAAACTATGCCTTTCTTTTGGAGAGCAGCACTGTGGACTCTTAAATCTCTGTCCAGATTAGCTGAAGGTGAAAATGTATTTGTTCTGCAAGGATTTAGATCCCTGAAACCTTTGAAGCAGCTTCAACTCCCACTGGAAAGAAGACAGTTTTAGGAATCAGGAGATCTGTATTCTATTCTCTATCTTCTCAAATAGGGAATTCCCCATTCAAATGTAACAATAATGTCATTGTTATTAGTAGTAGTATCTTCATCTTTACTAATAATAATACTAATTATGGTACTTGTACTAAGCACTGGGGTAGATACAAGAGAATCGGGTTGAACATAAGCTTTGCCTCACGCACTTTGTAAGGGAGAGAGAAACCAGGTATTTAGGACAGATGAGGAAACAGGCACTGTCAAGTTAAGTGACTTGCCCAAGGTTACTCAATGGACAGGTAGCAGAGCTGGGATTAGGCTGCAGATCCTCTGACTGTGTGCAGCCTGATAATCTTGTATCTACCCCAGCAGCGTGGCTCAGTGCAAAGAGCCTGGGCTTTGGAATCAGAGGTCATGGGTTCAAATTCCGGCTCCGTCACTCATCAGCTGTGTGACTTTGGGCAAGTCACTTAACTTCTCTGGGCCTCAGTTCCCTCATCTGTAAAATGGGGATTAAGACAGTGAGCCCCACGTGGGACGACCTGATCACCTTGTAACCTCCCCAGTGCTTAGAACAGTGCTTTGCACATAGTAAGTGCTTAATAAATGCTATTATTATTATTAGTAGCAGTATTAATATTAGTATTATTACCCCAGGGCTGAGTTTGGTGCCTGGCGTATAGTGCACGCTTAATAAATTCCGCAGTTATTATTACTAACTTCCGGGCCCATGCTCTTTCCACTAGGTCTCGCTCCTTCTATAAGCTTGTTAAGAACCTTGCCTAGTTTAATGTAGTGTTTCAGCAATTCAGTCACTGAAGACAGGTGTAAAAATATCAATCACAAATTTTTCAACAGATAAATCCATAAGTAACTGAGTTGAAGATGTGACTGAGATGGTGGGGATAGTAAAGAAAGAATGAAGCTTTGTAAGAGAGTTCATGATAAGTGTAGTCTGTTTCCTATATTTAATCAAGCTTAAAATGATGTAAGCCTAAATAAGAAATAAGACAGAATGTGAATAAACATGCAGTTTCAAGTACAGATACCAAAATCATTAAATAAAAGGAATTTTTTTTTTTTTTGGCTGGTACCACTGAATATCAACTGATTGGTTTGGAAACTACAGCTACAGTACTTTTGATGAGTTTCCAAAGATGCTTGTTTAGTTCCTCGAGGAAATTCTTTTAACCTTAGCAAATGGCAGATAGGCAATCCATTTCTAGTCTATTTGAACTCACTAGAACCAAGACGTTTGTGAAGTCCTCTCAAGTATTGTTAGCGTAAAGATCAAAGGAAGTTTTTGTGCTGATACGATTAAGCAGATAAGCAGGATAAAAGGGAGATGGAGGCAGGAAGATCCCAGATCAAAATTTACTGCATAGGAAGCAGTGTTGCCTAGATGAAAGATAGGTTCTAATTCTGACTCATCCGCAAAGCTGCTTTGTGACCCTGGGCAAGTCACTTCACTTCCCTGTGCCTCAGTTCCCTCATCTGTAACATGGGGATTAAGACTGTGAGCCCCACATGGGACAATCTGATTACCTCGTATCTACCCCAGCGCTTAGAACAGTGTTTGGCACATAGTAAGTGCTTAACAAATACCATCATTATTATTAATTGGAGAAGAGATGCTTAAGAGAGCAGGTATAGACAACTTGCTCAAGGAGTTTGGAGAGGAATGGGAGGAGGGAGATGGATAACTGAAGAGGGCTGTGGGGTCAAGGGAGGGTTTTTTTAGGATGGGGAAACATGACCATGATTGAAAGCAGTAGTGAAGAAGCCATTGGAGAGCAAACAATTGAAGATTGTGGTCAGGGAGGGAAGAAGGGAGAGGGCAATTATTTTGATAAGGTGTGCAGAGATGGGGTCAGATGCACAGGTGAAGCGAGTGGATTTTCAGAGAAGGCAGGCGGTCTCCTCTTGAGGTACTGCTGGAAAGGATGGGAAAGTTGAAGGAGGGCCTGGAGAGGAGCGGCAGAGATTTTAGGAAGATCACACCTGATGGCAAGCAATGGGAGAGGTGGGGAGACAGGGGCTTTGAGGAGGGAGTGAAACATCTGGAACAACTCAATGTCAGTAAGGTTGGAGAAATCATTTTGCTGGGCACAGAAGAGGGCAGAGTTAAAACGTGCAAATATGAACTTGAGGTGAAAGAGGTCCACCTGATATTTAGATTTCTGCCAGCAGCACTCTTTATCTCATGCACAGGCATGAAGGAAGTGGATTGTGGAGGTGATTCAGGGCTGTTTGGGTTAGTGGTACGAGATTGATGAAGGGATAGGGGAGCTGAAGAATTGCATTGAGTAGAGAGGGTGGAGGGGAGGGTGTCAATTTGGTCGTCAAGGAAAGGAAGTTTGGGTATGGGGGCCAAATGGGGCATGATGATTTGAGAAAATTCATTGGGGTTAAAAGATCGGAGGTCTCTGTGGGGGAACAGGATAGGAGTAAGCGTTTGGGAAAGAAAGCAGGTGAGGAGGTTGTGGTCAGTTAGAGGGATTTCGGAGGTGGTGAGGGTAGGGATTGTACACAATGACTAGAGGTGATGAGATCAAACGTGTCCAAGTTGAGTGGAGGAGCTGGGATGGAGCAGGAGATCAGTGGAATTGAGGAGTGATAGAAAGTGGATAATGGATGGCTCGTCAGGAACATCTGTGTGGATATTGAAGTCCCCAAGGATCAATATAGGGATGGAAAAAAAAGGAATTTGAGAAAGGGATCAAAATCAATCAATCAGTCTTGTTTATTGAGCGCTTACTGTGTGCAGAGCACTGTACTAAGCACTTGGGAAGTACAAGTTGGCAACATATAGAGACAGTCCCTACCCAACAGTGGGCTCACAGTCTAGAAGGGGGAGACAGAGAACAAAACCAAACATATTAACAAAATAAAATAAATAGAATAGATATGTACAAGTAAAATAAATACATAGAGTAATAAATAAATAAATAAATAAATAAATAAATAAATAATAAATCAAAAGAAAGTTGGAGATGAAGCCTGGGTGGTGATAGATGACCATGACTAGTATCTAGAGTGGATGGTAGAGGTGGACGGTATGGACTTCAAAGGAAGGAAAAGGGAGGGATGGGGAAGGTAGAATGGTGCAGAAGCAGCACTGGGAGGAAAGAAGGAAGCCAACTCCTCCCCTTATCTAGTGAGTCCTGGGGAGTAGGTGAAGATGGAGACCCCTCTAGAGAGAGCAGCAGGGGAGACTGTTATCTGGGGAAAGCCAGGCCCCAGTGATGGCGAGGAGGAGTAGCATGTGCGTTGGGAACAGATCAAGGACGAATGGAAGCTTTTCTATGATGGAGCTGGGATTCCACAGACCGCACTTGGCTGAGGTTGGGAGGGGTGGAGGGCGGGGGGATTCTGGTGGAGGGGATGGCACAAGAGGTGGAGAGGAGTTGGATGGGAGTGAGTAAATGGGGGCCGGCACAGGGGGAGGGAGATGAGGGGCGTCACTGGGACAGGATAACAGGGATGGATTTGGGAAGCGGGGTTGGGGCAGCTCAAGAGGTGGGGAGGTTTGGGATGGAGGTGGAGGAGAGGGTGTGCTGGGAAAAGGGGGCAGGGATGGGCTGACTGGAGAGTCGGGATTGAGGGGTCATGATGAGGTTAGGTAAATTGAAGGGTCAGACGTGAGGTTATCAACAGCAATAACTGCTTCTGGTTTCCTGAGTAAATTGTTGGATTGAGCACAGGTCTTTGGGTCCTTGAGAATGAAGATGTGAGAATTTAGGACTAATTCAGAGGCTGGGTTGATGTGAAGGCAGGCAGCTACTGATATGCAAAACACTGGGTCCTTGTCATCTGTGTGTCAGACAGCCACATCTGTTCTGGGTTCTCCACTGTAGATTCAGGCCAGGATCCAAGAGAAGGGGGAAGATGAAGAAATGACTGCTTCTTGGCCACAGCAGTTAGAGAATGAAATGTCAGAGTCTTGACAGGTAGATGGCAAGCAGTGGTTATGATGGCAGAGAGATCTCATTGTCCTCAGGCAGGTCTCTGTCCTGGTCGATGTTCACCGGTCCGTGTCGGTTTGTGACTCGTTAAAATGGGGGTAAGACTGTGAGCCCCATGTTGGACAGGAACTGTGGCCAACCTGATAATAATAATAATCGTGGCATTTATTAAGTGCTTACTATGTGCAAAGCACTGTCCTAAGTGCTGTGGAGATTACAAGGTGATCAGGTTGTCCCACATGGGGCTCACGGTCTTAATCCCCGTTTTACAGATGAGGTAACTGAGGCACAGAGAAGTGAAGTGACTTGCCCAAGGTCACCAGCAGACATGTTGCAGAGCAGGGATTAGAACCCATGACCTCTGACTCCAAAGCCTGGGCTCTTTCCACAGAGCCACGCTGCTTCTCTGATTAGCTTGCATCAACCCTGTGCTTAGAACAGTACATAGTAAACACTGAAATATCAAAAAACATAGTAAGCGCTTAAATACCAAAAAAAAAGAGAAATGGACTACATCCAACCTGATTAGCTTGTATATACCCATCCCTTAGTACAGTGTCTGGCACATAGTAAGCATAGACAAACACCATATATATTATGATAGAAATTGAGGAGAGCATGGGCCCAGCAGTCAGAGGACCTGGGTTCTATTCCCAGATTTACCACTTGCCTGCTGTGTGACCCTGGGCAAGTCACTTAACTTCTTTTGCCCCTCAGTTTCCTAATTTGTGAAGTGGGGATTCAATCAATCAATCAACTGTATTTATTGAGTGCTTACTATATGCAGAGCACTGTGCTAAGCACTTCAGAATTAGCAGTCACATTCCCTGCCCATGATGAGTTTGCAGCAAGGAAAGACTGGGATGGAGGGGGTGTTGCAAATGGTGATTGAGTGTTTTAAAGCCAATGCTAAGGAGTTTCTATTTGGGACAGTGTTGTGTGGGCAACCATGAGAGGTTCTGAAGGAGTGGGGAAACATGGATGAACAGTTTTAGGTAAAATCATCCGAGAAGAGACGTGAAGTTTGGGCCGGAGTGTGAAGAGGCAGGAGGCAGGGAGGTCAGCAAGGAGGCTGATGCAGTAGTCCCGGCGGGCTAGGGTAAGTTCTTGTTCCAGTGTTAATGAGGTCGGACACAGTCCCTGTCCCACATGGGGCTCGTAGTCTAAGATGGAAGAAGAACAGATACTGAATCCCCATTTTACAGATGAAGAATCTGAGTCACAGAGGAGTTAAGTGTGAAGCACGAGAAGCAGCGTGGCTCAGTGGAAAGAGCACGGGCTTTGGAGTCAGAGGTCATGGGTTCAAATCCCAGCTCCACCAGTTGTCAGCTGTGTGACTTTGGGCAAGTCACTTAACTTCTCTGGGCCTCAGTTACCTCATCTGTAAAATGGGGATGAAGACTGTGAGCCCCTCGTGGGACAGCCTGATCACCTTGTAATCCCCAGTGCTTAGAACAGTGCTTTGCACATAGTAAGCGCTTAATAAATGCCATCATTATTATTATTATTAAGTGACTTACCCAGGGTTACACAGCAAGCAAGTTGTAGAGCTGGGATTAGACCTTAGGTCCTCTGAATCCCAGACTTATGCTCTTTCCCCTTGGCCACACCATTCCTTCAAACAAGAAACTAACCTTCCCTTAGTAGCCAATTTGAGGGAATCATCATAACAATTGAGTCACAGTTCAGATCATTTTTACCCAAAAACTCTGATTTAAATTTGTCCATTTTGTCCCAAGGCCCTCTTTGGTTTTCAGGAATCATTCAATCATATTTATTGAGCACTCACTGTGTGCAGAGCACTGTACTAAGTGCTTGGAAAGTACAATACAGCAATAGAGACAGTCCCTGCCTACAACAGGCTTACAGTCTGGGGGGGGGGAGACAGATATTAATCCAAGTAAACAGGCATCAATATAAATCAATAGAATTATAGATATATACATATCCATGTAAGTGCTGTGGGGCGGGAGGGGGGGAAGAGTAAAGGAGCGAGTCGTGGTGACACAGAAGGGAGTGGGAGCTGAGGAAAAGTGGGGCTTAGCATGGGAAGGCCTCTTGGAGGTGGTGTGCCTTAAGTAGGGCTTTGAAGGGGGGAAGAGTGATTGTCTAGCGGTTTTGAGGAGGGAGGGCGTTCCAGGCCAGAGGTAGGACGTCGGCCAGGAGTTGGCGGCGAGACAGGCGAGATGGAGGCACAGTGAGAAGGTTAGCACCAGAGGAGCGGAGTGTGCGGGCTGGGATGTAGCAGGAGAGAGGGAGGCGAGGTAGAAGTGGGCAGGTGATGGAGAGGTTTAAAACCAATAGCGAGGAGTTTCTGTTTGATACGGAGGTGGATAGGCAACCACTGGAGACTTTCGAGGAGGGGGGTGACATGCCCTGAACATTTGTGTAGTGTCACCCGTCGTCCGGGGACGGGTTCGTTCAGTGATCGGCGAGGCGAGAGAGAGGCCGGGGACGGAAAGCCTGAGTTTATATAAAATTTATTCCGCGAGGCGAATTGAATTTATGTAATTGTTTAGGTGCAATGGATTGAACTTCCCTTTCGGGAGGAATATAATCAATTAGCAATCTTAGAGCTTCCCTACACAGGAGGAACACAATCATACGTTAATCGCACGTGGGTGAGGCGGCTAGCTCTCACCCATGTGTACTTCCCACTCGGGAAGAATCCACTTACTTTCCCACATGGGAAGAATTCATTCCATTCCCCGCGCACGTGGTGGGCGGCTAGCTCTCACAGTGTGCTCTCTCTACATGGGAGGAATCCACTCATGATTCCCCTCTGCAGCGGGGTACCTGGGTCCCACCCACGAGACACTCACCCGTCCCGCGGCCCTTGCCTCAGTGTGTTGGTTCTGGTTGTAGAGCGGGCACCCGGCCTTCTGGGCAGGGAGAGACACGTGGGCTGCTGCTGCGTGTCCTGGTGTTCTGACCCCGAAGGTCAGAGTCGACAGGTATTTATTGCTTGTGCCCCTAGGCCATTCCAGCTTCCGGCCTCAGTCTATCCAATCTCTGCCCTCCCCCCTCCTCCATACCTAATTTGATTGGCACGGGGGCGAGGGACACCTTCTGTATTCCCAGTTTGGGCTGTCAATCTAGCAGATTTGGTCGTGGGGGTGGTATCCCACCCTCACTTCCGAGGTCCGCCTGCTCGCTCAGGTGGTCATGACATAGCTTTTGACCTTGAGATGGCCGGTACCGAAGGGTCACCTCGGGACACGTAGAAAGATAATCCTGGCATCAGAGTGAAGTATGGATTGAAGTGGGGAGAGGCAGGAGGTTGGGAGGTCAGAAAGGAGGCTGATGCAGTAATCCAGGGGCGATAGGATGAGTGATTGTTCTAACGTGGTAGCGGTTTGAATGGAGAAGGGGCGCATCTTCTGAAGGTGAATAGGTAACTTGTCAACATCCTGCCCTAAAATCTTCACATACACAACAAATAATTAAAAATCACTCCATAGTCTTTTCTTCTCTAATAATAATAGTAGTAATTGTGTATCGTAAGTGCACAACAAATAATTAAAATCACTCCATAGTCTTTTCTTCTCTAATAATAATAGTAGTAATTGTGTATCATAAGTGCTTACTGTAATAATAATAATAATGGTATTTGTTAAGCACTTACTATGTGCCAAGCACTGCTCTAAGCACTGAGGAAGATACAAGGTAATCAGGTTGTCCCATGTGGGGCTCACAGTCTTAATCCCCATTTTACAGATGAAGTAACTGAGGCCCAGAGAAGTGAAGTGACTTGCCCACGGTCACACAGCTAAGTAGTGAAGCCGGGATTAGAACCCATGACCTCTGACTCCCAAGCCTGGGCTCTTTCCACTGAGCCATGCTGCTTCTTTTGCACTGTTCCAAGAGCTGGGGTAAATGCAAGTCAGTCAGGTTTGACACAGTCCCTGTTCCTCATGGGGCTCACAGTCTTAATCTCCATTTTACAGATGAGGCAACTGAGGCCCAGAGAAGTTAAGTGATTCACCCAAGGTCGCACAACAGACAAGTGGAGGAGCTGGAACCAGAATCCTGGTCCTTCTGACCTCCAGGCCTAAACTCAATCCATTAGGCCATGCTGCTTCTCTTATTTACCCAACGTCAATTTTTAATAAGAGGGCTAGCTAATAAGGAATTCGTTCCCCACTCTTTGTTGGCATTTTCAAACTGTTAATATATCTCACTGTTATTTGGGGCATTCAGATTCCAGTGTGAGTCCAATATGGGTCAGGGACCATGTCCAACCTGATTATCTTGTATCTACCCTAGCGCTTAGTACAGAGTACAGTGATTTTGTACATAGTGCTGAACTAATGCCTTAGTTAATCAAATTAGAAAACACATACTGTATTACTACCATCTCTTTCAGTAGATTTGCCTGCCTTCGGTGACGAAGTCTGAATTCAAACAGGATGTCATATCTTTTGAATGTGTAGAATCAAAGAATTGAATAATAATGACAGTATTTGTTCATCCATTCAATCGTATTCATTAAGCGCTTACTATGTGCCAAACACTGTTCTAAGACCTGGGGTAGATACAAGGTAATCAGGTTGTCCCATGTGGGCTCACAGTTCTTAATCCACATTTTACAAATAAGGTAACTGAGACAAAGAGAAGTTAAAGTACCTTCCCAAAGTCACACAGCTGATAAGTGGTGGAGCCGTAATTAGAACCCATGACCTCTGACTCCCAAGCCCTTGTTCTTTCCACTAAGCCATGCTGCTTCTTAGAGTTTAGTAGTCTCATCTGAACATCGTTGGTCCAGGGGAAGACAGGGAAGGTATATATCACTTGCTTGTTTTGTACTTCCCCGGTGCTTAATAAATAATGTTTTATTTGTGCTTAAATAAGTATTTTTTGCTTTTGGTGGTGATTTTTCGGTTGTTATTTTTTCCTTTTTTTTTTGTTAATGGTGTTTGTTCAGTGCTTACTGTGTGCCAGGCACTGTACTGAGCACTGGGATAGATACAAGATAATCCAGCTTTTTACGGTCCATGCCCCACATGGGGCTCACAATCTTAATCTCCATTTTAACTGAGGGACAGAGAAGTTGTGAGTGGCCTAAAAATCACTCAACAGACACATGGAGGAGCTGGAATAAAAACTCAGATCCCCTGACTCCCAAGTCCATGAGCTTTCCACTAGGCCATGGGAGTCAGAGGATCTGGGTTCTAATCCCAGCTCTGCTAATTCTCTGATGTGTGACTTGGGGCAAGTCATTTAACGTCTCTGTACTTCAGATCCCTCATTTGCAAAATGGGGATTCAATACCTGTTCTCCTTCCTACTTATATCCTGAACCCCACGTGGGACCTGATAATCTTATATCTACCGCAGCGCTTAGTATAGTACTTGGCCCATAGTAAGCGCTGAACGAAAATGAAAATTATACTAGTTATCATTGGTATTATCATTACTGCTTCTACCACTACTAGCAACGTGAGAAGCAGTGTGGGTCAGTGGAAAGAGCACAGGCTTGGGAGTCAGAGGTCGTGGATTCAAATCTCAGCTCCGCCACTTAGCTGTGTGACTTTGGGCAAGTCACTTCACTTCTCTGGGCCTCAGTTCCCTCATCTGTAAAATGGGGATGAAAACTGTGAGCCCCACATGGGAGAACCTGATCACCTTGTATCCTCCCCAGCACTTAGAACAGTGCTTTGCACATAGTAAGCGCTTAACAAATGCCATCATTATTATTACTACTACTGTTACTAAAAACCGTTCTTCTGGTCTTTGTCAATGAAGAATCACCAAGAAGCCCAAGAAAGAACTCCCCCTCCTTGGCTAATTAATGAAGCTTGTAAGGCAAGGAGTGTATGAGCTAATTGAGAACACTGGATGAAAAATAACTTCTTGTCCTGTTCCTTCCTCCCAGGAGAAAAACCTTACAAGTGTACTTGGGAAGGCTGCACTTGGAAGTTTGCTCGCTCGGACGAACTGACGAGGCATTACCGCAAACACACGGGAGTGAAGCCATTCAAGTGTGTGGACTGCGATCGCAGCTTTTCCCGATCTGACCACTTGGCACTTCATCGTCGGAGGCACATGCTCGTCTGAGGCAACGCTACTACCTGAGTCCTTCCAAGTGTAAGAGCTGGGTCTCTGAGCTACCCCTAATTCAGCAGGACTGAATCCCCTTCACAGTGTTAACACAAAAGGGCATCATCATCATCCTCATCACCATCATCCCACCGTGTCTGATGGGAGAGCGAGGCTAGAAACGCCCCTCTCCTCCTCCCGTCTGCCTGAAGGTAACCCCAGCTCCATGGCTGACAGAGCCGTCTTCATGCTGGCCTGGGAGATTAGGGACACAAAGGCTGAAAGGTCTGGCATCGTTTTCCGTGCTGGGTCCTCTTCCATTTGTAGATGCTTATGGCTTGTACATTTTCTCAGCTGTTAGACATTTTGTTAATGCAGTTTAAAGATCAGTTACCATGAATGGATGGCAGAGAGCAAGCCCTTTAGGACTTGGACTGTTATCCCAAATTTCTTCTGATGGGTTTTTTTAATAACCTCCTAAGTAATGTTGAAAATCCACCTAATCTATGTTTTTGGCAAGCCGCTTAAAGTAGTAGATGAGAAGAATCTGATGGAGAGGTCCATCAATGGAAAATCAGCAGCAGGCAAGCAGACCATTGCAGGAAATGGTGGCATGTAAAAATCCCACAGAGCGTGGATGTATGCCCTGCCCTCTTAAAGAACCAACATTTAATCTTTCATTTGTTTTGTCACCGGTCATTTTTTGGTTTGCTTTGGTTTCACTGACTGTACAAGTGTGTAAACAAAGAGGCAGCCACATTTCAGTGCAGCCCAATTATCTTATGGTCTGTCTTGGACTAGTCTTGGAAGTGTGTCCTGGTTTGCATAGGAAGAGTCTTTCTTGAAAACAACTACTGCCCTAAAGCCCAGTGCAGCTTTCTGCACTGCCCTCTTCTCTTCCCCCTCCCTCCCACCCCCAAATGAGAGTCATCTCTTCCAAATCTCAATATTTGGTACAAGGAATAAGGAAAAGAAACCTTCCTAGACACTCTGGCACCAGCATAAAAGGTGTGTCTGTCCAGGCAAAGTCAGCGCCCATGACAAATCAGACATAGCAGAGATGGAATTAATGTGCCTCATGAGGAGAAAAGCAATAATGAATGAAAGGACTTTCCTCCCAGAAACTTCCTTGAGAACTCCCATTACCAAGTCTCATAGTTACAGAGTAAAAATAGCCCTGTAGATGTTTGGTTACAATGACCATGGAAGAGTAAGCTTTCTGTTTACTTGTCGTCCTTGGGTTGTGTTTCCCAGCTAAGGACTGTGATTCCTCTTTGTTCTTTTAGTGCATTGGTTTGGATACTAGAAATGCAAAGTAATCAGGGCAGTTCTTCTTGGGATCAGGCTAGTAAGGAAAGATATGCTCCCAGAGGAATAAGTGCAATGGTGCTAGTTTCTACACTAAGGGAGATGAGAGTAGGAAAATCTCTAGAAATTTTCCCATGGAGTTTTCTTTCAGGAAGTGATTGATCCCAATGACTCCATACCGGTCTCTACAGGAATATTCTACCCAACCTTTTTGTATTCTGGATAAAAGCAAATTGCATAGCTTCATACACAAACCCCCAAAATGACGAGCCAATTTGTATTCAATAAAGTATATGATAAAGCAATATTTCACTAACATTTTTTCCTGAAAAAGTTATTTATTCAACTTAGTGTGGTTGTAGGGGCTTGGTGTGATTTTTATTTGTGAAGATTTTTATAGCATGGTAAAAAGGTGTCCAGAAAGATCTTTTGCAATATATTTTCATTATGAACACTTTATTTGGGAATTGCACAGATTAAAACCTCACAGTGTTTATAGCTCATTTTGAAATGTCTGACCAGTGTGAAATAACTTCTGATTGCTAAAATAACCTCATCGGTGAGTGTTAATTTGAAAAATGAAAATAGATACAGGATCTGTGAACATTTAAACCAGTAATATCTATCACATCTAGTATTAAAGGGTATTTTAATTCAAGGTATTCAAGGAATAGTTTAAGGTTTTTCAGGTTAAGAGCATCGCCTCAGAAATATGTGCTTGATAAAATCTACCAGATAGTTAAAGAATCCATTGAGAAAGAGTCCATTCTATACAAGGACGACTGCCATGAAGACTAACTAATAAAACAAGGGGACCGTGACTACTCTGAAAATTTCCTGCATTTAAGTAAATACTACATGTCTGCTCAATGCCTAAACACAAATCCTAGGTTTGGTTTGATGGAATTCAGTATTTTGACAGTTCACTGAAGAGAATCAGCGTGGGAAACCGATTACTCCAAACTGATTCTCTGCCCTAAATAGGTACATGATGAGAGTCTGGGATAATGAGTGATCTAATGTAATACTTGAATGAGTGATCTAATGTAATACTTGCCGCAGTGTGCAAGGATAGCTAATTGATGTCTTCTCACTGAGAGGCAAATTTTACAAATTACAGGTTAAATTCATTCTGAGAACACCTAAAACTCAGTACAGAGCCAGGATTGAATTAAAGTCATCCCAGAGGGATCAACATATTGCTGATAGAAAAAGGAATAAAGATGTAAGCAGGCGAACCCTTACAAGGTATGTAAGACAGTCTTGGACCTAGAACCATTAAACCTCCTCCTTCAATATGGCATCATCCCAGTAGCTAGATCAAAAGGAGAAAATAACTAGTGGACATGTAACAGGAGCATTTTAGTTGAACCGTAGGCGACTGGAATTTTGTTTAGTCTGATCTTATCAATATCTGTCTCCCTGTCTAGACCACAAGCTCGTGATAGTCAGGGAACATGTCTGCTAATTCTATAGTTTTGTACTCTCTGAAGCACCTACTACAGTGATCCGTACATAGTTAGTGCTCAGTAAATACTATTGATTTGGTATGGCTCTTGGTACACTGCAAATAATGTTTATAAAAGTGAATGGTTTTATAAAGTTGCTTGGTAGTAGAAGTGAGAGAGAGAGAGAAAGAGAGCATATGTGACGGAGAGGGAGAGATGGGGGAGAGGGAGGAAAGGAGGGATGGGAGAGAGAGAGAAAACATACTTATCCTTCCTTTCCTACTCCTGTTATAGCTATAGGAGGTACAGGGACCTAATCCTCTCATTTTGTGGTTTGTAAATCTTGATAACTTCAGTGGGAATGGCATTAGTGGAAAGGTTAGTGGATTCAGTCATTTATGTTTTCATTAAATCTCTGTCCTTTTAATTTGGTTTTAAACGTTTAGAGGAAGGACAGTTACACTTTCTCCTCTTGTTCGTAGAGGGTAGGTCTCCTTATAGTTGGTCTTTGGTCCCCTTAAGCCTGGGTTCAGACAGAAATCTTCAAAGACTTACACCGTGAAGACCATAAAGCTATTTCTGGCATCCTCTTTATAAAATACTATAGACCATTTGTTTTTAAAAGAAGTTGAATAACAATGAGGTAAACCACATCGTTTTTTTAAAAACAAGGGCACATTTCTTAATTCTCTAAAGTCTAAGGAATAGGAAGATGATTGTTTGCAAAAGAATGTACAAAATGCAAAATATTGAAAGTGGCGGTCTCTAAGTTATCTGAAGGGTCTCTGTCAATCTGGTTGTAGTAGCACAAAAGGCTGGTAGGGTCTCCTTTTCTTAAAAAAAAATTGAACTATGCTGCACTTTGAACTCGGTTCATTAAATCTCAGTTTACACAGGGTCTACAGATGCAGTACTTTTTATTCTAGTCTTGATTTATTCCACTTACCAGAGGTGTAATTGAATCAGTCTGGTCTGATGGGACCTTTAATTGAATTGCACACTCCTGCTCATGTTTGTTCACTGTTGTCCTGGAATAGTTTTAAGAGGATAATTTACCAATCAGAAGATTCATTTAAAATGTATTTAGCAGAGTTTAAAATACCAGCATCTATAGAGTCTGAAGATTTAATTCCAGAGTTTAAAGGGTTGGAAACACCTCCTGTGATTCATAATCAGACACAAGCAGTGGTATTTATTGTGTGCTTACTGTGTTCAGAGTACCATACAAAGTGCTTGAGAAAATATGGTAATACAGATTTAGTAAATATGTTCCTTTCCCACAGCAAGCTTCCAGACTTCAGGGAGCTTACAGTCTTTGGTTCACTGTGCAATGACTACACCCGAGTGACCCAATAATGTTGTTTCTTATTTTAGTGGGTAAATTATCTTCTTATACAAGCTATTACTTGATCAAAAACCATCCATCTACTTCTTGAGAGTGGCTGCTTTCACTAGATATCTCTTTATGGTTTACGAAGAGGACATTATGCTGTGTCTTCCATAATATGGCCGATCACCTTCTCTTTGTACATCCCTTCCCTTTGCCTTCCAAACACTGTACTTCACGTGTATACACCTACAGAAATGTCTGTGTCTTTTGTGCTATCATGTCAAGAATCGAAAAAAAAAGAATTTGATAATAATCCACACTGTCAGGGAAAATGATTTACCTATTAGGAACTCAGCACATATTGCTACACATCTCTTGACTTGCATTTTTTAATGTTCATAAAAATAAAACTCCTCTATTTTCACAATGCCATTAAAAGTGTAAGTTTCATAACCCATGCCAATCGTACGTTATTCTGTTAAATACTGAACGATTTCAACGGAAATTCAGATTTTAGTAAAAAAAAAACATTGGTAGACTACTGCATCTTTAAAAATAGAATGAAGGTATTTTACTAAACTTTTAGCAATTGAAATATTCTGTAATATACGTGATAGTGGAAAAGTATTTTCAAGCTCACAGTTTTACACAGGTTGTAAATAGTTTAATGAAGTACGTTTTTTAAAAGGTTTTAGTTTTCATCATACAAAATGTGTTCGGATAGACTTTGTAAATCTTCCAAATAATTAATATTGCTTTGGAACGCCACTGATCCACTTGGTCAGAGCATGTTCTGTTTGCCCCAGATGGAGTGGCCCTCTCATCTCCATGTATCTAACATGGTATCAAATACAGTGAATCATTCTGAGTCCCGGGAAACGGATCCCAAATGTAAAATTCCCTGGTCTCACCAAGGCAAAACAGCTGGAAAGGTGTTTCGAATCATTTTCTTTCTCCCTCAGCCCAAACGCTTCTTCATGAAAAGATTATTCTGTTAGAACCGGTGGTCTTTTGACTAATTCCAGAGGGAGTTGTAGATCTTTTAGGTATGGAGACATGTCAGTGGTTGGTGCAGTTTGGGATGGTTGGGTTGGAGTATTCCGAAAACACGCTTACAGCAGCTCTGCCTAAGATAACGCCAGTCCTCTGAATTGAATTAGAAACTGAAAGTGCCTGATCATGTACACTACAGCTGATGGGATGTTCCGATACTTTTAAACAGCAATAATTATAATTACAATTCAATTAATCAGTCATTTTTGCAATAATTACATCTAAAAAAACCCAAACCTGCTTTGCCCTTTATGCATCCTGATCCGTTGGCAGTTTTTTTTCTTAATTCAATCCTTCATGCACGACAACAGGGTTTAAAAGTCAATCAACTTGCAGCTGAGCTGTGAACATATTTTACACTGCATACCTCAGTTCCAAATTGTAGATGAAGTTTCTCATACTTTTTCACCCTTGATTCATGAATAACCTCCAGGAGTTACCTAAGATTTTTCTCAGTGAAACATAGCCCTGAAAATAACAATAAGCATAGCTTATCTCGCCAGATGTATGCGAATAGTAGGACTAGCGCAAAGTTTCATTTTCGTGTAAATTCTTGTTGAATCCAGTCCACTAACTTTGAGCTATTGAATGTAAATATCCATGTCTCTTGCTGTTGTTGTTTTTATCTGTTTCACCCAATGAATGAACTTTTGACTGAGCGTTCTCAAAATCTTTACAGGATTTTTTAGGGAATCTAAAAGATTAGTAGGGCTATCTGTAGTGCTTAAATCATCATCTCAGTCGGCTAAGGGTTTTGGGCGTTCCTGTAAATGATGCCAGTGACAACAGGAGAAAAGCTTAATCTCATGAAAATGGACACTCTTATGTCAATCAAGAACAGGAAGGGTTCTTTCAATATGGGCGGTTGTCCTCCTGTTTAAAGATGAATCTTCTTTAAGCTGTTCATTTCCAGAACTGGCGAACAGTAGCAGCACAGCCAATAAAGAATGTATTGCACAGTTCATGGGGAATTTGAGAAGCAGTAACATTTAGGTAACAAAAAAAATGATATTGGTTCTTTTCAGATTTCTTACTTCCCTAAGGAGTATTCTAAAGGTTTTACTAAAGAACAGTGGCATTCACATAGTAGATTAATTTAGCTAAAAACAGGTCAAATAAGAACTTCTTTTTGGAGGGGGGCGTTGGCTTGGGTTTCTTTTTTGTTTTTAGGGTTTTTTGTGTTTTTTTAATGCACAAGATTTCTGACAGAATGTTGATTCATTGATGTGCCTAATGGACTTTGAAAACATTGCAAGTCTGTCATTTTTCATATCGTTTCTGTTTCTGAAAATGAATCCCCTGACTTACGATCTGTCTTCCTTGATACTTGGCTAAGAGAGGAGAAAAGCCTGTATGAACAAATTCCCTTCCATGCTGAAACGAAACATTCTGTGTGCAAAATCTACTGTAGACTGGGATACTTCTCAGATAATTGGGCTTCTCAGGCAATAATTTCTCAACCTTTAAACCACAAACTGAAATGAGTGGAAAAATGATGCGTCGTGAAAAGTCACAATATTTTTTCCATCCTAGTGTTCGTCTCAAGATGTGAAGAGTGTATGAGACATCAGACCCTGTGTTTTGTGTTAATACCCCGAAAAATTGATTTGCTGTGTGCTTTAGTTGGATCTTGCCATTTCCAATGAGTGCAGTTTTAGACTTTTAAAGAAATGCGTGTTCCACAGGGGACATCTGTCTTCTAGCAGGGCAAACGGTAGAGGGTGAGAAAGGAATAATGTTTTGGGGATACCAAAATCCTTCATTACATATTTCTTTCTCTAAAAGAAATGCTATACAATTCATGCTGAAAGTTTTGGTACACAGTTTTATTGCTAGGTTCCTTCTGTAGCAGCAAGGGCGCTATGTTCCCATAATCAGATAATGATGTAAATTGAATTATTCTACCTTAGCCTGTTAAGTGCATGGTCTTGTCCTGGATCACTAGTGTCTGTATTCAAGAGTCTCTCCTGTCGACTCCACTCCAACACTATTCAAAGCTCATTCTGCTAGAAACCTCATAGAAATACAATTACCATCAAAAGGGACTATGAATGCTTTTTATTCATTTGTCCATGTCTAACTGGAATGCATTGCATCACAGTGAGGAGTGCCTGAATGATGTGAGGTAAACATTTACACAGCCAGCTCTAAAAACAACGTTGGATATTATACCCCACTTGATCCAAACACAATTGCGGGAATCATAAAAGGCTCCTTGCTAAAAAAAAACTCCCAAAAAACAAAAGAAACCAATTGAATT
The DNA here is from genome assembly GCF_015852505.1 of Tachyglossus aculeatus. Taxonomy (NCBI): domain Eukaryota; kingdom Metazoa; phylum Chordata; class Mammalia; order Monotremata; family Tachyglossidae; genus Tachyglossus; species Tachyglossus aculeatus. The sequence goes on along the minus strand of NC_052067.1, from coordinate 126,603,842 downwards.
TGGATGTCTACAACAGAACATCCTCACGATCGTCTGTTGTGAAAAAAATAACCAGACTAGACCACATATAAGATGCCCACCTGCCTCTCAAAATGACATACCTATCATTAGAAGTAGTCTAGACACTGTTCTTTATATGTGGTAAAGTTGATTCAAAGGTAGTGTTCTTTTGAACAATTTTCTCAGCTGTATTTGAAGAAACAAGAGAATATAGATAAACACCATCAATGGCCAAATCAAGCAAGCATCTTTCTACCAATTAGATCATTACTTTAATATGTATGGCAATTGGGCCAGATGATCTTTCTGGGTAAAAATATAAAAACATCCCGTAGTTCACAAAACTATTATTTTAGGCCTGGAGCCGTGGAACACTGCATCGAGTAGACATTTTGCGCCTGATCTCTTTTATGTTATATTGTGTAAGAGATTTTATTAGTCCAAAAGCTATAAAGAATATCACAATAAGGTCCCATACTTAAGAGAATTTCAAAAACCCATGCTAGCAAGCATTAGTTCATTAAACCTTTCTCTTTTGTTTCCTGTTCAAGGGATTTTAACCCAAAACAAATGTATTTCTTTGAAACTCATCTGAAGCTCTAATTTCCCAATAGTTTCTTCTGCATTTATATACTATGTAGTGTTTAGGTAACACCTGTTATAAGTTTATTAATATTATGTCAGTGTTGTTCTTGTATTTATGTATAGTGTATGTATTGTAAATATATTCAGAGCTTTTTTTCCTCTTACTGTAAAATGGTGATTTTGCCCTATGATAATGTAAAGGGAGACCCTCCTAATGAAGTTCTGTCAGAGGATGATTATTCCAGTCTATTCTCAGAGATTTAAATGAACAAGTGTTATTGTTTTTAATGGTGTCTCAGACATATTCTGTTGGTGCATTGCTTTTCTGTATTCAACTTTCCTATGAATTGAGCTGTGAACTGAAATAGAGTTTAAACCTTTAAATGTATGCATTTGTATAATTATCTGAATGAAGGCATGAAGGTTAAATAAAGCATTTTGTATGGAACAAAGCTCCTAATTATCACTGTGGGTGATTAGATTGTTAATTATTCAGCATTCCAATGAAGTCATTTCCATATGCAGGAAGGGACTTTTGGGGAAAAAAAAAAAATCTGGAAACGTCCCAGAGAATGGATTGGAATTATTTGTTTTTTTAAAGCAAGGATGAAAGAAATGTAGGCTTTTGAGTGTATTATGATTGGAAAAGGAAAATGAAACTTAAAGAAACCCTTGGAATCACAGGTAAGTTCTAAGGGCATGTAAAGAATGCATTTTTTTCCAAGTTTTCACAAATAGGTCCCACCCCATGTGAGGTATCAGGCAGTGGATGACCAAACTTTGCATTAGAACAAAGGATTGTCCCAAAGCTGTTTTTTTGTCCGTATGGAGAATAGGATATGTGGAGTTGCCTAAGAGAAGAGCCTTCAATTAGCTTATTATTGAACAAACTGTCATAGAAAATAGTTAATGAATGAAAAATATTTTCAAAATGGAAACTGAAGAGAAGGACAAATAAGATGGTTCCTTGCCAAGCAACCTAAACATAGCTATGGGTGAGCAGTGAACATTCTGATTGTTCACTGGTTTCCTCTTGACTTCCTTGAGTCTCAGAAGAGCCAGTCATTTGCTGGGTGACAACTTGTCTACATCAAGACAACTAAAGTCAGATAATCTAAAAGATCAAATTCATGAATATTCCAGATATTTGTCAGCCCTACTCAAATTCAAGCTCCTTTTGAAATATTGATGTGAGAACATGTCACAAAGTCGTATTCTGCCTTTTTTCCAGGAAACGTGGATGATTAGATAATTTGATTTTAGATAGGTTGATTTTAGGTGCTTTTTTATATTATAATTCATCCAATTTTAAATGGCTAGAAGGAGCATTGCATAGAGAGTACAAGCCCGGGAGTCAGAAGGTCATGGGTTCTAAATCGCAGTTCCACCGGTTGTCTGCTGTGTGACCTTGGGCAAGTCACTTCACTTCTCTAGGCCTCAGTTATGTCATTTGCAAAATGGGGATTGAGCCCGTGACCCCATGTAGGTCAAAGATTGTGTCCAACCTGATTTGTTCATATCCAGCCCAGTGCATAGTATGGTGCCCAGCACATAGTAAGTGTTTAACAAATATCATAATTAAGAGAACTAGTGTGGTTCGGTGGAAAGAGCATGGTCTTGGGAGTCAGAGGTCATGGGTTCTAATCCCGTATCCCCCATTTGTCTGCTGTGTGACTTTGTGCAAGTCCCTTAACTTCTCTGTGCCTCGGTTGCCTCATCTGTAAAATGGGGATGCAGACTGTGAGCCCCACGTGGGACAACCTGATTACCTTGCATCTCCCCCAGCACTTCAAACAGTGCTTGGCACATAGTAAGTGCTTAACAAATACCATCATTATTATTGTCATTATTATTATTAAGTAATATTCTCCCATGGTGCAGGCTAAAAATTAGGGAAGCAAAGATAAACTTGTCCTCTCATGTGGTTTGTACTATTTTCAGTGATATGATTCAAAGAGGTATCATTCCATAACTTCAATTTTAGCTTAAGGTTTTATTTTTTGATCAGTTTTCAATTCTGTCTGATTTAATATATTTAATGTTAAATGTTATTTAATTAGCCTGTACTATTTATTAAGCACCTCTGTGCAGAACACTGTACTAAGCATTTGTGATAGTACAATGGAGTAGGCAGACATGGGTTTCTGCCCTTAGTAAGCTTAAGATCAAGCAGTACAAATCAATGTTGTAATCATAATAGTTTTCGGGTAGGCGCATGGAGACAAAGTGAATGTTTACAAGAGTTCGTGCTTAAATAAGGGGGTATGTAAGATATATGTACTTTTTTCATTCATTCATTCAATCGTATTTATTAAGCACTTACTGTGTGCAGAGCACTGTACTAAGCGCTTGGGAAGTACAAGTTGGCAACATATAGAGACGGTCCCTACCCAACAGCGGGCTCACAGTCTAGAAGGGGACTGTGTATTGTATTGTACTCTACCAAGAGCTTAGTATAGTGCTCTGCACACAGTAAGCGCTCAATAAATATGATTGAATGAAAGGATTGATGGATCGATTGAAATTGCTAAGGGAGGTTTTGTCTGACGAAGTGCTCAGGAGGGTGTGGGATTCCAGGCAGGGGGAAGAGCGTGAGAAAGAGATTGAGGACAGGAGAGACAAGACCAAGAAACCTAGTTGAAGTAGGTTAGTTTAAGAGAGGCATAAAGTAGAACCTGGGGTGTAGTTGTAGAAGAGTATGGCTCAGTGGATAGAGCATGGGCCTCGGAGTAAGAAGGTCATGTGTTCTAATTCTGGCTCTGTCACTCATCTCCCGTATGACCTCAGGCAAGTCACTTCATTCATTCATTCATTCATTCAATCGTATTTATTGAGCGCTTACTGTTGCAGAGCACTGTACTTGGGAAGTACAAGTTGGCAACATACAGAGACGGTCCCTACCCAACAACAGGCTCACCGTCTAGAAAGGGGAGACAGACAGCAAAACAAAACATGTGAACAGGTGTCGAGTCATCAGAATAAATAGAAGTAAAGCTAGATGCACATCATTAATAAAATAAAATAAATAGAATATAAATATGTACAAGTAAAATAAATAGAGTAATAAATCTGAACTTCACTTCTCTGGGCCTCAGTTACCTCATCTGTAGAATGGGGAGTGATACTGTGAGCCCCACGTGGGACAGGGACTGTGTCCAACTCTATTTGCTTGTATCCACCGCAGGGTTTAGTACAGTGCTTGGCACATAGTAAGTAGTTAACAAATACCATTATTACTATTATTATAAGAGCAGATATAATAATAATAATAGCATTTATTAAGTGCTTACTATGTGCAAAGCACTGTGCTAAGCGCTGGTGATGTTACAAGGTGATCAGGTTGTCCCACGGGGGGCTCACAGTCTTAATCCCCATTTTACAGATGAGGTAACTGAGGCCCAGAGAAGTTAAGTGACTTTCCCAAAGTCACACAGCTGATAAGTGGCGGAGCCAGAATTTGAACCCATGACCTCTGGCTCCAAAGCCCGTGCTCTTTCCACTGAGCCACACTGCTGGATCCAGATGATTGGGTGCCTTAACGCCAATTTTTAGGAGTTCCTCCTTTATGTGGAAAGGAACTAAATAAACTAGTGGCAGGAAATGGTTCAAAAAAAAATATGCTTTAGATTTGAATTCCTCTGGGCTTTATCAGAAAGAAAAAAAAAAAAGCTTAGAACCTGAAAAAAGCTTTACTCCTTCAAAATGATTTAAGGATCCCACATGGCCACTCTGCTTTTCATTCTACATAGCTCATTGTTGTCCCACCAAAGTTGCTGTAGTTAACTTCCACACAATAAGCCACTTGTTCTTTGGCAATGATTTGTCTGGATTTAATATATTTCTGTCCCAGAAGTGCTATAAGTATAAATTACATCACTTCCTGTTTCGTCTAAGCTCTCCAATGAACGCCTACACAACACACTCTCTTGACCTATTGTCTATTTCTGAAGAATTATATTTTCCATTTGCATCAACAATTTTCCAATTGTCCTTTTTTTTTTTTTTTTGGCTCAGTACGTTCCTGGAAATTTGGTCTTATTCAGAATAATAAGTAACTGAAACTCAATTTGCCCAGTGTGGTTTTTCCATATGTGGGAAGCAGCCCGGCCTAATGGAAAGAGTCTCTGATTTGGGACACCTGGATTATAGTTCCAGCTAAGCCACTGGCTGCTGGGTGACCTCAACTAAGTCATTTAGCCTCTCTGTGCTTCTGTTTTCTCATCAATCGATCAATCCGTAAAATCTGCACAGTAGCAGCTTAAGTCTCTGCCATTGTTTTGATCAACAATTGGATCACCTGATCATCTGCCTTTGACTCTTTCCCATGTTGCTGCTGCCCAGCACAGGTGAATCAACTTTGTCTTGATTATAGGTAATCCTGAAGAGAGTAGAATAATAATAACGATAATAATAATGAGTATTTGTTAAGTGCTGACTATGTGCAAAGCCCTGTTCTAAGCCCTGGGGAGGTTACAAGGTGATCAGGTTGTCCCATGGGGGGCTCACAGACTTCATCCCCATTTTACACGTGAGGTAACTGAGGCCCAGAGAAGTGAAGTGATTTGCCCAAAGTCACACAGCTGACAGTTGGTGGAGACAGGATTTGAACCCATGACCTCTGACTCCAAAGCCCATGTTCTTTCCACTGAGCCGTGCTGCTTCTATGTCTTACCTCTAGGCTTCATTAGCGTATGGAAACTCTCCTGCCACAGTAAGGTATTGATTTAGGAGACCACCGTAATAAGCACTTAATACCTGCCTCTTCCAAATTCACAGACATATTGTGATAATGAGATGAACTGATATGATAGTACATTGGAAAAAAAAATGAAAGTACTATAAAGACTCAAGGTATTATTATTATTTTCATATATTATATATATATATATATATATTACTATAGTATGTATATCCCCTTATAGTATATCATATATAATATATATATTACTATAGTATATATATATCCCCTTAGTATATCCCCTTACTGTGGGGGTTCCCCAAGGTTCAGTGCTTGGTCCCCTTCTGTTCTCAATCTACACGCACTCCCTTGGTGACCTCATTTGCTCCCACGGCTTCAACTATCATCTCTACGCTGATGTCACCCAGATCTACATCTCTGCCCCTGCTCTCTCCCCCTTTCTCCAGGCTCGCATGTCCTCCTGTCTTCAGGACATCTCCGTCTGGATGTCTGCCCGCCACCTGAAACTCAACATGTCCAAGACTGAACTCCTTGTCTTCCCTCCCAAACCCTGCCCTCTCCCTGACTTTCCCATCTCTGTTGACGGCACTACCATCCTTCCCGTCTCACAAGCCCGCAACCTTGGTGTCATCCTCGACTCCGCTCTCTCATTCACCCCTCACATCCAAGCCATCACCAAAACCTGCCGGTCTCAGCTCCGCAACATTGCCAAGATCCGCCCTTTCCTCTCCATCCCAACCGCTACCCTTCTCGTTCAAGTTCTCATCCTATCCCGTCTGGACTACTGCATCAACCTTCTCTCTGATCTCCCATCCTCGTGTCTCTCCCCACTTCAATCCATACTTCATGATGCTGCTGCCCGGATTGTCTTTGTCCAGAAACACTCTGGGCATGTTACACCCCTCCTCAAAAATCTCCAGTGGCTACCAATCAATCTGCGCATCAGGCAGAAACTCCTCACCCTGGGCTTCAAGGCTGTCCATCACCTCGCCCCCTCCTACCTCACCTCCCTTCTCTCCTTCTCCAGCCCACCCCGCACCCTCCACTCCTCTGCCGCTAATCTCCTCATCGTACCTCGTTCTCACCTGTCCCGCCATCGACCCCCTGCCCACGTCATCCCCCGGGCCTGGAATGCCCTCCCTCTGCCCATCTGCCAAGCTAGCTCTCTTCCTCCCTTCAAGGCCCTACTGAGAGCTCACCTCCTCCAGGAGGCCTTCCCAGACTGAGCCCCTTCCTTCCTCTCCCCCTCGTCCTCCTCTCCATCCCCCCCATCTTACCTCCTTCCCTTCCCCACAGCACCTGTATATATGTATATATGTTTGTACATATTTGTTACTCTATTTATTTTACTTGTACATATCTATTCTATTTATATTATTTTGTTAGTATGTTTGGTTTTGTTCTCTGTCTCCCCCTTTTAGACTGTGAGCCCAATGTTGGGTAGGGACTGTCTCTATATGTTGCCAACCTGTACTTCCCAAGCGCTTAGTACAGTGCTCTGCACACAGTAAGCGCTCAATAAATACGATTGACGATGATGATGATAGTATTATATCAGAGAAGCAGCGTGGCTCAGTGGAAAGAGCCCGGGCTTGGGAGTCAGAGGTCATGGGTTCTAATCCTGGCTCCAGCACTTGTCAGCTGTGTGACTTTGGGCAAGTCACTTCACTGGGCCTCAGTTCCCTCATCTGTAAAGAGGGGATGAAGACTGTGAGTCCCATGTGGGACAACCTGATCACCTTGTATCCCCCCCAGCACTTAGCACAGTGCTTGGCACATAGTAAATGCCTAACAAATACTATTATTATTATTATTATTATTATCATTATTACATCAAGCACCTTCTTATAGCTTTGAGAAGCAACAATGAATGGAATAAAATCTGAAATATGGTGAATACAAGTTGCCTGATTAGCCGGTTCTAATTAATCCTTCCATCAATGTTTGGAACGGCAGGGCTAAGTTAATCATGCAGATCCCAACCATGTGTTAAGGACCTGATGACTTTGTAGCTGTGCCAACGAATCAGCCCAGTTTGCCTTGAGAATGGTCATTTATGATCATGAAATTAAGGCAGTTATTATGTAATATTGATTCCTCTTCTCCTTCTGGCTCAGGAATATTCATAATTAACCACTGATGTCCAAAGAAGCTAGTGACTTTTCCATCCACCTTTCCCCTCTAGACTATAAGCTCATTGTGGGCAGGGGAACGTATCAACCAATTCTATTATACAGTGCTTTCCGAAACTGTGCTGTGCTCTGCACAGAGTAAGGGCACAATTAATATGATTGATTGAGGTGGGCAAGAGGTTGGCAGTGAGATAGACTAGATCGAGGTACAGTGAGAATGTTAGCATTACAGGAGGAAAATGTGCCGCCTACATTCATTCATTCATTCAATCGTATTAACTGAGTATTTATTTTAGAGAAGGAGCGTGGCTCAGTGGAAAGAACATGGGCTTCGGAGTCAGAGGCCATGGGTTCAAATCCTGGCTCCGCTAACTGTCAGCTGTATGACTTTGGGCAAGTCACTTCACTACTCCGTGCCTCAGTTACCTCATTGTAAAATGAGGATTAAGACTGTGAGCCCGACTTGGGACAACCTGATCACCTTGTATCCTCCCCAGTGTTTAGAAGAGTGCTCTTTTAGACTGTGAGCCCACTGTTGGGTAGGGACTGTCTCTATATGTTGCCAATTTGTGCTTCCCAAGCGCTTAGTACAGTGCTCTGCACATAGTAAGCGCTCAATAAATACGATTGATGATGATGATGATGCTCTGCACATAGTAAGTGCTTAAAAATGCCATTATTATTATTTATTGAGTGCTTACTGTGTGCAGAGCGCTGTACTAAGTGCCTGGGAAGTACATGGATGACCTTCATGGACCTACTCTCATAGGCCTACATGGGTGGCTCCTACATCTACTTCAATAGCTTCAACTCCTCTTCTACTTTGTAGTCTCACATACCCTCCTGTCTCCAGGTCACTGGCTACATGATTGTTCTCCTGGAACCTCAAGCACAATGCATCAGCCCAAGCTCAATGTGTCCAGAACTGAACTCTTCACCTTCCCCCCCAAACCTTTCACCTAATTTTTGCATCACAATTTGCAACTTTACTATCTTCCACTTGTCTAAAGTTCACAACCTTTGCATTATCCTTGGCTGCTTCTCTTTAAACACCCATATTCAGTCTGCCACCATATCTTTTTGACTCTTGATAATGATGGTATTTGTTAAGTGCTTACTATGTGTAAAGCACTGTTCTAAGCACTGGGGGGATACAAGGTAATGAGGTTGTCCCACGTGGGGCTCACAATCTTAATCCCCATTTTACAGATGAGGTAACTGAGGGCCAGAGAATGAAGTGACTTGCCCAAAGTCATACAGCTGATAAGTGGCGGAGCTGGGATTAGAACCCATGACCTCTGGCTTCCGAGCCTGGACTCTTTCCACTGAGCAACACTGCTTGTTCCTTCACAACATTTCTAGAATACAACCCTCCCTCTCCATCCACACTGGTACCACACTTATGAGCCACAGGAAGACTGGGCAAGAATAGCGGATGGCCCAACAGAACACATCACTGCTATGGGAAAAGCCACTCATACTGATCAATCAATCGTATTTATTGAGTGCTTACTATGTGCACAGCACTGTACTAAATGCTTGGGAAAGTACAGTATAACAGAATTAGCAATCACGTTCCCTGCCCCTCCTGAGCTTATAGTCTAGAGGGAGGCTGATGGTGAGATACTCCCTACCATACTGCAAAGAAAAGTCCTAAGGAATTAAACAATCCAGGATGCCAGTCATCTGGCCAGCACCATTTAGCAACTTTCAAGATGCCTGAGTAGCCCCATTTATGAATTTCCAATGACGTAAAGAGACTGGAAAAGTTGTCAATGAAAAATAACCTGCTACACTCCAAACTAGATGAGGCTCTACCAGTTTTCCATTTGTGGAAAATCAGTTTTCCATTTGTGGTATGATGGAGATGTACGTAAATTCATCTCACACACTTTACACGCACACACACACGACAGGAGCTATGTCTGATCCGCTTATGTGGTAGCTCTCCCAGTGTCTGTACAATGCTTGGCATGGAGAAAATGCTTAGCAAATATAACCCCCTTATATACACACACATATGCCTGTATTTTACTCACCTAATCACCTCCACACATAATACCCGCCACTTCTGATTTTTGAGGAAGAAGTCAAAGATGATGTTTGCAAGTGCAACAGTGTGATCACTTTGAACTCGGGAGTTTCCTCAGTAGGGAGTTTAACATAATTAATTAGATTCCTTTTGTATGTAGCACTTTGGAGAGTGCAATGGAATTAAGAAACTAATATTAAGTTCTCTCTTACGTTTCCTTCTTTTTTTTTGATTCTGCTAGTTTTATGCAAGTAAATATGGTGTACATAAAGTAGCAAATTTGGCTGTTGAGAGAAACTCACCCAGATTCTCAGGCTCCTTCCTGACTGAATGGTTGAGTCTGAGCTGAATGGACAATATCTGATTCTTTCCCCATTACCATTTGATTTAAATGGGGCTCTGAGACAGGTCCAGTCTGATTCATCCTGTTCTAGGCTGCAGTTTATGGAGAAAATGAAGGATCTGGAATTGGGAGTCCTCTTCCTCCCTTCAAAGCCCTACCTTGAGCTCACCTCCTCCAGGAGGCCTTCCCAGACTGAGCCCTCTCCTTCCTCTCCTCCTCCCCATCCCCCCCGCCCTACTTTCTTCCCCTCCCCACAGCACCTGTATATATGTTTGTACAGATTTATTACTCTATTTATTTTACTTGTACAGTACCTATTTTCTACTCTATTTTGTTAATGATGTGCATCTAGCTTTATTTCTATTTATTCTGATGACTTGACACCTGTCTACACGTTTTGTTGCCTGTCTCCCCCTTCTAGACTGTGAGCCCATTGTTGGGTAGGGACCGTCTCTATATGTTGCCAACTTGTACTTCCCAAGCTCTTAGTACAGTGCTCTGCACACAGTAAGCACTCAATAAAACAATTGAATGAATGAATAGTCTTCCTGCTTAACAGTCAATGGGCATCATCAAAAATGTTTGAGACTGGTTCAGGAGCTGCTCTCTGCAGAGTACTGTATCTTGGGGTCACATTGGAAGAAGAAATAATAATGGTGGGTTTTGTAAGGTCTTTACTATGTACCAAGCACTATAATAAGCCCCGGGGTAAATGCAAGATAATCAGGTTCTGCAAGGGGCTCACATTCTAAGAAAGAGGGAGAATAGGTATTGAATCCCCTTTTTGCAGATGAGGAAACTGAGGAACAGAAAAATTAGAGTGACTTGCCCAAGGTCACACAGCAGATATGTGGTAGAGTTGGGATTAGACCTTAAGCTCACTGTGGGCAGGGAACCTGTCTTTATTGTTGTATTGTACTTTCCCAAGTGCTTAGTACAGTGCTCAATGAATATGATTAAATGAATGAATGAATGATTGTATGAATGCTGAGAACCCAGGTCTTCTGACACCCAAACCCATGCTCTTTCCAATAGGCCATGAATTGATTTACATTTTTGGCCCAGGGCTACAGTTTGACAACTGTAGCTATGTAATAGTGATAATAATAATAATAATAATGATATTACCAATCACCATCATGGAACCCTACACATAAAGAAATGTCTTCATCTGCAACCCAGAACTCAAAGTAATCAATGAACGCTGCTACATATTCTCTTACCTGCCGAGAAAAGAAGCATCACAAGACCTTTTTAACTTAAGAACTTTGGCTAGGCTGTGACAGTGACTGTTGGCTACAACTGACATTTTTGTGACTGCTGGCCCCTGAGCCACAAATAGCCTGAAACTCTGCTCTTATAGCCACAGCCACTGATTGCTCTTTGTTTGCATTTATTGCTGTCCTTGTTTTTTGTGTTGTTTCTGTTATTATAATACTTGCTAAGCACTTACTCTGTTCCAATAATTGTTCTAAGCTCTGGGATAAATACAAGCTAATCAAGTTGGGCACAGTCCCTGTCCCACATGGGGCTCACAGTCGTAATCCCCATTTTACAGATGAGGTGACTGAGGCCCAGAGAAGTGAAGTGACTTGCCCAAGGTCACACAGGAGACATGTGGTGGAGGCGGGATTAAAGCTCAGGTCCTTCTGATTCCCAGGTACGTATCCACTAAGCCACACTGCTTTTTTTTATCTTTCCTTAGGTGTCTAGCCCCAGTTCATTCATTCATTCATTCAATCGTATTTATTGAGCGCTTACCGTGTGCAGAGCACTGTACTAAGCGCTTGGGAAGTACAAGTTGGCAACATATAGAGATGATCCCTACCCAACAGTGGGCTCACAGTCTAGAAGGGGGAGACAGAGAACAAAACAAAACGTTTTGCTTGCTTCCAACTTTTTCTCAGTTTGTGAGACCGTTGAAGACCCAGGTGCTTAATTAATACTATCACTAGTACTACGAGGTAGTATGCTATCGAACGATGCACAGATAGATAAGGAATCAATCAACTGTGTGTAGGGCACTGTCCCAAGCTCTTGTGAGAGTAAAGCACAACAATAAAACAGGCACAACAAGCCCACAACAAGCTTACAGTCTAGAGGGGGAGACATAAATTAATGTAAAAAAATGGCTAGGTACAGCTGTGGGCATGGGGAGGGGAGTGATGATGAATGAAGGGAGGAAGTCAGGGTGATGCAGAAGGACCTTAGGAAATGAGGGCTTAGTCAGGGAAGGCCTCCTGGAAGAGATGCCTTCAATAAGGCTTTGAAGATGGGGAGAGTCATTGTCTGTTGGATATGAAAAGGGAGGGTGTCCCAGGCCAGCGGTAGGAGGTGGGAAGCAATAACTTTCCACATGTTTAAAGCTGACCCTATATAAAATCAATTAGCGATTGTTTTTCTCAACAATCTTGATAAGCTGAACATATGCACATTTGAATTTCTCTAATTCCAACATATAAAGAAGTCTTCACCACCCAAGATAGAATGGCTCTAGTTACTTTTCTGGCTAGATAGCCGGGAGGGGCTATGTTTCTTTTTCCTTCATAAATCTTTATAAATTACAAAGAAGGCCTCTTGGGTTTCTTTTTAATGTGTTCAATCATGTGACTTTCTATGTGTATTTAGGCTATCAATAGACAGAAACTAATAGTAAAGCTCAGAACCAGATACAAGCACAAATAGTGAAACCGAGATATTTGCAGAGCTCTATAAATCTCTCTTAAAACATAGTTTGCCGTTTAATCTTTACATACAGGTAAGTTTCAAGGTTAACTACCTCAGAATAGCTTTTGTGATTTATAATCTGCTCAGTTTCTTATCAGGGGAAGGTGGTTTCCTTCTGTAAAATTTATTATGGGTCATTTCTTGCATTTCCTGGGAGCATATCAACGATGAAGATGTCAAATGCTTTGGTAAGGTTAATGTAAACAATATAGAGGTCTTGGTGTTCTCTGCAGTCTTATTTGGGCAGCAAAATCACATCTGCTGTACTGAAGTTAGATCTGAAACTGCACAGTGAATGGACCTTTGCACAGTTGAATCTGTTCTTCAATGGCCTGTCCAGAAGAAGTCTGATGTGATGGTCGCCTTCCATTCATTCATTCAATCATATTTATTGGTTACTGCATGCAGAGCACTGTACTAAGCTCTTGGGAGAGTTCAATATAAAAATAAACAGACGTGCTCCGTGCCCACAACGAGCTTACAGCCTAGAGAGGAGATTTCCTTGTAATTACCAGTTAGCTCTTTGTCCTTTGTCCTCAAAAATGATGATGATGATGGTGCCTCTGAAGCCTTAGGGCTTTTCCTCAATGATCCATATTTGTAGAAAAGCTCACACAGTTATCTAAAGACTTGGTCCTCTCTGGTAAATTTTTATAGGATGGCATGGACATATCAATGTTTTATGACTCTGTGGAGGTTGCTTCTTCAGAAGACAGAGCTAAAGTCAAGTGTCCACATTTTGGCCTGTTCACTGTCACTCAGTCGTATTTACTGAGTGCTTACGTGTGCAGTGCACTGTACTATATTGTTTCTGAGAGTATGTTATGACAGAGTTGCCAGACATGTTCACTTTCATCTGTGTAACATTCCCTGTCTGTGATGGAGTGAAGTGTGGATGGGGAAGAATTCTGAACGGGGCCTTCAGCAAGTATTCTGTGGGGCTGTAAAACTGTTTGATAATAATAATGTTGGTATTTGTTCTCTGCAGTCTTTTAGACTGTGAGCCCACTGTTGGGTAGGGACTGTCTCTATATGTTGCCAATTTGTACTTCCCAAGCGCTTAGTACAGTGCTCTACACACAGTAAGTGCTCAATAAATACGATTGATGATGATGATATTTGTTAAGTGCTTACCATGTGCCAAGCACTGTTCTAAGTACTGGGGGAGATACAAGGTCATCAGGTTGTCCCTGATAGAGCTCACAGTCTTAATCCCCATTTTACAGATGAGGTAACTGAGGCATAGAGAAGGTAAGTGACTTGCCCAAAGTCACACAGCTGACCAGTGGCAGAGCTAGGATTCGAACCCATGATCTCTGACTTCCAAGCCCAGGCTCTTGCCATTAAGCCACGCTGCTATATTGATGAGTAAATTCCTTGGTGCAGTTTAATCCCTAGTCTAACGAATCATTTTGGCCTCAGCTAATTATCAGCTTAGATCATCTGGTCTCATTAGGGAAGCAGCGTGGCTCAGTGGAAAGAGCCTGGGCTTTGGAGTCAGAGGTCATGGGTTCAAATCCCAGCTCCGCCACTTGTCAGCTGTGTGACTTTGGGCCAGTCACTTCACTTCTCTGTGCCTCAGTTACCTCATCTGTAAAATGGAAATTAAGACTGTGAGCCCCTTGTGGGATGGCCTGATCACTTTGTAACCTCCCCAGTGCTTAGAACAGTGCTTTGCACTTAGTAAGCACTTAACAAATACCATTATTATTATTATTGTTATTATTATTATCATCACCTCTGGTATCTAACCACTGGTCCTGCATGTTTCTTAGCTTCATCTGTATATCCTTCTATTGGTTTTTATAGTCCTCCATTTCGGTGTGATCAGGAACTGCTGCAATATGTTGATAATGCAATTCTTAATGAAAGTAGACTTTTAACTGAACTGTTTTCATCAAACCGGTTTTTAGGGTGTTTCTTTGGCATACCCACACTGCTGATAGCTGCCTAGTAGGCAGTGTTTTCTTGGAAAAATGCCCATATCATAGTCATGTTGCTTCTTGTAGCTGAGGATCCTTGTTTTGATCCAGTTTCCAGGATTTGTCACTGGGCACCATGCAGATTTCTTATATTTTGTGGGAGCTTGGCATTTACTCACTTTGATGTCTTGGGAGCTACTTTGGAAACAACTATAGCTTGAGTGGATGAGCCAATTTATAATCCAGTACTTGTCCCCGTACATGACTGCAGCAATCTGCCCTCTTTCAAATCCAATTGTTGGATGTCAAGATGGTGCCATTATTTAGACCTTCGGTGTTTCCAGGCTGCCTTTTCAGGATGTGGAAAATCATTCTTAGGATTACGAGCTGTTGCTTGGCACATCCACTGAGCAGACGTAGACCATTACAATTTTGTTTTCAATCCCATGTAGTCTCATGACTTTTTTTTTCCATGTTACGGTACCACTGCTCACCCAGGTACTAAAATTTCCCATGATGATAGGCTTAGCAGATTTTCTAACCTAATATGATGAGCCCATCGATAAATTTAAAAGGCATCGGAAATCATCAGCTGGCACTTCCTTTTTTTTTTTGGACTGCGGTAGGAATTCTCTACTTTTTACTCCAGGATTTAGAAGGAAGCACTTAACAAATGTCATTATTTTAATAAGGAAACCCACTGCTTTTGTCTCTAATGATCCCAATTGCTGAGTATGGTGGAATGCACCAAATGGGTGTTCAATAAATATTACCCTTACTACATCATCATCATCATCAATCGTATTTATTGAGCGCTTACTGTGTGCACAGCACTGTACTAAGCGCTTGGGAACTACAAGTTGGCAACATACAGAGACAGTCCCTACCCAATAGTGGGCTCACAGTCTAAAAGGGGGAGTAAGTAGTACTACATACTACTATTACTACTATAATGACTAACAGTATTACTGCTACTGCTACTTCTACTACCTTTAGCTACGCTGTCCCAGTGGTTAACTGTACATTCAGCCAAAGGGTAGATTACCTCTCCATATGTTTAATAATAATAATAATAATGACATTTATTAAGCACTTACTATGTGCCAAGCACTGTTCTAAATGCTGGGGAGTTTACAAGGTGATCAGGTGTCCCACAGGGGGCTCACAGTCTTAATCCCCATTTTACAGATGAGGTAACTGAGGCACAGAGAAGTGAAATGACCTGCCCAAAGTCACACAGCTGACAATTGGTGGAGCCGGGGTTTGAACGCATCACCTCTAACTCCAAAGCCCATGCTCTTTCCACTGAGCCATGCTGCTTCTCTAATAATAATGGCATTTGTTAAGTGCAAAGCACTGTTCTTTGTGCTGGAGAGGATACAAGGTGATCAGGTTGTCCCACAGGCCCACAGTCTTAATACCCATTTTATGGATGAGGTACTGATGCACAAAGAAGTTAAGTGACTTGCCCAGTGTCACACAGCTGACAGTTGTCAGAGCCGGGATTTGAACCCATGACCTCTGACTCCAAAGCCCATGCTCTTTCCACTGAGCCACACTGATTACCCACCACCCCCCGGCCAATACATGTGGTATTGATTAATCCTGTACACAAAGAAGAAAGGTTTTTTGACTGCACTTTCTAACCCATGGAAAGAGGGGGATTTGTGCTATAAGTCAAATTAAAGGGATGACTGCCCAGAAGATTAGAATCATCCCATCAATTAATAAATAGCAACTATTGAGTGCTTGCTCTGTACATACCACTGTACAAAGCACTTGCAAGTGTACAAAAGAATTAGTAGGTACAATCTGTGCCTTCAAAGAATTTAGAATCTAGAAACGAGAGGAAGTGAATTCCAAAGTTAAATGCCATCTTTACTTCTATAAAGTGAGACCAGAGAAACTTCCAACCGGAAGTGTGCTTTGAGAGAACAAGGTGGCCTGCAGAATACACTAGTAAAATGATGAGGACATTTCAGATAACAAAAGTGTGAAATATGTCTCTGTGAGTATGAGAAGCAGAGAAGCAGTGTGACTTAGTGGATAGAGCATGGGGCTGGGACTCAGAAAGACCTGGGTTCTAATCCTGCCTCTGCCACATGTCTGCTTTGTGACCTTAGGCAAGTCACTTCACATCTCTGAGCCTCCATTGCCTCATCTGTAAAATGGGGATTAAGAGTGTGATCCCCCTGTGGGACAAAGACTGTGTCCAACGTGATTAACTTCTATCTACCCAAGTGCTCAGAACAGTGCTTGGCACATAATAAATGCTTAACAAATAGTATAATTATTATGAGGTCTAGGACCTCATTTAAAGAAGGGACAGGAAATTTCTCCAGTGCTTCAAATGATCTAGTCTTGAATTTCCAATACAGGAAATCAAATGTTCTCCTTTCCTTCTAACAAATGATTCATTCAATCATATTTATTGAGCGCTTACTGTGTGCACAGCATTGTACTAAATGATGTTTAAAGGAAAACCATAAAGTCCTTTAACATGAAGATAGCAAAACCCAGAATGAATTCCTCATTCCCCTAGAATGTAAGCTCGTTGTGGGCAGGGAACATGTCTACCAACTCTGTTATATTGTACTCTTCCAAGCACTTACTACAGGGCTCTGCACATTCACTCGTTCAATCGTATCAAGCACTTACTGTGTGCGGAGTACTGTACTAAGCACTTGGGAAAGTAAAATACAACAATAAAGAGTGACTATCCCTGTCCACAATGAGCATAGTAAGAACTCAATTAAATATGATTCATTAATCGATAATTCCTGAATTTTTCCATTTATACACAGTCAATGGGTTACAATTGTTTATTGAGTGCTTAGTACAGTGCTGTGCACACAGTGCGCACTCAATAAATACGATTGAATGAATAAAGTTGTATGCAACAGATACAATGCTTTCTGTGTAAATAGAGTCAAATAGAGAGAAAGCTAGTGTACCAGTGGTGTCTGGAATGAGGTTTCAGCAGGAATTGACCATCTGTTACCTTGCCCCTCACCAAACCCAGAATTTGTATTTTTTTCCTTTATTAGAATGGACATATGAAAACATTTAGCTTTCATTCTCAGTGCAGTTGGCACTGGGGATGCATGCCTACAGTCTCTAGCTCGGCGCACTCCCAAACAGAATACTTTATTCTTAACAACTAAGTCCCTGATATTAAAAGTCACCCTTTAGGTATTGTTAATTTTCTATTGTTTGGGGGAAGATGACATTTATCTGGGCTGCATGATACAAAAAAAGTCAATCCAGATATGTGGATATTCTAGATAACTGAGTTTTTCTAGATTTTTCCCAAATAGTTCTGCCTATATGTCACCTGTTAATTTATGCCAGTCGTGTTGGGTGATATATCAGTCAATCCATTAATCAAATTTATGAAGCACTTACTGTGTGTACAGCACTGTTCTAGTGACTTGGGGGAAAACAATATAACAGAGTTGGTAAATATATTCCTTTCAAGATGTTTACAGTCTGGGAGACAGAAATCAAAATAATTTACGGCTCTGTACTTAAGTGCTGTGAGGCTGAGGGTGCAAGGGTGATGTAGTATTGAGAGGGAGTAGGGGAATTGAGGTCTTAATCAATCAATCGTATTTATTGAGCACTTACTGTGTGCAGAGCACTCTACTAAGCGCTTGGGAAGTCCAAGTTGGCAACATATAGAGACAGTCCCTACCCAACAATGGGCTCACAGTCTAAAAGGGGGAGGCAGAGAACAAAACCAAACATACTAACAAAATAAAATAAATAGAATAGATATGTACAAGTAAAATAAATAAATAGAGTAATAAATATGTACAAACATATATACATATATACAGGTGCTGTGGGGAAGGGAAGGAGGTAAGATGGGGGGGATGGAGGTCTTAGTTGGGAAAGACCTCTTAGAGGACGTGTTTTAATAAAGCTTAGATATTAGGGAGAGTGATGGTCTGTCGGATATGAAGGGGAAAGGAGTTCCAGGCCAGAGGCAGGAAATAGATGAAGATAGAGGAGCCCCTCTCAGGGTCCCACCGGGAATGTTTCCAGTACTCTACCAGTCTCAACTATGGGAGGGAGAGTCAAGCAGAGGAATATCGATTCCATTCCTAGCTTGAACAGTTGTTAGCCATTGGAAGGCAATCTGCTACAAGTTAAAATTCACTTGTGGTGGGCAGCAGAGACGTGAGAGAGAATAAAGGGCAGAGACTCAAATTTACTGCTCAGAAGGAGGCAGTGGTAAATTACTTCCATATCTTTACCAAGAAAACTCTGTGGATACACTACCAGAACGACTGCAGATGGAGGGGGGGGGGGGGGGTTGTAGGAGAGATGTGTCCGTGGTGTCACTATGGGTCAGAGATGACTCGACAGCATAAGACAGCATAGAGAAGCAGCGTGGCTCAGTGGAAAGAGCATGGGCTTTGGAGTCAGAGGTCATGGGTTCAAATACCGGCTCTGCCAATAGCCAGCTGTGTGACTTTAGGCAAGTCACTTAACTTCTCTGGGCCTCAGTTACCTCATCTGTAAAATGGGGATTAAGACTGTGAGCCTGCCGTGGGACAACCTGATCACCTTGTAACCTCCCCAGCACTTAGAACAGTGCTTTGTACATAGTAAGTGCTTAATAAATGCTATCATTATTATTATTATTACAAGACAAGGCAAGAGATAGACGAAATCGAGGTACAGTATGTGAGTGTTAGTGGAGCAAAATGAGAGTACTGGGTTGTAGAAGGAAATCAGCGAGTTGAGAAAGGAGAAGGTGAGGTGATTGAGTGCTTTGAAACATGCTAAGGAGTTTCTGTTTGAACCACTGGATATTATTAATAATAATAATAATGGTATTTGTTAAGTGCTCACTGTGTGTCAAGCTATGTTCTAAGCGCTAGGTTGGATACAAGATAATCAGGTTGGACAAAATCCCACATGGGGCTCCCCATTTTATAGATGAGGTAACTGAGGCACAGAGAACTGAAGTGATTTGCCCAAGGTCACACAGAAATGAATGGCGGAGTCAAGATTAGAACCCAGGTCCTTTTGACTCCTAGGCCCATGTTCTATCCACTAAGCCATGCTGCTCTTGAGGAGTGGGGAAACATGGACGGAAGGGTGGTTTTTTTGGAAAAATGACCCAGGCAGCAGAGTGAAGTATGGACTGATGTGGAGAGATACAGGAGACAGGGAAGTCAGCAAGGAGGGGATGCAGTATTCAAGGTGGAATAGGATATGTGTTTGGATCAGAATAGTGGTAGTTTAAATAGAGAACAAAGAGGGGATTTTAGTGGTGCTGTATAGGTAGAATGGACAGGATTTAGTTACATATTGAATATGTGGGTTGAATGAGCAATATGAGCCTAGAATACTGCCAAAGTTATGGGTTTGTGAAATAGAGAGGTTCGTAGTGCTGTCTACAGAGATGGGAAAGTCAGGGGAGGACAGGATTTGGGTGACCAGATAAGGAGTTCTATTTTGGACATCAATCTATCAATCAGTGGTATTCACTGAGCATTTACTCAGGGTAAATAGATATATATTCACATCCAAGCCATGACCAAAACCTGCCGGTCTCAGCTCCACAACATTGCCAAGATCCGTCCTTTCCTCTCCATCCCAACCGCTACCCTGCTCATTCAAGCTCTTATCATATCCCGTCTGGACTACTGCATCAGCCTTCTCTCTGATCTCCCATCCTCGTGTCTCTCTCCACTTCAATCCATACTTCATGCTGCTGCCCGGATTATCTTTGTCCAGAAACGCTCTGGGCATATTACTCCCCTCCTCAAAAATCTCCAGTGGCTACCAATCAATCTGTGCATCAGGCAGAAACTCCTCACCCTGGGCTTCAAGGCTGTCCATCACCTCGCCCCCTCCTACCTCACCTCCCTTCTCTCCTTCTACTGCCCAGCCCACACCCTCCGCTCCTCCGCCGCTAATCTCCTCACCGTACCTCGCTCTCGCCTGTCCCACCATCGACCCCTGGCCCACGTCCTCCCCCGGGCCTGGAATGCCCTCCCTCTGCCCATCCACCAAGCTAGCTCTCTTCCTCCCTTCAAGGCCCTGCTGAGAGCTCACCTCCTCCAGGAGGCCTTCCCAGACTGAGCCCCTTCCTTCCTCTCCCCCTCGTCCCCCTCTCCATCCCCCCATCTTACCTCCTTCCCTTCCCCACAGCACCTGTATATATGTATATATGTTTGTACATATTTATTACTCTATTTATTTATTTTATTTGTACATATCTATTCTATTTATTTTATTATGTTAGTATGTTTGTTTTGTTCTCTGTCTCCCCCTTTTAGACTGTGAGCCCACTGTTGGGTAGGGACTGTCTCTATATGTTGCCAATTTGTACTTCCCAAGCACTTAGTACAGTGCTCTGCACATAGTAAGCGCTCAATAAATACGATTGATGATGATGTTGATGATATATGTTCTTAGTTTTAAATGGTAGCAATACTAATGGTAAAATAATATCCATTTGTGTGTGACACTCTATAAAGAGTAATCCTTCAATAAATATTATTGGTTGATTGATTGATTGATGGAAATGATTGATGTGAGATCTACCCAACAAGCTGCATTTTCTGCCCTTAAAAGTAGAATAATGCTGTGCTAATACAGTTGTCCCATACAGAATGGGTTTCAACTCTGCTTCTGAACATCAAGGTCTACTAAGTCTTTAGGTTCAAGGGAAAGCAGCTCATCTTCTGAATGCTGCCTGCAATGTCTCTCAATTAAGTGGTCATGCTATTTGCGCAAGTCACTTAACATCTGTGCCTCAGTTACCTCATCTGTCAAATGGAGATTAAGATTGCGAGCCCCATGTGGGACAGTTATAATCATATCAGCGCTTAGAACAGTGCTTTGCACGTAGTAAGCACTTAATAAATGCCATTAGTATTATGTCATATACATAATATTATAAATCTTATTATACATTATATTATATGCAGTATATTATATATAATACATATATCAAATGATTATAATCCATTATATATCTATAATTCTATTTATTTATATTGATTCTATTGATTCCTGTTTACTTGTTTTGATGTCCGTCTCCCCGGCTTCTAGACTGTAAGCCTGTTGTGGGAAGGGATTGTCCCTATTTGTTCCAGAATTGTACTTCCCAAGTACTTAGTACAGTGTTCTGCACACAGTAAGCTATCAATAAATATGATTGAATGAATGCATAGATGAATGACGGACTGTGTCCAACCTGATTAGCTTGTATCTACCCCAGCATTTAGAACAGTGCTTGACACAGACCAAGTACTTAGTCCCATCATTATTATTGTACGGTTCCATATTAGGTTGTTACATTTTGCACTGCAAAACGCTGAGGCAAAATCCTTTTGAAGTGATACAACAAATGGGTGGTTTTAGATAACTATTGATTGTCTCATAGTTTAAATTATTAGGTCACCAATTTCTCTGAGCAGGGGGCGGTGCCAGGGAGGAGGGAAACGGAACTTTCCGTGAAGCTCCGTAGAAGAAAGGGACTCACACCAGAGCCAAACATGCACACGTAGTGTCCACCACAGTCCCTTCTGGGGCAGAGACACAGGAAACTTTTTTTTTTAAATGGTATTTGTTAAGCGCATACCATGTGCCAGGCACTGAAGTAGGTGCTGGGGTAGATACAAGTAATTAGGTTGGACACAGTTCCTGTCCCACTTAATCCCCATTTGACAGACGAGGTAACTGGGGCACAGAGGAGTTAAGTGACTTGCCTAAAGCCGTACAGCAAAGTGGCAGAGCCAGAATTAGAACCAAGGTCCTTCTGACTCCCGGGCCGTGCTCTATCCACTAGGGCCTCACGATTTCCACCATACACCATTCATTCATTCAATCGTATTTACTGAGCACTTACTGTGTGCAGAGCACTGTACTAAGCGTTTGGGATGTACAAGTTGGCAACATATAGAGACTGTCCCTACCCAACAACGGGCTCATAGTCTAGAAGGGGGAGACAGACAACAAAACATGTGGACAGGTGTCAAGTCGTCAGAATAAACAGAATTAAAGCTAGATGCACATCATTAACAAAATAAATAGAATAGTAAATATGTACAAGTAAAAAAAATAGAGTAATAAATCTGTACAAACATATACACAGGTGCTGTGGGGAGGGGAAGGAGGTAGGGCGGGGGGATGGGGAGGAGGGGAGGAAAAAGGGGGCTCAGTCTGGGAAGACCTCTTGGAGGAGGTGAGCTCTCAGTAGGGCTTTGAAGGGAGGAAGAGAGCTAGCTTGGAGGATGCGTGAAGGGAGGGCATTCCAGGCCAGGGGGAGGACGTGGGCTGGGGGTCGACAGCAGGACAGGTGAGAATGAGGTACAGTGAGGAGGTTAGTGATGGAGGGTGTGGGCTGGGCTGTAGAAGGAGAGAAAGGAGGTGAGGTAGGAGGGTGCGAGGTGATGGACAGCCTTGAAGCCGAGAGTGAGGAGTTTTTGCTTGATGTGTAGGTTGACAGGCAACCACTGGAGATTTTTGGGAAGGGGAGTAACATGCCCAGAGCGTTTCTGCACACAGATGATCCGAGCAGCAGACACCAGACCCTGAGTGTTTATGCCATCGGAAGTCTGTCTCCCACTGTCCAGAGTGGAGGAAAGAGCAAAACCAAGTTTGCCTGACACCTGATTTTCTTTTTCTTTTCATTAAAAACCCAGTGAAAAAGAAATCCAGGTTTCATTTTTCTCTTTCCCAAGCAGAAAAATCACTTGACACCCACCCAATATCTGCACCGGGTTCTACAGGGAGGAGGGCAACAGACTGACATCAAACTGCCTCATAGAACAGTCAGGGGGAGATAGCGCCATGTTGGATCATGGATCAATACATTTGCCTCAGTATTGATGGGCCTGATAGGATGCCCAAATTCATAAGCCAACCAGCACCTGTTATCCAGATCACACCCTCACTGATATCCAAATCACACCCGCATCGATCCCTTCGTAGCTGTGCTTCACCACCATCTTTAAATCATTGAATCTTCCCCTTAAGCTGTTGGTCCCCCACTCCCTACAGTTCTTCATAATGCAGCTGCTTCGGTATCCTGCTATCGTCCATTCTCTTCACATTTCCTGCCCAGTGGTGAGGTCTTGCCGTGATCATTACATCCATATTGGGTTGCTGACTGCATTTCAGGATCACATTGTTGGTAACCTTTGCCTGTCATTTAATGTTGAGTGAGGTTCTTAGGTGGCAATCTCTCTCTTCAAATCCACCAGACCTTGGCTTTCACCATCTTTAAAGCCCTCCAAAAAACTCACCTCCTTCAAGAGGCATTCCCCACCACTTCTGTCACTTGCTTGCTGTGTGACCTTAGGCAAATCTCTTAACTTCTCTGGGCCTCAGTTCTCTCATATGTAAAATGGGGATTCAGAATCTGTTCTCCCTCCTACTAATAATGCGGGAGCTGATGATCCTGTATCTACCCCAGCGCTTAGTACAGTGCTTGGCAGTGCTTAAAATACCACTATTATTATTTTTGTTATCATTATTTTTACATTGTTATTATTTTAAAGCATATAGAATTATCATTTTTAATGCCCAAATAATTCTGTTTTTTGTCTTAAGCCTTGGTGTAAAAGCAAAAAGCCAGATGAACTTTGCATTTTTATGCTTTCACTAGTAGAATTATTTTCTCTCCTACTTAGCTTGTGAGCCCCATGTGGGACATGAACTGCATCTGACCTGATTATCAGATACCTACCCCATGGATGTTACAGTGCTTGGCACACAGCAAGTGCTCTACAAATATCACAATTATATCAATAATAACAACTTAAAGTCCTTCACTGAGAAGTGAGTAGCTCATTCATTGATATACTATTCTTGTCAGGGCAGGCACAAGAGAGAGACAGAGACAAAGAGAGAGCTTCATCCTCAGGATGTTTTACAACTATGGAAACTGAAGTCCACAAGGTAGTGTGACTTGCCATGAAACCTGCACTTGGAAGCCAAGCTAATAAAACAGCAGGCTCCCATTATATTCTTCTATCATCAGGTCAGTACTTCTCACTCACAAAAACAAAGACTAACATCCAAGCATTTTTACCAATGTGGCCTAGGGGGAAAAACCTGGGTTTAGGAGTAAGAACCCCTGGGTTCTAATCCTGATCCTGTCAGTTGCACACTGTGTGACCTTGGGCAAGTGACTTAACTTCTCTGTGCTGCAGTTTTCTCAACTGTAAAGTGGGAATTCAATAACTGCTAATAAATAATTATGGTATTTGTTAAGCACTTGTTATGTGCCAAGCACTGTTCTAAGCACTGGGGAATATACAAGTTAATCAGGTTGGACACAGTCCCTGTCCCACATAGGGCTTAGAGTCTTAATCTCCATTTTGCAGAAGAGGTAATTGAGGCAGAGAGGACTGAAGTGACTCGCCCAAAGTCACACAGGGGACATGTGGAAGAGCCAGGATTAGAACCCAGGTTCTTCTGAATCTTAGGCCTGTGCTCTACCCACTAAGCTAAGCAGCTTCTCTACCTGTTCTTCCTGCTACTTAGACTCTGAGCCTTAGATGGTACAGGGATTGGGTCCTACCTAATTAACTCATCTCTACTCCAGTGCTTAAAGCAGTGCTTGACACAAGGTAAGCCCTTAACAAATATAATGATAATAATATCGTTATAATAATGCATTATTATTATCATCATTATTAACCCATGGAAGTCATAGAGTCTGAACTCAGAATGCAAATCAGTCCTACGATGTGTGCTGTGCAATGGAGGTGGGACATTATTCATTCAATCGTATTTACTGAGTGCTTACTGTGTGCAGAGCACTGTACTAAGCAATTGGGAAGTACAAATCGGCAACATATAGAGACGGTCCCTACCCAACAATGGGCTCACAGCCTAGTGACATCTCAGTATGAGAAGCAGCATGGCATAGTGGATAGAGCACAGGCCTGGAGTCGGAAGGTCATGGGTTCTAATTCACTCATTCAATCATATTTATTGAGCACTTACTGTGTGCAGAGCACCATACTAAGCACTTGGAAAGTACAATTTGGCAACAGATAGAGACAATCCCTACTCAACAACAGGCTCACAGTCTAGAAGGGGGAGAAAGACAACAAGACAAAACAAGTAGACCGGCGTCAATACTACCAAAATAGATAAATAGAATTATAGGTACATACACATCATTGTATATACCTATACCTGTATATATGTATATATGGTTGTA
Source organism: Tachyglossus aculeatus (assembly GCF_015852505.1). Taxonomy (NCBI): domain Eukaryota; kingdom Metazoa; phylum Chordata; class Mammalia; order Monotremata; family Tachyglossidae; genus Tachyglossus; species Tachyglossus aculeatus. The sequence continues at coordinate 126,578,202 of NC_052067.1, read as the reverse complement.
CATATTTATTACTCTATTTATTTATTTATTTATTTATTGTACTTGTACATTTCTATCCTACTCATTTTATTTTGTTGGTATGTTTGGTTCTGTTCTCTGTCTCCCCCTTTTAGACTGTGAGCCCACTGTTGGGTAGGGACTGTCTCTATGTGATGCCAATTTGTACTTCCCAAGCGCTTAGTACAGTGCTCTGCACATAGTAAGTGCTCAATAAATACGATTGATTGATTGATTGATTGATCATTAATAAAGTTAATCTTGTCTGCTGTGTGACCATGGATGGGCAAGTCACTTTACTTCTCTGTGCCTCAGTTACCTCATCTGTAAAATGCGGATTGCAACTGTGGGACAGGGACTGTGTCCAGCCCAATTTTCTTGTATCCACCCCGGTGCTTAGTAATAAGTGCTCAACTAATACCATCATTGTTATTATTATCTCAGCAGTTTTTGAAAACAAAGTTAGAAAACAAAGTAATTGAGCTCATCTTGGCCTCGGCTCCTTCACAAGAAAAGAAACTATGAGAAAAACGAAGTCCAAAAATGTTCTTTCCCCAGAGACCTATTATCAGTGGCATGGCCAGTGATCAAAATTTCTCATGCACTCTACACCTGCAGCATGGTGTGTGAGGGAAGTTTTGCTTTGTCTGCTCATCAAGACCAGGAAGACCTCCCAAGTTGTGTTCTGTACTCTCCAGTTGTCTTGTGGAATGAAAAAATATTTAAATCCAAGTTTACTTATGGTTATAAAAAGTCACCTAGGAATTCTAGAATTGTCTGATTATCCTGTGTTTTGTCTTCTGGTCTCCAAGAAAATGGACTTAATTTCATCCAGGTGACTGCCCATTAAATATAATCTTGTCTTAATTGGTGTTACCTTGACCTCTACTTGTGAAGTCTGTTTCGTGGTCTACATTTCTAGAGAGTCCCATTTTCCACATTGGTTTCCAAGATTTAATTATGGCAACAAATGAATACAAAGAAAGGTTCCATCTGCGAAGTGGCATGAGAAATTATGGATTCCACTGGCCTGGGCCAATACCTTCTCTCTAAACTAAAAGCCCCTGAAAAATTAGCCCACTATTCACAAGGAATGGGGGCATGATTTTCATTTAACAAAAAATTAAACAGTGACACCAACTCTTCTTATGAATCAATCAGTCAGTCAATTGGTGGTAGTTGTTGAGCACTTATTTTGTGCATAGTACTTGTACTGAATGATTGGGACAATAAATTAAAACTGGTAAACCTGATCCCTGTCCTCAAGGACCTTACATTCTAGCAGGAGAGACAGACATTAAAATAAATTACAGGTCAGAGGAAAAAAAAGTATAAGGTTATGTACACACTGCTGTAGATGGGGGTTGGTGGGGGGTAAGTAAGTGCTTGAGGGGTGAGTAATTGCAGGGTGAGGCATTAGGGAGGGAGTTTTGGCAAAGGCATTTCCATTGGAGGCTTAGAAATACATTGAGTACATACGAATGGGACAAACGCCTTTTTAAAAGGGAATTGTTCAGGAGAAAATCCATTCTTGCTCAATACCTGCCTTGAACTAGGAACCAGCCTAATGTTCGCAGGGATTCACTCAACGGGCCCAAGACTCGTGTATTTTGTTCTTGCTTTTTTGCCAAGAAGCATTAACTACTTTTAGAATACTTTTTAGACTGTGAGCCCACTGTTGGGTAGGGACTGTCTCTATATGTTGCCAATTTGTACTTCCCAAGCACTTAGTACAGTGCTCTGCACATAGTAAGCACTCAATAAATACGATTGATGATGATTAACTACCTCCAGACCAGCCTCAGGACCCTCTGACATTTGCCGGCCCACTTGATTGGGAGAAGCATTTTAGATATTTCCCTGCCTGTAGCACAAGCCTCTGCCCATTACCACCGAGGCAACATCGCAGTAATAATAATAATAATAATAATAATAATGGCATTTATTAAACGCTTACTATGTGCAAAGCACTGTTCTAACACTGGGGAGGTTACAAGGTGATCAGGTTGTCCCACAGGGGGCTCACAGTCTTAATCCCCATTTTACAGATGAGGTAACTGAGGCCCAGAGAAGTTAAGTGACTTGCCCAAGGTCACACAGCTGACAACTGGCAGAGCCAGGATTTGAACCCATGACCTCTGACTCCAAAGCCCGTGCTCTTTCCACTGAGCCACGCTGCTTCTCTAAGCAGTAGGCTAACTGTAGGGAGGGTACTTTAAACTGTAAACTCCTCCCTCTAGACTGTAAATTCCTTATAGTCAGGGAACGTGGCTTAATGGAAAGAACATGGGTTTGGGAGTCACAGGACGTGGGTTCGGTTTAGAACCCACCACTTGTCTGCTGTGTGACCTTGGGCAAGCCACTTAACTTCTCTGTGCCTCAGTTACCTCATCTACAAAAATGGGGATTAAGACTGTGAGCTCCAAGTGGTACAACCTGGTTACCTTGTATCTACCCCAGTGCTTAGAACAATGCTTTACACATAGTAAGCACTTAACAAATACCATAATTATTATTACTATTCATTCATTCAATCATCTTTATTGAGCACTTACTGTGTGCAGAGCACTGTACTAAGCACCTGGGAGACACATTCCTTGCCCACAAGCTTACAGTCATGCCATGTTACAGTTATCTTGTTGTTCTATGCTGTCAAGTCATGCCCAATCCATAGCGACACCGTAGACACATCTCTCCCAGAACACCCCACTTCCATCTGCAATCGTTCTGGTAGCATATCCAATAGAGTTTTCTTGGTAAAAATACGGAAGTGGTTTACCATTACCTCCTTCCAGGCAGTAAATGAGTCTCCACCCTCGACTCTCTCCCATGCCACTGCTGCCCAGCACAGGTGAGTTTTGACTTGTAGCAGATTACCTTCCACTCACTAGCCACTGTCCAATCTAGGAATGGAATGGGTATGCCTCTGCTTGACACTCCCTCCTGTAGATGTGACTGTAGAGTACTGGAAACTTTCCAGGTTCCATCACTTCACCCCCTCCTACCTCACCTCCCTTCTCTCCTTCTCCAGCTCAGCCTGCACCCTCTGCTCCTCGGCCGCTAACCTCCTCACTGGGCCTCGTTCTCACCTGTCCCGCTGTCGACCCCCGGCCCACGTCCTCCCCCTGGCCTGGAATGCCCTCCCTTTACACATCCACCAAGCTAGCTCTCTTCCTCCCTTCAAAGCCCTACTGAGAGCTCACCTCCTCCAGGAGGCCTTCCCAGACTGAGCCACCTTTTTCCTCTCTTCCTCTTCCCCCCACCTTACCTCCTTTCCCTCCCCACAGCACCTGTATATGTGCTTGTACAGATTTATTACTCTATTTTACTTGTACATATTTACTATTCTGTTTATTTTGTTAACTATGTACATCTAGCTTTATTTCTATTTATTCTGATGACTTGACACCTGTCCACATGTTTTGTTTTGCTGTCTGTCTCCCCCTTCTAGACTGTGAGCCCATTGTTGGGTGGAGACCGTCTCTATATGTTGCCAACTTGTACTTCCCAAGCGCTTAGTACAGTGCTCTGCACACAGTAAGCGCTCACTAAATACAATTGAACGAATGAATGAACCCAGAGAGGGGAGTCATGAGACTACATAGGATTAAAAACAAAATTGTAGTGGCCTACTTCTGCTCAGTGGATGTGCCAAACATCGGCTTGTAATCTTAAGAATGATTTTCCACTTTCTGAAAGAGAGCAAGGCAACTTAGAAACACACAAGGCCCAAGTAATGTACCATAGTAACGTCCAGTGATTGTATTTGAAAGAGGGCAGATTGTTGCAGCCACGCAAAGGAACAAGTATTGGATTAGTGACCAAATCATGTAACCTCTGCCCATTACCACCTGATGTGACCTCAAGGCAGACAATTGGTAGGGAGCTGTCTGGAATTTTAAATGAGAGCGGGTACTCAAAACTATCAGCTCCTCGCTCTAGACATTAAGTGCCTTGTGGGCAGGGAATATGTCTACCGAATTTGTTATAGTGTATGCTCCCAAGCACTTAGTAATAATAATAATAGCAACAATGATGGTATTTGTTAAACGCTTACTATGTGCAAAGCACTGTTCTAAGCGCTGGGGAGATACAAGGTGATCAGGTTGTCCCACGAGGGGCTCACAGTCTTAATCCCCATTTTACAGATGAGGGAACAGACACAGAGAAGTTAACTGACTTGCTCAAAGTCACACAGCTGACAACCGGTGGGGCCGGGATTTGAACCCATGACCTCTGACTCCAAAGCCCGGGCTCTTTCTACTGAGCCACGCTGCTTCTCTTAGAGTGTCCTGCACATGGTAAGCAATCAGTCAACATGATTGATGGATTGATTGATTGGGGGCAGAGTTGGGAAGCGTTGCTCCTGACAACCAGACAGAAGCTGGAGCAAGTGGTTGGGGCTCCTGAAATTCCTTTACTTCTTTTCCCACTGCCTGCATGTCACCTCTTGACACCCAGCACAACAATCGATCAGTCAATCAATGGGATTTATTGAGTGCTTTACTGTGTGCAGACCACTATATTAAGCGCTTGGAAGAGTTGATAATAATAATAATAATGTTGGTATTTCTAAGCACTTACTATGTACAAAGCACTGTTCTAAGCGCTGGGGGGTACAAGGTGATCAGGTTGTCCCACGTGGGGCTCACAGTCTTAATCCCCATTTTACGGATGAGGTAACTGAGGCCCAGATAAGTTAAGTGACTTGCTCAAAATCACACAGCTGACAAGTGGTGGAGCGAGATTAGAACCCATGACCTCCGACTCCCAAGCCCGGGCTCTTTCCACTGAGCCATGCTGCTTCTCTATAGACTCAAGGAACTTACAATCTACAGGGAGAGGCACAGAGATTCAATTGTACCCCATGATACAGCATTACATATGCCCCAGAAACGTGGCTGCACCATTAATTGCTTTATCGTGTTGTATATATCCCATAGATTTACCTGAAATTTGTTAAATTCCTTTCCAGAGCCAGCACTGACATCATGATCTATTCCTATAGGAAAGTAAATATTAAAACTCTTCCCTCATCTGAGAAACAGCATGGTATATTAGATAGAGCATTGGCTTGGGAGTCAAAAGGCCATGGATTCTAATCCTGGCTCTACCACTTGTCTGCTATGTGACCTTGGCAAGTCACTTCACTTCTTCATGCCTCAGTTACATCATCTGTAAAATGGGGATTGAAACTGTGAGCCCCATGTGGGACAGGGACAGTGTCCAACACGATGTGATTGTATCCACCCCAGTGCTTAGTACAGTGCCTGACAAATAGTATGTGCTTAAAAAATACCATAATTATTATTACCATTATTATTATTATTTATTCCCCTCCCTTGATTCTAAGTGATTTTCTTATCCTCTGTATCCCCAAATCAGTCATTTCCTCCCCCATTTTCCCACCTTCTTACAACAGTATAAGGGCACCCCATGATGTGGTGGGTGTATTTTCCTCAAAAATGTGGCTGAATTGTAAGTGGTTGTATCATGAAATGCAGTTTCCCATAGATTTACTTGTAAAAATTGGGGTCTGTTCCCAAACCCCCATTTGTTAATAGGGTTCGATTGCCAGTCTATTTTATTTTCGGTGGCCAGGTCACTGATCAAAAGTCTTCTGACCAGAAAGTCATTTAAATACTAAGTAAGCACCAAATACCCTTATGTTAGCTGTCAACAGATCAGACAATCTTCCATCTTCTTGTCAGCAGGGAATGTATATTCTACCTCTATTAATCTCCCAAGTGCTTCTTTGTACACAAGTTCTTAATAAATGCTATTGATTGACTAATTAAAAAGGATAAATCAATCAATGGTATTGAGCACTTACTGTGTGCAGAGCACTGTTCTAAATGGTTGGAAGAGGACAAAATGAGTCAGTAGACATTCCCCTGCCCACAGAGAGCTTACAGTCTAGAGGAGGGATGCAGTTCAGAGCATAAATCCTGGAGTAGCCTGTAGAGGAGACATTTCAGAACATCATTTTAATGGCTAAGAAGGGAAGCCGCAAAAATGGAAAAGAGACTAATAAGCTTGAACAGAAGATACTATAGTCATTCATTCATTCAATTGCATTTATTGAGAGCACACTGTGCAGAACACTGTACTAAGCGCTTGGAAAGTCCAATTTAGTAACAAATAGAGGCAATCCCTGCCAACGATGAGCTCACAGTCTAGAAGCGGGGAGGCAAGCATCAAAACACTTTGGTAGTGACACAGTGATGGGAACATCAGGGAGAGGACAGTTAGTCATTCATTCATATTTATTGAATACTTACTGGGTGCAAAGTGATGTACTAAGTGCTTGGAAGAGTACAATATAACAATAACTAGACACATTCCCCACCCACAACAAACCTAGCCACCAAAGTCAAATTTAAGGGTCCACAAAACACCCTGCTTAAAAATCATGATATATAAAAAATGGATTTTGGTGTCAGTGAATTTTACTGACCCTAGTAAGACTCAATTCTCCATCTGCCATGTTCATTCAGACCTATTAGAGATTAAGATCATTTTAGATTTATTTTATCTGTCAATGCCAATCCTACCCTGAGTTTTTATGCCAAATATCACATTGGATCTATGACCCAAGAAAAACCTGAAAGGAATATGACCACAGATCTTCAATTTAAAGTAACATTTTCTGTAAAATTGGAAATAGTTGCTTTTTTTTTTTTTTAGAAAGAATGGAACAGTTCAGAAGCATAATTTATGGTTGACTGGATTTAAACAGCATAATGAAAAACTTCTGTGGATATTACATTTTGGATATAAAGAGCAAGTCAATCCCCATGTACCCCTTCTTACATCCTGCATTAAGAACAAGCCAGAAACTTTAATGAAGTTAAAGTCTCAGAGAAGCTTTTGCCATTTCCTCTGGGAAATGGGGCTCACTGTCAGGAGCCCTTCTGATAGCTTTGATTTCCTTTCCTTTAAATTCATCCAATTATTTCTTCCTGTTCACTATGCTTCTTATTTTCAAGGTTCAGCTGTGTGTCGATACGTATAAATGCACACTCTTCACTGCCGACTGCTACAACTCCTCATGTGAGTAAAACTCCTTATCCTATTGAACATTTATTTAGGTCCTGGAAGGATTATGAATCATAACTTCTTAGGTATTTGAAACAATCCCTGGTTTACCCTCACCAACCTTTGGTGAGAATATTTGACTCATTGGTATTTACGGACATCTTTTATTTGTGTTCAGCTAGACGATACGATAATATCCGTATTTCACTCAACTGAACTTTATTTTGAAAAAAAAAGTATTCCACTAAGAATCAAATCCAATCAAGGCATTAAATCGCAAACATTTCCTATAAAAACAAGTCACCACTGTTGCCAACTAAATCCCCTCCATCATCAACATACTAGTGTCCCTGTAAGAGAGCTCACACACACAACTGCACACACATATCTATCCTGGCATTACTGTGTAATTAATTACCCAGAGAATGAGCTGGAAGGTGAGGAGATGCCACATTTGCATTCCCAACCAGTAGTTACCCCTTCCGTCACAAAGGAGTCGAGACAAAAACCAAAAAGCAGGGACTGACACAGATTCTCAGAGACCAGGCTCCAGAGACCAACATTTTTACCACTCCCATGCTTCTCCCTTATTCCACCCTGGCGGCAGATTTCCTCCCCTCCAAAAATTCCTTTCAAGGTAATTTAGGACAACCCTGAGGTGTGTATAATCTGGAGAAGTGAGGAAGTATTCTTATCACTCCTGACTACTGCTAAATCTTTCCTGGCGCTCAATTCTGTAGTTCCATGGTTTTTATTATTATAAATAATGATAATAGTGGCATTTGTTAAGTGCTTTCTGTGTGTCAGGTACAGTGCTAAGTGCTGGGTAGATAGAAGCTAATCGGGTTGGGCAGAGTCCATGCCCCACATGGGGTTCATTCTCTTAACCCCCATTTTACAGATGAGGGAAATGAAGCACAGAGGAGTGAAGTGACTTGCTCAAGGTTACACAGAAGACAGGTGGCAGAACTGGGATTAGAACCCAGGACCTGTTGACTTCCAAGACCATGCTCTATCCACTAGACCATGCCACACTTTCTGGAGATTATATTTGTGTTACAATCGGATTGTTCTTCTTTTCTGTTGCCAGTGAACTCACTTGGTGCTTTCTTTACTCCCGTGCTGCTGTCCGTCACTTCCTTACCCCATCCTCCTGCTCCTTCCAGTAGCCCCACCAACACATATAGTTTGAGTGCCCTAAACGTTGTATTCATTGGCCAAACACCCCTCTAACTTTAATGTCAGTCACCTTAACGATCCCCATCAGGCATATAGTGGGTGTGCATTTTACTTATTCATAATGGTATCCTTTAGATGTTTGCATGTGATTTTATGCTCTTTTCCACTTATTTTCTCTCAATTGCATAAAAGTATCAATCAATCAGTTGAATTTATTAACCTCCCCTTCTGGGTAAAGTTCAGTACTGAGCATTTGGGAAATTATAAGAGAAGCACCATGGCCTAGCGGAAAGAGCACAGGCCTAGGAGTCAGAGGAGATGGGTTCTAATCCCAATTTTGCTATGTGCCTGCTGTGTGAACTTTGGCTATTCACTGTACTTCTCGGTGCCTCAGTTTCCTCACCTGTAAAATGGGGATTAATCCCGCTCCCCCTATTTAGATTGTGAGCTTGGTGTGGGGTAGGGACTGTGACCAACCTGTTTAACTTGTATCTACCACAGTGCTTGGTACACAGTAAGCACTTAAATACTAAAATTATAAATTATAATTGTTATAATTAGTTGACATGATCCCTCCCTTCAAGGGGCTGACCATCATTCTGAGGGGAGACAATACTGAAGTAAATCTGATGGGGATTGATCTACTCTCTCAATTCCACAACCCTTTAGCTTGAGAACTTTGTGACTTTCCTAACAATCTTCCAATCTGTCCCTCTCTCTCCCTCTTCTGATTCACTGCACATGCTAAACCCCAGCCTGGAGGCTGGGAGATTAGTGAGAAGGTTGAAACAGTAGTGTAATTGTGAGGTGCTCTGAGGAGTAGTCTGAGGAGCTCAGACTAGCGTAGGAGCTGTGTATGAGTGAAATGGAAGGGGCAGAAGTAGAAATGCTTAACAACAGATCAAATGTGAGAGCTGTAAAGCGACTCAGGAATGACCCCAAGGTTGTGGTCTTCTGGGACAGGAAGACAAGTGATGATGTGATATGTACATCATAGAGAAGCAGCATGGCTCAGTGGAAAGAGCACGGGCTTTGGAGTCAGAGGTCATGGGTTCAAATCCCAGCTCCTCCGATTGTCAGCTGTGTGACTTTGGGCAAGTCACTTAACTTCTCTGTGCCTCAGTTACCTCATCTGTAAAATGGGGATTAAGACTGGGAGCCCCCCATGGGACAACCTGATCACCTTGTAACCTCCCTAGTGCTTAGAACAGTGCTTTGCACTTAGTAAGCTCTTAATAAATGCTATTATTATTATTATCATAATGTCAGTTAAGTGAGTAATACCTAGAGTACATGTCACTCTTTATGCAGTAGGATGCTCAGTAAATACTGTTAAAAACCAGTCTTTTGAAGGACCCACTCACCCTCTTTGCCCAGCTTTTACCTCGGTGTCAGTGTATTACTGAGGTGGTAAAATTCAGTGACAGGATTTACCTGTGACTCCAGTGTGGATCGCTATATTCACTCGGTCATATTTATTGAGTGCTTACTGTGTTTTATGTACAAGGCTTTCCAGATGGAGGAGAATATGTAACATCAGCCTTCTCAAGACTAATTCATCTAGAAGGCTCTGCTGAGTCTGAAGAGTGGTTCATAATTATCTGTACGTCTTCTTGTTAGTGTGTTTGCACCTCCATAGCAAAGTCATAAGCTAATATGAGTGCTTCACGGACCTAGAATGATGCTCCTAGCTTATTGAGTTGAAAGAGATTCACAGAGGATCAGAATTAAACAATTGTGAACAGCAACTTCACAGTTCATTGTTGCATTCTAGATTGTGGATGGGAGGACAATCCTAGAAAAGACATCCGAGAAGACAGCAATGCTTTACTCCTTTGGTGACAGAGTAGGGTCTTGATAAACTGTTCAGGGCAGGCATTTTTTTTAGTAGGTGCCAGAAGTCTAGGAGTACTGATGAAGTCAAAGACTTTTGTGAGGGGCAGGCTCAGCTTCACCATGTGAGAAGCAGCGTGGCTCAGTGGAAAGAGCAAGAGCCTTGGAGTCAGAGGTCATGGGTTTAAATCCCGACTCCGCCAATTGTCAGCTGTGTGACTTTGGGCAAGTGACTTCATTTCTCTGTGCCTCAGTTCCCTCCTCTGTAAAATGGGGATTAAGACTGTGAGCCCCCCGTGGGACAATCTGATCACCTTGTAACCTCCCCAGCGCTTACAACAGTGCTTTGCACATGATAAGCACTTAATAAATGTCATCATTATTATTATTATTATCTGGTTGTGTTGGTATTTTTCCTTGTACTTCTCATGTATCTGCTACCCAACAGAGATCATGCCCTCTGGTCCCTGCTATGACCTGAAAATGCATTGCAGTTCCATGAGCCATAATTTAGTGTTCTGGCTTGGCTTCTTGTCAGCAATGGAGAGCAGAAACGATAGTACTGCAGTTCAGCTTTTGTTATCATTAATAATAATGCTAATAATAATAATGATGATATTTGCTAAGGACTTACTATGTGCCAAGCACTGGGGTAGATACAAGGTAGATACAGTCTTAATCCCCAGTTTACAGATGAGGTAACTGAGGTACCGAGAAGTAAAGTGGCTTGCCCAAGATCACACAGCCGACAAGTGGCCAAGCCAGGATTAGAACCCAAGTCCTCTGACTCCCAAGCCCAGGCTCTTTCCACTTATCTCTGTGTGCTTTTCCCTTTCTTTTTGAAGATGGTGATACTGGCAGCCTTACTGAAATCCTGTGCCTTCTCCTTTGGTATTCCATATGAGGAGGAAAAAGATGGAGCTGATTGAGTAGGAAGGTAATTGCTTCCTGCTTGCAGTTCTTGGCAGGTCAACCATCCATTTCATAAGAGAAGTACCATGGCCTAGCCAAAAGTACACAGGCATGGATTCTAATCCTGGCTCCGCCGCTTGTCTGCTATGTGACCTTGGGCAAGTCACTTTGCATCTCTGTGCCTCAGTTCCCCCAGCTGCAAAATGGGGTTTCAATACCTGTTCACCCTCCTACTGAAACTGTGAACCCCAGTGTGGGACATGGACTGTTTGCTGCCTATCTTGTATCAAGCCCAGAGCTTGGTACAGTGATTGGCATAGAGTAAGCAGTTAAATACCACTACTATTATAAGCTTTGCTTCAAATCTCAAACTACACCAGTGGGGATATAACGTTTTCTCCAAAGGTATACAAAGAATAGCTAATAAAGAACCAGTACATTATCTAATATGGGTTTTGTCCAAAATTATTTCAGAAATGCTTTATTATCATTATTATGGTATTTGTTAAGTGCTTACTATGTGCCAAGCACTGTTCTAAGCACTAGGGTGGATACAAGGTAATCAGGCTGTCCCACATGGGGCTTACAGTCATAATCCCCACTTTACAGATGAGGTAACTGAGATCCAGAGGAGTAAAGTGACTTGCCCAAAGTCACACAACTGATAAGTGGCAGAGCCGGGATTAGAACCCAAGACCTCTGACCCCTAAACCTGGGCTCTTCTCACTAAGCCACGCTGTTTCTCAATCATCAAATCTCAATGCTTTTGTAATCATGTAGGAAAGAGGTTGAGAAGTCAAAATTATTAGCATTACAGGGTTCTATTATTCATTGTGTAAATATCCATTTAGAGGCCTGAGAATAATCTTTTTTCTTTTAAGTATATTTCTTGCTTGACAATGACTGATTTATTTCCCTTGTATTTTGAATAGTGCTGAAATCAGTATAATTTTAAATGGCTGTTGCACACTATTTGCAGTTTATCTCAGTTGGTGCCAAAAATGACATATTTATTTAGGCATCTTCAATACTGTTAAATGAGGTCTGGGACAGCGCTTGCTATCAAACATGCCGCATGAGAAATTTAATATGTAATTTAAGTTTAAACAAAGCCACCCTGTACAAAATCCATTTTTTGGCCTCCAGAGAAAATGAAAGATGAATGCAAAACACTTCCAGACGTTAAGCATGAAATCATAGTGCCCTAAATTTCTCAATAGAGATATTAAGAACTAGGCCTCTACCTTTAACCGATGTATATGCTGAGAGAATAAAACATATAAAACCAGTTTATATCACTGGAGAGTATGGATTATCATACTCCCGTGCACATGAGTCATGGGTTTCTTACCAGTTAGAATCCATCCTGCCGCTCGCTTCAAGGAACAGCCAGTGGACTAAGAACAAAGCTGGTCCATGGGAGCTTCAGGATGGAGAAACAGTGGGATCAGAGAGAAACTGGCAGAATTAGGTTTCCTCTAGCTGGGTTTTCCTCTGGCCCACAACAGAAGGATCTCTTGGAACGTCTCTGCCCAACCATCTACTGCTCCGTGGAGCCTGGGTTTTTTACTTCCCATCCTCCTAGTGGGGTGGCCTAGTGGATAGAGCTTGGGCCCGGGAGTCTGAAGGATCTGAGTTCCAATCCTGGCTTCGCCACTTGTCTCCTCTGTGACCTTGGGAGAGTCACTTCAGTTCTCCATGCCTCAGGTACCTCAGCTGTAAAGTGGGGGTTAAGACTGTGAATCCATGAGGGACAGAGACTTTGTCCAATCTGATTTCCTTATATTCACTCCAGTGCTTAGAACAGGGCTTGGCACATAGTAAGCATTTAACAAATACATTTTTTCCCCTTGGAACACACATGGTTTCAGCATAAATCTCTGGGCTAGCATTGGGCAACCACTGACACCAGTGGAGTTAAGAGAAGAAGGGTCATGAAAGCCACAGAGGTGAGGTCCCTGGTGGTGGTGGCCAAGGGCTAGATTCGTCCCTTCTGCTCAATGCTTAAAGCATCCCTGATGAGGTCGCAGTATGGGGTCATCTATACCTACTCTTTTAGAATGCACTCTTCCAAGTGCTTATTACAGTGCTTTGAGCCCCCCTACTAGACTGTGAGCCCGTTGTTGGGTAGGGACCGTCTCTCTATGTTGCCGATTTGTACTTCCCAAGTGCTTAGTACAGTGCTCTTCACACAGTAAGTGCTCAATAAATACGATTGAAAGAATGATACCACTGATTGATTGTAGTGTTAATAGTATTTCTTCAGTGCTTACTGTGTGCTTACTGAACTAAATGCTGGAAAGGAATACACTAATAGGAATCAGGAAAATGCCGTTAATCTGAAAAGGCTCCAGTCCAAATCCCTTCCTTCCAATACACTATGGCAAGGGTTTCCTTTCCCTTGAAAGGACTTTGATTCACATCCTCCCTTGTTGCTAAACCCTCTTCCTCCTTGGTCCCCGCCTTAGATTTAAGTTGTGCAGCAGTAAGGATCATGCCTTATTCTTCCTGTGTGGTTCCCCTCGCCAGTTTAGCGAAGCAGTTTAGAGAAGCGGTATAGCTCAGTGGAAAGAGCATGGGCTTGAGAGTCAAAGGTCAAGGGTTTGAATCCTGGCTCCGCTACTTGTCTGCTGTGTGACCTTGGGCAAGCCACTTAACTTCTCAGTGCCTCAGTTACCTCATCTGTAAAATGGGGATGAAGACTGTGAGCCCCACGTGGGACAACCTGATCACCTTGTATCCCCCCAGCATTTAGAACAGTGCTTTGCACAGAGTAAGCGCTTAACAAATGCCATCATTATTATTACTATTATTTAGAATAGCATGCTCTGTATAAAGTTGGCATTTCAATACTGACGATGAGAATGGTGGTGGTGATGATGCTGATAATGCTTCTTCAGACACCAGGGAGGGTCTGTAATGTCTGCAGGATCAAAGAGCTGAGAAAACACGGTGGTGACTAGAAAGCCTGCTATCTGAAGGGAGGTCATTTTCAGCCAAGATATTCTAGGAAAATGGGATTTGGTTGTGTATAAATGTGTGTGTTCAGCACACACTCACATCCACTCCAGGTTCACCTACAAGAAAAACATGACCTCATAGAAAGACCATGGGACTGAGTGTCAGGAGACCTAGGTACCAAGGTATTCGGGTACCAAACCTGCCACTTGATTTTGAAGAAGTCACTTAATCTCTCTTGGCTCAGTTTCCAATCCTGCACAGTCGGGGTAAGATAAATAACTGCCTCTTAGATTGTGAGCCCTGCGTAAAGCAGGTACTGTGTCTGATCTCGTCTTCTTATATCTACCCCAGTGTTTCTTAGCATGCTTTTCCACATAAGAAACACTTGAAACTACGAAACACCACAGAAATAATTATGATGTAGAAAATTGAAATTGGATTATGAATCTCAATTAGGGCAACAATACCAGGAGGACAGCAAAGAAGGGATGGACCTGTGGCAAGGCTTGACCTGTGGTGGGGATAGTATCACCTGTTTTGGGGTTGACAGCTATGGGGGCCAGAGAAAGGGACAAGGGGAGGAGCAGCTTGGAAATGAGAAGAGATTTGCTGTATGGATCCAGATTGATAGAGTGCAGGCCTGGGGGTCAGGGAACCTGGGTTCTAATTCCAGCTCCACTACTTTCCTGCCAAATGATGTTGGGCAAGCCACTTAACTTCTTTGTGCCACAGTTTCCTCAACCGTAAAATGGAAATTCAATACCTGGTCTCCCTCCCCTTCTGACTGTGAGTCCCTTGGGGGGACGAGGATTGGGTCCAACCTGATTATCTTGTGTTTACTCCAGTGCTTGACACACTGATTCATTCAGTGCAAAACACTGTACTAAGGACTTAGGAGAGTACAATATAACAATAAACAGACACATTCCCTGCCCACAATGAGCTTACAGTCTAGAGGGGGAGATAGACATATACTGCAATTATTAATTATTCCCCTCAACATCTCATAGCTCTGACATTCTACTGAGCTGAAGAGAAACCCTGATCCAATGCCATTTCTTCTCAAAGCCTGAATCCTTGACTTATTCACAGATTTTCTGGGGTTGGGTGTTTGATTGGCTAGAGAAAACAGATGAGTTGTGGTTTAACCATATAGTAACCTTACTGTATTAATATAGTAGTTTTTATATGCTTTACTGTTTAAGCGACATCTTCGTTTCTCAATACAGTCCCTTCTCTGATATCCATGTTTTCACTATGCATTTTGGATGGAACACAAAGGCCATATTATCAATTGCCCTTTTGATAACATGAATCTGTCTGGATGGAATGCAAGGCAGTTTCCAAAGGAAGAGTTCAGCATATGCATACAAAGTTTGTCAAGGTGTGAGAATTATAACACAAGCAGCATGGCTCAGTGGAAAGAGCACGGGCTTTGGAGTCAGAGGTCATGGGTTCAAATCCCGGGTCCGCCACTTGTCAGCTGTGTGACTTTGGGCAAGTCACTTGACTTCTCTGGGCCTCAGTGATCTCATCTGTAAAATGGGGATTAAAACTGTGAGCCCCCCGTGAGACAACCTGATCACCTTGTAACCTCCCCAGTGCTTAGAACAGTGCTTTGCACATAGTAAGTGCTTAATAAATGCCATCATCATCAAGTTTTCCTTAAATTGGGGCTCTTCAAGAACACGGCCCCTACTTTGCTCCAGGATAGAGAGTAATTTGAGTAAAATTGCAAGGATCTTACTCTATGTGCATATACATGAAGGACTCTCTGGTCAGTGACGATTCCCAACACTAACCAGCAGGCAGAGGTCCCAGATGGGGTTCAATTAATAGGGCCCATACTTTAGAGAGTTATAGTCTTCCTCATCCAACAGGCAGCCATCATCTATGACTGCAAGCTCTCCAACCTGGCAGTCAGTCTCCAGCAAAAGTGACAAACAGCATGGCCTAGTAGCTTTACTTCTATTTATTCTGATGACTTGACACCTGTCCACGTTTTGTTGTCTGTCTCCCCATTCTAGATTGTGAGCCCGTTGTTGGGTAGGGACCATCTCTATATGTTGCCAACTTGTATTTCCCAAGCGCTAGTACAGTGCTCTGCGCACAGTAAGCACTCAATAAATACGATTGAATGAATTGAATGAGTGAATGAATGAAAGAGCACAGATCTGGGCGTCAGAGGACATGGTTTCTAATCCTGGCTCTGCCACTTGTCTGCTGTGTGACCTGTTTTGTACCCAATTATAAAGCACAATTATATATCTGGTCAGTACCCAAGTATAAAACCTCTTTGTCAATTTTTGGTATTTATTGAGTGCTACTGTGTGCAGAGAGGTTCACAAGGTGAGTTCTGGAGAAGTGGTTGTCTTAGTGGAAAAAAACAACTGACCTAGAAGTCAGAAGACCTGGGTTCTAATCACACTCTGGCAGTTACCTGCTATGTGACCTTGGTTAAGCCACTTTGCTCATCTCTACCTCAGTTTCCTCAACTGTAAAAGGGGGATTCAAAACCTGTTCTCCCTTCTAATTAAGGCTGTGAACACCATGTGCGACTTGGGCTGTGTCCGATCTGATTAGCTTTGTATCTATCCCAGTGCTTAAAACAGTGCTTGACACATAGTAAGCATTTAACCAGTGTTGTTGTTGTTGTCTTATGCTGTCGAGTTGTGTCCGACGCATAGCGATGCCACGGACTACATTTCTCCCAGAACATCCCACTTCTGGCTGCAATCGTTCTGGTAGTGGATCCGGGGACTTTTCTATGTAAAAATACAGAAGTAATTTATCATTGCCTCCTTCCACTCATTAAACCTGAGTCTCCACCCTTGACTCTCACCCATGCCTCCTTCCCTTCCCCACAGCACCTGTATAT
Organism: Tachyglossus aculeatus; assembly: GCF_015852505.1. NCBI lineage: Eukaryota > Metazoa > Chordata > Mammalia > Monotremata > Tachyglossidae > Tachyglossus > Tachyglossus aculeatus. The sequence goes on along the minus strand of NC_052067.1, from coordinate 126,561,404 downwards.
ATGTATATGTTTGCACATATTTATTACTCTATTTAGTTTACTTGTACATATCTATTCTATTTATTTTATTTTGTTAGTATGTTTGGTTCTGTTCTCTGTCTCCCCCATTTAGACTGTGAGCCCACTATTGGGTAGGGACTTGTCTCTATATGTTGCCAATTTGTACTTCCCAAGTGCTTAGTACAGTGCTCTGCACACAGTAAGCGCTCAATAAATACAATTGATGATGATGATGATGCCGCTGCTGCCCAGCATGGGTGAGTTTTGACTTGTAGCAGATTACCTTCCACTCACTAGCCACTGGCCAAGCTAGGAATGGAATGGGTTTGTCTCTGCTTGTCTCTCCCTCTCATAGTCGAGACTGGTAATAGTAATAATGATGGCATTTATTAAGTGCTTACTATGTGCAAAGCACTGTTCTAAGTGCTGGGGAGGTTACAAGGTGATCAGGTTGTCCCACAGAGGACTCACAGTCTTAATCCCCATTTTACAGATGAAGTAACTGAGGCACAGAGAAGTTAAGTGACTTGCCCAAAGTCTCACAACTGACAATTGGTGGAGCCAGAATTTGAACCCATGACCTCTGACTCCAAAGCCCATGCTCTTTCCACTGAGCCACGCTACTTCTCCTACCCCTGGAAATACTCCTACTCCTGGTAGAGTACTGGAAATGTCCAGGTGTGACCCTGAGACGATTTAACCAATACTGTATATAAAAAAGAATACAACAGAAGTGGAAGACGGGCTGTGCCACCAAGAACTTTACACTCTAACTTTACACTTACTGTGTGCAATAGCAAGAATATGGGAAAATGAGAAATGAAAATAGAAGTAAATAAAAGGAGTACATAAATTGACATATTGATGGGGGCCCAAGACTGTTAGCCCCATGAGGGACAAGGACTGTGTCCAACCTGATTACCTTGGGAATTCAAAACCTGTTCTCCCTTCTACTTAGACTGTGAACACCATGTGGGACTGGAACTGTGTCTGATCTGATTAGCTTTATATCTACCCCAGGGGTTAGAACAGTGCTTGGCACATAGTAAGTGCTTAACAAATACCACAATTGCAATTAGTAGTAGTAGTAGTTGTCATAGTATTCAGGAGAAACAGCATGGCCTAATGTAAAGAGCACTAGACTGGGAATCAAGAGGCCCAGGTTCAAATGCCAGCTCAGCCACTGGCCCATGGTGTGACCTTGGGCAAGTCACTTAACCTCTCCAGACTTCAGTTGCCTCCTCTGCAAAATGGTGACAAGGTAGCTTGTAAGCTCCATGTGGGACAGGGACTGTGTCTGATCTTATAACCTTGAATCTATTCCATCACTCTGCACATAGTAAGTGCTTCATAAATGCCATTATTAAATTAAAAAAAAAATAGAAGAGCAGCATGGCCTAGTAGAAAGAGAAGAGGACGGGAATCAGGAAACCTGGGTCCTAATCCTGACTCTAACACTTACTCACTGTATAACCTTGGGCAATTAACTTCTCTGTGCCTCAGTTGCCTCATCTATAAAATGGGGTTTGAATACCTAACCTCCTTCCCCATTAGATTGAATTCCGTTTAGGACAGGACCTGTATCATATCTGGTTATCCCATATTTACTCTAGTGCTTTGTTCAGTGCTTAGTACATAGCAAGTGCTTAACAAATACCCAAATTATTATTATTAATCTTAATTTCATCTCTAACTCCTCTCTGTTTTTAATTCTCATATTTACCATGTCACTAAGTTCTGCCATATCTCTCTTGAAAATATTTCCTTTATCTGCTGCTTTCTTTTTACCCACCTTGGATCAAGTTCTTTTCATTTCTCAACTAGATTATTGCAGTACCTTTAGATGTTCTCCCTTCCTGCAGCCTTTTCCCTTCTTCACCTATTTTACACTCAACTGTAATGGGAAATATGGATGGAGGAATGGATTAGTAGGAAAGGTGAGGAATTCAGCTTTACCTATGTTGAATTTGAGGAGGTTGGATCCTAGAAGCAAGGATAAGAATAACAATTTTGGTGTTCGTTAAGCAGTTACTATGCATCAAACGCTGTTTAAAGCACTGGTGCGGATACAAGTAAGTTGGTAGAATACAGTCCCTGCCCCACATGGGGCTCACAGTCTTGATCCCCATTTTACAGATGAGGTAACTGAGGCCCAGAGAAGTAATGTAGCTTGCTCAATGTCACACAACAGACATGTGGCAGAGTAAGAATTAGAACCCATGTCCTCTGACTCCAAGACCTGTGTTCTTCCCTCTACGCTATGCTTCTTGTCACTTTTCCTGGAGACCGACTGCCGGGTTGGAGAGCTTGTGGTCAAAGCTGCCTGTTGGATGGGGAAGCTTGTACTTCTCTAAAATTTGGGTCCTATTTAGTGCAACTAAAGCTAACTGAACCCAATCTGGAACCTCTGTCTGCTGGTTAGTGTGGGGATTCACCATTGACAGGGGAGTCCTTCATGTATAAGCACATAGAGAAAGATCCTTGCAATTTTACTCAAATTACTCTCAATCCAGGATGTTAAAGTTATTCCTACCAGAAGAAAATAAATCTAAACCATCATCTGTTAAAAGCCCTAAAATTGCAAAGTTAAATATTTTTCTTCCTGCTTCTGATCTGTCAGTCGGTGTTATGTGGAAAAACTGGCATTCTTCTAATTCCCAATATGAAATATAAAGAGAAGACTATGAACTATGAGAAAACTCCCATGTGAAGATTCATAGAAGAGCAAGAATAAATCTGCCTAGCCCTATACTTACTGCACTCGAAACCTATCAGAAGAAGGCATCCAAATGAAAGACTTTAGCAGGGAAAGAAAACCATCCTGTCCTCCCAGTCCTGAAAGAGTAATTTCAGGGGAAGAAAAATTCCCCCCACTAACTATATTATTAAAGTGGTATTTCCATAGTGATCTCAGAATAGAGAACAGTAAGTGTCCTGTCAGACACCTCTGTTTAGGAGCGGGTCTAGGATTTTCACGGCAAAGAAAAACATTTGCCATTTTCCCTTCATGGGGCACTCTGGGATCTAACAGTGGTTATTCTATGTTGAGGTCTGAAGGCAGCCCTTATAGAAGAGGGTCTTCTATACATCACTCAGTAACTTCAAAACAAACTCTGTTTCCTCATGGAAATTGTTTGCTCATGTTCCAAGATCCATGAAAACATGTGGAAGGAAGGCATGGAAAAGTGCCAGTTTAGAATTGGGACGCTTGTGTGATAGCAACAATAGCGACATTGATCAGAATCTTCCCTATGGGAAAGTTGTAGGGAATGGGAACTTTTCCCAGTGGAACAGACTCGCTTCCACCTCTATTTTTGGAATAAATACGCTTTTAGAAATCCTTGAAAGGAATGTTTAGTTCACCCAAACCTAAAAAAAGAGTGAAGTTTGTAGGCTTAGGGGATTGATGAGTTCTCATTTCATTCTCCAAAACACCTTTTTCTGGTGGCCACAGAAATCCACTCAACTCTCCCAATTTTTATTCCCTCTAAAAGTTCTCCATTTCTCTTTTCTTCATTCTCTGAATACCAATACTCTAAAAACTTGAGATATTTGGCTTTTTACAAAACATCCTACTAAATGGGTTGGGTGGGTCTTTAGTTTTTTTTAAAATCTTATTAATAATGCGGATCGCTCTTCAACATTTACACTGTACTTTCTATTCACTTCTTAAAACAATTCATAAATCCACTATAGCTCATCTCAATCAAAAGCCTGGGAAACTCACATTATTAGGTCAATTTAACTGGGGCAGTCTGTAGTGAGCAGAAGTTAAATGCCTGGCTAGAATGAATGAGGACCTCTAGGATGGATCTGGGAGAAGGCCTAGATCGGCGACTGAAGGGGACCGAAGAATTTCAATGATTGAACATTTGTGAGTGACTTATGCTAATTAAAATTAAAGAATACCTTGATCAGAAAGCAAAGTAAAAAAAGGCAAAAAAAAATCTGCATGACAACCAAAAGGTAAAACAGGGTCCATGAAGCAGCAAAGCAGAGAAGCAGTGTGGCTCAGTGGAAAACAGCACAGGCTTTGGAGTCAGAGGTCATGGGTTCAAATCCCAGCTCTGCCAATTGTCAGCTGTGTGACTTTGGGCAAGTCACTTAACTTCTCTGGGCCTCAGTTTCCTCATCTGTAAAATGGGGATTAAGACTGTGAGCCCCCCGTGGGACAACCTGATCACCTTGTAACCTCCCCAGCGCTTAGAATAGTGCTTTGCACATAGTAAGCGCTTAATAAATGCCATTATTATTATTATTATTATTATTATTATTATTATTTATGAAGATCTTTTAAAATTCAACATACCACAGTTACTAAATTCCTGTATCTTTCTCTAACCTATCCTTAAAGGATAAAAATAACAACCCAAATTAGAGACCTTCATTCAATATTTCCCATTTTGAACGGACCTACTCGATTATAAGCTCTTTGTAGATAGGGATCATGCCTACCAAGACTCTCACACTCTCCCAAAAATTCATTACAGTAAATGCTCAATAAATACAATTGACTGATTCCTAATCTTTAATCATAATGAAATACTTCCCTTTTAAAGGCATGTCAGTTTGGATCAGTTCTGTGGTTGTAAATGAAAAGTCTGTGATATGTGTTTAGGGAAAGCTTTGCTTCCTCTAATTGATCATTCAATCGAATGGTGTTTACTGACCACCTAATCTGAGTAGAGAGCTTACTAGTAAGTGCTTGGGAGAGTGCACCACAATTGAAAGCCCCAGACCCTGCCTTCTAGGAGCCTACCTTCTAAAAGGGGGAGGCAGGCAGACAGATATGGCCCCCAGTGAGGTTAAAGAAGGAGCATTGTCTGGAGAGGATGAAATCTTCCTAACATGTGCCCGTGCTAATGAATGGCCAAGCGGGGATGGTGGGGTAACAGATTACTGGTTGGTTCAAGAATTATCAACTCACAGGTTGACCAGCAAGGGATCAATCAAAGAGAAGGGAATGCAAATAGAAAAGAGAGAAAGGCAATATTGTCAGTCAGAAAGGTTTAGGTAAAACCAGGAGTACAGTAGTTAACAGCAACCGGTAAAGGCAGAAGATGAGGCCTTCAAAGCAGTTCATCAGAGCAGAATTTATACACATTTCCCAAAAAGGAAGAACTGAATAATTGTCAAATATTCCTATGCAGATAATAATAATCCTAATAGTTATGATTATTTGGTATTTGTTAAGTGCTCACTGTGTGCCAGGCACTGATCTAAGCACTGGGGTAGATACAAAATAATCAGGTTGGACACATAGGGCTCACAGTCTTGATTCCCCTTTTACAGATGAGGGAATCGAGGCACAGAGAAGTGAAGTGACTAGCCCAAGATCACACAGCAGACAAGTAGTGGAGCCGGGATTAGAACCCATGGCCTTTTGGCTCCCAGGCTCATGCTCTATCCACCAGGACAAGCTGCTTCTTCTGTATTCTTTTTTACCCCTTGAAATTTCTTCACAGTGTTCGTTCTCTCACAATCTCTGTGACTCTTCATTCCTACCACCTCATTAGTGAGGAAACCGAGCCAGTTTCTCTGCCTCGTTTACAAACACTGAACCTGGTTTGTGTGCAGTAGGAGCGAAGCTCTTTGAGGGCTATGGGAGGACAGGTCTGGCCTGGATCAGGTAGTAACTGCTCCTTGGGTTTGTCATAATCCCCCACTTCGCATTCATCTGTCATAACAATGACATACCCCTCTTGTTCCGACTAGAACCTTGCTTAAATGAAGACAGACAAGTTTCACAGCTTCATCAGTCACCCCAGAGGATAATGCTTATATAACCGAAAAAACGTTTGTGCTCTTTTGCGGGCAGGGAATTCTGAAAATGTACCTCAAGAAATCCATCTGTGAAATTGGACATCTTTGGGCCTCTACCAGCTATGTTGCATTTCCTCCTATCCCATTCCCTCCCAGCAGTTCACCTCTTTTCAGTAATCTTTGCTGGAACCTTTGCTGTCAGTTGGCTAATTTGGGAAACTCACTTCTCATGGCCCAAGCGGAGTTTGGTGGTAATACCAAACAGTAATTATATCACATATTCCTACTCAAGTAAAGTCTGGTGGGTCACTCGTAGGCTGGGATGGTTAAATTTGCAGAATACTAGAGGAGAAGAAAACTACTACACCACAGCCTTTTCTGTGAATTTGGTCCCTGCCAGACAGAATTCCTTAAAACTGATATACTATTAGAGGATTATAATGAAGTCGCAATCAATTCAGAAAACTAAGGCTATTTCTAGTAAAACAGTGATCCACTTCATGGTTCTCTGCTAATATGAAAGTGAATTGACCTCACTTCATGAGAACTTTAATCCTAAATAATACTTGATAATATTAATAAACACTCCTTTTCCAGTGTTAACCCCACAAAAGTTTCCCCATGAGTATAGATGTATATAAATGAATATAGTTTGACTCGAAGGTATGTATGAGAATTTGGCATTAAAAACTTAATTTCAGAAGGAAAGTCTTGATTCTGCCAAATACAGTGGCTGAAGGAAAACAAAAATTATCTGGCAAACTCAAGCCTCGAACAGGCTATAACACAGCCCCAAAATTAAAAAGTTCAAACCAGATTCTTGGTTCTTACATGCAAAGGATGAACTTTGGTATCCGTGACTTATAGCATCAGAGTCAAGCATTCCAGAAAATATAATTCAATCACTGACAGAGCAGAAATAAAATCTGATGTTATCCCCTATATAGATAAAATACACCCTAAATAGGCAAAAAATTAGAGTGTGAGCAACATGGCCTACAGGATAGAGCATGGGCCTAGGAGTCAGTGAGACCTGGGTTCGAATCCTGGCTCCTCCACTTCTCTGCTGTGTGACCTTAGGCAAGTCACGTCACTTCTCTGTGTCTCAGTTTCCTCACCTGCGTTCCTCACTGAAAGACTGTGAGTCCCATGTGGAACAAGGACTGTGTCCAACCTGATTAGGTTGTTCCTACCCCAGTGCTTAATACAGTGCCTGGCACATAGTAAGTGCTCAACAAATACCATAAAAAAATTCTACAGATTACACATTCAACAAATAGGTGGAGCACAGTCAGAAGAAAAGTGAGGTTTCAAAATCTTTTCAGAGTGTAATTGAACATAAATCCAATAGCACGACCAAACTTGTTCTTGAACGGGTCAAGTAAGTCACAGATGTGACAGATGCTTTCATGAAGGAGTATCTCATTCTGGTAATTCTGGTCTTGTGTTTGGGGTCTGAATAGGAGAGCTGTAAAAGCAATGACGAGAGTCTACTCAAGCACATCAGGTCTTCAGCATAGAAGTTTCGAGCCTCTCCCCTCCTGATGAATGGCTACATCAATTAATCATTAGTATTCAGTGATGACTTTCTTTGTGTACAGCACTGTATGGAATACTGGGAACAACTCACCAGGGGCAAAAGTCACAGTCCCTGACCTCCAGGAGCTAACAATAGAACAGAAAATACAGTAAATAAGTGATTTACGAAGAGTGAAGTAGGAAGAAGTAAAAAAAATAAAAAAATAAACCACCAGAAAGACATACAAATATGGCAGGTTGCAATATCCAAATAACATATAAATATATGGTATTTGTCAAACAGTTTCTATGTTCCGGGCACTGTATTAAGTGTTGGGGTAAATACAAGATAATTGGGTTGGACACAGTACTTGTTCCACCTGGGGCTAACGGTCTAATCCCCATTTCAAGGATGAAGTCACTGAGTCACAGAGAAGTTAAGTGGCTTACCCAAGGTAACACAGAAGACAAATGGTGGAGCCTGGATTATAACCCAGGTCCTCTGATTCCCAGGCCTGTGCTCTATCCACTAGGCCATGCTGCTCCTCAATTTTCTGGATATGGAGTCCATATTTGGGACTATTTAATCAGTCAATCAAATAATGGTATTTATTGAGCATTTACTATGTGCAGAACACTGTTCTAAGTGTTTGGGAGAGTGCAGTACAAGAGAACTGATACAGTCCCTCTTCATAATGAGCTTACAGTCTAGAGGAGGAGACATACATCAATATGAATAAATAATTTAAAGATATGGACATGAATGCTGTGGGGTTGAGGTGGGGTGAATATCAAATGTCCAAGGTCACAGATCCAAATACATAGATGACACAGTAGGGAGAGTGATCCGGGGAAAATAGGGCTTCATCAAGGAAGGCCTCATGGAGAGGATTTGACTTTAATTTTGCTTTGGAGGTGGAAAGAGTGGTGGTCTGGCATACATGGATAGGAAGGGAGTTCTGGGCTCGGTGGGGAATGTGGGAAAAGGGTCGGTGGCAAAATAGATGAGATCTGGGCACAGTGATTAACAGGCACCAGAGGAGCCGAGTGAGCAGGCTGGGCTGTAGTAGGAATTTAGTCAGGTAATAGAAATAGTTTTTCGTACTGTGACATCCAGAGGGACAGGGGGAAGTCTAATTCCCACCAGAATATTCTTTCTTGTAATTTATCCGTAACTTCTGTACTCATGTTAAAGTCTGTCTCCCCCTCTAGACTTTAAGCTCACTGTGGGCAGGGGATGTGTCTACCAACTGTATTATTTTGTACTCTTCCAAGCACAATGCTCTGCATACATTAAGCGTTCAATAAAATGATTGATTGATTCTACTACTTTCATTCATTCAATTGTATTTATTGAGCGCTTACTGTGTGCAGAGCACTGTACTAAGCGCTTGGAAAGTACAAGTTGGCAATGTAAAGAGACGGTCCCTACCCAACAGTGGGCTCACAGTCTAGAAGGGGGAGGCAGAGAACAAAACATATTAGCAAAATAAAATTAATAGAATAAATATGTACAAATCAAATAGAGTAATAAATGCGTACAAACATACATACATATATACAGGTGCGTGGGGAGGGGAAGGAGGTAAGGTGGGAGGGATGGGGAGGGGGAGGAGGGGGAGGGGAAGGAGGGGGCTCAGTCTGGGAAGGCCTCCTGGAGGAGGTGAGCTCTCAGTAGGGCTTTGAAGGGAGGAAGAGAGCTAGCTTGGCGGATGTGCAGAGGGAGGGCATTCCAGGACAGGGGATGATGTGTGCCAGGGGTCGACAGCGGGACAGGTGAGAACGAGGCACGGTGAGGAGATTAGTGGCAGAGGAGCGGAGGGTGCGGGCTGGGCTGTAAAAGGAGAGAAGAGAGGTGAGGTAGGAGGGGGCAAGGTGATGGACAGCCTTGAAGCCCAGGGTGAGGAGTTTTTGCCTGATGCATAGGTTGATTGGTAGCCACTGGAGGTTTTTGAGGAGGGAAGTAACATGTCCAGAGTGTTTCTGGACAAAGACGATCCAGACAGCAGCGTGAAGTATGGATTGAAGTGGGGAGAGACAGGAGGATGGGAGATCGGAGAGGAGGCTGATGCGGTAGTCCAGATGGGATAGGATGAGAGCTTGAACGAGCAGGGTAGCGGTTTGGATGGAGAGGAAAGGGCAGATCTTGGCAATGTTGTGGAGGTGAGACCGCAGGTTTTGGTGATGGATTGGATGTGAGGGGTGAAGTATTTTAGACTGTGAGCCCACTGTTGGGAAGGGACTGTCTCTATATGTTGCCAACTTGTACTTCCCAAGCGCTTAGTACAGTGCTCTGCACACAGTAAGCACTCAATAAATATGATTGATTGATTGATTGATTGAACGAGAGAGCGGAATCGAGGATGACACCAAGGTTGTGGGCTTGTGAGACAGGAAGGATGGAAGTGCCGTCAACAGTGATGGGAAAGTCAGGGAGAGGGCAGGGTGTGGGAGGGAAGACAAGGAGTTCAGTCTTGGACATGTTAAGTTTTAGATGGCAGGCAGACATCCAGATGGCGATGTCCTGAAGGCAGGAGGAGATGCGAGCCTGGAGGGAGGGGGAGAGAGCAGGGGCAGAGATGTAGATTTGGGTGTCATCAGCGTAGAGATGATTGAAGCCGTGGGAGCCAAGGGAGTGAGTGTAGATCGAGAACAGAAGGGGACCAAGAACTGACCCTTGAGGAACTCGTACAGTAAGGGGACGGTAGGGGGAGGAGGAGCCCGCAAAAGAGACTGAGAATGAACGGCCGGAGAGATAAGAGGAGAACCAGGAGAGGACGGAGTCTGTGAAGCCAAGGTTGGATAGGGTGTTGAAGAGCAGGGGGTGGTCCACAGTTTCAAAGGCAGCTGAGAGGTCGAGGAGGATTAGGATAGAGGCTACTACTTCTACAACTAGAGTGGATAGTTCTAAATCAAGGCCTCTTTGATATTAAATTGCAAGGGGAAAATGTGTTAGGACGTTACATAAGCCTTTTCACTGAGTGTTTTCCTGGAGTTTTCTGATGATGTTTGGGGAGAGACCAGGGGCAGGCCAGTTAACTATTTATATTAATGTCTGTCTCCCCTCTACACTGTAAGCCTGTTATGGGCAGGGAACATATCTGCCAAATCTGTAGTGCTGTATTCTCCCAAGTGCTTAGTACAGTAATAATAATAATTACGGTATTTGTTAAGCGCTTATTATGTGCCAAGCACTGTCCTAAGTGCTGGGGTAGGTGCAAGGTAATCAGGTTGTCCCACGTGGGGCTCACAGTCTCAATCCCCTTTTTACAGATGAGGTAACTGAGGCACAGAGAAGTTAAGTGACTTGCCTAAAGTCACACAGCAGACAAGTGGCAGCGCGAGGATTAGACCCCCAATCTTTGACTCCCAAGCCCATGCTCTTTCCACTAGGCCATGCTGCTTATCGCATAGTGACCAGTCAATAAATTCCACTGATTGATTATCACTGATGCCCAACCTGCTGCGGGTGCATTAGTTATAGCTTTCAATTAATTGATCTGACAGTCATACTTATTGAGGGTTGGCCAAGTGCAGAGCATGAAACTAAATACTTGGTAGAGCACAGTACAATAAAGTTGGTAGACACATTCCCTGCTGTCATGGAGTTTACAATAGCAGGGGGAAGACAAAAATTACAGACAGGGGAAGTGGCAGAGAATAAGGATGATAATAATAATAATAATAGTAATGGGATTTGTAAAGTACTTACTATGTGCCAGGCACTATACTAAGCACTGGTTGGAAACAAGCAAGACAGGTTGGATGTAGTCTCTGTCCCACATGGGGCTCACAGTCTTATTCCCCATTTTACAGATGAGGTAACTGAGGCACAGGGAAGTGAAGTGTCTTGCCCAAGGCCACCCAGCAGACAAGTGGTGAAGCTGGGATTAGAACCCATAACCTTCTGACTCCCAGAAACCTGCTCTATCCTTTACGCCATGTTGCTTCCCACAAAGCGCACAAAGTGTTGAGCTGGGGATGGGGTGAACATCAAAGTGCCTAAAGGCTACAGTACAAGCACATAGGAGACACAGAAAGTAAATAGGGTGGAGAAATGAGGGCTTAGCAGTGAAGACCTCTGTTTTGCATAGTATTTGTTAAGCACTTACTATGTTCCAGGCTCATCTCGGAGGAAATATGATTTTAGTAGGGCTTTGAAGATGGGGAGACTAGTGTTCTTTTGTTTTTGAAGGGAGAGGGAGTTATAAAGCTAGAGGGAAAATGTCAGCAAGAGGACAACTGCAAGACAGACAAGATGAAGGCACAATGAGTAGGCTGGTGTTAGAGGAGCAAAGCGTGTGACATAATACTAATTATAGTTATAGTACTTGTTAAGCATTTACCAAGCACTGGAGTAGGTACAAGTTAATCAGGTTGGACACAGTTCCCGTCCCACATGGGGAATCACACTCTCAATCCCCATTTTTACAGATAAGGGAACTGCAGCTCAGGGAAGTGAAATGATTTGCCCAAGTTCACTCAGAAGACATGTGGTAGAGCCGGGATTAGAACCCAGGTCCTTCTGACCCCCAGGCCCAAACTCTATCCACTAAGACAGCAAGGTAAAGTAGGAGGGGGTGAGCTGATTGAGTGCCTTAAGTAATTTCTGTTTGAGGCAAAGATGGATGGTCAACAGTTTGAACTTTTGAAGAGTGGGGAATGCAGACTGAACTTTTTTGAAAAATGATCTGGGCAACAGAGTGAATTGTGGATGGGAGAAGGGAGAGACTAGAGGCAGGGAAGTCAGTGGGTTATGATGAGGGCTTGGATCAGCATGGGAACAGTTTAGATGGAGAAAAAGGGAAGGATTCTAGAGCAGTTATGAAGGTAGAACTGACAGGATTGACAGGCTGAATACTCAGGTTGAATGAGAGGGATACGTCAAGGTAATCATAATAATAATAATGACAGTATTTATTAAGTGCTTACTATGTGCAAACCACTGGGGAAGTTACAAGGTGATCAGGTTGTCCCACGGGAGGCTCACAGTCTTAATCCCCATTTTACAGATGAGTTAACAGGCACAGAGAAATTAAGTGACTTGCCCAAAGTCACACAGCTGACAATCGGTGGAGCCAGAATTTGAACCCCCGACCTCTGACTCCAAAGCCCGTGCTCTTTCCTCTGAGCCATGCTGCTTCTCCAAATCATTCTCAGAGAGATGGTAGTTGAAGCTATGGGAGCAAATGAGTTCTCCAAGAGAGTGGGTGTAGATGGAGAATACTATTTCTCCCTTCTGCATCACCCAAGCACCTAAAGATCTGTACTCTTTGGCCATTTGGTATTCCCCTCACCCTCAGTCCTACAGCACTTATGTACATTAATTCTTTTAATGTCTGTCTTCCTGTCTAGAGAAGCAGCGTGGCTCAGTGGAAAGAGCCCGGGCTTGGAAGTCAGGGGTCATGGGTTCTAATCCCGGCTCTGCCATTTGTCAGCTGTGTGACTTTGGGCATGTCACTTAACTTCTCTGTGCCTCAGTAACCTCATCTGTAAAATGGGGATTAATACTGTGAGCCCTGCGTGGGACAACCTGATCACCTTGTATCCACCCCAGCGCTTAGAACAGTGCTTTGCAAATGCCATTATTATTATTATTATTATTAGACTGTAAGCTCCCTGTAGGCAAGGAATGTGTTTACCAACTCTGTTATACTATAGTCTCCCAAGTGCTTAGCATAGTGGTCTGTACACAATAAGTACTCGGTAAATACCATTGATTGACTGGGAATACACGCTAACTTGGAACTGAGCCTTAAGGATCTCCCATGGTTATGGGGTGGGATTCAGAGGAGAGTCAGTGAAGGAGACTGAGAAGCAATTTTTCATTCCTCTGCCCTTACGCTGATTTTTTTTTTATGGTATTTGTTAAGTGTTTACTTTGTTCCAGGCACTGTACTAAGCACTGGGGTAGACAGAAGTTAATCTGATTGGACACAGTCCATGACCCAAATGGGGCTCACGGTCTTAATCCCCATTTACAGATGAGGTAACTGAGGTATGGTGAAGTTAAATGACTTTAAGTGATTGTAGAAAAACTGCACTTTAGGAAGTTAAATGGGATAGTGAGCTCGGTATGTTGCTAACCTTAAAAGTAGTTCTCCAATTGAAGAAGCCATAAGAAAGAAAATTGAATCACCTTGCTTTCCTTGGGCCATTTCTGAGGGTGCTTTGCTGAACCTTAGTAACCTTAATGGACAATTCTGTTGATGGATGATTAACAGATTAACACATTAAAAAAATATTTTGTATATTTGGTTAACACAATGAAAAATGGAGGTCATTGTTAATTCTTTTTTTCCCCCCAAGAATAACTATCCCAAGAAACCCAAGAAAAAATCTGAAACAGGTAGATGAACTAAGGCAAATGTCAGGATTGAAGTGCTATTATCATCTTATCAGCTCTGAGAGTTCTGGATTTACTGGTTATAGAATGTAAGAGAGCAATGACAACAAAATATATCAACAGTTCAGAGGAAGAATGTTTCAATACCTCTCGCATAAGCAGGAGATTTTATCTCTACAAAAGGTGATTAATCTTTTTTTATAGTGTTTGTTAAGCTTTACTATGTGCCAGACATTGTCCTAAGTGCTGGGGTTGACACAAAGTAATCAGGTCGGATACAGTCCCAGTCCAACTTAGGGTTTGCAGTCCTACTCCCTATTTTACAGATGAGGAAACTGGGGCACAGAGAAGGTAAGTGACTTGCTTGAGGTCACACAGCAGACAAGTGGCAGAGCCAGAATTGGACCCCAGGTCCGTGCTCTTTCCACTAGCCATGCAGCTTCTCAATCAATCCAAGTATTTATTGAGTGTCTACAGTGTGCGGAGCCCAGTAACTAAGCACTCAGTAGACATGAAACCCATGCCAAGAGGACTTCACAGTCAAGTAGGGAAGGCAGACACTAAAATAAATTACAGATAGGAGGAAGAAGGACCTGGGATATGTACACTGATGAAAGATAAAATAATAGGCTATGTACTAAATGTTCATGTGCTAAGGCGATTGTCAAATTTATGTGCATAGGTGGCCCAGAAGTGCTGAGATAGATGTAGAGGTGATATAAGGAGTCCAATGTAGGGTAGGGATTGTCTCTCTCTGTTGCCGAGTTGTACTTTCGAAGCACTTAGTACAGTGCTGTCCATACAGTAAGCGCTCAATAATACAACTGAATGAATGAATGAATGAATTAGAATTAGCCAAAGAAAGCCTCCTGGAGAAGAATTAATTTCAAAAGGTATGATTATGAATGCAGCAAATATCTATATTGTATTTCTGCATAAAGAACAGAATAACGCATAAGACAAAAAACTACAACTACTATTATGAATAATTAACAGATAGATGAATAATAAACCAAGTTAAAGGGATCATCCTTGGGAATTGTACCTGAGATTTGCTTGACCAATCTTCCTAAGAGCCTGGGTGTAGCAGGGTAGACTTTCAACAAGCTTCCAAGAATGTCAAAAATAGCAATCAGCCTAGGACACATCTAAGAGACTGTTGACATTCTATTTAATTGCATAAGGCTCACCTTAGGTAGTCTGCATTATTTTAAACCGCATTTGCAGCATTGTAGAGCACAAAAAGGCAGCTAAGCCATTTCCATTAGCAAAGCTGATTTGGAGCTCAAAGTAAATGTCAAGTAGAACTTTATTGTGCTTTATATAATGGTTTACCATCTAGAAAGATATGATCTAAAACCATTAAGTATGAGAAGGTAAACATTTTAGGAGTCCTTTTTTGCCAAAAGGCACTTCGTCTCTATTTGACAACCCCTTGTATGTGTCTTGATGTTCAGCACTGCGGTGTTCTGAACTGGCAGATATTGTTTGTGACAGAGTCAGTGGGGTTTTGTGGGTGGGTGAAAATTCATAGACGGATCACGAAGACTACTAAAGACTACCATAAATTTAATTTTTTTTGTTTTGTTTCCCCAGGGAGCCTGAAATGAAGAGTACTAGTGGGTCATTTATTCCTCTGTCACATAACATTCTGTTATAAAATGCCGGGAACACCCATTACTCTGGCAATTTACAGGACAAATAAATCTCTTCAACCATCAAGTGCTTGAGATTCATCTTCATAACATAGGAAGCCAGCCAACAGACACACAGAAGTGAAGATAAGACAGTGATGTCCAGCTTCTCACCTCTGCCCACAGAACACAGTAGGAGAATATTTGCCTTACCCGTGGAAAGGAATATTTCCTTGCTTGACCCCATCACTCTCCCCATCTTCAAAACCCTATCAAAATCCTGTTTCCTCCAGAAAACATTCCCTTGGCTAACCTCTGGTTTCCCATCCTGTTCACTGGAGTCCATACACCCTCAACATTTAGGTACTCACCCCAACCATGCCACACTTAGGTATCCTTATACTTGGTTTTTTCCTCTACCTGTAATGTATCCCTGCTTTCCCAGCTCTTACTATCATATCCATTCTCTTCGATCCACTGCAACAGATGAGTAAAGTGTGATTTCCCCTTTCAAAACTCTTTTGTTTCCCTGTTTGGACTTTTCTACCTTTGTTCTACAGCTGATGACACATTCTCCCTGTTGGTCAAATGCAGAAGGAAGGACTCACCAGTCTTGTACTTCTCTTTCCCTTCTGTTCTCCCGCTTTTCAGTCAGTTCTCTATTCTGTAGCACCTCCCACTGAGGACAGAAAAGGGAAAGGAGGGAAAAAATGAAATTCAAGATTAGAAAGCTTTTCTTATTAGCTGTTCTGGTAAAACTTTACAGGTGAAAAAGGAGAAAGTCAAAGGTGCAAAATAAGGTATTTAGGTTGAATTTGGGTTCCATTTATCCACTCATCCCAGTATAAATGGAAAAATCAAGAGTTGACAGAGGTGTTGTATTGGAAGTGAGTTCGGATAGCCATGGTTTGACTTAGGAAATGGATAAAAGTGGACCGTCCCCTCCCTGAATGTAATATCTGTAATATCTATATATTGATATTGTAAAATCTCCCTGCAGGAGAAGCAGCTTTGGCCTACTGGAAAAGCAACATGGCCTAGTGGACAGAGCACAGGTTTGGGAGTCATGAGTTCTAATCCCAGCTCCACCACTTGTCTGCTGTGTGAATTTGAGCAAGTCAGTTCACTTCTCTTTGCCTTAGTTCCCTCATCTGTAAAATGCAGATTAATAATAGTAATAATGGTATTTGGTGAAGCACATACTATGTGCCAAGTACTGTTCTAAGCTCTGGGGTAGATACAAGGTCATCAGGTTATCCCACGTGGAGCTCACAATCTTAATCCCATTTTACAGATGAGCTAATTGAGGCACAGAGAAGTTAAGTGATTCACCCAAGGTCACACAGCTGACAAGTGGCAGAACTGTGATTAGAACCCATGACCTCTGACTCCCAAGCCTGTGCTCTTTTCACTAAGCCATGCTGCTTCTTATCTTATATCTACCCCAACGCTTAGAACAGTGACTGGCATAAAGTAAGTGTTTAACAAATGTCGTAATTATCATTATTATTATTATTATTATTATTATCTGTAATTTATTTATTTATATTAATGTCCGTATCCCTCTCTGGACAATAAGCTCATTGTGGGCAGGGAATGTGTCTGTTTATTATTATAGTGTACTCTCCCAAGTTCTTTGTACAGTGCTCTGCACAGTCAGCACTCAATAAATATGATTGAATGAACGAATTAATGAAAAATTGCTCTCTGCCATGGTCACTGTAACCACTGCCCTTCTCCCTCTCCCTCCAGAAGAAGTCTGCTGACCACCATCATTCTGGATAAAAAAATTTTCAATTTCAAACAATAGAATTTGTTGTATGCTTACTGTGTGCAGAGCATTGTACTAAGCCCTCTCCAGAGTAAAATACAATAAAGTTGACACAATCTCTGCCGTCAAGGAGTGTACGATCAAGCAGAGTAGTCAGACACTAAAATAAATTACAGAAAGGGAGAAGTAATCAAGTTTAAAGAGAGATGCATAAATAGCATGAGTGCTTAAGGGAAGTGTGGGAGTATCCAAGGGCTCAGGTGATGAAGAAGTGCTGTAATGATAATAATAATAATAATAATAATAATAATAATGATGGCATTTATTAAGCACTTGCTATGTGCAAAGCACTGTTCTAAGCGCTGGGGAGGTTACAACGTGATCAGGTTGTGCCACGAGGGGTTCACAGTCTTAATCCCCATTTTAAAGATGAGGTAACAGGCACAGAGAAGTTAAGTGACTTGCCCAAAGTCACACAGCTGACAATTGGCGGAGCCAGGAGTTGAACCCATGACCGCTGACTCCAAAGCCAGGGCTCTTTCCACTGAGCCGCGCTGCTTCTCAGCGCTGCTTTAGTGGCAGTAGGTATGGAGATAGGGTGGAGAAATGAGGGATTAATCAGGGAAGGCTGCCAGGAGGAGATGCACTGCTGAAGTGAGTCATGTGAGTTAGCAATTCCTGGCAACCATTCAACTGACATATTCCTCAGTGACAATATAAATTTGATTCACACTTGGAAGAGTCATAAACCCAGAATGTTTTTACCCCTAGAATAATAATGTCAGCTTCAGAATTATCCTGTCTACTGAGCAAAGAGTTCCAGGATGATGGATATGAAGTATTACCTGAATTGAGATGTGCAAATATTGATTTGCAATGATCAGAGCAACACAAATGTGTTCAGCATGACATGTGAAAAGAGGCAGTGGTGAGATTCCCAACATTGCCAAGATCCGCCCTTTCCTCTCCATCCAAACCGCTACCCTGCTCGTTCAAGCTCTCATCCTATCCCATCTGGACTACTGTATCAGCCTCCTCTCCGATCTCCCATCCTCTTGTCTCTCCCCACTTCAATCCATACTTCACGCCGCTGCCCAGATCGTCTTTGTCCAGAAACGCTCTGGGCATGTTACTCCCCTCCTCAAAAATCTCCAGTGGCTACCAATCAACCTATGCATTAGGCAAAAACTCCTCACCCTGGGCTTCAAGGCTGTCCATCACCTCGCCCCCTCCTACCTCACCTCCTTTTTGTCCTTCTACAGCCCAACCCACACCCTCCATTCCTCTGCCGCTAATCTCCTCACCGTGCCTCGTTCTCGCCTGTCCCGCCGTCGACCCCCGGCCCATGTCCTCCCCCTGGCCTGGAATGCCCTCCCTCCCCACATCCTCCAAGCTAGCTCTCTTCCTCCCTTCAAAGCCCTACTGAGAGCTCATCTCCTCCAGGAGACCTTCCCAGACTGAACCCCTTCCTTCCTCTCCCCCTCCTCTCCCTCTCCATCCCCCCCCACAGCACCTGTATATATGTATATATGTTTGTATTTATTACTCTATTTATTTTACTTGTACAATTTATTTTATTTTGTTAATATGTTTTGTTTTGTTCTCTGTCTCCCCCTTCTAGACTGTGAGCCCACTGTTTGGTAGGGACCATCTCTATATGTTGCCAACTTGTACTTCCCAAGCGCTTAGTACAGTGCTCTGCACACAGTAAGCGCTCAATAAATATAATTGACGATTAAGTGCTTTTTATGTGCCAAGCACTGTTCTAAGCACTGGTGGGGGGAGGGGGATACAAGGTAATCAGGTTGTCCCATGTAGGGCTCACAGTCTTGATCCCCATTTTACAGATGAGGTAACTGAGACACAGAGAAGTTAAGTGACTTGCCCAAAATCACACAGCTGACAAGTGGTAGAGTCAGGATTAGAACCCACAACCTCTGACTCCCAAGCCCGTGCTCTTTCCACTGACCCACGTTGCTTCCAGTTTAGTGAACTGGATGTGGGGACATCTAATCTGGGAAGACCGAGCTTTTGGACGATTCAGTGAAGCACAGCCTCATTCACTCATTCAATCGTATTTATTGAGCACTTACTGTGTGCAGAGCACTGTACTAAGTGCTTGAAAAGTATGATACAGCTATAAAGAGAGACAATCCCTGCCTACAATGCTCTCACAGTCTAGAAGGGGGAGACAGACATTAATACAAGTAAACAAGCATCAATATAAATAGAATTATATCCCCCCGTCTTACCACCTTCCCTTCCCCATAGCACCTGTATATATGTATGTTTGTACATATTTATTACTCTATTTATTTTACTTGTACATATCTATCCTATTTATTTTATTTTGTTAATATGTTTGGTTTTGTTCTCTGTCTCCCCCTTCTAGACTGTGAGCCCACTGTTGGGTAGGGAGTGTCTCTATATGCTGCCAACTTGTACTTCCCAAACGCTTAGTATAGTGCTCTGTTCACAGTAAGCACTCAATAAATACAATTGATTGATTGATTGAGTGAGTGCTGTGGGGCAGGGTGAGTGGGGAGAGCAAAGGGAGTGAGTCAGGATAATGTGGAAGGGAGTGGGAGCAGAGGAAAAGTGGGGCTTAGTCTGGGAAGGCCTCTTGGAGGAGGTGTGCCTTTAGTAGGGCTTTGAAGGGGGGCAGAGTGATTGTCTGGCGGATTTGAGGAGGGAGGGTATTCCAGGCCAGAGCGGCAAGACAGGCAAGATTGAGGCACAGTGAGAAGGTTAGACAATGTGATGTGGCTGTGTGCTTTGAGACAACAGTGACAGTGACAGACAGATCAGCTAGCCAAAAAACAGAGAAGCAGTGTGGTCCAGTGGATAGAAATAGGCCTGTGAGTCAGAAAGACCTGTGTTATAATCTTGGCTCCACCACTTGTCTGCTGTATAAACTTGGGCAAGTCATTTAAATTATCTGTGCCTCGATTACTTCATCTGTAAAACGGGCAGATGTGAGAACCGTATGGGACATGGACTGGGACATGGCTGGGACATCCCAGCTCTGCCACTCGTCAGCTGTGTGACTTTGGGCAAGTCACTTCACTTCTCTGAGCCTCAGTTCCTTCATCTGTAAAATGGGGATTGACTGTGAGCCCCACGTGGGACAACCTGATCACCTTGTACCCCCCCCAGCGCTTAGAACAGTGCTTTGCACATAGTAAGCGCTTAATAAATGCCATTATTATTATTATTATTATGGACTGTGTCCAACCTGATTAGCTTGTCTGTACCCTAGTGCTTAGGATATTGCCTGGCACATAGTAAGCACTTAACATATACCACCAAAAAAAAAAAAAATTCAGGAGAGGGGCTTATTCTCCTTTAGCACAGGCTTTGAAGATGATTGGGAGACCAAAAGGTAAACTCTGAAGTAATGCCATGTTCTGCAAGCTGACTTTTTCAACACAACAATGAATTGTCTTAGACAGCACAGATGGAATTGTCAGTGATGCAACCCTCTTTTTGACCACATTCACACACTGATAGTCTCTTACCATCAACAGTAGCATCTTTGTAAAGAATCATATTTTCCCACATATGTCTAACCACATATATGGAGATACTGGGATATATGGATTTGTACACCAGAACATATTCTGAAAAGCATTGGTTTTTATCAGTATTAAATTCAATTCCGCAGCAGCATTTTTAACTAGATGCCCCTAAAGGTCTTCCACAACATCCCAATCCTATGCAATTCTTAGGGAAAAAATAACATATCACAACATTTTCAAAAGCAACGATTAAAGACATGGTGGATCTTGGAGGAAGTTCTGCCCAATTTAGGTCAGATTTTCAAGAGGTTGAAGAGTCAGATTTGTAAAGAAAAATGTAAGGTGGAAAGTCAGGAATGCAGGTAAGTTGTAAGGTGGAAGGCCGGGTGTAACATGGAAAGTCAGGCCAGCAGATAGTAAAGGGTTAGATCCTGTGGAAGAGACTACTGATCACTGGAAGAAAGCAAGTCACTTCACTTCTCTGTGCCTCAGTTACCTCATCTTCAAAATGACCTTGAGTCCATGTGGGACATAGACTGTGTCCAACGTAATTTGCTTGTATCCACCTCAGCACTTGGTACAGTGCCTAGCGCATAGTAAGCACTTAATGAATATCGTAGTTATTATTATTACTACAAGGGGCAGAAGGGCATCAGATCACCCTTGTGAGTAATTGGCTCTCCATGCCATTTCTTTGGGAAGAATAGGAAACTTCTCTGAAAGGTCCATGACCACCACACTGCCATGAAAGGGGCAGGCAGAGGATTAGGGGTGTATAAATAGCAAAATAATTCAACCTATATAATAATAATAAAGTAATGGCATTTATTAAGTGCTTACAGAAGCACTGTTCTAAGCGCTGAGCACTGTTCTAACCTATATCAAGTCTTCTCATCTGTTGGTGGTCATGTTGAGTGCACCCAAAGGAAAGGGGCTGGATAATGTAGCATTAAGTCTGCTCTCCAGCAGTTAACTGGTGCAGCAGCTGTCTTCAGGGTGCACTGAAGTAAGGTTGGGGTATGTAGAGATAAAAGAAATATTGGTTTCAACCAAGGGATTTTTTTAGGTACTTTGCTACAGAGGGGAGCACCATGGGAGTTTTGGCCACCTAGATAGGTTTCCCATAACAATGACCTAATGGAAATAGCCCAGACTGAGAGTCCGGGATTCAAGAAACAAATTCCAAACTCTGTGGGAGAACAGGTATTGATTGAATCTCCATTTTACATATGAGGAAACTGAGGCACAAAGAAGCTAATAAAAATTGTGGTATTTGTTAAGTGCTTACACTGTCAGATACTGTACTGTGCACTGGGGTAGGTACAAGCAAAGCAGGTTGGACACAGTGCATGTCCCACATGAGGTTCACAGTCTTAATGCCTATTTAACAGATGAGGTAACAGGCACAGAGAGGAGAAGTGACTTGCCTGTGGTCACACAGCAGACAAGTGGTGGAGCCAGGAATAGAATCCAGGTCCTTCTGACTCCTGTCTCAAGGCCAGACTGTTTCTCAACAATATCCTGAACTTATTATTGGCTTTATTACTAGTAGCTCATAAATTAGGGCCCAAATTACCAAAGCTGGAACCCACGCTAATGAGCCTGAAAACGCATTCACAAGCTAATTCAATTGGGTCTATAATGTGCGAAACCTGGAACACAATAAGCCAAATTTCTGAGTATAGCCTGATGATGAGGGAGAATTTATTGTGCGGGCAATTAAAATTGCATCATAGAAATAATGATCAGTGGTTTAATTACTTTCCTTTGTTGTGAACTTAGATCAGTATCTGCGATCTGTTTGTTTTTATTTGAGCTCTTTTCTTTTTCCCTTCTAGGGAAGACATTGCGTGACTGCCGGCTCAGGATGCTCAGCGGCACTTGGCAGTTGAAGTGGACTGCACCAAGAAAATGACATCTCCCCCGTGCCTGAGGGACTAGAAAGATTCCGAACAAGTCAACCCAAAATTGGAGTGAAAATCAAATCAACTGCCACTTAAATTTGTGCCCAAACTGTTGAACGCCTTCCGAATCCGCTTCAAATTCTTTGAAATTGGAGTTGGACTGAATGATTAGGAAGCAGTGTGGCCGAGTGGAAAGAGTTCAGTCCTGGGAGTCAGAGGAGTTGGGTTCAAATCCTGGCTCTGTCACGTGCCTGCTCGTGTGACCTCAGGCAAGCCACTTAACTTCTCTATGCCACAGTCCCCTCATCTGAAAAATGGGGATTCAATACCTGTTCTCCCTTAGAGGCTCAGGTAGTATCTGATTACTGAGTATGAATCCCAGGGCCTAGGACAGAGCTTTGCACATAGTAAGCATTTAACAAATACCACAATTCTTTGAAATGAGTCCACTATGTGCTCCTTTCCTGGGCTTAGCTGCTCAATTAGTTGACACTGTTAATGTTCTTCTATGGGTGAAAAGTTCCAAGCATTATTATTATTTCATCTTATGCCATTCTAAATTGAGAACCAAAGCTGTGTGAGAAACAAATTCAAAATATTCTATGATTGGCAGTTTGAGGAGCATATCTGAAATATAAAGAATCTCTTCTTTGGAGGAGCCTTCTGAAAGGTCTTCCGGGGGAACCAATCTCAACATTGACTGCATTGCTATAGTCTCCCAAAGTCTGTTCTGTTTTTTATTTTTCTGTTTTTTGATAGTCTTTATGCAGATCAAGCAGTTCAGATACACAACCATCCACCCCTAAGGAGCCAGTCTCTTCAGTAACCAGTAAAGCTTCCATTTTCAGATTGCCCATCAAAAACTATTTTAACATTCTGCCTTCTTATTTCTGTAGGTGTTTTTAAGTAGAGGCAAGAGCTCTGCTTTAATGCTGTTTTAATTGTTACATCTGGTTGGAATAAAGATGCCAATGCAGAGTACTTGAAAATTAAGAGTATGGGGATGAAGAAGAAAAGTAATTTTTGGTAGGTAACAAATGCTTATTCACCAGTAAGTTCTAGCAACAGCTCGCACTAGTCTACGTTACTAGCAGGCAGTTTCACTTGATACAATGTATATTTATCTTTGTTTATGGGACATTTTAAACTTTTAGATTTTATTTTTGGTTTTACACCTCAGATTATTCGTACTGGCCAGTGGCTCTTTCTTTAGAACTAGTTCTGTATCATTCTGAGTTGCTGCTGGAATTCTCGCTCTTGGTTATCTCTGCACTTCATTTAAAGCCATTTTTAAAGGGCGGTTCACCTTTTGCTGCTCATTGGTGATCTGAGAATCTACTGAAACTGAAAATTCCAAATGCTGTCAAATTATTTTTAAGACGTCTGTCCCTGTGATTCAGCTGAACTCTTTATCACTGCAGAAGCCATTAAATTAAGGTGGTTTTTATTCTTTTCCAGTTATATGCACGATTGCTTTGCTTACGTGATATTGGCATATGTGTATGGCCCTTCTAAACTGTGAGCCCGTTGTTGGGTAGGGACCATCTCTTTATTTTGCCAATTTGTACTTTCCAAGCGCTCAGTACAGTGCTCTGCACACAGTAAGCGCTTAATACGATTGAATGAATGAATGAAAATGTCCTGTCATAAGATCTGTGGGTGATATCACACATACAGTCCATTAAGGATCCTCCGTGCAAATTTGGAAACTACATTTGGGTAAACCTAAACTATTGAAATCAGTCCATACCCCTGGCATCTTTTGGAATTATCCTTAGTGCAGATGCTTTAAAACAGGGACTATATATGTTCAAATGATAGGCATATCATTTTTTTAGCCATTGGATGTTTACCCTCAGGGTACCTGTATTTCAAAAGTATCATTGTTTTTATACAATATTTTTCATTTTCTGAGTCAATTTGTAACTATATATAGCTATAAACCTAGGAGAACAGACATCCTTAATTACACGGTGGTAACTAGTGGAAATAGCATGGCCTGGGAGTCAGGGGACTTGACTTCTAGTCTTCCATCTGCCTGTTGTCTCCTGGGTGATGTTAGACACGTCACTTCACTTCCCTGTGCCTCAGTTTGCTCATATGCGAAATAACGTTGCACTGCCAAATTCTGCCCTCCCCTGTCTTTCCCATCAATGTAGACAGCACCACTATCCTTCATCTCACAAGCCTATAACTGTGGCATTATCCTTGACTCATCTCTTTCCTTCAACCCCCATATTGAACCTGTCACCAAATCCTGTTTGTTCTCCCTTCACAAGTTTGTTAAAATCTATCCTTTCCTCTCCATCCAAACTGTTACTATGCTATTCCAAGCACTTATCACATCAAGAAGCAGCATGGCTTAGCGAGAAGCAGCGTGGCATAGTGGAAAGAGCAAAGGCTTGCGAGTCAGAGGTCATGGGTTCTAATCCCGCCTCCACCACTTGTCTGCTGTGTGACTTTGGGCATGTCACTTAACTTCTCTGTGCCTCAGTTACCTCATCTGTAAAATGGGGATTAAGCCTGTGAGCCCCACATGGGACAACCTGATAACCTTGTATCTACCCCAGCGTTTAGAACAGTGCTTGGCATATAGTAAGTGCTTAAATACCATTATTATTATTATTATTATTATCCAACCTTGACTACTGCATCAGCCTCCTCGCTGACCTTCCCACCTCCTGTCTCTCTCCACATCAGTCCATACTTCATTCCGCTACCCGGATAATTTTTCTTAAAAAAAAAAAAAACTGCCAGCACACATCTCCCCTCTCCTTAAAAATCTCCAGTAGTTGCCCTTACACCTCCACATCAAACAGAAAACACTTTACTCTTGGTTTTAAAGCAATGAATCACCTTGCCTGCTCCTACCTTACTTTGTTGATTCCTACTACAATCCAGCCTGTACACTTGGCTCATCTGACAACAACTTAGCTCCAACTCATATTGTCTCGCATAGCGGCTGAATCTGCCTCTGTCTCCACACTTTTCTACCTAGCTCTTAATACATTCTTGGTTACTGTCAAAGCAAAATGCACTTGATAGAGGGAATGCTCCTCAGTCCGAGCACTTTAGGGCTGAACTGTTTCCTTGGTTTCCTGGTTGGCTGACCCTTTCCTTCACAGCTACTTCTGGCTATTGCTAGGTGGAGCATGCTGGAAGTGATGAGGGACTGAGAGCATTTCTGGTCTACCCTACCATGAAGTGAGTTGTGGAGCTGCCATCTTGGCCACCTCCTCAGGGGACAGGGCAGCCCAGCTTCTCAACTAGCTTCCTCCAGTGGAGGCAAAGCCAGCATCGTCTTCATCACAGTGATGCGAGCCCACTGTTGGGTAGGGACTGTCTCCATATGTTGCCAACTTGTACTTCCCAAGTGCTTAGTACAGTGCTCTGCACACAGTAAGTGCTCAATAAATACGATTGATTGATCACAGTGCCCCCAGGAATGGATGGCCATGTCAGAGAGCATCAGTGATTCCAATAAGAGCCATATGTAGCTCACAATCAATCAATTTGTGAATCTGAGAACAGTAGGTGTTTCTGGGAAATTGATTCTAGATAATAATAATAATGATATTTGTTAAGTGCTTTCTGTGTGCAAAGCACTGTTCTAAGTGCTCGGGGGATACAAGGTGATCAGGTTGTCCCACGTGGTGTCACAATCTTAATCCCCCTTTTACAGATGAGGTAATTGAGGCACAGAAAAGTTAAGTGACTTGCCCAAAGTCCCACAGCCAATAAGTGGTGGATCCTGGATTAGAACCCATAACTTCTGACTCGCAAGCCCATGCTCTTTCCACTGGGCCGTGCTGCTTCTCTAGCCACGCTGCTTCTCTAGATGCCTTTACCTTTTAAGTAGCTTAACTGTTATCTCTGATTTCAACTCTGAAAAGATGTAAAAGTCAAGAAGGAACCAATGACTTCCGCATAAGAGATAGGTAAATATGTTAGAGAAAATAAGGTGATTTGCCACCTCTCTGGACTAGCATATGGGACACATTCCTAGGCATTAATGCACACTGCATCAAAAAAAAAAAGCTTCATTGGACTTTTGAGTTGTTGGACAGGTTGCCATGGAAGTAGGAAAACAGACAACTAAAGTTCCATGGATACAAGGTTTGCCACCACGATGTCGTTCATCATGTAAACATCTGGAACATCAGGCAGCCGATTACTAGCCCATATTGCTCTGGATTGCTCCCCCCCACCCCCCTTCAGCTTCCATCCTTCTAGAAGAGACAAAGGAAAAAGGAAATGGGAGGCTGAAATGGCAATGACCATCCCTCGTGTGTGGCAGTAGATACCAAAGTAGCAAGTAGACATGGCCTGCATGGTGCATAGCATCAGCATTGATGCCTAGGCTGATATTAAGCTGACTTCGTGTGACCTTGGGCAAGTCATTTCACTTCTCTGTGACTTAAGTGCTTAATACAGTGCTTTGCACACAGTAAACACTCAACAAATACAATTGAATGCCCATCTCTGGCATTGTTTTATGTTTGGAGAAGCAGATATTTCCCTGGAAGCCCCCAGGCTTTCTGTCACTGCAGCATCCAATACAGTCTGTGGTTCCTCAGGTCAACTCCTCTCCCTAGCAGATCTACTTGCCCCTCTCACTCCCTGATAATAATAATAACAATGTGGCAATTTTTAAGCACTTACAAGCAGAAGCAGCACGGTGTAGTGACTAGAGCCCAGGCCTGAGAGTCAGAAGGTCATAGATTCTAATCCTAGCTCCATCGCTTGTCTACTGTGTGACCTTGGACAAGTCACTTCATCATCATCATCATTATCATCAATCGTATTTATTGAGCGCTTACTATGTGCAGAGCACTGTACTAAGCGCTTGGGAAGTACAAATTGGCAACATATAGAGACAGTCCCTACCCAACAGTGGGCTCACAGTCTAAAAGGGGGAGACAGAGAACAAAACCAAACATACTAACAAAATAAAATAAATAGAATTGATATGTACAAATAAAATAGAGTAAAAATTATGTACAAACATATATACATATATACAGGTGTTGTGGGGAAGGGAAGGAGGTAAGATGGGGGGATGGAGAGGGGGACGAGGGGGAGAGGAAGGAAGGGGCTCAGTCTGGGAAGGCCTCCTGGAGGAGGTGAGCTCTCAGCAGGGCCTTGAAGGGAGGAAGAGAGCTAGCTTGGCGGATGGGCAGAGGGAGGGCATTCCAGGCCTGGGGGATGACGTGGGCCGGGGGTCGATGGCGGGACAGGCGAGAGCGAGGTACGGTGAGGAGATCAGCGGTGGAGGAGCGGAGGGTGCGGACTGGGCTGTAGAAGGAGAGAAGGGAGGTGAGGTAGGAGGGGGCGAGGTGATGAAGAGCCTTGAAGCCCAGGGTGAGGAGTTTCTGCCTGATGCGCAGATCTGCCTGATGCGCAGACTTCACTTCTCTGGGCCTCGGTTACCTCATGTGTAAAATGAGGAATGAAACATGGGACAGGGATTGTGTCCAACCCAATTTTCTTGAATCCACCCCAGAACTTAATACAGTGCCTGGCACATAATGGCAATAATAATAATAATAATGTGTTAAGCATTGCATTTAGTGCTGGGGTATTAAGCACATACTAGACGTCAAGCACCGTACTTAATGCTGGGGTAGATCGAGTGCTTACTGTGTACAGAGCACTGAGGAGAGTCCAATACAACAGAGATGGTAGACACTTTCCCTACACACAAAGAGCTTTCAATCAACACAGGGAGACAGACAAAAATAAACATAAATCAGTGAATTTTGGATGTGATTATAAGTGTTTTGGGAACTGAGAGTAGGGTAGATCTGAAGTAAATTGATCTGACACAGTCCTTGATTCCGAGTGGGGCTCACAGTCTTCAGTGGAGGCAGACCGGTCATTGAATCCCCATCTTACAGGTGAGGTTTGTCAGGTATGTAACTTCCATGATAAATTCATTCATTCATTCAATCGTATTTATTGAGCACTTACTGTGTGCAGAGCACTGTACTAAGCACTTGGGAAATACAAGTTGGTGACATATAGAGATGGTCCCTACCCAACAATGGGCTCACAGTCTAGAAGGGGGAGACAGAGAACAAAATGAAACATGTGGACAGGTGTCATCAGAAGTAAATATGTATAAGTAAAATGGAGTAATAAATCTGTACAAATATATATACAGGTCCTTTGGGGAGGGGAAGGAGGTAGGGCAGGGGGGATGGGGAGGAGGAAAAGAAAAAGGGGGCTTAGTCTGGGAAGGCCTCTTGGAGGAGGTGAGCTCTCAGTAGGGCTTTGAAGGGAGGAAGAGAGCTAGCTTGGCAGATGTCAGAAGGAGGGCATTCCAGACCAGGGGGAGGATGTGAGCTGGGGGTTGACAGCGGGACAGGCGAGAATGAGGTACAGTGAGGAGGTTGGCAGCAGAGGAGTGGAGGGTGTGGGTTGGGCTGTGGAAGGAGAGAAGGGAGGTGAGGTAGGAGAGGGCGAGGTGATGGACAGCCTTGAAGCCAAAATTGAGGAGTTTTTGCTTGATGCCTAGGTTGACAGGCAGCCACTGGAGATTTTTGAGTAGGGGAATAGCATGCCCAGAGTGTTTCTGCACAAAGATGATCCAGGCAGCAGTGTGAATTATAGACTGAAGTGGGGAGAGACAGGAGGATGGGAGATCAGAGAGGAGGCTGATGCAGTAATCCAGTCGGGTTAAGATGAGAGATTGAACCAGCAAGGTAGCTGTTTGGATGGAGAGGAAAGGGTGGATCTTGGCGATGTCGCGGAGGTGAGACCGGCAGGTTTTTGTGACAGATTGGATGTGAGAGGTGAACGAGAGAGCAGAGTCAAGGATGACACCAAGGTTGCGGGCTTGTGAGACAGGAAGGATAGTAGTGCCATCTACAGTGACGGGAAAGTCAGGGGGAGGGCAGGGTTTGGGAGGGAAGATAAGGAGTACAGTCTTGGACATAAATGACCATGAGTGTCCAAAAGTAGATAACATGACCTATGGTGAGACCAATAAGCCCTTTCACAGGGTGCTCATATCAAGATTGTCCCTTACTGGTTCTATCGACACAAACAAAATGTCCAAATTCAAGATAGGATCCTTGATATTGTGTCAGCAGAGTTAACGTCATGAAGTTCAAAAACAGAATTTCAAACAGCATCAAAACTTCTATCCTTTAGTTTTATTCATTATCTATGAAGAAGTTTTCATATTTCTTTAGAAAATAGTTCAAACATTTTCCAAAATCCTGTATAATATTTTCATTTATTTTATTTATTAATGCCACAATATGGGATTATAACTGGCAGGGCAATCCTCTAATTGTGTTGGCAAGATTGTGAGAAAGAAATAATGTTAAGAGTGAATCCACTTAGGTTATATTAAACTGCCAAGGCACTTAAAAAGATGTAGAGGTGATGTACTTAATGTGTAGAACGGAATACAATGTCAAAGTGGGAACCAGAAAACTTCAGTTTTATTCCTGGATATTTTGCTGAGGTTCCATCACTTTGTTTCAATTTCAGGACTTCTTCAGCTGTAAAGAAGTAATTATTCTTCCTATGGCATTTAATGCATGGCCCAGCTATAAAGTAATTCCATGGATAGAAATATTTTAAAAGTGGAAGTGAGATGAATGATTATTGAGCAAGAGAAGCAGCATGCCTCAGTGGAAAGAGCACGGGCTTTGGAGTCAGAGGTCATGGGTTCAAATCCCGACTCCACCAATTGGCAGCTGTGTGACTTTGGGCAAGTCACTTCACTTCTCTGGGTCTCAGTTCCCACATCTGTAAAATGGGGATTAAGACTGTGAGCCCCCCGTGGGACAACCTCATCACCTTGTAACCTCCCCAGCACTTAGAACAGGGCTTTGCACAGAGTAAGTGCATAATAAATGCCACCATCATTATTATTAACAAGAAAAAAGGAGATATTTTAGTAGGTATGCAAATGAGTGTAGGATCATAAATCCAGAACCTTAAAATAGCTATCTCAAGTCTAAAGGACCTCATGGGGGGGGGGGGGGGGGGGGGGGGGGGGTGTGTGGGTGTGTGTGTGTGTGTGTGTGTGTGTGTGTGTGTGTGTGTGTGTGTGTGTGTGTGTGTGTGTGTGTGTGTGTGTGTGTGTGTGTGGTGGGGGAGTTGTAAAACTATTCATCCATTTAAAATAGACACTTTTTTAATGGTATTACTTTAGTGCTTGCCAAGTACCTGGCATGGTACTAAGAGCTGAGGTAGATACAAACTAATCACACAGGACACAGTCCATGACCCACATGGGGCTTACAGTCTGGATACCCATTTTACAGATTAGGTAACAGAGGCACAGAGAAGTGAATTGACTTGACCAAGGTCACACAGCAGAAAAGTGGCAGAGGAGGAAGAACTCAGGTCCTCTGCAACTCAAACCAGTGCTCTTTCCACTAGTCCATGCTGCTTTAAAATACTCTCCATTTTCAGTTATTTGATAGCAACTTTAGCATCCTGTGAGATGAGTGTTCTGAAAAGAGAGTATAGTTTCTGAAATCTAGATTAAAAAATTAACTGGCTAGTGGTTTATTTTCTACTTACAAAAGAGTCAGAGAAATAGCAGAACTCTTCCAACAGAGGATGCTCATGAGATACTATTGCTGCTGCTGCTGATGACGACGACGAGCAGGCCATTATTGGTTTACAAAAAAAAAAGGAATCATCCAGCTGAACAACTGAGCATTCTATTTCTGATGGGTGCCATTCTCAATGACTGGAGGAAAACTGTCATATTTGTCCTCTCTGACATCATAGTAATTGTCTTTTTTAGCCTGTAGACTGTAAACTCTTTGGAGGCAGGGGTCATGCCTACCAACTCATATTATACTTCCCCAAGAGCTTAGTATAGTTCTCTGCACATTGTCAGCACTCAATAACTGTCACTGATTGATTAATTGATTGCCAAGACACTGTGCTAAGCTCTAGAGAAAAATATAAGAAAATCGGACAGGTAGGTTCCCTGTCTTATACAATACCTCACAATCATTCATTCAATCGTATTTATTGAGCACTTACTGTGTGCAGAGCACTGTACTAAGCGCTTGGGAAGTACAAGTTGGCAACATATAGAGACGGTCCCTACCCAACAGTGGGATCACAGTCTAGAAGGCGGAGACAGGCAACAAAACAAAACATATTAACAAAATAAAATAAATAGAATAAATATGTACAAATAAAATAGAGTAAAATACGTACAAACATATATACATATACACAGGTAGTGTGGGGAGGGGAAGGAGGTAAGGTGACGGGGAGGGGGAAGGGAGAGCACGTATTCCCCTTGTACAGATAAGGATACTGAGACACAGAGGTGAAGTGATTTGCCCAAGGTCATACACAGGCCAGAGGCAGAGCTTGGTCTTGAACAGGAATTTCCAGATTTTGAGCCTTTATGTGGCTTAGTGGAATGAGTACAGGCCTTGGAGTCAGAAGGATCTGAGTTCTAATCCTCACTCTGTCACATGTCTGCTGTGTGACCTTGGGCAAGTCACTTCACTTCTCTGGGCCTCGGTTACCTCATCTGTAAAATGGGGGTTAAGAATGAGAGTCCCATGTGGGACAGGGATCGTGTCCAATCTGAATGCCTCATGTCTCTCCCAGAGCTTAGAACAGTGTTTGTTGCATAATAAATCCTTAACATGTACAATCATTATTCTTCTTATTATTTGCACTAAGCCATGCTTCCTCCCTTGTCAACCATTTCAATGAATCAGAAAGTTTCAGGCAGTATCCTTCCTTTCGTACTAATTACCCATCATGAAATTGTGGTAGAGGGTTTAGCTATCTGAAGCACACCTTAGATAGCTAAAGGTCTAATGAACTTCTAATGTCCTGATCTTTGTTCTCTTATCTCCCTATCCTGGATCTATCAACCAGGAATTTACCTGGATTCTTCTTTATTATATAGTCTGCCTATAGGGCTTCCTATAGTTATGCGTTTCATGTGCTTCATTCATTCAGTCCTATTTATTGAGCACTTACAGTGTGCAGAGCACTGTACTAAGCTTTTGGGAAAGTACAACAGTAAACAGCAACATTCCCTGACCACAGTGAATTTACAATCTAGGGGGCGGGGCGGGAGCCAAAGACAGACACCAATACAAATAAATAAAATTACAGATATTTACATAAGTGCTGTGGGTCTGGGAGAGGGAAAGCTCAAAGGGAGCAAGTTAGGGAGGAATGGGAGATAAAAGTGGGGCTTAGCCTGGGAAGGCCTCTTGGAGAACATATGCCTTTAATAAAGCTTTGAAACGGGGGAATAATTGTAAATGCTCACTGTGTGAAGAAGTATTTCTTTCTGTTAGTTTCAAATTTGCCATCTTCAAGCATAAGTGCCCTTTCATCCTGTTGATTTGGGGGTTTGGAGACAAAAATTCCACTTGCTCCCTGTCCTCACTTTAGGTGATTTCTATTTTTCAATCATGTCTCTTTACAGCATGTGCCTTCCCAGATCTGGTTTCCTCATACAGAAACTTCTCCATTCTCTCCTCGTATTACCTGTTTCTCTCCAGTTTCCAAGCCATGAAAACTAAAACTGTACATGCCATAGTTTTGCCCTGTGGAAGAATGATGTTTTCTTGTTTATGCCTGGATATTCTTCCAGCTAGTGCCCAGACTCTTCTTCTCACCAACAGATTCAGGACCAGCTCACAACCCAACAAGGTACTTGGGAAAATCATGGCTGAATAAAGTGCCTTGAGATTTAGAGATGGCTACCAAATCTAATCGCCAACAAAACTCCTTTATAGGAAAGACTAGCCTCTTTCTATGGGAACCCCCCCCCCCCCCCCCGCCCAACCAGGTAGATAAGGAGATTACATAATTAATTCTAGAAAAAAACTAGAAAAATCTGACCTGCAAATGAACTTAGGTTACAAAAAGAGGCTACAGATTAGATCACGGCTAGTAGAGCCAAATAGGAAGTCCGCTTGGAAAGATGAGAACGTATTTTTCATTGAGGATTTTTAAAAATATTATTGATTCTCTCTAAGGAAGAGAACCTAGCATGCCAATGCCCCAGGATGACTGGTAGATCTGACCCCAGGAGTCAGACCAGATCCAAAGCGATGTAGAGTTGTGTTTAGATTTCTAGTCTCCTGCTTGATTATTGCTTGTGGTGAATTACCTGTGGATTGCCTGGAACATTGCCATGTGTACCCTTGTGCCACAGGCAGTCCGGTAATAAACAAATTTATTTGTTAGTAGAATGTTCCAATCAGAGGTATGGCTCTGGGAAATCTATAAAAGCATAATTAACTGGTAACCTTCCCTTCTTGGGGGTCCAGAGTGCGAACCAGAGACAGGCAAAGCCTGTGATGTCCAAAAAGCCACCAACCCCCATGATATCCTAATATAAATGTAAAATATTGTTATCATTCCTCCAATCTGAGCCCCCTCTTGAGCTATGACCAGGGGACCCCAATTAATCCAATACACGAAAACAGATATACTCTCAATCCAAACAACTCCAGAATGATCTGTGTTAGCCACGACATCTGTAAACTATTCTACAGAGCCCTCAATAATAGAATAACACAAGATCTGACCAGGAACAAAAACAGTTCTAAAAGCCAAATTGGATTCCTCATTGGAAAATGAACTTCAGACCACATCTTTAACCTACAGACTGTTAGTAAGAGAGATATAAAAAAAAATGAATAAAAACAAGTAGTTTCAGGCAAGGACCCAAATTCATGAAGCTTGGATCCCTACTAGAATTAAGCCTCCTCTGGAAATGCCCAAATGAAGAGGGTTGGCAGGAGGAACTGGTGAATTTCAGGATTCTACCAGTTATGAGATGAAATATCTTAATTGTACTTTCTGGAAGTCAATGAGTGGACTGTCCCTAGGTGAGAGTGCAATTTTCAAAATTGATTTCCAAACTCAGATTTGTAGGGCAACTGACTATGAAACCTTTGATTCCAGCTTCATTTCTGAATCTAAATCAGTTAAATCTAAATCTAATTTAGAAAGAAGTTGGTGAAAAAAGATATGAAAAATTGAGTTCCAATACAATACTGGCTTGGGGCAACAAATGTTCTCTGCAAACTTTCCAGAAAGAAAGTTAAAGATAACAAAGGAAGTTGGAATGACTAGGGAGCAGAACACTAAATTTGGAATCAAAAGACCCGGATTCTATTTCCAACTCCACCCATGAGCACCTGATGATCTTGGGTTGGTTCACCCTAAATTTGGTTTTGCTCGCTTTTGAATTGATTCATTGCCATTTGCTGTCTTTCCAAATAGAGTTGATTTACTGATTAAAAATGTACTTTTTCAGTCTTCAGTTTTGACAGTTTTGTAGTTTGATAGTTACAATAGTTCTGTAATTGTGATGAGATCATACCCAACAGAATTACATGCTGCAATTGATTTGGAACACTGATAATCATAATATTATTATTTTTGCTCTTTGTTAAGTGCTCACTATGTTCCAAACACTGTACTAAGTGCTGGAGGACATTCAAGTTAATCAGGTTGGACACAGTCCCTTTCCCACATTGGGTTCTAAGGATGAAGGAGAACAGCAATACCAGCCCCATTTTCCAAGTGAGGAAACTGAGGCCCAGAGAAGTGAATTGCCCAAGTTCACACAACAGGTGAGGGTTTGAAATTATTCCCCAAACCCAAATGAAAATGAATTTTAAGCTACTTATCTGCTAAGCAACAAACTGCGGGCTCCCAAATTTACAGCAAAATATGGTCCACCACAGCCTTCAAAACTCTTCATCAAACTCATCCAGCTTCAAAGTTGACTATGCACTTGAGGTAAATCAATGATTCAATAATAACAATAACAATGATATTTGTTAAGTGCTTACTATGAGCCAAGCACTGTTCTAAGTGCTGGGGTAGATACAAGGCTTCTAGACTGTAGGCCCACTGTTGGGTAGGGACCGTCTCTATATGTTGCCAACTTGTACTTCCCAAGCACTTAGTACAGTGCTCTGCACACAGCAAGCGCTCAATAAATATGATTGAATGAATGAAAGGTAATCAGGTTGTCCAATGTGGGGTGCGCAGTCTTAATCCACATTTTACAGATAAGGTAACTGAGGCACAGAACAGCAGAGCTCAAGGTCACACAGCAGACAAGTGGTGGAGCTGGGAATAGAACTCATGTCCTCAGACTCCCAAGCCCGTGCTCTTTCCACTAAACCAGGCTACTTCTCATAATCAATGCCGGGCAGAGGAGAGGACAGAGATAAATCAGGCAAGGATGAACTTCAAGTGGACAGGGACAACCTGATATCTAGATTTCCACTATCAGCGCTGTACAGCTCATACATAGGAGTAAAGGAAGGAACTGTGGAGGTGATCCAGGGTACACAATCAGTGAAGGAATAGTAAAAAGTGCTCAATAAATATGATTGAATGAATGAGAATGAGTGAATTGAGTTCAGTAGACCTCAATTGGCAAACTGGTCATCAAGGGAAGGTAGTTTGGGCATGGAGATTAAATGGGGCAAGATGATTTGAGAAAACTGGGGGGCATCAAAAGAATAGGGTTTCTGAGAGAGAACAGGACAGACTTGCAGGCAGGATGTGGTGGCCAAGAGAGGCAGGTGAAGAAGCAGGTGCTTTCCCGAGTGCTTAGTACAGTGTTCTGCAAAGAGTAACTGCTCAGTAAATGAGTCATCGATTGATTGATTGGTACTTACTGAGAGTTTTCTTCGTGCCGACCATCATACTAAACATTTGGGATAGTACATGACAATACAGTTGGTATACATGTTTACTTTCCACAAGGAGCTTATAGTCTAGAAGGGGAGGCAGACATTAAAATAAATTATGGATCTGTACAGATGTACTGTAGGGCTGAGGAGAGAGTAAAAGTCGGGAGCACAATGGCTACATTCTAGACTGTGAGCCCGTTGTTCGGTAGGGATTGTCTCTGTTGCTGAATTGTACCTTCCAAGCGCTTAGTACAGTGTTCTGCACATAGTAAGCGCTTAATAAATCTAATTGAATGAATGAATACAGATCACAGTGCATTACTGATGCAGAAAGGAGAGTGAGTAGGGGAAATCTTGGAGGAGATGTGATTTTAGGAGAAGGTGGGATCTGATGGAAATGAGGTGGGAGTTCTGGGACAGAGTGGGGATTTGGACAAGGAGATTGACTGTGAGATCAAGATACTGTGGGTAGGTTGGCATTAGAGGAACTATGTGTGCAGGCTGAATTGTTGTAGGGAAACAGCCAGTTAAGGCAGGAGGAAAGAGCCGATAACAAAACTTATGCAGAGGTAGATGGGCAACTACTTGAGGTGTTTGAAGAGTGGGGAAATATGAACTGAAAGTGACCCAAGCAGCAGAGTGAAGTATAGACTGGAGTGGGAAGAAACAAGATGCAGAGTTTTGTGTAGTCAAGGTGGGATATGATAAGTACTTAGATCAGTAGGGTTGCGGTTTGGATGGAAAGGACAGGGTGGATCCTAGAAATGTTGTGAAGATAGAAAAGATAGGATGTGTTGATAGATTGAATCTGCAGGTTCTATGAGAGAGATGAGTTGCGGATAATGCAAGGTTACTGGCTTGTGAGATAGTAAGGATAGTGGTGTTTTCTACAGTGATGGGAAAACCAGGGGGGAGGACAGGATTTGCAGGATGGATGAGTTCTGTTTTTGTCATGTTTTATTTTGTTTATTATTTTATCCAGGCAGAGATGTCTTCTGAAGGCAGGAGGAAAGAGAGTCCTATAAGGAGGAGAGAGGTCATGGTTGGAGACATAGATTTGGGAATCATCAGCATAGAGATGGTAGGTGAAATCATGGGAGAGAGTGAGTTCCTCAAGGGAGTGCATATAGATGGAAAATAATCATAATGTTGCTATTTATTAATTGCTTACTGTGTGCCAAGCACTGTAATAAGCACTGGGGTGGATACAAGCAAATCTGGTTGGACACAGTCCCTGTCTTGCAAAGGGCTCACAGTCTTTAATCCCCAGAGGGCCCAGAACTGATCCTTGAAGGACTCCCACAATTACAGGGTGGGAGGTAGAGCAAGAGTGAGAGAGCGAGAGCGAGAAAAGGAGAATTAGGAGAGAATAGCCAAATTAAGCCAAATTTAGGTATCGTTTCCAGAAGACGGGGAGTGGTCCACAGTGTTGAAGGCAACTGAAAGGTTGAGAAGGTTTAAAATAGAATAGAGCCCTTTGGATTTGGCAAGAAGGAAATCTTGGGTAACTTTATAGAGGGCAGTTGCTGTAGAGTGAAATGGACAGAAGCTACATTATAGGGGGTCAAGAAGAAAATTGGAGGAGAGGAAATGGAGATGACAGGCTTGACAACTTGCTCAAAGAGTTCAGGGGAGAATAGTATGAGGGAGATGGGGCAATAACTGGAGGGTACTCTAGGGTCAAGGGAGGTTTTCTGGGGTAGGGGATACATGAACATATTTGAAAGCAATAGGGAAAGAACCCTTGTTAAGTTAGCAGTTGAAGATGGTAATCAGGGAGGGGAGGAAGGAGGGGCAACGATTTGGCTACCTTGTGAAGGGATGGGGTGTGGTTGAAGCTGCAGAATGGGGACTCAATCCTGATTCTGCCACTGGCTTGATGGGTCATAATTCCATAGGAAATAATAAATAATCTTAGCGAAGTCTTCGGGTGGGAATGATTTTTCCTCTTATCAGTCACCCCCCCCTTCAAGTATGAAGGCCTCATCATGACCCCAAATGGCCCGCTCCAAACTTGAAGGACCTCCTTCCGTCTTTCTCTGCCACGTCCTTCATTATTTTTCTTTTTTCTCTTTCTAAGGGTAACATTGCATAAAAAGGTGTTACATCCCCTCAGAATACCCTCCTTAGTACTCTAGTACTTTAAGAATAGAATTAAGGCCTGTTTTGTAATAAAAATGATAATATGGTTAAGTGCTTACTATGTGCCCAGCAGTGTATTAAGCACTGGGATAGATACAAAATATTCAGGTCAGACACAGTCCCTGCTCCATATAGGGCTCACAGTCTAATTCCCATTTTACAGATGAGGAAACAGAGGCCTAAAAAAGTAGTTATCGTCTAGCTTCTAAACTCCTTATGGGCAGGGAACATGTCTACCAACTCTGTTGTATTGTACTCTCCCAAGCATATAGTACAGTGCTCTGCACACAGTAAGCACTCAATAAATACAATTGATTGATTTGCCCTTCAAGGTCACACAGCCAGCAAGTGGCAGAGCTGGGATTAGAACCCCATACTTACCTGGAAGGCTAAAGAGGGCTATCCTTTAATTGTTTATAGGGATATATTGTGAAGAACTGAGACAAAGTGTTTTGTCATTAAAAAACAACTTTTTTATGGTGTTTATAAAATGCTTACTATGTTCTGGGCACTGTACTAAATACACGCTAATCAAATTGGGCACGGTCCATATCACACAATTAATCCCCATTTTATGGTTGAGATAACTGAGGCACAGAGAAGTTAAGTGACTTGCCCGAAGTCACACAGCAGACAAGTGGTGGAGTTAGGATTAAAACCCAATCCCATGCTCCATCCACTAGATCATACTGCTTCTCATTGTGGATAGGGAAAATGTCTACCAGCTGTTTTGCATTGTACTCTCCCAAGCACTTGGGATGCTCTCCACACACTAAGTACCCAGTAAATAACATCAATTGGTTAAAATCTGTTAGTCAAGTGTCAGGAAATAGCTTGGCTCTACTTACCAAGAACTTTGGGGGAGACCATTATTTGGTCCCGGTAACAAGTAAGGAAACAACAGAGAAGGAGAAAGGGAAAAATGATAGGGAAAAATAGGGAGAAAGAGTTATGAGGAATGGAAGAAGGGCACAGGAGAATGAGCTGTGTAGAGAGAAATAAAAATGCATGCAGAAGCCCTAGAGAGGCAAAAAATTCTTCCTGAATCTCCATCACCTGGGAAAGGTTTTAAGCATGTTGGGTTGAAGTCCCCCCCAATCATAGGAGCTGTGGGAAGGAGGGAGGCTAGTGCAATGGAAAGGGGGAAAAGGAGACATCAGGAAAGAAAACTGCCTGTCATTCATTGCCTATGGAACTGAGCTGAGAAGGTGCTAAGAAAGGCTGTCGTATAGAAAAGTCCCCCTGAGCCTCTGAATTTGTACAGGAAGCTGTGAGTATCAGGACAGGAGTTGCTCAAGTTGGGGAAGACTACTGCCCACCTAGTCTAGTAGATTTCTGTGTTACATATCTGACAAACTCCCTTCACTGAGTGAGGGTGACAGGGAAGCCTGCAATTCCTATGACTGCATGAATACGTCAGCTGTCCATACTAAGCTGCTGCTCCTGACCTGTGCAGCTGTGGAATGGTTGATTGGAGAAGGCAGATTTTATCAGGAAGGCACACTAGAAGGAGAAATGAATTTTTGCCATATGGTATTGGAATAACTAGGCAACCGCCTGTCTTTTTAAAAAAGCCAATAAATGTCCCAAAATGCAAACCATGGCTTCAGGAAAGCTGCGTTCTTACTTGATTGTTTAATCTTTGTCTTCAGGTTATTTCAGATTTTTAAAATATGC
Source organism: Tachyglossus aculeatus (assembly GCF_015852505.1). Taxonomy (NCBI): domain Eukaryota; kingdom Metazoa; phylum Chordata; class Mammalia; order Monotremata; family Tachyglossidae; genus Tachyglossus; species Tachyglossus aculeatus. The sequence continues at coordinate 126,521,449 of NC_052067.1, read as the reverse complement.
TTTCAAAGCAACCCTGGTGAGTGCATTTTCTCTCTGTGAATAAACCCATTTTAATGAAGTGTTTCTAGGGGACCACGTCATTTAATATAAAGGCTGCCGAGGATTCAAATCCCATAATGGAAACTTTGAAAACAAAATATGACAATACAAGTGTTCTTGATGAGCCAGGTGGTTGTGATGTAATGCGGTGGTTAATGGTGAAATTATATAAATCTTGTTAGAACGAAAAATATTCCATGTCAGAGCTTTGGAATGTGGAAGCCCACACTATCATTTAATGCATATGGCTATTAGCCCACCTTTCCTCCCCAACTTTCCCGCTGGAACTGCTTTACCCTCCCTCTCCAGGGCACTCCACCTTATCACAACTGGAGGGTGGCTTTGAAGAAAGTTCCAAGAGACCAAGGTCAAGAGTCATATTGATGGAATAGACAAGTGGAGTTGGAATTGTTCAATTCAATTTCTCTTGGAACCCCACCCCCCTGGACTGGCAAGTCAATTGCTTGTCTGCACTTGGTGTTTATTTCACTATCCCTCGTAAATGAGGGTTCTTTGAGACAATATGTTATTAATCTCTAGTATTTCTCCTCTTCAATTTTGCCTTAATTCATGTCATCAGCAGCCGGCATTGCGTTATGGACATCAAGGACATAATGTACTGTTGATTATTATTAGGACTCCATAATCATCATCACATGATTATCATCATCATTACCTACAGGGTGACAAGCTGAGTGCGTTTTTACCTTTACTACCCAAAAGACTAAACTGAAATTTTGGATCCAGGGTTGTTTACAAAATAGGCATGTGTTTCTCCATTAGCTGATCCAGAAACATTCTCCAGCCTTGTCTTTGGGTCTTGGTTTGGCCACTTTTGAAAGTACTTACTGGAAAATATACAGGCCTGGGAGTCAAAAGACCTGGTTTCATCATCATCAACCATCATCAATCGTATTTATTGAGCGCTTACTGTGTGCAGAGCACTGTACTAAGCACTTGGGAAGTACAAATTGGCAACATATAGAGACAGTCCCTACCCAACAGTGGGCTCACGGTCTAAAATCAATCAATCAATCGTATTTATTGAGCGCTTACTATGTGCAGAGCACTGTACTAAGCGCTTGGGAAGTACAAATTGGCAACACATAGAGACAGTCCCTACCCAACAGTGGGCTCACAGTCTAAAAGGGGGAGACAGAGAATAGAACCAAACATACCAACAAAATAAATAGGATAGAAATGTACAAGTAAAATAAATAGAGTAATAAATATGTACAACCATATATACATATATACAGGTGCTGTGGGGAAGGGAAGGAGGTAAGATGGGGGGATGGAGAGGGGGACAGGGGGAGAGGAAGGAAGGGGCTCAAAAGTCTAAAAGGGGGAGACAGAGAACAAAACCAAACATACTAACAAAATAAAATAAATAGAATAGATACGTACAAGTAAAATAGAGTAACAAATATGCACAAACATATATACAGGTGCTGTGGGGAAGGGAAGGAGGTAAGATGGGGGGATGGAGGGGGGGCGAGGGGGATAGGAAGGAAGGGGCTCAGTCTGGGAAGGCCTCCTGGAGGAGGTGAGCTTTCTGAACTTGCATCTGACACTTGCTTGCCATGTAATCTTGGGCAAGGAATGAAAAAAGCGGAAGTTTTTTCATGGAGTTTTGTGGAGAAATAGAGTGTTTTCAGCTTTCCCTTTCACTTATTTGCACTTATTACTGTACTTCAAAGGTTGTTGACATCCCACTGGGTTTGTAGGAGGAGAAAGGAAACCTCTTCTCCTTTCACCTCAAAGTCCAACAATTGCATCCTCGTTGTCAGGAGACCAAAGAAACATAGTGAGTGTGTTTCAGTTCAGACACCCTCCCTTTAGACTGTAAGCTCATCCTCTAGACTGTAAGTTCATTGTGGGCAGGGAATGTGTCTGTTATATTACCTCCCAAGTGCTAAGTACAATGCTCTGCACACAGTAGGCACTCAATAAGTACAATTGACTGACCATCCCATTTTGACTGCCTCCTCCTTGCCCCCCTCCCCACCTCCCAGCTTCCTCCAGTTTTTCTTTTTGCTATAGAGAGAGAATGGGATTGCACAAGATACACTGAGTGGGGGATGGCTCATCAGGCAGATTTTCTCACCAACAGGAACATGTCCCACTAGTCTATAAGCTTGTTTTGGGTAGGGAATGTGTCTATTTAGTGTTATATTGTACTCTCCCAAGTGCTTAGTACAGTGCTCTGCACAAAGTAAGCACCAAATATAAATAATGATGGTATTTGTTAAGCACTTACTATGTGCAAAGCACTGTTCTAAGCACTGGGAAGGTTACAAGGTAATCAGGTTGCCCCACAGGGGGCTCACTGTTTTAATCCCCATTTTACAGATGAGGTAACAGGCACAGAGAAGTTAAGTGACTTGCCCAAAGTCACACAGCTGACAGTTGAAAGAGCCAGGATTTGACTGAATAAATGTCAAGCACTCAGCAGACAAATTTGCCCACTAATCAGTTCCTGCCTAGGGGAACCAATCAGAGGAGGGGGTGGGAGGGGCAAATAAACCAAAGTTTTAATTGGAAGGTTCCTTTCATTCATTCAATCGTATTTATTGAGCATTTCCTGTGTGCAGAGCACTGTACTAAGTGCTTGGAAAGTAAAATTCAGCAACAAATGGAGACAATCCCTACCCACAAACAGGCTCACAATCTAGAAGGGAGGAGACGAACATCAAAACAAGTGAACAGACATCAACAGTACCAATATAAATAGAATTATAGATATATACACATCATTAATAAAATAAATAGAATAATAAATATGTACATATATACACAAGCTCTATGGGGCAGGGAGGGGGTAGAGTAGAGGGACGGAGTTGGGGTGATGGGGAGGGTAAGAGGAGCAGAGTAAAAGGGGGCTCAGTCTGGGAAGGCCTCCTGGAGGAGGTGAGCTTTCAGTAGGGCTTTGTAGAGGGGAAGTGTTCTAGTTTGGCTGATGTGAGGAGGGAGGGCATTCCAGGCCAGAGGTAGGATGTGGGCCAGGGGTCGACGGTGGGACAGGCAAGAACGAGGCACAGTGAGGAGGTTAGCAGCAGAGGAACGGAGTGTGCGGGCTGGGCAATAGAAGGAGAGAAGGGAGGTGAAGTAGGAGGGGGCAAGGTGATGGAGAGCTTTGAAGCAAATAGTGAGGAGTTTTTACTTCATGTGAAGGTTGATAGGCAACCACTGGAGACTTTTGAGGAGGGGGGGTGACATGCCCAGAGCATTTCTGTAGAAAGATAATCTTAACAGTGAAAGTTGTTTGTTTGTGAGGAGCAGCATGGCATAATGGATGGAGCATGGGCCTGAGAGCCAGAACGTGATGGGTTCTAATCCCAGCTCTGCCAATTGTCTACTGTGTGACTTTGAGAAGTCACTTCACTTCTCTGTGTCTCAGTTACTTCATCTGTAAAATGGAGATTAAGACAATGAGCCCTGTGTGGGACAGGGACTGTGTCCAAGCAGTTTGCTTGTATGTACCCCAGCGCTTAGTACAGTGCCTGGCACATAGTACATGCTTAACAAATACCATGATTATTATCATTATTGAAACAGAACCTGTAGATGAGCAAGCCATAGGCTAGTGAGCCACACAACTTTCATGAACCTTTCTCTCCCTTATTCTCATTTCTCTTCCTGCACCTGATCCATTCAAATCCTCTTTCTCTTGGAATTCTGCCACTCTTTAATAAAATCTTCCATGCCAGTGCTATCCCAGCTTGAAAGCTTCCCTGAAGTAATCATTCCTCTAGGAGGTATTCCTCAATTAATTTCCGCCTCACAAATCATGTCTGTTCTACAGCCATTTCAAAACCTAAGGCTTTCCAGTCACCTATAGCACATACGCATACACATGAAAAGAGAAATATGCATATTTTTCCATATATTCTGCCTGTCAACCTACAAGTCAAGCAAACACTCCTCACTCTTGGCTTCAAGGTTCTCCATCACTTTACCCCCTCCTACCTCACCTCCCTTCTCTCCTTCTACAGCCCAGCCCACACCCTCCACTCCTCTGACACTAACCTCCTCACTGGGCGTCATTGTCTCCTGTCCTGCTGTCAAACCCCTGGCCCACATCCTTCCTCTGGCCTGGAATGCCCTCTCTCCACACATCCGCCAAGCTAGCTCTCTTCCTCCCTTCAAAACCCTACTGAGAGCTCACCTCCTCCAGGAGGCCTTCCCAGACTGAGCCCTCTTTTTCCTCTCCTCCTCCCCGTCTGCCCTACCTCCTTCCCCGCCCCACAGCACTTTATTTACTATTCTATTTATTTTGTTAATGATGTGCATTATAGCTATAATTCTATTTGTTCTGATGATTTTGACACCTGTCTACATGTTTTGTTTTGTTGTCTGTCTCCCCCTTCTAGACTGTGAGCCCGTTGTTGGGTAGGGAGCGTCTCTATATGTTGCTGACTTGTACTTCCCAAGCACTTAGTACAGTGCTCTGCACACAGTAAGCACTCAATAAATACGATTGAATGAGTATATTCACTTATTTTCCATGCCATCTTTCACTTCTCTTGTTCTTATTCCCTCCTCCCCTTAGTAAGTGATTTATGTCTGCCTATCCTGTCCATTACTTTAGAAATACCTTGCTGACTGGAACTCTTTTATCTCCACTGTTCTCTCCCAACTACTTAGCAAAGTGGTCTTCCCACAGAAAGAACTCAATAAAGACTACTGATTGATTGGATCAGAGTCAAATGATAGAACACATCACTGAACTGCAGGGTGCCTAGAATCAGCATCAGGTGAAGAGTTGCCCTGGATATCAAAAAATAATGATAGTATTTATTAAGAGACTACTGTGTACTGTCCTAAGCACTGGGAAAGAATACTCAGGAGTGAATTAGATTTGGTCCCTGGTCCTCAAGGGATGCACAATCTAAGAAGGGTCAGCCTCAAAAACAACCTCAGGCCTCACAATGTCCAATAATAATTGTGATATTGGTTAAAGGGCTTTTTCTGTGTCGAGCACTGTGCTAAACTCTGAGATAGAGACCAAATAATCAGGTCCCACAGTTTCAGTAGAAGGGAGCACAATTACTGAATCCCCATTTTTGCAAATGATGGAACTGAGGCACAGAGAATTTAAGTAACCCTAGATAACACGGCAATTAAGTGGCAGAGCTGGGATTAGAATACAGATTCTCTGACTCACACACCCTTGCTCTTTCCATTAGGTCACATTGCTTCCCTATGTCAGAGAAGCAGCATGGCTCAGTGGAAAGCGCACGGGCTTTGGAGTCAGTGGTCATGGGTTCAAATCCTGCCTCCGCCAATTGTCAGCTGTGTGACTTTGGGCAAGTCACTTCACTTCTCTGGGCCTCAGTTGCCTCATCTATAAAATGGGGATTAAGACTGTGAGCCCCCTGTGGGACAACCTGATCACCTTGTAACCTCCCCAGTGCTTAAAACAGTGCTTGGCACATAGTAAGCACTTAATGCCATCATTATTATTATTATGTGGAACTGTAGCTAGTAATAATAATAATAGCAGTGGAACTTGTTAAGTGTTTACTATGTGCCAGGCACTGTATAAAGCACTGGGTGGATACAAGTAAACTGAATTGGACAGAGTCCCTGTCCCATATGGGGCTCACAGTCTTAATCCCCATTTTACAAATGAGGGAACTGAGGCACAGAGAAGTTGTGACTTGCCAAGGTTCATTTCATTCATTCAATCGTATTTATTGAGCGCTTACTGTGTGCAGAGCACTGTACTAAGCGCTTGGGAAGTACAAGTTGGCAACATATAGAGATGGTCCCTACCCAACAGCGGGCTCACAGTCTAGAAGGGGGAGACAGACAACAAAGCAAAGCATCTTAACAAAATAAAATAAGTAGAATAGTAAATATGTACAAGTGAAATAAATAGAGCAATAAATCTGAAAAGACAAGTGGCAGAGCGAGGATTAGAATTCAGGTCCATCCGATTCATAGGCCCACACCCTATCCACTAGGCCATGCTCATCCTTACAAGATCCTTTAAACCACACCTGCCTCCGTGAATGTATCTCATCTACAGAACACTCATGTGTTTCAAAAAAAGCATGAATATTTACATAGACCTAAAGATCTTTGCTATGTGGGCGCGAACGGGTCTATGTGTAACGTACACAAATATATTACTGATGAGATTCTGACTGATGCAAGACCAGGACGACGGCTATCTCTGACGCCTGGCAAGAAGACAAAACTGTTTCCAGCACAGCATTCCTGAAGACTCTAACTAGAAGAGGATATTGCTTCGAATGTTCCCTCCTTAGTTTGCTTCTATCAGAGTTCTAACAGGGGATATCAACCCTTTTTTTTTTCCACAGTTCAAAGTTTAGCTAGCAAACACGCTGATGAGTTACAAAACTTGGCAAGAGAGCTGCTCGGTTCTGAATAAGAGTAGGAGGTGGAAATTTTCCATCGTTCTGAGATTATCAAAGGCTGAAATTAATGGCATGTGCTATTGCTAGCAATTTTCAGATCCTGCCAATGTCCGGCTCTGATTTTCCATTAGAGTCAGAACACGATGCAGACGGCTCCTATTCAGTCGCAAGCCAACATGAGATGCAGTCAAAGCTCCGCCGCTAAGGGAGAGCTCTCTTTGCAGTGAGTATGGACTGAGGAGATCATCCCACTGGGACTCTAATGACATGCAGACACAACTGAAGTGTTATTCAGACCACACTAACAGGCCAGACATTCAAAGGATGTTAATGTTAAGGTTAACCTGAACCACCTGTGGTCATTCACTAACGGCCTCCTCACTGGCGGAAAGCTGATGAGTGTAAACCATGTTGGTCCTAGATGAGAGTCACCGCTGCATCGGGAAGGGAAACATTTTATAAGTGCCCATCCTCTCCTTCCATCCCCTTGGCCTAGTGGAGAGAGCATCGGCCTCGGGGTCAGAAGGACCTGGTTCTAATCCCCGCTCTGCCACATGTCCGCTGTGTGACCTTGGGCCGATCACTTAATGTTTCCGTGCCTCAGTGACCTCATCTGTAAAATGGGGATTAAGACTGTGAGCCCCACATGGGGCAACCTGATGATCTTGTATCTACCCCAGCGCTGAGAGCAGTGCTCTGCACATAGCACTCAAATACCATTATTATTATTATTATTATTATTATTATTATTATTATTATTATTTTTATTATTTTGACTGATTAGGTAATCATCTCGTGGCTCAGTGGAAAGAGCCCAGGCTTTGGAGTCAGAGGTCTTGAGTTCTAATCCTGGCTGCTGTGTGACCTTGGGCAAGTCACTTAACTTCTCAGAGCCTCAGTTACCTCATCTGTAAAATGGGGATGACAACTGTGAGCCCCACATGGGACAACCTGATCACCTTGTATTCCCCCAGCGCTCAGAACAGTGCTTTGCACATAGTAAGCGCTTAATAAATGCCATAATTATTATTATTATTCTCAGGGCACAACTTGGGAAAAGAGAATGGACCTGGGTTTAAATCCTACTCCACCACTTTATCTGCTGGGTGAACTTGGCAAGTCACTTGCTTCTCTGTGCCTCAGTTTCCCCATCTGCTAAATGGAGATGAAACACCTGTTCTCCTTCCCCTTTAGAATCTGAACCGTGTGCGGAACAGGGACTATGTCTGACCTGATTATCTCGTACCTACCCCAGTGCTTAGTAAATTGTTTGGTACATTGTAGATGCTTAATTCCCCACTTATTTCCAAGGTACTTAGTAAAGTGCTCTATACACAATAAGTGCTCAATCTGTATCGTTGGAGCATTGATGCCTAATGGAAAGAGCATGGGTTAAGGAGTCAGAGGCCTTACGTTTTAATTTTATTTCTGCCACCTGCCTGCATAGGCAAATCACTGAACTTCTCAGTGCCTCAGTTTCTTCAGCAGCAAAATGGAGATTCAATCCCTGTTCACCCTCCTTCTTAGACTGTGAAACCCATATGGTCCTGATTATCTTGTATCTACCCCAGCACTTAATACAGTTCTAGGCATACAGCCCTACCTCTCTCCCCTCCCCACAGCACTTGCATATATTTGTACAGATTTATTACTCTATTTTACTTGTACATATTTACTATTCTATATATTTTGTTAATGATCTTTATATAGCTGTCTATTTATTCTGATGATTTTGACACCTGTTTACATGTTTTGTTGTCTGTCTCCCCCTTTTAATAATAATAACAATAATAATAATGGCATTTATTAAGCGTTTACTGTGTGCCAAGCACTGTTCTAAGCACTGGGGTGGTTACAAGGTAATCAGGTTGTCCCATGAGGGGCTCACAGTCTTCAACCCCATTTTGCAAATGAGGGAACTGAGGCCCAGAGAAGTGAAGTGACTTGCCCAAAGTCACACAGCTAACAATTGGCTGAGCCAGGATTTGAACCCATGACCTCTGACTCCAAAGCCCATGTTCTTTCCACTGACCCATGCTGCTTCTCCAGACTGTGAGCCTGTTGTTGGGTAGGGACCGTCTCTATATGCTGCCAACCTGTACTTTCCAAGCGCTAAACACAGTACTCTGCACACAATAAGTGCTTAATATGATTGAATGAAAACAAATACCACAATTATTATCATTTTCATTACCACTTATTATTAAGCCAAAAGCTTCAAGGAGAGGGTTAAAATAATAATAATATTAATGGCATTTCTTAAGCCCTTACTATGTGCCAAGCACTGGGGTAGAGACAAGGTAATCAGGTTGTCCCACATGGGGTTTACAGTCTTACTCCCCATTTTACAGATAAGGTAACTGAGGCACAGAGAAGTGAAGTGACTTGCCCAAAGTCACATAGCTAACAATTGGCTGAGCCAGGATTTGAACCCATGACCTCTGACTACAAAGCCCATGCTCTTTCCACTGACCCATGCTGCTTCTCCGGACTGTGAGCCTGTTGTTGGGTAGGGACTGTCTCTATATGCTGCCAACCTGTACTTTCCAAGCGTTAAACACAGTACTCTGCACACAATAAGTGCTTAATATGATTGAATGAAAACTTAACTACCACAATTATTATCATTTTCATTACCACTTAAGCCAAAAGCTTTAAGGAGAGGGTTAAAATAATAATAATATTAATGGCATTTCTTAAGCACTTACTATGTGCCAAGCACTGGGGTAGAGACAAGGTAATCAGGTTGTCCCACATGGGGCTTACAGTCTTAATCTCCATTTTACGGATGAGGTAACTGAGGCACAGAGAAGTGACTTGCCTAAGCTGACAAGCTCACACAGCTGGTGGAGGTAGGATTAGAACTCAAGACCTCTGACTCCCAAGCCCACGCTCTTTCCACTAAGCCACACTGTTTCTCAACAAGAAGGTGTAATCCAAGAGAGAATTGTTCTCAAAGGCCTTTAAATTTTGGTCTCCTGCAATACGATCCTGCCTGGAGGCTGAAGGATGACTCTAATGATCTCTTGAGGTCTCCACTAGCCCCGTAACTCTAGGGTTCTAACATGATGAATGTGATTCTATCCTATTATAGTGAAATTGAAAAATTATTACTGGGTTGTGAATTCACTCACATGCAACTTCCCTCATCATCAACTACAGTGAGTGACAGAAGAGTACAACTGTTCCATGAAAATGTTCTGCTACTTTCCTGAAGGTTTAGGTCAAATTCTTTTCACCATCAGCATTTTCACTTATTCTAAAAAGATAAGTCTAAAGTGGAATTATATCATAGTATATGTCAACAAAGAAGCCCACACACTCAGAGAACTTTTTTCTTATTCTCCCAAGCAGCTCTTGAGATGTCAAAATTCTTTCAATTCATCACCAGGAAATCTACTTGTAGACTCCATGTACTTTCCCGTCACTATTAGGGTGGAGCCTGGAATTTCAGTTTCTTACACAGAGTCCTCAGCGGCTGCAAAAACCCCTCACCTCTAATACACCACATGTAGTCAGAGAAAAACTTTCAATTATACCCAGGACACAGTTCAAACCTTGTTTGTTTATGCAAGGAGTCGAGAAGGACCCACAGCAGCTCATCTGGCCCCAAAAAGAACCTCACCCCACTGGTCTCCCATCCCTCCCACCTCCCCCCCGAAAGCCCTCTTATTGCAGGCAAGATTCTTTTTGGGTTGAAAGGCCAATGGATTCAAGACCATTGCCCTGAGGGTGTGGGAAGGTAACAGGAAGGACGCTAGCCCATCCACCGCCAAAGTCCCTCCTGTAGGAATCCAGGAGTCTGGAATTACACCTCAGGGATGGAGAGCAAGGCCTCCAAAGCCAATACAATCCCCTCAGCCCTCCCACTACCCCCACCTCCCCGCAATGGCAATTTGGAATGGTTCTTTGAAGAATCTTTCAAAGTCCTCAGAGGACTTACCCTGTTATTAATCTTTGGGTCCTCCCACTCCCTGCAGATTTGATGGACTCCGTAAATAGCCATAGTTTGCTCCTGGCCATAAATCAAGAGGCTGCTGAAGTTTCAGTAAGAGCCCAAGGAGTTCTTTCATGTCACGCTTCCTTGAAAGAACCCTCTTTGGGGGAACGCTCCAAAAACTGCCTTTGGAAGGAGGTCCCGAGAGTTGAGACCTTATTGAGAGCAGCTGAAGGTGGAAACAGTTGCCTGGTAAAGACCACACCTGGAGCCAATTTCATTTTTTTAAATCATTCAGGTGTTTAGATACTCCAAACAAAAATCACTAGTCAGTCCTGATCAACCTCATAGACTGAGCCCCCCCTTTGTCCTCAGCTCCTCTGCCCTTCCCCATAGCCCCCACTCCCTCCCACTGCCCTACGCCCTTCCCTCCCCACAGCACTTGTGTATATTTGTACACATTTATTACTCTATTTTATTAATGCTGTGTATATAATTCTATTTATCTATTTTGATGGTTTTGACACCTGTCTGCTTGTTTTGTTTTGTTGTCTGTCTCCCCCTTCTAGACTGTGAGCCCATTGTTGTGTAGGAACTGTCTCTATCTGTTGCCGAATTGTACTTTCCAAGTGCCTAGTAAAGTGCTCTGCACACAGGAAGCATTCAATAAATACAACTGAATGAATGAATTAACCCACTTCTTTTTTTTACCAGTTTTCATATAAGCATGTCAAATGAATTTAATAATAATAGTAATAATAATAATAATAATGATAGCATTTGTTAAGCACTTACTATGTGCAAACCACTGTTCTAAGCACTTGGGGGAGATACAAGGTAATCAGGCTGTCCCTCGTGGGACTTACAATCTTCATCGCCATTTTACAGATGAGGTAACTGAGGCACAGAGAAGTCAAGTGACTTGCCCAAAGTCACACAGCTGACAAGTGGCAGAACTGGGATTAGGACCCACGACCTCTGACTTCCAAGCCCATCCTCTTTCCACTGAGCCACACTGCTTCTCAGGCACTTGATGAAATAAATACCTGTCAAACAGTCATGTTTTCACAATCCCCCTTGTTGCAGCACACACACACACACACACACACACTCCCTCTCTCTCTCTTTCTCTCTCTTTCTCACACACACACACACAGCAACCAACCAATCAGTCCTATTTTTTGAGCACTTACTGTGTACAAAGCACTGTATTAAGCACTTGGGCAACTACAATAGAACAGAGTGGGTAGACATATTCCCTGCCTGCAAGGGACTCACAGTCTAGAGAACACAAGCTTTTGAATGATTCTTAGTAACCCAATATGTAACCCAGTAAACTTTTGGACCACTCTAGAAAAACCGACTATGTTTCTTTAAACTGAGTTTAGGTTCATGAGAATTGAACCTGCCCATGAATTTATGCTATGTGCCCTGAATACTAAGAGAAGGAAGTTCATTTGCATGGAGGGTATTGGAATTCTTGGAACCGAGAAATGCCAATCTATCAATAAAGAATTTCATGATAGGCTGAAGCATGCGGCAATACCAGGTGGGTAAGCAAGGAGCCTCCCAAGCAAGTGTGTGCTCTTTGGTCCTGCAGGTAAATATTTGGGTTTTAAATTTAATGCAGTCCCCTTAGAGAGATAAAGATAGCTTAATCTGGGGAGAAAGTGGAGCCTTTTAACACTTCCCGTCTTCCTGAGTTATTATTGTTCTTCTTGTTCTTGGAATGGGTTTTCTAAGCACTGGCCAATGACTTGTTTCTAGTCAGTAGGATGTAAACAGAGTGAGGCGGAGGGAAAGTACATTAGTCAGACTTAAGAAAAACAAGCAGGTAGGTGTGGCTCAAAATAGCAGGGTGATAAAAGTGTTATCTCGGTGAGAGGACTATCGCTGTGAAACTGGAAAGGCCTGCCAGAGCAGGGGTATCATACATGGTCTCCATCATGGCTCTTTGTTATGCATCAAAGAGCTCCATGAAAACATCACAGTAATTTTCCAGGGAGCGTGTTTTAACCTAATTAGCTATAAATAGCTTTGACTGTTCCTCTTGGAGCATTAAGTTCTGTTAATATAGTAAATACTTATGCAGAGCCAATTATTTGATCTACTGCCCATATTTTCAGAACTCTTTCCCAAGTAAGACGGCAGTAGAGTGCAGGTGATGTTTCCTACAAGTTGTCACAGCTGACAGGATGCCAATCCTGGACAGGAAATAATGTATACTATTTCCTTCAATCACACAAACACACACACACTCACACACCTATCAATCACTGGTATTTACTGAATGCTTATTTTGTGCAGAACACTCTACTACCTGCTTGTGAGAGGACATTTGAGTTGTAGCGATATGATCTACCAAGCACTAGTACAGTGCTCCGCACACAGTAATCACCCAATAAATACAAATGAATGAATGAATGATTTTTTGAGGTTTTTTTTTGATGTCATTAATTAAGCACTTACTATGTGCAAAGCACTGTTCTAAGTGCTGGGGAGGTTACAAGGTGATCAGGTTGTCCCACAGGTGGCTCACAGTCTTCATCCCCATTTTACAGATGAGGTAACTGAGGCACAGAGAAGTTAAGTGACTTGCCCAAAGTCACACAGCTGACAAGCAGCGGAGCTGAGATTAGAACCCATGACCTCTGACTCCCAAGCCCGGGCTCTTTCCACTGAGCCACGCTTAAGCGCTTACTACGTGAAAAGCCCTGTTCTAAGCACTGGGGAGGTTACAAGGTGATCAGGTTGTCCCACAGGGGGCTCACAGTCTTCATCCCCATTTTACAGATGAGGTAACTGAGGCCCAGAGAAGTTAAGTGACTTGCCCAAAGTCACACAGCTGACAATTGGCAGAGCCGGGATTTGAACCCATGACCTCTGACTCCAAAACCCGTGCTCTGTCCACTGAGCCACGCTGCTTCTCTGCTTTCTAATCTTGGTGTTGGCCTATGCGAGGAGCTGGAGGAGAAACTCTGGCCGAGAAGGCACGTGGACCTGGTTAGCTACAGGAGAGGGAGGGAACACTCTCTCCGCAAATTTCCTGAATCCAGTCCTGGGAGGGGATGGTTGGCTACTCCCGGATGAGCCCTTCACCTTCGGGGAGATGCCTGGGTTCAGTAGAAGGGGGGTGGCAGCAGTAGGGGTTGAAAGGAATTGGGATGCGTGAGCAGTAGCCCCCATATCCTTGTTTCTAGAATGGAAGAACGGGAGGGCTTTAGGGCCCGGCAGAGGCTGATTGGGATCCAGGTGTTCCTAAAATGAGTCCCGTTGGGGGACTTTTTCCCAAAGGAACTCTGGTGGCCCTTTTCACAATACCACAATGGCTTTTTCAGGGACATGCACGCAACCAGGGAAGCAGCGTGTCTCAGTGGAAAGAGCACAGGATTTGGAGTCAGAGGTCACGGGTTCAAATTCCGACTCTCCACTTGTCAGCTGTGTGGCTTTGGGCAAGTCACTTAACTTGTCTGTACCTCAGTTACCTCATCTGGAAAATGGGGATGAAGACTGTGAGCCCCCTGTGGGACGATCTGATCACCTTGTAACCTCCCCAGTGCTTAGAACAGTGCTTTGCACATAGTAAGTGCTTAAATAAATGCTATTAAAAAAACAGCAGAGAAGTAGAATATCCAGTGGAGGAAGCCAGAATCACCAGGAGTAAGCCCTGAAGTTAAATCACAGAAACATAGAACCTTCAGAAGCACAAGCACTTTTTTAGGTCACCCTTATTATTATTAATAATAATAATGGTATATGTTAATAATAATAACAATAATGGCATTTATTAAGCACTTATTATGTGCCAAGCACTGTACTATGTACTGAACCAAGTACTGTTCTAAGTACAATAATAATAATAATGATGGCATTTGTTAAGCACTTACTATGTGCAAAGCACTATTCTAAGTGCTGGGGAGGTTACAAGGTGATCAGGTTGTTCCATGGAGGGCTCACAGTTTTCATCCCCATTTTACAGATGAGATAACTTAGGCCCAAAGAAGTTAAGTGACTAGCCCATAGTCACACAGCTAACAATTGGCGGAGGCTGGATTTGAACCCATGACCTCTGACTCCAAAGCCTGGGCTCTTTCCACTGAGCCATGCATGCTGGCGTGAATATAAGCAAATCACGTTGGACACAGTTCCTGTCCCATGTGGGGTTCACAGTCTTAATCCCTATTTTGCAGATAAGGTAACTCTGGCACAGAGATGTGAAGTGACTTACCCAAGGTCACACAGCACTATCCATCCCCTATGGCTAAAATTTCCCAAAGAAAGCTGCAGTTTGTTCAGGCAATAAGCTGACTGTTTCACTCTCACAGTTAAGGAGCTTTTGTCTATTGGAAAATGTTAGCAGAACAATCTGTTCATAAAGGATACACTTCTGGGCTCTGATCACCCAGTGCAAAGTAATTCTATTTATTTGGGAAAAGACTAGTTCCAATTATTTTTATAAATCAATTTTTGGTATTTATTGAGTGGTTGTGGTATGCAGAGTACTGTACTGTTTGGGAAGGTATAACACAATGGAGTTGGATATACAATACCTTCCCACAAGGCTCTCAGAGTCTACAAGGGTTACAGTCTGTAGCAGAGGCCAGACATGGAAATAGATTGTGGATAGGGAAAATTGTGGAGTAAATAAAGAAAAACTTGAGTGATTCGGGTTCATGATTAGTTTTAACACTTCAAGTGTACATTTACATAATCTAATAGAGCGCTTACAAAAGATACATTAATATGTTGCTGCTGTTACGTATGTATCACTAGTGAGCCCGTTGTTGGGTAGGGACCGTCTCTATATGTTGCTGATTTGTACTTCCCAAGCACTTAGTACAGTGCTCTACACACAGTAAGTGCTCAATAAATATGATTGAATGAATGAATGAAGACACATAGTATGCAAATCTATTTAGGCATTGTGTTAGTTTATGTAATATTTGATACTTTCTAAATTCTTTGAGAATTGTCCAGCTGGGACATATCTGTTCAATAGGAATATTCATTTAGTTATCCTGATCCAAAACCTGTTCTTATCCATTCTGCAGAGCTCTGTGTGACTTTAGGACAGTCACTTAACTTCTCTGTGTCTCAGTTACCTCATCTGTAAAATAGGAATTAATAATAATAATGGCATTTGTTAAGCACTTACTATGTGCAGAGCACTGTTCTAAGCGCTGGGGGGGTTACAAGGTGGTCAAGTTGTCCCACGTGGGGCTCACAGTCTTAATCCCCATTTTCCAGACGAGGTAACTGAGGCTCAGAGAAATTAAGCGACTTGCCCAAGGTCACACAGCAGACATGTGGGGGAGTCGGGATTCGAACCCACGACCTCTGACTCCAAAGCCCGGGCTCTTTCCACTGAGCCACGCTGCTCCTCTAAATTACCTCATCTGTAAAATGGGGATTAAGACTGTGAGCCCCACGTGGTCCAACCTGATTACCTTCTATCTACCCCAGTGCTTAGAACAGTGCTTGGCAGATAGTCAGTGCTTAACAAATATCATTATTAGTATTATTATTATGATTGAAAACCCATTTTATGCAACATGTGTTGATTTTCATCCTAAGAAAATATCACCATTTGAAAGGGTGATGTGTGTACCATCAACTAATTCAATTTAGCATCATAGTTTAAAGTGATTATAATAGTAATAATAATGACGGCATTTATTAAGCACTTACTATGTGCAAAGCACCGTTCTAAACTCTGGGGCGGTTACAAGGTGATCAGATTGTCCCACGGGGGGCTCACAGTCTTAATCCCCATTTTACAGATGAGGTAACTGAGGCCCAGAGAAGTTAAGTGACTTGCCCAAAGTCACATAGCTGATAACTGGCGGAGCCTGGATTTTAACCCATGACCTCTGACTCCAAAGCCCGGGCTCTTTCCCCTGAGCCATGCTGCTTCTCGATACATTCCTCTCCCTTTAGCTGTCTTTTAAATTGCCACTCATAGATTATTTTATACATTGTGTGAATTTCCTGTGTACAGAAAACATGCCCTTTGTTTCTGTTGTACTTTTCCAAGTGTTTAGTACAGTGTATCCCATGCTTTAGGTGTTCAGTAAATGCTATTACTACAATCAATCAATCAGTCAATCAATAGTATTTATTGAGCACTTACTTTGTGCAGAGCACTGTACTAAGCACTTGGGAAGTACAAGTTGGCAACATATAGACTATATTATATATTAATAATAATAATATATAATATATTATATATAATAATATAACATTATTATATAATATATAATCATATGCAATATGATTAGGATCATGCTAAAACCCAAGAGCTTAGTATAGTGCTCTGCACACAGTAAGTGCTCAATACTTCCCAAGCACTTAGTACAGTGCTCTGCACACAGTAAGCGGTCAATAAATACGATTGATGATGATGATGATAAATACGATTGAATGAATGAATAAAGGTTCTCATATTAACGATTAACAACTTGAACACGTTAATAGGATGATATAGCAAACAAAAGACATTATCCCTTCTCTCAAGAAGCATACACACATTGTCAATTTCTTGAGCATTTATGCTAAGATTTAATTGCTCCCTTAGCTTTCAGTGGTTGAACTTCTCTTAGGGGGCTCAGAATTCTATATCGCTGTGCATAGTGACAGTATTCTAGTACTGCTACGTTCAGAGCAGACAGAAATTTCTCGCCATTCATTTTAGGGCACTAGATCAGCTTGCCTCTCACTTTACTTGGCTGATTTCCTACCACTACCCAATCTGAACACTTCTCTATCGCCAATTTACTCATTGTAACTTGATCTCATCTAGCCCGTCAGTGACTATATGACCAGGTTTTCCCTCTGGCCTTCCCCTTCATATCTGACAGTCCATTGCTCTCCCCACCTTCAAAACCCTCCTAAAGTCACATCTCCTCCAAGAAGTCTTCCCGGACTAAGCCGTATATTACCCCTACATGTACTCCCTTCTGAGTCACAGATGCACTTGGATCTGGGCTCCATAAACACTTGACCCTCATCCCTCAGCTCCTCATCACATCTGCACATATCCTTAAACTCAGCAATTGCCCCTCTCTGAAATTTATTGTAACATCTGTTCTAGACTGAAAGCTTGTAGGCAGGGATCATATCTACTTACTTTATTGTACTGCACTTTCCCAAGCACTTAGCGCAGTGTCTGCATGCAGTAAGTGCGCAATAAATACCATTGATTGGTTAATTTAATAATGTTTAGTAATCCTGTTTGAGCAAAACCTGTATCTGCCAACTCTGTTGTACTCTCCCAAGCGCTTAGTACAGTATTCTATCACTAAATGATATCAATAATACTTGTGGTTGCCAACTTGTACTTTCCAAGTGCTTAGTACAGTGCTCTGCACACAGTAAGCGCTCAATAAATACGATTGAATGAATGAATGAATGAATGAATGAATGAATGAATGAATGAATGAATGAATGAAAGAATAGTATGCGTTAAGTGTTTACTATGTGACAGGCACTTTTCTATGATCTGGGGTAGATACAAGATAATCAGGATAGACATAGTTAACTGTCTTAGGGCTCACAATTTTAGTTCCCATTTCACAGATTAGGGAATTGAGGCACAGAAGTTAAATGATTTGCCTGAAATTACCCAGCAGAGAAGTGGAGCATCTGAGATTAGAACTCAGGCCCTTCTGACTCTCAGGCCTTTGCTCTATCCACTAGGCCATGCTGCTTCTACCACTGATGATATATCTGAATATCTGATTTTAATCCTCATATGATAATTCTGGCCACCTCGTTACCCCTCAAAAATGCTATCGGGTCCCATGTTTAAAATTCCAGAGAATTTTAATCTAATGGACACTTTTAAAGGCCCAAATTATCATCCTTCTGAATAGCTCTTGGAGGAACTATTAAAATACTGAAATAATCTCAAAATACCTAGACAGTATAGCTACCTAATAGTTTATAAAGATTCATTCAAGTCAGTGAAGTAATTGAGGAGACACTATAGACTACCCTAATTGAAATATGAAATCTAAACATTTGCAAATGTCCGATATACCTCAGGATATCCTTTAGGTAGAGTTATTGCTAGTGGATATTAGAGGATGATGAGGTGGAAAATGCAGTCATCTGAAGGCACATCAATGAGCTGCAGAATAAATGGAAAGGAGAGAGGCTGGGATATGAACAACAACAATTAACAAATGAAACAAAATGAAATTATAGCAGTAGCGTGTGGAGAACCAATCTAAATTATTGATGTCATTGTTATGATAGCTGTTAAGAGCTTGCCATTTGGCACTGTACTAAATAGATACAAGCTAATCGTGTTGGACACAGACTCCTCTCCCACATGGGGCTCACAATCTAAGCGACAACTACGATATTTGAGAAGCAGCGTGGCTTAGTGGAAAGAGCACAGGCTTGGGAGTCAGAAGTCATGGGTTCTAATCCAGGTTCTGCCACTTGTCAGCTTTGTGACTTCGGGAATGTCACTTCACTTCTCTGGGCCTCAGTTGCCTCATCTGGAAAATGGGGATTAAGATAGTGAGCCCCACGTGGGACAGCTGATAACCTTGGAGAAGCAGCATGGCTCAGTGGAAAGAGCCCGAGGTTTGGAGTCACAGGTCATGGGTTCAAATCCCACCTCCACCAATTGTCAGCTGTGTGACTTTGGCCTTAAGTTAAATCACTTAACTTATCTGTGCCTCAGTTACCTCATCTTTAAAATGGGGATTAAGACTGTGAGCCCCCCATGGGACAATCTGATCACCTTGTAATCTCCCCAGTGCTTAGAACAGTGCTTTGCACACAGTAAGCGTTTAATAACCACCATTATTATTATTATTATTGTATCTTCCCCAGCACTAAGAACAGTGCTTGGCACAGAGTAAGTGATTAACTAATACCATCATTATTATTATATTTGTTAATTGCTTACTTTGTGCAAAACACTGTGCTAATCACGGGAGTAGGAACAATTTAATGAGGTTGGACTCAGTCCCTGTTCCACACAGGGCTCACCTTCTAAATCGGAGGGAGAACAGGTACTGAATCCCCATTTTACAAATGAGAAAGCTGAGGCACAGATTACTTGCCTAGGATCACAGAGCCGTCAAGGGGCAGAGCCAAGTCCTCTAACTCATAAGCTTCTTTTCAGTAGGTCTGGCTGCATTCAAGTTTTATCACTATTATCCTGGTATCGGCTCAATGGAAAGAGCACGGGCTTGGGAGTCAGAGGTCGGGGGGTTCAAATCCTGGCTCCACCAATTGTCAGCTGTGTGACTTTGGGCAAGTCACTTAACTTCTCTGGGCCTCAGTTACCTCATCTGTAAAATGGGGATGAAGACTGTGAGTCCCACGTGGGACAATCTGACCACGTTGTATCCTCCCCAGTGCTTAGAACAGTGCTTTGCACATAGTAAGCACTTAACAAATGCCATTATTATTATTATTAAGCAATTACTGTGGGTCAAGTAGTGTTCTAAGCACTGGAGTAGATACAAATTAATCTGGTCAGACACAGTCCCTCTTCCACATGGGACTCAAAGTCTACAAAGGACAACAGGTTTAGAATCTCCATTTTACAGATGAGATGTGGAGAAGTCCAAGGCCACACATCAGAACCCAGATCCTATTTCTACCACACCCGTGCTGTTTCTAGTAGGCCACACTTCTTCCCTCAACTTCCAAACCTCAAAAAAACTGTCAATTTTTATTCAACTGGGGTAGTTCTTCTGCCCAGCCTCCTGGGAAGAATTGTACCTCATCCTCTATGTTTGACTACCAATAAAAAGAAGCAGCTGTTCAACACAGAGCATGAAGTTTCCTAAAGGTGTACCTCGTTCTTGCCTGTCCCGCTGTTGACCCCCGGCCCACATCCTCCCCCTGGCCTGGAATGCTCTCCCTCTGCACATCCACCAAGCTAGCTCTCTTCCTCCTTTCAAAGCCCTACTGAGAGCTCACCTCCTCCAGGAGGCCTTCCCAGACTGAGCCCCCTTTTTCCTCTCCTCCTCCCCATCCCCCCCGCCCTACCTTCTTCCCCTCCCCACAGCACCTGTATATATGCTTGTACAGAATTATTACTCTATTTTACTTGTACATATTTACTGTTCTATTTATTTTGTTAATGAAATACGATTGATGATGATCTAGCTTTATTTCTATTTATTCTGATGACTTGACACCTGTCCACGTTTTGTTTTGTTGTCTGTCTCCCCCTTCTAGACTGTGAGCCCGTTGTTGGGTAGGACTGTCTCTATATGTTGCCAACTTGTACTTACCAAGCACTTAATACAGTGCTCTGCACACAGTAAGTGCTCAGTAAATACGATTGAATAACAATGAATATGTATCCAAATTTCCAAAACAAACCAAAAAAAAAAAACTTATCGAAAATTGTGTCCTAGTACTTCCTGGAAATAAAAAAAGAAACACAACATTTAATTACTAACTATCCATGGCTAAAATTCAGGTGGCAGACTGATCTGGAATGTTCCACTGATATTTCTATTCATTTGTGAAGTAATCACATGATAAGATAGTGGTCTACCTGGGCAACTTTTTAATAGTTCACAATGCTTACAATTCCAAGACAGAGGACTCAATTTACCTTGCACAATTTATTGTAAGCCCAAAGTACGGGATTCATATATCGACCAGTTGAGAGCACTTGCTATAAAATGTAGAAAACAAACAAAAATACACCTGAAAACATTTGCTGGCACAGGATTAAAGCTGAAGGTTTTCACTGATTTTCTTGAGGGCATTTTTCTATCTGCCGCTTTGAATTTTTTCCATGAAGATCTGCATGAGAGTTATTTTCACTGTATTATATCCCGGTGAAACCACCTCCATGGCAGGGGCCTTGTCTCTTCTTTTTATCTCTCTGGCCATTCATTCTCAATCTCCTTCGTGGGCTCCTCCTCTGCTTCCTACCCCATAACTGTGGGGGTCCCTCAAGGTTCAGTTCTCCATCTACACCCACTCCTTTGGAGAATTCATGGCTTCAACTACCACCTCTATGCAGATGATCCCCAAATCTACATCTCCAGCCCTGATCTCTCTCCCTCTCAGCAGTCTTGCATCTCCTCCTGCCTTTAAGACATCACTACAGGGGTGTCCTCCCATCACCTCCAACTTAACATGTCCAAAACAAACTCCTTATCTTCCCGCCCAAACCCTGTCCTCTCCCTGACTTTCCCATCACTATAGATGGGAAAGTCTTGTGTCTTGTGTCATCCTTCTTGTCACAAGACTATAACCTTGATGTTATCCTTGACTCCTCTCTGTCATTCAACCCATATATTCAATCCGTCACTAAATCCTGTCTGTCCCACCTTCACAATATCATTCAATCTGTCCTTTCCTCTCCCTCCAAATTGCTACCATGCTAATATAATCAATCATCCTATCCCACCTGAATTACTGCATTAGCCTCCTTGTTGACCTCCCAGCCTCTTGTCTCTCCCCTCTCCAGTCCATCTTTCAAGCTGCTGCCTGGATTATTTTTCTACAAAAATGTTCAGGACATGTCCTCAAAAAACTCCAGTGGTTGCTCATCTGCCTCCATAGCAAACAAAAACTCCTCACCATTGGCTTTAAAGCATTCAGTCACCTTGCCCTCACCTATCTCACCTTGCTTCTTTCCTTTTACAATGCAGACTGCACACTTCAACTGTTAGAACAGTGCAAGTGCTTAGAACAGTGCTTTGCACATAGTAAGCGCTTAACAAATACCATCATTATTATTATTATTATTATTATTATTATTATTATTATTAATGCTAAACTTCTCACTGTGCTTTGGTCTCATGTGTCTCACCGCCAACCCTTAGCTCACGTCCTGCCTCTGGCCTGGAATGCCCTCCCTCCTCAAATCTGCCAATTACTCTTCCTGACTTCAAAGCCTTATTGAAAGCACATCTCCTCCCAAAGGCCTTCCTTGCCTAAACCCCACTTTTCCTCATCTCCCACTCCTTTCTGCATCTCCCTGACTTGTACCTTTTCTCTTCCCCCTTCTTCCCCCACAGCACCTATGCACATAGCTGTAATTTTATTTATTTGTATTGATGTCCATCTCCCTCGCTCCAGACTGTAAGCTCATTGTGGGCAGGGAATGTATTGTACTTTCCCAAGTGCTTAGTACAGTGCTCTGAACACAGTAAGTACTCAATAAATATGATTGAATTGATGAATGAAGGAAGGAATTACAATCTATTAATTAATCAATCAATCAGTCACTCAATTGGTGGTATTTACTGAGCAATTACTGTGCGCAGAACACTATAGTAACTGCTTAAGAAAGTGCAGTGCAACAGAGCTTGAAGAACCATTTCCTGCCCACGAGGAGCTTACAATCTAGAGGGGGAGACAGGTATTAAAATAAATTTTGGATGTGTACCTAAATGCTATGGAGCTGAGAGTAGTGTGAATATCAAGAGTGTAAAAAGTACAGCATGGCCTAATGGAAATAGCATGGATCTAGGAGACAAGAGGGCTTATTGCAGCTCTGCCAGCTGCCTTCTCTGTGACCTTGAGCCAGTCACTGAACTTACCTGTGTGTCAGTATTCTCATCTCATCAGAGGTCACGGGTTCAAATCCCAGCTCCACCAACTTTCAGCTGTGTGACTTTGGGCAAGTCACTTAACTTCTCTGTGCCTCAGTTACCTCATCTGAAAAATGGGGATTAAAAACTGTGAGCCCCCCGTGGGACAACCTGATCACCTTGTAACCTCCCCAGCACTTAGAACAGTGCTTGCACATAGTAAGCGCTTAACAAATACCATTATTATTATTATTACCTGTGAAATGGAGATTCAATACTTGTTTTCCCTCCTATTCAGAATGTGAGCCCCATGTGGGACATGAACAGTGACCTCCCTGACTAACTTGTTCAGAGCAGTGCACATATAAGAAGTGCTTAATAAATGCCATAATAATATAGGAACAAATGCCCAGGCTAAACAGAATGGAGAGGGAGTAGGGGAAATGAAGGCTTAGTTGGGGAAAGTCTCTTGGAGAGGTTATGATTTCAATAAAAGTTTTCAATAAAAGTTTTGAAGGTGGGGAGAGTGATGTTCTGTAACATATGAGGGGGAGGGAGTTCTAGGACAGAGGGAGATTATGGGCAAGGGCGTGGCTCAGTGGAAAGAGCCCGGGCTTTGGAGTCAGAGGTTATGGGTTCAAATCCCGGCTCCTCCAACTGTCAGTTGTGTGACTTTGGGCAAGTCACTTAACTTCTCTGTGCCTCAGTTACCTCATCTGTAAAATGGGGATTAAGACTGTGAGCCCCCCCCCCACCACCGTGGGACAACTGATCACCTTGTAACCTCCCCAGTGCTTAGAACAGTGCTTTGCACATAGTAAGCGCTTAATAAATGCTATTATTATTATTATTATTATTATTATTATGGTGAGGTAGATGTTAGTGCAGCATACCAAGTAGGTTAGTGTTAGAGGAGCGAAGTGTGAGGCCATTTTCAGAGAGATAAGATGGGAGAGAGTGAGATGATTGAGTGCATCAAAGTTGATGGTAATGAGTTTCTGCTTAATGTGGAGGTGGATGGGCAACCACTGAAGGCATTTGAGGAGTGGGCAGATATGAACTGAACATTTTAGAAAAATGATTCAGGCAGCAGTGAAGTAAGGACTGGAGTGTGAAGAGACAGGTGACAGGGAGGTCAACGAGGAGTCTTTTTCAGTATGCTTAGATCATCATGGTAATAGTTTGAATGGAGGGAAAAGGGTAGATTTTAGCAATGTTGGGAAGGTAGAACCGACTTGATTTGGTGACAGTTTGAAAATGAAAGTTGAATGAGAGTGATGTGCCAAGATAATACCAAGGTTCCGGACTTCTGAGACTGGCAGGAACATGGCACTGCCCACAGAGATAGAAAAGTTAGGAAGAGGACAGAGTTTGGATGGAAAGGTGAGGAGTTCTGTTTTTGACATGTTCAGGTGGAGCTGTCATAGGGACATTCAAAAAGAGATGTCCTGAAGACAGGAGTGAATGTGAGTTTGTAGAGGAGAGTGGTAGAGGCTGGAGAGGAAGACTTGGGAGTCATCCATGTACAGATAGTAGTTGAAGATGAGGAGTGAAAGAGTTCTCCATGGGAGTGGGTGTAGATGGACAATGGAGTGTACCCAGAATTGAACCTTGAGAGACTCGCACAGTTAGAGGGTGAGAGGCATAGAAGATGACCATGAAAAAGATTGAGAATATGCAATCAGAGGGATGGGAGAACTGAGAGAGAATAGTGTAGGTGAAGCTGAGGTTTGGATAAAGTTTCCAGTAGATAGGGGTGGCCCAAAGTGTCCAAGGCAGTTAAGCGGTCGAGAAGGATTAGGATGGAATAATGGCGAAGGTTACAGACGAATACAAATGATGAATCTGAGTTACACCTCCCTCAATTTTTGGTGGTTCATTCCTATGGTTAATATACATAAATAGATGTAGTCATTCATTCATTCAATCGTATTTATTGAGCGTTTACTGTGTGCAGAGCACTGTACTAAGCGCTTGGGAAGTACAAGTTGGCAATTTATAGAGACGGTCCCTAGTCCTTTGAATGAATGCACCTCCCTCTTCCTAAAGACCTTAGAGAAACCAAAAAGTATTGTTTTAACAAATGACCCATTCTACTGGTATGTGGGCATATTTAGAGAAGCAGCATGGCTTAAGTGGCAAGAGCATGGGCTTGGGAGTCAGAGGACATGGGTTCTAATCCCGGCTCCACTACTTGTCAGCTGTGTGACCTTGGACAAGTCAGTTCACTTCTCTGGGCCTCAGTTACCTCATCTGTAAAATGGGGACTAAAAGTGTGAGCCCAATATGGGGCAACTGGAATATCTTGTATCTACCCTAGCACTTAGAACAGTTCTTGGTGCAGAGTAAGTGCTTAACAAATACAGTAATAATTTGGAGGCAGCATAGCCTGCTGGATAGTGCAAGGGGACAAGAGTCAGGAGTACTGGGTTCTAGTCCTGGCTCCCCCACTAAACTGTGAGGTTAACATGGAAGAGTCCCTCAGGCTGTCTGGGCCTCAGTTTCCAAATCTGTAATGTGAGAATAAAATGATTTATTTCCCTGCCTCTTTAAATGTGAACCCTGTCAGGGACAAGGCCTGCATACTGTCATCTGGTCATATTCTATTTATTTTATTTTGTTAGTATGTTTGGTTTTGTTCTCTGTCTCCCCCTTTTAGACTGTGAGCCCACTGTTGGGTAGGGACTGTCTCTATGTGTTGCAAACTTGTACTTACCGAGCACTTAGTACAGTGCTCTGCACACAGTAAGTGCTCAATAAATACGATTGATGATGATTTGGTATCGACTTAGTGCTTAGTAACACCAATTTAATTAGGATTGTATCTCTAATCATGTATGGGAAGGGGAAATGTGAGAGCTTCCCTCAGCTACCTTATGTTTCAGTCTCTGTTTCGCCCCACAAAGAAAAAGTATAGTGCCACACTAAAAGGTTGAAAAAGAAAATGGCTTCGACAGCCAGGACTTTTATTTTCAGTGTATTTTCATAAGGGTTGCTTAGGCTTCTTCAGCCAAACGTCTCAAAAAAATCTGTATTGCCAACATCTCTGTGCCAATTTGTGGAAAATAACCATCACTTGGATTTCAGTTTCACATAAAAAATGGCTCATTTCCGAGTTTTATAATTTGCTTCTCCGTGAGCCAGATAAGATCAGAAGTGTCATACTGAATGGCACTTTACCACACATTTCAACACATCTAACTCTCTGACTAGAGAAAGTTGATTTTCCATCTTCTCTGTGTTGCACAGTTGGTGGCTGAGGATGACTCTGACAGTTAATCTGACATCTTTTTCACTAGCTAACTGTAAAAGGGCTCACTGGAGGAGTCAAACTTGGAATAATATGCAGGAAACATAAAATTGGTCAATAGGCAGAGGTAATTAAATTCAGAGATAAACAAAAGTGTTTCTAAAGCGATAGGACTAGAGAGAAAAGTTTTCAGAATTAACCAGTTTGAAACATGATTATACTTATTGAGTAATTCCCATTTATCTACAATCAGGCCCAGGTGATGAATATTTTTTATAAACACAGTAACCCATTTAGAATTATCTAAAAATAATTTGTGGCTGGAGTTTGTGTCGTCAAGAGATGGAGGCAATAAAGGAAAAAGCTGTATTTCTCCACGAAGAAAATATTTTCATTTAGGAGGAACTGAGGCAATCAAGGAGAAAAATGACTCCACACTGATAGCTTTGCAGTCAGTAAAGTACCCATCGTTTACATAAGGATGAGAAAAGGAAGCTTGACCTGGAAAGCTCACTCAATATCACTTTGTAAAAGCTGTTAAGTAGAGAGATTGAACTTTAATCAACTACTAGAGTTTTCCAGATGGCTCTAAGTGGGTATATCTATAATCTGATTTTAGGGGGGGATAATATCCTTTGTCCCAGTATAATAGCATGTTGAAAATTCTCCACAAAAGCAGATAAAGGGTATAGTCAATCAAATTTTCAAATTCAAAAAAGTCCTCTGATTGGATCATTTTGCCACCAGCTCTGCCTTACTTTCAACTGACTTTCCCAGTCCAGGCTTCCTGTAATATTTTGTTTACTTGATGTTGCTAAGAGGGAGCCCTTCTATTTGTATCTTAAGAAACAGGAGGACAAGGCGGGAGGTGGGAATCCCCTGTGATTAGTGCTCACTAAAGGAATCAGATAGTTAATGCCAAAGTGTTCTAGCTTCCTGTTCACCTTTGGAACTAAGAGCCTTGAGTTTACAGAAGGTTTCTGGGGCCTGTTACTGTTTCTCTGCAGTGAAAGCAGTGAGCATTTATGCAGGACACTAAGAGAGCGCAAATTTAAAGGTGAGTCGTAGAAGCCCAAGTGAGGGGCAAGCTGGGGAAAAGTGGGTGAAGAAAGCCAATATGTATGTTGGAGAAAGGTGTTAGAGAACTTTTCAGGCAAAGCTGAGTGGTTGGTTTGATACAAAGGATGACAAGTAGCCCTCAGAGATTTTGAGGAATGGAGAGATTTATGAGAAACAACTCCACTAGAAGATGACCAGTCCCTCAGTATGAAGTTAAGATTGAAGGGGAAAGAAGCGGGAGGCAGGGAGACTAGTGAGGAGGCTAATGCAGAAGTCTAACCATGATTTTCAATCAATCATATGTATTGAGTGCTTACTGTGTGCAGAGCACTGTTATAAGTGCTTGGGAGAGTACAATGAAACAATAAACCGACACATTCCCTGCTCACAACGAGCTTTCGGTCTAGACGGGGGAATGGTATGACGAGAGCCTGAATCAGTGTTAGCAGCCTGGGTAGAAAGGAAGAAAATGTGAAGCTGGATGTTCCAGGGACTTCAGAAGGGAGTTAAAGGTTTGAGATTTGTGAGTGTGGGAGTAGATGAAGGAGGAATAGAAAAGTTGGTTAGCAGAAAGAAGAGTTAAACTGCAGCAGGAGAGAATTAGTAAGTCCTTAATAAATACCATGATTAGCTCCAGCACACCAGACCGGTCTCTATGCTGCTTCTATTTCTCCCACAACCGATAGCTATTACTCCCGCCTTGAGGCTGTGGGTTACTGATCCTTGCTCCCTTCCATCTGGATTGCAGCCGCCCTACTGCAGCCAAAGACAATGCTGCTACATTGGCAACTTTTTTCCAATGGCATTTATTAAGCATTTACTATGTGCAAAGCACTGTTCTAAGCGCTGGGGAGGTTACAAGGTGATCAGGTTGTCCCACTGGGGGCTCACATTTAATCCCCATTTTCCAGATGAGGTAATTGAGGCACAGAGAAGGTAAGTGACTTGCCCAAAGTCACACAGTTGACAAGTGGCGGAGTCAGGATTCGAACCCATGACCTCTGACTCCAAAGCCTGGGTTCTTTCCACTGAGCCACGCTGCTTCTCAACTTTCTTCCACCTCCCCTACTCACAAAGTCATTCTCCTTTTCTAAAGTATTTTTTAAGCACTTACTAGGCGCCAGTATCTGTACTAAGGACTGGGGTAGTTATAAAGTAATCAGGTGGACATAGTCCCCATCCCACCTGAGTCTCACAGTCTTAATCCCCATGTTTTCAATCAATCAATCAATCAATCATATTTATTGAGCACTTACTGTGTGCAGAGCGCTATACTAAGCACTTGGGAAGTACAAGTTGGCAACATATAGAGACAGTCCCTACCTAACAGTGCGCTCACAGTCTAGAAGGGGGAGACAGAGAACAAAACCAAACATATTAACAAAATAAAATAGAATAGATATGTACAAGTAAAATAAATAAATAAATAACTAGAGTAATAAATATGTACAAACATATATACATATATATAGGTGCTGTGGGGCAGGGAAGGAGGTAAGATGGGGGGATGGAGAGGGGAACGAGGGGGAGAGGAAGGGTACAGATTAGGTAACTGAGGCACAGATAATTTAAGTGGCTTGCCCAAGGTCACATAGCAGACAAACTGGGGAACAGGGATTGGAACCCCGCTCTTCTGACTCCCAGCCCCATACTCCATCCACTAGGCCATGCTGCTTTTAATCTTAGGACTCATTTTAAAATTAAGTCATTGCGCAGTTCCTGCTGGGTCTGTTAGTTGCTACTGCTTTGCAGGAATTCATCCAATTGGGCTGAGCCACCTCTAAATATTTCACCCCAGGCCTTCTGGGGCCCATCGAGATTGGCTTCAGGCATGGTTGGCCTTCAAACTCCAGAAAGACGTCTCAGGCACTGGGCCAAAGGATTCTCAGAATTCTTGCTCTTATACTAGCATGTTTCAGAGGGAAGAGCTCAGGATTATGAGTCAGGAGACCAGAGCTCTAGTTCAAATTTTGCCACTGGCCTACTGTGTGGCCTTGGACAAGTCACTTTACCTCTCTAGACCTAAGTTTCATCTTCTGTAAAACAGGGATACAGTTGAGGATAAAACAGGGACTATGTTCAACATGATAACCTGGTGACTATTTCAGAACTTGATGCTTAGCACAGTAGTCATTTTTAAAATCATAAAATTATGATAATAATAATGATAACAATTTATACAGCTCAGGATTTGTACCCCTTGTTATTAGTCAAAGCATGCAGTGGCCGACCCCTAACCCACATCCTCCCTCTGGTCTGGAACTCTTTCCCCCTTTGTATCTGACCATCCACAACTCTCCCCTTCCTTCAGTGCCTTATTAAAATCACGTTTCCTCAAGTCCTCATTTTCATTACTCCCTCTCCCTTCTGCATAACTACTGCACTTAGATTTGTAGATTTGGAGAAGCAGCGTGGCTCAGTGGAAAGAGGAGGGGCTTTGGAGTCAGAGGTCATGGGTTCAAATCCCGGCTCTGCCAACTGTCAGCTGTGTGACTTCGGGTAAGTCATTTCACTTCTCTGTGCCTCAGTTACCTCATCTGTAAAGTGGGGATTAAAACTGTGAGCCCCCTGTGGGACAACCTCATCACCTTGTAACCTCCCCAGCGCTTAGAACAGTGCTTTGCACATAGTAAGGGCTTAACAAATGCCATCATTATTATTATTATTACCCTTTATTCGTCTCGCCTTCAAGCCCGCAGCAGACTTGTATATGTTCACGATTCATTTCAATGTCTGTCTCCTCTTCTATCTCCTTGAGGGCAGGAAACATGTCTACCAAATCTGTTATAGTATCCTCTCCCAAGTGCTTAGTCTATTGCTCTGCACACAGTAAGTGATCTATAAATACCACGGATTGATTACAGAGGGGAAGGGGAAGGGACTCTGACTATTCTTTAAACTTCTAGATCATTCCTTGTGCAGTCCAAAGAACACTGGTTTTCATGGTAATGAGATAATGCTCCTGCTAATGTGGACCATTGACAGCACTAAGAAACACTGGACATTGACCCAAGTGATGTCTCATACACGATGCCAGACACACAGCATTATGTGGTGATTCCACAAGCCCCGTTTGCAGATGTATGTGTGGGGCTGCAAGGTTAAGGCTTGGCCGAAGGCCAAAGTCCTCTACCGCAGTAGATTGAAATGTTCTGGGAGCTCCCAGAATCAGTTGGAACATTCCGAGAGTAGGCTGGCTTCTCTGCCAATAGTGGGAAGGCTCCATTAATTGTGGTACTTGTTTAGAGCTTACTATGTGCCAAACCCTGCACTAAGCTTTGGGGTAAATACAAGATAATCATGTCACACAGAGTCCCTGTCCCACACTCACAGTCTAGGAGGGAGGGGGAACAGGCATTGGTTCTCCAATTTACAGATGAGGAAACTGAGGCACAGAGAACTTAAGTGACTTGCTCAAGGTCACACAACAATCAAGCGGCAGAGCTGGCATTACAACTCAGGTCTCTTGACTCCCAGACTTGTTTTCTTTCCACTAGGCCTCATTGCTTCTTTCCCAGCATTCAACTCAACCACAGAAAGCAACTACCTTCACATTACGTGTTTCTTATGATCGAGGGAGGGAGGATCCCTTGAAAGTCAAAATAGCACATTACGAAAAAGATTCTCATCTCATCCAGTGTCCTTGGTAGATCAATCAATCAATCATATTTATTGAGCGCTTACTGTGTGCAGAGCACTGTACTAAGCGCTTAAGATGCTGTAACATGGCAGTCTAAGAGGTAATCCAACACATTGGGCAAAGCTGGGGTGCGTTAACTGACAGAGATGAGAAAAATGTGGTTTACAGCAGGATAGGCTTGTACTGTGAGGAAAATGAAAACGACCAATTTGGATTTCATTAGAACAGGAGACATAGACCTGTTGGAGTTCTGGAGCAAAATCTCATGATCAAGTGACTCTAGTGTTCTCCTCTCTATTGTTTAAGTGCTTTTGCTCTGCTTTTCTGACTTGCTCTGAAGACAATTGGATCAGACTACATCAAAATATTTCTCAGCGCTGTTTGCTTCAAAAGCAGAAATTTAGCCACTCTGAAACAAAAGGCAATCTACTAAAAGCCGTCATGTAGTTGAAATACTTCTCAATTCAGGAAAAAGGGAAGCAAAGGCATTCATAATACTCAAAACTCTAAAGAATATGGGCATAAATGAAGTATAACCTGCGAGAAGCAGTGTGGCTCAGTGGAAAAGAGCATGGGCTTTGGAGTCAGAGGTCATGGGTTCAAATTCCAGCTCTGCCAATTATCAGCTGAGTGACTTTGGGCAAGTCACTTAACTTCTCTGTGCCTCAGTTCCCTCATCTGTAAAATGGGGATAAAGACTGTGAGCCCACCATGGGACAACCTGAATACCTTGTACCCTCCCCAGTGCTTAGAATAGTGCTTTGCACATAGTAAGCGCTTAATAAATGCCACCAGCATTATTATTATTAAGTTATTTTTTAAAATTGGCATTATTCTGAGATTCAACGTGTAAGGTATCGGCTCCTTCCATCTCCAGCCCCAGGGGAGTGCTCCCTCCATTTCATGATCCAGCCTCTCCCAAAGACAGCTGGGCCTCCCCTGACTAATCTCTCATCTCCCTACCCCATTCCGTGCTTTTCTTCTGTGTGATCTTATGCAAGTCACTTGCTTCTCTGTGCCTCAGTTACCTCATTTGTGAAATGTGGATTAAGACTGTGGGCCCCAGATGGGACAGGGACTGTGTGCAATCCAATTTGCTTGTAATAATAATAATAATAACGATGGCATTTATTAAGTGCTTACTATGTGCAAAGCACTGTTCTAAGTGCTGGGGAGGTTACAAGGAGTGCTGGGGAGTTTACAAGGAATCTTGTATCTATCCCAGCGCTTAATGCAGTACCTGGCACACAGTAAATGCTTAACAAATACCAGAATTATTATTATTCCATCTTCTGCCGCATCCTTTCTGCACTAGAGTCCTTAGCCCAAAGCACTTAGGTACTTACCCCACCTGAATTAAAGCATTAATAATAATAATAATGGCATTTATTAAGCACTTACTGTGTGCAAAGCACTGTTCTAAGCGCTGGGGAGTTTACAAGGTGATCAGGTTGTCCCACGTGGGGCTCATAGTCTTAATCCCCATTTTCCAGATGAGGTAACTGATGCACAGAGAAGTGAAGTGACTTGCCCAAAGTCACACAGCTGATGAGTGGTGAAGCCAGGATTTGAACCTATGACCTCTGACTCCAAAGCCCGGGCTCTTTCCACTGAACCACATGCATAGCTGTATAACAACAATGCCCTAGAGGAGAGACACAGGCCTGGGACTCAGAAGACCTGGATTCTAATCCCAACCCTATCTCTTACCTGCTGTGTGACCTTGGACAAGTCGCTTAACTTCTCTGTGTCTCGGTTTCCTCATCTGTAAAATGGGACTGTAAATACCCCTCCTTCCTCCTATTTAGACTGCGATTCCCATGTGGGACAGGGACGTGTCCAACCTGAATATGTTGTATCTACCGCAGTGCTTGGCACATAGTAAGTACTTAGAAATATTATTATTATCATTACTATTATTATTATTGTGCCCTGTAGCTGAAATGTACTTTAGTGTCTGCCTCCCCCGTTAGATTTTAAGCTCCTCAAGGGTAAAAATCGTGCCTACCAACTCTATTGTACTCTCCCAAGTTTGTAGTACAGTGCTCCACCCAGGTTATGTATTCAATAAATGTCTACATGTCTTCTTTTGTTGTTTGTCTCCCCCTTCTAGACTTCGAGCCCGTTGTTGGGTAGGGACCATCTCTATATGTTGCCGACTTGTACTTCCCAAGCGCTTAGTACAGTGCTCTGCACACAGTAGTGCTCAATAAATACAGTTGAATGAACAAATAATAAATATGACCGGGGAAGCTCATTCAGTCCCTGGCTGACTCTGGGCAGGAAGATAGGCCCAGCGGTTGGTCTTCAGGCCAAGAACAAGCCAAGTGAACCACAGCTGGGGCAGCTCTGATTCAGGTCCACTATGCGGTCTCAATCTTCCAACTACTTCAGGTGTACCTCAGGCTACGGGGCATCTTAGAGCAGTGGTAGCTCTTGCACTTGACAGTTAGAAGGTTAGAAGTCACCGTGGTACGGTTCGTGCCACCCTTCTCACTCCTCAGTCAATTTCTGCTGGTACTGAGAAGTCGGGGAGTGGAACAGGAAGGAGGTTGAGAGACTAGGGGAATGGAAATCAAAATTGGTTCCCTCTCTCTGTCTTCACCTTCGGGCTGTTTCCCCTCTCTCCAGCATTGTTAACTGCAATCTCTTTTCCTTAAAGATTCATCAAGTATTCATTGGCAGGTTACCGCTATACAGGTTGATTTGCATTTGTAGATAGAGAGCCAGAGAAACTCAAATACTACATAGAATATCAAGAAGTAAAAACAGATCTGTTATCTTAAGGAAAAAAATCAACTTGATATGGAGAAAAAAATGGGGTTCTTTTTCACAACTTTTCCTTTCAAACAATAAACAATCTAATACTGGAAATGGACATGAAATCTAAGAATCATAGAGTTAGAAGAAACTCCAAGAACTCAACTGACCTAGCCTTGGCTCAAGGCAAGAATGAGCCATTCAGGAAAGATGACTAGCCGTCGTTTTCAAAAAGATTTCCTGGAGTAGCGGTTCCACACTACCCCTCAATGTTTCCAGTGTTTAATCACCCTCGGAATGAAGTTCTTCCTGGTAATTAGGTCTAATCAAACCCTCTTTTCTTGCAAAATGAGCCCATTTCCTTATATCTATCCTCAGTGGAAATGGAGTAGCATCATGCCCTTACCATTAGTGTTCATTCCTTTTAAAATTTATTTTCCTAATGTTTATTTTCTTTCCCTTCAGCCAATACTCTATATTTTTAAGCCAAATTTTTCAAATGCAGGCTCTGTGGCACCCAAGAGAAGAATACAATCACTTGCTCTGCCAGCACAGCAGTCTCTGTTGCTATAGGCATTTCCAGGAAGACAAGTGGGATTGTTAGCATGGAGAACTCAGAAATAGATAACAGGGAGAATTTTACAAGTGACAGTAACTCCCCTCTTCACCTTACTCCATTCCCACTGAGCTGTGGGATCCAGTTTCTCTGAGCAACAGGAACAGAGTCCTCCCTAACAGAGATTACCTGCAAGGCATTTTGAGTTGCTTAGATATGGTAGTCCTTCTCTGAGTATAGAGTGATGGCCCATCCTGCCACTTTGGACCTTAATCAAGTTGGAATGGTGGGCTATGAGCATGCCCTTTCCTCTCCATCCAAACTGCTACCACGTTAATCCAAGCATTTATTCAATCCGGCCTGGATTACAGTCTCAGCCTCCTTGCTGACCTCCCAGTCTCGCTCCACTCCATTCAATAGCTCACTCTGCTGACCAGGTCATTGTTCTATGAAAACATTCAGGCAACGTTTCCCCAATCTTCAGGAATCTCCAATGGTTGCCCATCCACCTCCACATCAAACAGAAACCCCTCACCATTAGCTTCAAAGCACTCAATCACCTTGTCCATTCCTACCTCACCTTGCTGCTCTCCTTTTACAACCCAGCCTGCACACTTCACTTCTCCCCACTTTCCGAGCCTTATTGAAGGCACATCTTCTCCAAGAAGCCTTCCCTGACTAAGCCATCCTTTCCTCTTCTCACACTCTCTTCTGTGTCACCTTGATTTGCTCCCTTTCTTCCTCCTCCCTCCCAGCCCCACAGCACTTATGTACAGATCTGTAAGTTTATTCATTTATAATAATGCCTGTCTCCCCCTCTAGACTGCGAGCTCATTGTGGGCATGGAACGTGTCTACCAATGTACTCTCCCAAGAGTTTAGTACAGTGCTCTGCACACAGTGAGTGCTCAATAAATACAGTTGACTGACTGACTGACTCCCACATAGCCAATAAAGACAGCAGAATGAGTTGACCCTGCTGGGGGAAGGAATGGCTTTAGCTAACTGTCATAGCTGTAAATTCTTTGGCAAATTTTTTATGGTATTTGTTAAGTTCTTTCTAGGTGGCAGGCACTGTAGTAAGCTCTGGGTAGATACAAGCCAATCATGTTAGACACAATCCATATCCCATCTAGAGCTCACAGTCTTAATCCCCATTTTCCAGATGAGGCAACTGAGGCACAGAGTAATTAAGCTACTTGCCCAAGATGACACAGCAGACATGTGGTAGAGTCAGGATTAGAACTCAGTTCCTCCTACTCCCAGGCCCATGCTCTTTCCACTAGATCACTCTACTTTCTTTCACTCTCTCAAAGAGAGCAGGGTAAATCAGCATTTCTCTGGGAAGCCCATATTCCAGAACCAGGTAGGCTTGGCAGCGTCCCTTTCTGGCTCAACATCTATTGGCACCATCACCTTCTTTCAGGACCAGCTTCAGGTGGTAAGCGAAAGTCAGCCAGTGCCTTGGGCCCACTGTCGACGGGGGCGGAAGGCACCCTCGCAACTTTCTTCAGACTTTCCGTTTGGAACTTTTCAAGCCCAGCAAATTTGGAAATCAGCTAATTGTCATATTCAACTTGTCTACACAGTATATTTCTCATCAGCCTTGCTATTATCATACCTTTGACAGAGATTTAGGAAAAGCAGCATGATCTAGTGGAGGGCCTGCGCCTCAGAATAATAATAATAATGATAATGACGGTATTTGTTAAATGCTTATTATGTGGAAAGCACTGTTCTAAGTGCTGGGGAGGTTACATGGTGATCAGGTTGTCCTGGGGGGTGCTCACAGTTTGAATCCCCATTTCACAGATGAGGGAACTGAGGCACAGAGGAGTTAAGTGACTTGCCCAAAGTCACACAGCTGACAGTTGGCAGAGCTGGGATTTGAACCCATGACCTCTGACTCCAAAGCCCATGCTCTTTCCACAGAGCCATGTTGCTTCTCCTTCTTCAGAAGGACCTGGATTCTAAATCCTCACTGCCACTTGTCTGCTGTGTGACCTGAGGCAAGTCACTTAACTTCTCTGTGCCTCAGTTCCCTCAACTGTAAAATGGGGATTAAGACTGTGAGCACTTTGGAGGAAAGGGACTGCATCCAACCCAATTATCTTGTATCTACCCCAGCTCTTAGAACAGTGCCCAGCACATAGTAAGT
This sequence comes from Tachyglossus aculeatus, assembly GCF_015852505.1. Lineage (NCBI taxonomy): Eukaryota > Metazoa > Chordata > Mammalia > Monotremata > Tachyglossidae > Tachyglossus > Tachyglossus aculeatus. The sequence goes on along the minus strand of NC_052067.1, from coordinate 126,485,138 downwards.
GCTTAACAACCACAATTATTATTATTATTATTATTCTTAGGTTTGGGCAGACAATAACAAAAAATGTTCTTTGAGATGCCATTACATCATGCTGTGTGGCCAGTGTCACACCCTCTAAGTCACATAGGTCATGTGAGAGGGCATGGAAAATCTTTTTTCCATTTCATAATCCTAGCAATCTAATCATCCCCAAACTGCATTGCACATGATCAGGGTAGTACCCTGCATGAAGATGCAGAAGGAAATGTTCTCTTCCCCCAAAGAATGTACAACAAAGGATCCCTCCACTGAGATCCTTCCAATGGTAGATTTAGTCTCCACTAGACTCCTGCTCATAGGCTGGAATTGATAATTTGTTAATGCCCACTTTGGTTGCAAGACAGTGTGCCTTTTATAGCAACAGATATTCAAAATCCCAAATGGTGTCCAAACTCCTCCATTTAATTCCCAGTCTATCAGAGAGTCCTGCATGCTGAGCAAGTTCCTCTTTTGATGACAGTATGTGAAAACATGCAGGAAATTCTTTTCAGAGGAAATTCCCCTCCAATTGATGTAAACAGTACTGATTCCTCCATCTTTTGATGGTAGTCTGTGGGAACAGTTTCCTTGAGAGATCTGATTTTGTTGATGGTGTGCATGAACTATCCTTGAGCAGTTCCAGAGATGAGCAGAATGTTCATTCAACCTTGCCTAATGCAAGGGAAGGGCAGGTATCTTGTTGCCACTTTTTATGCAGTTTCTCTCCATATGCCCAATGGCTCCCTGGATCACTGGTAACATGTACCATGAGGAACATCAAGTGGAATAGAAAAATCATCAGTGAGGTTCCATGCTCAGTACTCTACCATTATGGGCACCTGATCACATCATTTCTTTGGGTAAGATGATAGTGTAGTTATCTATCACAGGTAGTACTATGTGCTAAAAACTCTACTACATTGTGAAATAGTCTTGCCATTGTTCCAGTACAGTAGTAATAATATTTATTAAGTAGTAAAAGTATTCATTTAATTCTTACTGTATGGTGAGTACTGCAGTAAGGACTGGGAAAGAATGCGCAGATGGAAATTAGAAACCATCCCTGGCCTTCAGGGGGCTTGCAAATCTAACCAAAGAGGGCAGTTTTAGGAAACTGGAAACCTGGATCCTACCATCAGCTCTGAAATTAGGAGAATATCTGCAGGGGCTCTGCCATCATCATAACAAATAATCATTAATAAATAATTAACAATAGTAGCAGCAGTATTTTATAAGCACTTACAATATGCCAAACACTAGTTTGAGACCTGGGTTAGATAGAAGAGAGTCAGATTAGACACAGTCCCTGTCCCACATGATGTTCACCATCTAAGAAGGAGGAGAACAGGTATCTATTATTTATTTATTCATATTAATGTCTGTCTCCCCCTCTAGACTGTAAGATTGTTGTGGAAAGGGATTGTTATACTGTACTCTCCCAATCACTTAGTACAGTGATTTGCACAAAGTAAGCGCTCAATACATATGATTGAATGAATGACTGAATCCTCATTTTACAGATGAGGAAACTGAGGCACAGAGAAGTTAAGGGATTTGCTCAAGATCAAACAACAGACAAATGGGAAAGCCAGGACTAACCAGGTCCTCTGACTCCAGAGACCACGCTCAATCTGCTAGGCCATCCTGCTCTTCCATCAGTGGTGAAAATTCTGGATCAAAATCCACCTTGAGAAATCTGTGAGGTGGAGAGGTCCAGCAGGAATCCCAAACAGTTGTTCACAAATGTCGGTGACAAAGAACTCAGCGGTGACCAAGAAAAAAACCTCCTACACCATGGCACTGTGGACAAAATCACTTAAGCCATAAATCAAGAAGCAACATGGTCTGGAGGAAATAGCCCGGGCTTGGGAGTCAGAAGGAACTGGATTCTAATCCTGGCTCTGCCACTTCTCTGCAGTGTGACCTTGAGAGAGCTACTTAACTTCTCTCTGCCTCACTTTCCTCATCTTTAAAATGGAGATTAACACTGTGAGTCCCAGATGGGTCAGGAACTGTGTCCAACCTGATGATCTTTTGTCTACTCTAGCACTTAGTAATAATAATACTAATGCTAATAATAATATTGGTATTTGCTAAGCGCTTACTATGTGCAAGGCACTGTTCTAAGCACTGGGGTAGATATAAGGTAATAGGTTGTCCCACGTGGGGTTCACAGTCTTCATCCCCATTTTACAGGTGAGGGAACTGAGGCCCAGGGAAGTTAAGTGACTTGCCTAAAGTCACACAGCTGATAAGCGGCAGAACAGGATTCGAACCCATGACCTCTGACTCCTAAGCCCATGCTTCTGACACTAAGCCATGCTAGTACATTGTCTGACATAAAGTAAGCACTTAACAAATACAAATTTTTTAAAAAAGTGGATCTTGCCTGAATGGGCAGGGAGCGTGTCTGCTAATTCTGCTGTATTGTACTCTTCCAACCACTTAGTACAATGCTGTGCACATAGAAAACACTCAATCAATCAATCAATCAATCGTATTTATTGAGCACTTACTGTGTGCAGAGCACTGTACTAAGCGCTTGGGAAGTACAAGTTGGCAACATATAGAGACAGTTCCTACCCAACAGTGGGCTCACAATCTAGAAGGGGGAGACAGAGAACAAAACCAAACATACTACCAAAATAAAATAAATAGAATAGATATGTACAGGTAAAATAAATAAATAAATAAATAGAGTAATAAATATGTACAAACATATATACATATATACAGGATATACATATATACATCAATACCATTGATGGATTGATTGACTAAAATCCTTGCATGCACTTCACGATTGCTGCATCCCTTCCCAACTATTCCCTAGTGACTCTCTGTGCCCCAGATAGACCATAATTAATAATAATAATAATGTTGGTATTTGTTAAGTGTTTACTATGTGCCAAGCACTGTTCTAAGCACTGGGGAGGTTACAAGGTGATCAGGTTGTCCCACGGGTGGCTCTCACAATTTTAATCCCCATTTTACAGATGAGGTAACTGAGGCCCAGAGACGTTAAGTGACTTGCCCGAAGTCACACAGCTGACAGTTGGCAGAGCAGGGATTTGAACCTATGACCTCTGACTCCAAAGCCCGTGCTTTTCCCACTGAGCCACGCTGCTTCTGAGGGAAGAGTTTAAGTGGCATTGCACAAGCCACTTGTATTGTAATTGGTCCCTCTGCTCAGATTTTCAGTCTTGAAGTCTCTGGATTGAGGCTCAACAGTTATCCCTGACAGGAACTCCATTATCATCACAATTAATACAATCAAATATTCACTTTTCTTCCTAATAGAAATAGAATTCAAATATGCTATGGGAACATTTGACATATGTTGAGACCTAATTCTAGGTGTGAACCACTCTGCCTGAGTTTCACATTTTAGCAGGTAAACAGTGCTCAAAAGCATCTTATTTTTTACAATTATCATTAACAGCAGCTTCAGTTTTCAAATGAACTAACATATTATGAAGATGGTATGTCAACAAAAGTTTTAACACTTGAATGTTACCTCTGCTATTTTTTCAGAAGAACTGTCTGAATGGCATCAAAAGTCTGAATAGCCTGCTAAAAGGTGTTTGAGAAGAGAGAAATTTCTATGTGATTATTATTAATCGCAGTAACAAATGCATGTGAAATGCTTCCCCTAATCTGTGATGCCAAGAAAACCCATTTAGATGTCATTCATCTCTTTGTTGAAGTACAAAGAGAACTTACTGCCTGTTTGAACCTAACTCTTAAAATGACTGCATTTGCTCACCATACTGTATTGTCAGTCCAGCAGATGGGCATTGCTTATGTATTTTCTGGGGGGATAATCGATCAATCAATTATATTTATTGAGCTCTTACTGTATGCCGAGCTTACACACACCCCCTATGTTTCTCCATGATATTTCCTAGGGTTTTTTTTTTTTGCTAAAAATGGTGAAACAATTAAAATTCTGAATCATTCATTTCAAAATAACAATTATCTCTCCTCTCCCCGTTGCAATTTGGCTTTACCTAGGGGGCCCGAGGACCACTGGATGGTGAATCTAGGACATTTGAAGTATGGACTCACTTTTGGATAGTCAATATTTTCAATTAATGGTTGAGACATTGACAAAGAGTTGACCAAGTGATGACAGATTTTAGAGCTTGTAGAGCAATGCAAGAATATTAAGGGAGAGCTCACAATAAAGGGAGCAAGAAAAGAAACAACGGTAGTGGTGATCAGTCCTAAAAGAGTGAACAGGCTCAAACTGGCATGTTAAAAGTCATTGAGGATGGTCAGTCAATTAATCAATAGAGTTTATTGAGCATTTACTGTATTCAGAACACTATTAAATGTTTCAGAGTGTAGAGAAGCAGTGTGACAGTGGAAAGAGCAAGGGCTTGGAAGTCTGAGGTCATGGGTTCTAATCCCAGCTCTGCCACTTATCAGCTGTGTGACTTTGGGCAAGTTACTTAACTTCTCTGTACCTCGGTTACCTCATCTGTAAAATGCGGTTGTGGCTTAGTGGAAAGATCATGGGCTTTGGAGTCAGAGGTCATGGGTTTGAATCCCAGCTCTGCCACTTGTCAGCTATGTGACTTTGGGCAAGTCACTTAACTTCTCTGGGCCTCAGTTCCCTCATCTGTAAAATGGGGACTAAGACTGCGAGCCCCATGTGGGACAACCTGGTAACCTTGTATCTTCCCCAGTGCTTAGAACAGTGCTTTGCACATAGTAAGCGCTTAACAAATACCATCATTATTATAAAATGGGGATTAAGACTGTGAGCCCCATGTGGGATAACCAGATTACCTTGTATCAACCCCAGGGCTTGGAATAGGGTTTGGCACGTAGTAAGTGTTTAACAAGTACCATCATCATTATTATTGTTACGACAAAGCAGTTAGAAGACATGATTCATGCACTCAAGGAGCATGCAGTCTAACTGGGGATTCAGGCAAATTCCAGATAGGGGGAGTGAGTAATGCTGTATCCCGTTTTTGGGTAGGAACTATCTTTATATGTTGCCAACTTGTACTTCTCAAGCACTTAGTACAGTGCTCACCACAGGTTTGGTCCAACTCTGAGAGAAACCCTCTTGACATACGGGTCTGGTCTTTTTATTGTTATATTGTATTCATTCATTCATTCAATCGTATTTATAGAGCACTTACTGTGTGCAGAGTGCTCAATAAATTATTGTACTCAAAAATTAAAAATATTCAAAAACTCAAAAAATTATTGTACAAGTACAATAATAAATATGATTGAATGAATGAATGAATGTAGTACTATCCCTACATGGACGATTCCCAAATATACTTTCTAGCCCTGATCTCCCTCCTCTGCAGTGTAGTATTTTCTCTTTCCCTCAAGACATCTCTACTTGGATGTCCCCCATATACCTCTAATTTAACATGTCCGTATCAGAACTCATCTTCCCACCCAAGGGTTATCCTCCCTGTGTCTTTCACATCACTGTAGAAAACACGACTATCCTCCGTCTCACAAGCCCTTAACTTTGTCATTATCCTCAACTCATCTCTTAGTGAGATGAGTGGGCCTGGGAGTGAGAAGGACCTGGGTTCTAATCCCAGCTCCACCACATGTCTCGACCTCGGGCAAGTTGCTTAACTTTCCTGGGCCTCTATAAAATGAGGATGAGTATAAGCCTCAGGTGAGACAGGGACTGTGTCCAACCTGATTAACTTGTATCTACCCTGATGCTTAAAACAGTGCTTGACACATCGTAAGCTCTTAACACGTACAGTAATTATTATTATTAAACCCAAACATTGAATATGTCCCCCAAATCCTCTCAGTTCTACTTTTACATTGCTAAAAGCGCTAAGTGTCCTACTCCACTCCCTTCTAGAGGCCTACGCATTTGGGTCAGTACCTTTAAGCACTTGATGGTCACCCTGCCCTCAGCCCCATAGCACAGGTATATATTTGTAATATCTGTAATTTATTTTAAGGTATGCCTCTCCTTCTGTATTGTAAGCTCCTTCTGAGTAGGCAATGTGACTATTATCAACTTTCTTGAAATCTATTAGTCAATCAATGGCATTTATTGAGTGCTGGCTGAGTGCCGAGCATTGTACTAAGCTCTTGGGAGAGTACAGTGCAACAGAGTTGTAGGTATATCCCCTGCACATAAGGAGCTTACAGTCTAGAGAGGGGCATAAGCATTGATTATTATTATCAAATGCTGTTGAGTCATTTCCAATTCATAGAGACTCTATGGATATATTTTCTCCAGAGCGTTCTATCTTCTGCCATAATCCAGAACCTTGCTAACGGTTCTTCCATTATCATTGTTACAGTTTCTAACCATTTAGCTTCTGGTTTGCTTCTTCCATGTTTTCCCTGGACTTTTCCCAGCATTACTGTCTTCTCCAGAGATCAAACAATGATATGAGTAAATAAATTATGGATACGTACGAACTCCCAAGCAATTAGTACAGTGCTCTGCACACAGTAGGCGCTCAAAAAATACCATTAATCAGCATGACCTAGTGGATAGAGCAAGGTCCTGGGTGTCAGAAGGACCTGGGTTCTAATCCCGCCTCCTCCACTTGTCTGCTTTGTGAGCTTAAGTCACTTCACTTCTAGTGCTTAGTACAGTCCTCCAGTGCTTAGTACAGTGCTCTAGTGTTTAGTACAGTGCTTGGCACAAGGTAAGCAGCTAAAAAATACCATAATCATTATAATTATCATTTTTTTGTGTGCCTCAGTTACCACGTGTGTAAAATGGGGATTAAAATTGTGAGCCCCATGTGGAACAGAGACTGTGTCCAAACAAATTTCCTTGTATCTACCCCAGTACTTAGAAGAGTGCCTGGCACATAGTAAGGGCTTAACAAATACCACAATTATTATTATTATTATTTATTATTATTATCATTATCTTGCTGTAAACCCCTTTCCCACATCTTCCCTCTGACCTGGAACTCCCTCCCTCTCCATATACCTCTATACCTTCAAAGCATTTTTAAGGTCACGTTTTCCGCAAGAGGCCTTCCCCAATTAAGCCCTCTTTTCCCCAGCCCCCTTTCTCTTCGGCATTGTCTATGCAATCTGTGACCTTTGAGCACTTAATATTTGCCCTACCGTCAACCCCACAGCACCTATGTACATATCATTAAATTATAAATTATTTATTAATTTTAATGTTTGTTTCCCCTTCTCGACTGTAAGCTCGTTGTAGACAGGAAATGTGTCTGCCACGTTTGTTGTATAGTACTCTCCCAAGTGCTTAGTATAGTATTCTGCACATAGTAAGTGCTCAATACCATTGAAGATACAGGGAACAGGTCTACCAAACTCTGTTATATTGTACTCTCCCAAACGCTTAATACAATGCTCTGCACACAGTAAGTACTCAAGCAATATTATTGATTGATTGATTGATTAATAAGGTGGAAAGATTAGATATTACTCAGAGAAGTAATTGTGATATCAGAAGGATTAAAGAGACTAAATTAGATTAAAGAGGAGCTGTGGTCTTTAGATGAATGGGAAAGGGATCACAGCCAAGAAAGTGGCTATGGGAAAGTCAAGACTGAGGCCAAGTGGATTAGTTTGAAAGGAATGAAGATTGTGAGCTGGGGTGTAGTGGGAGAATAGTGATGAGTAGGAGGGAGAGAGCTGATGGAGTGCCTTTTTTATGGCATTTTGTTAAGCACTTAGTTTTTTATGGTATTTGTTAAGTGCTTACTATATGTCAGACACTGTACTAAGCATTGGGGGAGATACAAGGTTAGACTGAGGTAACTGAACACAAAGAAGTGAAGTGACTTGCCCAAGGTCACACAGCAGAGAAGTGGCAGTGTGGGGATTTGAACCCAGGTCCTTCTGACTCCCAAGCCAAAGCTCTATCCATTAGGCCACTCTGCTTCTCTTGCTAAGTGTCAAACACTGTTCGAAGTGCTGGGGCAAATATAATAAAATCAATTATCAGGAACTACAACTGGCAACGCCCTGGAGAGGGCCACATGTCATCTTGGAGGACACTCCATCTTTCAGCTCTCACATTTAGTAGCTTACTACTAAATAAGAGAAGCAGCGTGGAGAAGCAGCGTGGCTCAGTGGAAAGAGCCCGGGCTTTGGAGTCAGAGGTCATGGGTTCAAATCCCGGCTCCGCCACTTGTCAGCTGTGTGACTTTGGGCAAGTCACTTCACTTCTCTGGGCCTCAGTTACCTCATCTGTCAAATGGGGATTAAGCCTGTGAGCCCCACGTGGGACAACCTGATCACCTTGTAAACTCCCCAGTGCTTTGCACATAGTAAGCGCTTAATAAATGCCATAATTATTATTATTATTAGTAAGTCTTCGATGATCTTTCTCCACAAAAGTTCTCAGGTCCAACGCTTCCCATCCATGTAAATGGCCACTAGCCATGTTCAAGCTCTTGTTATTTCCCAGTTAGACTACTCTCCTCACAGTCTCCCTGCCTCCAGCCTCTTCCCTCTTCAGTCTATAACATTCTACAGCCCAGATTATCTCCCGAAACTCTTGATATGCTCACATCTTTTCCTTCTCCAGTAACTAACCATTTCTCTCTGACAAAGGGAAACACACTTGACCAGTGGCTTTGGGAGAATTCACCAGTCCTCTCCTAGTTTTTTTTTAATAATGGAATTTATTAAGCGCTTACTATGTGCAGAGCACTGTTCTAAGCGCTGGGGAGGTTACAAGGTGATCAAGTTGTCCCAAAGGGGCTCACAGTCTTAATCCCCATTTTACAGATGAGGTAACTGAGGCACAGAGAAGTTAAGTGACTCGCCTAAAGTCACACAGCTGGCAACTGGCCTGACAGAGCATGATTTGAACCCATAACCTCTGACTCCAAAGCCCAGGCTCTTTCCACTGAGCCACACTGCTTCTCTCCCTTCCTGCTCTGCTTTTTTGTTTCTTTTTTCTGGGATTTGTTATGGACTTACTATGTGCCAGGCATTGTTCTAAGTACTACAGTACAAGGTAATCAGGTGGGACACAGGCCCTGCCTCACCTAGACATACAGTCTTAATCCCCATTTTACAAATGAGGTAACTGAGGCACAGAGAAGTGACGTGACTTGCCCAAGGTCCCACAGCAAGTGGAGCCGGGATTAGGACCAAGTCCTTCTGACTCCCAAGCCCATGCTCTAAGCACTGGGCCATGGTGTTTCTTTTCTTCCACTCCCACTCTCCAATCATTCAATTAATCAATAATATTTATTGAGCACTTACTCTATGCCAAGCACTGTACTAAGCACATGGGTGAGTAAAATGCAAAAGAGTTTGTAGACCCTTTCCCTGCCTACAACAAGCTTATATTCAGGAGATAAGTCTGAGCCTCTTCCCTTCTTTAAAGCCCTCCTGAAAACTTATCTTCTCCAGAAGACATTTCCAGATAAAGTTTCTTCACCCGGGGCTCTTTACGCATATGCAGTCAAAACCTCCCCGAGCACTTTATGCGCTTGTCGAGTTATGTGCTCTGTTATTTCATCACATTTCTTTACTCATCCATCTTTCCATTCTGTTGTCATAACCAGTTGCATTTCTCCTTTCCTTCTAAGCTATTCAGCATTTATCTGCATCCCCTGTTAGACTGACTAAGGCTTGTATTTTGTAATCTCTATTACTCTCCCAAGGCTTTAGTGCAGTTATGCACAAAGTAAGTGCTCAATCAGCGCTTAGAACAGTGCTTTGCACATAGTAAGCACTTAATGCCATTAAAAAAAATAAGTACTGTTGCTTATTAAGCCCTAGCCCTCTATTTCTGGACAGAGTCAGCCCCGTGGATTTTTTTCTCCCTTAATTTATGATAATAATGATAATTGTGGTCTTTGTTTAGCGCTTACTCCGTGCTAGCTACTCTACTAAGCGGTGGGGTAGATAAAAGCTAATCAGGTTGGACACAGCCTATGTCCTACATGGGGCTCACAGTCTGAATCCCCATTTTACAGATGAGGTAACTGAGGCACCGAGGAGTGAAGTGACTTGGCCAAGGCTACCCAGCTGACAAGTGGCAGGACCGGGTTTAGAACCCAGATCCTTGTGACTCCCAGCCCTGGGCTCTATCCTCTAGTTCACACTGTTTCTTTCCTGCATCACGTTACAGCATAGGCAGTTTTCCCACTCTAGTGCTGGCAGGTGGAAGCATGGTGGACATAGGAATAATAATAATAATAATAATAATAATAATAATAATGGCATTTGTTAAGCGCTTCCTATGTATCAAGCACTGTTCTAAGTGCTGATTTCAACCCCATTATGTCGGCATCCACATCAGCAGAGAGGGACACACATGCTGGAGGAAGGAGTGCATTTCACGGGGCCTTTTTCACATCGTCGTTGAGAGCAGGCAAATTTCAGCGGGCAACAGTCACAAAGCTGGCAACTTCTCCACTCTTGGTTGCAAATACGTGATTAAGATCCCCAAAGGACTCATTACAAAGTTTTATTTTCTGGCTTACAGAGAAATGATCCCAGTTATTTTACAGGAAAAAAGCAAAAGCAAAACAAGCTTCAACATCACAGAAGGAGAATGAAAATATTACTGGTTGAAACCCTGGTGGAATATTAACAAAGGCAGAATTTTAGTTATGCCAGCTATGAAAGCCAGTTTAGGAAAGAAACTCATAAAACATTTCAAGTCCAGGCAAAAATAAAACAAGCAAAAGCAGAATATTATTTCAGCTCTAACAGGCCCATAAATATCACTCGAGTTACAAGCCAAGGCAAAACTTCTGAAGCAAACCTTCAGAGTTGTACAATTGAGTCTAAGAAAGGGGAAATTAGCAATAAACCATAAAGCTTTTTACAGAAATATATTGAAGAAAGACAAGAACACAAAGAGATAAGTCAGATGAGGTAATCTCTAGGGAGAAACGCCATTAAAGAGCTGAAAATTCAAATCCAGATTAAAAGACTGAACCATGAACTCTGGGTGCATCAAAATAGGTGGGTGTGTACTGGTTTTGAAAAACAAGCTTTGCACCTTGCCAGGGACTTAGGATGGCATATTACAGGCAGGCTTCCTCTCCTCCTATGAAACATCAGAACGTGCTTTCTCGGCATTATTTTCTCACCAAATCATCTGGAAAAGAGAAATGACTTTTCCATGCATCTTGCATCCAACAAACTTTCTTGACCTCAGTTTGAACCACAGAAACATTGCACTAGTCAGTCTTATCCTCCCCCCTCAACTTTCTTTCATTTAGTCTTCCTTCTGTTCTAAAGTTCATTTCATTCAAGTCTTTTAACAGGTTTCGTTTTTAAAGTGAAGTGACACTCCAAGGTCTATATTTGAAATATCTGAGCTGTAAATGTATTAGATGCATTCAGGTTGGAAAAACCTGGAATTTGGCAAGTTAGATTTTGACTGGCTCAGCTATAATCTTTTTCTCTAGCCTTCACAAGGAGAGTTGGGAGGACTTGATTTGTACTCTGGCAGAGAAATTGCATGGTACCTTTGGAAAGCTAAAGATCAGTTCAAAATCTAATTTTGCATTGGACGTGACTACTGTGTTCACTAACTCACAGACACTTAACTCTACAAATATACAAAAATACATACAAAATCAAGGAGGAGGGAAAGGATCAGGATGTATAAGTTCAACTGTGAAAGACCTGTGGGCCTTCATCAACTCGGTGTGTCTGTTTTACTGTACCTAGTGGGGTGTGTAGTATTGTTCACACTCTAAGGGACTCTAATACTGTCACCTATAACAGAAGGCACAGTTATGTCTGGAATAGTTGCATTAATGGCATCCAATAATAATAATAGTAATGATGGTATTTATTAAGTGCTTACTATGTGCAAAGCATTGTTCTAAGCCCTGGGGAGGTTGCAAGGTGATCAGGTTGTCCCACGGGGGGCTCACAGTCTTAATTCCCATTTTACAGATGAGGGAAGTGAGGCCCAGAGAAGTTAAGTGATTTGCCCAAAGTCACACAGCTGACAATTGGTGGAGTTGGGATTTGAACGCATGACCTCTGACTCCAAAGCCCGTGCTCTTTCCACTGAGCCACGCTGCTTATCTACTCAGCACATATTATGTTTCAAACCTTAGAACAAAACTCCCTTAAAAGCAGTCAGCTCACCGTATCTAGAGCAATACTCAGAGAAATACGGCTCCAAAGAGCTCCTTTATGGTCAATATTCATTCATTCATTCATTCATTCATTCATTCATTCAGTCTTATTAATTGAGCGTTTACTGTGTGCAGAGCACTGTACTAAGAGCTTGGAAAGTACAATTAGTCAATAAATAGAGACAATCCCTATCCAGAAATGGGCTCACAGTCTAGAAGTGGGGAGACAGACAACAAAACAAAACAAAACAAGAAGACAGGCACTGATAGCGTCGATGTAAATAGAATTAAAGTTATATACACATCATTAATAAAATAAATAGAATAATAAAATAATAAATGCGTACATATATACACAAGTGCTGTGGGGCGAGGAGGGGGTAGTACAAAGGGAGAGAATAGGGGCGATAGGGAGAGGATGAGGAGCAGAGGTGAATAGGTCAATAGGTTAACAGGTGAAGGAGCATAATCTAGTGGATAAAGCACTGTCCGGGAAGTCAGAAGAACCTGGGTTCTAATCCTGACTCTGCCACGTGTCTGTTCTGTGATCTTGGGGAAGTCGCTTCACTCCCCTGTGCCTCAGTTACCTCATTTGTAAAATGGGAATTAAGACTGTGAGTCCCATATAGGACAGGGACTGTGTCCAACCTGATTATGTTGTACCAGCACTTAGTATAGGGCCTGGCACACAGTGAGCACTTAATAATTATCATTTAAAAAAAAATGACAGGAGTCCCGTGCAACTCCAGAGGGCAGGGAAAAAAACAAAACCTTTAAGGACACTGTCTGTAGTCACCTTACAGAGTACATTTTTGACACCTCTCTGCATGTTTTCTTTTGTTGTCTGTCTCCCCCTTCTAGACTGTGAGCCCGTTGTTGGGTAGGGACCGTCTCTATATATTGGCGACTTGTACTTCCCAAGCACTTAGTACAGTGCTTTGCACACAGTAAGAGCTCAATAAGAGAATCAGCGTGGCTCAGTGGAAAGACCACAGGCTTTGGAGTCTGAGATCATTGGTTCAAATCCCGGCTCCGCCAATTGTCAGCTGTGTAACTTTGGGCAAGTCACTTAACTTCTCTGTGCCTCAGTTACCTCATCTGTAAAATGGGGATTAAGACTGTGAGCACCCCCGGGACAACCTGATCACCTTGTAACCTCCCCAGTGCTTAGAACAGTGCTTTGCACATAGTAAGCACTTAATAAATGCCATCATTATTATTATTATTATTAAATATGATTGAATGAGTGAATGAATAAATTCATTCATTCACTGATTCAATCGTATTTATTGAGCACTTACTGTGTGCAGAGCACTGTACTAAGTGCTTGGGAAGTACAAGTTGGCAACATATAGAGACGGTCCCTACCCAACAACGGGCTCACAGTCTAGAAGGGGGAGACAGACAACAAAACGAAGCATGTGGACAGGTGTCAAGTCACCAGAATAAATAAAAATAAAGCTAGATGCACATCATTAACAAAAAAAATAGAATAGTAAATATGTACAAGTAAAATAAATAGAGCAATAAATCTGTGCAAGCATATATACAGGTGCTGCGGGGAGGGGAAGGGGGTAGGGCAGGGGGGATGGGGAGAAGGAGAGGAAAAGGGGGGCTCAGTCTGGGAAGGCCTCCTGGAGGAGGTGAGCTCTGTGAGTAGCAATTGCTGGGAGCCTACTGCAACTGACAGATCAACCTAATGAGTAGCAACTGGGAAAGGGTTTGCTCTAGAGTGGAGGCTTTGCCAAGATATGGATACGAAAACACAATTTCAAAAACTGAGACAGGTTCATGATGATAGTAATCATTATTGTATTTGTTAAGGATTTATTATGTGCCAGGCACTATACTAAGCACTTGGGTGGGTATAAGCAAATTGGATTGGACCCAGTCCCTGTCCCACGTGGAGTTGACAGTCTCATCCTCCACTTTACAGATGAGGTAACTGAGGCCCAGTGAAGCAAAGTGACTTGCCCAAGGCCACACAGCAGACAAGTGGCAGAGCCAAGATTAGAACCTATGACCTTCTAACTCCCAGGCCCGGGCTGTAGTCACTACGCCATGCTGCGTCTATAAATGATGGCATTTATAAAGTGCCCACCACTGTACTAGACCTTAGAGGGGATACAAGATAAGTAAACTGAACAGACTCCTTGTCCCCCACGGGGCTCATAATAATAATAATAACAATAATAATGGCATTTATTAAGCACTTACTATGTGCAAAGCACTGTTCTAAGTGCTGGGGAGGTTACAAGGTGATCAGGTTTTTCCATGTGGGGCTCACAGTCTTAATCACCATTTTCCAGATGAGGGAACTGAGGCCCAGAGAAGTGAAGTGACTTGCCCAGAGTCACACACCTGACAACTGGTGGAGCCGGGATTTGAACCCATGACCTCTGGCTCCAAAGACCATGCTCTTTCCACTGAGCCACCCTGCTTCTCCATCTAAGAGAGAGGGAGATGAGGTATTTTATTCCCATTTGTCCGATAAGGAAACTGAGCGGTTAAGTGCCTGATTAAGTTCCCACATTAGTCCAATGGAAGGGCAAGGACCAGAATCTCTGTCTCCTGCTCCGAATTTCCTGCTCTTTCCAATAATCCATGCTTTCTCCTTCTGGGTGGGGCAAACATAGCAGTCAGTTCACCAGTATTTGAAGCAACTCTCACAGCAACATGGCTCCAAACAGCTTCCCTAATGGTCAAGAGGAAAAGCAGCTTCACCTAGTGCGTAGAGAACGGCTTGCCAGGGCACAGCAAAGGTTTATCTTTGTGTGCACATGCTGTGGAAGAGAATGTTGATCACTCATCAGGACTTTCAGCCAAATTTCTTTCAGTAGATAGGGTTGTCCATCAGTAACATCACATTTCTAAAGGAAGAGCTCAGATAGTTACAGTACAGTGCTTACCCACTGGTTCAGGAGAAACTGAAAAGTGTGGCTAATTAAAAGTTCCTTTAGTAGCAAAGGTTAGTGATTTTTCATCTTAGGTAGGCTCTACTCCACTTCTCAAGTGACCCAACAGAGCCAAGGAGGTTTCGGACCACACCCTCAGCTATCTAACAGGTCTCCCATTAGTGCAACAATCTGGAATTGCAAAAACAAACCTCTAGCCTTCTTGGGGAGAAGTAGCATCCTGGATCAACAACAAGTACCCCACATCCCAGCTCAATGTCACGACTCTAGTGGCACGTACTCTGGCTTGGACACACCACCATCCGTCTTCTTTATCGTGATGGGAAGGGTGGGCTTAGACCAGACACGACATAAGAGTTCTCCCCCCATCTCACTCTGCGTTCAATCAGTCCCTTAGAAGAAGGTTATGTCCAGTTTTGGACACTGAACTGCCAAAGGAATGTGCAGAAACTGGAGACGTTTCAGTGAAGGAATAAAAAGGAGGACTGGCTTGTGAAATATGACCTCTGGAGAAAGAAAGAATAGGATTTGTTTAGCCTGGAGAACAGAAGGCTGACGGGTGTCTGAATAACCATCTTTAAATAAAAAGAGCATTTATATGAGGCGAATGCTGGCCAGTTATTCTCCAAGTCCATGGTGGACCTAAAAAGATTAAGGATTTTGGGCAGGACAGAAGGAAGGATTTCATCAATGAAGATGTCGAGTCTCCATTCCTGGAGATATTTGAGAATATGTAATGGATGCTCTGGTTGGGCACTCATGTGAAGCAGACACTTTCTAATTGTCTTTCCAGAGCTATGTTCTATAAGTCAGTGATTCTAGGATGCAGTTCATATCCTTCCTCATTAAAGATAAGAAACAGCATGGTCTAATGGAAAGAGCATGGGCTTGAGAGTCAGAAGTTCATGGATTCTAAACCCGGCTCCACCACTTGTCTGCTGTGTGACCTTGGACAAGTCACTTCCTTCTCTGGGCCTCAGTTACCTCAACTGTAAAATGGGGATTGAGACTTTGAGCGCCACATAGGACAGGGACTGGGTCCAACTCTATTTGCCTGTATTCTCCCCCACCCCCCTAAGGCTTAGTACAGTGCCTGGCACATAGTAAGTGCTTAACAAATACCATCATTAAAGATAATGCCGAAAATTGAAAGTATGACCCTGTATATCAAGTTGGGAGAGCACAACAGACTTAGAAGAATTGATTCCTGCCACTCTATTGTACTTTCCCAAGTACCTAGTATGGTACTCTGCACACAATAAGGGCACAATAAATACCACTGATTGATTGATTGCCCTCAAGAAACTTACAGTGTCTCTTGAGACTCTCCCACCTCCATCCCTTCACTCAGGGTGTTCACTCATGGGGCTCACATTTTACAGATAAGATAACTGAGGCCCAGGGAAGTAAAGTGAGTTGCCCAAATTCAGAGAAAAAAAAGGGGCAGAGTCAGGATTAGAACTGAGGTCCTTCTGAGTTCCAGACCGATGGTTTATCCACTAGGCCATACTGCTTTTACTGCCTCTACTGCTTCCCATCATCTTTCTAAATCAATCAGTCATATTTATTGAGTGCTTACTGTGTGCAGTAAGCTTACTGTGTGCAGTAAGTCTTTCTAAATGAAGATTGTTCTCTGGTTGTGGTCACTTGTTTTGAGGACCTGACATTGTTCAAAGCCTTGCCTTTTCACCTCAACTGTGGCACAATCAATCCATCAATGAACCAGTCATATTTATTTAGTGCTTACTGTGAGAAAAGCACTGTACTATGCTCTTGGGAGAGTACAATATAACAGAGATGATATACAGGTTCCCTGCCCATAAGGACATTACAGCCTAGAGGATGAGCTTACAGTCTAGAGGCAATCAATCAATCAATCAATCGTATTTATTGAGTGCTTACTATGTGCAGAGCACTGTACTAAGTGCTTGGGAAGTACAAATTGGCAACACATAGAGACAGTCCCTACCCAACAGTGGGCTCACAGTCTAAAAGGGGGAGACAGAGAACAGAACCAAACATACCAACAAAATAAAATAAATAGGATAGAAATGTACAAGTAAAATAAATAAATAAATAAATAAATAGAGAATAAATATGTACAACCATATATACATATATACAGGTGCTGTGGGGAAGGGAAGGAGGTAAGATGGGGGGATGGAGAGGGGGACGAGGGGGAGAGGAGGGAAGGGGCTCAGTCTGGGAAGGCCTCCTGGAGGAGGTGAGCTCTCAGCAGGGCCTTGAAGGGAGGAAGAGAGCTAGCTTGGCGGAGGGGCAGAGGGAGGGCATTCCAGGCCCGGGGGATGATGTGGGCCGGGGGTTGACGGCGGGACAGGCGAGAACGAGGTACAGTGAGGAGATTAGTGGTGGAGGAGCGGAGGTTGCGGGCTGGGCAGTAGAAGGAGAGAAGGGAGGTGAGGTAGGAGGGGGCGAGGTGATGGACAGCCTTGAAGCCCAGGGTGAGGAGTTTCTGCCTGATGCGCAGATTGATTGGTAGCCACTGGAGATTTTTGAGGAGGGGAGTAATATGCCCAGAGCGTTTCTGGACAAAGATAATCCGGGCAGCAGCATGAAGTATGGATTGAAGTGGAGAGAGACACGAGGATGGGAGATCAGAGAGAAGGCTGGTGCAGTAGTACAGACGGGATAGGATGAGAGCTTGAATGAGCAGGGTAGCAGTTTGGATGGAGAGGAAAGGGCGGATCTTGGCAATGTTGCGGAGCTGAGACCGGCAGGTTTTGGTGACGGCTTGGATGTGAGGGGTGAATGAGAGAGCGGAGTCGAGGATGACACCAAGGTTGCGGGCTTGTGAGACGGGAAGGATGGTAGTGCCGTCAACAGAGATGGGAAAGTCAGGGAGAGGACAAGGTTTGGGAGGGAAGACAAGGAGCTCAGTCTTCGACATGTTGAGCTTTAGGTGGCGGGCGGACATCGAGGTGGCGGGCGGACACAAAGGCACAGTCCCTTTGTTCCCAGGAACCACAGAGCATGGTCCTGGGAGTCAGAAGGACCTGGGTTCTAATTCTGACTCCGCCATATGTCTGCTGTGTGACTTTGGACAAGTCACTTAACTTCTCTGGGCCTCAGTTACCTCATCTGTAGAAAGGATGAAGACTGTGAGCCCCATGTGGGACAGGGACTGTGCCCAACCTGATTAGTTCATATCTACCCCAGTGCTTAGAATAGTGTGTGACACATAGAAACCACTTAACAAATACCATCATTATTATTATTATTACTATAAGGCTGATGTGCCTGCCGCCAGCATCAACACTGCTTTACCTTATTGCTTGTTTTTTTACTCAACGTGTCTACTATCCATCTTTCTTGTGGTTTCCCCACCTAAGCTCTTCTTCTACAGCTACTAAGATAGCCTGCAGACATCTCTGCTCCTCACCTGTTTTGAATGCTTTTATTAAGACATGACGAGAGAAACTGCGAGCACTAGGCTAGGAAAACCTCCTATTTGGCACTAAGAGGTGTCATTTGATCCTTTGATCTGTTTGGGCGGTTTTGTTCAATGTTATTTATTGTTATCATTTTCTAATTACTTGCTTTAACAAATTAAATTTTTCCCTGTGTGTATTGTCTGTAGCGTTCCTCTTTGTAACTTGCCATCTGCTTACTTTGTGTCAGCCCTTGAGGCTGGGTGCTAGCCTTAGATTTTTGGCAGTTTCCCAGGGTATAATAATCATGGTGGAATTTTCCACTGAGATAAAAAAAAAGAGAATGGGGCTTGGAACTGGTACATCTAGACCAATAGTTTGCCTGAAGCAATTACTGGTGGCCTGTAATATACCACTCACGCCCTCTCACCCCTCTCAATCTCCTTCCCGCTGTGGCCTAGAATGCAACAAAAAAGTAGGAAAGCAGGAGTGCAGCACATTGTAGAGTGCAGGGCCATCTTTGACTCCTTAGCCGACTATGAGTCACTTGATTCCCAGTGCTTGTTCCGTTGGACCTACAGTAGGGCTGAAAGAGACAGTAAGAAGGTATTGACATCTGTGGGATAACTGAACAGATCAGCAAAGTGGAGAAAACAGAAAGGGCAGAGCAGGGTAAAAAAGGGTTCAGCAATCTAGTATGAAACGGAGAAATATCTCTCTAGTCCTGTTTAGTCCATCTCATTAAAGACAATTGTTCTCCCTGAGAACAGGGAGATGTAGGAATAACCATGTGACGTGAGCATACTCTCAGGTGACGGCCAAATGCTCGTTATCTTGGGGGTCTCACCTGGGGAGTTTCCAGTCCTCTCCCAGTCTCAACTACAGGAGGGAGAGTCAAGCAGAGGCATACCCATTCCATTCCTAGATTGGGCAGTGACTTGTGAGTGGAAGGCAATATGCTATAAGACAAAACTCACCTGTGCTGGGCAGCAGTGGCATGTGGGAGAGTCGAGGGAAGAGACTCATTTACTGTATGGAAGGAGGCATTGGTAAACCATTTCCATATTTTTACCAAGAAAACTATGGTTACGCTACCAGAATGATTGCAGATGGAAGTGGGGCGTTCTGGGAGAGATGATGATGGCATTTATTAAGCACTTACTATGTGTAAAGCACTGTTCTAAGTGCTGGGGAGGTTACAAGGTGATCAGGTTGTCCCTCGAGGGGCTCACAGTCTTAATCCCCATTTTACAGATGAGGTGACTTGCCCAAAGTCACACAGCTGACAGCTGGCGGAGCACGGTTTTGAACCCATGACCTCTGACTCCAAAGCCCGGGCTCTTTCCACTGAGCCAAGCTGCTTCTCTATGTGTCCCTGGTGTTGCTATGGGTCAGACAAGACTCACCAGCATAAGGCAACAACAGTATCAACAAGGGGTCTACAGCAAAGAGTAGAGCTTACACAGAAGGGAAATAAGGGGCTTAGATTGGGAAACTTCTTGAAGGCGATGCAATCTGAGGAGGGTTTTGAAGGTGGGGAGAGTGGTGGGCAATCTGTCAGATATGAAGGGGGAGGGAGCTTCAGGTCTGAGGAAGGCTGTGAGCAAGGGGTTGGTGGAAAAAGAGACAAGACCGAGGTATGGAGAGTAGGTTGGTTCTAGAGATACAGATAGTATAGGTTGGGTTGTAGTAGGAAATCAGTGAAAGAGCTGATTGAATGCCATAGAGTCGATGTTAATAATAATAATATAATAGTGATGGCATTTATCAAGTGCTTACTATGTGCAAAGCACTGTTCTAAGCACTGGGGTGGTTACAAGATGATCAGGTTGTCCCACGGGGTGCTCACAGCCTAAATCCCCTTTTTACAGATGAGGTAACTGAGGCACAGAAAAGTGAAGTGACTTGCCCAAAGTCACACAGCTGACAATTGGCGGAGCCGGGATTGGAACCCATGGCCTCTGACTCCAAAGCCTGTGCTATTTCCACTGAGCCACACTGCTTCCCCGAGTCTCTCTGATGCAGAAGAGAACGGGCAACCATTCATTGGAGATTTCTGAGGCTTGGGGAGATGTGGATTGAACATAGTGTTAGAGAATGAACCAGGCAGCGGAGTGAAGTGGGGACATTTCTCATGTAACACACGCTAGTCGTACTGGTTGAACTGTATTGGATGAATACTAGTCTCTAGACCATAAGCTCCCCGTGGGCAGGGAAAGTGTCTACCAACTCCCCCAAGTGCATAGTACAGTGCCCTGCTTATAGTAAGTGCTCATTAAGTACCACTGATCAACTGGTTGATGGATCGATCGATCAACTTTCGCTTTGGAAAGTGTTGGTTATTGAGTTTCCATATTGACTATCCAAATGTCTATCTCTCAGGAAAGAAAGAGTCTCGTTTCTACCTGCCCTTGTATTATGTTGTCAGTCAGGAGGCCCAGAGTTGATGAGGAGGGTGATATATAAACCAGTGCTGAATCGAGATGAGAGAGAATAAATGATCGTAGACCAGTCAACATCCAAAAATTCACTGTCTGGAAGAGGACTGTAGGAAGGAAACAACTTGAACTACTGAAAAGAGCACAGAACTGGGAGTTAGAGGACCGAGGTTCTAATCCAAGCTCTGCCACATGCCGGCTGTATGATGCTGGGAAAGTCACTTAGCTTCTCTGTGCCTCAGCTTCCTCATCTGTAAAATGGGGATTCAATACCTGTTGTCCCTCCCCCTATGAGCCCCTTCTGAGAGAACTGCAACTTACCTGATTAACTTGTACCGACTCCAGCACTTAGATCAGTGCTTGACACATAGTAAGTGCTAAAAAAAACCCTATCATTATGAGGACATTGTTAGGCCTTAGCTGGGGCATAGCATCCTTTCCTAGATTTGGGAAGTCATAGGCATTGGACAGAGAGCTTCCCCCTTCCAGGATGGAGCAGGACTTCCCAGCTTAGTCTTCCCACACCCAAGGCCAGGCAAGGCCAGTGTGCAGTCAGGATGGACAATCTTCCCCTTTCAAAATGATGGCAAGAGTGCTACTAATCTCATCCCTTTGTGTTGGAGGAAAGTCAACAAGCACTGGCTAGTCCCTCCATGAAAAAGGCACATGTTTTTCTTTGGCACAAGCTAATTTGCAGTGAGAAAGCATTAGCACTCCACGTACACCAATTGTGTCAAATAGCCAAGTGGTATTTGGTTTTTAAAGTTCTCAAGACTTTTGTCTGTCTGGGACGAGCCGACTCCCAATGGGGAAAAAAAAAAATCACCGACTCTGGCTCTTCCTGCTTCTTAATGGTGCTGCTGTGAATAAATGAAAGATTGTTAAGCTTAATCTTCCAACAGAGTTGTGTTTTACAGGGTCTCGAGATCCAGTGTTAGGTAGCTCAGAGAACTTTGTAGAGAGTGCAAGATGTAGGATCTGAGAAGGCAGGCAAGGAGGGAAATTCAGTTCTGTTTTAAAGTTCTTACATACTGGGTGTGTTTACAATTACTAAGAAAAAGGCAAGTTACAAAATTGGTATTAAAATCTACAACTTTTTAAAAATTCTATTACAGGATTGTAAGCTCCTTGAGGACAGGAATGATGTCTTTTACCTCTGTTGTACTCTCCCCAGTGTTTAATTTTCCGGGGACAACCAGCACGGCCTGGTGGAAAGGACACAGGCTTGTAAGTCAGAGGACCTGGGTTCTAATCCCAGTACTACCACTTTGCTATGTGATCATGTGCAAATCACTTAACTTATCAGTGCCTCTGCTTCCTCATCTGTAGAATGGGCATTCAATAACCATTTTCCCTCCTACTTAGACTCAGAGCCCCTTGTGGGACCTGATTATCTTGTATCTACTCCAGGGCAGCATGGCTTAGTGGATAGAGCTTGGGCCTGGAAGTGAGAAGGACTTGGGTTTTAATCCCAGCTCCTCCACGTGTCTGCTGTGTGACCTTGGGCAAGTCACTTCCCTTCTCTGGGCCTCAGTTACCTCATCTTTAAAATAGGGATTAAGAGTGTGAAAGGGTCCCCATGAGGGACATGGACTGTGTCCAACCTGATTAACTTGAATCTATCCCAGCACTCAGCACTTTGTGATGGGCACAAAGTAATAATAATAATAATAATAATGGTATTTGTTAAGCACATAACTATGTGACAGGCACTGTACTAAGCGCTGGTGTTGATACAAGCAATACAAGCACTATACAAGCAAGTCAGGCTGGTCACAGTCCCTGTCCCATGTGGGGCTCACAGTCTCAATCCCCATTTTACAGATGAGGTAACTGAGGTCCAGAGAAGTGAAGTGACTTGCCCAAGGTCACATGGCAGACAAGTGGCCGAGCTGGGATTAGGACACATGACCTTCTGACTCCCAGGCCGGTGCTTCACAAATACCACAGTTACTCATTCATTCATTCAATCATATTTATTGAGCGCTTGCTGCATGCAGAGTACTGAGCTAAGGGCTTGGAAGAGTAAATTACAACAATAAACAGTCACAGTCCCTACTCACAATGAGTTCACAGCCTAGGCCGGGGGAGACAGACTTCAATACAAATAAACAAAATAAAATTACAGATATCAATCAATCAATCAATCGCATTTATTGAGCGCTTACTGTGTGCAGAGCACTGTACTAAGCACTTGGGAAGTACAAGTTGGCAACATATAGAGACAGTCCCTACCCAACAGTGGGCTCACAGTCTAAAAGGGGGAGACAGAGAACAAAACCAAACATACTAACAAAATAAAATAAATAGAATAGATATGTACAAGTAAAATAAATACATAAATAAATAGAGTAATAAATATGTACAAACATATATACATATATACAGGTGCTGTGGGGAAGGGAAGGAGGTAAGATGAGGGGGATGGAGAGGGGGACGAGGGGGATAGGAAGGAAGGGGCTCAGTCTGGGAAGGCCTCCTGGAGGAGGTGAGCTCTCAGTAGGGCCTGGAAGGGAGGAAGAGAGCTAGCTTGGCGGATGGGCAGAGGGAGGGCATTCCAGGCCGGGGGATGACGTGGGTCAGGGGTCAATGGCGGGACAGGCGAGACTTATGTACATAAGTGCCTTGGGGCTGAGAGAGGGGAAGGCCAAAGGGAGCAAGTCAGGATGATGCAGAAGGGAGCGGGAGATGAGGAAAAGTGAGGCTTAGTCTGGGAAATCCCCTTGGACCAGATGTGCCTTTAGTAAGGCTTTTAAAGAGGGGAGAGTGATTGTCTGTCAGATTTGAGGAGGGAGGGCGTCCCAGCCCAGAGGCAGGATGTGGGCTAAGATTTGGTGGTGAGACAAAGTGAGATGGAGGCACAGTGAGGAGGTTAGCACTAGAGAAGCTAAGTGTGTGAAATGGGTTGTAGAAGGAGAGAAGCGAGGTGAGGTAGGAGGGGGCAAGGTTATGGAGTGCTTTAAAGCCAATGGTAAGGAGTTTTGGTTTGATATGGAAGTGGATGGGCAACCACTGGAGTTCTTTGAGGAGCGGGGTGATATGTCCTGAACGTTTTTGTTGGAAAATAATCAGGGCAGCAGAGTGAAGTATGGATTGGAAGGGGGAGAGACAGAAGGCTGGGGAGGTCAGCAAGGAGTCTTCTAGACTGTGAGCCCGCTGTTGAGTAGGGACTGTCTCTATATGTTGCCAACTTGTACTTCCCAAGCACTTAGTACAGTGCTCTGCACACAGTAAGCGCTCAATAAATACAATTGAATGAATGAATGAATGTCTAATTATAATTATCATTATTATAATTGATAATGATAATAATAATGGCATTTATTAGGTGCTAACTATGTGCAAAGCACTGTTCTAAGCACTGGGGAGGTTACAAGGTGATCAGGTTGTCCCACAGGGGGCTCACAGTCTTAATCCCCATTTTGCAGATGAGGTAACTGAGGCACAGAGAAGTTAAGTGACTTGCCCAAAGTCACACAGCTGACAGTTGGCAGAGCTGCGATTTGAATAATTATGATTATTATTATGAATTGCACAAAGTAGTGATCATTAAGTGCTGCTGACTGAGTGACTGATTGAATGATCTATTTATTAGCAATAGTACTTTTGTTACCATTTGACATTGGACTCTTGCAGGAAAGGCAGCTTGTCAGCTGGGTTGTGCTTCCTGAGAGCTTCAAGGAACTGCCCCAATGCCAAGTGCTACCTGGCAGTCCTGGAATCTCTGCCCTCTCCTCTGCCCCTTGTCTGGACTTTAGGGATTATCCTGAAACCATCTGGGCAGGCTGTAGGTGGGAGAGGGAGAAAACAAAGAAGAGAAAGGTTGGAAAAACCTGAAATGCTCTGTCAGTCAAGTGGACTCACTGATGTCAAATTTGTGGTGACCAATCAAAGGTTAGGGGAGTCATTCATAAGTCTGCTAATATCTTTTATTTCTGCATGGCACATTTTCCCCTAATTTAGGGAGCTGTTTGGAGTGAGACTTGTCCTGTGCAGATTCAAGGTCCAGTTTTCATTTTAGTCTGTTAAATTATCTCTCCAAATACAACAGCCAAATAGAGGCATACCCTTTGTTAGTTTCATACAATTGAGTGCAAGGCTTTCTGAATGACATCCCTCAATGTTGGGGCTTGGAATTTAGCTTTCACAAACAAAATCCAACTATCTATTCTTGAAAAAATCTGAGACACTGATGCCGAAGAAGGTGGCTCAGTTGTCCCTCTTTCTGGTCTACAGGAAGAATGTGGAGAGTGTGAAGAACATACATCTTCCCAGTATGCTTTGGGAGGAGAGCAGAATCCAACAAAATCTACTTGAAGGTGGATAAACAGCTAATCAAATACACTGATACATATTCAAAGTCCATCTGAAAGTGATTCCCCCATGAAACGGGGATCACAATGATCCAATCTGGATCACGATGATCTGATGCCAAGTGTGGCCTCTGGAACCCCCGCTCCGTTTTAAGTAAGATTCCTTTCATCCTGGACCTTTTCCTTTCCAGTTCTCTACTCCTCCTCGCCCTAACTGAAACATGGCTGTCGTCGGACGACACGGTCTCTTCTGCTGCTCTCTGCAGTGCAGGCCTCTTCTTCTCCCACTCCCCCAGACTCACTGGAAAAGGAGGAGGTGTCGGTTTCCTTCTCGCCCCCCAATGTCGCTTTCGCACTATCCCTCCTCCCCCTTCCCTTTCCTTCCCCTCCTTTGAAGCCCACATTATTCGCCTCTACCACCCCCTCCAGATTCTTGTAGCCGTCGTCTACCGCCCTCCGGGCCCCACTTCCAACTTCTTTAACGACTTTGACCCCTTCCTCACATTCCTTCTCTCCTTCTCCATGCCCACTCTGATCCTTGGAGACTTCAATATCCACATGGATATCCCTAACGACTCCTCTGCCACCCGCCTTCTATCTCTCCTTGACGCTGCCAACCTCTTCCTCCACCCCACCTCACCCACTCACCAACTTGGTCATACCCTCGACCTCATCATCTCCTACCGCTGCACTGTGTCCACCCTCACCAACTCTGTGATCCCTCTCTCTGATCATAATCTTCTCACCTGCCTCCTCACTCACACTCCTTTCCCCTGTAAATCCATATTACTCCCTCACAGAGATCTCCGCTCTCTGGACCCCACCCATCTTTCGGAACGCCTCACACCCCACCTCGCCGCCCTCTCCTCTCTACCCAGTCTTGATGATCAGATTACTGCTCTCAACTCTACCCTTTCTACTCAGCTAGACTCGCTCGCTCCCCTTTCCCTTCGCCGCTCTCGCACCACTAACCCACAGCCCTGGATCACTGCCACTGTCCGCCTCCTTCGCTCTTATGCTCGAGCTGCCGAACGCTGCTGGCGAAAGTCTAAACACCATGCCAACCTCGTTCACTTCAAGTTTATCCTTTCCTGCCTTAACTCAGCCCTCTCTTCTGCCAGACAAAACTATTTCTCCTCCCTTATTGACACCCATGCCCATCACCCCCGCCAGCTCTTCCGTACATTCAACTCCCTTCTCAGGCCCCCGGTTCCTCCCCCTCCTCCTTCCCTCACCCCCAACGATCTGGCCTCCTACTTCATTAACAAAATTAAATCCATCAGGTCCGACCTCCCCAAAGTCTCTTCCCCCCCCTTTCTCCAACCCCCCGGCTCTCAACATTCTCTGCTACTCTCCCATCCTTCCCAGTGGTATCCTCAGAGGAACTCTCCTCCCTCCTCTCAAGTGCTACTCCGGCCACCTGTGCTTCTGACCCCATTCCCTCTCATCTTATGAAATCTCTCGCTCCATCCCTTCTCCCCTCCTTAACTTCCATCTTCAACCGCTCACTCTCCACTGGTTCCTTCCCCTCTGCCTTCAAACATGCCCATGTCTCTCCCATCCTAAAAAAACCCTCTCTTGACCCCACCTCACCTTCTAGTTATCGTCCCATATCCCTCCTACCATTCCTTTCCAAACTCCTTGAACGAGTTGTCTACACGCGCTGCCTAGAATTCCTCAACAACAACTCTCTCCTCGACCCCCTCCAGTCTGGCTTCCGTCCCCTTCATTCCACGGAAACTGCGCTCTCAAAGGTCACCAATGACCTCCTGCTTGCCAAATCCAACGGCTCATACTCTGTCCTAATCCTCCTCGACCTCTCAGCTGCCTTTGACACTGTGGACCACCCCCTTCTCCTCAACACGTTATCTGACCTTGGCTTCACAGACTCCGTCCTCTCCTGGTTCTCCTCTTATCTCTCCGGTCGTTCTTTCTCAGTCTCTTTTGCAGGCTCCTCCTCCCCCTCCCATCCTCTTACTGTGGGAGTTCCCCAAGGTTCAGTGCTTGGTCCCCTTCTGTTCTCAATCTACACTCACTCCCTTGGTGACCTCATTCACTCCCACGGCTTCAACTATCACCTCTACGCTGATGACACCCAGATCTACATCTCTGCCCCTGCTCTCTCCCCCTCCCTCCAGGCTCGCATCTCCTCCTGCCTTCAGGACTTCTCCATCTGGATGTCCGCCCGCCACCTAAAGCTCAACATGTCGAAGACTGAGCTCCTTGTCTTCCCTCCCAAACCTTGTCCTCTCCCTGACTTTCCCATCTCTGTTGACGGCACTACCATCCTTCCCGTCTCACAAGCCCGCAACCTTGGTGTCATCCTCGACTCCGCTCTCTCATTCACCCCTCACATCCAAGCCGTCACCAAAACCTGCCGGTCTCAGCTCCGCAACATTGCCAAGATCCGCCCTTTCCTCTCCATCCAAACCGCTACCCTGCTAATTCAAGCTCTCATCCTATCCCGTCTGGACTACTGCACTAGCCTTCTCTCTGATCTCCCATCCTCGTGTCTCTCTCCACTTCAATCCATACTTCATGCTGCTGCCCGGATTATCTTTGTCCAGAAACGCTCTGGACATATCACTCCCCTCCTCAAAAACCTCCAATGGCTACCGATCAATCTGCGCATCAGGCAGAAACTCCTCACCCTGGGCTTCAAGGCTCTCCATCACCTCGCCCCCTCCTACCTCACCTCCCTTCTCTCCTTCTACTGCCCAGCCCGCACCCTCCGCTCCTCCACCACTAATCTCCTCACTGTACCTCGCTCTCGCCTGTCCCGCCATCGACCCCCGGCCCACGTCATCCCCCGGGCCTGGAATGCCCTCCCTCTGCCCATCCGCCAAGCTAGCTCTCTTCCTCCCTTCAAGGCCCTGCTGAGAGCTCACCTCCTCCAGGAGGCCTTCCCAGATTGAGCCCCTTCTTTCCTCTCCCCCTCGTCCCCCTCTCCATCCCCCCGCCTTACCGCCTTCCCCTCCCCACAGCACCTGTATATATGTATATATGGTTGTACATATTTATTACTCTGTTTATTTATTTATTTATTTATTTATTTTACTTGTACATTTCTATCCTACTTATTTTATTTTGTTGGTATGTTTGGTTCTGTTCTCTGTCTCCCCCTTTTAGACTGTGAGCCCACTATCGGGTAGGGACTGTCTCTATGTGATGCCAATTTGTACTTCCCAAGCGCTTAGTACAGTGCTCTGCACATAGTAAGCGCTCAATAAATACGATTGATTGATTGATTGATTGATCCAGCTGGGAAAGAATTTATTACAGATGTGGTTAAAATAAGGGTTGTATCAGAGATAAATAAAATGCTCTAATCTGAGCAAGCTGGCAAATTAGATATATGGATATATATAGATATATATAGAGATATATAAGATATATAGATATATATGATCTAAATTAGACAAAAACATATGTATGTTTTTGTCTAATTTAGATAATTCTCAAAGCTTGGAGGAGAAAAATAGCAGACATATTCCAAGTTGCTAGATAAATATCAACCCAAGCAGAATATAAAAATAAAGATGTGGTTTTGATTTATTTTAAAAAATGATTTCTATAATATTTTACACAGTTTTGATATTTTAATGCCTCAGTTTAAGGGCTCTGGCATTCAAATGTCCTCCCTTTATGAACATGGTATTTATTCAGCTTTTACTGACAGTATGCCAAGAATTGTGCTACGATATCAGATAATCATAGTACACAGTCCTTTTCCACACATGAGCTTCATATTCTAAAAATTGGGAAGAGCAGGAATTTAATCCCTATTTTAAAGGGATTTTAAAATCCCTATTTTAAAGATAATTCCTATTTTAAAGAGCAGGGATTTAAGCCCTATTTCAAAGAAACTAGGAGAGGGAGACAGTAAAAGTTCATACAAATACCTATGATTATCATGTACCAGACACTGTATTAAATGCTGGGGTGGATACATGCTGATCAGGTTGGACATAGTCCTTACCCAACATGAGATTCATAGTCTTAATCCCAATTTATATTTGAGGCAACTGAGGCACAGAGAAATTAAGTGACTTACCCAAAGTCACAAAGCAGAAAAGGAGCTTATGTACAAAAGTTGTTATGTACATATCTGTACTTAAGTTTTTATGTACATATGTTCTTATGTACATATCTGTAATTCATTTATTTATGTGAATTTCTGTCTTCTCCTATAGAATGTAAGATCATTGTAGGCAGGGAATGTGTCTGTGTATTGTTGTATTGTATCTCAAGCACTAAGTACAATGCTCTGCATATAATGTGTTCAAATTTTTTGTGGTATTTGTTAAGCGCTTACTATGAGCCAGCACTGTACTGCTGGGGTGCAGGGGTGGAAACAGGCTAATAAGATTGGAAACAACCCCTGTGTCACTTGTGGCTCACATTCTCAATCCCCATTTTACAGATGAGGTAACTGAGGCACAGAGAAGTGAAGTGACTTGCCAAAGGTCACACAGCAGACAAGTGGCAGAGCCGGGATTAGAACCCAGGACTTTCTGACTCTCAGGCCAGTGTTCTAACCACTATTCCATGTTGCTTCTCACTAATTATGATTGAGTGAATGAATGAATGAATGAGTTTGACGGGAGACAGGGATGGAACCTCCTGGGGGCAGGGCCAGAAAAATAAGAGGGTTTAGTTTTGTCATCTGTCTACCCCTTCTAGACTGTGAGCCTGTTGTTGGGTAGGGACCGTCTCTATCTGTTGCCGACTTGTACTTCCCAAGTGCTTAGTACAGTGCTCTGTACACAGTAAGCGCTCAATAAATATGATTGAATGAATGAATGAATGAAAAGTAGAGAAAGAAGGAAAGGGAGAGAAGATAAGGGCTGTGGAAAGGGAACGTGAAAGTAGGGAAAGGAAATGAGAGGTGTCCAAAGCCAAAGGATAGCAAGAACAGAAAATAGAGATAAAGGAAGAAATGCTCCTGTTGTCTCCATTGTCCTTGTCTCTACTGCCGCCATTTCCTAGCCCTTCTTACACAATGGGAAACAGATCAAGTCACGGGGGACAAGAAAGGATATAGTAACGGTGACATTTTATTAAGCGCTTACTATGTGCAAAGCACTGTTCTAAGCCCTGGGGAGGTTACAAGGTGATCAGATTGTCCCACAGAGGGCTCACAGTCAATCCTCATTTTAAAGATGAGGTAACTGAGGCACAGAGAAGTTAAGTGACTTGCCCAAAGTCACACAGCTGACAAAGAAAGGATGGTATTTCTACCCAGTGGCGATGGTTACGCCAAGGTGAAACCTGGACTAGAATGCCCATCTGGCCAAGTGGGGGAATTCTGATCTCTCCTCGCTAGAACAAGGATAGCCATGCCAAAATCTACTTCTGCACTTGGGCAGCCCAACATGAAACCTCCAATTGAGTGGCTGGTCTGCAAGGGGCATCGGCAGGACAATCAAACCAAGGCTTTGACTTTGTGCCACCCCAAGCCTCCCCAACGGGCTTATAACCCAAGTTATGTGCAGCCAGCAACAGCTGCAGACAGGAGCGGAGCGGTGACTCTTTTATTCAGCTGTGTTTTATGATTTATGAAAAAGGGAGAGGCTAAGGCCTGGGCCCCGGGAAGTTGAGGTGGGGTAGGAGTGGAGAGGACAGGAGAGAAGGTAACTTCAGATGCCTGGTTGTTGTCTCAGGAATAAAGAAGCAGCAGTCAGCTAGCGAGTGGTCGGGTGGACTTTGAGCCATTTGCTGATGTTTGTTTTGGATTTTATATTTTCTTACTGTTTTAATTTCCTCTATCTCTATGTATCTCTCTTTTGCAGGCTCCTCCTCCCCGTCCCATCCTCTTACTGTGGGGGTTCCCCAAGGTTCAGTGCTTGGTCCCCTTCTGTTCTCAACCTACACGCACTCCCTTGGTGACCTCATTCGCTCCCACGGCTTCAACTATCATCTCTACGCTGATGACACCCAGATCTCCATCTCTGCCCCTGCTCTCTCCCCCTCTCTCCAGGCTCGTATCTCCTCCTGCCTTCAGGACATCTCCATCTGGATGTCTGCCCGCCACCTAAAGCTCAACATGTCGAAGACTGAACTCCTTGTCTTCCCTCCCAAACCTTGTCCTCTCCCTGACTTTCCCATCTCTGTTGACGGCACTACCATCCTTCCCATCTCACAAGCCCGCAACCTTGGTGTCATCCTCGACTCCGCTCTCTCATTCACCTCTCACATCCAAGCCGTCACCAAAACCTGCCGGTCTCAGCTCCGCAACATTGCCAAGATCCGCTCTTTCCTCTCCATCCAAACTGCTACCCTGCTCATTCAAGCTCTCATCCTATCCTGTCTGGACTACTGCACCAGCCTTCTCTCTGATCTCCCACCCTCGTGTCTCTCTCCACTTCAATCCATACTTCATGCTGCTGCCCAGATTATCTTTGTCCAGAAACGCTCTGGGCATATTACTCCCCTCCTCAAAAATCTCCAGTGGCTACCAATCAATCTGTGCATCAGGCAGAAACTGCTCACCCTGGGCTTCAAGGCTCTCCATCACCTCGCCCCCTCCTACCTCACCTCCCTTCTCTCCTTCTACAGCCCAGCCCGCACCCTCTGCTCCTCCGCCGCTAATCTCCTCACCGTACCTCGTTCTCGCCTGTCCCACCATCGACCCCCGGCCCACGTCATTCCCCAGGCCTGGAATGCCCTCCCTCTGCCCATCCGCCAAGCTAGCTCTCTTCCTCCCTTCAAGGCCCTGCTGAGATCTCACCTCCTCCAGGAGGCCTTCCCAGACTGAGCCCCTTCCTTCCTCTCCCCCTCGTCCCCCTCTCCATCCCCCCCATCTTACCTCCTTCCCTTCCCATATGTATATATGTTTGTACATATTTATTACTCTTTTTACTTATTTTTTTATTTTACTTGTACATATCTATGCCTTTTAGACTGTGAGCCCACTGTTGGGTAGGGACTGTCTCTATATGTTGCCAATTTGTACTTCCCAAGCGCTTAGTACAGTGCTCTGCACATAGTAAGCGCTCAATAAATACGATTGATGATGACGATTGATGATGTATCTATCACCAATCCCATCTCCCCCTTTTTATTGTTTGAATGTGAGCCTCCCAAGGGCCAGAGACCATGTCTAATTTCCAACTGTATATTCTTTTCCAGCACTTTGTGCAGTGATAATAATAATGATGATGGCACTTATTAAGCGCTTACTGTGTGCAAAGCATTGTTCTAAGCGCTGGGGAGGTTACAAAGTGATCAGGTTGTCCCATTGGGGGCTCACAATCTTAATTCCCATTTTACGGATGAGGGAACTGAGGCCCAGAGAAGTTAAGTGGCACCATGCTAAGCACTTGGGAGAGTACAATATACAGTGTACCAGACACATTCCCTGACCACAAAGAGCTTATAGACTAGGGGTGGCGGGGAGACAGACATTAAAATGAAGAAATAAAGTTACAGTAGGTAGAGAGACAAGGCTCATGTAACCCCGATGGCTTGGTGCGACGGAGAGGGAGATCCAGCTATACCAGCGAACTTGTTATATCAATCGGATGATGATGATGATGATGATGATGATGATGGCATTTGTTAAGTGCTTACTACATGCCAAGCACTGTTCTAAGCACTGGGGTACATACAAGGTAGCAGCATGTACAGCAGCGTGTAGCACTTGAGAAGCAGCATGGCTCAGTGGAAAGATCACAGGCTTTGGAGTCAGAGGTCATGGGTTCAGATCCCGTCTCTGCCAAGTGTCAGCTGTGTGACTTTGGGCAAGCACAACTTCTCTGTGCCTGAGTTCCCTCATCTGTAAAATGGGGATTAAGACTGTGAGCCCCCCGTGAGACACCCTGATCACCTTGTAACCTCTCCAGTGCTTAGAACAGTGCTATGCACATAGTAAGCGCTTAATAAAATGCCAGCATTATTATTAAGGTAACTAGGTTGTCCCACATGGGGCTCACACTCTTAATCCCCATTTTACAGATGAGGGAACTGAGGCACAGAGAAGTTAAGTGACTTGCCCAAAGTCACACATGGCAGAGCCAGGAATAGAACCCATGACCTCCGGCTTCCGAACCCGTGCTCTATCCACTGTCACGCTGCTTCTCTAGCCAATCTGCTTCCCATGTAGCACCTGCTCTGATGCTTCGAGGAAGAGTGTTGCTTTACTTTCTTGAAGGTGAGAAGCAGCATGGCCTAGTGGAAAGAGCACAGGCCTGGACGTCAGAGGACCTGGGCTCTAATCCCAGCCCTGCCACTTATCTGCCATGTGATCTTGGGAAAGTCACTTAACCTAGAGAAGCAGCACGGCTCAGTGGAAAGAGCGCGGCCTTGGGAGTCAAAGGTCTGGGTTCTAATCCCTCTCCGCCACTTATCAGCTGTGTGACTTTGGGCAAGTTACTTAACTTCTCTGTGCCTCAGTTACCTCATCTGGAAAATGAGGATTAAGACTGTGAGCCCCATGTAGGCCAACCTGATTACCTTGTATCTCCTCCAGTGCTTAGAACAGTGCTTGGTACACAGTAAGCACTTAACAAATACCAAAATCATTATTATTATTATTAACCTCTCTGCACTTCAGTTACCTCATCTGTAAAATGGGGTTTAAAGCTGTGAACCCTTCGTGGGACAGGGAATGTGTCCAACCTGATCAGCTTGTATCTAGCCCAGTGCTCAGTATAGTTCTTGGCATATAGTAAGTGCTTAACAAATACCATTTAAAAGAAAAGGGTCGGGGGGTGTAGCAGAGCAGAGCATCTCTGCGGAAAGTCTTGGAAGTTCCGGATGATGATGATGACAATGATGATGGTGGTATTTGTTCATTCAATTGTATTTATTGAGCACTTACTGTGTGCAGAGCACTGTACTAAGTGCTTGGAGCACTTACTCTGTGCCAAACACTGTTCTAAGCACTGGGGTAGATACAAGATAATCAGGTTGTCCCACGTGGGGCTCACAGTAAAATCCCCATTTTACCGATGAGGTAACAGGCACAGAGAAGTTAAGTGACTTACCCAAGGTCACACAGAAGACAAGTCGCAGAGCTGGGATTAGAACCCACGACCGCAGACTCCCAAGCCCGGGCTCTTTACACTGAGCCACACTGCTGATCACAGTTTGGGAACAGAGCCATAGAAAGGGTTACACCGAGTGAATCCTGGTCACTGAAATCATTTTTACTTGGCTTTGAATTTGAATCACCAGGTGGGCAAGGTAGTCATGTGCCTTTCCTTAGCCCATGGTGCTTGGACAGCAGATTAGCTTGTCGGACAAAACCCCAGAACCTCCAAAAGCCCATGAAGCCAAGTGTCAGAAGAACTGTCAAGACGAGAAGGGCTTGGGGGTCACAAAGAACTAGGTAGCCAGGGCTATTACAAGCCTTGAGGGTAACTGTTTTGTTAATGATGTCCATCTAGGTTTATTTCTATTTATTCTGATGACTTGACACCTGTCCGCATGTTTTGTTTTGTTCTCTGTCTCCCCCTTCCAGACTGTGAGCCTGTTGTTGGGTAGGGACCGTCTGTATATGTTGCCAACTTGTACTTTCCAAGCGCTCCGCACACAGTAAGTGCTCAATAAATACGATTGAATGAATGAACTGGATCCCACCATCTGCTCCCTATCACTTCTCAGTCAATCAGTAGTATTTTTTGAGCACTTACTGTGTGCAGGCCATTGTACTGAGTGCTTGGGAGTATATAGTATAAGAATGTAACAGACATATTACCTGATCACATTCTATAGGGGGAGGCAGAGATTTAATCTAAATAAATAAATTACAGAAATGTACATAAGCACTCAAGTATACATAAGTGCTCAATTCTACGTCCCAATTTGGCACTTCATCTGCACATCCCTGGGGGACATACAGGGAAGCAACATGGCTTAGTGGTGGAAAGAGCATAGGCCTAGGAGCCAGGGGACCTGGGTTCTGATCCTAGCCCTGACCCTTGCCTGCTGTGTGACCGCGGGCAAGTCACTTCACTTATCTATGCCTCAGTTTCCTCCTCTGTAAAATGGGGTTTGATTCATGGTCACCCTCCTAGTTAAGACTGTGAGCTCCACATGGGACAGTGACTATGTCCACCCTGATTATCTTGGGGGAAGCAGTGTGGCTCAGTGGAAAGAGCACAGGCTTTGGAGTCAGAGGTCAGGGGTTCAAATCCAGGCTCCGCCAATTGTCAGCTGTGTTTCGTTGGGCAAATCACTTAACTTCTCTGCGCCTCAGTGACCTCATCTGTAAAATGGGGATGAAGACTATGAGCCCCCGTGGGACAACCTGATCACCTTGTAACCTCCCCAGTGCTTAGAACAGCGCTGTGCACATAGTAAGCACTTAATAAATTCCATCATTATTATTATTATTATTATTGTATCAAGCCCAGGGTGTGGTACATAGTAAATGCTTAACAAATACCACAGTTATTCATTTTTATGGTGTTTGTTAATCATTTACTATGTGTAAAACACTGCTATAAGCACTGAAGTAGACACAAGTGAATTAGGTTGGACACAGTCCCTGTCCCACATGGGGCTCTCAGTCTAAGTAGGAGAAAGAACAGGAGAACTGAGACACAGAGAAGTTAAGTAATTTGACCAAGGCTACCCAGTAAGCAATTCCTTCATTTATTCATTCACTCAATCATATTTATTGAGTGCTTACTGTGTGCAGAGCACTGTACTAAGCACTTGGGGAGTACAAGTTGGCAACATCATCATCATCATCAATCGTATTTATTGAGCGCTTACTATGTGCAGAGCACTGTACTAAGCACTTGGGAAGTACAAATTGGCAACATATAGAGACAGTCCCTACCCAACAGTGGGCTCACAGTCTAAAAGGGGGAGACAGAGAACAAAACCAAGCATACTAACAAAATAAAATAAACAGAATAGATATGTACAAATAAAATAAATACGGTCCCTACCCAACAGCGGGCTCACAGTCTAGAAGGGGGAGACAGACAACAAGGGATTAGAAACCAGGTCCTCTGACTCCCGGGCCTGTGTTCTTTCCACTAGGCCTTGCTGCTTCTCTAATTCATTATCAGAAACAACTCTTTATAGGGATGGTCAACAACCATCCTCCACACAGCAAAGTAAGCAATGTGTCTTCACAACTTTACCCCGGAGGGCAAAATCGCTCCAATTCAAGTGCCCCTATTCTCCTTCCGCAGAGTAAGTAGGAGCTCTTTGGACACATCTTTACATGATGAGAGTTATAATGTGAGTGATGATAATTATAAATTATATCGATATATAATAGGTATTCAATATGCACCGCAGCTCTGTACTAACTGCTCCAAACCCCTGGCTTTAGGACACTGTCATTTCTTTCCCCAACTTTTCCCTACCTTGCATTCTTCCCACCTTGCAAGCTAGCCTACTCACTGCCTTATTCTAATCTCTCCTTTTGTCAATCTTTTTAATTCATTCTCTTCCCTTCACCTGGAGCTCCCTTCCCTTTCAAACTAGCCAGACTGCAGCTCTTTATTCATTCATTCATTCATTCATTCATTCGTATTTATTGAGCGCTTACTGTGTGCAGAGCACTGTACTAAGCACTTGGCAAGTACAAGTCGGCAACATAGGTCCCTACCCAACAACGGGCTCCT
Source organism: Tachyglossus aculeatus (assembly GCF_015852505.1). Lineage (NCBI taxonomy): Eukaryota > Metazoa > Chordata > Mammalia > Monotremata > Tachyglossidae > Tachyglossus > Tachyglossus aculeatus. Next base: position 126,448,412 of record NC_052067.1, on the reverse strand, counting down.
TCTGAAAGAACAATCCCTCCAGGAGGCCTTCCACAATTCATCTCTTAGCGCTCCCAAATTTCCATTTGGGCTATATCCCCATAAATTGATAGTTCAGTATTTCTGCACATCAAAGTGCTTCTGTACTCACAGCTTCTCCTAACATGATTGCACAGACCTTGCATACCCTGATAATGATGATGAAAATAATAGTAATGATGATAGTTATAATTGTAGTAATATTTATCATTAATAATAATATTGATAATGCTATTTGTTAAGTGCTTACTACAGGCCAAACATTGTTCTAAGCACTGGGGTAGATGTCAGGTTGTCCCACATGGGGCTCACAGTCTTGATCCCCACTTTACAGATGAGAACTGAGGCAGAGAGAAGTTTCCTAGGTCACACAGCAGACAACTGGCGGAGTCAGGATTAGAACCCACGTCCTCAGACTCCAAGTCCGCCCTTTTTCCACTAAGCGACACTTACCGTATGTCAAGTACTGTACTAAACTCTGGGGTAGAGACAAGATAATCGGATAGGACACAGTCCCTGGCCACATGGGGCTCACGGTCTAAATAGGAGGGAGTAGGATTTGATCCTCATTTTACAGATGAGGAAACTGAGGCACAGAGAAGTTAAGTGGCCTGCCCAAGACACGCAGAAGAAAGGCGATGGTTCTGGGATTAGAACGCAGGTGCTCTGACTCCCAAGCTTGTGCTCTTTCCTGTAGGCAACACTGCTTCACTGTTACTTAAGCAGTAACTCATATATAGAAGGAGCAAGAAGCTGACCACTTGTCTCTGACCACGAGCTCACTTCCACCCTCTGGCCTGGAATTCCCTCCCCGTTTCTATCCGACAGACCAACACTCTCCCCATCTTCAAAGCCCTACTAAAATCATATCTCCTTCAAAAGGTCTTGCCTTGCTAACCCTTCACTTCCATGCTGTATTTGCCCTCCTCTCTGCATCATCTAGACACTTAGCTTTGTACCGCTTGGGCACTTTAATATTCAGCCCACCTCCAGCCCCACAACACTTATGTACATATTCTTCTACTCTGCCACTCCCGCTCTCTGTGATTTATTTTAATATCTGTCTTCCCCACCAGACTGTAAGTTCCTTGAGGCCAGGGATCAAGGCTGCCGACTTGATTGTTTCATACTTTCCCAAGCAGTTGATATTGTGCTCTGCACACACAAAATACTCAAAAACACTGATTGCTCTGCGTACAGTTAGTACTCTATAAATTCCATGATTGATGGATTAATTTACAGGATAGATACAAGATCATTCATTCATTCAGTTGTATTTATTCAGCACTTACCGTGTGCAGAGCACTGTACTAAGCACTTGGGAAATAATAATAATAATAATGATGACATTTATTAAGCGCTTACTATGTGCAAAGCACTGTTCTAAGCACTGGGGAGGTTACAAGGTGATCAGGTTGTCCCACGAGGGGCTCACAGTCTTAATCCCCATTTTACAGATGAGGTAACGGAGGCTCAGAGAAGTTAAGTGACTTGCCCAAGGTCACACAGCAGACTTGTGGTGGAGCCGGAATTTGAACCCCTGACTTCTGACTCCAAAGCCCAGGCTTTTTCCACTGAGCCACGGAAAGTACAATATAACAATCACATCAGAATAATAGTGATAATACTGATAATAATGTACAATATAACAATCACATCAGAATAATAGTGATAATACTGATAATAATGGTATTTGTTGAGCACTTACTATGTGCCAAGCACTGTTCTAAGCACTAGGGTAGATACAAGTTAATCAGGTTGTCCCACGTGGGACTCATAGTCTTAATCCCCATTTTACAGGTGATGTAACTGAGACACAGAGAGGTTAAGCGACTTGCCCAAGGACACACAGCAGACAAGTGGCGGAGCCAGGATTAGAACTCACATTCTCTGACTCCCAAGCCCGGGTTCTTGCCACTAGGCCATGCTTCAGTCCTGAAGCAGTTCTGTAGGTGGAAGCAGTCCCATTCCACGAGGCATGCACAATCAAAGAGGTAGGGTGAGATATCCCAGACTGAGCCCCCTCCTTCCTCTCCCCCTACTCCCCCTCCCCATCCCTCCCACCTTACCTCCTTCCCCTCCCCACAGCACCTGTATATATGTATATATGTTTATACAGATTTATTACTCTATTTATTTATTTATTTTACTTGTACATATTTATTCTATTTATTTTATTTGGTTTATATGTTTTGTTGTCTGTCTCCCCCTTCTAGACTGTGAGCCCGCTGTTGGGCAGGGACTGTCTCCATATGTTGCAAACTTGTACTTCCCAAGCGCTTAGTACAGTGCTCTGCACACAGTAAGCGCTCAATAAATACGATTGAATGAATGAATATCTTATTTCCAGTCTATAGATGAGCAAACCGAGGCCCACAGTCCCAGATCTGGCTAGAGGCAGAAGTGGGATAAAAGCCTGGATTTCCTGACTTCTGGTGCCTCGATCTTTCCATTAGGGCAGACAGCTTCTCAGCCTTTCTCCATTAACTCGTTTTAGATTTTGAAAAACTTGATCACATCTCAGTGGCCTCTGAACAATATAAAAATACCACAGTTCAGCACACACTTCATCCTTACTTATAAGCTCTTAACAACAAATGGGAAAAAGAACGAGATAAGAAAATATGCGATTTGCATTGTTCTTCAGAGACCAATAAATAACTGTAAACCAGCCATTCAAATTTAACGTCTGTGAGTTTTTCCCCTTCCTGGAAATACTAGAGTTCTGATGCATTCCTACAGAAGAAAAAAAAATAGGCCAGTAACAATAGATCAAGATGCCAAGAACATAATGGTAAATTCATCTCTGAAGGATTGCACAGGGCAATTCAGTTGAAAACACTAATAAATCACCTCTAAACTCTCTTCTAAATTCTGTGGAGACCACATAAGGAGCACATACTTATGTACCATTCAGAGAATATAAAAACACAGTTCTTCTCAAAAAGACTTTCTTTCTGGATTTTGACTTTTGGATAGAACACAAACCACATTCATTTATCTTAGTGGACTATCTCCTCTTGGTGACAGATGAAAATGTTCATTTTTGATCTCTGAGATATATCAATTGCCATCATACCACCAATTATGATATACTACCGATATGGTCTCTGGATCAAGTGTACAAACACATCAGTGTGTCTTGATACTATAAATGTCATAACTAACAGCCTTTCCAGCTAAGAGTAACAGCAACTCCATTCCAGAAGCTCAACCTCGTAGCTTGCCCCAGAATACAAAGTAGTAAATGCTTCTATAAAATAATCTTGGGTAGTCGTTCGGGAAATAGAAAAATTTGGTTCTGCAAATGATGTAACAGCATTCTTCCCTTGGATGAAAAGGAAGTAACATAGCACTTAGCAAATACCATCATTAATATTATTATTACCAACCAAGTCAGAAATGGAACCTTCAAGTCATCACTCATTCTCTCAAATTTTAACCACTTGACCCTGGTGACTCCCTACTGAATGTCAGCTCCGTGTCTGTAGGCCACAGATAAGCCACAATACAATCGAATTAAAGTGACTGGTGTTGACATCAATTTATCTTTAATTAACACCTTAAAGGAATGGCTTACCTCAAGAAGTAGTCATTTCTCTCAGGCTAAAAAAGAGCATTCCTGATGTTGACACTGGTTTATTTCTTGTTCTTGCAAAAATAATATGATGATGATAGTATGTGGTGCAACTGAGTTTTCCTTTTTTTTGCTTTTTTATTTGATGATGTAAGAGGAAAAGTGCTTCATGGAATGCAAAGTCTGATTTCCAGGACTGTGCACAGAGGCTACCACAGTGAATAATGGTAAATCCATGCCATCCACTCCAGTCAAAAGAGTATGGGACTGGGAGTTGGTGGACCTGAGTTCTAATTCCAGCTCTACCAGTTGGTTGTTGTGTGATCTTAGACAAGTCATTTCAATTCTCTGTGCCTCAATCACTGCTATTTATCAACTACTTACTGTATGCAATTCTGGTAGAAACTCCTCACCCTGGGCTTCAAGGCTCTCCATCACCTCGCCCCCTCATACCTCCCCTCCCTTCTCTCCTTCTACAGCCCAGCCGGCACCCTCTGCTCCTCTGCCACTAATCTCCTCACCGGGCCTCGTTCTTGCCTATCCCGCCGTCGGCCCGCTGCCCACGTCATCCCCCTGGCCTGGAATGCCCTCCCTCTGCCCATCCACCAAGCTAGCTCTCTTCCTCCCTTCAAGGCCCTACTGAGAGCTCACCACCTCCAGGAGGCCTTCCCAGACTGAGCCCCCTCCTTCCTCTCCCCCTCATCCCCCCTCCATCCCTCCCATCTTACCTCCTTCCCTTCCCCACAGCACCTGTATATATGTATATATGTTTGTACAAATTTATTATTTTATTTATTTATTTATTTATTTTACTTGTACATATTTATTCTATTTATTTCATTTTGTTAATATGTTTGGTTTTGTTCTCTGTCTCCCCCTTCTAGACTGTGAGCCCACTGTTGGGTAGGGACTGTCTCTATATGTTGCCAACTTGTACTTCCCAAGCGCTTAGTACAGGGCTCTGCACACAGTAAGCGCTCAATAAATATGATTGATTGAGTGATTGATTGGTAGGTTTATCCATCGAGTTTTCTTGGTAAAAATATAGAAGTGGTTTACCATTGCCTTCTTCCACAAAGTGAAAACTGAAGTCTCTGTCATTCTCTTTGATCAACATTTTGATCACTTGATCAACCACCTTTGACTCTTTCCTATGCCACTGCTGCCCTGCACGGGCAAATCCACTCTGGTGCTTCAGCCTAGACCTTTCCATTATGGGTAACCCTAGTGAGAGAGCATCTCTCAATGGCATAATTCTAAGTTTCACTGGTCTATGCAAACTCTTCTGCCATGGTACGTAGTTTTTTCAGAGGACAGTTTTGCTAGGAAACTTCCAGGAAAAATGTGGAAGAGGCAGATCAGCAGTTAGATGGATAGAAACCATAACAATGGTAACAGAAGAACCATTAGCAAGGTTACGGATTATGACAGAAGATTTGATGTTCTGGAGAAAAGATATCCATAGAGTCGCTATGAATCGGAAACAACTGGACGGCACATGATAATAATACTTCATGCAGTACACTGTACTAAGCAAGCTTAAGTTTTGTCATCTGTCAAATGGGGATTCAATACCTGGTCTCCCTCTCCTCTAGACAGTTAACCCCATATGGGATGGGGACTGTGGCTGACCTGATTAACTTGTATCTACCCCAGTGCTTAGTACAGTGCTTGGCACATAGCAGCACTTAGCAAATACCACAATTATTATTTTGGCTATCTTGCTACCACTCTCCTACCCTAATTGCTTCTCTATCTCTACTGCCTGTTTACCAACCAGGCCTGAGGGACCAAAGTGCTATGATAGGATCTATTTGATCATCTGTAAAGGGCTAACAGAAAAGATGTCCAGGATCCTTCTTATCCCCCCAGAGTTGACCATGTTTTCTCTAAACTGTAAGCTCATTATGAGCAGAGAACTTGTCTGCTAATTCTGTTTTATTGTACTCACCCAGATGCTTAGTACAATGCTCTGCACATAGTGCTCCATAAATACCATTGATTGATTGATTGACTTTATAAGTTGTTTAATGAATCTTAGTTGAAGTAATGGTAAATGCAATGGAGATGTTCAACATTTGGGATTTTTAAGTGTGAGCTGGTTCTGGGAAGAGAACGCGTCTAACCAACTCTATTATATTGTACTCTCCTGAGTACTTACTACACTATGCACACAGTAAATGCTCAATATGTACGTTTGATTGAAAGTTCTAGTACTCTAAACCGTAAGCTTGTTGTGGGCAGGGAACATGTTTTCCACCTATGTTGCACTGTACTCTTCCAAGTGCTTAGTACAGTGCTCTGCACACAGTAAGTGCTCAATAAATACAATTGACTGATTCAAATGACCAAAATAGTTATTATCCTAATTCTGAAACATGGACGCATTACATTTCAAGGAGGATTCTGGGTGATTGAACCTATTAGGAAATACAGATGCTTGGATTTATTCCCTTTTATAGCACTCTGTCAATCTTGAATTCCTAAGGTGTACATTCATTTTTTCCATATTGGGAAATTGCTCTACTTATGTGTTATAAGTCTTCCCATAGGTATAATTCTTCTCTCCCTTTGTGAATCTATGAAAACAAACCATTGAAAATCAGTTACTTGAGGTTTTAAGAATAACTGGGGTGCAGAATGATTTGACCAGTTAAGAAAATGACTCAACTGTCAGTTCAGATAAGCATTTAATTGTTTCCTTGTTTACAGTAACTTGTGAAACCTTTTACCATAATCATAAGTGGTATTTGCTGAGCATTTACTGTGCCCAGAGTATTGTACAAAGTTCTTGGGAGAGTACAATACAGAGAAGTAGGTAGATATGTTCCCTGCCCACATCCAATTTACACCCATGGACAAGTAGAAAAAAGCTAGTCAAAAGAGATTGTTCCTGAACAGAAATTTTATTTTATGCAATTAAAAAGTTATATATGCATTTTAAATCTCAATGATAATCATCATAATAATAATGACTGCAGAAGTACTCTATTGGAAGTAGTAATAGCAATAGTATTTATTAAGAGCTCACTGTGGGCTAAGTGTTTTTTTAAGGTATTTGTTAAGCACTTATTACGTGTCTAACACTGTTCTAGGTCTTGGAGTAGGTACAAGTTAACTAGTTAAAACTGTTAACTAGTTAACTGTTTCCAAGTAGGTTGGAAACAGTCCCTGCCCCACAAGGGGCTCACAGTCTAGGTAGGTGGGAGAACAGGTATCCCCATTGTACAGGTAAGGAAACTGGGGCACAGAGAAGTTAAGTGATTTTTCCAAGGTCACACAGCAAGCAATCAGCAGACGTGGGAGTAGAACCCAGATCCTTCTGACTTCCAAGCCCAATGGACTTCTCTCCATTTGTTCATGCTCTTTTTCTAAGCGTTCAAAAAGAATACACAGGTGAGAATTAGATATTGTCCCTTGCCCTCAAAGGCCCACAATCTAAGAATAAAGGGGCAGGGGTTGGGGGGGAAGGGATAGGCAACAGGCACCTAAGGAAAATATAAAACAATAAAAACTCAAAATTTAACGAAAGATGGAAGGCGGGGATGAATACAGAATAAAAGCATCATGGTCTAGTGTGTAGACCATGTTTAAGTTCTAATACCAGCTCAGCCACCTGTCTGTTGTGTGACCTTGGGCAAGTCACTTAACTTCTCTGCACCTCAGTTACCTCATCTGTGAAATGGGATTAGGACTGTGAACTCTATGGGTGACAGTGTCCAAACTGATCTACCCTGACACTTAGCACAGTGCCTGGCACACAATAAGTGCTTAACAACAACAACAAAAAAGATGAAGTGTGATTACGAAAGTAAAGTTTCAGGGTTCTCATAGTCCATTAATCTATGGCAATGGCAAACTATTGTCACTGACAGTTGTTTCCTGCCCGGTGTTTTAAATTATGTGGAGAAGCAGTGTATTCTAGTGAAATACAAGAGGGCCTAGTGGATAGAGCATTGTCCTAAGATCCAGGACACTTGGGTTCTAATTCTGACTCTGCTGCTTGATAATAATATGGTATTCATCAAGTATTCACTATGTTCCAAGCATCATACCAGCCCTGATCTCTCTCCTTCTCTCCAGTCTCGCATCTTCTCCTGCCTTCAAGACATCTTGACTTGGTTGGTCTCCCATCACCTCAAACTTAACATGTCCAAAACAGAGCTCCTTATCTTCCCTCCCAAACCCTGTACTCTCCCTGACTTTCCCATCGACAGCACCACCATGGTCGCCTCCATTTTGAGGCCCAACTAGGCCTCAAGCAGGGGAACGGCCCGACGGGTTCAGACGACCGGGTCACCCAGACGACACAATAATAATGGCATTTATTATTCCCTTCAAAGCCCTACTGAGAGCTCACCTCCTCCAGGAGGCCTTCCCAGACTGAGCCCCCTCCTTCCTCTCCCCCTCCCCCCGCCTTATCTCCTTCCCCTCTCCACAGCACTTGTATGTATGTATATATGCCTGTACGTATTTTTTACTCTATTTACTTGTACATATTCTATTTATTTTATTTTGCTAATATGTTTTGTTTTGTTCTCTGTCTCCCCCTTCTAGACTGTGAGCCCATGTTGGGTAGGGACCGTCTCTAGATGTTGCCAAATTGTACTTCCCAAGTGCTTAGTACAGTGTTGCGCACACAGTAAGCGCTCAATAAATACGAATGAATGAATGAATCTATCTCACAAACTATCTCACAGGCCCATAACCTTGGTGCTTTCCTTGACTCCTCTCTGTCATTCAACCCACACATTCAATCCATCACTGAATCCTGTTGGTCCCACCTTCACAGTGTCACTAAAATCAGCCCTTTCCTCTCTATCCAAACTGCTACCATGTTAATATAATCACTCATCCTATCCCACCTGGATTACTGCATCAGGGTCCTTGCTGACCTCCCAGCCACCTGTCTCTCCCCACTCCAGTACATACTTCACTCTGCCGGCTGGATCATTTTTCTACAAAAATATTCAGGACATGTCACCCCCCCTCCTCAAAAAATTCCAGTGGTTGCACATCCAGCTCAGTATCAGACAAAAACTCCTCACCACTGGCTTTAAAGCAGTCCATCACCTTGCCCCCTCCTACCTCACCTCACATCTCTCCTACAACCCAGAACACACACTTTGCTCCTTTAGTGCTAACTTTTTCACTGTGCCTCGATCTCACTTATCTTGCCACTGACCCCTAGCCCATGTCCTGCCTTTGGCCTGGAATGCCATACCTGCTCATATCCAACAGACAATTACTCTCCCTGCCAGCTCTTCAAAGCCTTATTGAAGGCACATCTCCTCCAAGAGGCCTTCCCAGACTAAGCCCCACCTCTCTTCATCTCCCACTCCCTTCTTCTTCTCCCTGACCTGTTCCCTTGGCTCTTCTCCCCAGCCCCACTGTACAGATATGTACATATCTGTAATTTTATTAATTTGCATTCATGTCTTGTCTCCCCCTCTAGACTGTAAGCTCATTGTGAACAGGGAATATGTCTGTTTACTGTAGTATTGTACTATTCCAAGCACTTAGTACAATGCTCTGCACACATTAAGCCCTCAATAAATACAATTGAATGAATGAATACTAAGTGCTGGGATAGATAGAGAAGCAGTGTGGCTCAATGGAAAGAGCATGGGCTTGAGAGTCAGAGGTCATGGGTTCAAATTCTGCCTCCACCAACCGTTAGCTGTGTGACCTTGGGCAAGTCACTTAGCTTCTCTGTACCTCAGTTACCTCATCTGTAAAATGGGGATTAAGACTGTGAGCCTCATGTGGGACAACCTGATCACCTTGTATCCCCCTCCAGTGCTTAGAACAGTGCTTTGCACATAGTAAGCACTTAACAAATGCCATCATCATTATTAATATTATACAAGGTAATCTGAATACACATAGACCCTGTCCCACATGAGGTAAGCAGTCAAAGTAGTAGAGAATAGGATTGAATCCCCATTTTGCAGATGAGGAAACTGAGGCACAGTTCTGTTAAATGACTTTATCAAAACCACACAGCAGACAAGTGGCATAGACAAGTCTAGAACCCAGGTTCTCTGACCCCCAAGCCCATGCTCTTTCCACCAGGCCATGCTGCTTCCCACTCATCAGTTATGTGATCTTTGACAAATTACTTAACTTCTCTGAGCCTCAGTTTTATCATTATGAAATGAATATTAAATACATTGGACCTCCCATTTAGATTGTGAACCCCAATTGCAACAGGTACTGTGTCTAACCTGATTATCTTGTGTCTTCCCAAGTGCTTCATACAGTGTTTGTCATATAGTAAGCACTTTACAAATACTACAGTTATTATTATTGTGGAGGTGACATGCTGTCACGTTGTTGTCCATCCCATAGAGATGGCACAAGAAGCTGGGAAGGAAATGCTAGGATGATGTGGAGGGAAAAAGGGAGGGCATTGAGAAGCAACATAGGTCACCAGCGAGCAACTCTGGGATTTGGGTAGGTTGGGAAGCCGAGGTATATGCTGCTGCTACCTCTGTTTTTTCCCCCTGAGATGGAGCAAATCAGGTGGGGATCAAGGCCAGTAAAATTGGACTGAGGTATGTACGTGTTTATCAACTTCATTATCTTCCCAATCACTGCTTTCTACCGCTCCAAAACCCATCTATGAGTTAATGGCATTTACTGAGCACTTAGTGTGTGCAGACCACTGCATTAAATGCTTGGGGATAGTGCAGTATAACAATATGAGACACATTCTCTCCCCACAATAAGCTTACAGATTAGAGGACAGTAAACTAAGAGAATTCTTCAGCTTGTGCACAGGTCTGGACAACACCTGCTCATGTAGGAGTTGAGGAGAGATTTAGTGGTCTTAACTTCTCTCTTTCATCCAAGTGCTGGGGCACTTCAAATATTGATAATAGTAATGACGGTATTTGTTAAGCGCTTACCATGTGCCAAGCACTGTTGTAAGCACTGGGGAGGATGCAAGGTCATCAGGTTAGGAGGCCTTCCCAGACTGAGCCCCTTCCTTCCTCTCCCCCTAGCCCCCCTCTCATACCCCCCATCTTACCTCCTTCCCTTCCCCACAGCACCTGTATATATGTATATATGTTTGTACATATTTATTACTCTATTTATTTATTTATTTTACTTGTACATATCTATTCTATTTATTTTATTTTGTTAGTATGTTTGGTTTTGTTCTCTTTTTCCCCCTTTTAGGCTGTGAGCTCACTGTTGGGTAGGGACTATCTCTATATGTTGCCAACTTGTACTTCCCAAGCGCTTAGTACAGTGCTCTGCACACAGTAAGTGCTCAATAAATACGATTGATTGATTGATTGATCAGGTTGTCCCACGTGGGGCTCACAGTCTTCATCCCCATTTTACAGATGAGGGAACTGAGGCATAGAGAAGTTAAGTGACTTGCCCAAAGTCACACAGCAGACAAGTGGTGGAGTCAGGATTAAAACCCACAACCTCTGACTACCAAGCCCGTGCTCTTTCCACTATTCATATATTTAATTTTCAAATATTAAATATTCAAATTTCCACTTTCAAATATCCCCAACTCATTAGCTCTCCTCCCAAAGCATTATTGGATGGGGAGAGGATGAACCAGAGACAAGGCTAGCCTCCTGGTTTCCAGAGAGGGAGGGCAGGGTCCGTCATATTTATTGAACGTTTACTGTGTGCTGAGCACTGTACTAAGCTCTTGGGAGAGTATCATATAACAATATAACAGACACATTCCCTGCCCACAACGAGTGTACAGTCTAGAGGGGGAGACAGACATCAATATAAATAAATGAACTACAGATATGTACGTAAGTTCTGTGGGGCTGGGAGGTGGGATGAATAAAAGGAGCAAGTCAGGGTGACGCAGAAGGGAGTGACAGAAGAGGAAAGAGGGCTTAGTCAGGGAACGCCTCTTGGAAGAGATGTGCCTTCAATATGGCTTTGTAGCTGGGGAGAGTAATTTTCTGTCTGTCCGTCCGCTGGCACCATGTCATAGTCAAGTCTGCCCTGGGCACATACACCAGTGGGAGGCAGTCCAGCCCCGTGCTGCCCAGGAGCTGGAATAAACTAAAGAAAACCTTCCACTTTGGAACCCTTCCAGTTGGAATGGATGCACCACACTTACCGATGTCCAACTGCAGATTCTTCCACCTTACTTCCACCTACTGTGCATTCCCCCAGTACAGAGAGATTTATTGAGCTTAGCGAGCCAGGTTGTTCAGTGTTACAGATAACATGGATATTTCCAATTGTGTGTGTAGTGTTCCGTATAGTTCTTAAATGCCTAAGTACAGGCGTCGGCACATAGCAAGCGCTCAGTAAATACCACTGGATTGATTGATTGGACTCGTAAGCTCGTTGGGTCTGTTATGTCGGGTATATTGTACTCTCCCGAGCATTTAGTACAGTGCTGTGCACACAGTAAGCTCTCACTAAATATAATTGACTGACTGATTTTGTTCATCTGAGTAATTTATTTGTTTATATTATTATAGCCATAATTTATTTATTTATATTAATGTCTGTCTCCCTCACTAGACTGTAAGCATGTTGTGGGCAGGGGATGTTTCTGTTTATTGTTATATTGTACTCTCCCTAGAGCTAAGTACAGGGCTTTGCTCACGCTAGGCACTCAATAAATATGATTGATTGAATGAATGAACAGTAACCATTAATTTTCCTGACTGTCACCATCTATTATACTTCTCTTTGGCTCATCTAGTAGCAGAGTCAGCTATTGGTTCCAACAGGGTTAGAACTACATGTTTCACCATCCAGTTTATGAACTCTAGAATGATTTTTCCGGCAACAACATCTGGCTAAGGGAACGCTCCAGACAGCTGGAATGGTAGCTCTGGAATGGACTGCAGGGCTATCTTGAGGTCAAACTGCTGTAGGGCTGCCTCAACTATCTTTTGCTCTGCCATGATCTATCATAAGAATCTGGATGACATCAAATCTCTGCTTTTTCTCTGACATGTAAAAGGCAGCTTTATATTATTTATACCACAACTTGGGGGAGAGATTTTTCAGCTTCAGTTTACAAGGGCAAGTTGGAAAAGTGAAGAATGCAGGGGAAAAAAAATGCTCTTCATCAAGAGGCTGATGTTCTGTATACAATCTGCAAGCAGTTCTGTTAAGCTACTAAAGAAAGAAAAAAAAAACCTTCTGCTACTTGATGAAAGACATCTGGTTTCCAAACTACTGAATTCAAAAGTAGAAACATGTTTATTTTTTAAACACCTTTGAAAGCTCAAGATTCCAACTCACCCCACCTTTCACATATCTTGTTCCAACAGCCCATGTTCTGTACCAACAAAAATAATCACCAAGAATGTGGGTTTCTGCCTTTAAGCAAAGTCAATTGGTTGGAGGCTGGGGCTATGCTTATTGAAATGATTACTCCTGTCCTGATCGATTTGTGATTTTTTGACCAGAACAATCACCAGACAATTTAATGAACTTCTTAAATACATCGATGAATATGCTTTGATGATAATTTGCCTTTATGCTACATTACTGAAATTATGGTACTTATTAAACACTTATTATGTGTCAGACATCATGCTAAACCCTGGGGTGGACGTAGGATGATCACCTTAGACAGAGTCATTTCTCACCTGAGGCTCACAAACTAAGAAGCAGAGAGCAGAGGTATCTTCTCTCAGTATTGAATAAGATAAGGAAAGGGAGTCACAGAGAGGTTAAATAATTTACCCAAGGTCTCACGAGAGGCCAGTGGCAGAGCTGAAATGAAGAAGCAGCATGGCGTAGTGGATAAAATCCAGGTCTCGGAGTCAGAAGGTTATGGGTTCTAATCCCATCTGCGCCACTTTTCTGCCGTGTGACCTTGAGCAGGTCACCTCCTTTCTCTGTGCCTCAGTTACCTCATCTAGAAAATGGGGATTGAGACTGTAAGCCCCATGTGGGATCGGGACTGTGTCCAACCTGATTTGCTTCAGTCCTCCCCAGTACTTAGTACAGTGCCTGGCACATAGCAAGTGCTTAACAAATAACATCATTATCATTATTATTAATTACTACTACTAATAATAGTAACAATCAAAACCCAGGTCTCCCACCTCCCAGACCTATGCTGTTTCCTCTAGGCTGCACTATCTCTAGACATAAGTAATTAGGCTTTCTGTCTAAATGCACAAGACACCTGCCAACTACAGATTATGGGAAATTCTGTTTATCTCGTAGCGTAGTTTGGCAAAGAGTAACTTAACTGTCCAAACCATACAGTCACCCCTGGCATGGAAGACACTGGACTATTTTTATTTTATCTTAAAATAGTTAGTGATCCAGTTGAAGTGAAGGTGTTCTAGCCAAAATGTGCCTTGTGTTCACTGAGAAGTTTTATTTTACATAATTAGGCTCAAAACAAGAAATGAGGCCTGAAAAAAATTTGACCCTAATACATGTTTTGCCTTTTCATTAAGTTGATATGTCATCTCAAATATAGATTGAAAGAATAATGATGTTGAATAACTAGCCTTTTTTCCACCTAACTTGTACTCAGTATTGAAGTATAAAATACCAAGTGAAGGAGGTTTTGGCATCAATTCAATCACATATATTTATAAGACTAGATAAAATCAAACAGCCCCTCACAAACAGAGATAACATGCATAAATAACCTTGAGTTAATTCATCAGAAATCCTGCTCTGTTTGCCTATTAGCATTAGAGGAACTGAAGGTGTGGTTTCTGGCTTTAGAGTGGTAAGAGAAAAAAAAAACAAAACATCCCACCCTTTTAAATCTGAATTTATTTTCCATGGAAGGACATGTTGCTCAAGAAAACAGGTGTTTGAGAACAATCCCCAGGAGGCAGAACTTACTGAAAGTTATTTGGGGTTTTTTTTTGTTTTTTTTTTTTTTTTAAATAAGGCTACTCCATATCTAACTTGCAGAAAACAGCGATTTCTCATTTAAAATGTTCATGCCTGCTCCACAGATCCATTGAGATTTAAAATGGTTGGGAGTGTCAAACTTGGCTTTCTGATTTAGGGTTATAAAAAATTTGATAAAATGTAGGGGATTGCATGAGACCCTTTTTGTGTAGGGCATAGGTGGGAATAATAGGTAGCTGTGAGAAAGAAGCGGTCAACAAAGCCAAAAGAGGATGTCAGTTGGTAAATAAACAAGACCCAAGAATTAAAGTGGAAATAAGTTTTCTGACCCGGAGATTTAGGGATCCAAAGAATAAGGCTAATTAAGGAGGTAGGCTGCTTAAGGATCACACCTGCAGACTACAGTCAGCAGTACTCTTGCTTATTTGCTAGTTAGTACAATGGGAGATATGAAGCTTATCTGTAAATCCCCTAAATGGTGAGTGTCCTGATTACTTTAAAGATCACCTTCCTCTCCATGCAACTTTCTGGCCATTTGAGATCATCTAGGATGTTGACAGTTTTGTGGTTTGAGGAACTGTTGTAAAGGACATTCCTCGGCGGAATTCCTCCTGCTGTGATGGTGCTTACTGACCTTCAGGGAGAAGCACCGTGGCTTAGTGGCCAGAGCACGGGCTTGGGAGTCAGAGGTCGTGGGTTCGAATTCTGGCTGTGCCACTTGTCTTCTGTGTGATCTTGGGCAAGTCACTTAATTTCTCTGTGCCTCAGTTACCTCATCTGTAAAATGGGGATTAGCCCCAAGTGGGACAACCTGATTATACCTTGTATCTACCCCAGCGCTTAGAACAACGTTTGGCGTATAGTGAACACTTAACAAATACCATCATTATTATCATTATTATCATTCAGTCTAGCCTACTCAGATGATCTGTCAATCAATCAATCATATATATTGATATCTTACTGCCTTGCCCACCCCTATAAGGCCTAAACCTGGCTTGGCATGAATTTTGGTTAGACACGAGGTCTTTGGCAATTTATACAGCTTGGAGGCCTTCCCAGACTGAGCCCCCTCCTTCCTCTCCCTCCCCACCCCCCCGTCTTACCTCCTTCCCCTCCCCACAGCACCTGTATATATGTATATATGTTTGTACATATTTATTACTCTATTTATTTATTTAGTTTATTTGTACATATTTATTCTATTTATTTTATTTTGTTAATATGTTTTGTTTTGTTCTCTGTCTCCCCCTTCTAGACTGTGAGCCCACTGTTGGGTAGGGACTGTCTCTATATGTTGCCAACTTGTACTTCCCAAATGCTTAGTACAGTGCTCCACACACAGTAAGTGCTCAATAAATACGATTGAATGAATGAATGAATACAGCTGCCCATAGTTCTTTCAAGAGGAAGGAAAGGGGAAAGGAAAAATTAGATGGCTTTATTATTAATCAATCAGTCAATCAATGGTAATTATTGAGCACTTACTATGTACTAACCACTGAAGTAAGAGCTTGGGAGACTACAATGCAATGGAGTTGGTAGACATTTTTATTTTTTTATTTTTATTATGGTATAAACCACTCACTTGAGGCACTGTAACAGATACAATATAATCAGTTTAGACATTGGACTGGACCCTCAAGGAGTCCTTTGTTTGAGGTAGGGAGACTTTGAGCCCGTTGTGAGCAGGGATTGTCTCTATTTGTTGCTGAATTGTACTTCCCAAGCACTTAGTAAAGCTCTCTGCACACAGTAAGCACTCAATAAATATGATTGAATGAATGAATGAATGAGAATGCTAAGAATAATAGTAATGATGGCATTTGTTAAATGCTTACTATGTGCCAAGCACTGTTCTAAGCACTGGGGGAGATACAAGGTAATTAGGTTGTCCCACATGGGGCTCACAGTCTTAATCCCCATTTTACAGATGAGATAACTGGGGCACAGTGACTTGCCCAACTATTTTATCCCCATTTGGTAGAGGACCTTGAGGAACAGAGGGTTTTAGTGAATTGACCAAGGTCACAAAACAGGTTAGTGGCAGGTTAGTGGCCACTTCTCTGCTCCGTAACCTTGGACAAGTCATTTCACTTCTCTGGGCCTCAGTTTCCTCATCTGTAAAATGGGGGTTGAGGCCATGTCCAACCTGATTTGCTTTCTCCACCCCAGTGTCTAGTACAGTGCCTGACAAAGAGTAAGCACTTAACAAATACCACAATCATCATCAGCTGAAATAAGAACACTGAGTCTCCTGACTCTGAATGGATCTCTTTCCATCAACCCAAGCTACCTCCTTATGATCTTGAAAATGATGCCACTGCTAGTGAAAACAGCTACCCTGCTGTCATTCATGCTGCTTGAATGCTAGGAGTTGATTGAGTTCCAGGACCTCGGTATTTGTGATCCTATTTTTGCCATATATAACACCTTGCAGGCCTTACTGCTTTAGAAATCAAGTGTGGTAAGAGTGGAAGATCCTTGTTGGCTGAGATTGTGTACTCTCCCAAGTATTCAGTATGGTGCTCTGCACATAGTAAGCTCCCATTGCATACTACTGATTGATTGACTGAACTAGGACTCGGGGCCTTAAAGAGGGTTAAACACTTCAATTTCCCTGTATCCCTTCACTTTGGTTGGAAGCTTGAAGCCAACATTGATGCAATATTTTATTTTTGCCACTCTCACAAAGGATATGCTGCCCTTCTTGATTTGGATTTCCACGTCCTGCTGACACTCAAGCCTTATTAGAATTAGAATGGAGAAGCAGTGTGGCCTAGTGGAAAGACCAGGAGCCTGGGAATCAAGAGGACTTGGGTTCTAATCTCAACTCTGCCACTTGTCTGCTGCGTGACCTTGGGCAAGACACTTAACTGCTGTGTGCCTCAATTTCCTCAACTGTAAAATGGGGATTAAATTCCGGTTCCCCCTCTACTTAGACTGTGAGCCCCATGTGGGACAAGGACTGTGTCTGACCTAATTAACTTGTACTTACCCCAGCGCTTAGAGCGTGTTTGACGCATAGTAAGTGCTTAACGTATCATAAAAAATTCATAAAATGTTAATACTTCTTTTAACAGCATTTTTGAGTATAGATCTATACTAGGTTACAAGTTCTCTTTCCACTAGGCTATGAGAAGCAGTGCAGCACAATGGAAAGAGTGTGGATCTGGAAACCAGAGGACCTGGGTTCTAATCCCAGTTCTGTCATCTTGCTTGCTGTGTGACCTTGGAAAGTCCCTTACCTTCTCTGGCCCTCAGTTTCCTCATCTGTAAAATGGTGAGTAAATACTTTTTTTAAACTGCAAGGCCCCCATGGCGCGGAAATTGTGTCTGATCTGATTATCCTAAACTTACTTATAGTGCTTGTTACATACTAAGTGCTTAAGAAGTATCACAATAATTATAATCTATAACCCCCCACCATATATTTGGTGGCTAATTTAACAATTTCAAGGACTCGGCCCAGGCTTATTGTCATAATCTGATGGCTTTAAAATTTTACACGCTGGCATCTATTTTGAGAACGTAATTTGTCTCCTGGGATTTCTAAAGTCCGTCTGATGATGATAATGTTGATGCTGTCTTTTCGCAAATGATGG
The DNA here is from genome assembly GCF_015852505.1 of Tachyglossus aculeatus. Taxonomy (NCBI): domain Eukaryota; kingdom Metazoa; phylum Chordata; class Mammalia; order Monotremata; family Tachyglossidae; genus Tachyglossus; species Tachyglossus aculeatus. The sequence goes on along the minus strand of NC_052067.1, from coordinate 126,430,373 downwards.
ATGAGCCATCGATAGTCACGTAGACTCACAAATGAAGCTTCCGGATGTTGTGGTCTCAACTGCTTTGACAGTAGCCTTGTTTGTTTTGTAACCTCATCAAGTTAGGTAGCTGCTGTTTCCAGAAAAATCGTCCTCAATTAAGAACAGTGTTTTAACAGCTGCATTGAGCAGATTACCTGTTGTTGACTCATAGGTATAGTACATGACATTTCTTAACTAATGTTGTTACCAAAGCAAGATATATTTCAGAAGAAATAGTGCATACAGTTTTATGCTGGTGTTCTTTTAAAACTAAGAATTTTGAGGGCATCAGAACTTTGGGAAGGTGAAGTAGCAGACATGGAAAGGGAACAATTCCAACTATAATCGCTCTGAGCATAAAGAGCTGAGGAGCAATTAGGAGAAGGCAATTAGTTCCAGGAAAATAACTCTATCTTCCCCTTTTGAACCTATGGGTATTTCCCTACACATGAAGAGGGCTCTACTTTCATCACTGTGTTTGATCAAAAGGATTTTCCAAATAATCATAATAATAATAATGATGGCATTTATTAAGTGCTTACTATGTGCAAAGCACTATTCTAAGCACTGGGGAGGTTACAAGGTAATCAGGTTGTCCCATGGGGGGCTCACAGTCTTACATTTTACAGATGAGGGAACTGAGGCACAGAGAAATTAAGTCACCCAAAGTCACACAGCTGACAATTGGCAGAGCCGGGATTTGAACCCATGACCTCTGACTCCAAAGCCTATGCTCTTTCCACTGAGCCATGCTGCTTCCAAAGCTTTTGTATTGATTTGGGGGAAGTTTGAGGTATATTATCAGATTTCAAAAGAAGATGCTGTGCAATGGCCCCAAAGCATACTGCACTTTGAATGACCCGATCAGCCTACACTCTCTACACTCGGCTGTGAGCTAATGTGCATAAGGTTTACCTCAGTAATTATGATCAATCATTTGGATCAATAATATGGTTTAGTATTAAAGAGTAATTAAGTAGCATAGTTAGCTGGGAGAAAAACAACAGACTATCTGTAAGGATTAAAGTAAAGAAAGGTTGATAAGGCTGGTATGCTGTACCTGTGAAACACTCAAATGGTGGTATGCCACACTGGTGTGAATGACTTGAAACAAGACAATTTCCTTTTTTTTTTTTGATGGCATTTATTAAGCACTTACTATGTACAAAGCACTGTTCTAAGCACTGGGGAGGTTACAAGGTGATCAGGCTGTCCCACGGGGGGCTCACAGTCTTAATCCCTGTTTTACAGATGAGGTAACTGAGGCACAGAAACCTCCCTCCACTGAGGCTCATGCTGACAGATGGGTGAAGTCTGAGGTTGACACTCCATGGCTGAGGAGTTGGTCAGCCCGTCACTGGTTCAGGTGACTCATAGGTGTGAAGAACCAGGCTCCGGGGCCAGTGAGTATTAGTCATGGCCGTGGGTGGTAATCCCAAGTATTGTCTTGGACTTCTCTCTGGCTTTCAATTCTCATGTTCAATCTCTTGCCAAGTCCGCTCAAAGCTACCAAAGATCTTCCGGATCCACCCCTTCCTCTCCACTGGAACAGCTAGTGTGCTGATGTAAGCTCTGGTCAAATCTGTAACTGCCTCCTCGTTGATTAAAACTGCTCTCCAATCTAAACAAAGTGTGGTCGCATGGATCATGCATCATTGCTTAGCGCAAATCTCTTTGCTCCTCCAAACTCTCCACTGGCAGCAGTGCCCCTCCATATCAAGCAAAAAAAATCACAATTAATTTCAAGTCTGTTCACCACTTATCTCCCCTTACAAAACTGCCCCTTTGTTCCTCCTAAACTAATCTTTCAACTTCACCTTGTTCTGATGCTGTTCCCCAGATGTGAGAGGCCACAAGCTCTTTCTATATCCAAAGCCCTCTTGAAATCCCAGCTCCTCCAGGCAGTTTTTCTAGATTAATGCTCAGTGACCCAGGTCATAAAACTCCCCCCAGACACCCTAACACTTAGGTTCTTGTTCACAACCATACTCAGCACTTTCATTTATATGTTTGTTCGAATGTATATTCGATTATTATTTTGATGTCTATTTGCATAGATTTTAATGTCTGATTCCCCTGTTGGAGCATAAACATCTTATTAAACTTCTTGACAGAAGTGAATGTGAATATCTCTATATGTTTACAGCCCATTTTAAGACAGAAATGGTCACAGAAAAATAACAATGCTGTATTGTAGTACTGTAAACTAATAATAATTATGGCATTTGTTAAGTGCTTACTATGTGCCAGGCATTGTACTAAGTGCTGGGGTGGATACAAGTAAATCGGGTTGGACACAATCCTTGTTCCACATGGGGCTCACAATCTCAATCCCCATTTTACAGATGAGGAAACTGAGCCCCAGAGAAGTGAAGTGACTTGCCCAAGGTCACACAGCAGAAAAGTGGCAGAGCCGGGATTAATAATATTGATAATAATAATAACAATAATTACGGTATTTGTTGGGCTTACTATGTGCCTGGCACAGTACTAAGTGCTGGAAAGATACAAGCAAATCGGGTTGGACATAGTCCCTGTTCCACCTGGGGCTCACAGTCTCAATCATCATTTTCCAGATGAGGGTAGTAAGGCACAGAGAATTTAAGTGACTTGGCCAAGGTCACACAGCAGACAAGTGGCGCAGCAGGGATTAGAGCCCATGACCTCTGACTCCCAAGCTGTGCTCTTACCACTGGGCAATGCTGCTTCTCTAGGGTTCTTTAAAACCCATAACCCTCTGACTCTCAAGCCCGTGCTCTGTCCACCAAGCCATGCTGCTTTTCGTACTAGGACTAGTAGACTACTAGTCTAGTAGAGTAGACTAGTAGACTACTAGTAGAGTAATAGACTAATAGACTTCTTCTCTGCTAGTAATAGTAGACTAGCAGGGCTACTAGTCTAGTACGGTAGTCTACTAGTACTGTAGACTCTCTACTTGGGAGAGAGTTGCCAAGGTAGGTATACAGCATTGTGCTAAGTGCTTGGAAGAGTATGCTACAAAAGAGATGGTAGGGAAGTTCCCTGCCCTGCTCACAGTCTAGAGACAAAGGATTCCTGTCAAGCCTGTCATCATCATTTCTGATCAGCCAGGAAACTGTTTTAATAAAACTCAAAAGGCTGCAAGCAATATCAAAAGCTCTAAATACGGTCATTCAGGAATTGCTATTTCAAAATACCTGCATAATGTAGTGGAAAGAGCATGGGCCCGGAAGTCGGATGACCTATGTTCTAATCCCGGCTCCTCCACGTGACTGCTGGGAGGCCTTGGGAGAGCACCTTCACTTCTCTGTGACATCATCATCATCATCAATTGCATTTATTGAGCGCTTACTGTGTGCAGAGCACTGTACTAAGCGCTTGGAAAGTACAAGTTGGCAACATATAGAGACAGTCCCTACCCAACAGTGGGCTCACAGTCTAAAAGGGGGAGACAGAGAACAAAGCCAAACATACTAACAAAATAAAATAAATAGAATAGATAAGTACAAGTAAAATAAATAAATAAATAAATAGAGTAACACATATGTACAAACATATATACATATATACAGGTGCAGTGGGGAAGGGAAGGAGGTAAGATGGGGGTATGGAGAGGGGGACGAGGGGGAGAGGAAGGAAGGGGCTCAGTCTCGGAAGGCCTCCTGGAGTAGGTGAGCTCTCAGTAGGGCCTTGGTAGGGACTCTGTTACCTCAACTGTAAAATGGGGTTCATTACCTATTCTCCTTCCTACTTAGATTGTGAGCCATGTGTGAGACAGGGACTGAGTCTGACCTGATTATCTTTTATCTTCCCCAGTGCTTAGGATGGTCCTTGAGGCAAAGGAAAAGAAATAAAATTAAAAAATAAAATAAAATAAAACATGCTGATGATCAACAACCAATCTGTAGGCGAGATATGTGAAGAAAGGGGATAGCAGAAGGAGGCCTGATAAGGTGGAACAGGAGGGCAAAAAGGAAAGGGGCAAAGGGAATGTTTTGATAACTCAGTATCAAGCCTCAGCAATGCAGCGTCACAATTAGCAGCAATATGTCCGAGTGGAAAGTGTGTGGGCCTGGAAGCCAGAGGACCTGTGTTCTAATTCTGACTCTTCCATTTAACCGCTATGTGACCTTGGGCAAGTCACTTAACCTCTCTGCCTCAGTTACCTTATTTGTAAAATGTGGATGAAGTACCTGTTTTCCTCCAACTTAAACCATAGGCAGGGATTGTGTCCCATCTTATTGTAACGGCACAGCTTAGCACTTCTCTGTATTTGTTACCTCATCTGTAAAATGGGAATTAAGACTGTGAGCCCCACGTGGGACAACCTGATTACCTTGTATTAACCCCAGTGCTTAGACAGTGCTTGGCACATAGTAAGTGCTTAACAAATACCATAATCATTATTAATTATTATGATTATTATAATAAATAAATAATAATAATGGCATTTATTAAGCGCTTACTATGTGCAAAGCACTGTTCTAAGCACTGGGAAGGTTACAAGGTGATCAGGTTGTCCCATGGGGGGCTCACAGTCTTCATCCCCATTTGACAGAGGAGGGAACTGAGGCCCAGAGAAGTGAAGTGACTTGCCCAAAGTCACACAGCTGACAAGTGGCAGAGCCAGGATTTGAACCCATGACCTCTGACTCCAAAGCCCAGGCTCTTTCCACTGAGCCATGCTGCTTCCCTATTATTATTATTATTTATTTTTTATTATTATTGTATTTTATCTAGTACAGCGTTTGGTGTGTAGGGAGCCAGAAAGAACTGGGTTCTAATCCCAGCTCTGCCACTTGCCTGCTATGTGACCTGGGAAGAGTCACTTCAATTCTCAGTGCCTCAGTTACCCCATCTGTAAAATGGGGATTGACTGCATGCCCATATGGGACAGGGACTGCATCCAACCTGAGAAACTCTTATCTACCCCGGTGCTTGGAACAGTGCTTGGCACAGACTAAGTGCTTAACAAATACCACCATTATTAATCAAAATACCACTATTATTGAAATCAGGGAGATGGACATACTACAGCAAACGGAGCAGTTTCCTTTCTGCAATCAAGGAGGAAGAGCCTCTTTTCAAGCAGTGACTTTGGGGGATGGTGAGAGAAAGAAGCATAAAGAAAAGCAACCCCAAGGACTGCAAGCCATAAACATGTCACCAGATCAGGGGTAACATGTTGGGGCCAACAGGACCGTCAGACGTGCAGTGGCCTTTTAAGAGACGACTGCACCCAGTTGTAATTGTAAACCTCATTATGAGTGGCACCATCTTTGAATAAGAACAACGATATATTATGCTGTGGAACATACTCTTCTAATGGGACGTTCTTTTTCAAGGAAATCATAAATCAGTTACAAGTAAAAAAAGTCCAGGGGTTAATAGAATCCAGTATTTGTATCCAAAATCCAATTTACATCTGAAAGGAAAGTCTCTTAACATCTTGGCCAGGCTGCCTGATGGAGGAGAATGATGTTATTTTTAAATGCAGATAATGTTTAAAATGTACCATTTTATTTTTTTTTATCACCCCTTCTTGTACTGGACCCCGATGAATCCATTTTTGATTTCTAGTCCATTCTATGGCACATTTACTTCCTGAGGGAATCTTTCTTTCACATACTTGGAAACTTTTGCAGCTTGGCCAAGTGAAAAGAGTATGGGCCTGGGAATACGAGGACCTGGGTTCTAATCCTGACTGCCAATTACTTGCTACGTCACCTTGGGTAAGACACTTACCTGCTCTGTGCCTCAGTTTCCTGAGCAGTAAAATGGAGATTTAGGACCTGTTCTCTCTCTTTAATTATGATGATGATGGTAAATGCTTACTGTGTGGTAAGCACTGTTTTAAGCACTAGACTGGGAGCCCCAGTACTTGACAAATAGTAAGCACTTACCAAATACTGTAAAAAAAAATCAATCAATAAATAAGTTAATGGTTTTTATGGAGTGCTTATTGTGTGCACTTGGGAAAGTGTAATACAACAAAAGTAGGTAGATGAGATACCTGCCCAGAAGACACTTAACAGTCTACAGGGGAATAAAGCCATTAAAACAGAATAAGACTATTTACAGAAGTGCTGTGGGCCTGGGGTAAGTACCCCAATGCTTAAGAGGTATACAGCCAAGTGCATAGCCAATGTGGGGGCGAGGGATGGATAGGGGAAAGAAAAGACTTAGTGTGGGAAGGACTCTTGGACAAGATGTGATTTTAGGAGAGATTTGAAGGCCGGAAGAGTGATAGGCTGTGGATTATGAAGGAAGAGGGAGTACCAGGCCCAAAGAAGTATGTGGGCAAGGGGTTGGAGGAGAGATAGATGAGACTGAGCTGCAAAAAGTAGGTTGGTGATAATAATAATAATAGCATTTATTAAGCACTTACTATGTGCAAAGCACTGTACTAAGCGCTGGGGAGGTTACAAGGTGATCCGGTTGTCCCACGGGGGGCTCACAGTCTTAATCCCCATTTTACAGATGAGGTAACCGAGGCACAGAGAAGTTAAATGACTTGCCCAAAGTCACACAGCTGACAAGTGGCAGAGCTGGGATTTGAACCCATGACCTCTGACTCCAAAGCCCATGCTCTTTCCACTGAGCCAAGGAGTGAAGTGTACAGGCTGGGTTAAAGGAGGAAATCACTGAGGTGAGGTAGGAGGGAGAGAGCCGACTGAATGCCTTAAAGCTCACAGAGAGAGTTTCTGTTCGATGCAGGGGTGGATGAGAAACCACTGGAGGTTTTTGAAGAGAGGGAAGATATGACTGAATGTTTTTTCAGAAAACTGATCTGGGCAGCAGAATGAACTATGGATTGGAGAGGGAAGAGAGGATGCAGGAAGGTGAGTGAGGAGGCTGATTCAGTAGTTAAAGCAGGAAATAATGAGTACTTAGATCAGCACTGTAGCAGTTTGAATAGAGAGAAAAGGGCAGATCCTAGAGATGTGGTGAAGGTAGAACCAACAGGTTTCGTGACAGGCTGAATGTGTGGGTTGAATGAGAGAGATGTGTTGAGGACAATGCCCAGATTACGAGCTAGTGAGATAAGGATGATGATTATTATTGTCATTACAATGGCACTCGTTAAGAACTATGTTTCAAGCACAGTACCAAGTCCTGTGAAATGGGAATTAAGACTCAAGTACATATGAGATAATCAGATCAGACCCAGACCCTGTCCCACACAGAGTTCACAATCTTAAGTAGGAGAGCATAAACTATAATACCCATTATTCAGATGAGGAACTGAGGCACAGGAAAGTTAAGTGACTTGCCGAAGGTCACACAGCAGACCAGTGGCATAGAAAGGATTAGAATTCAGGTTTCTAACTCTTAGGCCTGTGCTCTTTCTCCTAGGCCTAGATGCTACTCTATAGGAAAGATGGAGAGGATGGAGTTTGCATGGGAAGGTGAGAGGTTTTGTTTTGAATGTGTTACATTTGAGTTATAATAATAATAATAATAATAATGGTATTTGTTAAGTGCTTACTATGTGCCAGGCACTGTTCTAAGTGCTGGGGGGGATACAAGGTGATCAGGTTGTCTCACGTGGGGCTCACAGTCTTCATCCCCATTTTACAGATGAGGTAACTGAGGCCCAGAGAAGTGAAGTGACTAGTCCAAAGTCACATAGCTGCCAAGTGGCAGAGGTGGGATTAGAACCCATGACCTCTGGCTCCCAAGCCCATGCTCTTTCCAGTGAGCCATGCTGCTTCTTTTCCAAGCAGTTGTCAGTGGGAAATCCAGGAAGAGCTGTCACAAAGGAAGGAGGAAAGTGGGATTGCAGAGAAGGAGAGTGATAAGGGCTGGAAAGGTAGATTTGGGAATCATCTGCGAAGAGACTGTATTTGAAGCCATGGGAGCTAATGAGCTCTCCAAGGGAGGGGGCGTAGATGAAGAATAGAAGGGAACCCAAAACTGAATCTTGAGGCACCCCACAATTAGTGGGTGGGAGGCAGAGGAGAAGCCTGTGAAAGGTTTGAAGTAAAGAACATAAAATTATTTACTGGAAAAGTTTGTAAAATTATTTTCTAATCAGGGATCTTTCCATTTGTTCAAATGAAGATTTGAAATGAAGGCCAATTGGATGGAAACAGTTTTCTAACAGCCATACCATTTTCTGCTCTTTCACTTCAACATTCCAGTCTTCATAGGAGAGTGTTATGTTACTTTTTTTTCTAGTCTTTGAATATAATACACAGGGCCTGATCTAAAGGCTGCTAATGCAAGATTCACAGAAGACTAAAAGAACCCAAATCACAGTGAATAGATGGATTTAGGCAGAGGAATCTACGATCAAGTCTGCACTAAACTCTGGTGACCTTCCATTGTGAATTAGTAGAGATTTCCATTTATGCCTGACAACTAACGCCTGTTGTTAGGACGAGGGTGAGCAGAACATGGCCCATGGGCATATCTATCAATCAATCGGTTCTGACTGACTTAATCCCAGCTAAGAGCGGGATCAGGCCTGGTTGCATGCCAACCACTCCCTTCTTGGCCACTTGTGGTTTCCTGGATGCAGATTGGCATGTAACCTGGTTTTCCTTCAAGTTTATTGCCAGTCCAAAACTCTGCGGTAAATATGTGATTAATAGTTATCTATATGTCATCTTGTGTAGAAGCATCATCGTCGTCAGCAGTATTAATGGACCCTCTCCTCTGTAGAGGATACTGAATTAGGTATTTGGGAGCATACAATGCAAGTAGAATATATGCTCCCACCCTTCAGGAATTTACAGAAGTCGATGTTGTAGTAGTAGCAGCAGTAGTAATAATAGCAGTAGCAGTAGCAATGATAATAGTAATGATGGCATTTGTTAAGCACTTACTGTGTACCGAGCACTGTTCTAAGCACTGGGGTAGATACAAGGTAATAAAGTTGTCCTACATGGGGCTCACAGTCTTAATCCCCATTTTACAGATGAGGTAACTGAAGCACAGAAAAGTCAAGTGACTTGCCCAAAGTCACACAGCTGATCAGTGGGGGAGTCGGAATTAGAATCCATGACCTCTGACTCCCAAGCCCATGCTCTTTCCACTATGCCATGGTGCTTCTTTAGTAATAGTAGTAGTAACAAGTAGTACTTAATAAGTACTTAATAAGTAGTAATAGTAGTAATAGTAATAGTAGTAGTACCAATGGTGGTGGTGGTAGTAGTAGTAGTAGTAGTAGCAGTAGTAGCAGTAGCAGTAGTAGTAGTAGTAGTAGTAGTAGTAGTAGTACCTGTGGCCTGAACACTCTACCTGCTCATATCCTACAATTACTCTTCTCACCTTCAAAGCCTTACTGAAGGCCCATCTCCTCCAAGAGGCCTTCCAGGACTAAGCCCTCATTTCTTCTTCTCCCACCCCCTTCTACATTACCCTTGAACTTAGATTTACTCCCTTTATTCACCCATTCCTCAGCCCCACGGCATTTATGTACTGATCTGTAGTTTATTTATTAATATTACTGTCTGTCTCCTCCTCCAGACTGTAAGCTCATTTTGGGTGGGGAATGTGTCTACCAACTGTTATATTGTTAATAATAATAATAATAATAATAATAATAACAATAAAAATAATTGTGATATTTGTTAAGCACTTACTATATGCCAAGCACTGTTCTAAGCACTGGGGAGGATAAAAAGTTATCAGGTTGTCCCACATGGTGCTCACAGTCTTAATCCCCATTTTACATATGAGGTAACTGAGGCACAGAGAAGTGAAGTGACTTGCCCAAAGTCACACAGCTGACAAGTGGCAGAGCCAGGATTAGAAGCCATGACCTCTGACTCCCAAGCCGGGGCTCTTTCCCCTAAGCTATGCTGCTTCTTGTTATATTGTATATTGTTATATTGTACTCTCCCAAATGATTAAAACAGGGCACGGCACACCATAAGTGCTGAATAAATACGATTTATTGATTGATAATAGTTGAAGTAATAATGGTAGTAGTAGTAATAATACTAGTAATAGTAATAGACGAGATAAAAGTAGTAGTAGTACAAGTAGTAGAAGTAGTTCTATTATACTGAAAGCTCGTTGTGAGATGGGAATGTGTCTGCTTACTTTTGTATTGTACGCTCCCAAGTTCTCAGTACAGTGTTCTGCACACAGTAAGCACTCAATAAATACAATTGAATGAATGAGTGAATGAAAGTAGTAGAAGTAATACTAAAAGTAGTAGTAGCAGAAGGCCCCTCTCAGGGTTGCACCTTGAGAGTTTCCAGTACTCTACCAGTCTTGACCATGGGAGGCATGGATGGCAGACCAAGAAGGGGCATATCCATTCCATTCCTAGCTTGGGCAGTGGCTAGTGAGTGGAAGGCGATCTGCTACAACTTGGGCAGCAGCGGCATGGGAGAGTCGAGGGCAGAGACTCAGGTTTACTGCATGGAAGGAGGCAATGGTAAACCATTTCTGTATTTTTACCAAGAACACTCTTACAGATACACTACCAGAACGATTGCAGGTGGAGGTGGGATGTTCTGGAAGATATGTGTCCATGGCGTCGCTATGGGGCAGAAATGATTCGACGGCATAAGACAGTAGCAGTAGTATTACAAATACAATTACCACAATTATTATTATTATTAGCTGTAGTAGTTGTAGTATAGAAGAAATAGTTGTAGTACTGGAAGTACTACTACTACTACTACTACTACTGGAGAAGCAGTGTGGCTCAGTGGAAAGAGCAGGGGCTTTGGAGTCAGAGGTCATGGGTTCAAATCCCAGCTCTAGCAACTGTCAGCTGTGTGATTTTGGGCAAGTCACTAAACTTCTCTGGGCCTCAGTTACCTCATCTGTAAAATGGGGATTAAAACTGTGAGCCCCCCACGGGACAACCTGATCACTTTGTAACCTCCCCAGCGCTTAGAACAGTGCTTTGCACATAGTAAGCACTTAACAAATACCATCATTAGTAGTAGTAGTAGTAATAGTAGTAGTAGTGGTAGTACTTATGGGCACCCACAGGGTGTAATGCACTGAATCGTACTCAGCGCTTCCATCTCAGCTGAGTATGCCCTAAAAAACCCTTGGCCCTCCCATCATGGCTAGGAAATTCTGTGTCTGCCTTAGTACGTTTTGTGGATGCTGGGTCTGGGATGAAAGCTGCCGCTCTGCCTTCTCTGCATCTCTTTATCCCTGTAACACAACAAGATCAGGCAACTGCAGCCTTGCTTCCCTGCGTGCTCTCCATCTCCCTCAACACGGCTGAGTAAACTGCCTTTCCCTTCCCCAACCATCACCCAGTACCAGCACCTGCTCCATTGGCACCGTGAAGGAGACCTCACCCCATCCTGCTTTCCACTTCTGGCAGGAATGGGAACAGTAGTTGCAGCAAAAAGCCTCTTATAACCTTGGGAAAGCTAGTGGCTGTGGTGGCCATTGCTGTGGACTCTAAATCATGAGAAGTTCCGCTGCTCTAGCTACAGCTCCCTGCTGACTTCTGTTTTTGTTTTGTGTATAGTGAATATGTCTTATCCTGTTTTGAGGTTTCTTCGCTCCCACTATGTCTGTCTCCAGTCCTCCCCACCGATCAATCAATCATATTTATTGAGTGCTTACTGTGTGCGGGGCACTGCAATATAACCGAGTTGGTAGACATGTTTCCTGCCCACAATGAGCACACATACACCCCTATATTCACAGAATGTGAGTCCCTCAAGGGACAAAGTCCATGTCTAATTTCCACCTGTATACTCTTTCCCAGCACTTAGTACAGTGCTGTGCACACAGTAAGCACTCAATAAATACAATTATTACCACTACTATTACTACTACAGCTACTAATACTATGTGTGAAATGCAAAACAAGAGACACAGCCCCTGCTTATAGTCTTTTTCACACACTGCAATCAAAATAAATAATTGAATATACCTTTGAATAAATGAAGATACATAAGTGCTGAGCTAGAGTTCCATGTAGACCAGGGACTGTAACTGACTTGATTAACCTGTATCTGCTCCAGAATGTAGAATGGTACTTGACACATAGTAAGTGTTTAACAAGTATCATAAATGAATAAAAAAAGACAGACACAGATTGTCAACACACAACAGGAACAAAAGCATAATCCAGTTGTCTCTTGTTCCAATGGCCACAATACATGATATGTGAACCTGCATCCTACACCAATGGCTGATGTAGCCCAGGATCCTTAAATCCTGGCAGATGTTATATCCAATCTCTGCAGAAAAGACAGTTCCTTTCCCGCCCTTTCCTTTCCTTGCCTCCTCTTGCCACTTCCCAATCAATGACTAGCGTGTGTCTGATTCTGCGCTTCTGCATGAACTTAGGAGGGAGGTAACATGGATAGAGCAGGAGTGGCAAGGGACAGAACTCTCTTCTGTCCCATCCTGATTCTATGCTGCCTTCGGTCAGAGTGAGATAATCCAACCTCTTCGTCTCCATCCAAACTACTACTGCTGTTATCCAAGCATTTATCATATCTTGACTCGAGTACTGCAACAGCCTCCTCTCTCACCTCCCTGCCTCCTTTCTCTCCCACTCCAGGGCTTACTTCAATCTGCTGCCCCGATCATTTTTCTAAAAAAAACCAACGTTCTTCAGTCCACATCTCCCCACTTGTCAAAAACCTCCAATGGTTGCCCATCCACCTCTGCATCAAACAGAAACTCTTTATCATCTGCTTTAAGGCACTGAACCATGTCTCCCCCTCCTACTTTACTTTTCTGATCTCCTACTACAACCCAGACCACATGCTTCAGCTCCTCTACAACCAACCTACACCCTGTACCTGATCTCATCTTTCTCACTACTGACTCCTTGCCCACGTCCTTTCCTCTCTTCTGGAAGTCCCAACCCTCTTCATTTTTGACAACCATTACTCTCCCCACCTTCAAAGCCTTGTTAAAATCACTTCAGCTCCAAAAGGCCTTCTCTAAGTGACTCCACGTGGTGGAGTCAGGATTAGAACCCAAGTCCTCTAACTTTCACGTGCATGCTCTTTCCACTAGACCACAACTGCTTTCCCATCTCCTTATCCTCTCCCTTGTACTCCTAGGAACTTTCCTGATCCCCATATTCTGTACACATGGCCAGCCACCAACCACCCTACTCCTGACCCACCTCACAAGTATTTTCATGTACTTATCATAAAATTGGGACTTGCAAGGTTCCAGATGCATCCATTTTCAGCAGAGAAGGGGCATATCCCCTACTCACCCTCTTGTCTGTGTCACCTCTAGGCTTGGATGTGTGTCCCATAAGCTCTTTGTTGTTTGTAATAATAAATATAATAATTGTGGTATTTGTTAAGTGTTTGCTATATGCCAGCATTGCACTAAGTGCTAGGGTAGATAGAAGAGAATTGGGTTGGACACAGTCCCTGTCCCACATAGGGCTAAAATCCATTTTACAGTTAAAGGAATTTAGGCACAGAGAGATTAGGTGATTTGCCCAAGGTTACACATCAGACAAATGGCAGAGCTGGGATTAGAACTCAGATCCTTCTTACTACAGGGTCCGTGCTCTATCCAGTAGCCCAGGCTGCTTCTCTATTCACCCCAGCCCCACAACACCTATGTGCAAATCCTTATACTCTGCCATTTTCCTTATCTGTAACTTATGTAATGTCTGTCTGTGGCTCCAGAATGTGAACTCCATGTGGGCAAGGACCAACCATCTCTATTGTATGAAGCACTTAGTACAGTGCTCTGCACACAGTAAACCCTCAATAAATACCACTGATTGATTGAGGGAAACCCGTTCATCCGCTTCCAGTTCATTAACTGCTTCCAGAGGGTAGAGGGTTCTTGGTGTCTACAACCTCTCAAAAATATTCTTCAGTCCACATGTCCCCACTCCTCAAAAACCTCCAGTGGTTGTCCATCCACTTCTGCATCAAACAGAAACTCCTTATCATCTGCTTTGAGTCACTGAATCATGTCTTCTCCTCCTACTTTACTTTTCTGATCTCCTACTACAACCCAGACCACATACTTTAGCTCCTCTAAAACCAACCTACACCGTATACCTGATCTCATCTTTCTCATCATCTTTAGCTCCTGCCCAGCAGGAAAGACCCCTGGAGTAAAACAATGCTGGGTCTCCATGGTAACAAAAGCTGCAGCTTCTACTCTGTGTGGCCAACAGGGAACACTCAGAGGGAACGAAGCTGAGTTAAACCAAAAGAGCTCAACGTCTTTTGGGCCAAGAAGGCCGGTTCAGGACTCAGGCATCTGTCCTTTGGTTTCCTGCCCCTTCTCTGCTGAAAATGGATGCATCTGGAACCTTGCAAATCCCAATTTTATGATAAGTAAATGAAAATACTCATGAGGTGGGTCGGGAGTAGGGTGGTTGGTGGCTGGCCATGTGTACAGAATACGGGGATCAGGAAAGTTCCTAGGAATAGAAGGGAGAGGATAAGGAGATGGGGAAGCAGTTGTGGTCTAGTGGAAAGAGCATGCATGTGAAAGTTAGATGACTTGGGTTCTAATCCTGACTCCACCACGTGTCTGCCTTGTGACCTTACACAAGTCACTTCACTTCTCTGTGCCTCAGTTACCTCATCTATAAATTGGGGATTAAGACTGGGAGCCCCATGTGAGACAGGGACTGTGTCCAACCTGATTAACATCTATCTACCCCAGTGCTTAGTACATCGCCTGACACGTAGTGAGCACTGAACAAATACCATTAAAAGGGGGGTGGGTAGCAAGGGGTGAACTTATAAATTTCCTGAAAGGGTTATACATGTTAAGGATAGGTCAGGAAAAGGAATCAAAGAAATATTTAAGACAATAGGAAAATGTTATCACTCCACAGTGGCTCACAATATGCCTAGAGTTTCAAGAAAAATACTCCACATCTAGCCTCCTTTTCTCCTCTCCCTCTCCCTTCTACCTCACCCTGACTTGCTCCCTTCATTCATCCCCGGCCCCAGCCCTCAGCACTTATGTACAGATCAGTAATTTATTTTCTTTTAAATCAATGGCTGTCTGCCCTCTAAATGGTAAGCTCTTTGTGGGCAGGGAACGTATCTATTTATTGTTATATTGAATTGACCCAAATGCTTAATACAGTGCTCTGGACCTAGTAAGTGCTCAATAAATATGATTGAATGAATGAATGAATGAATGAATGAATGAATGATAGTACACCTGGACTGATTCAACTGGCATAAAGAAACACAAGCTAAAAGGGCACTGATGAACATACATGAATACCTAGGTGGACTATGGGGTGATTTCATTCGATCATATTTATTGAGCACTTACTATGTGCAAAACACTGTACTAAACACGTGAGAGTACAATATAACAACAAACAGACACAAACCTGCCCACAATGAACCAGGTGGTAGCGAGTAGCTGGGAATGCTAACTGGAGAAGATGGCTTTTTAGGAGGGCTTTGAAGATAAATTGGGACATGGTTTGGTCAGTCTGTGAGTGAATCGTATTTATTGAGCTCTTACTATGTATAGAGCACTGTACTCAGCGCTTCGGTGAGTCATGGCTTAGTGGAAAGGGCATGGTCTTGGGAGTCAGAGGACTTTCATTCAATTCATTCAATCGTATTTATTGGGCACTTACTGTGTGCAGAGCACTGTACTAAGCGCTTGACATTAGGACTTGGGTTCTAATCCTGGCTCTGCCACTTGTCTGCTGTGTGACCTTGGGCAAGGCACTTCACTTTTCTGTGCCTCAGTTATCTCATGTGTAAAATGGAGATTAAAGCTGTGAGCCCCAATCAATCAATCAATCAATCAATCGTATTTATTGAGTGCTTACTTTGTGCAGAGCACTGTACTAAGTGCTTGGGAAGTACAAGTTGGCAACATATAGAGACAGTCCCTACCCAACAGTGGGCTCACAGTCTAAAAGGGGGAGACAGAGAACAAAACCAAACATACTAACAAAATAAAAAGAATAGAATAGATATGTACAAGTAAAATAAATAAATAAATAAATAGAGTAATAAATATGTACAAACATATATACATATATACAGGTGCTGTGGGGAAGGGAAGGAGGTAAGATGGGGGGGGATGGAGAGGGGGACGAGGGGGAGCCCCTCATGAGACAACCTGACTACTTTGTATCTACCCCAGCACTTAGAACAATGCTCGCTACATAGTAAGCGCTTAACAAGTATCATTTTTAATGGCATTTATTAAGCGCTTACTATGTGCAAAGCACTGTTCTAAGTGCTGGGGAGGTTACAAGGTAAGCAGGTTGTCCCACGTGGGGCTCCCAGTCTTAATCCCCATTTTACAGATGAGGTAACTGAGGCACGGAGAAGTTAAGTGACTTGCCCAAGGTCACACAGCCGACAAGTGGCAAAGTCAGGATTAGAACCCATGACCTCTGACTCCAAAGCCCGTGCTCTTCCCACTGAGTCACACTGCTTCTCTAATATCATCATTATTATTATTTACTATAACAATAAAGAGACACATTCCCTGCCCACAGTGAATTTACAGTCTAGAGAGGAAGACAGATGTTAATATAAATAATTACAGATATGTACGTAAGTACACATGGGGTGGGGCTGGGAGGGGGGGAATGAATGAGGGCACCAAGTCAGGGAAGTGTAGAAGGGAGAGGGAGAAGAGGAAAGGAGGGTTTATTCAGGGATGGCCTCTTGGTGGATTTGAGGGGTAAGAGAATCCTAAGCAGAGAGACGGGGGTACACTGGTTCACAGAAAGGCAACTGGAGAATGAGGTAGTCATTGGCTAGTTCTTTACCACATCTCCTGGGGGAACATCTCTGAGGCTTCTCATGATGCTGTAGACCTGCTGATTTGGGAGAGCTAATGAGAGAATTAATAATAATAATAATAATAATGGCATTTATTAAGCACTTACTATGTGCAAGGCACTGTTCTAAGCGCTGGGGGGATACAAGGTGATCAGGTTGTCCCACAGGGGGCTCACAGTCTTCATCCCCATTTTCCGGATGAGGGAACTGAGGCCTAGAGAAGTGAAGTGACTTGCCCAAATTCACACAGCTGACAAGTGGCAGAGCCAGGATTCAAACCCATGACCTCTGACTCCAAAGTCCGTGCTCTTTCCACTGAGCCACGTTGGAATTGGAAGTGTACCAGGCCTCCAGTTTCCAAATCCCTCATTGCATCCTCAACCATAGGGGCATAGAATTGGTCAAACGGTACTGGACCTCCAACATAGCCCAGTTTTATTCCAATGGTGATAGGGAAAAAAATCAACTCTGATTCAACTAACCAAGCCACCAAAGGGTAAACTCAAAAGCCAGTAGATAAAATGCTACTGTGGGAATCATGAGATTTGAATTCCAGTATCTAGTATGCTAGATCCTAGTTTTCTAGTGAGTAGAAGTGACTTACATGCCTTCAAATGTGCCCATAACAATAATAATAATAATTATGGTATTTATTACGTGTTTATTATGTGCCAGGTCTGTACTAAGCTCTGGGGTGGATACAAGCAAATCACGTATCCTCTACTGTAACAAAACACTCTCCTGATCCCACTATACCCTCCAGTTATCTCCTCATCTCGCTCCAACCACTTCTGTCCCAAGTCCTTGAAAGACTTGTTTTCACCGACCACATCCTCGCTTCCAATTCTCCCTTTGATACTCTGCAATTTGGTTCCACCCCCGACACTCCACCAAAACAGCCCTCTCCAAAGTGACCAATGATCTCCTTCTCACAAAATCCAACAGACTCTACTTCATCCTCATCCTTCTAGACCTCTCAGTTGCCTTCAGTAGTTTGGGCCACTACCTTCTCAATCAATCAGTTCATCAATCACGTTTATTAAGTGCTTACTGTTTGCAGAGCTCTTTACTAAGCACTTGGGAGAGTACAGTATCACAATATAATGGACACATTCCCTGCCCACAATGAGCTTAGGGTCTAGGCGGGAGACAGACATGGATATAATTAATTCTTCTGGGAACATTATCTAACCTCAGCTTCACTGCCCCTGTCCTCTCCTGGTTTTCATCCTAATTCTCGAGGTGTCCCTTCTTGTTTCTTTTGCCAGCTCCCCTCCTCTGGCTCCAACCCAGGCTTACTTCAGGCTCAGTTCTGGGTCCTCTTCTATGCTCCATCTAATAATAATAATAATAATAATAATAATAATTGTTATTATTATTATTATTATTATTATTATGGTATTTGTTAAGTGCTTACTATGTGCCAGGCACTGAATTAAGCACTGGGGTGGGTAATAGCAAATTGGGTTGGACACAGTCCCTTCCCCACAGTGGGGCTCACAGTCTTAATCCCCATCTTACATATGAGGGAACTGAGGCACAGATAAGTTAAGTGACTTGCCCAAAGTCACACAGCTGACAAGTGGTGGAGCTGGGATTAGAACCCATGACCTCTGACTCAATCAATCAATCAATCAATCAATCGTATTTATTGAGTGCTTACTATGTGCAGAGCACTGTACTAAGCGCTTGGGAAGTACAAATTGGCAACATATAGAGACAGTCCCTACCCAACAGTGGGCTCACAGTCTAAAAGGGGGAGACAGAGAACAAAACCAAGCATACTAACAAAATAAAATAAATAGGATAGATATGTACAAGTAAAATAAATAAATAAATAAATAGAGTAATAAATATGTACAAATATATATACATATATACAGGTGCTGTGGGGAAGGGAAGGAGGTAAGATGGGGGGGATGGAGAGGGAGATGAGGGGGAGAGGAAGGAAGGGGCTCAGTCTGGGAAGGCCTCCTGGAGGAGGTGAGCTCTCAGCAGGGCCTTGAAGGGAGGAAGAGAGCTAGCTTGGCGGATGGGCAGAGGGAGGGCATTCCATGCCCGGGGGATGACGTGGGCTGGGGGTCGATGGCGGGACAGGTGAGAACGAGGTACGGTGAGGAGATTAGCGGCGGAGGAGCGGAGGGTGCGGGGTGGGCTGTAGAAGGAGAGAAGGGAGGTGAGGTAGGAGGGGGCGAGGTGATGGACAGCCTTGAAGCCGAGGGTGAGGAGTTTCTGCGTGATGCGCAGATTGATTGGTAGCCACTGGAGATTTTTGAGGAGGGGAGTAATATTCCCAGAGCGTTTCTGGACAAAGATAATCCGGGCAGCAGCATGAAGTATGGATTGAAGTGGAGAGAGACACGAGGATGGGAGATCAGAGAGAAGGCTGATGCAGTAGTCCAGACGGGATAGGATGAGAGCTTGAACGAGCAGGGTAGCGGTTGGGATGGAGAGGAAAGGGCGGATTTTGGCAATGTTGCGGAGCTGAGACCGGCAGGTTTTGGTGACGGCTTGGATGTGAGGGTTGAATGAGAGAGCGGAGTCGAGGATGACACCAAGTTTGCGGGCTTGTGAGATGGGAAGGATGGTAGTGCCGTCAACAGAGATGGGAAAGTCAGGGAGAGGACAAGGTTTGGGAGGGAAGACAAGGAGTTCAGTCTTCGACATGTTGAGCTTTAGGTGGCGGGCAGACATCCAGATGGAGATGTCCTGAAGGCAGGAGGAGATTCGAGCATGGTACTGTGCAGAGGTAGAGGTTGTCCCATATGATTTGCTGAAGCTCATGATCCACCGATCCTTTCTGGAACCATAAATTGAGGTAGTGACGGAGATCCTTATCAACAGCCCAAGCTCATGCTCTTTAACATGTCCAAAACTGAACTTCTCATCTTCCTTCCCTGAACACTCTCTTTCTTTGGACTCTCCCATCACTGTAGACATCACCATCCTCCCAGTCTCGCAAGCTCTCAAATTTGGTGTTATCCTTAACTCATCTCCTATATTCAACCCACATATTCAGTGTCTTGTCAAGTCCTGTGAGGTCTATTTCACAACATCTCTAGACTTCGTCCCTCTCTCCGTCCAACCAAACTACTTCAATGCTGGTCCAATCATGTACCATATCGTTCCTCAACTACTGCATCAGTGCTCCTCACTGACTTCTCTGCCTCCAGCCTCTCCTCAATCCAGGCAATTCTTCACTTCAATTCTGCTTCCTGGGTCATTTTTTTCTAATAATTCTGCGCACATCTCTCCACTCTTCATAAACCGCCAGTGGTCACTTACCCATCTCCGCATCAGTAACCCTTTACTATTGGCTTTAAAGCACTCAGTCAGCTCTCCCCCTCCTTACCTTCTTTTAGACTGTGAGCCCACTGTTGGGTAGGGACTGTCTCTATATGTTGCCAACTTGTACTTTCCAAGTACTTAGTACAGTGATCTGCATACAGTAAGCACTCAATAAATACGATTGATTGATTGATTACCTCATTGATCTTCTACTACAACTCAGCCAGCACTTGGTTCCCCTAATGCCGACCTTCTAATTGTACCTCAATCTCATCCGTCTTGCCACCAACCCCTTATTTAAATTTGCCCTCTGTCTTGAAATTCCCACTCCTCTTAATCCAACAGAACACCACTCTCCTCAACTTGAAAGCCCTACTAAAACTGTATCTCTTTCAAGAAGCCTTCCCTGACTAGGCTCTCATTTCCCCACCCAGTTCTCCCTCCTTTCTGCATCACCTAAACCCTCTAAGCACTGTGATACTCAGTCCATGCCCATTTGCTTAATGTGGATTGGGAGGATTCACCAACTCTTTCCTTGTTTGCCTTCTCCAACAGAAGGGCAGTTTTAATAGTTTGGTATGTGTGTTTAAGAGGAGTTTGGGATGGGTGGTATGAGAGAACATTTAATTAAAAGGGAAGGTATTCAGTTGAAACTTTGGAATCACAGGGCTACATTTTTTAAAGATGGAAAACCATGATTATATCATCAGTCAAGGAGACTTGAAACACGTTCAGATCCCTGTAGCCATGTATAGTGTCAAGTCCTAGATTACCCATCATCGCCTACACTCCCAAGTTGAATTAGAACTACAACCAGCTTATTGAAAGATACCTTGTGATAACATCACAGCAGCCCCACTGAAACAGAAACCCCAGCTACAGGTGCCAGCATGAATAGGGAATGTGTGTGCTTCAGAGATACTAGGCAACCATCAAGATTGTGGGTATGGCAAGGAGGCACCCCCTAGGATAGCTTGATGAAAATGTCTCAGTTCATTCATTCATTCATTAAATCGTATTTATTGAGCACTTACTGTGTGCAGAGCACTGTACTAACTGCTTGAGAAGTACAAGTTGGCAACATATAGAGATGGTCCCTAACCAACAATGGGCTCACAGTCTAGAAGGGGGAGACAGACAACAAAACAAAACATGTAGACAGTGACAACAAAACAAAACATGTAGACAGGTGTCAAACATTACTTGCAGCAAAGTAAGAAATGTGGATTGTGGAAGCAACTGGGTTATTTCCATCCTCTTTGCACCATCTCAGAGTCTGATTAATTGGAAGGAGACACTCCAAAAACCTATTGTACTGGTAGATCCTCCAAAAAATGTGGCATCATAAGGAAACTCTGGTGATGGTTTTGAGCCAGTGTCAATAAGGACAGAGCCACAAAACTACAATCAATCAATGAGTGGTATTTTTTGAGTGCTTATGACATACTCTGGCATCTGTCAGGGACAATTTGATGACTGCAAGAGTCCCCCAAACAACTCCGTGGGATATCCCCAGCAGCGTGGCTAAATGGAAAGAGCATGGGCTTGAGAGTCAGGGGTCATGGGTTCAAATACCAGCTCCATCAATTGTCAGCTGTGTGACCTTGGGCAAGTCACTTAACTTCTCTGGCCTCAGTTACCTCATCTATAAAATGGGGATTAAGACTGTGAGCCCCACGTGGGACACCCTGATCACCTTGTATCCCCCTCCAGCACCTGGAACAGTGCTTTTCACATAGTAAGTGCTTAACAAATACCATTATTATTATTATTATTATATCAGACCCTTTCCTTACATACCTTCTCACCCTCTCCCAGGAGCCAAAGGTCAACAAAAACCTGCCCCTTCTTCTCCCACCCCTACTGTCCCCCACACAATTCTTCAAATTCATCTTAACTAGCTAGCTATTTAAGCCTTCCTCTAGACTTTAAAGCTCATGGTTGGCAGGGAATTCATCCACCAACCCTGTTGTACTGTACTCTCCCAATAACTTAGTCCAGTGCTATGCACACATTTAGCACTCAGTAAATACCATCAATTGATTTAAACCCTTTCCATTTTAATTTTAAATGCTCCCGTCACTTATAATGTACTCCTCTCCTCTCTGTGCTTGTCTTGCTGCTCCTAGATTCCAAACTCCCTGTGGGACAGGGACTGCCCTCCTTGTAAAACAATTTCTATTTTGGTAAGAAGTTACTTCTAGTGGGAAGAAGCAGGTTAGAGCCCTGGGTTATGACTAGGAACAGCAATTTTTTTCATGGTATTTGTTAAGCACTTACAGTGTGTCCAGCACTGTTCTAAATGCTGGGATAGATGCAAGTTTTATAAGGTTGGACACAGTCCCTGATCCCACATGGGGCTGACACTCCAAGTAGGAGGGAATAGAATTGAATCCTCATTTTACAGGTGAGAAAACTGAGACACAGAAAAGTTAAGTTACTTGCCCAAGGTCACACAGCAAGCAATTGGCAGAGTAAGAATTAGAATCCAGGTCCTCTGACGCCCAGGCCTGTGTTCTTTCCACTAGGCCATGCTGCTTCTCTATGTTGAATAAGACAGGGTTGGAACTGATTATCTTGCATCCATCCCAGTGCTTAGTACAGGGCTTGGTATATAGTAGCATGGCCTAGTGGAGGGATTCAGAAAGTCATGGGTTCTAATCCCAGCCCCACCACTTGTCTGTGTGACCTTGGGCAAGTCACTTCACTTCTCTGTGCCTCTGTTCCCTCATCTGTAAAATGAGGATTCAATTCTATTCCCTCCTACTTTGAGTGTCAGCCCCATGTGGGATCAGGGACTGTGTCCAACCTTATAAAACTTGCATCTATGTGAGCCCCATGTGTGTCCAAGTCGATTTGCTTGAATCCCCCACAGTGCTTAGTACAGTGCCTGGAACATACTAAGCACTTTATAATAATAATCATTATTATAATAGTAAGCACTAGTACCTCATTATTATTATTATTATTATTAATAATAATTTATTTTTTCATTTTTAGAAGGAGATGATATTTGCCACATACACATTACAAAACAGGACCTTCAGCTGCCCATTAAATAAGGACATGGAGAGGACAAAGACCTGAAAGCAGAGGCTTGGAAAACTGCAGCCCTACCAGAGTTCCCAGCATGGCCATCACCCTGTCTAAAGGCAAAAGACTTTACATGCCACCGGTGGGCCCCATCTTTTGGGGCTCCTGTGTGAGGGTCACAGGTGGGGGCATGACACCACTGAAAGTGCTTAGTACAGTGCTCTGCACACAGTAAGCGCTCAATAAATATGATTGAATTAATTGAATGAAAGAGAAATAGGGACTCACCAGTCACAGAAGCAGCTGTGATAGCGGGGTTGGCAGCCATTACACCAAAGAGAAAGGGTGAAGGGAACGAGGCTGAGGTTACCTTCCTCAGAAGAGTTTTGGCGACCTTTAGGAATTTCCACGACATGTTGTAGGGGTAACTTCCCAGGTTACTAGGATAGCCAAGTTTGTTGCTTTGATGGGATCTCCTAAAACAAGTTTGTACCCTGTAAATGTTATGTAAAAATATAACCAGAAAAAGTGGAATGATGTATATGACACGTACAGAAAGGTAAAGCCAGGTAACGGGGTAGAAAAATGGGTTTCATGTTCATGTAATGCACAGCATTATCTCCAAGTACAAAGGTTGGCTAACGTTATGTGAGAGTTTTTATCTGTATGTGAATGAGTCCACTGTTTAATTTCACCTCTTAATGAAATACTTGTCAGAAAGCCAAGTTTATCATAAAAAGTAGGATGTAACTCAAGGAAGACTGCTTTTTCTTTAAACCATCTCCCTACACTGTGGGAAGTGTTTGCTACAGTGAACACCTTGCAATGCTCTGTCCCTTCAAATCGGCCAGACCATGGCTCTCCACATCTTCAAAGCTATCTAAAATCCCACCTCTACAAGAGCTCCTGTTCTCACTGCCTGGTCATAACCCTATCTAGGGTCTGAGCCTTCACTGAAACACAGTAGTTTGAGGCTCTAAATGGATCAAACTCTCAGAATTCCTTTCTCCCAATAAGAAAATGGCCACCCAATGTGAGACACAAGAGGTTACTTAGGTAGGATGAGATGTAAGAATGTTCTACTTTATTTTCAACTCTATATTTCTTTCTTCTATGACATGAAACCCCCAGAAATCCCCCAACTCTCTGCCTATTGTGGCAACTTTTGGATTACTTTGCATTGCAAATAAGCTCACAGCCTGAGGTGCAGTCCCTTCCCCCAACTTTGTATCTGAGTCTGAATGACACATTTAACAAATTCTGACTCGTTTCATGGAACAGAACTGCTGCTTACACTCCCAAACACAACGGTTGAGAAGGATATCAAAAATGTGTTCCAAAAATGGCATGGCTGGGAAGAAGCTGAGAAGCATGCTGTCATCACAATTCTTCTAACACGCTCCCTGGCCCCTTTTTCCAAAGGGGAAGGAGAGGATGTACAGAACAACTCTTCCTGTCCTTCCAAAATTCAGCTGTAGGCAATGGCCAAGATACGATCTGTCCTAGCCTGAGGAAGCCAGGGCCTGGAGCTGAAACCCTTAGAGAGGAGAAGAGGAAAGCTATTTCCTCCTCTGTCCCAGGTTGGTTGCACTATTTGTGCTTTCCTGAGATCAAAGGGAATGATTATGTCTCTAGTCTAAGCCACAGGAGCTAAGGCCCAGCTAATGTGAGTGATCATGTGGGAATCTTTGGTCTGGGAAAAGGAGAGATTGAAAAAGAGAATTTACAGAGAGCAGTTTAGAGAGTATCAGGACACTTCATAGACTATAAGCTTGTTGTGGGCAGAGAATGTGTCTGTTTATTGCTATATTGTATTCTCCTAAATGCTTAGTACAGTGCTCTGCACACAGTAAGTTCTCAATAAGCAGCTTGGCTCAGTGGAAAGAGCACGGGCTTTGGAGTCAGAGGTCATGGGTTCTAATCCCGGCTCTGCCATTTGTCAGCTGTGTGACCTTGGGCAAGTCACTTCACTTCTCTGGGCCTCAGTTACCTCATCTGTAAAATGGGGATTAAGACTGCGAGCCCCCTGTGGGACAATCTCATCACCTTGTAACCTCCCCAGCGCTTAGAACAGTGCTTTGCACATAGTAAGCGCTTAATAAATGCCATCATCATCATTATTATTATTAATAAACACAATTGACTGACTGACAGTCTAGTTATCGCCCCATCTCCCTCCTACCATTCCTTTCCAAACTCCTTGAACGAGTTGTCTACACGCGCTGCCTAGAATTCCTCAACAACAACTCTCTCCTCGACCCCCTCCAGTCTGGCTTCCGTCCCCTTCATTCCACGGAAACTGCGCTCTCAAAGGTCACCAATGACCTCCTGCTTGCCAAATCCAACGGCTCCTACTCTGTCCTAATCCTCCTCGACCTCTCAGCTGCCTTTGACACTGTGGACCACCCCCTTCTCCTCAACACGTTATCTGACCTTGGCTTCACAGACTCCGTCCTCTCCTGGTTCTCCTCTTATCTCTCCGGTCGTTCTTTCTCAGTCTCTTTTGCAGGCTCCTCCTCCCCCTCCCATCCTCTTACTGTGGGGGTTCCCCAAGGTTCAGTGCTTGGTCCCCTTCTGTTCTCAATATACACTCACTCCCTTGGTGACCTCATTCGCTCCCACGGCTTCAACTATCATCTCTACGCTGATGACACCCAGATCTACATCTCTGCCCCTGCTCTCTCCCTCCTCCCTCCAGGCTCGCATCTCCTCCTGCCTTCAGGACATCTCCATCTGGATGTCCGCCCGCCACCTAAAGCTCAACATGTCGAAGACTGAGCTCCTTGTCTTCCCTCCCAAACCTTGTCCTCTCCCTGACTTTCCCATCTCTGTTGACGGCACTACCATCCTTCCCGTCTCACAAGCCCGCAACCTTGGTGTCATCCTCGACTCCGCTCTCTCATTCACCCCTCACATCCAAGCCGTCACCAAAACCTGCCGGTCTCAGCTCCGCAACATTGCCAAGATCCGCCCTTTCCTCTCCATCCAAACCGCTACCCTGCTCATTCAAGCTCTCATCCTATCCCGTCTGGACTACTGCACCAGCCTTCTCTCTGATCTCCCATCCTCGTGTCTCTCTCCACTTCAATCCATACTTCATGCTGCTGCCCGGATTATCTTTGTCCAGAAACGCTCTGGACATATTACTCCCCTCCTCAAAAACCTCCAATGGCTACCGATCAATCTGCGCATCAGGCAGAAACTCCTCACCCTGGGCTTCAAGGCTGTCCATCACCTCGCCCCCTCCTACCTCACCTCCCTTCTCTCCTTCTACTGCCCAGCCCGCACCCTCCGCTCCTCCACCACTAATCTCCTCACCGTACCTCGCTCTCGCCTGTCCCGCCATTGACCCCCGGCCCACATCATCCCCCGGGCCTGGAATGCCCTCCCTCTGCCCATCCGCCAAGCTAGCTCTCTTCCTCCCTTCAAGGCCCTGCTGAGAGCTCACCTCCTCCAGGAGGCCTTCCCAGACTGAGCCCCTTCTTTCCTCTCCCCCTCGTCCCCCCTCCATCCCCCCGTCTTACCTCCTTCCCTTCCCCACAGCACCTGTATATATGGTTGTACATATTTATTACTCTGTTTATTTATTTATTTATTTATTTTACTTGTACATTTCTATCCTACTTATTTTATTTTGTTGGTATGTTTGGTTCTGTTCTCTGTCTCCCCCTTTTAGACTGTGAGCCCACTGTTGGGTAGGGACTGTCTCTATGTGATGCCAATTTGTACTTCCCAAGCGCTTAGTACAGTGCTCTGCACATAGTAAGCGCTCAATAAATACGATTGATTGATTGATTGATTGACAGTCTGCCTCCTGAGGTGACATGGCCCAGGGAACCTCTGACTGAGAGGGAGAACAGGGCT
Organism: Tachyglossus aculeatus; assembly: GCF_015852505.1. Taxonomy (NCBI): domain Eukaryota; kingdom Metazoa; phylum Chordata; class Mammalia; order Monotremata; family Tachyglossidae; genus Tachyglossus; species Tachyglossus aculeatus. Next base: position 126,403,476 of record NC_052067.1, on the reverse strand, counting down.
CAAGTCCAAAACTAAAGTATAGGATAGTAACTAAATCTGAGAGTGTGGACAAAGTTTTATAACAGAGGTAACAGGCAGAGGATGATGGACACTGCAACCAGCTACAGCAAGAGATGATTTGAGAGCAGTGCTGGAAATAATCCAGAGCCAGCCCGAACTCGACTCCGATATACAAAAAAGTCCCGATTGGGCATTCTGGCTTGGCGAGGGGATTGGAGACCACTGGGGTGGGGAGTGGTGGCAATAGCAGCATGGCTCAGTGGAAGGAGCCAGCCTTTGGAATCAGAGGTCATGGGTTCAAATCCCAGTTCCACCAATTGTCAGCTGTGTGACTTTGGGCAAGTCACTTAACTTTTCGTACCTCAATTACCTCATCTGTAAAATGGGGATGAAGATTGTGAGGCCCCCCGCCACCACCACGTGGGACCGCTTCTCTGCTGCTAATCTCCTCACCGTGCCTCGTTCTCGCCTGTCCCGCCATGGACCCCTGGCCCACGTCATCCCCCTGGCCTGGAATGTCCTCCCTCCCCACATCCACCAAGCTAGCTCTCTTCCTCCATTCAAGGCCCTACTGAGAGCTCACCTCCTCCAGGAGGCCTTCCCAGACTGAGCCCCCTCCTTCCTCTCCCCCTCCTACCCCTCTATCCCCCCCACCTTACCTCCTTCCCTTCCCCACAGCACTTGTATATATGTATATATGTTTGTACATATTTATTACTCTACTTATTTATTTATTTTACTTGTATATATCTGTTCTATTTATTTTATTTTGTTAATATGTTTGGTTTTGTTCTCTGTCTCCCCCTTCTAGACTGTGAACCCACTGTTGGGTAGGGACCATCTCTATATGTTGCCAACTTGTAGTTCCCAAGTGCTTAGTACAGTGCTCTGCACACAATAAGCGCTCAATAAATATGATTGATTGATTGATTGATTGACAGCCTGATCACTTTGTGACCTCCCCAGCACTTAGAACAGTGCTTTGCACATAGTAAGCATTTAATAAATGTTATTATTATCATTATTATTATTATTATTATTATTACAGGGCACCACATCCCCAGTCTGGACCAGACTGGGCTGCTCAATCTTGTATCTGGTCTCTCTCGGGTTGCCAGAAGGCACAACCTCCCCTCTCCCATTCAACTCCAGCCTGAGGCCCTAGGCGCCACGCCTGGTGTGGGGTTCAGTGACTGGCTCCCATCCTTACCCCCTCGCCCCCACCAATACCTCTCCTTGGTCTCCTCCATGGAAACGCAAATGCCATCATCATCATCACCTGAAAGCTTCATTCATTCAATCATATTTATTGAGAGCTTACTGTGTGCAGAGCACTGTACTAAGCTCTTGGGAAGTACAAGTTGGCAACATATAGAAACAGTCCCTACCCAACAATGGGCTCACAGACTAGAAGGGGGAGACAGACAACAAAACAAAACATGTGGACAGGTGTCAAGTCATCAGAATAAATACCAATAAAGCTAGATGCACATCATTAACAAAATAAATAGAATAGTAAATATGTACAAGTAAAAGAAAGTAAAATGGTAAAGTAAAAACGGTGTTGATTGGGGAAGCTAAGAAGGCGGATGTTCCCATGGAGTAGTCCCGTGTTCCAATTTGAGCTTAATAATGGTGGTCTTTGTTAAGTGCTTACTACGTGTCAAGCACTGTTCTAAGTACTGCGATAGATACAAACTAATTAGGTTGGACACAGTCCCTGCCCCACAGGGTGTTCACAGTTTTGATCATGATAATGGTATCTGTTAAGCGCTTACTATGTTTCCAGGCACTGTACGAAACGCTGGGGTGGTTACAAGCAATCGGATCGAACACAATCCCTGTCCCACATGGGGCTCACAGTCAATCCCCTTTTACAGATGAGGTAACTGAGGCACAGAGAAGTAAAGTGACTTGCCCAAAGTCACACAGGAGACAAGTGGTGGAGCAGGGATTTGATCCCAGGTCCTTCTGACTCCCAGGCCTGTGGTCTATCCAATAGGCCATGCTGCTCAATAACCAATGCGGAAATTAAAAAAAAAAAACTTCTATACATGTGTGAAGTGCCCCAGTTTAGTAAAAGAAGCTATTACTGATTTCTACAGCACTCTGATCTGTATAGACCTTGATCACATTCACCCAACAGTATGCAGCAAAACAAACAGCCTTACATTTCTTGCTGAACTTTACCCTATTGAACAGAAGTGGTCTAACGAATTACCGCAACTTTGCTTCACGGGTTGGTTATGCGGAAAAGGGGAGTTTACTGTAATACCTCCCAAAGCACTGAAATATTCCCCATAGTGTTTTTGAATGTGGTCTTTCTCAGTAAACTCCACTTTATTTTTAACTTTTAGATTTTCCTGCTCTTGTAACCAGCATGGTCTTTTTCACTTTTTCCCACACTTAGGATTATGGTGTCTGGTTTCTTATAGTTCCGCCCTGATGTTGCATCTCGACTCCTAACCTTGGTTTTACATTGCTTAATTGCAAAATAAATACTGTTACCTTCAAGACGGGTAGATGCATGCATTAGGTTAGAAAGCATCACTGAGCTTGATCCACAAGTTTACCTCAGGGCCTAACTGAGCCACTTAAAGTAATCCAGTGTGCACCTCAGTAATTGAAATCCTTCCATTAATATCACTCTGACCCTTTAAAATATTTCTCTTGAAGTTGCAATCGTGTCAAGAGGTGAGCCAAATGGTTTGGGAGAGACGGAGATATTTCCAAAGAGAAAGCTTTTGGCCATCCACCAAAAAGCTGATTTTAGTAATTTGGATTCCCGGTCCAGATCTGTTTATCTGCAAGGTTCCCATTTATGGAGAGCAGTCAATCCCTCTTTCATTCTTGGAGAATGCTCAACACTTGTAGTTCTGGATGGACACTGTGGGCATTCAAGCAGAGCTCGCTAATCTCAGATTCCTTCATTGCCTTTGTTACTTTTTCCTGTACACATATAACTCAAGCCATACTTTTCTGTACTCAAAGACAAATCAAAGAATTATCCCTTGCATTTCAAAATCTCTCAAACCAGTGTGCCTGCATGTCTTCAATTGGAGTGCAATGTTTAATCTTTAGACCAAATGAATTAAAACAGCATATGTGAAGGTCCATTGACCAAAAACTATTTATACATGTATACATACACACATATGTGTGTGTGTGTGTGTGTGTGTGTGTACATATATATATATATATATTTGGCCAGAATTGATTTTTCCCCAATAAGTGGATGAACTAGAACCCCTGAACGCAATAATATTGTACATAACCTAGGGGACAGTTTCATCACATTGCAGTCTACCACTGCTTTAATAAAGGATTTTCATTTTACTTTTGCAAAACTAAGTTTTAGTTTACTTTTGCAAACTTATATTCGGATAATGCTGCAAAACTGTTTTTAATTATAGAATTATGTAAATATGCCAGTATTTGAATATGATTATTTCTAAAATGAAATCATTTTCAAGAGATTTCATATTGACCGTCTCTTTCCAAAGCAACTCGAATATATTTATTTTCATTCTCCCCTAGATCCCTAAATGTGGATTTCACATTTTGTTTCCAATGGTTGGTACCCTGGATAGCAGCACGGTTTTGTCAGCCAGGTAAATGGAGCTCAAAATGGGGAATGATGACCCAAACTGGATGGGCTTGTGATGCGATTTGGTTACCTCAAAGGTAAGGGTAGCTTGAAAGTAGATGATTGTATCTATGCAAATATCCAGTTAATGTAATCAAAGTAGAGAGGAAAAATGCATAATTTGGGTGCAAATTTTAATTTTTCCAGCTTCAGTGATTTGGTTTGATGGTCTTCATCAATCAGAATAACATAACAATTGCACATGTAAAGAAGCAGCATTGCTTAATGGAAAGAGCCCGGGCTTGGGAGTCAGAGGTCATGGGTTTGAATCCCATCCCCACCCCTTTTCAGCCGTGTGACTTTGGCCAAGTCACTTCATTTCTCTGTGCCTCAGTTGCCTCATCGGTAAAATGGGAATTCAGACTGTGAGCCCCACGTGGGACAACCTGATGACCCTGTATCTCCCCCAGTGCTTAGAACAGTGATCGGCACATAGTAAGTGCTTAATAAATATTATTATTATTATTATTATGTAAACATAGTCTAAGGGCTACTACAGCCTGACAGGCTGTGTTTATGGAAGAGCCAAACCAGAGATAAATTAGAACTCCCTCCCAGTTACGCTCTGATTCCACAATCCATATTCTATTCAGGATCAATGTAGGAGCTCCAAACCTTTGACCCTAAGGAGAATTCAGTCCAGCCTGAAATCTAAGCTGGAGCTGTTGCCCAAAGTTGGTGAGTGGGAGGCATTTTATCTGCCCTGCCCACTGATGTGGTTTGGCAGACTATTGCAAACACATTTTCCAGTCCCTTATCTCAAATAGAGAGGATTTTATATTCATTCATTCAGTCGTATTTATTGAGCACTTACTGTGTACAGAGCACTGTACTAAGCGCTTGGGAAATACAAGTCGGCAACAGATAGAGACGGTCCCTACCCAACAACGGGCTCACAGTCTAGAAGGGGGAGACAGACAAGAAAACAAAACACGTAGACAGGTGAGAACTAAAACTCATTCGAACTCTAAGTGGTCCATGGAAATTGAACAGCACTTACTAGCCCCTCCCAAAAACAGATTAGACAACTGAGGAACTCCAGAGGGCAGAAGAAATGCAACTAATAGGTTTGTATTATGTCAACCCCAGCCCTTGGTCAGTCTGTCAGTAAATCATATTTATTGAGCACTTACTGTGTGCAGAGCACTGTACTAAGCACTTGAGAGAGCACAATATAGCAATAGACACATTCCTTGTCCACAGTGAGCTGAGTTTCTAGAGGGGGACTTACTGCCTAGAGGGGCACAGTGCTTTTTTTTAATGGCATTTATTAAGCGCTTACTATGTGCAAAGCACTGTTCTAAGCACTGGGGAGGTTACAAGGTGATCAGGTTGTCCCACGGGGGGCTCACAGTCTTAATCCCCATTTTACAGATGAGGTAACTGAGGCCCAAAGAAGTCAAGTGACTTGCCCAAAGTCACACAGCTGACAATTGGCAGAGCTGGGATTTGAACCCATGACCTCTGACTTCAAAGCCCGGCCCCTTTCCACTGAGCCACGCTGCCTCTCTGCTTGACATATAGTGCTTGACATATAGTGAGTGCTTAACAATCATTCTTATAATTATTACTATTATTACAACTTGGTAGGAAAAACACTGTAGTAGCCAATGCTTTTCCCGATTCTTCAGCCTTTGAATTTTTCCTAAACTAAAGAATTATACCTAGAGATCTACTCCCTTTTGGGTAACAAAGTCTGAAAATATCATACTATTGCACTTTATAAAAATGATCATCAAAAGCAAGTGACACTCTTACAGCACAAAGTATGGCTCAACTCCGGGGCTTTGGGACACCATCTCCCTACTTGGGATTTCTGTGTTCATAAACATTGGGAAAGACATGGTGTGACTCACTACACTAAGCCTGCCTAGGACAGAGAACTCGCTTACTCACCAAAGGAGAGTACCAGTTCATGTTGGGTAAATGGAAAAGAATGCTAATTTCATTTAGTTTATTACTCCATGGGGCAGAGAGTGTTGGTTTTTTAAAGGAAGATTGGGGCTGGTAAATGCTATATAGATTCACAATGCTGATAAGTACAGAATTCTGAGTCAGAAGCTCCAAGTTCTAAATTGGAGTCAGCAACGTGTTCATCCCGTGCCTTTGGCCTAGTTATTTAATTTGATTGACTTAATTCCTATAGCCTCAGCTGAAAACCTTCCAGAGAGAAAGTTCATGAATTACTAGTCAGAAAGCATTTTCCAAATGCCACATACTCTTCCGATAACATCACCGCTCAGCACTTCGCAGTCATAACTGAGAATTTATTTAGAGGAGTGAAAACAAGCAGATCTGCCCATGAGCAGAATTTTGTGCACAGAATTCCTGTTAATTTCAAAATGTGTACGGACATGTAGGAAGGATAAGGCTCAGGCCTAAGCAGATGGAGTAATGGCATAACATAAAGTAACTTTCAAATATAATCTACAAGACCTCTGAAAGGAGGTTGAGACTTTCTGATCCCTGTAAATGCCTTTATGGTCTACTCTTTCCCTTATTCATAATTTATTTTAACGTCTTTGTTCCCTTTGTGGGCAGGGATCGCTTCTATCAACTCTGTCATATCGAACTGTCCCAAGTGCTTAGTAGAAAGCTCTGCACACTGTAATCCCTAAATAAATACCATTGATTGATTGATAGATTAACAGCTCCTCCAATCCCTTTTTACTTGCTCATCATCTTCTAGCTGCTCCAAGTTGCACTGACCTTTTCAGGGCTCTTTGAACAGTGACCCACCCAAGCCGATGTCCCCATTCCAACTCCTAAATGCCTTCAAAGCCAATAATTGGGAACTATTTATGCACAAACATGTAATTGTGGCTGCCCATTTGTGGTAAGTTTGGTAGCCTGATGACCAAATTAGAAGTTTAATTATGGATCGGTCTTATCATTTTAATGCTCAAAGCCCATTGTTTCTGATCTATTTGAAAATTATATGTCCTCAAAGCAAAGAAAATGTTCACTTTCTAGTGTTTCTGAATCGAAGTGGTAAAATATTTATTTCACAGCCTTAAAAGAGAATTTTCCCAACTTCTGCATTCTAGCGGTCATTTAAGTGATTGAATTTCTAAGACCTGAAAATGTCTTAAGCCTTTCCTTTGACCCTGAGTGACTTTTGACAAGCCACTCAACTTCTCCGTGTAACATGGGAATAAAATAGCTCCTTCTCTTTTAGGCTATGAGCCCTGTATGGGGCAGAGAGTGTGTCCCATCTGATATAGTGTTTTAATTAAAATCACTTGATATCCACCCCCTCTATAAGCATTTGAAATTTATCCCACCCTCAGCCCCACAGAACATATGTACCCAGCGCTTAGAACAGTGTTTTGCATATAGTAAGTGCTTAATAAATGCCATTATTATTATTATTATTATTATGTACATATCTTTAAACTCTGCCATTTCCCCTACCTGAAATTTATTTTATTGATTTTGCCTTCTTTGTGGGCAGGGATCATATCTACCAACTCTATTGTAATGGGCTCTCCCAGGTGCTTAATGCAGTACTCTGCACACAGCGAGCACTCAGTAAATCCCATTGATTGATTTATTGATTGATTGTCAGGCATATAGCAAATGCTTAATGCCATTACTATTATTATTATTAACAAAATAATAGGAGATTCATGATCTTCCTTAGTATGCTTCTCTTTTAAGGCTGAGTGGAGCCAACGGAATGGTAGTTTCTTGCTCTGCTATGGCAGGGACCATCACTTTGGTAACTGAGTCCAGTGACCCAAGTCAGTAGGTTCATACAATGGGTCTAGGTGAAAGATGACTCAAACTGGAGTGAGCATAAGTCAGTATTGATGTAGGCAGGCAAATTGGATCATTTCAGCCTCATCCTGCTGTGGGAACTTGGACAAGTCACCCCACATCTCTGGGACTCAGTTTCCTCATCTTAAAATGTTATTTATTGTTTATTTATATTAATGTCTGCCTCTCCCTCTAGACTAAAGGCTTACTTTGGACAGCGAATATGTCCACTGATTGTTGTATTGCGCTCTCCCAAGCACTTAATGCAGTGCTCTGCACACAGTAAACACTCAATAAATAATGTTGACTGACTGACTAAGATAGATAGAAGATACCTGTTCTGTAGTCTCTCAGACTTCGAACTATGTCAGTCACAAGGACAATGTCTGATCTGATTATCTTGTATCTACCTAGCACTTAATTTAGTTCTTGGGAATCACTAAGCCTTAAAGAAATACTACCATCACCATTAGGCAAAGCCTGTCTCTTTTTCTAAGATAGTCTCTTGGTATCCATGCCAAGCCACCCCTCAAAGTGAGCTGCTCTTCTCTAATCCCAGGTTTCCATGCTGAGTCTGTCTGCAGTAGTGGTTTCCAAACAGTCTCTGCACTGTGACATCAGTCAAGCAAGTGATTGCATGTAAAGAGTGCTTACTGTGTGCAAAGCACTGTACTAAGCACTTAGAAAAATACAACAGAGTTAGTAGAAATGTTCCCTGCCCACAGGGAACTTACAGTCCAGAGGGGGAAGGAGATGTTAAAATAAATTATGGACATATACATTAGTGCAGTGAGGCTGAGAGTTGGGTGAATAAAGGTACAAATCCAAGTGCAAGGGTGATGCAGAAGGGAGAGGGGATAAAAGACATGAGGACTTAGAGGGGTAAGAGCTCTTGGAGGAGATGTTATTTTAATAAGGCTTTGAAGGTGGAGAGTGATCATCTGTTTGATATGAAGGGGGAGGGAGTTTCAGGCCAGAGGCAGATCGTGGGAAAGTAATTGGCAGTGTGATAGACATGAGTGAAGTCCAGTGAATAGGTTGGCTTTAAAGTAGCAAAGTGTGGCCTGAGTAGTAGTAGGAAATCACTGAGGTAAGTAAGAGAATGCAAGATAATTAAGTGCTTTGAAGCCAATGATTGGAAGTTTCTCTCTGATGGAGAGGTGGATAGGAAATTACTGGATGTTCCTGAGGAGGGAGGAAATGTTGACTGCATGGTTTTGTAGCAAAATGATCCTGGCAGCAGAGTGAAATATGGACTGAAGAGGGGAGAGACAGAAGGCAGGGAGGTCAGCAAGGAGGCTGATACAATAGTCGAAGTGAAATAGGATAAGTGCTTAAATCAATAAGGTAGCAGTTTGGATGGAGAGCAAAGGGTGGACTTTAATGATGTTGTAAAGGTAGAACCAACAGGATTTGGTGACAGAATGAATACGTTCCTCGAATGAGAGAGGTAAGTCAAGGATAATGCCAAGGTTATGAGCTCATGAGATAGATTGGATGGTGGTGCTGCCTACAGTGATGGGAAAGTCAGGGGGAGGACAGGATTTGGGTGAGAATATGAGCAGTTCTATTTTGGACATGCTACATTTCGGGTGTCAGCAGAACATCCAAGTGGAGTTAGCCTGAAGGCAGGAGGAAATACAAGACTGGAGAGAAGGAGTGAGATCGGGCTGGAGATGGACATTTGGGAATTATCCACATAGAGATGTAGTTGAAAACATGGGAGTGAATTAGTTCCCCAGATAGTGGTCAAGATGGAGAATAGAAGGAGACACACAACTGAAGCATGAGGAAGTCCCCCAGTTAGGGGGTGTGGAGCAGAGGAGGAGCCCAGGTGGTCTGCAATGTTGAAGGCAGCTGAGAGATCAAGGAGAGTTTTTTTCATTGTATTTGTTAAATGCTTACTATGTGTCAAGCACAGTTCTAAGCACTGGGGCAGACACAAGACAATCAGTTGGACACTGTCCTTGTCGGGCTCACATTTTAAGTAGGAGTGAGGAGAATTTTATCCCCATTTTACAAATGAGGTAACTGAAACAGAGAGAAGTTTTTTGACTTGCCCAAAATCACACTGCAGGCACGTGGCAGAGCTGGGATTAGAACCCAGGTCTTCTGACTCCCGAGCCCATGTTCTTTCTACTAGGCTATGCTGAAGCCAACTGATTTGGCAAGAAGGGGATAACTGGTGACTTTTGAGATGGCAGTTTCCATGGAGTGAATTGGGGTGGAAGCCAGATTCGAGGGGGTTAAGGAGAGAATTGAAGGAGAGGAATGGAGGCAGCAGGTGTAGACAATTCATTCAAAGAGTTTGGAGAGGAATGGTAGGAGGGGGATACGGTGATACCTGGAAGGAGCCCTGAGTTCAAGAGAGGATTTTTTTAAGATGGGGGACACAGTAGTACATTTGACAGCAGTGAAGAAGTCAGTGGAGAATGAACAGTTGAAGATGGTGATCACAGAGGGAAGAAGGGAGAGGGCAAGTGCTTTGCTAAGGTGTGAAAGAATGGGATTGGAGGCACAGGTGGAGGGGTTAGATTTACAGAGATGGTGGGTGATCTCCTCTTTTAGGAAAGATGGGAAAGTTGAAGAAGGGACTGGAGGGAGGGGCTGGAGAGGAGCAGGAGAGATTTTACGGAGACCATGCCTGATGACTTCAATTTTGTCAATAAAATAAGCGGTCAAATCCTTAAGGGCAAGACATGGGAGGTAGCGGGGGGTTGGGCAGGGGGGCGGTGGTGGGGAAGAGGGTTTGAGAAGAAAGTTAAACAACTGAAACAGCCAGTGAGGGCAATAGGAATGGGAATCAACATGGATGGTGAAATAATATAGCTGGGTAGAGAAATGGGCAGAATTAAAGTAGGAGAAAATGAATCTGGAATGGATGAGGTAGGCCTTATATCTGGATTTCTGCCAGCAGTGCTCCACAGCTCTTGCACAGGAGCAAAGGAGGTGTACTTGGAGGTGATCCAGGTTGTGGGTTATTGGTACAAGATCATCAAAGGCGTAAGAGAGTGAGTGAGTTGAGCTCAGCAAAAAAGGTATTCTTGAAGGCATCAATTTATGCATCAAGGGAAGGATGTTTGGGTACGGAGACTAAATAGAGCACGATGACTTGAGAAAATTGGTGCGGGTCAAAGGATCATAGGTCTCTGGAGAAAAGGAGGGCTATGTGAGAGAGAAACAGGGTTGCCTGGTGGAAGAGCACAGGCTTGGGAGTCAGAGGACCTGGATTTGAATCCAGGCTCCTCCACTTGTCAACTGTTACCTTGTGCAAGTTACTTAACTTCTCTGTGCCTCAGTTTCCTCATCAGTAAAATGGGATTAAAACCATTTCCATGAGTTCCATGCAGCATATGGACTTTAGCAATCTGATTATCTTGTATCTATCCCAGCATTTAGTACAGTTTAGTATGGTGACTGGAACTTAGAAAGCACTTAACTAGTACCATTTGACAAAGAAAAAGTAGGCAGATGAGGAGGTTGTGGTTGAATAGTGGGATTTCAGATTGGTGAGGTAGCAAGTGTACAGTGACTAGAGATGATGGGAGCAAGTGTGTGTCTAAGTTGATGAATGGTCGAGGGGGGGTGGAGAAGGAGTTCTCTGACCTCCTGGAATGATAAGAGAGTGATAGGAAGAAGGCAAAAAAAGAAGTGTCATCAGGAGCATCCACATGGATATTGAAGTCCTCAAGAATCAGTGTAAGGATGGAGAAAGAGAGAATAATAATAATAATGAGAAGGAGAAGAAGAAAAATATTTGTTAAATGTTTACTACATGCTAAGCACTGTACTAAATTCTGGGGAAGATATAAGATAACCAGGCCCATGAGGGACTCACAGTATGAGTAGGAGAGAGAACAGGTATTGAATCTCCATTTTGCATGTGAGGGAACTGAGTTACCAAGAAGTTAAGTGACTTGTCCAAGGTCACACTTCTGGCAAGTGGCAGAGCCAGGATTAGAATTCAGTTCCTCTAATTCCCAGGCCTATGCTCTTTCCACTAAGCCACTCTGCTTCTCTAAGAGAAGAGATGTGAGAAAGGAATCAAAATTGCTCAAAAATTTGGAGTTGGGGCCTGGAGGATGGTAGATGACCGTTACTAGAGTCTGGAGCGAGTGGTAGAGGTGGATGATATGGGCTTCAAAGGAAGGGAAAGAGAGGGATGGGGAAGTTGGAATGGTGCAAAAGCAGCACTGGGGAGCAAGAAGGAAGCCCACTCCTCTCCTTTTCCCACTGAGTCTTGGGGAGTGGGAGAAGATGAGTCCCACTCTAGAGCCAGGTTTCAGTGATGGCAAGGAGGAGCAATGACTGGGTCAGGAACAGGTCAAGGATGAAGGAAAGTTTTCCCATGATGGAGTGAGGGTTCCACAGGCTGCATTTGGCTTAGGCTCTGAGGGTGATTATTATTAACATTAATCGTATTTCATGATGACAGGAGGGCAGTGAGAGGGGTGGGGAATTGTTGGGTGGGAGCGAGCTGACAGGGGCCACTGTGAGGGAGTGGGATGAGGGCCTTTTCTAGCAAAGAACCAGGATGATGGGGGTGGAGAGATGGGGGGGAAGCCATCAGGACAGGATGGAGGGGAATTAAGGGGGTTGGAGGCTGTGCTGGGAAGGAAGGACAGGGATGGACTGATTATAGGGAGGAAATTGAGGGAATATGATGGGCCAGAGAAGTTAAACTGTTATAGGTGAGGTTGTCAACAAGGATAACTCCTTAATCCAGTAGTTCTGCTGATTCACTGCTGAATGGAATGCAGGTCTTGGGTCCTTGATAGAATAGAGGTGAATGTTTAGGAGTAAACAGAGGGCTGGATTGATGTGACGATAGGCAACTGTTCACATGTAAAAATCATTGTCTCCAGAGTATCAGACAGTTACACCTGTTTTTTTGTTTTATAATAATAATAATAATAATAATAATAATAATAATAATAATAATAATGGTGACATTTATTAAGCGCTTACTATGTGCAAAGCACTGTTCTAAGTGCTGGGGAGGTTACAAGGTGATCAGGTTGTCCCACGGGGGGCTCACAGTCTTAATCCCCATTTTACAGATGGGGTAACTGAAGCACAGATTCAGGCTGGGAGGCAGGGAGAAGGAAGATGAAGGCATGGCTGCTTCTCAGCCACAGGAGTTTGGGAGTAAAATTCCACCTGTCCTGACAGGTGGATGGTAGGCAGTGGTTCTGATGTTCGAGGACCTGGGCCATCTGAGACATCTCAGCAGAAGGAGATCTCTGTGTCCTCAGGTAGCTCTCTGTTCTGGGCAATTTTAGATGATAACAATACTAATGATGGTATTTGTTAAGCACTTACTATGTGCAAAGCACTGTTCTAAGTGCTGGGGGGATACAAGGTGTTCAGGTTGTCCGACAGGGGGCTCACAGTCTTAATCCCCATTTTACAGATGAGGGAACTGAGGCACAGAGAAGTTAAGTGACTTGCCCAAAGTCACACAGCTGACAATTGGTGGAGCGGGGATTTGAACCCATGACCTCTGACTCCAAAGCCCATGCTCTTTCCACTGAGCCATGCTGCTTTTTGTGTCCTGGACTGGCTGAAGCAGCTTGGCAGAGGGAGATCTCTGTGTCCTCAGAGAGCTCTCTGTCCTGGATGATGTTAGATGACCTGGGCCTGAGGTAGAGATCATTTGAAACTGGGCTTGACCACGTAAAGCATTTAGCACAATACCTGGCATAAAAGTAGACAACATCACTATTCTCCTTGCCTCACAAGACTGTAACATTACCCTTGACTCATCTCTCTCATTCAACCCACATATTCAATCTGTCACCAAATCCTATCACTTCTATCTTCACAACATCATTAAAATCCACGCGTTCCTTTCCATCCAAGCTGCTAATAAGCTGATTCATTCAATATTTATTAAACACTTACTGTATGCAGAACACTGTACTAAGCACTTGGGAAAGTACAACAATCGCTGCCCACAAAGAGCTCACAGTCTAGAGTTGAGGAGACATACATCAATACAAATAAATAAAATTATAGACACATACATAAGTGCTGTGGGGCTGAGAGTAGGGGAGGGAAGAGAAAAGGGAGCAAGTCAGGGCAATGCAGAAGGGTGTGGGAGATGAGGAAAAGCGGGGTTTAGTCTGGGAAGGCCTCTTGGAGATGTGCCTTCAATAAGGCTTTGAATGGGGGGAAAATAATGTCTGTTGGATTTGAGGAGGGAGGGCATTCCAGGCCATAGTCAGGATGTGAGCCAGGGGTTAGTGGTGAGACAGGCAAGATGGAAGCACTGTGAGAAGGTTAGTACCAGAGGCTGAGTTGTAGACAGAGAAAATCAGGACAAGATAGGAAGGGGCAAGGTGATGGAGTGCTTTAAAGCCAATGGTGAGGAGTTTTTGTCTGATACAGAGGTGGATAGGCAACCACTGGAGATTTTTGAGTAGGGTAATGACATGTCCTGAACGTTTTTGTACGTTCAGTGGTTGCCCATCCATCTCTACATCAAACAGAAACTCTTAATATTGGCTTTAAGGCACTCAATCATCTCCCCCCAGCAACACGAACATTAACTTTCTGATTTCCCACTACAACCCAGGCCACACATTTCACTCCTCTTGTGCCAACCTAATCACTTTAACTCGATTTCATCTATCTAATAATAATAATTATTATGATATTTGTTAAGTACTTACTATGTTCCAGGCACTGTACTAAGCGCTGGGGTAGAGACAACCAAATTGGTTTGGACATAGCCCCTGTCCCACTTGGGGCTCATAATTTCAATCCCCATTTTATAGATGAGATAACTGAGGCACCAAGAAGTAAAATGACTTGTCCAAGGTCACACAGCAGACAAGTAGCAGGGCCGGGATTAGAACTCATGACCTTCTGAATCCCAGGCCTGTGATCTATCCACTATGCCACGCTACTTACCACCTTGCCTACGTCATCCCTCTGGCCTGGAACTCCTTCCCACTTCATATATGACAGCCCTACATTCTCCCTACCTCTAAAACCCTTTTCATTCATTCACTCAGTTGTATTTATTGAGTGCTTGCTGTGTGCACAGCACTGTACTAAGCTCTTGGGAGAATACAATATAACAGAGTTGGTAGACATATGCCCTACCCATCTTCATTTCCCCTTCTTGCCCTCCCTTCTGAGTAACCTTGTGCACTTCAATCTCTAATAATAATAATAATGGTATTTGTTAAGCGCTTACTATGTGCCAAGTACTGTTCTAAGCACTGGAGTAAATAAAAGGTTATCAGGTTGTGCCACAGTTGTAATACCCCTTTTACAGATGAGGTAACTGAGGCACTAAGAAGTTAAGTGGCTTGCCCAAGGTCTCACAGCAGAGAAGTGGCAGAGCCCGAATTAGAACCCACATCCTCTGACTCCCAAGCCTGGGCTCCTTCCACTAGGCCATGCTGCTTCTCTTTTTCTTCTTTACCCCTTGCGCACTTGATGTTCACCCCTCCCTCAGCCCCACAGCATTTATGCACATATCTGTAATTTCACTCAATCATATTTATTAAGCGCTTACTGTGTGCAGAACACTGTACTGAGCATTTGGAAAAGTACAATGCAACAATAAACAGTGTCATTCCCTGCTCACAACAAGCTCACAGTCTCAAACTTAATGCCAGTCTCCCCCTTTAAATGGTAAACTCGGCGGAGAATGCGTCTCCAAACTCTATTTGTATTGTATTCTCCCAAGTACTTAGTACAATGCTCTGCACTCAATAAACACTCAATAAATATGTCTGATTCATTAATGAAAACAGTAATAATTTCTTACAGAGTAACACCACCATGCAGGAGATATGGAAAGAGTAATGACTAATGGATGATTTAGATCAAATTTTGCTTTCCAGACAACAAAAATCCTTTCCAAGTCCCTGGAGTAGATGGTGGTGGCAGGAAACTGTAAACCGATGTATGTAGAAAGATGAGAGTTTTAATAATGAGAAAACTCTGGGCCTCTAGCCATTTATTTCAGCGACCAAATGCATTTAGTGGGGCAAGGGTCACAAATGTTAATCCAAAACTTGTGTAATGGATCTGCACATTTAAATTCTTTAGTTCTTAAAAGTGTTCTTTTCCTACAAATGGCCTTACTAAAAGATGTGATCTTATTGTAAACATACTAACAATATTAACATTTTACTTCCTGCGTTCAGATGTCCTTTATTTCAGGACACTGATTAGACAGTTTCTCACCAAGAGGAACCAGGAAAGAGAGAGAGCGGGGGTTGCAGCGAGGGAGGGGGAACACAGGTGTGTTAATCAGTCATATGGTGGGCAAAGGGAGCAAGTTGAGAAGTGGCTCGACCTGTCTGGGTTACTGATATTCTGCCCTCAGTTAACCAATAGCATTAATTGAATGCACACTCTGTGCAGAGCACTGTACTATGTGCTTGCGAGAGTATGACAAAAGTTAGTAGCCATGATTCCACATGGGCTCATAATCTATCTCCTCCGTGGTTTTACAAGCCTAGATAGGTTAAGTGCCTTGCCTGAGGTAACAGAGATTAGTGGCAGAGCTGTGCCTAAAATGAGGGTCTTCTCACTTCTAGTCCTGAGCTCTTTCCATAAACCCATGCTGCCTCAATCATTGTTGGCAGTGGAGAAGCAGCATGGCATAGTGGATAGTGCCCAGGCCTGAGAGTCAGAGGGTCATGGGTTCTAATCCTGGCTCTGCCATTTGTCTGCTGTGTGACCTTGGGCAAGTCACTTCACTTCTCTGTGCTTCAGTTACCTCATCTGTAAAATGGGAGTTGACTTTGAGCCCCATATGGGACAAGGACTGTGTCCAACCCGATTTGCTTGTATCCACCCCGGTGCTTAGTACAGTGCCTGGCACATAGTAAGTGCTTAACAAATACCATAATTATTATTACTATAGGCCTCAGTCACGACCAAGGCCGAGTCTCCCGACCATTTCAAACTGCTGCTCTCCACCCAGTTCTCCTCAGAAGTGTAAAAATGGTTTCCATTGACACGCATATTCTCCCAAAATGTCTCCCGCTGGAATGCATCTTTGAAAGGTATGAGGATCTGAGGGATCCTCCCAGGATGGCTCCTGGAAGGCCATTCGGCTCCCGGAATGGCTGAGGTTAACCCAGGCTTTGGGGGAGCCACTGATTGGAACCCTAGTTGCCAGTGGGGCAGACTGTCTGAAGAAGGGTTATTCTATTGATTTCAGAATGACTGTTCAGTGGCAAATGAACCCAAGGATTTGTGCTCAGCAAAGTTCCCCTCAAAACACAGTCACCCAGGAGAACCCTAGCATGAAAATGAAAAGAAGAGGATAATCAATGTCTTATAATCCCACTGGCTGCTTTACGTTAATCACCCCTTGAATTTGATTTAGCTTTGGCCATGTGACCCTAACATAGCCGCGTGGCAATCTAATTCCCATCACCATTGCCACCATTTCACATGTTTCATAAGCCGAAGGCAAACCAAAGCAAGCAAACGAGAGACAAAATATCCGTAATAATTAATAACTGTGGTATTTGTAAAGGGTTTATTATGTGCCAAGCACTGTACTATGCCCTGTGCTAGATCCAAGATTATCATGTCGGACCCAGTTGCTGGGCCATATGGGACTCTCAGTCCAAATAGGAGGGAGGACAGGCATTGAATCCCAATTTTTCAGATAAGCACACTTGGGCATGGAGAAGTTAAGTGACTTGCTCAAGGTCGCACAGCAGGTAAGTGACAGAGCTGGGATTGGAACCCAGGTGTTCTGACTCTCACTGCTCCAGCAGATTTTCCTTCAAGGGAATGACAGATTTTAGAAACAATGAGATATCAAAATGTCTGTCAAATTTTAGGTCTTCCAGGCTGTTGCAGTAATGTAAGAACTGAGCTCAAAATGTCACATTACACCTAAGGAATCTGTGACATTCTAATTTTACTATTTTATGCTCCTGAAAACATTGCCAGTGAGGACTAACACGAGAGCTATATGCGACACAATAGCGTGTTGTAAAATAATTCATACCAGGGAACAGAAATTCCTTCGGTTTTCATTTGCTAGTGAAATTGAAAACCTTAAGAAAGCAATTCATTTTCAGCACTTCCTAATCAAAATTTAATCCACATTAAAATTAAATGAAGTTCTATTGGAGAATTGAGTCCCCATCGATTGAGATTGCAGGAGTTCTGTGAATGTAGCAAATCAACCCATTTAAAAAGGAGACTGGCTGAAAGTCAAAGAGGAAGTTTTGGAGAAAGCCCGCTGATTTGGCCTGGCCAGGCCATGTAACTGTGAGAGTCAGATCAAGCACTTAGTACAGTGCTCTGCACACGGTAAGCGCTCAATAAATACAACTGAATGGATGAATGAATGTTGCTGTGTTGGAAAGAGGTGGCAGGAACCTCACAAAGAGTTCCTGGGGGAAGCTGGAAACTCCAATAGGAAAAAAAGAACTGGTGCCCAAAACTTTCTCTAAGGGCTAAATAGACATACTTTTAGTCAGCATTACAGGGAATTCCACAACCCTTTAGGAGCAATGAAGAACATATCTTTTAAGGAAGCCATGTGGCCTAGTAGAAAGAGCACAGCTCTGGGAGTCAGAGAACCTGTTTACTAATCTTGGCTCTGCCAGTTTCCTGCTATGTGACCTTGGGCAAGTCAGTTAACTCCTAGGTGCCTCAGCTTCCTCCTCTGTAAAATGGGGACTCAGTCCTACTCCTTCCTATTTGGACTGTCAGCCCCATGTGTGATGGGCACTGTGTTCAACCTGAATATCTTGTATCTACCCCAGTGCTTAGAACAGTGCTTGACACATAGTAAGCACTTAACAAATACCATTATTATTAATATTATTAAGATCCTGATGTCTTAGAAGGGGCCAATACATTAAATGTGGAAATTAGAGGTTATATACTTTAAGACTTTAAGACTGAGAGTGGGTGGGAGTTTGTTTTTTTTAATGGTGTTTAAGCGCATACTGGGGAAGCAGCGTGGCCCCCTCCTCCCAGACTGAGCCCCCTCCTTCCTCTCCCCCTCCTCACCCTCCCCATCCTCCCAGACTTACCTCCTTCCCCTCCCCACAGCACCTGTATATATGTTTGTACATATTTATTACTCTATTTATTTTACTTGTACATATTTACTATTCTATTTATTTTATTTTATTAATATGTTTTGTTTTGTTGTCTGTCTCCTCCTTTTAGACTGTGAGCCCACTGTTGGGTAGGGACCGTCTCTATATGTTGCCAACTTGTATTTCCCAAGTGCTTAGTACAGTGCTCTGCACACAGTAAGTGCTCAGTAAATATGATTGAATGAATGAATGAATGAATAGGAAGATCACGGACTTTGGAGTCAGAGGTCATGGGTTCAAATCCCAGCTCTGCCATTTGTCAGCTGTGTGACTTTGGGCAAGTCACTTAACTTCTCTGTGCCTCAGTTCCCTCATCTGTAAAATGGGGATGAAGACTGTGAGCCCCACATGGGACAACCTGATCACCTTGTAACCTCTCCAGTGCTTAAAACAGTGCTTTGCACATAGTAAGCGCTTAATAAATATGAGTAATATTGAGTAAGAGCTTAATAAATACCATTATTATTATTATTATATACTTCTCTTTCAAACTTTTCCCTTTTCTGACCCTTTTTTGCTCTGAATGATGCCAACTCTTGGTTTCTTCTACTCAAGCATATAGTGCAGCTTTAAAAGTAACTTGCAACGTTCACTTGCCTTTCTCTTTTCTTCCCCCACATTTGTCTCCTTCACCTCACCCATTCTCTCTGGACAATCTTCCCAACCATTGTTAATCTATCAATCAGTAGCATTTAATAATAATTATGGTACTTGTAAAGCACTTACTTCATGCCAAGCAATGTTCCAAGAGCTGGGGTAGAGACAAGTTAATCAGGTTGGACACAGTCCCTGATCCTCATGAGGCTGACAATCTTAACCCCCATTTTACAGATGAGGAAACTGAGGTCCAGAGAAGTTGTGACTTACTCAAAGTCACACAGCAGACATGTGGCAGATCAGAGAGTAGAACCCAGGTCCTTCTGACTCCCAGGCATGTGCTCCATCCACTAAGCCATGCTGCTTCTCTGGAAATTTAATCTGTGAAAGGCACTGTACTACTTGGAGAGGACAATAGAGTTAATAGACAGGTTTCCTACCTCTAAGGAGATGGCAGTCTCATGGGGGAGACAGACTACTATTGATTAAAATGTATCAAGGAAATTGAGGAATTTTTTTTCTGATGATGTGCATCTGCCTGCATACAGCATAGCAGTGTCAAAAAGAGATGTTTATGTATTTGTTTTCCAATGCTGGATCTGGGTGAGTAGTACAGCATGAGTTATGTTCAAAGCAGCTCTTATAAGACAATTCCCCCTGTCCTAAGTGTGTGTCTTCAAGTCAATACATGGAGAAGGACATCTGGCAAGGCTGTTGGAGTTTTTATACAGCAGACAGGAAGAGAAGAGGCAAGAGTTCCCTGTTTCTGAATTTAAAGGCTCTGCTCAGCTTGCTCATTGGGTCCCATTCCCAGATGATTCTAGGAAAGGTAGGATATGACCTGTGGGAAATATAGTTTCCAGGCAACAGAATCTGCAAGAATTAATTTGTGGTTGACATGACAGTCCACTGGCTTCTATTCCACTTCCAATAAAGGGCCTGAATGTTTTCCAAAGTAGCCTCCATCAACAACCTTTATCACTGATATCCCCAGTTCATCTTCCTAAGTGCTACTTCCCCACCAGAGTCTACTTTTGTACTCTCCCAAGCTCATAGTACTCCGCTCTGCACCTAGGAAGCGCTCCATAAATACCATTGATGATTGATGATGATTTCTAAACTGTAGAGAGGAAAGTAGTTGCCCACTTCCATAATTTCCATATGCTTTTGCTGAACAAGGGCCAGCAAGCATACACTAATTGACTCTGTTCATTCAAATCACATTTTTAGCATTCGACTTGGGAATTTTAGGAATACGTGCACACAATTCCATTCAAATAAGAGCTAAAGCCCATAAGCCTTCCTGATTATTTTCCTGGCTTTTCCAGTTTAACATATCCTGTTTATTTGATACACGTCATTACCCAAGGTAAAAACAGATGTGATGATAAACCCTTGGTTTATGATGGCTTAGTTTTGAGACAGGTGAGACTTATTTCCCCTATTGTCTAATCTTCTTGAGCTTTGGGTCAATGCACGTTGCAATCTGTATCTGTTTTAAGCTTCATATTGGTAAAGTTACACGTGAATGAGCTTTTTGAATATCTTTGTATTTTTCTTGGCATTTGATGACTTCAGAGATGAACAAAGATATAGTGTACCATGCTGCATACGTGTCTACAGAAGCAGAAGCAGCATGGTACTATAGAAGCAGCATGGCTGAGTGGAAAAGAGCATGGGCTTTGGAGTCAGAGGTCATGGGTTCAAATCCTGGCTCTGCCACTTGTCAGCTGTGTGACTTTGGGCAAGTCACTTAACTTCTCTGTGCCTCAGTTCCCTCATCTGTAAAATGGGGATGAAGACTGTGAGCCCCACGTGGGACAACCTGATCACCTTGTATCCTCCCCAGCGCTTAGAACAGTGCTTTGCACATAGTAAGCGCTTAATAAATGCTATTATTATTATTACAGAGGCAGCCTATCTAAAATGTACACTTTTGAAGTCACATTTCACTACTTGAGCCATTTCCCAATGGGTATGGTGAGGTTCTTCTTGATTTCCCTAGAGAGCTAGGCCAACAGGGCTGCTACTAGAACAACAGGACTCCTGTTAGTCTGAATTTTCCCTTTCCTGAACACTTTCCCTTTCCTGAGAAGCATGGTGGGCTAGTGGATAGAGAACCGGCCTAGGAGTCAGAAGGACCTGAGTTCTAATCTTGACTCCTCCACCTTTTTGTTGTGTGACCTTGGGTAAGTCACTTCCTTATTGAATTCTCTGGGCTTTAGTAACCTCATCTGTAAAGTGGGAATTAAGGCTGTGAGCCCCATGTGGGACAGGGACTATGTCCAACTTAATTAACTTTATCTACCCCAGGGCTTAGTACAGTGTCTGGCACATAGTAAGTGCTTAACAAATACCACAGTTACTTTTATTTATATATGAATATAAATATTATAAATATGTGAATATATTATTATAAATAATAATAATAGCAGTAAGCCTGCCCTGGGTTTGTTCCTAGCTCAGAACTGGAAGGGAGCTGAAGCCAAATTTCCACTGGATACTGCCATGTATGCATAACCCAACTCCACTACTTGTCTGCTGTGTGGTCTTGGGTAAGTCATTTCACTTCTCTGTGCCTCAGTTACCTCCTCTGTGAAATGGGGATTGAGACTGTGAGCCCCATGTGGGTCAGGGACTGTGTCTGACTGGATTTGCTTATATCCACCCAAGGGCCTGGCACATAGTAAGCACTTAACAAATACCACAGTATTATTATTATTATTATTATTATTATTATTATTATTATTATTATTATTATTATTATGAACTGTGACTCTTTGCATGGGTAATGATATCAAAAGGGCCACAAATACATGGATTATGAGCTAACCATGAAGGCCACTGTGGATGTGTGAAGATAGGATTTATGCCCTTGAGTTCCTCTCTCCTCAAGTGGCAGCTTGGCAGCCCCCCACATCCTGCACGAAGGAGTACCCAAGCCCACCAAAATTTGGATGGATTTGGTTGCCCGGACTTGGGATCTGCAACGTGGGGGAATTCATGCAGGACTCTAGTAGTTATGCACTCACTGCTGTTCTCCTTCTCACCCACCCACCTACATTCTCCGGTCCTACACAGTTAATCAGTCATGGATTGAGCACTTATTGCACACAGTGAGCACTCTATAAATAATAATAATTATTATTATGGTATTTGTTAAGCGCTTACTATGTGCCAAGCACTGTTATAAGTGCTGGGCTAGATACAAGGTAATCAGGTTGTCCCAGGTGGGGTTCACAATCTCAATCCCCATTTTACAGATGAGGAAACTGAGGCATAGGGAAGTTAAGTGACTTGCCCAAGGTCACACAGCTGACAAGTGGCAGACCCAGGATTAGAACCCATGACCTCTGACTCCCAAGTCCGTGCTCTTCCCATGAGGCTAAGCTGCTTCTCTAAATGAGCACTCACTGTGTGCATAACGCTATACTTAGCACTTGGGAAAGGACAATACATTAGAGTTGGTAAATGTGATCCCTACCCATAAGGAGCTTACAGCTACAGTGGGAGACAGGCATTAAAATAGATTAGGGATTGGGGAAATATTAGAGCACAGGAGTAGAAGAATGTTTACATAAGTATGGTTCACACACGACTAGGGACCCTCCTTGTGTTTCTAATTCAAAAAGAGTCATTTTTCCCAAAAGGTAAAGAAACTGTTTGAAGTGCCAACCATGATTCTCTGGCCTCATCCCAGGCATTTAGACTTTCTTCCATCTGCCTTTGGCCTTCTCTGTTATGACTTTCTTTCTTTCATCATCCTCCTGCATTCCACCCACTCCCTTAGCAGCCTAATCATTATTTTCCTACAAAATACTTTCCTTTTCTACATCCAATCCTCTGTACTTATAACTAGTACACTTCTGTTTTTTTTTCTTTTTCTCTCTTTCTCATCCACTAACTTCCTATTTCCCATCAATCTAGGAAAGAATAGAAGTAGAAGGATGAACTCAGTCACTTCTAAGAGCTTTTTGCAGCCCTGAGGTTTTTCCAAGATAGAATCTTCATTATTAGAAAAATGGGCTCTCCTAAACTGTAAACAAAAGCTTTCTCCAGCAAAAGGGCACATAAAGTCTAGCTTCTCTCGGGTCAGCTGCATGGAGGGAAAGGTAAAGGAAAGAGAAGCAGGAATGTAGGATGAAATAATAATCGTGGTATTTGTTAAGCACTTACTATATGCCAGGCACTGTACTAAGCGCCGGGATGGATACCAGCCATTCAGGTTGGACATAGTCCTTGTTCTATGTGGGGCTCACTGTCCCAATCCCCATTTTGCAGGTGAGGTAACTGAGGCACAGAGAAGTGAAGTGAATTGCCTGAGTCACAGGGCAGACAAGTGGCGGAGCCAGGATTAGAATCCATGACCTTATGAGTCCCAGGCCCGTGCTGTATCCAGTACATCACCTATGCTTCAGCCGGGTCAACCACATAGCAATGCTCTTCCGAAGCATCAAACGCCCCGGGAATAGTCGTTTTGGAAAACTCTGCCCCAACGCTTCATAAACCCAACCTCGTTAATGGGCAGTCATTGCCTTGTGTCTGTATAGTTGCCCTTCATCTTGAAGAGGATGCCAAGACCCTTTGGCAATCCTTGGAAATTCCTATTTTTTTTTTCTTTTTTTAATATTCTAGGACACCATGGAGATACAAATAATCACATGTGCACCACTGCATAAGCATATCAGGACAAGCTTTTTTAATTAATAGCTGTTTAATTTACAAAGAATGTTGCTATTATTAAAGACATGTTGATTCCAATGGATTAGGCCAGTTAATCTCATTTTATAAACTGCCAACATGTAATGACACTTTCCTCTTTTTATGATGAGTTTCATCAAACTAAGGTGCTGGTTCTGGTTTATAATTCAATCCATTTCACTGACTCACAAAGGGTGGAGTAAAATGACAAAGTCCTTTGGTCCTTCAGTCAGAGCTTTTTCATATTGCCAGGTGATTATGCATTTATCTTATTACCCACATAAGGCACTGCCTGAAATCATGGTCAATAATTACCACCCTAGAACTGACTTTTATGTACAGTAGAGCAATATTCACATAAGGAAATATATAATATGCTGGATCAGAAGGAAAGAATGAAACTAAGACTGTCATTAAAGTGAAAGAAAAAAGAAAATCAAGACCTGCCAGCTCAAGTCTTGGCCAAAATCAGATTCCAATGGAAGTTCCTTTCCACGGCTTACAAGATTATGTGCCTGGGATAAAACCATGGGAAAAGGCAGAAACAGCAGGACAGCGCTTACATTATAAGTGAGTATTTATGGGTGCAGACATCTTCAAAACTTCAGAAGAGAAGCAATTAACACTGCTGTCTCAAAAGTTCTCCAACCTGTGTGAAAGCATTTTCTAGTTATAAATTCAGCCATTTTAAAGGGGTAGGGCATTTCCCTTTATTTCTATGCAACTTCATGTGTTTGCCTTTTTTGAGCTAGTTCCCATGCTGCCATCCACTTCAGGGTGGCTGACATAATTCAGCGTTGTGATTGTTAGACATCATAGAAAGACAAGATATGCCACACTATCTAAAAAGTCAATGCTGAATAAGCTATTATCTTAATGTTTGTACAATCAGGTATTTATTTTGAAGCTCACAAGCGAGATCTTTGATTGTCAGCCTCTAACAGTCACTCTTGCACATCAGGAAAAAAATTAATGTAATAATGATAATAGCGATGATGGTATTTGTTAAGTCCTTACTGTGATTCAAGCACTGTTCTAACCACTGGAGTAGATGCATGCTAATCAGTGTGGACAGAGTCCAAATCCCAAATGGAGCTCACAGTCTTAATCTACATTTTACAAGTGAGGTAACTGAACCACAGAGAAATGAAGTGACTTTACATTCATTCAGTCATTCATTCAATCATATTTATTGAGCGCTTACTGTGTGCAGAGCACTGTACTAAGCACTTGGGAAGTACAAGTTGGCAACACAACTTGCCCAAGGTCACACAGCAGACAAATGGTGGAGCTGGGATTAGAACCCAGGTCCTTCTGACCACCAGGCCCGTGCTCTTCCCACTAGGCGATGTTTGTTCAAATCCTCCTCTAGTATTCTAAAATCTACTCTACTTTGATCTAGAAAGTCTTTGTCTTCATCACACCTTTTCTACTGAATTCAATTTGATAGAAATTATTCAAAGCACTTATT
Source organism: Tachyglossus aculeatus (assembly GCF_015852505.1). Classification (NCBI taxonomy): domain Eukaryota; kingdom Metazoa; phylum Chordata; class Mammalia; order Monotremata; family Tachyglossidae; genus Tachyglossus; species Tachyglossus aculeatus. Next base: position 126,378,200 of record NC_052067.1, on the reverse strand, counting down.
TTTTGTTTGTTTCATTTTCCTTTATCCTGACAGTGACCAATAGTCACCCAAACCACCAATACAGTAGGAGATGAATATAAAACTTCTAGTTAAATGTAGCAATACAGGTTTAGCACTGTGCAAGTTTACACAGAAAACAAGCTCTCTGTCTTTATGGATCCGTCACTGAACAAGGTAAATGTGTATTTTACCCTTTTTCTCCATATGAAGGCAGATTGAAAAACTTCAAGCCCCAGGGTATTGCTGAAGGAAAGCTAACACCTGGGGTTTCTTTGTTGTTATTGTTGCTTTTGCCAACACTGATAATATAGCGAAAAGAACCCAAATATTGTACTGAAACCTGCTGCTGTATGTGGGAATCAGAAAAACCAAAGCTAATAGCTTTGGTCTCTCTAAAATGTAAGCTCCTTGTGGGCAGGGACTATGTTTACCAACTCTGCTCTAGTGTAAACTCCCAAGCTCTTAGTACAGTACTCTTAGTACAGTACAGTGAAGCAGCGTGGCTCAGTGGAAAGAGCCCGGGCTTGGGAGTCAGAGGTCATGGGTTCGAATCCCGGCTCTGCCACATGTCTGCTGTGTGACCTTGGGCAAGTCACTTAACTTCTCAGAGCCTCAGTTCCCTCATCTGTAAAATGGGGATGATGACTGTGAGACCCACGCGGGACAACCTGATCACTTTGTATCCCCCCAGCGCTGAGAACAGTGCTTTGCACATAGTAAGTGCTTAACAAATGCCATTATTCTTATTATTATTATTATTATTACTCTCCACACAACAAGTGCTCAGCAAATGATTATTGGATTAATCAATCAGTTTATTGAGCACTTATGTGGAGAACTCTGTACTAAGCACTTGGGAGAGTATAGAATAAGAGAGATGACAGAAATGTTCTCTACTCACAAGGAACTCATAGTCTAGAGGGGGAGACAGACAGTTCCTTCAGTTATGACCTAGGGCTTCGGTGTTTCTGCTGGGCCTAATGTCTATCTGGTCTCTGGATTAAAAAATGACTCTATTGTCAGTGAAGTGTACTTTTTCATAAGTGTGTGTGACTATGGCTGATAAAAACAGAACATATGTTGCACTCACTTCCATATAGTAACTTGTAAAGGCTGGCTGTTGCTAAAAGATTGCATTTGTTATCTTCAGTGCCAGCTACCGTTTTCATTACTCCCTGTGGGCTTCCTGATTTCCTGAAAGCTGAGGTCTAAGAGAGTTTCCCATTCCTAAACCACCACATGCCAGGCTGATCCATCTTCTAATCAGAGGAGCCATTTTTAAGCTCGGGCTAAACTTTCAGGGCTGCAGTTCCATACTAATGCATAGACTGACACTTCTGTGACTAGTTCCAACGCCAGTCACGTGGCTCTAGCAACAGGTGCCTGGCTGGGAAGCAACTTGACATTCACCCTTAAAGGCTTTGACTTGAAGCCAAGCCATTGTTTGCTATGCCCCTCACAACTTCCATGAAGTTGCTGCCTAAACTATCTCCCTACTGATCATTGCAATGCTATATCACTTGATATTTTACTTCAGAATGCTTGTAAGACACTTTCTTCCCACCCAGAATCAGTGCACCATGGAGCTGCTGTTTGGGCTTCTTACTTAGTGCTTGGGAAGTATAGAATAATCAAGTGACACATTCCCAGCTGACGAGGAGCTTACACTCTGGTGAAAGATGGGAGCACAATATTGACTTATAGGTGGTCCAAATAAATTGAGCAGATGAGTGCTTTAAGAGCAGTGCAAATAAATTCATTAGAGATGGGTGACGTGACTCAGTGTGCTGGGAAATAAATCAGGGAAAGCTTGTTGAATGAGTTAGGATTTGAACATAGGGAGAGCTGTGGTCTGTCTGGTGTGGGGAGGAGCGGAGTTCCAAGCCAGAGAGCATCAAAGACAGATGTGGAAGAGTCGAGTGGAAGGTGGAAGGATGAAGACAGTAAGTTGGGGAATAGCAGGTGAAGAGCAGATAGGGCAGGAAAGGCCAGAAGATGGAGAGCCTTGAAGCCAATTATGTGGAGTTTTGTTTGATATAGAGACATGAGGAGACACTGGTGGGCTTTAGGAAGAAGAGAAATTCATTTATTCATTCATTCAGTCGTATTTATTGAGTGCTTACTGTGTGCAGAGCACTGTACTAAGCACTTGGGAAGTACAGGTTGGCATCATATGAAAACTAAGCCCACTTCAGGAATATGATCTAAGCAGTTTTGAACAGTTTAAACAGGAAGTGGGAGAGGCACGAGGCTGGAAGACCAATAGTCTAGGCATGGCAAGATCAGAGCTTGTACCAGGATGATAGCAGAGAGTAAAGGGCAGAGTCAATATCTGTTGTGCAGTAAAAACTGGCAGGATTAGGCAATAGATTGAATATGAGAGTTGGAGACAATGAAGAGTTGAGGCTGTCACCATGGTTTTGGTCTTACAGAAATCAAGGCAGTTGGACAATACTTTGCTCTATAAAACTTTTTAGTGCTATGCTCTGTCATTCTCTTAAAAACTTGTTGGATTTTTTGATTTGGCTTCCTACCTTACTGTCTATCCTTGAGTCATTAGAACAATGACCATATTGGGTTGTGTGTTAGAGAGTTTTGGCTGTGTCTGGAGTTTGCCGGATTTAAACTGGTTCATGATAATAATAATAATAATGGCATTTATTAAGTGCTTGCTATGTGCAAAGCACTGTTCTAAGCACTGGGGAGGTTACAGTGTGATCAGGTTGCCCCCCAGGGGGCTCACAGTCTTAATCCCCATTTTACAGATGAGGTAACTGAGGCGCAGAGAAGTTAAGTGACTTGCCCAAAGTCAAACAGCTGATGATTGGCGGAGCCAGGATTTGAAGCCATGGCCTCTGACTCCAAAGCCTGTGCTCTTTCCACTGAGCCATGCTGCTTCTCTAATAATCACAGTCTTCTCATACTAATTCAATACAAAGCTCATCAATGACTCTAAAAATCAATTCATAATCATCCACAAAACTTGTGTGTGTGCTTTCAGAGCACAGTCATTATTGTGGAGATCATACACTGGTGATTCAAAGATAAAACAAGTTCTTAAAGCATTCCACTAGGCAGTTTGACCAAGTGGAAAGGGCATCGGCCTGAGAGTCTGGAGATATGGGGTCTAATCCTAGCTCAGCCACTTGCCCACTGGGTGGCCTTGGGCAAGTAAGAAGCAGCGTGGCTCAGTGGAAAGAGCACAGGCTTTGGAGTCAGAGGTCATGGGTTCAAATCCCGGCTCTGCCAAATGTCAGCTGTGTGACTTTGGGCAAGTCACTTAACTTCTCTGGGCCTCAGTTCCCTCATCTGGAAAATGGAGATTAAGACTGTGAGCCCCACATGGGACAACCTGCTCACCTTATATCCCCCCAGTGCTTAGAACAGTGCTTGGCACATAGTAAGCGCTTAACAAATACCATCATTATTAATTTATCAGTGCTTCAGTTTCCAAATTTGTAAAATGGAGATTATTTACCTGGTGTCTCCCTGGGGTGGCAGGCAGTTCAACTAGCCCTTACACCCATGAAGGGGAAGAGGAAGTTAGGAGAATCACTCCATGGGGTCCCTTCCTGAAGGAAGTGCAATTAATGCCTTCTGTGGCAGTATGTGGAGCCAAGTCAATCACAGGGAAAAATTGGGAAGGTATGTGGGTGGGGAGGGAGGGGGAGAAGGAGTGGGGTGACAGGTAATTGAGGAAGAAGATCCTTGGTCATTTTAAAACTGAAGGTTATAAGCCTTAAGACTGTGAGCCCCACGAGGGACAACCTGATGACCTTGTATCTGCCCCAGCGCTTAGAACAGTGCTTGTCATATATTAAGTGCTCAACAAGTACAATCATTATTATTATTATTGTGCCTGGAAGAACAGGACATGGGGAAAGCGCTTTGCAAAGAGAGGAATCAGAGAGAATCAGAGGAGCGGGTTAGGATATCCAAGAGGCTTGAAGTCCAGAGTTAGGACTCCAGAAGACTGAGACTCCTGCCCCTGAGGGGTGGAAAGAACACTAAGAAGCCCTGCTTCTGAAGGACTCGGGGAGGGTGAAACTGGAACCTAGGACATCCTGAGAGAGTAGGACCAGATTAACAGTAGTCCAGGCAGGGGGAAGTGTTAGATCTAAAGAAAGATGGTTTGGACTGGAATTGTTTTTATCATTACCAAATTCATAGTGCTATTAAACATAATTGAGATCTCTGATCTTGGAGTCTGCCTGTGGTAGAGCTGGAGGAGAAGTTCCACATGACAGGGAGAAGCTTGGACCTAAGAAGCGACCGGAGGGAGTGCTTTCTCTGTGAATTTACTGTAGCCATCCTGGGAGCTGGGAAGTAGGAGAGGCCCTGATTGTCCCCTCTCTTTCAAAGAGATGCTTGGGCCTCAGATGAGGGGTGATGGTGACGTTGCGGGTGGACAGACTTGAGATGCATTGAGCGTCTATAATTATAATTATAGCTATAATTCTACTTATTCTGATGGTTTTAACACCTGTCTACATGCTTTGTTTCATTGTCTGTCTCCCCCTTCTAATAATAATAATAATGATGGCATTTATTAAGCACTTACTATGTGCAAAGAACTGTTCTAAGCGCTGTGGAGGTTACGCGGTGATCCTACAGGGGGCTCACAGTCTTAATCCCCATTTTCGAGATGAGGGAACTGAGGCCCAGAGAAGTTAAGTGACTTGCCCAAAGTCACACAGCTGACAATTGGCGGAGGTGGGATTTGAACCCAAGACCTCTGACTCCAAAGCCCGTGCTCTTTCCACTGAGCCATGCTGCTTTTCTGCTTCTCTTTTAGAGTGTGAGCTCATTGTTGGGTAGGGACCGTCTCTATGTGTTGCCGACTTGTACTTCCCAAGCGCTTAGTACAATGCTCTGCACACAGTAAGTGCTCAATAAATACGATTAAATGAATGAATGAATAAACCTGGCATTTCCAGAAGAGAACATTGGAGGGCTTTAGGATCCAGCAGAAGCTAACGGGTGCTCCTAAAGTTACTCCGAGGCTATTTTGGCCAGGATTTAGCGCTAACAGCCCTAGAAATGCCACACCCTCCTACTTAGATTATGTGGGACAGGAATATGTCTGACCTGATTAACTTGTATCTACCCTCAAGCTTAGTACAGCATTTGGCACACAATAAATTCTTAACAGATACCATTGACAAAAAAAATTTCTCACGCCAGGTTCCAAACTTCTTTTCAGTTCTCGAGCATGGGTATTTATAATTGGTGGAACAAGACTGCATTGCTTTCCTTAGAGGGAGAGAGTTGAACCCAAATCCAATGGAGTCAACTATACTCCCTTGAAATCATCTTAGAATTGTGATACATGTATTAGCGGAGCCAAAATTTCTTGATAATGACAATGATAAAGATTATGGTATGCAGTAAGTGTTTATTATCTGCAAAGCGCTGTTCTAAGCACTGGGGTAGATGCAAGTTAATTAGGTCAGACAGAGTCCCTAGGCCACATGAGATGCACAGTCTAATTGGAGGGAGAACAAGTATCAAATCCCCATTTTGCAGATGAGAAAACTGAGTCAAAGAGAAGTTAAGTGACTTACCCAAGGTTATATAGGCAAGTGGCAAAATCGGGATTAGAACCCAGGTCTTCTGATTCCCAGGCCTGAGTCAGTGCTGCTCCTCAATATTTCTCCCTACAATTCTCCTATGCCTGATGTGCTGCAAAGATTACATTTGCTAAGCCCTACTGTCTCTATATGTTGCCAACTTGTAATTCCCAAGCGCTTAGTACAGTGCTCTGCACACAGTAAGCGCTCAATCAATATGATTGATTGATTGATTGATTGATTGATCTGAGCCTACAATGCAATTCTGGGAGTACCCAGAGTACCCAACTATGCCCTTGAGTAGTCAATCCCAGAAGAGTCTGGCTTGGGTCTAATCAGTCTTGGAGAGTTGGGAGATTCCATGACATTTTCCAATAAAATATTTTCTCTTTACTTTGGAAGTTGGTGAAAATGGTGGAATCTTTGAAATCTCATGGCATTTTTTCCCTGGGTTCCATCAGTTGAGGAAGTGTTTGTTCAGGCCATTCAGCAGGACATCCTTTCACTTCTCATAGATCTTGGCAGGCCTGCCAGTAGAAACTACGATCGAACAAACGTGTCATGAACTTTATTTCATTTAAGATCATTTCAAAGCTTTTAATATTTATGAAGGAGAATTTTATTTTATTTTTAGTTGGGAGTGTAGCAATCGTTTGGGATGTGATTGTGAACGGTGCATTTGATTGGATTATGGGCTTTCCTGGAAGCCCCTATCTAATCATCCTCCACCCAACTGAAGGGATTGATTTACAACCTGCTATGAGTCACACTCTCTGATTGGTTTTTGCAGCAGAGACCTAATTTGTTTGGTATAGCTGCCAATCCTATCAGGCAATCTGATGCAGACCCATAGGCCTAAGAATGCTGCATTCTGGCCCTTCGGGGCGAGTGGGAGTGGTGTGTGGTGGGAGGGAGTGTGATGTCTACACCAGTACCCCAACACCAATAGATCCTGTTCCTCCAGAGGATGGAGAGAAGGTTCAGGGGCATTCTGAGGGTGTCAGACCACCCCTGCTCCTCCAGAGGATGGAGAAGAGGGTTGGGAGGGGGTATCTAGTGTCTGAGGACGATGGGGTAGGATCAGGCACTCAAAAAATTCCCCACCCTCCCTCTTCCCTTACTCCAATCCGTTGTCACTAAGCTGCCAGCTACATAGTTTAAACCCACTAGACGCAGAGATAAGGCAGCTGCTTATCAGGTCATCTTGAAGGACTTCACATCATAAACAAGTCCTTTTTAAAAATGACACAAAGCCATCGTGCAACCACGATACGCTTTGTTTTCCCATCATCTGTTTGATTTCCTATTTGAGTGTGATCGAGACTCTATGAAAGAGGGGAATGTGTGGTTATAGGATTGTGGCTGATAAACTCCAATGTTCATTTCAATTAAAGAATCTTTTCACTTATTGCACCATGGGGGGAAATAAGAATTAAAACTGTGTTTTCCCAACAATGTCCTAAGAATTTCTGACTTTACAACTCTGGTTAATCAATTGATCACTTGCCTACTCTGTCAAGACACTGAGTTAAGCACTTGGGAGGGTACAATGGAGTTAATAGACAAGAGCTAGGCCCTCAAGCAGCTGTGTGACACAGATTGTCTGCAAGAAAATACCCAAAAAGACCAATCTATAAGGATTTTCACTAGTCCTAGGGAAAAAAATAAAAATAAATGGAATCAGTATGATTTATTTTCTCTCTGGCCAAACCATGAATCACGGGGAATTGTCTAGGGCAAATATTGTGTTCGAAGCATATGAGACTTGAGTTTACTTGAGATTGTCTCATATTTGGCTTTAGCCTTCTAGTTTTTCATTTGACCTCCAGTAATCTGTCAACCATGCAGTCCTCTTCTGTTTGTTTTATGTAAAAGATCTTAAAAAACAGATTGTCTTCCTTAGATCAAAATAGAGTTATGGATCCCATAACCATCAGAGCTACTCTGTCATGATGATCTTTTGCCATTTTAGGCTAGATTGTGAACATCTTTATATGAGTGAATATTCTTGTGGGTTGTCTTTTAAGATTTAAGTCAGATGAACAGACTGCCATTTTCTATCAGTCAATAGTATTTATTGAGTGCTTATTGTGTGCAGAGCACTGCTCTTGGGAGAGTACAATATAACAATAAACAGACACATTCCTTGCCCACAGTGAGCACACTTGCAATCAAGACTACTGAGTAATGAGGAATCCCATAACTACAGATAAATTTTCCTTGATACAGTGCTCTGCACACAGTGTGCTCAATAACTACGATTGAATGAATGAAAATTTCAAAAATTCCACCAGACCATCTCACTTGGATGAAAGATTTTGAGAGCGATATTTTCTTTCTTTTCTGTTTAACATTACAGAAGGATGCTACCTCAGTGATCATTCACTTGGGCTTTCCAATTAACTTGATTCAAGCCAGTGCCTAGGACACAGTTAACTCAGTCAATCAATAGCCATGGGAGCGAATGATTTCTCCAAGGGAGTGGATGTAGATGGAGAATAGAAGGGGACCCAGAATTGAACCTTGAGGCCCTCCCACAGTTAGAGGTTGGGAGGCAGAGGAAGAGCCAGAGAAAGAGACTGAAAATGAGCAGCCAGAAGTCAGCGTCAGTGAAGCCATTATTGGATAATGTTTTCAGGGAAGAAGTGGTCAACAGTGTCAAAGGCAGCTGAGACATCAAGGAGGAATAAGATGGAGTACAGGTCACTGAACCTGTCAAGAAGGAGATCATTTGTGACCTTTAAGAGGGTAGTTTCTGTAGAGTGAAGAGGATGGAAGCCAGATTGGAGGGGGTCAAGGAGAGAACTGGAGAAGAGGAACTTGAGAGAATGAGTGTAGACAACTCTCTCAAGGAGTTTGGAGAGGATGGGTAGGAGGGAAATGGGGCAATAACTGGAGGAAGCCATGGGATCAAGGGAGTTGGTGGGGTTTTTTTGAGGATAGGGAAAACAAAGACATTTTTGAAAGCAGTGGGGAAGAAGTCATTGGAGAGTAAACAGTTGAATATGACAGTCAGGGAGGGATGAAGAGATGGGGCAATTGCTTTAATAAGGTGTGAAGAGATGGGGTCAGATGAACAGGTGGAAGGAAGGAGTAGATTTTGAGAGAAGTCAGGAGATGTCCTCCTGAGATACTGCTGGGAAGTTGGGAGAGTTGAAGAAGGGGCAAGAGGAGGGAGGGCCTGGAGAGAAGCAGGTGAGATTTTAGGGAGATCACACCTGAGAGTTTCAATTTTCTCAGAAGAATAGATGGCCAGGTTATTTCTCCATCCTTATTAACATCCATGTCAATTGCCCTCACAATAATTTTGCTGGGCAGAGGAGAGGGCAGAGTTAAACCATACATTGATGAACTTGAAGTGGACAAGATCGGCCTGATATCTAGATTTCTGCCAGCAGCACTCTGTGGCTCTTGCACAGTAGCAAAGGAATCATTCTGTTGAGGTGATCCAGGGCTGTGTGCTAGAGGTACGAGATTGATGAAGTGCTAGGGGAGTGAGTGAGTTGATTTCAGCAGAGAGACTGGTGTTGAGGGCGTCAATTTGGTCATCAAGGGAAGTTAGTTTGGGTATAGAAGCTAAATGGGGCATGATGATTTGAGAAAATTGGATAGGGTTAAAAATCAGAAGTTTCTGTAAGGGAACAGGACAGATTTGTGGAAGGGGATGCGTGGGAGAGAAGGCAGGTGAATAAGCTATGGTCACATAGAGGGATTTCAGATTTGGTGAGGGTAGAGATTGTACAGTGCCTAGAGAAGATGAGGTCGAGTGTGTGTCTAAGATGGTGAGTGGGCAACCTGATATGGAGAAGGAGATCAGTGGAGTTGAGGAGTGATAGAAAGCTGTCAGCCTTGCAGAGGAGACTGGAGGACAGATGTGATTCAGGGTGCAAAAATAAACTGGGCCATCTCTCTGAACATATTCCCGACTGCCTTCTCCCCAACTTTGCATCACTAGCTAAGGGAGTCAAGGTCAGCACACTGTGCACTTAAACAAGAAAATGATCACCTTTTCAAGTAATCTGGAAGTCGGTCTCCATGTCAAAATTAGCCCAACGTGACAATCACTTGCAAGGGAATTACTTTGTCGGATTGCCCATCAGCTTTTATTCCCTGGGAGACCAGGCATCCCTTCATCCTGGAACCATTTCCAATGACTTAAGAACTGAAAGGAAGTTTAGAGGGGAAAATGATTCCCTCACAAGCCACTGATCCCTCCTCCCCTTCCCCAGCAAAGAGGGCCCAGCATCGAAGAGGGAGATGTGATGTGATGTAGCTGCAGATACTGAATAAACACAGGAAGCAGATGAATGATTCATCAGGGGCAGCACAGAATCAAGGACAAGAAAATCCACCTCTGCTGCCCCCTTTCAAACCCACGTAGGAGAGGAGAAAGCTTCCAAGTCAACGATTGAAAAACAGTAAAGGTGCAGTGATAGGAAAAAGGTTGGGGGAGGGAATTAGCTCCCCTGCAATGATTAGATGTAACTTTGGGCAGATCCTCTGGATCTCATGTCCAATTAGCTGTTAGTACGTGGTGTGTCTCTGGGTTTTATTTATTATGGTCTTTCTGAACCCAGGGGTACACCTGTCCTTAGAAGCAGCATGGCTCAGTGGAAAACACACAAGCTTGAGAGTTAGAGGACGTTGGTTCTAATCCCACCTCTGCTACTTGCCTTCTGTGTGACCTTGGGCAAACCACTTAACTTCTCTGTGCCTCATTTACCTCATCTGTAAAATGGGCATTAAGACTGGGAACCCCATGTGGGATAACCTGATTACCTTGTATCTACCCCAGCGCTTAGAACGGTGCTTGGCACATAATAAGCGCTTAACAAATGCAATAATTATTATTTTTATTACACCTCTGTTTATGGGAGTAACTATTCCATCCCTGAAAGCATTCCCTTTGAAGAGCATGCAAATAAAGAGGCTGCCTATCTAAATAGAAGTGACTTACTTTGAACTCTATCTAAAAACAAGTAACTGGTTTTGCTCCATTTTGAACAATTTATCATCCCAATTCCCCAAATTTATTGTGAGGGTTATTATTAGCTTGACACTTAGTAAAAGGCTCATCAAATTTAACATCCTACATATGCAGGGCAAAGTGCTTAAACTGCAAATGTGGCATTATGGTTGTAAATACCGACTCAACTCTTTTATTTGAGTCGTGTATTTATTTTCTCATATCACCTTTAAATAACTATTCTATTTTGTTTAGCCTGGCCCTTCACCAGTCTCAAAATGGGCTCTCTGTTTCCCAAATGGCAGTGCTCTTTGGGATTCTTTCTAAAAGAGTCAGGGGGCAAGGAACTCAGACCATTTTAGTTCTCACTCTGTTCCAGACGGTTCGTATTGGCAGTACGGGGAGTCAGACACTCCACTGGGATGACCTTCGACCCTTGGCAAAGAACGATGGCTTCACTCAGGAGCACACTGGGGAATTGACTCTGTCCAATGGGTCTCCAGTATATTCTAGGATCGCTTTGAAAATAAACATCAAGGGGACTTTGTGTAAAAGCCCTGAAGTACTTGCGCGAATTGGAAGTCCCCCTCACCCAGGCCCGCCATGAATATGGACAGATTGTAAGTTCAAATCAGGTCTCGTTAATTTGTTCCCACACATATTACACTGGAAAAGAGCATAATTCATTTTGAGGGGCAAAATTCATTTCTACAGCTGAATAAGCTCTCCCTTTAAGTTGTTTTAAAAGCAAAATACATGATAAAATAATCATCTGAGGGTAATAAACACACCCAGGTACTGCTGCTGTTCCTTAGTCCATTTAATCCTGAAACGTCTCAGTAGGACCACCTGCGTTTTTTGGCCCACATCCAATAAAACCTCAGATTTTGTGTAGCTGATCCAAAGACCTGGTGCATTCTTGGATCTCCTACACAACATGAGGCATCAAGGCCTCTGGAAACTTAGCGAAAATATCAACAAAGGGAAGAGCCAGTTAGTTTATGTCCTGACCCTCAATCCTGCACACCCTGACATCAACATTATTTCTGGAGAACCAAGGGAATACTTCCACCTCCAGAGTGAAAGAAGGACATTGGAGGGTAAATCTGCTTATTTCCCCCAAGGCAATTGAAGAATCTGCAACACACCACAAAGCATATGCTTTTAGTTCATAAAAGCTCCCTTTTGCTTCATAAATAAGCAGCATGGTGTAGTGGATAGAGCACTGTCCTGGGAGTCAAAAGGTCATGGGTTCCAATCCTGGCTCTGCCATGTTTATGCTGTGTGACCTTGGGCAAGTCATTTCACTTATCTGTGCTCAGCTGTAAAATGGGGATTGAGACTGTGAGCCCCATGTGGGACAGGGACTGTGTCCCACCCTGAGTTGCCTATATCCTTCCAGCACATAGTAAGCGCTTAACAAATACCATAATTATTATTATTGTTGTTATTATAATTATCATCAGAATTGTTAATCATTCTAACACATTCGTAGCAAATTCAGCTGTTGAAGAGGTTCGACTGAATTGGAAAGAACACGGACCCTCTCTGGTCACTTGGTAAATGATGGGGTTACAAAGAGAGGAAAATTCAGTAGGCTATCATCAATCATATTTATTGAGTACTAAGCACAAAGTACAAAGCACAAAGTACAAAGCACAAAGCACAATGTACAAAGTACAAAGCACAGTACTAAGCGCTTGGGAGAGTACAACATAAGAGATTTGGTAGGCATGTCCCCTACCCACAATGAGCTTACAGTCTAGAGGGAAAGGTGGACATTAATATAAATAGATGTTACAGATATGTATGTAAGTACTGGCAGGCTAAGAGAAGGGAAAACAAAGGCAGAAAATCAAAATGTAAGGATGATGAAGAAGGGAGTGGGAGAAGAGGAAATGAGGGCCTAGTCTGGGAAGGCCTCTTGGAGGAGATGTGTCACCAAGAGGGAAGCCGCATGGTCTAGTGGAAAGAGCAAGGGCCTGGGAATCAAAGGACATGGGTTCTAACCCCAGCTCCACCACATGTCTGCTGTGTAACCCTGGGCAAGTCACTTAACTTCTCTGGGCCTCACTTTGCTTATCTGTAATATGGGGATTAAAACTGGGAGCCCCATGTGGGACAGAGACTGTGTCCAACCTGATTATCTTAGAACACTGCTTGACACATAGGAAGCACTTAACGGATACCACACAATTATTAAAAAGGTTTTCAAGTGCAGGGGAGGGGAGAGGGTGATCATTGGATACGAAAAGGGACAGTGTTGTAGCCCAGAGGCAGGGAGTGGGTGAGAGGTCTGCAGTGAAATAGATGAGATTAAGGTACAGAGAGTAGGTTGGTTTTGGAGGAGCCAAGTGTGCAGGCTGGGTTGTAGTAGGAGAGCAACAAGGTAAGGTAGGAATGGGAAAGTTGATCAAGTGCTTTAATTGTGAGGAGTTTGTTTGATGTGGAGGTGGATGGGTAGCCAGCGGAGTTTAAGTAAACACTTTGTTATCCATCCTCATATCAACCAGAAAACTCTAATATGTTCTTCATATTTGTTAAAAAGACACCATTGATGGTGAAGTTCACCAATGAGTGGCTGGAAAGGTCATTCTGGGATTGATGGTCCCAGCCGTACTGGGTACACAAAAGGACTGCTCTTTGCATTGAAAGAGCACAGGCCTGAGAGTCAGAACCTGGCTTTGCCACTTTTCTGCACCCTACCTCCTTCCCCTGCCCACAGCACCTGTATATATGTTTGCACAGATTTATCACTCTATTTATTTTACTTGTACATATTTACTATTCTATTTATTTTGTTAATGATGTGCATTTAGCTTTAATTTTATTTGTTCTGATGACCTGACACCTGTCTACATGTTTTGTTCTGTTGTCTGTCTCCGCCTTCTAGACTGTGAGCCCGTTGTTGGGTAGGGACCATCTCTATATGTTGCCAACTTGTACTTCCCAAGCGCTTAGTACAGTGCTCTGCACATAGTAAGTGCTCAATAAATATGATTGAGTGAATGAAGTCACTTCACTTCTCTGGGCCTCAGTTACCTCATCTGTAAAATAGGGATTAAGACTATTATGAGCCCCAGTTGGGACAAAGACTATGACCAAATTGACCTATCTCAAAACTCAGTATAGTGCCTGGCACATAGTAAATGCTTAAGAAATACTATTATAAAAAAACAATATTTTACATTCTTACTAGCTTGAAGTGTGCTCAAAATTGAAATGTTTTTACCCAGGCCTTCTGGTTACTTATAGTCTAAAGAGAGAGACTAAACCAGACAAAACAGTAGATAAACACATAACTATTCCCAGTAGAGGAAAAATCAGATAGTTAAGATCAGAAATAAGGCAGAAGGTACAGAGCTTAGTGTTTTGGGCTGCTGGGCTGGAGAATGCAACCTGCAGAGAGAGCTAGAAGAGAATAGACATTACATTGAATATTGTCATGATAAAGCAGCATGGCCTAGTTGATAGAGCCTGAGTCTGGGATTCAGAAGGACCTGGGTTCTAATCCCAGCTCCACCACTTGTCTGCTGTATGATCTTGGGCAAGTCACTTCACTTCTCTGTGCCTCAGTTACTTCATCTGTAAAATAGGGATTAAGATGTGAGCGCTATATAAGACCTGGATTGTTTCCAACCTGATTAGCTTGTATCTACCCTAGCACTTAGAACAGTGCCTGGCATTCATTCATTCATTCATTCAATCGTATTTATTGAGTGCTTACTGTGTGCAGAGCACTGTACTAAGTGCTTGGGAAGTACAAGGCGGCAACATAGTAGTAGAAGGAGTAATAGTAGTAGTAATAGCAATAGTATTTATTAAACAACTACTGTGTGTAGAGCTATGTACTAAGCACTGGGGGAAAAAATACAAGTGAGAGTTAGACATGATCCCTGGTCCTCCAGGGGCCCAAGATCTTAGAATAAAACACAAGTTTGGTAAGGCTGAGGTGGTTAAAAAAAAAAAAAAGGAAATCTGCATGTGGGTCATATTTCCTTTAACTCCTCAAATGTTCTCTATGCAGGCCTTAAAGGCCATAGGTAGAGAAACAAATGAGAGGGGTTTTTTTTAGTGGGTTTTTTTGGTGTGAACCATATTACTCCTTGTCCCTCTCATACACTGAATACACTGACCCTGCAGGTCTTGAAAAGTTTAGGTAAGAGTACTTAAAATCTGGAGATTATTTTGCTTGAGGTAAATTTCTCCTTTTTCAACTCAAATATTCTCTTTGGAGGCCTGGATGATCTTAGGTAGAGAAATACAAGCAGGAGATTTTTTTTGCGTGAAGCCAACTGGCACATAGTAAATGCTTCATACTACAATTATTATTAGAATTATTATTATTTCTTGGAGGAAGGGCTGTCTAAGAGAGCACAGACAGAGGGACATGAAGAGGTAAACTTGGCAGGAATTGTTTTTTGTATGTAGGAAATGGCATAAGTGAAAATATTCAATCAGAATAATCATGATGGCATTTATGGAGCGCTTACTATGTGCAAAGCACAGTTCTAAGCACTGGGAAGGTTACAAGGTGATCAGGTTGTCCCACGTGGGACTCACGGTCTTAATCCCCATTTTACAGATAAGGGAACTGAGACACAAAGAAATTAAGTGACTTGCCTAAAGTCACACAGCTGACAATTGGCAGAGCTGAGATTTGAACCCATGACCTCTGACTCCAAAGCTCGTGCTCTTTCCATTGAGCCACGCTAATTCACGTTGAGTGAGTTGAGTGTGGGTTGAGCCAAAGACACAAGAAGGAATGTAAAGAAAGGAAAAGTACATTTAGGACCTCATGAAGACTTCAAAAGGGGCTTGTTGCAGAGGACATTCATCAGTGGCCCAAAGGAAGCTTTTCTGGAGCTCTGGAAGTAGCAGCCAAACAATAGCAATGACTACTGTTAAGCACTTACTGTGTGCTACTATGAAATGAGGTTGATATAAGATTATGAAATCTGATAATGTCCCTTACCAGACATGGCTAACAATCTACCTTATCCCCATTATACAATTTCCCCTATCGCTAATCCACTTTAATGTCTGTCTCCCTCTATAGACTATGTGCTCCTTTTAAGCAGGGGTCATATCTAACAACCCTGTTAAATTGTACTTTCTCAAGCTCTTAGTACATAGGTGTGCCCATAGTAAGTGTCTAATAAATAACATGGATTGATATGCAGATGAGGAAACTGAGGCCCAGAGAGGTTAAGCAACTTGATCAAGGTCACACAGTAGGCCAGCGATGAAGCCAGGTCTCTCTTCCAGGTATCCTGACTCCCAGTCCTGCCCTCTCTCCCCTAGGCTACACTGCCTAATGTCATTTAGTATAGTGCATTGAACTCAGCGGACATTAAATAAATAGGAGTACTACTGCGACTACTAAGAGAAGCAGCGTGGCTCAGTGGAAAGAGCCTGGGCTTTGGAGTCAGAGGTCATGGGTTCAAATTCTGGCTCTGCCAATTGTCAGCTGTGTGACTTTGGGTAAGTCACTTAACTTCTCTATGCCTCAGTTACCTCATCTGTAAAATGGGGATTAAGACTGTGAGACCTCCGTGGGACAACGTGATCACCTTGTAACCTCCCCAGTGTTTAGAACAGTGCTTCGCACATAGTAAGCGCTTAATAAATACCATCATCTTTATTATTATTGTTACTACTACTACTACTATTACTATTATTTTACTACTGCTACTAATTCTACTACTACTGACAGGAAAAAAAGATAAATGTTGCAGCAGCATGTGTCACTGATTCCAGTAGAACAATGTTGGAGCACCCAACAGATGACCAGAGACCCTTTAAACTGAGTAAAATGGTAAGACATGGCTGGAGATAAACAATTCCACAGGGAAATGTAGAAAGCATCTATTAATGGATTTGAAATGGGAAAATCAGGAACAGTGAGAAACTGAAGATCATTTCCAACTTCCAACAAGGAAACTGAGGCACAGAGAACTGGTGCCATCTCTATATGGTGCCAACTTATACTTCCCCAGTGCTTAGTACAGTGCTCTGCACATGGTAAACACTCAATAAATACGATTGAATGAATGAATGAATGGTGATTTCCACAAGGTTAAGGAGCAGGCAAGTGGCAGAGTCAGGATTAGAACTCAGGTCCTCAGACACCCAGATCCACTTTCTTTCCACTTAGTACAAGCTACTTTTCTAGCAAAAATAAGCACAAAATAACTACAGGAAAAGGTCCTTCGGTTTCACATATTTAATTTTAACCTCTCAACAAAGCTTGACTGGTCCCTATGGCAGATGATGATGATGATGATGGCATTTATTAAGCGCTTACTATGTGCAAAGCACTGTTCTAAGCGCTGGGGAGGATACGAGGTGATCAGCTTGCCCCACCTGGGGCTCACAACCTTCATCCCCATTTCACAGATGAGGTAACTGAGGCACAGAGAAGTTAAGTGACATGCCCAAAGTCACACAGCTGACGATTGGAGGAGCCAGGATTTGAATTCATGACCTCTGACTCCAAAGTCTGTGCTCTTTCCACTGAGCCATGCTGTTTCTCATGAAAGTCTTTTTTCCCCCAGCTCAGTTGTCAATCAATCAGTGGTATTCCTTGAGTGCTTACTGGGTGCAGAACTCTGTACTAAGCACTTGGGAAAAGTACAATACAGTGGATTTGGTAGATGTGAGAAGCAGCGTGGCTTAATGGAAAGAGCACAGGCTTTGGAGTCAGAGGTCAGGGGTTCCAATACTGGCTCTGCCAATTGTAAACTGTGTGACTTTGGACAAGTCTCTTAATTTCTCTGTGCCTCAGTTACTTCATCTGTAAAAATGGGGATTAAGACTGTGAGCCCCCCGTGGGACAACCTGATCACCTTGTAACCACCCGAGTGCTTAGAACAGTGCTTTGCACATAGTAAGTGCTTAATAAATTCCATCATTATTATTATTATGTGATCTTGTCCACATGAAGCTTACAGTCTACAGGGGCAGACAGAAAATATTCAAATATTGAATAAAATAGTAAAATATTAGGGTGTGTCTGCAATGCGACTTGGAAGGAGGCAGCATAACAATAACTTTTTTTAAAAAACTATTTGTTGGGCTTTTACTATACATCTAACACTGTTCTAAGGGCTGAGGTAGATACAAGTTATTTAGGTTAAACACAGTCCCTGTCCTGTATTGGACTCACAGTCTAAGTAGAAGACAGAATAGGTATTCTCTATTTTACAGCTGAGGAAACTGAGGGATAGAGAAGTTAAGTGACTCGCCCAAGATCACACAGCAAACAATTAGCAAAGTGAAGGTTAGAATCCAGGTCCTCTAACTCGGCCATGCTCCTTTTTCACTTTGAATCACACACAGAAACACACATGCATGCACACACAATTCCTAGAAAATATTAGAAAGATGGCTTCACTGCAGGCGTTTTTTTAATAGTGGAACAGCAGGTTTTGATGGAACCTCTTGAAAAGCTGCCTTCTCCAAGAATGAACATAAGGACCCAGCGGTTTTAGGGAGGAAGCATTTCAGCTTTGGGATGCTCATAAAAGCATACATCTTGGTAAGATGTTGTCAGAATCTGGCCCAAGATAGTGGAGGAATTTTGTGTGGGCATGTGTTTACTTTCCAAAATAATCCCATCTGGGCGCATGAGAAACGTCCTATCTGTTTCAGCTTTTTAGCGAGCTTAGTTTGAAGAAAATACGCTCATTGATTTATCACACTGGACATGCTCAGAATGACTCATCAGTTTCAATTTGTTACACTGTTACACCAAGGAGGCCCAAAAATCATTTTGGAGACGGTTCAGTGTGGCGATTGATTTGTAGACTGGGAAACCATAAAGTCTTATAGAATGTCTCAAACATCGATGAGTTGCTCGCTCAGATCAGTCATAAAATTTATAGGGCAAGGGAGAGGTGGCTGAGGGGAATAGAGAAATTGTTTCCAGCTCAAGCCTAATTATTTTTAAACAAATCTTCCATTCCTTGGAGCCACTGAGATAATTTCACAAGCTCCTCTCTTAGGAAAGGGGTTTTCAAAAAAACCCAAAAAACTTTCAAACCAGGGAACACTCTCCCTCCTCTTTTTTTGTATACATTCCGAGCAGAGAGTTCATATTTCAGCAAAATGCCATTTTTCAGAAGTTCTATAGTCTACAAGAACCTTGAAAACACTCCAGTACCTCATCATTAAATCTACAGAGCAAATGTGAAATGCACCGAATTACCAGTCCCCAAATGTAGTTAACAAAGGAGAAACATCTTGGTTAAAATTGCCATGGAACTTCAACGACTCTTGCCCATTATCACTATGGGTAATGCTGAATCCGTTTCTCACCTCAAACAGAGCATCAACCCCCATTAATGAATCAGTATTTATTGAGCACTTAGCATGTGCAGAGCACTGTACTAAGCACTACAGATACAATGTAGAGCAACACAGTGTACAAGAAACCCATCTATCATCCAGCTGACTCCCCCCAAGCTTGGCTGGGGAGTTAGCTGCCTGACTGACAAGCTGACCTAGGGCATAAATGCTCCTGTTGGTCCAGCCAGCAGTGAAGCAGTAGCCCCATGTTGCCTAGCAGAATTCCTGGGAAGGCTACACCTGTCCACGGCCTGGATTCTGAAGCCTTTCACCCTCCACTGGACAGCCCCTTATAGAAAAATGGCCCAAAGGGGGTTGACCAGTTGTGACTCTATCCCCTTTCTAGGCCCTTTATTATTTTGTTAGGCATTTATTATGTGTCAATCACCGTTCTAAGTGCCGGAACAGATACAAGATCATTAGGTCAGACAAGGACAGTCCCTGTCCCACGAGTAGGAGGAGATCCTCATGAGGAAATTGAGGTTAGGTGACTTGCCCAAGGTCACACATCAGGCAGTGGCAGAGGTGAGATTAGAACCCAGGCCTTTTGACTTCCAGTTCCATGTTTTCTGGGGCCATCCCACTCTCCCACTTGGTACAGGACCGAATCAGGATCAACCACAACAGCAATCTACAACTACACAATTGGAGTTGCGCCCCTGTGAGTCACGGTCTCTCAGCACACTTGCTGTTGAGAGACGAACTCCAGAAGGGAAATGACTGAAAAGCTAAGGAATAAAGAGCAACATGAGGCAACAGAGCCCCTTTATGTCTATCACCAACCTATTTTCCAGAACAGCAATATGGCAGTGGAAATGGTTCTGGGGTTCTCCTCCTGTCCATCCTCCAGCTTACAACCTCAACTCCACCTCACCTAAGAAAAAAACTGAAATGGCCATCAAGGCTAGTGGAACATAGAGAAGCAGTGTGACCTAGTGGAAAAAAACACAGGCCTGGGTGCCAGAGGAGCTGGGATCTAATCCTGCCTCCACCACTTATCTGCTGTGTGACCTCGGGCAAGTCACCTAACTTCTCTGTGCCTGTTTCCTCATCTGTAAAATAGGAATTTGATACCTATTCCTAATTAGACTGCAAGCCCCATGGAGGTATCCAACCTAATTACCTTGTTTCTATCTAGCCCAGTGCTTAATACAGTGCTTGACACATAAGTACTTAACAACTACGCTATTACGTTAAGCGCCTACTACATGTCAAGCACTGTTCTATGCACTGGGGAAGATTTAAGTTAGTCATGTTAGAGACATTACCTTGCAAAGAGTCACTTTCAGCAAAGCAGACAGGAAGCATATCATATATAGTTAGTATGTAATAGAATTTATGAAGATGCTTATAGTACGCCAATTTTGTTGCAAAGGTTTTATATGCTTTTGTGAAGAAAAGTCAGTAAATGAAGGGAAGATTTTATGAGTCTCGTTAACATTCCAGAAACATACATACATTATAATCTCTGACACTAGTTAACTCCTCAGAACATTTCATAGTCAGTATGTTCATATTTCCATTTGAATTTTCTGCCTATTTCCCAGTCTTTCCTCCTTAAAGCAGTTTTGCATGGATTTCTTGTTTGTTCAAGGATATAAGCAGGCAAGCTATCATTGCTGTTAATGTGCCTGTCGGTACTAGTTGGAGGATATTGATATTAGTACATTAAGTTCTGCCAGATGATGTGTTTTGGCTAGTACTTAAAGGCAGAATTAGAGAACATTCTTCTGACAACACAAGCTTGTCGGGATACAGCACCAAGCTGTGTCGGGAGAAATTATCTGTGTGCATTCATGTGACATTGGGTTTGGTAAATACTACAGTATGCAATTTCCTTAATGTGGAGTCATGCGAGAATGCAGCCCCATGCATTACAGGAGAATTAGATGAACACGCATTTTAGATCAGACTCAAGGGAGAAGCCTGAAGCAAAATGATATAAAAAAATGAAAAAATGCAGGATACAGTTAATCTCTGAGTCGTTTGACTTACAGATGTAGTTCTATTATGATTGCAAAACCAAATGACTCACTTTAAAATCTCTACTTTCTCCGATGTAAATGCTGATAACATATCTGTTACAACCAAAGCCAAACTAAGCGAGCTGACAGAGAAGCAGAGTCTTGACTTCCTGATATATTACCTTCAGCAAGTTTAAATGGCCCCTGAATTTTGAGTTGGCCAAGTTATGTTCGAGTCTTGCCCTAAACTGAGTTTCGGTTGTGAAACTTATACTACCGTTTCTTGTTCCTAGGAGAGGGACATGAAAATGTAAAAAAAAACCAAAAACCTACCTGAGTCTCATAACTGCAAGTGTTTTGAGGTCGTGTGAAATGAAAAGCTATTTAGTGGGCAGGACTTGTAAAATGGAGAATTATCACACTACTTGCCAAATACGTGTCGACAGGTTTTTCCCAGCGGTCAATGATCTTAGTCTCTAGAGTTCCAAGTGAGATAAGGTTGAGAAAGAAAAATGCCAGAAAGGGATACTGAAGAGAGGGAAAGCAGATGCACAGAAAAAGCTAGAAGCAGAGAGACAGAAACAAAGATACAGAAACATATGTCTTGTCTTACGCCGTCAAGTCGTTTCTGACCCATAGAGACACCATAGACACATCTCTCCCAGAACATCCCGCTCTCCATCTGCAATCATTCTGGTAGTGTATACATAAATTTTTCTGGGTAAAAATACGGAAGTGGTTTACCATTGCCGCCTTCCGTGCGAGGAACTTGAGTCTCCTCTCTCGACTCTCTCCCATGCTGTTGCTGCCCAGCATGGGTGAGTTTTGACTTGTAGCAGATTGCCTTCCATTCGCTAGCCACTGCCCAAGCTAGGAATGGAACGGATATGCCTCTGCTTGACTCTTCCTCCCGTAGCCGAGACTGGTAGAGTACTAGAAACTCTCCAGGTGTGACCCTGAGAGGGGCAGACACATTTAGAGGCTGAAGAAAGAAACACAGAGCAAAAGAGAGAGGAGAGACACTACCTGCCTTCAGAGGCAAAGAAAGAGAGGCACTGATGATGGAGCATAGGCATCTGTCACAAATATATACATAATAATATGAACGGCTACAAAAGGACTCACCCAGATATTTTCAGCAGAGAGCAGCAGTTCATTCATTCATCCATTCAATCGTATTTAATGAGCGCTTACTGTGTGCAGAGCACTGTACTAAGTGCTTGGGATGTACAAATTGGCAACATATAGAGATTGTCCCCACCTAGCAATGGGCTCCCAGTCTAGAAGTGGCAACCACAGATAATGGAGAAGAAAAGAAAAACTAGTTTCAGTTCTACACCGCTGCAGGCTATTATCTGGAGATATGTAGGTATTCATTCAATCGTATTTATTGAGCATTTACTGTGTGCAGAGCACTGTACTAAGCGCTTGGGAAGTTCAATTTGGTGACATATAGAGACGGTCCCTACCCAACAACGGGCTCACAATCTAGAAGGTATCCATATAGCTAGCCTATGTTTTCTAAGATGGCAGGACTTTTGGTGAGGTTGTGTCCATTTGTGTACATTGCTGATAACTAAAAATCTATTCCATCTTGTGAGCACCAGAAAGGGCTCTTCCCTGGACTAATTGGTCTCCTAGCCTCTGATCTTCAAGAAAGCTGAAAACTGCCCATCAGGTGCACCTTACCATTGCTGAAGTCTCTCAACAGCTCCAAACTCAATTGATCAATCAGTCAGTCAATGATATTTATCGAGCACTTACAATTTTGTGCTTTTGTGCAGTGAAGTGATACAATTATCTACACATCTTCTTGGGTATCTAGACTGTAAGTTCGTTATGGGTAGGAAATGTGTCTGCTAATTTTGTTGTATTGTCCTCCCCTATGTGCTTAGTAATAGTATCAATCAATCATTAATATTTATCATCCCCCTTTTTGGTATTTCATTGGTACTTATTGAGTGCTCATTGTGTGCAGAGCACAGCACTAGGGTCTTGGGAGAGTACAAAACAACCAAATGGGTAGACACCTTGTGTGAAAAGCACTTGTGCTAAGTGTTTGAGAGGATAAGTAGAGTTAGAAGTCTTCAAAGACCACACAGTAGCAGTTGGGGCATTTATTGAGTGCCAGTAAGAGCTGAGAGAGGTTGTGAAGAAATATTAAAAAGCTCAAGGTGGCTGCTGGATTGATATGGCTAGAGACATATCAATCAGTGGTATTTACTGATTGCTTACTAGATGTAGAGCACTGTACTAGACTATTAATAATAATAATAATAATAATAATAATGGTATTTGTTAAGTGCTTACTTTGTGCCAAGCACTGTTCTAAGTGCGGGGTGTGGGGGGGAGGATACAAGGTAATCAGGTTGTCCCACAGGGGGCTCACAGTCTTAATCCCCATTTTACAGATGAGGGAACTGAGGCCCAGAGAAGTTAAGTGACTTGCCCAAGGTCACACAGTTGACATGTGGCAGAAGTGGGATTTGAACCCATGACCTCTGACTCCAAAGCCCATGCTCTTTCCACTGAGCCACACTGCTTCAATTGGGAGACTACTGGGAGAGTACAATGATGATGATGATGATGATGATGAAGATGAGAAGCAGCGTGGTTCAGTGGAAAGAGCATGGGCTTTGGAGTCAGAGGTCATGGGTTCAAATCCCGGCTCTGCCACTTGCCAGCTGTGTGACTTTGGGCAAGTCACTTAACTTCTCTGTGCCTCAGTTACCTCATCTGTAAAGTGGGGACTTTGAGCCCTCCGTGGGACAACCTGATCACCTTGTAACCTCCCTAGCACTTAGAACAGTGCTTTGCACATAGTAAGCGCTTAATAAATGCCATAATTATATTATTATATTATGATGATGGTATTTGTTAAGCACTTACTATGTGCAAAGCAAGACTATACAACCCCTGCCCTTGAGAAGCAGCTTGGCATAGTGGATAGAACACGGGCCTGGGAGTCAGAAGGTCATGGGTTCTAATCCTGGTTCTGCCACTTGTCTGCTGGGTGACCTTGGGCAAGTCACTTCTGTGTGCCTCAGTTCCCTCATCTGTAAAATGAGGATCGAGACTGTGAACCCCACATGGGACAGGGACTGTGTCCAACCCGATTTGCTTGTATCCACCACAGCGCTTAGTACAGTGTTTTGTTCATAGGAAGTGCTTAACAAATACCACAATCATTATTATTATTATGCTCCTCAAAGCCAGCCGTGGCCATGCATATTTTTAATAGTAATTACAACGATAATAATATTAGTAGTTCTTAAGCATTTGCTATGTACTAAATGCTGAGGTAGATTCCAGATACTCTGTTTGGACATAGTCCCTATCCCACATGGAGCACTCAGTCTAAGTAGAAGGGAGAACAGGTATTAAAGACCCATTTTAAAGAAAAGGAACTGAACATAGAAAGGTTAAGTGACCTGCCCAAGGTCACAAAGCAGGCAAGTGGCAGAGTTAGGATTAGAAACCAGATCCTCTGATTCCCCAGCCCATGCTCTTTCCATTAGGCCACGCTACTCCAGAAAAATGTGTGTGCAGAAATTCCACATTTCCATGTCTTTGGATTAGCAACTCCAAAAACTTTCAATAATATTTTCAAGTTTGAAAAGTTTCCCGCAGGATTGAAGTTTCCAGTTCTCTTACTGAATCATCAAACATAACAGTGTAAAATCAGTTGAACAGAATGGAAGACCTTACAGGTTTATTCCATTAATGATGGGGAAAAAGTCAGGGGAGGCACTTTCAACTCTGACTTGCCTTAATCTCCTTCATAAAGTAGCCTTAAACAGACTTTTTAGGGTAGCCAAATACCTTTCTTAACTGTGAGTTGGTTCTAAGATCTCCAAATCCAATATGGAGGTCCTAAGGTGCCCCTGTATTTGCTGAGCTTAAATGATCACATATACCGTGTTACGGTCTAAATTCTTTGCCCAGTCAATCAAATACTTGAATTTCTGATCCTTAGAAATGGAGAACTGAAATTTTCAATTATTGCTACCACTGGAGCTGTGGTAAAAAATAAGTACATGCTTTTCCCAGTTATTCCCAATTATTCTGAATCTACGTAAATACAGATCTTTAAACCATATTCCTTATTTTAATTTACCCTTCCTTTGTGTCACCCAACTCTAGAGGAGGGCCAATTAAGCTATTGAATCAATGTCCTATCCTCTCAACCAACACAACTGAAAACAATACAGCGTCTCTCCTAGGAATTTTCTAGAAGATAAATTTTCACCTCTTTTACTCCACCAAACCAACACCCCTCCATTTTTAATTTTCAAATTTCTTTCCTCCCTCTTTTTCCTCTTCTCTCTCTTTTTTTTTTAAATCCTTCTCTGGTCTGCCTTCCTCTTCACTCCTGTAATCTCCCTCCCACTCCCCAACTGCACACACCCACTCTCAATTGTCACCCAGAATTCCAGTTGCCTCTTCCCATGAGCTAGTGGTCAGGGGTAAGGAGAGGCCACTTAGATTCCTCACCATGTTCAACTTCAAGCTGTCAGTGCTTACTTTTCATCCCTTTTGTAAGGTTTTAACTTTAACAGGCAATTATTACAATGGGGAAATGAATCCTCCCCAAAATGATTTTCTTTACCTGTGTTGTTGAAACAGGATGACTGAAATCAGGGGCTTTCTTTCAGTAAAAATTCTATAGGGCAAGGGATTCTTTTATTAGAGGCGAGGGCTTTTATTGGCAGTTTTGACAGAGTTGAGATGAAAAGGAACTATATGGTGAATTACTGCAGCTTTCTTTTTTTCTGGCTGCAGTAGACAATACCACTGAAGCTGAAACACTGAGCTATAAAATGTGAGACTGTTATCCCCCTGACAAATTAGCACCTGCCTTTGTTTACATTGAAAGTCTCAAGCTATGTAGTTTCTAGAGCTTCACATTCTTGGCTGCCTCTGGCAGAATGAGGGAAAAACCAACAACAACCAAAAAAAAACCAAACCTGACCAAGCTCACATAAAGTTAAAACCAAAGGCACACGTACTTTGGAAGCACATTTTTTAAAAATGAGTATGAAATCTGTTTCAATTTTGGCCATTGGAAGACAGAACATCCTCCTAGGATCACTCACCGGTCTTGTAACATCAATATTAATGGAATCTCTTTTTCCACTATTTAGATTAAAAGACTAAAGAGCTAAAGAAATAAGTACATTATTGGGATTTCCAAGGTGACATAGCTGAGGATTGAAATAAGGGCGAGTGGAGTGAACGAAATCGGTGAGAGTAATTCATATAATGGATATGATGGGATGAGGAAGATACAAAAGTTAAATATCTTTGAGGGAAAGTCATAATGAAGGGAGGAATTTACAGTCATTTAAAAGGATTACATCTTGAAGTGAAATCAAATAAAGAAATAGGAAAGATGATAGGCTGAGAGTTAGACACATTTCCTAATAGAGAAGACATTACGACACTTAAACAGCTAAGCTCCCATGATTCGCTATTTCCAAACCGACCTACTCACTGTGCCTCATTCATTCATTCATTTCAATCGTATTTATTGAGTGCTTATGATGGCAAGAGCACTGTACTAAGCGCTTGGGAATTGCAAGTTCCAACATATATCAATCTCATCTCTCTGACCATTGACCTCTTGCTCACGCCTTTCCTCCTGCAAGGAATTTGCAATCCTCTTCATCCTCCAAATCCCTCAAAAATTACATCTCAACCAGGAGACCATTCCTGATTAATCGCTCCTCTCCACAACCTATTTCCCCTCCTCACCCTAATTGTCACTCCAGCAATTCTGAAAACTCTTAGCTGTTGGCTGCTCACCCCACCCCCAATCCTACCATAACACATATTTGTACTCTACTGCCTTTCCCCTAAATTTAATTCATTTTAGGGTCTATTTTCATCATTAGATTGTCAGCTCTTTGAGGGGCGGGATCATCATCATAATGATAATAATAATGGCATTTGTTAAGTACTTAAGAAATATCATAATTATTATTAATAAGTGCTTATGGTGTGCCAGGCACCGTACTAAGTGCTGGGGTGGGTAACAATTAAATTGGGTTGGACACAGCCACTGTCCCACATGAGGCTCCCTGTCTCAATCCCCACTTTACAGATGAGGGAACTGAGGCACAGAGAAGTGAAGTGACTTGCCCAAGTTCACACAGCAGGCAAGTGTAGGAGTTGGGATTACAATCTATGCCCTTCTGACTTCCAAGCCAATGCTCTGTCCATTACACCATGCTGCTTTTCTCTATAACTACTGACTCTGTTTTCTGCTGAGCAATCAGCAGTGGTATTTATTGAGTGCTTACTGTGTGCAAAAATCTGTTCTAAGTGCTTGGAAGAGTACAATGAAACAGAATTGATAGACACATTTTCTTACCACAATGAGCTTACTAGCCCCTTGTCAGGAAAGTGGGGTAAAAAATGACAGCCTTTCTGTCCCTCTCAGAAATGTTGAGGATAGCAAGGAAATTTAGCATGATGTACCCTAGGAGTTCAAAGCATTACAGCTCTCCTTCCCCCTCAAACCCACCTCCTCTCTTCGCTTTTCACCCATCCCTCACCACTGTGTCCTGCTCAGTAAATATAATTGATTGCTTGCAAGGATGATTAAATGGTAGAAGGGAATGCTTACAGTGGGGATCCTAATTTTGAAATCTGATCTCAGCATCGGGCAGGTAGACAATAATTCATGGTCTTTACTTTTCTTGACCTTTCTGATTTTTGTTCTAACAGAGACTTGAGCCTCCAAATTATTATTATTATTATTGTATTTGTTAAGTGCTTACTATGTGTCAAGCATTCTTCTAAGTGTTAGGATTAGTACAGGTTAATGAGGTCAAAACCAGTCTCTGTCCAAATAGGTCTCACAGTCAAAGTAGGAGGAGGAACAGATAATCGAATCCCCATTTTACAGACGAAGTTAAGTGACTTGCCCAAGGTCACACTGAAGGCAAATGGAAGAGATAGGATTAGAAACCAGGTCCTCTAACTCCCCAGTCCATGCTCTTTCTAATAGATCATGCTGCTCCAGCAAAAATATGTGCACAGACATGTTTGTGGTGTGTTTGTGTGTGAGAAGGCATATCTTTAAATGTCAGACACAATGTAGAGGATAAGTAATGCCAAAAAAACCTTCAGATATGGAAGTAAGAAATATGAGTAAAAAAGAGGAAGGGTGAAGGGGCTGGAAAGGAATGGAAGATCAGAAACAAAAGGGAAGAATAAGTTAAGTAACCTAATTTAAAATCCTAAGCCTCAGTCTCACTCAGCAAGTATATAATGTACTTCAGCAAAACCTTCTAAAGTCAACAAATAAAAATGAAATTCATCTTTGGGAAACCCCCCAAAATTTGTATTGAGCAGATTTGACATTTGTTCGTGCACAGGGATCTTATCCATCGACTCTATTATTCTCTTCTCAGTGCTTAGTCTAGTGTCCTGCCCACATTAAGCCCTCAATAAATAGCATTGATTGATTGATTGACAATTGTTAATCCACAGCTCTATTTCTATGACATGGACTACCAGATGAACTTATTTGGCGTATTCCTGCAGCCAAGCATGGATGGGAGTTATTTTGCTCAGATGGCCATTTCCTCAGATCTTTTAAACTTTGGGGCTATGCACAGAAGTACCAAATCCATAGAATTAGGAGGGGTGAGAGATGCCTTTGCTACCACCTGGTAGTTTTGGGGGGAGGATGGGCAGCCACAGCTGGCCCTACCTGTCCTGCCCTTAGAGAAGCAGCATGCCATAGTGGAAAGAACACGGCCTGGGAGTCAGAGGACCTGGGTTCTAATCCCGACTCTTCCAAATGCTTGCTGTGTGACCTTAGGCAAGTCAGTTAACTTCTCTGTGTCTCCGTTTCTTCAACTATAAAATGGGGATGAAATCTTACTCCCTTCTATTTAGACTGTGAAACTCATGTGGGACAGGGACTATGTCCAGCCTGATAAACTTTTATCCACCCCAGCGCTTAGAACAGTGCTCGACACACTGTAAGCACTTAACAGATACCATTAAAAAAAAGGAGAAAGGAGAAGGGAGAGGAGGATGCAACTGCTGCAGGTGATTTCCTGCTCCTCCCTGGACCTCGGGATTGGGTATAAGTGGTTCTTCTTGTTCTGGCTCTGAAGCCCCTGTCCTCCTTTCCCTTGCCGGATCCACTGAGGCAGAAGATCCAATTGGGTTGATGGTCAATCAATCAATAATCAATCAATGGTATTTTTGAGCACTTACTATGTTCAGAGCACAGTACTAAGCACTTGGGAGAGTACAGTATCACAGAGGTGGTTGAAACATTCCCTGACCATAAGGCCACAGCTCCAGAACCACTGCAGCAATGTGAACTCCACAGAGCCGTTCCACACAGAGTTCGTTGGCCACGGCCATGGAAATGAAACCAGGTGGCTTGTGCCAGGTTGTGCTTAGTGGATCCCCTGTGAAAAGGATGATCTTTTATACCACATGGACCATTTAGATCCAAGTGGATCCCTGAGATTTCCCAGACAGAACAGATCTAGGGAATACAGAATGACTGAAGTTGGGTAGGGCTTTTGCCCAACCTTGAAACACAGAGAGAACCAATATAGCCATGATGCTGGAAGAGAAAGAGGAAACATCCTCAAAGACTATCTCTTTTCTCCTCTTCCTTCCATCTTTCTTTTTTCCCTGTCTCTTCTTTCCTCCTTCTCTCCCTCTTTCCTTTCCCATCTTTTCTTTCCCTCCTTCTTCCTTTCCTCCTCTCTCCACTCAAACCCCTGCCACCTCACAACTCCAACTCCAATTTTACATCCCTGTCCTCCTCAAAATGAAAATTTGGCATCACTGTTCTAGCTGAATGAAATAATAATGATGATGATGATGATGGTGGTATTATTTGTTAATGAATTCATTCAATCGCATTTATTGAGCACTTAGTGTGTGCACAGCACTGTACTAAGTGCTCAGAAAGTACAATTCAGCAGTAAAGAGAGACAAAGTACTTCTATGTGCCAAGCAGCGCACTAAATGCTGGGGTACATAGAAGATAATCAGATCAGACACAGTTCCTGACCCATGAGGGGCTCACAGTCCAAGTGGAAAGGAGAATAGGTATTGAATCGCATTTTGCAAGGGAGGAAATGGAGACCCAGAGAAGTTAAGTGACTTTCCCAAGGTCACACCCCAGAAAAATCTGATTTCCAAGCTTGTGCTCCTTCCACCAGGCCATGACTAATACAAGCTTCAAGGTTCCTTAATCAACCTCATAAAATGGTGTACGGAGTTGCCTATACCTCATAGACCACTTCTTTCCCATCCCTGCTCTTGTGGCAGAAGGTAAGTAGGTCTCTGACATTCTGGCAAATTTGGGGAATATGTGTAAAACTTCTTACATTGAGCAAATCACGTTCCCTCTTAATCTTGTATTCTGTTTCTTCCTTTTGATCTGAAATGTTGAGCAGAAGGAAACTATTAGGCATTTGGACAATCGGCAAAAATAATGAGAAAAACCCTCCCGACCTCAGCTGGAAATCACATTCTACTCCTCAGCATGGAAACTGATGGATCCTTGAATCTGTAGCTTAGGATATTACCGGGGTATTAGTTACTAATGCCATTTTTCACTTGCATAAATGCTTGCAGCTTTTGGAATCTTCCAATGCTATCAGTATTATTACTTATCACGTGTCTGAGTTCAATAGGTTAATTATATACTATGAAAGACTGTTTCCTTTGTCTAAATTGCTGCTTTTTAATTTAATTGAGTCTGTTTTAGTTCTTGTGCTATAGCATAGAGCAAATCGAGTAGACTAAGTCTATCCTTCTGCGATCCAATCTCGATGAAAAAGGGGAGACCCTGAGGGCCTGCTGACATCTTAATTAGAAAGGTCCCCTCTTACTTTAGGGTGGCTCCTTTTATGTGGACAAATATACAACTGCATAAACACGGAAACTACAAGCAAATTAATAGGTCTAGTGAACTCTCTCTCCTTGAAGCCATGAGCAAAGGGGAGAAAGGTTCCACGGATTTGCGTCATTTTGAACTACAGCCTGTTTAGCAGGCGAAGTCCTTTAAGATGACCTGATAAATAGCCAACCCTTGTCACAGCACCTCATCTATTGTCTAGATGGTTTAAGATATGTGGTCACCTTCCTAGTGATAAGGGGGAGAATGGAGCATTCCATGATCTCCGCTCGCACCCCTCTTACATTCTCTCAGTGTCCCCCCATTCCACCCTTCCTCTCTGTCCTCCGGAGGATGAGAAGCAGCACGGTGCAGTGAATAGAGCATGGACCTGGAAAGCCAGAAGGTCGTGGGATTTAATCCCAGCTCTGTCATTTGCCCAGTGGGTGACCTTGGGCAAGTCATTTCACTTATCTGGGTCTCAGTTCCCTCATCTGTAAAATGGGGATTGAGACTGAGCCCCTCCCATCGGTCAGGGACTGCATTTAACTTTCTTGTATCCACCCCACCACTTAGTACAGTGTCTTGCACATAGTAAGTGCTTAACAAATACCATTATTATTATTATTATTATTATTATTATTATTAATAGGAACAGAGGAACCCACTCCTACCTCACCTCCCTTCTTTCCTTCTACAGCCCAGCCTGCGCACTCCACTCCTCCGCCACTAACCTTCTCACTGTGTCTCGTTCTTGCCTGTCCCGTTGTCGACCCCTGGCCCACGTCCTACCTCTGGCCTGGAATGCTCTCCCTCCACACATCCACCAAGCTAGCTCTCTTCCTCCCTTCAAAGCCCTACTGAGATCTCACCTCCTCCAGGAGGCCTTCCCAGACTGAGCCCCCCTTTTTCCTCTCCTCCTCCTCCCCCCCTCCCCATCACCCCCCCCCCCCGCCCTACCCCCTTCCCTCCCCAAAGCACTGGTGTATATTTGTACATATTTATTACTCTATTTATTTTATTAATGATGTGTATATAGCTATAATTCTATTTATTCTGATGGTATTGACACCCGTCTACTTGCTTTGTTTTGTTATCTGTTTCCATCTTCTAGACTGTGAGCCCATTGTTGGGTAGGGACCGTCCCTATATGTTGCTGATTTGTACTTCCCAAGTGCTTAGTACAGTGCTCTGCACACAGTAAGCGCTCAATAAATACAATTGAATGAATGAATGAATGAATGAACAGAGGAAGTGGCACAAGTCCCCTGAGCATCTTCTCTGTTCTCTAGAGGACTGAGAGCCACAGAGTCTGAGGGTTTATCAATCAATCAATCAATCAATCAATCGTATTTATTGAGAGCTTACTGTGTGCAGAGCACTGTACTAAGCGCTTGGGAAGTACAAGTTGGCAACATATAGAGACAGTCCCTACCCAACAGTGGGTTCACAGTCTAGAAGGGGGAGACAGAGAACAAAACCAAACATATTAACAAAATAAAATAAATAGAATAGATATGTACAAGTAAAATAAATAAATAAATAGAGTAATAAATATGTACAAACATATATACATATATGCAGGTGCTATGGGGAAGGGAAGAAGGGAAGGGAAGGAGGTTTAAGGCAAAATACATGACTCCCTGGACTCTGCCTCTTAAGGAACTCGCTGTGGGCAGGGAATTTTTCTGTTCATTGTTATATTGTACTATCCCAAGCACTTAGTACACTGCTCTGCACACAGTAAGTACTCAGTAAATATGGTTGAATGAATGAATGCTGCATTCTGAGAAGCTCCCGAGGACACCACCTACTCTCAAAAGTCAGGACATAGCATTGTGAGACTTGCAGAGGTGTGTGAGACTCGTGGGGAAATTGCCCAAATTCCCCTCGATCTGCATAAGATTGTATCATCTGATTGGCAGCTGAAGCTCATCAGAATCTGTCTGCCGGACACAATCAGAGGCTCAGTAGTGGGTCATAAATCAAGTTCTTCAACTGGGTGGAGAACACTCAGATGGGACCCCCTGATATGCCTATAATCAATCAATCAATCAATCGTATTTATTGAGCGCTTACTGTGTGCAGAGCACTGTACCATCACATGGTCCCACATGGGGCTCACAGTTTCAATCCCCATTTTACAGATGAGGTAACTGAGGTCCAGAGAAGTGAAGTGACTTGCCCAAAGTCACACAGCAAAGCGAAAACTCAGCTTTACCACTATGGACATGTGAGCAGAAATAAATCTGTTTAAGTTGAAGGGGAAGCCAAAAGGGAAAGCTCTATAATACAATTAAAAACACTTTACCCAATTTGTACCCCTGCTGTGTACCCAAAGAAATGAATAACAAGTGGCCTAGCAGCTTCTTCTGCTCTGAAGCTGCCCTTGCCCCAAGAAGCCTTATGGCTGGTCTCCATTACTCCTCCCCTCCCCTGCCTGCTGATAATAATAGTAATAATAACAATGATGGTATTTGTTAAGCACTTACTATGTGCCTAGCACTGTTCTAAACACTAGAGAAGATACAAGGTCATCACGTGGTCCCACATGGGGCTCACAATCTCAATCCCCATTTTACAGATGAGGTAACTGAGGTCAGAGAAGTGAAGTGACTTGCCCGAAGTCACACAGCAAAGCGATAACTCAGCTCTACCACTATGGGCAAGTGAGCAGAAATAAACCTGTTTAAGCTGAAGGGGAAGCCAAAAGGGAAAGCTCTAAACCTGGAAGAGTTTCTGACTGACGCTATTCTTGGAACTTAGTTGCTTTGAATGTATTGTCTGCCCACACACTCGAAACACACATATATATACACAACACATAAACACACACCCACACCCACATGGCACACACAACCTTAGATGGCAAATTAATTGAGATAAGGTTCTGTGTGTTTTAGGTGAACACCCATAAAATGGGGGTAAGGGAGAAGGGAGAGAATATTCTGGATAAAATCCACTTTAAAGGAAAACTTTTTATAGACTCTACAGGTTGACCAACACTGCCCACAGGAAGACAGGTACATGACATGGGTGTGAATTGCCTAAATTAAATCCGATTCGATTACGACCATCCTTGATGCCCCATTTGATCTTCCTTCTCCCGGCTGAAGGGGTTAATTTATGGCTTAGTTATAAGCCGCTTCTTCTGACTGGTTCCTGTCTATATGAATCATGTTTATTGATTGATTGTTGCTGACAGGATCTGAAACTTTATTAAAATTATATTGGAGGCAGACAGACGGAAAGAATGTTTCTGAAAAATCAAATTTGGTATCCTTCCCTGCCCCCAGCTCCATTGTCCCTGCTGTGGAAAGTGTTTGGAGTCGGGTCTGCTGCATCTAGCTAATGATGGTGGGGGCTGAAACTTAATTAACCCCCTCCTCCCATTCGCAGGTAACAGTTACGTTATAGTGGGACATAGATTGAAAGACAGAGAATATGTTTCTGAAAAATCAAAATCAGTTCAAATCCTGGCTCTGCCACTAGTCTGCTGTGTGACCCTGGGCAAGTCATTTCACTTCTCTGTGCCTCAGTTCCCTCATAAGTAAAATGGGGATTAATAATAACAATAACAATAATAACAATAATAACAATAATTTTGGTATTTAGTAAGCACTTACTATGTGCCAAGCACTGTTCTAAACACTAGGGGGATATAATAATGATAATAATAATGATGGCATTTGTTAAGTGCTTACTATGTGCAAAACACTGTTCTAAGTGCTGGGGAGGATACAAGGTGATCAGGTTATCCCACGTGGGGCTCACAGTCTTCATCCCCATTTTACAGATGAGGTAACTGAGGCACAGAGAGTTAAGTGACTTGCCCAAAGTCACACAGCTGACAATCGGTGGAGCCGGGATATGAACCCATGACCTCTGTCTCCCAGGGCTGTGCTCTTTCCACCGAGCCGAGGGGCTCACGGTCTAAATCCTCATTTTACAGATGGGGGAACTGAAGCACAGAGAAGTAAAGTGACCTGCCCAAAGTCACACAGCTGACAAGTGGCAGAGGCGGGATTAGAACCCATGACCTCTACTCCCAAGCCCGGGCTCTTGCCACTGAGCCAAGACTATGAGCCCCATGAGGGACAGGGATTGTGTCCAACCCGATTTGCATGTATCCACTCCAGTGATTAGTACAGTCCTTGCCACATAGTAAGCACTTAAATACCACAATTCTTCTTATTATTATTATTAATATTCCCCATCCCTAGTCCCAGTGCCCCCTGTTATGGTATGGTTCTAGACTGTTGAGCCCGTTGTTGCGTAGGGATTGTCTCCGTTGCTGAATTGTATTTTCCAAGTGCTTAGTACAGTGCTCTGCACACAGTTAAGTGCTCAATGAATACAATTGAATGAATGAGTGAATCTATGCTTCTCCACACTCACAGCCACCCCGGGGAGGGGAGGTGAAAAGAACCC
This sequence comes from Tachyglossus aculeatus, assembly GCF_015852505.1. NCBI lineage: Eukaryota > Metazoa > Chordata > Mammalia > Monotremata > Tachyglossidae > Tachyglossus > Tachyglossus aculeatus. The sequence continues at coordinate 126,343,037 of NC_052067.1, read as the reverse complement.
TGGTGGGGGGTAGAAGCTGGGGAGTTAGACCACCCTCAGCTGCCCTTCCTCCCTGGGTCACACAATCACAGGGGGGTCAGAGAGGAGGTGCAGGGGGACCTGCGACAGGTAGGATCTGGGTTCGCCAGCATGGGGGGATTTCATTTTTAATGATAATAATGGCATTTACTAAGTGCTTACTATGTGCAAAGCACTGTTCTAAGCACTGGGGAGGTTACAAGGTGATCAGGTTGTCCTATGGGGAGCTCACAGTCTTAATCCCCATTTTACAGAGGAGGTAATTGAAGCCCAGAGAAGTGAAGTGACTTGCCCAAATCCACACAGCTGATAAGTGGCGGAGCTTGAATTTGAACCCATGACCTCTGACTCTAAAGCCCGTGTTCGTTCCACTGAGCCACACTGCTCCTCCTTTTATTTAAGAATAAATAAAGTCATTTATTTATTCTTAAATAACAAGAATGCTTCCTGCCACCCTCCGCCCCCCAGCAGTGCTATCCACAGCCCGGGGATTTAGGGTGGCAGGACGGGCGGCTCTCAGGATCCCTCCCCTCCCGCAACCTGGGAAAGGCAATGATGGTGGCAGGGGCAGGAACACCAGCTCTCCACAACTGTTGTTGCCAACAAGTTGTTGCCAACTTGTACTTCCCACGCGCTTAGTACAGTGCTTTGCACACAGAAAATGCTCAATAAATACGATTGAAGGAATGAATGACTGGCCCAGAGACCCCCCAGCCCCACCCAGACTAGTTGCAGTGAACACAGACTGGGGTACCTCCTGCCACGGAGGGCAGCTCCAGGTTCACAGACACACAGACACACACACAGACACACACACAGACACACAGACACACACACACACACACACACACACCAGTTTCAGAAGAAATCATGCTCTCTCCCATGGTCATCCCAGCTTTCTTGCTCCCCAACTTCACAGAAAGTCCCACTTCCCTCTTCCCTGGATCTTCCCAGAGAAGCAGCATGGCTCAATGGAAAGAGCACGGGCCTGGGAGTCAGAGGTCATGGGTTCGAATCCCGACTCCGCCACTTGTCAGCTGTGTGACTTTGGGCAAGTCACTTCACTTCTCTGTGTCTCAGCTTCCTCATCTGTAAAATGGGGATTAAGACTATAAGCCCCACGTGGGACAACCTTATCACCTTGTATCCTCCCCAGCGCTGAGAATAGTGCTTTGCACATAGTAAGCACTTAACAAATGCCATCATCATTATTATTATTATTCCCCTTCTTGCCAGATCAGACCACCTACTAATTCAAACTGTGAGGTGGATGTCCCTGAAGACATTGAAGAATGCCATCTGATACATCATCTTGAAGGATTTTGCCTGAATAGTTTGTCCTAGCGAAGGAGACAATACCCTGTCATGGACCCAAGCAGAGAATCAGTTCTCCTGGCATCACTGGAGAAGCAGCATGGCCTAATGAAATCAGCCTGAGCCTGGGATTCAGAGGATATGGGTTCTAATCCCAGCTCTGCCAGGGCATGTGTCTGCTGTACTGTCACACTGTAATCTCTTAAGGATTTAGGACAGTGCTCTGCACACAGTAAGCACTCAATAAATAGTATCGACTGACTGTGCCAAATGCTTGCTGTGTGACTTTGGGCAACTCACTTAATTTCTCTATGCCTCAGTTCACCTGTTCTCCCTTCTACTTGAACTGTGAGCCCCATGGGGGAGAGGGACTGGGTCTTACCTAATTCACTTGTATCTATCCCAGTGCTTAGAACACTGCTTGACACATAGAAAGCACTTAACAAATGCTTTCTATGCATGTCCTCCCCCTGGCCTGGAATGCCCTCCCTCCACACATCCGCCAAGCTAGCTCTCTTCCTCCCTTCAAAGCCCTAATAAGAGCTCACCTCCTCCAGGAGGCCATCCCAGACTGAGCCCCATTTTCCTCTCCCACTCCCCATCCCGCCCGCCCTACCTGCTTCCCCTCCCCACAGCACCTGTATATATGTTTGTACAGATTTATTACTCTATTTATTTTACTTGTACATATTTACTATTCTATTTATTTTATTTTGTTAATAAGTTTTGTTTTGTTGTCTGTCTCCCCCTTCTAGACTGTGAGCCTGTTGTTGGGTAGGGACTGTCTCTATATGTTGCCAACTTGTACTTCCCAAGCGCTTAGAACAGTGCTCTGCACACAGTAAGCACTCAATAAATATGATTGAATGAATGAATGAATGAATGAAATAACATTAAAAAATTATATGATACTCTATCTGGACTGATACTGGTGTTTCTGGAGAACATGAAATGAAAGTGCATTTTGAAGAACTGTGCATTGTCATCTTCCAGCACCCAAGCACCCAGCACTTGTACTTCCCAAGCGCTTAGTACAGTGCTCTGCACACAGTAAGCACTCAATAAATGCAATTGAATGAATAAGTGAATGGAATAGTATTAAAAAATTATATCATACTCTATCTGGACTGATACTGGTGTTTCTGGAGAACATGAAATGAAAGTGTGTTTTGAAGAACTGTGCATTGTCATCTTCCAGCACCCAACATGGTCCTTGTGCATTATAAATATTTCCTAGATAGTTGTTGATAATGATGATGATAACTACTCGGATCAATAAATAACATTTTTATTTCATGTGCAAGAAATGGAGCAGACAATGGGATTGCTTTTGTGATTGGGCTGTAGAGTGATTTTCAAGGGAAAATCAGCAGCATTAATCAGTAATAGTCATCATATTTATTGAGAGCTTCCTGTGTGCAGAGCACTCTGATAAGCGCTTGGAAGAGTACATATGATGATATAACAGACACATTCCCTGCTTACAACAAGCTTAGAGTCTAGAGGACGAGCTTACTGTCTAGAGGATAGTAGCAGTAATAGTATTTATTAAGCACTTGTTGGGTGCTGAGCTCTGTACTAAACACTGGGAAAGAATACAGAATCGGGAATTAGACAGGAGCTCTGTAATGTAGGGGGCTCACAATCTAAAAACAAAAAGGGGAGAGGAGACTGGCTGCAAATAAAACATTAAGAAAACGAGGTACAAACAAAGATCAGTAGTGTGCCATGACTAGAGGAGCAGATTACAGGTTCCTCACAGCTTAGAATCTGTGTTCTAAAAAGCTGTGGCCCCAGTGACCACTACAACAGTTGCTGCCAATCTTAAGTCAGAGAAACATTTTGTAAAGGACGTGGTGTTTCAATAACAATTAAACAAATGTGCGGAGGGAAGCCAGGGAACCTGGAAGGAAGAGACATTCTATCTATTTTATTTTGTTAATATGTTTGGTTTTGTTCTCTGTCTCCCCCTTCTAGACTGTGAGCCCACTGTTGGGTAGGGACTGTCTCTATATGTTGCCAACTTGTACTTCCCAAGTGCTTAGTACAGTGCTCTGCACACAGTAAGCGCTCTATAAATACAATTGATTGATTGATTGATTGATGATAATAACGCTGGCATTTGTTAAGTGCCCACTATGTGCCAAGCACTGCTCTAAGCGCTGGATGATGATGTGACCTGACTGAGGGCTAAACAGTGAAAGAGGAGTTGATGGTTAGAGAAGCGCTCCTGAGGAAAACTGTTTAGGATCTCTGGAGGAAGGGAGGTGAGACCACAGAAAAGAGTGAGACTTACCAGAGAGCAATGGCAAAGGGTCTCAAAGTAGCTTAAGGGAGCTCTAGTGAGAACTTGGGATCTAAGAGGATGCCAAATTCAGGGCTTGTGCTCTATAAAGAATGTCAGAGGTTCTGTAGCCTAGCAGTAATTAGCAGACAACTGTAGCTAGGCTGGAAAGGCGTCAGAAGGGAAGCTGCATTCTACACTTCCCAGCTATTCTCACACTAGTCCATCAACCACATCTACCTGATCTGTGGGGTGAATTGTAAATTACACAATTCAAGTACTGTAATGAGGTAAAATCTGCAGGGAGATATTACTTGCACTATTTTTCTTTTTCACTTGATCGTAATTCTGAAAACAGGTACTAGAATATTTTCCCCCTACTTTTAGTTGAAGGATTTTTTTTTTCTCAAACAAGATGAAAAGAAAAAAAATGGCACTATTTTTCAGTTTATAAGAACAAGTTACTCTCAATTGTTTTTCTCTCAGTTCATTAATGGTATTTGTTGAGCCCTTACTGTGTGCAGAGCACCGTACCAAGCTTCTGGGAGAATAATAATAATAATAATAATAATGATATTTGTTAAGCACTTACTATGTGCAAAGCACTGTTCTCAGCACTGGGGGGGATACTAGGTGATCATGTTGTCCCACATGGGGCTCACAGTCTTAATCCCCATTTTATAGATGAGGCAACTGAGGCTCAGAGAAGTTAAGTGACTTGCCCAAGGTCACACAGCAGACATGTGGGGGAGCCGGGATTAGAACCCATGACCTCTGACTCCCAAGCCCACGCTCTTTCCACTGAGCCAATGCTACAAAACTGGTAGACACGTCCCCTGCCCTGGAGGAACCTGCAGTCTAGAGGGATCAACTGAATTTCAAAATTCCACCAATTCATTCTGACTATTCTTTGGGGTACCGACTTCCTATGTACAGTTGCAGCCCTTAAAGTTGAATCTCATGTTATTCATATCTGATGCAACTATGGTTATAAATTTTAATTTGAGTTCCTCAAAGACATCAGAACACAATCAGCCTTTTCTTCACCAAACAATTGTACGTGTATGCATTGTGGACACTTTGCCTCTCCATTCAGAGTCAGAAAGCATGGAAATTTAAATGAGTCACCTCTTCCTGACTCACTAGTAACAATGAATCGGAATCTCCCATGGCACCAACTACTCCCTGGAAGTAATGAAAGTACATTTGGAAGACACGTTAACTCTTCCAGACACTAAGCATGCATTAATAAATTAAAAATCCAGTGCTCCAATGGAACCCTAAGGCCCTGAACTTTACTCCTCCCCAAATTTGTCTTATCAATATTTTTCTATTGTTTCATATTAGTGGAGGGTGTCAACGACAAATATCTCAACTTTTTTGTTCACTCTTCTAAGCTCTTGATTCTCAACTCCTGCTTTGATTGGTAATCGATCAAGCGATCAATCAATGATCTTTATTGAGCACTTGCTGTGTGCAGAACAGTCTACTAAGCACTTGGAAGGGCATGATTGATAGTTGGTAGACACACTCCCTACCCAAAATAAGCTTACAGTCTAGAGGTAATAAACTTAATAAATACTACTGAATGAATGAAAACAGAACAATCTATAGACTGCCAGTTTTAATCCAGGTAAGCGACAAATGAAGTGCAAAGAAGAGCACCAATAGAAAGATGGGTCTTTCAGATGAGTCTTTAAAGCTCTGGGGAGTCCCATGAATTAATCGAATATCAATGACATTGATTGAGTATCTACAGTTCCTCTACACTGTAAGCTCATCGTGACCAGGGAATGTATCTGTTATTTGTTGTGTTGTACTCTCTCAATAATTTAGTACAGCATCCTGCACACAGTAAGCACTCAATAAATATGATTGACTGATTGATGGCGTGTCTCTTGAAAGGGGGCACTGTACCATGGCCTAGAAGAACCAGCATGGCCTAGTGGATTAAGCACAGGACTGGGAGTCAGAAGGTTATGGGTTCTAATCCCGACTCCGCTACATGTCTGCTGTGTGACCTTGGGCAAGTCACTTCACTTCTCTGGGCCTCAGTTACCTCATCTGTAAAACGGGGATTGAGACTGGGAGTCCCACATAGGACAGGGAGCCCACTGTTGGGTAGGGACTGTCTCTATATCTTGCCAACTTGTACTTCCCAAGCGCTTAGTACAGTGCTCTGCACACAGTAAGTGCTCAATAAATACGATTAATTGATTGATTGATTGACAGGGACTGTGTCCAACCTGATTTGCTTGTATCCACACCAGTGCTTAGTACAGTGCTTGGCACATAGTAAGTACTTAACAAATACCACAATTATTATTATTATTATTATTATTATTACCAAACTATTGGAAAGGTACAATGGAAGCAACATACATATTCCCTGTCCTCAAAAAAACTGACAATCTAATAAGGAAGACAAAGAGACAAAAGTCATTTACACAAGGGGGCTGCAGGAGAAAGAAGAATATACAGGAAGTAGTACAACTATCTCAGGCCTGTAGCTTCTCTGTAGACTGTAAGCTCCTTCTGGGTAAGGATCATGTCTACCAACTCTGTCGTATTTTATTTTCCCAAGTCCAGAAATGCCCAAGACGCAGCAGGGCCTAGTGGTTAGGACATGGATCTAGACTTCCTCCTTCTAGACTGTGAGCCTATTGTTGTGTAGAGATTGTCTCTATATGTTGTCAACTTGTACTTCCCAAGTGCTTAGTACAGTGTTCGGCACATAGTAAGCGCTCAATAAATACGATTGAATGAATGAATGAATGACAATCAGAAAGGGCTGGGTCCGAATCCCAGCTCCGCCACTTGTCTGCTGGGTGACCTTCGGCAAGTCGTTTCACTTCTCTGTGCCTCAGTTACCTCATCTGTAAAATGGGGATGAAGACTGTGAGCCCTGTGTGGGGCAGGGACTGTGACCAACCCATTTATCATGTCTCTACCACATCATTAATTACAATACCTGGCACATAGCAAGCACTTGACAAATACCATAAAAAGTTCTTAGTATGGTGCCCCGCACACAGTAAGTACTCAATAAATACCCCTTATTGAAAATAACTGAATAACTGAGTGTACAAACAAAAATAGACCCACGAATAAGTGTTGAGGACAGGAGTAAGTATGTAAGGGCTGATGAAACACCAAGTAGCCAAGCTTGAGGTCACCTGCATTTCCTATGGGAGATCCCCAGTTTTCTCTACCTTGTACCTTGGGTAGTTTGGGATAGCTTGGAATAGCTTGTACCTCTATTCCAGAGCTTAAAACAGTGCTTGTCACATAGTAAGCACTTAACAGATACCATTATTAGCACTATTATTCTCAACCCCGCTACTGACACACACCCCTGAAGCCTTAGAAGCTCAAGCTGAGGGGATGCAGGAGTAAGGAAGGGGGGCAAGATGAAGGGAAGAGCTGATAACTGTCAAGTGGTGACTTTACCAGGAACATAAATTAAGGACATAATTTAAGGAAGTCCAGAAGCCACAGCAATTGTGGCTTGCATTAGTACAATACAATGGATCACCAGGTGGTAAGTTTTTTGTGGAAGGTACCCTTTCTGTGTTTCTGTTGCTCTTCCCAAGCATTTAGTACAGTTCATTCCTCTCAAAAAGTGTTCAAAAATTCCATTACTTCTACTACAAGTTATCCATTAAGATCCATCCCTGGACTAGCGAGGAATGTATCAAAAGAGGAAAACAGGAAAAAAAGACCACCAAAAAGAGATGGTCTGAAACCCATGAGAAAACAATTTGTAGTAGTTGTCTGAAGAACAAAGAAGGTAGAAGAGATGAAGTTTTGAACCTTGGATATAGACTTAAATGGTTTTTAGAAGTAGTGATGGAGGATCACACCAGCCCAGAAGAGTCTAAGACAACACCAAAGATGCTTGCTTAGGAAATGGAGAGGACAAAGGCGTTACCAATAATATAAAAAAGAAAAAAAAACCTGAGGAAATGTATTTAAAAGGAAATACAAGCAGTTCAGTCTTTGCCATGTTGACTTTGGCTAATCGATGAAATATCCAGAAAGAGATAGGGAAATAGTTGTAAGTGTAGAGTTCAGTCAGTTCTTTCATAACAGCAAGTTGGCCCATCCCTAACATTCATTATTTAGCATTTAAAACCTAGTAACAACAACAATAAGAAAAAAAAAAAACCACTTGCAATTCTGGAAGAAAACCTGTTTAGGGAACCAAGAAATGCTAAATAGAGATAGCTCCCTCCAATCTTTTGGCAAAGACTAGGTATACTTACTCAGAATTTATTATCCATACAAATGTTAAAATAATATAATAAGTCACTGTATTATGTGGAGTTTCATTAATACATTGTTTTCCCTTTTCTATCCAAAGACTTCACAAACTACAAAGGTCCATAAGAAGCCAGAAACTCCCAGGACAGAACTTTTTTTTTTTTGTTCAGCTACACTAAACACCAGAGTAAGCAAAGGAAATAAAGGATATGTCTGTGTTCAAAGTTGGAAGTTATGGAGATTTGGGTGCTCTCAATATGCTTCTTGATCTAGATTTGAAATGTGGAGAGGAACTTGGTTAAGCAATCTTTGTGAAAGTTCTTCAGAGTATTACTAGTAGTAGTAGTAGCAGTAACAAGAGTGATATCTGTTGAGCGCATGCTAAATACCAAACAAAATAAGTGCTGGGTTAGATACAAGATCGATTAGTCAGACACGGTCCCTGTTTCTCATGGGAAATCCCAATCTAAGTAGGAGGGAGAACACTTAAAATCACATTTAACCAAAATGATTAAGGTCTAATTTCACATCTCATTCATTGCTGTTCACTCAACAATGATGGGATATGGGTCAGCCATGATTCATAACCAAGAATGCACCTGTCTGAATCATCCATTCCACTTCCGGCAACACCTGGATTTTGCTTGGATTAATGTTGCTCAGTAACTGACCGGGCAAAAACCCACTTCTCTTGTGAAATCTAATACGGTCACAGGCTGCGGTGTTTCCACTGCAATTTCTATTTTAACGTCTTTGCATATGTCAGGAAAGCCATTATCATCAGACATTGTCTTTGACTTCCCCAGTTTTTCAGCATGCGTCACCTTGGTTTAAACTGTTAACCAAGGTACTAACCCCTAGCAGCGTGAGAAAGGGTCATGTCTTCTTGGATGCCTCAGGCTCTGATTACCCAAAGCCACCCAAGGAAGAAGAAAATGGGAGCTCTCCGTCAGGTGCACTTGGAAAAAAATGGTAGCTTAAACAGAGGTATAGATTTCCAATTAAGTTTTATGAGTGTACCCAAGCTAATAGCCACCATGAGAAACCTATCACACAGGACTGGCCAGTTTTTGCTTGCACAATTAAAATTTTTCTGTACTCTCCCAAGAGAAGCTGATGAACATTCAAACTAAAAGAATGTGTCTAGCAACCTTTTTGTATTGCGCTTTCCCAAGGGCCTAGTTCAGTGCTCTGCACACAGAAAGCACTCAATAAATACCATTGATTGGTTGATGGAGTAAAAGCACAGAGGTGTTAGGAATAATGCTCATGAACACATACACATATGCATACATACACAAACAAACACACAAACAATTGTACATTGCTGCTAGAAATAATAGTTTACCAGCCCCTTTAAACTACAAGCTCACTGTGGGAAGAGAACATGTCAGCCAACTCTGTTGTCTTGTACTCTCCCAAGTGCTTGGTACTGTGCTCAGCGTAATCAATCAATCATATTTATTGAGTGCTTACTGTGTGCAGAGCACTGTACTAAGCGCTTGGGAAATACAAGTTAGCAACATATAGAGACAGTCCCTACCCAACAGTGGGCTTACAGTCTAGAGTAAGCACTCAATAAATACCACTGATTGATCAGTCCCCTCAAGACTGTAAGCTCTTTTTGGGCTGAGAAAGTGACTATGAACTCTATTATATTGTAATAATAATAATAATGATGGCATTTATTAAGTGCTTACTATGTTCAAAGCATTGTTCTAAGTGCTGGGGAGGTTACAAGGAGATCAGAGAAGCAGCGTGGCTCAGTGGAAAGAGCCCGGGCTTTGGAGTCAGTGGTCGTGGGTTCAAATCCCGGCTCTGCCAATAGCCAGCTGTGTGACTTTGGGCAAGTCACTTAACTTCTCTGTGCCTCAGTTACCTCATCTGTAAAATGGGGATTAAGACTGTGAGCCCCCCATGGGACAACCTGATCACCTTGTAACCTCCCCAGTGCTTAGAACAGTGCTTTGCACATAGTAAGTGCTTAATAAATGCTATCATTATTATTATTATTCTTATTATTATTATCAGGTTGTCCCACGGGGGGCTCACAGTCTTCATCCCCATTTTACAGATGAGGTAACTGAGGCACAGAGAAGTTAAGTGACTTGCCCAAAGTCACACAGCTGACAACTGGTGCAGCTGGGATTTAAACCCATGACCTCTGACTCCAGAGCCCATGCTCTTTCCACTGAGCCACGCAAGAGCTTAGTACCGTGCTCGGTGCAAAGTAAGCACTCAATAAATACCACTGACTGATCGGTCCCCTTAAGACTGTAAGTTCTTTTGGGGATGAGAAAGTGATTACGAACTCCATTATATTGTACTTTCCTAAGCCCTTACTACAGTGCTCTTCACAAAGTAAGCGCTCAATAAATACAACTGACTGACTGATTCTGCCAAATGCTTGCTGTGTGACCTGTTCTCCCTCCTACTTAGACTGTGAGCCCCATGCAAGACGAGGACTTTGTCCATCCTAACTCACTTGTATCTTCCCCGGGCTTAGATTAGTGCTTGACACATAGTAAGCTCTTAACAGATACCATTTTTTTAAAAAAGAGCTACAGACTTTTCCAGGCACCACAAAAGTCATGCAGCCCTTCCTCCTGCCCTTAATCAGAACCACAAGACAATTAGCCATCTTCCCCTTTCTAAAAAAGTCTCCTGGAGTGGTGGGTCCAGGCCTATCTTTAGAAGTTAATTCCAAACATTTTTCTACTTGACATGCTTGATGCAATTATTAAATCACCCCATCAATGCTCGCTTTGCCAGAACAGAAGTTTTTAACACTAACCGGACAAGTGGCAGAGCGGGAATTAGAACTCAGGTCCTTCTGATTTCAAGGCCTCTGCTCTATCCTCTAAGCTACACAGCTTCTCCTCATTATTATTATTATTATTATCAATAGTAATTTATCAATAGAAGTGCTACTGTAATCATTTAAGGAATCTCAACCGTCCACCTCAGTGAAAAATTAGTAGTTAATGTTTATCCCTACCATCCCATTTCTTCTAATCTTTTTTGTACCAACAGCAACCGCAGATGGGAGCAGTTCAATTATGTGTTGACGGAGTTTTTATTTAAAGCCTCTGTGGGTTATTAGCAGTCTTATGACTATCATGTGCGGCATTGACATCAACGCATGCAAGTGAAGTTTTTGCCGCACATATTGAAAGATGGATGAGAGAAACAGCCCTATTATTTTGAATAATGAAACAGTTTCGGTGGACTGGAAAAATAACCTTTAAGCTCAGCGAGAGAGCTGAGAGTTCACTCCAGCTAGAGGTTCAAGTAGGAGAAATGATCCGGTGAACTTCTCAATGGCTGTATAGAAGAGGCCTTCTACTGAGAAAGATATCAAAACCAGCCCTCTTCAATCCCACTAGATTTGCAGCTGACATCACCTTCCTTAGGGAAACTCCTTAGGAACCATCCTCTCCTTCTGTTCCCCACAGCACCTGTATATATGTATATATGTTTGTACATATTTATTACTCTATTTATTTATTTATTTATTTTACTTGTACATATCTATTCTATTCATTTTATTTTGTTAGTATGTTTGATTTTGTTCTCTGTCTCCCCCTTTTAGACTGTGAGCCCACTGTTGGGTAGGGACTGTCTCTATATGTTGCCAACTTGTCCTTCCCAAGCACTTAGTACAGTGCTCTGCACACAGTAAGCACTCAATAAATACGATTGATTGATTGATTGATTGATTGATATTGAGCAGAGAAACGAGAGAGAGAGAGAGTGTTGAAGGACCTGGGTTCTAGTCCCGGCTCTGCCACTTCTCTGCTGTGTGACCTTGAGCAAGTCACTTAACTTCTCTGTGCCTCAGTTACCTCATCTGTAAAATGAGGATTAAGACTCTGAGTCTCAAGTGGAACCGGGACTGTGTCCAACCTAATTATTCTGTACCTGTCCCACCGCTTAGAACAGTGCCTGGCACATAGTAAGAGCTTATAAAATACCACAATTTTTATTAATATATATATATATTAGATAGTCCAGATAGCAATGAAAAAGACAAAAATCACTTTTAGTTCAGACACCATACCTCACCGTACCTCATTCTCGCCTGTCCCGCCATCGACCCCCGGCCCACGTCATCCCCCGGTCCTGGAATGCCCTCCCTCTGCCCACCCGCCAAGCTAGCTCTCTTCCTCCCTTCAAGGCCCTGCTGAGAGCTCACCTCCTCCAGGAGGCTTTCCCAGACTAAGCCCCTTCCTTCTTCTCCCCCTCGTCCCCCTCTCCATCCCCCCATCTTACCTCCTTCCCTTCCCCACATCACCTGTATATATGTTTGTACATATTTATTACTCTATTTATTTATTTATTTTACTTGTACTTATCTATTCTATTTATTTTATTTTGTTAGTATGTTTGGTTTTGTTCTCTGTCTCCCCCTTTTAGACTGTGAGCCCACTGTTGGGTAGGGACTGTCTCTATATGTTGCCAACTTGTCCTTCCCAAGCACTTAGTACAGTGCTCTGCACACAGTAAGTGCTCAATAAATGCGATTGATTGATTGATTGATATTGAACAGAGAAACGAGAGAGAGAGAGAGAGAGTGTGTTGAAGGACCTGGGTTCTAGTCCCGGCTCTGCCACTTCTCTGCTGTGTGACCTTGAGCAAGTCACTTAACTTCTCTGTGCCTCAGTTACCTCATCTGTAAAATGAGGATTAAGACTCTGAGTCTCAAGTGGAACAGGGACCGTGTCCAACCTAATTATTCTGTACCTGTCCCACCGCTTAGAACAGTGCCTGGCACATAGTAAGAGCTTATAAAATACCACAATTTTTATTAATATATATATATTAGATAGTCCAGACAGCAATGAAAAAGACAAAAATCATTTTTAGTTCAGACACCGTACCTCACTGTACCTCGTTCTCGCCTGTCCCACCATCGACCCCTGGCCCACGTCATCCCCCTGACCTGGAATGCCCTCCCTCTGCCCATCCACCAAGCTAGCTCTCTTCCTCCCTTCAAGGCCCTGCTGAGAGCTCACCTCCTCCAAGAGGCCTTCCCAGACTGAGCCCCTTCCTTCCTCTCCCTCTCGTCCCCCTCTCCATCCCCCCCATTTTACCTCCTTCCCTTCCCCACATCACCTGTATATATGTATATATGTTTGTACATATTTATTACTCTATTTATTTATCATCATCATCACTCGTATTTATTGAGTGCTTACTATGTGCAGGGCACTGTACTAAGCGCTTGGGAAGTACAAATTTGCAACATATAGAGACAGTCCCTACCCAACAGTGGGCTCACAGTCTAAAAGAGTGGGCTCACAGTCTAAAAAACTGTTTTACTTGTACATATCTATTCTATTTATTTTATTTTGTTAGTATGTTTGGTTTTGTTCTCTGTCTCCCCCTTTTAGACTGTGAGCCCACTGTTGGGTAGGGACTGTCTCTATATGTTGCCAACTTGTACTTCCCAAGTGCTTAGTACAGTGCTCTGCACATAGTAAGTGCTCAATAAATGTGATTGATGATGATGATGATGAGACACCAAATTAGCTCATCCAGGGACCCAACTACAGGTTCCCTTTAGCTTTCTCTCTGCTGAAGCGTGACTCCAGGTTCATACTGCGGGAGCCAGGATGTGTGTGGCCGCTTGCTGCCCGTGGCAAATTTCCAAAGGATATCTGGGTGTGGTAGGAAATGGCTTGGCTGCTCAGTAGGTGCTGCTCTCCCCTCTAATTAAGCCCTGGGCCCATTCTGTGCTGACGAGGCATTTGATGCCAGAGGTGTCTGCTGTTAACCCGAAGCCTTGTCCACTCAGAATCATGAAAGAGGCTTCTGTGCTTTTTTACAAGAGGGGAGTTGTCTGATCAAATTCCATTCTAGGTAACCACTCTGCCCCGCCTTAAATTTCCCTTGTCCCTGTATTTGCATATGATGTTCTTCGCTTCCTGTCCCATTCTACTGCTCAGTGTTTCCATGCTGTAATTAAAATCGCTGCCTTTCACCCCCAGGAGTAAATAAAAATAGAATATCGGGTGAATGGCCAGCAGATGAGTGTGATCTAGTAGATAGAGCAGAGGCCTGAGAGTCAGAAGGACCTGGGTTCTAATCCTGACTCTGCCACATGTCTGCTGTGTGACCTTGGATAAGTCATTTCAATTCTCTGAGCCTCGGTTCTCTCACCTGTAAAATGGGGATTAAGACTGTGAGCCTCATTTCTAATCCTGACTTCGCCACATGTCTGCTGTGTGACCTTGGATAAGTCATTTCAATTCTCTGAGCCTCAGTTCTCTCATCTGTAAAATGGGGATTAAGACTGTGAGCCTCATGTGGGACATAATAATAATAATAATGGCATTTATTAAGTGCTTACTATGTGCAGAGCACTGTTCTAAGCGCTGGAGAGGTTACAAGGCAATCAGGTTGTCCCACGGGGGACTCACAGTCTTAATCCCCATTTTACAGATGAGGAAACTGAGGCCCAGAGAAGTTAAGTGACTTACCCAAAGTCATACAGCTGACAATTGGTGGAGCCGGGATTGGAACCCATGACCTCTGACTCCAAAGCCTGTGCTCTTTCCACTGAGCCACACTGCTTCTCTGGACTTCATCTGACTTGGCTAACTTGTATCTAACCCAGCACATAGTACAGTGCCTGGCACAAAGGAAATGCTTAACAGACATCATAAGAAATTGACCACTGAGCCACACTGCTTCTCTGGACTTCATCTGACTTGGCTAACTTGTATCTAACCCAGCACATAGTACAGTGCCTGGCACAAAGGAAATGCTTAACAGACATCATAAGAAATTGACCATTAGGAAATGGAAAACAGATCTAATGGAGTTGTTAAATATAATTACCAATATGGCAATATTATCAATAAAAGTCCAGAAGGAAAATTTAATCTATGAATGCATTCACTCATTCAACCATTGAGAGCTTACTGTGTGCGGAGCACTGCACTAAGCATTTAGGAGAGCACAGTATAACAATAGAAAGACACATTCCCTGCCCACTACGAGCTTACGGTTTAGAATGTAAGAATAATACACTAATGATAATATTAATAAGCATCTACTAGGTTCCAAATGTCTGTGTTAAGTGCTGGGGAAGATACAATATAATTAAAGCAGACACAGAAATGAGAAAACTGAGGCACAGAGAGAGATTAGGTGACTTTTTCACCAAGGTCACCTGGCAGTCCCCTGACAGAGTTGGAACTAGAACCACTATGCCAGGTTACCTCTCTATGGGTAGGATTCTAATAATATAAGAATAGACATTAGATATGCTTCACTACTATTTTCAGGGTCTCCATTAAAAAAAAAAAATCTTTGAATTTTCTGTTAAAAATTCCAAAGGGCAATTCTCTGTTATCAATAATCATTTATCATTTTTATGGTACTTGTTATGGTGGTATTAAGGAGAAGCAGCAAGGCTAAGGAGAAGCAACGTGGCTCAGTGGCAAGAGCCTGGGCTTTGGAGTCAGAAGTCATGGGTTCAAATCCCAGCTCTGCCAATTGTCAGCTGTGTGACTTTGGGCAAGTCGCTTCACTTCTCTGGGCCTCCGTTCCCTCATCTGTAAAATGGGGGTGAAGACTGTGAGCCCCCCGTGGGACAATCTGATCACCTTGTAACCTCCACAGCGCTTAGAACAGCACTTTGCACATAGCGCTTAATAAATGCCATTATTATTATTATGTTATTAAGCACTAGGGTAGGTGCAAGATTATCAGGGTAGACGCAGTCCTGTCCCACACCATCTAAGTCCAAGGGAATCATTTCTGGAATGACTCCTCTGGGCCCGCTAGTGATGCATCACCAAACCACCACAATTCTAAAATTCCACACCAACACTTTCTTTTCCAGGTCGGCGTCATCTCCACCCAGCATACGCATTCCATCAGGGAGCACTGCAGAGGGCAAGTTCTGAGCATTCAGGCAGGTTCTGTGGCTGAACTCAGCAGGATGTGACTGAACAATCCCTCCTATCTGGTCTGTGACTCACTAGAGCTGTATTTTGACTGCATTCCCAGGTCCGGTGGTTTTCTGTCACCGGAAAACAGGAGAAGTGGGTCAAACGACCTCATTTCTCCTCCCCTGCCACACAAACTGAGGGCTCAGTCCTCAAAACAGAATTTTTTCTCTGTGGGATTGGAGAAAAGAGGGAGATCAGTGGTGGATGAATCCATGGACTAAGGGAGAGAAGATGTGGATAAGATATGCACTATTCAGTTTTGGACCAGGAATCATAAGATCCAACCTGACTAGCTCAGTATCTACCCAGTGCTCAGTACAGTACCTGGCACATAGTAAACACTTAAAAAATACCATAGAAGAAACTGGTTCCATGAGAACAGATTGTTAAGGGAAAAAAGCAGTGCATAAAGCATAATTTCCATAGAAAAATGATATCTGTAAGTGTTCTTTTTCTTCATCACAGTTCATCAGTATGGGAGAATAAATGCTGAAGATGATGGCAGATCTTTTTTTGTTTCAGGGACAGGCAACATTATCAGAGAGTCATGTATACTTTTAGGGAAATTTGTGAAATCTGACTTTAGCAAATGATTGATGGCAAATGCAAATCCTGATAGGCAATGTTCTGAAAAGGGAAGGGCTCTCCAAAGAAGATGTATGTTGTGCTTATGTTTGTGAGCTGTTCTTTGTCAGGGAGTGTAGTTTTGCTGAGTGTAGCGACATAGACTCGGAACCTTGTCAGTTCATGTGCATGACTTGGTAGAAAGAACATGGGACTGAGAGTCATGAGATGGAAGGTCTAATCTCAGCTCTGACTTTGCTTTACTGTGTAACCTAAAGAAAATCACCTAACCTCTTGGTCTTTGGTTTCTTCATCTGTAAAATGGAGGTGAGGTACATTAGGAGCCCCATGAAATGATATTAAATGTAAGCCAGGGCTTACCACAAAGCAAGACTTTAATAAATGCTGTGATCTTTGGAAGGCCAAACGACTCAACTTAGATTAGCATACTTTGGACACATAATCAGGAGGACTAATTCTCTGGAGAAGACATCAATGCTAGGAAAGTCCTGGGAAAACATGGAAAAGGCAGACGGGAAGCTACATGGTTAGAAACAATAACAATGATAATGGAAGAACCATTAGAAAGATTGTGAATTATGGCAGAGGACAGGATGTTCTGGAGAAAATATACCCATGGAGTCGCTAGGAATAAGAAACAACTTGATGGTACATAATAATTATAATAATAATAATAATAAATAATTATTATTGGTGTTATACTTCTTATAGGAATGTTTTCATCATCACATGGCACCCCGATGGTCCATGATGCAATGGTTATTTCCTTAGTATAAATCTTTTCTGTTTGATTTGGCACCATGGATGTACAGCTCACATGTCATGATTTAGTGATGAGCTGAGTTTTGGTGAGCCAGGCCATCTTTAGGGACATGCAGTCTCGTCCTTTTCCCCATTCAGGGTGAGCAGAATGTTCCTGAAACAGTCTGCTCACAGACCCAAGGTGCAGACAAGAGGCGTGCTTTCTCTTCAGCAGGAACAGAAGGAAGAGAAAAGTTATAATGGGTACCAGCAAGAAAACGGTAGCTTGAAAAAGATGAATAAAAGGGTAAACAGAATTATGCTTACATGCTGAAGTGCTGAAGTGCTGT
Source organism: Tachyglossus aculeatus (assembly GCF_015852505.1). Classification (NCBI taxonomy): domain Eukaryota; kingdom Metazoa; phylum Chordata; class Mammalia; order Monotremata; family Tachyglossidae; genus Tachyglossus; species Tachyglossus aculeatus. The sequence continues at coordinate 126,325,521 of NC_052067.1, read as the reverse complement.
ATATGGATGTGAATACATAAATGCTAAAGGGACTATTGGGTTGCTGAGCCTCGGGAGGTGGGTATTAACTGGGGAAGTATTCCTGGTGGAAGTGGGAATCAGGAGGGCATGGAAGAAAAGGAAGATTAGGAAATTTGGTGGATTTGAAGGAGGAGCAAGTCCAAAGTATGGAGAATGGCATAGGTGAGATTTGGGAAGCAAAAGAATTGAGGAGATACAATTGGAAGGTGATCTTGGGAGAAGCAGAGAGGGAGCTGTGAAGTTGAGAGTGAAGAAAGTAATGATTTAATAATGTGGAGAAAGGTTAAAGCCAAAATCCATCCAACCATCCTTCCATTTATCTACAGATGCATCCACGAGAAGTAACATGACCTAGTGGATAGAGCATGAGCGTGGGAGTCAGAAGAACCTGGGTTCTAATTCTTTCTCTACCACTGGTCCACTGTGTGACTGGGCAAATCGCTTAATTTCTTTGTGCCTCAGTTACCTCATCTATCAATAATTCAGGGATCATTTTTTGTAAGAGGGAGATACAAAGAGAAAGCAATCTGGAGCGTTACCCATAAAGCAAGAAAGGACTGTGACGTATCTTAGTCAAGGCAATAGCAACCTTTGCAGCCATGGGAAGAGTAGGGTAGTCATTTATGTACGTTCCCTAAATTCCCAGAGTTTCTGTGGTCTGAACAGTTAATATGTCAACATTTCTCAGTTTGGCTGCCATATTTCCCTAGTTCTTTCTGCCACCTCACTACGTTTATGAGCCAACCAAATCTCAGATAGGCAGAAGTAAGCCGAACGCTTGTAATCTCTACTCAAACTGCTGGCACTGCCGCCTCTGCCCCTCCATCCAGGTGTTTAGGGGGCACAATTTATCATGGATCTAAGGAGAACACCTGTGACCCTAACTCTTTCCTTGGGAAGTAGTGTTCTGTACAAATTAAAGTGATGAAATTCTCCAGCCAATGCCTACCACGCCTCTGTGTTGCAGGTATGGATGAAGGAAGGGAGGAAAAAAATTCCAGTTCCTCTTAATTAAACAATGCTCTATCACTAGGGTAAAGGCCATGTTGGTTTCTGAGTTGTCGCTGAGGTTATTGAGAGATTATTTCTGGACTAGTTGCTGAGTTGTTGCCCTAGCAGTTGATGGATGTTAATGAAACACTTAGAAATGGGTGGGCCACTCATTTCAAGGTCTCTGCCCTCTTCTACTGCTTCTCCAGCTGCCGGTGCCAATTCAAAGACATTTTATCATTTTATTTTGTATAACGTTTGGATGAAAAATCTTTATTCCCTTCTTATCTGATCAACACATGACCAGCTGGCCAAATTCCACTTAGAGCCTTTGAAAGACCCCAGTATATTTGCATTCACAGTTAGGGTTGAGAGGGATGCTATCATCTCATGCCTACTTAGAGATGATTGGAAAATTCATTCTAATTAAGTGAATGTGCTAGTGTAAGAATGATTTAAAGGGGTTTAAAAGGGTTTACATTTCGAATAACAAAAAAAAGAGAAATAGGAGAATGCCTAGAGAGAAAGTAGAGAGTTTTTTGGTTGTGGCCAAAGCATAACTTCCTTGTGTCTCTGATAAAGGTTTCCATATAAGATGGAGAGAAGAATAAGGGAGAGAAGAAAATGGAGAGGTCTGGGAGGACAGAGCCTTAGTAGCCTTAGAGACCCCCGGCCCACGTCCTCCCCCTCGCCTGGAATGCCCTTCCTCCGCACATCCGCCAAGCTAGCTCTCTTCCTCCCTTCAAAGCCCTACTGAGAGCTCACCTCCTCCAGAAGGCCTTCTCAGACTGAGCCCCGTCCTTCCTTTCCCCCTCCTCCCCCTCCCCATCCCCCCGTCTTACCTCCTTCACCTCCCCACAGCACCTGTATATATGTGCATATGTATATATGTTTGTACATATTTATTACTCCATTTATTTTACTTGTACATATTTATTCTATTTATTTTATTTGGTTTATATGTTTTGTTTTGTTGTCTGTCTCCCCCTTCTAGACTGTGAGCCCACTGTTGAGTAGGGACCGTCTCAATATGTTGCAGACTTGTACTTCCCAAGCACTTAGTACAGTGCTCTGCACACAGTAAGCACCCAATAAATAAGATTGAATGAATGAATGAATGAATAGTAAAGACTAGTAACCTTCCCTGTGTGATGTCAGAAGTAGGGGAGACACCCAGAAAGCCATTTTGAAGGGTGAAAACCATTACTTACGAATGCTGAAGGGTGAAAACCAGTGCTTGAGAAGTAGATAGCTTTAAAGAAACTCTAACAGAGAAAAATCTCTTTTTTTATCATTTATTTTTCTTTGGGCTCCATATTTTTTATTTTTATTGTTTTTGCTAATATTTACTTTACATTTTTGTATTGAGATTTCGGTTATTTGTTTTGCTTCTCCACTGAGTTTTTCAAGAAAGGGATAAAAGGCCCTTTATTCTTCTAAACTAGAAGTGTGCGGGCTGGATTGTAGTAGCAGAGTAGCGAGGTGAGGTAGGAGGGGGCATCTACCTAGCTACCAATCCTAAACTTAAGTTTTATGAAACACAGGGAGACATATTCTGATTTCCTGCTGAGAGAAAACAGCTTTGCCTAGCCACAGGATACTTTGTGTCAAAGCAGTATCATCCTGAATCGCAGTCAATCAGGTCATCTTCAAGCTCAGGCAAATTTGTCACACTGGCATACACGCCAGGCTGAGAAACAGCATGGCATATTGGATAGAGCATGAGCCTGGGAGCCAGAAGGTCATGGATTCTAATCCAGCTCTGCCACTTATCTGCTGTGTGACCTTGGACAAGTCACTTCACTTCTCTGACCTTCAGTTCCCTCATCTGTAAAATGGAGATTGAGACTGTGAGCCCCATGTGGGGCAGGGACTGCGTCCAACCTGAGTTGCTTGTATCCACTCCAGCGCTTAATATAGTGCCTGGAACATATTAAGTGCTTAACAGATGCCATTATTATTATTATTCCCCAAAATAAGATCTCTCCAGGGATTTGGCCTGTACTATTTGGTGAGTTGGGCCCTAGTACACATCTGCCTAGTCCAGTGTCTTGTCCGAGTTCAATTCCCTCCCTTTTCACATCCTCCATCACCCCATTCACTCCCTTTCCTTCCCCATCCTGACATCTTTAAGAGTTCTTCCTCTTTCTCCAGTCCCCCCTGAATTTTACTTGTACCTAATGACACTTATTTTTCTCTCTGTAACTTTTACCTCCGTGGCAACATGGCAGCCAGCCCTGCGACCATCATTCTCCAGACCCACTGTCTTCCCCTTCATTGCTTTGCAGTCCTGCTTCCCTGCCCCAGTGAAGCTTGTGAATGGGAACAAGATTGGGCCCAAATGGGATGGGGTTAAGGAGGAGGACAGAGGACAAAAGGCAGTGGCAGAGACCTGGGTTATTTTCTTTACGGTTTTAGCGGTGTTGACATAGGTTTGTTCGTGCACTTGGAAAGATGAGGAAGTTAAAACAGCTAATAAACATAATGTGTCCAGTATGTGTCCATATATAGTGCTTTGGTCATAATAAGCTCATTTTGGACAGGGAAACAGTCAGCTAATTCTGTTGTACTGTACTCTCCCAAGCACTTAGTACGGTGCACATAGTAAACTTTCAATAAATACAAATGATTGATTGATTATTACAGAATTGCATGAAAGAAGGCTTTGGGGAAGACAAATGGAATCCCAGAGCTTAGAACAGTGCTTGGCACATAATAAGCACTTAAAAACTGCCATCATTATTATTATTATTATCAATGATTTCTGATATTGAAAACAAGCTACATGGAGTTCTTATTTCCACATCTCTTTCTAGTTACCATTCTGGGACAAGAACGGCAAAATCTTCCTCAGTTATAGAGAAAATTGTTTTATGCAGGACTTTGAAAACAGAATGTAATAGTGATAGCTTAGTTTGCTAGTTTAGGTTATTACTACTACTAGTAGTAGTAGTAAGAATTTACATCTTTGTTAGGATCTTCTTCATTCTGATCTCTGGAGATGGGATATTTTGAGAAAATCAAAAGGGAAGCAGCTTTCTACAAAGGAAGAAGCTCTTTGGTGGCCCTAAGTAGAAAACTTTAGTGGGCAGCATCAGCTCAAAAATTGCCGACTTCTGAAGCAGTCTTGGAGAATAGGCTTGACTCTACATTGGGGTATGACTGCTCTTCCTGTCTCCACCCACAAAGAGTAGCTGCACCAGTGAAAGAAGTAGGAAAGAGAACTCAGTCAGGCTGTCCTTGAGAAGCTCTTGGGAAAGTACAATACACCAGAATTAAGAGATATGTTCCTTGCCCATAAGGAGTTTACAGTCTAGAGGCTTCTGAGACCAGTGAACCTAAGACACTTTGCCCTGCAACTGAGGTCAAGGTATTCTTGCTCACAAACCACAGCAGTTAAAAGATTTTGTGGATGAAAAGGATCCAAAAGGAATTCACGGATTCCACAGTGCACAGACAATCATGCATACCTTTCCTCCATCCAAAATGGCAAACTAGCTCCATTTTGCATGGGGTTGGGGGGGGGGGGGGGGCACTCAGCAACATCTACTTCCTTAGTATTAACTCTTTGGTCAGTGGGAGTCATATAGCTGAGTTTAAATCAGCTTATACCCAGAAAACTCAGGCAGAGATTTTCATCAACAATCCAAAACAATTCTGCAAACCACTGCTGCTAGTTAGATAGTGCATTATTCAACACAAAGAAGTGATAAATAGAATCAAAAAAAGGTCAACACGGTTTTCGAGAGTTTGACGGAATTTAGCTTCAGTGGAGCTTCAAGCTTCAAACCAAGTACAAAGTCGCTGAAGCTATAGGGATGTCCATACCCTTATGTACCAATCAATCAATCAATTAATCAATTCTATTTATTGAACTCTTACTCGCTACAAAGCATCATGCTAAGAGCTTGGTAAGTACAATGAGTAAGGAAACCTTGTCCTCATGGACTTTGTAATCTGAGGGATTCTATCTGGCTGAGAGACCTATACCTATCTTCTGCCTACCAACTTGTTATATTGTATTCTCCCAAGTGCTTAGTACAGTGCTCTGCACACATTAAGAGCTCAATAAATATGACTGTTTGATTGAAAGACACATCTGACATTTTAAGGCATTTTACATACAGCTCCATGAACCAATCAGTTAATCAAGCAATGATATTTATTGAGCACTTATTGAGCACTTACTATTAGCTGAGCACTGTATCAAGCACTTGGGAGAATACAATAACAAAGAAATAGCAGTCATATTCCCTGCCCAAAATGATCTTTGAATCTAGACGGGGAGGCAAACAAAAATATGAAGTGATTTCTAATAAATAATTTAAAGATATGATCACACAAATGGCAAGACAAAATTACCAACAGCAAAGCCCTGGAATACATTCAGCTCACCAACACTTGACAGTACTAACAGCAACAATCAGTACTATAGATTGAGCCCTTATTCTGTGAAGAACACGGTATTAAATGATTGGTGGAGGACCATAGAGTCAATAGACTTCATGGGAAGTAGTGTGGCTCAGTGTAAAGAGCACGGGTTTAGGAGTCAGAGTTCAAGGGTTCTAATTCCGGCTCCGCCGCTTGTCAGCTGTGTGACTTTGGGCAAGTCACTCAACTTCTCAGTGCCTCAGTTACCTCATCTGTAAAATGGGGGTTAAGACTGTGAGCCCCAAGTGGGACAACCTGATCACCTTGTATCCTCCTCAGCACTTACAGTGCTTTGCACATAGTAAGTGCATAACAAATGCCATCATCATCATCATCATCATCAACATTCCCTAGGGAGCTTAAAATCTATGAGAGGACACAGACCCTAAAAGAGATTACAGGTAGGGAAATCAATAGATTTAAAGATGTTCTGGGTGGGAGAATGGGGTAAGGGTGCTGAATGAATAACTAAGTGCTTAGCTCCTCTTCTAGACTGTAAGCTCATTGTGATCAGGAAATTTCCTGTTACATTGGTATATCATACAATTTGAAGCATTTAGTATGGTGCTGTACACACAGTAAGTGGTCAATAAATACGATTGATTGATTAGGTGATTGGGGTTGAGGGCTCAAGTGCAAAGGAGATGTGGAATTATTCAAAAGGTGTAGTGGGGGGAATTACGGTGTGGAGCTGAGAGATTAGTCAGGGAAGGCCACCTGGAGGAGGTGTGTTTTTGGTAAGCTTTGAAGATGGAGAGAATGGTGGTCTGTTAGATTTGAAAAGACAGGAAGTTGAAAGCAGGAGGGAGAACATGAGCAAGAGGTTTATGGTAATGATAAACCCGATTAAGTTGAACCACAGTGAAGAGGATAGCACTAGCAGAGGAAAGCTTGTTGGCTGGATCTTGTTTATTATTAATAATAATAATAATAATAATGGTATTTGTTAAGCACTGCCAGGTACTGAATTAAGCACTGGGGTGGATACAAGCAAATCAGGCTGGATACAGTCCCTGTCCCAAACTGGGCTCATAATCTCAATCCCCATTTTACAGCTGAGGGAACTGTGGAAGAGAGAAGTTAAGTGACTTCATTCTATCGTATTTCAATCGTATTTATTGAGCATTTACCGTGTACAAAGCACGTACTAAGCACTTAAAGGCCACACAACAGACAGGTGGAGGAGCAGGGATTAGAACCCATGACCTTCTGACTCCCGGGCTTGAGCTCTATCCACTATGCCATGCTGCTTCTCAGGTTTCCCTGGACTTGGATCTGTAGCCTTTGGACACTTGGTATCCACCCCACCCTCAGCACAGTACTTATGCCCATATCGGTAATTTAGTCATTTATAGTAATGGCTGCCTCCCCCTTTAGACTGTAAGCGTGTTGTGGGCTGGGAACATGTCTGTCAAATCTCCCAAATGCTTCGTATAGTGCTCTACACACAGTATGTATTCAGTAAATACAATTGATTGATTGATTGGCTGGGTTCTAGTAGGATAAGTTTCAGGGAGAGGGATGAGGGTTTGGGAGGAAAGATGGTAAATTGAGAGGGGATGCATGCAAGCCAGAAAGGTAGAACATTTTTAAGGCAAATTAAGGAGTGCTACATAAAGCTCCATGGACCATGTTCGATAGCTAACGGTGAGACAGGATTACCAACCCCAAAGTCCTGGAATACATTCAGGTCATCAACACTGTAGCAGTGCTCTCAGCAACAATATTATGATGATGATGATGATGATGATGATGATATTGGCATTTGTTAAGAGCTTACTACGTGCAAAGCACTGGTCTAAGCATTGGGAAGGATACAAGGTGATCAGGTGGCCCCACGTGGGGCTCACAGTCTTAATCCCCATTTTACAGATGAGGTAACTGAGGCACAGAGAAGTTAAGTGACTTGCCCAAAGTCACACAGCTGACAAGCGGCAGAGGTGGGATTTGAACCCATGACCTCTGACTCCCAAGCCTGTGCTCTTTCCACTGAGCCATGCTGCTTCTGCATGTGATACTGAATGTTTACTGGTTTAAGAGACCAAGGTAGTAGGTCCCTAACATAGAGGCTACAGTCATTTATTCTTTCAATCACATTTATTGAGTGCTTACTGTGTGCAGACACTGTGCTAAGCACTTGGGAGAGTACAGTATAAGAATAAACAGACACATTCTCCAACCACAATGAGCTTACAAGAAGTTGCTTTCCTTGAATACTTTGTGAGGACCACCTATCAAGAAGAAACGGCATGATTTAGTGGAAATAGCATGGGCCTATGAGTTTAAGAATGTATGTTCTAATCTCAGCTCTGCCACTTGTCTGCTGTATGACTTTGGGCAAGTCACTTAATTTTTCTGGGCCTCAGTTACCTCATCTGTAAAATAGGGATTAAGACTGTCAGCCCCACATGGGATGTGGACTGTGTCCATCTTGATTATCTTGTATCTACCCCAGCATTTTGTACAATGCTGGCACAGTCATTCAATCATATTTATTGAGCACTTACTGTGTGCAAAGCACTGTACTAAGTGCTTGGGAAGTAAAAGTTGGCAACATATAGAGACGGTCCCTACCCAACAGTGGGCTCACAGTCTAGAAGGGGGAGACAGACAACAAAACAAAACATATTAACAAAATAAAATAAATAGAATAAATATGTACAAATAAAATAGAGTAATAAATATGTACAAACATATATACTGGTGCTGTGGGGAGGGGAAGGAGATAAGGTGGGGGGGATGGGAAGGGGAAGGAGGGGGAGAAGAAGGAGGGGCCTCAGTCTGGGAAGTCCTCCTGGAGGAGGTAAGCTCTCAGTAGGGCTTTGAAGGGAGGAAGAGAGCTAGCTTGGCAGATGTGCGGAGGGAGGCATTCCAGGCTGGGGGAGGACGTGGGCCAGGGGTTGATGGTGCAGGCAAGAACAAGGCACAGTGAGGAGATTAGCGGCAGAGGAGCGGAGGGTGCGGGCTGGGCTGTGGAAGGAGAGAAGGGAGGTGAGGTAGGAGGGGGCGAGGTGATGGACAGCCTTGAAGCTGATGGTGAGGAGTTTCTGCCTGATGTGTAGGTTGATTGGTAGCCACTGGAGATTTTTGAGGAGGGGAGTAACATGCCCAGAGCATTTCTGGACAAAGATAATCTGGACAGCAGCATGAAGTATGGATTGAAGTGGCGAGAGACAGGAGGATGGGAGATTGGAGAGAAGGCTGATCACTCAATCAATCAATCAATCAATCATATTTATTGAGCGCTTACTATGTGCAGAGCACTGTACTAAGCACTTGGGAAGTACAAATTGGCAACATATAGAGACAGTCCCTACCCAACATTGGGCTCACAGTCTAAAAGGGGGAGACAGAGAAAAAAAAAAAAAATACTAACAAAATAAAATAAATAGAATAGATATGTACAAGTAAAATAAATAAATAAATAGAGTAATAAATATGTACAAACATATATACATATATACAGGTGCTGTGGGGAAGGGAAGGAGGTAAAATGGGGGGGATGGGGAGGGGGACGAGGGGGAGAGGAAGGAAGGGGCTCAGTCTGGGAAGGCCTCCTGAAGGAGGTGAGCTCTCAGCAGGGTCTTGGAGGGAGGAAGAGAGCTAGCTTGGCGGATGGGGAGAGGGAGGTCATTCCAGGCCCGGGGGATGACGTGGGCCGGGGGTCGATGGCGGGACAGGCGAGAACGAGGTACGGTGAGGAGATTAGCGGCGGAGGAGCGGAGGGTGCGGGCTGGGCTGTAGAAGGAGAGAAGGGAGGTGAGGTAGGAGGGGGCGAGGTGATGGACAGCCTTGAAGCCCAGGGTGAGGAGTTTCTGCCTGATGTGCAGATTGATTGGTAGCCACTGGAGATTATTGAGGAGGGGAGTAATATGCCCAGAGCGATTCTGGACAAAGATAATCTGGACAGCAGCATGAAGTATGGATTGAAGTGGAGAGAGACACGAGGATGGGAGATCAGAGAGAAGGCTGATGCAGTAATCCAGACGGGATAGGATGAGAGCTTGAACGAGCAGGGTAGCGGTTTGGATGGAGAGGGAAGGGCGGATCTTGGCAATGTTGTGGAGGTGAGACCAATAAGTTTCAGTGACAGATTGGATGTGAGGGGTGAACGAGAGAGCAGAGTCGAGGATGACACCAAGGTTGCGGGCTTGTGAGACGGGACGGATGGAAGTGCCATCAACAGTGATGGGAAAGTCAGGGAGAGGGCAGGGTTTGGGAGGGAAGACAAGGAGTTCAGTCTTGGACATGTTGAGTTTTAGATGGCAAGCAGACATCCAGATGGTGATGTCCTGAAGGCAGGAGGAGATGTGAACCTAGAGGGAGGGAGAGAGAGCAGGGGCAGAGATGTAGATTTGGGTGTCACCAGCATAGAGATGATAGTTGAAGCCGTGGGAGCGAATGAGTTCACCAAGGGAGTGAATGTAGATCGAGAACAGAAGGGGACCAAGAACTGACCCTTGAGGAACCCCTACAGTAAGGGGATGGAAGGGGGAGGAAGAGCCTGCAAAAGAGACTGAGAATGAATGGCTGGAGAGATAAGAGGAGAACCAGGAAAAGACAGAGTCTGTGAAGCCAAGGTTGGATAGTGTGTTGAGGAGAAGGGGGTGGTCCACAGTGTTGAAGGCAGCTGAGAAGTTGAGGAGGATTAGGGTAGAGTATGAGCCGTTGGATTTGGCAAGCAGGAGGTCATTAGTGACCTTTGAGAGGGCAGTTTCCATGGAATGTAGGGGATGGAAGCCAGACTGGAGGGGGTCTAGGAGAGAGTTAGCATTGAGGAATTCAAGGCAGTGTGTGTAGATGACTCGGTCAAGGACTTTGGAAAGGAATGATAGGAGGGAGATAAGGCGATAACTAGAAGGTGAGGTGGGGTCAAGAGAGGTTTTTTTTTTTAGGATGGGAGAGACATGGGCATGTTTGAAGGCAGAGGGGAAGGAACCAGTGGAGAGTGAGCAGTTGAAGTTGGAAGTTCAGGAGGGGAGAAGGGACGGAGCGAGAGATTTCATAAGATGAGAGGGAATGGCGTCAGAAGCACAGGTGGCCAGAGTAGCACTTGAGAGGTGGGAGGAGATCTCCTCTGAGGATACTGCTGGGAAGGATGGGAGAGTAGCGGAGAGCATTGAGAGCCGGGGAGTTGGAGAAGGGGGGAAAATGACTTTGGGGAGCTCAGACCTGATGGCACATAGCACTTAAACAAATACCATTAAAAAAAACCAAAACAGAAAAAGAAGCAATTTCATAAAAATTTCATAAAAAGAGTCAGGACCTTAGGGTATGTAGAACTATTTTTACTTACACACTCTGTGGAAGTGAGTGTCACTATACAGCAATCTCTCCAGCCACATGGCTTTAATTTCACTATCGAGAGCTTTATTTTCAAAAAAAAAAAGGTTACCTTAAGTGTCTGCAGGGTCTTCCTACCTTCTCCACTACCCGAGGAGGGAGCATTAAGAGTATCCCATGTAAGTGCTGCAATTCTATCCGGTGACCAAGGGTAACGCCTAAGGAGAAGCATTTCCGTCAGGAAGTAATCCAGGAACGACTAGCACTGAGTGTAGAGTATACACCAGGAAACGTCCTGGAATTTTGGAACACTGTAACACCAAAAATGTGAAGAGCCCCAGATGGAGGAAAGGAAAGTCCTAGGGACATCTGGGAGATGGAGAAATTTTTAGGGTTCTTTTGACCTAAATCCCACTTTGACAACTAATGATGAGTCTCTTAAGTAAGATGTGTTATACAATGTTATGGTTTGTGCCGATGCACTAAACCATTTATTTAATTGGATTCATTCATTTCATAGTAGTTTTTAGTTATATGTATTCGCTCACCAGTAATTGCCAATGAGAGTGATAATAGATATGGTATTCGTCAAGCGACTACTATGTGTCAAGCACTGCACTGAACAGTAGGGCAGATTTTTTCATTTACTCGATCGTATTTATTGAGCATTTACTGTGTGTAGAGCACTGTACTAAGTGCTTGGGAAGTACAAGTTGGCAGACGAAAGTCGATTGGTGTCAACTGTCTCTCCGTTTAGATTTTAAGATACCTGAGGGCAAGAACTATATCATTTACTTCTTTTGTGTGTTTCCTGCCCTTGTAGAACTGTGTTCTGCACAGATTGGGCACTCAAAAGATACCGTTGCTATAATCCTGATTGAGAACCCACAAGTAAAGGCCATATAGTTTACTGACGTTTTCCCTTCAACACCATGGCAACAATACTGGATGCCCCGGGCAACAGAGGTGTTATTCTCAGATTCTTTGACTCGGATTATGTGGCCTTTCCTCCTGGGCAACCTTCCTTTGATGGAGTAGTAGATACAGCTCGGGCTTGGAGATCAGAAGGTCATGGGTTCTAATCCCAGCTCCACCACTTGTCTGCTGGGTGACCTGGGGAAGTCATTTCACTTTGCCATGCTTCAGTTCCCTCATCTGTAAAATGAGGATTGAGACTGTGAACTCCATGAGAAACAGGGACTGTGTCCAATCTTATCTGCTTGGATCCAGCCCAGCATTTAGTACATTGCTTGGCACAAAGTTAGCACTTAACAAATGCCACAATTATTATTATTATTATTGAACTTTGGAAGGACAATACGGAACCTGTTTAACAGCAGATGATGACAGCAGTATTTGTAGAGAAGTAGCGTGGCTTAGTGGATAAGAACACGGGCCTGAGAGTCAGAAGGACCTGAGTTATAATCCAGTTCTGCTGTGTGACCCTGGGCAAGTCATTTCACTTCTCTGAGCCTCAGCTACTGCATGTGCTCACTTCGGCAGCACATATATTAAAATTGGAGCGATACAGAGAAGATTAGCATGGCCCCTGCGCAAGGATGACATGCAAATTCGTGAAGCATGCCATATTTTTATTTTGTTATGTTTTGTTTTGTTCTTTGTCTCTCCCTTCTAAACTGTGAGCCCACTGTTGGGTAGGGACCGTCTCTCTATGTTGACAACTTGTACTTCCCAAGTGCTTAGTACAGTGCTCTGCACACAGTAAGCGCTCAATAAATACGATTGATTGATTGATCTGTAAAATGAGGATAAAAGTGTGAGCCTCATGTGGTACAGGGACTGTGTCTGACCTGATTAACTTGTTTCTTCCCCAGCGCTTAGAACAGTACTTGACATACAGTAAGCACTTAACAAGTACCAATGTTATTATTATTATTATTGTTATTATTATCATCATCATGATTTCCTAAGTGCCTGCTGTGTGCAAAGCACTGCATTAAGTGTTTGGAAAAAATACATGGGCAATAATTGGAAGTGGTCTGTAGCCCCCAAATAGCTTACAATCTATAAATCAATCAGGGAGAGGGAGGGTTGGCTACAGATCGATCCACCCAAATAAATGAATAAAAACACAAGGAGGACATTAGAGATAATGACCAAGATAAATACTAACAAAAAGAGCATTGGGGTACTAAGGTTGGAGAAACAGAGTTTCAGACTCCTTATAGGTCAGACCTCAGCAAAGTCTCAGCCCCAGTGTGGAGCACATTGTGAGCAGGGAATGTGTTTGCTAATTCTGTGGGATTATACTCTCCCAAGCACTTAGTATGGTGCCCTGCACACAGTAAGTACTCAATAAAGACCATGGATTGATTGGTTGACTGATAGTACAGCTACAGCCTGGGCCATGAGCTAATTCATTAATTCAATTGTATTCTTTGACGGCTTACTCTGTGTAGAGCACTGTACTAAGGACTTGGGAGAATATGATGTAACAATAAAGTGATACAATCCCTACTCACAGTGAGTTTACAGTCTAGAGGGGTATACAGACATCAATATAAAGAAAGAAATCAGAGAGATGTACATAGTGCTGTGGGGCTGAGGGTGGGGTGAATAAAGAGAGGAAATCAGGGTGTTCTCATGCTCCTGCTGTTGCTGCTGTTTGGAGTTCATTCATTCATTTACTCGTATTTACTGAGCACTTACTGTGTGCACAGCACTGTACTAAGCACTTGGGAAGTACGAGTCGGCAATATAGAGATGGTCCCTACCCAACAACGGGCTCACAGTCTAGAAGGGGGAGACAGACAACAAAACAAAACATGTGGACGGGTGTCAAAATCGTCAGAACAAATAGAATTAAAGCTATATGCACATCATTAACAAAATAAATAGAATAGTAAATATGTACAAGTAAAATAGAATAATAAATCTGTACAGATATATATACAAGTGCTGTGGGGGGCGGGGGGGAAGGAGGTAGAGCGGGGGGATGGGGAGGAGGAGAGGAAAAAAGGGGGCTCAGTCTGGGAAAGCCTCTTAGTGGAAAGAGCCCGGGCTTGGGAGTCAGTTACTCAGCACTTGGGAAGTACAATTCAGCAACAAATGGAGACAATCCCCGCCCACAACCAGCTCGCAGTCTAGAAGGGGGAAGACAGACATCAAAACAAGTAAACAGGCATCAGTAGCATCAATATATAGAAATATAAATGTATATATCATATATAAATATAAATTGTTAAATGCTTATTATTTGCCAGGCATGATACTAAGCAATGGGGTGGACACAAGCAAATCTAGTTGGACACAGTCCCTGTCCCATGTGGGGCTCACAGTCTCAATCCCCATTTTACAGATGAGGTAACTGAGGCACAGAAAAGTGAAGTGATCTGCCCAAGGTCACACAGCTCTTGGTGAGGACTGAGAGAGACTGCAGGATGGCACAAGGAGGTGATAATAATGATAATTATGGTATTTGTTAAGCACTTACTATGTGCCAGGCACTGTACTATATGCTGGGGTGGAAACAAATTGGGTTGGACACTGTCCCTTTCCCACGTGGGGCTTACAGTCTCAATTCCCATTTACAGATGAGGTAACTGAGGTACAGAGAAGTTAAGTGACTTTCCCAAGGTCTCACAGCTGGGATTAGAACCCATGACCTTCTGATTCCCAGGCCCGTGCTCTTATCCACTACACCATGCTACTTCTCTGGCAGAGATTACCTGCCTCTGGAACTCAAAGTTCCCATGTGTCAGGAGACTGACGACGAGCACTGCCTCTGTTTCTGTCCTTTCCGTTGGCTCAGGGCAGGGCAGGGCAAGGGACCTAGAATGCACAGATGAAGAGCAGAGGGAGTTTCCAGTTTTGCACCCCGGTGGTCTGGGAGTAAAGAATCCCATCAGACTCAGAAGAAGCTAGCCCTTTAGGAGACTAGCCCAGGCCCCAGTTAGTGATATTTACCGAGCGCTTACTGCATGCGGAGCACTGTGTTAAACTTGTGGAGAGAGTGCCGTGCAAAAGAATCGACTTGCATGATCCTTGCCCTCAAGGAGCTGACAGGTTTATCATCATTTCCAATTCTAGGAAAAAGGGAAATAGAAATGGGTGTGTTCTAAGCCTTGATTTCACAGGGCAGTTGTGAATATCATTGCTAAAAGAACCTCTACCCTAACACTTTGACAGATCAGGAGTTCAAAACTGGTTCAGAGAAAAGTGGAAAGGTAGAAAACCATTGTTGCTGGATCCTATTCCCCAAGCCTGAAGTTCTGAAGCTCTTTGATTAGGATGCTTTTAGGCTCCACTCTATCAAACTGGCTACGGATTAACGAAATCAATCAATCAATCAATCGTATTTATTGAGCGCTTACTGTGTGTAGAACACTGTACTAAGCTCTTGGGAAGTACAAGTTGGCAACATATAGAGACAGTCCCTACCCAACAGTGGGCTCACAGTCTAAAAGGGGGAGACAGAGAACAAAACCAAACATACTAACAAAATAAAATAGAATAGATATGTACAAGTAAAATAAATAAATAGAGTAATAAATATGTACAAACATATATACATATATACAGGTGCTGTGGGGAAGGGAAGGAGGTAAGATGTGGGGGATGGAGAGGGGGACAAGGGGGAGAGGAAGGAAGGGGCTCAGTCTGGGAAGGCCTCCTGGAGGCTAAGAGCTCTTGAAACACTAAGGATTAATGATATATTTTTGGCCACGCTAAAAATGGTGTACTTTCCTAATTTGGTGACATAGCTCTGAATTCATCATCATAGCGGGCTAGTCCAAATTACTAACAAAGCCGGAGTAAGTCAATTATGGCATTTAAAAATGTTTCCTTTCCCGTCAAATCAATAATACGGCATGGTCAACGGAGTGTAGCGATGGTCGGAGTTGGAGAGAGAGGAGGTGATGAAAAATGGAAGCTTCCAGTGAAAAGGGAATGATCTTTTGTAAATATTTCCAAAGTCATAAAAAAAGAGATGGAAAATACAGTGACAAGGTACTTCAAAACAGTGCCACTTGAAGAGTATGTTTTAAAAGGTTAAGAGGAAGAAAAGAACAGACACTGTACATGGGCCTTTTCAGTGATGTTTTCAAATCAGTCGTGGGATTTAGGTGCTGAAAGGCATGTAGGGCTGGGACTTCTGCATAATCGGATCATTCAAAAATATACAAATGGCTGCCAGAGCAAGTACAATGTTCACTTTTGAAATCACAAAAAAACCTTTGTTTTAAAGGGACTGAATTGACTAAAGCTTAGTTTCAGTGAAGCATGTTTTTGCTTTGGGTGTCATTATTTAGCTTGGCCTTCTTGCCAGGGAAACCTTTTACTTACTGCAATTCCTTCCACTGTTCTTTTAACTTCTGCTGCAGCTGCTTTGAGAATTAAGGCTGGATCTGCTGCTGCATATTTAAATGAGAACAGTTCCATATTTACCTTTAATTTTGAGGAAGGGTGTGGGGGGGGCAGGGGTCTTGATTGCCTGCCAGGGCTTGTAAAACTGATAGATTTGTGCCTTGTCTCTTGAATTATCTGGAAAATCAAGTTTAGCTGGTTGGATCAAAGAGCTTGCAAGGCAACGGAGAACACTTGTATGCAATAGCTATTGATACTGTATACTTCAACCCTGCCAAAGGCCAAAAGCTAATAGCTTTGCCAAAGATAAAGGATTATGTGTGTTATGCTTGTGAATACCAAAGGAAGGAATTCTGCACTTTAACATTGATGGCTAAGGTTTCTACTAGTGAGACATTCAAACAAACAAGAACTCTAAATCTCAGGGACTTAAATCTTGATGAATAACTTTAAGAATACTGCTGCTATCTGCACATTTCAATCCCAGTGTGGAGGGAATAAACCTTCTGCTTCCTATTGAAGTTCCACCAGGGTAATTCACAGTATTTCTAAATAGCTGCGAGGGGAGGTCTGTCTTCTCAGTGCCTTTGGTTCTTTTCATTTTGAAGATTCTCACCTCAACACCTGTAGAGACAGGATTGCTCTGATGAGAGGGAAGGAGCCTGTAAGCTGCCTCCCTTTTTGAAGATTGGTCACATGACGACACCCTGTCTTTCTGCCAGGAAGAAATGATCGTGCAGATCAAGAACATTATGTATCTTGCAGAGAGAATCCGAGAAATTAGAGATGGGAAAGATCTATGAGGTCATTTGGTCTCTCTCCTGCTGCTGTAGCATTCTTCCCCACGGCCTCCATTCTGGTGCTTTGTTTGCTTTCACTGAAACTCCTCAGCTGAACAGACTTCAGTTGTGGGACAATTTTGTTGACTTGCTGAATTTCATCTTATTCCTCTGTGTGCTTTCCAAAGAATTGACTCAGAAGTGATTCTAATGAGCACTCAGTTTGCTAGAACTGGATAAAGAGAGACCTGTATTGGGACGAATGGTAAATTATAATAATAATTACTGGTGGCATTTGTTAAGGGCTTACTAAGTGTCAAGCACTGGGGTAGATACAACACAGTCTGATCTGATTCATATCTCTGTCCTACACAGGACCCGCTGTCTAAAAGAGTGGGAGATCAGGAATTTAATCCTCATTTTGCAGATGAGGAAACTGAGGCACAAAAACAGTCAGGAAACTTGCCCAAGGTCACACAGCATCCAAGTGGTGGAGAGGGAATTAGAACCCAGGTCTGTAAAATGGGGATTAAATTCTCCTTTCTCTGAGTTACACTGGGAGCCCACGTGGGACAGGGACTGGGTTCGACCAGATTATCTTGTATCCACCCCAGTGCTTAGCACAGTGTCTGGCACATAGGAAATGCCCAACAGAGACCATGAAGACAAAAGTTCTCCTAACTCTCAACCCTGAGTTCTTTTCACTAGGCCACAGAGACTTGGCTGTTGAATGATCCATGCCCAAATGCAGAGGGAGACAGTGTTTCAGTTGCCTTTAAAAATCCCTAGGAAATGAGTTTTGTGGGAGAGGTTCTTAAAAAAAGTCATTTCAACAAAACTTGGCAGATTGACCTGGCATTAAATTAAATTACAGGTACAGTGGTGACATATGTAAGTGAATCTGCCAGTACAAGAACTGAATGTTTTGTGCTGCGAAACATAGGAGTTAGTGCACTATTAAAGCATTGTACTAATTAAAGAACTACTTGTTGCTAAGAAGCAGTATATTAAAAACATACATTGTCATTAACTACTCCCCAAAAGTTAGAAAGACTAGAACTGAATCTCAGGTTTGGTGACCTTGGATTTGGTGCCACATATGTTTCAAAAGCAACGCCTGAATTCCACCCAGTTTAAATCTGTGACTTCTTTTATTAACATCTATAGCCTTTCTTCTTGGTTCTGTGTATTTTTTTTCTCCTAAGCCTTAATTCTTGGAATTAAGAACAGAGTAAAAGTGTAGCACTGCAAAGAAATGTGTGGCCTGTAAAACTCAGGTCTATACTGTAATCTCCTTGAGGTTAAAACAAAAAAGCTTTGTGAAAGGGTGCTGCTGCTGATGGAAATCAGTACTTTAAAACCGTATGTGCCTGTTGCACTGTTTATGTGTTGGAAGGTGGGAAAGGGAGAAAACGTCTGGGGAAGGAGCTGAGCCACCTCTGCAGCCTGGTTTGAAACAGGAATCACAGCCGATTGGAATAATAAGAATTATTATTATGGTACTTGTTAAGTGCTTACTGTATGTCGGATACTAGTTGAGGAACTAGGCTACATACAAGTTAATCAGGTTGGACATAGTCCCTGTCCTACATGGGTTTCACAGTCTAAGTAGGAGGGATTAGGTTTTAATCCCCATTTTATAGATAAAGGGATTAAGGTAACTGAAGCACAGAGAAGTGAAGTTGACTTGCCCAAGATGACACTGCAGTCATGTGATAGAGTCAGAGTTAGAACTCAGATCCTCTGACTCTCAGTCCCGTGCTCTTTCCACTAAGTCAAGCTGCTTCTCTGTTTCTTGGAAGAAGGGAGAGCCCCTCATATATGTCCCCCACCCTCCTGCACCTGTATATATGCATATATGTTTGTACATATTTATTACTCTATTTATTTATTTATCTTACTTGTACATATCTATTCTATTTATTTTATTTTGTTAGTATGTTTGGTTTTGTTCTCTGTCTCCCCCTTCTAGACTGTGAGCCCGCTGTTGGGTCTATGTGCCCACTGTCTCTATGTGTTGCCGACTTGTACTTCCCAAGCGCTTAGTACAGTGCTCTGCACACAATAAGCGCTCAATAAATACGATTGATTGATTGATTGATTGATTCCTCCTCCAATCCTCTGGCCACCACCAGTTCTTATCCCTAGAAAAACTTCTTCCAACCAATCCACAAAGCGACCAGCCTCACTTAAATGTGCCCATATGCTAAAGCAGGCTTCCTTCTCCAAAAGTCCCTCTCTCCTCTTGCCCCTTCTCTCCCCAGCAATGAGGGCCGGGCTTGCAATCAAATAATGGAGGAATGAGAAGAGTGGCCACAGTTCTGAGTGAAACCACCAGTACAAGACTGCGCTTTGGATGCCCAACCCAGGATCCCAGAGGCAGGCCCAGCCACTTCCTCCGGTCAAACCCTTTCCCATCCATTGCCCCCATCTCATCCCTCCCTCTTTGAAAAGCTTCCCCAAAATATACCTACCTCCTATTTTATGGTCTTTGTTAAGCGGTTACTATGCACCAGGCACTGTTCTAAGTGTTGGGGTAGATACAAGGAAATCAGGTTAGACACCGCCCATGTGCCACATGGGCCTCGTGGTCATAATCCCTATTTTGCAGATGAGGTAACTGAGGTCCAGAGCAATGAAGGAACTTGCCCAAGGTCACACAACAGACAAGTGACAGAGCCGGGACTAAAACCAAAGTCCTTCTGACTCCCAGCCCTGCGGGCTATCCACTAGACATCTTGCTGAATGAAACTTTCCCAGATGACTCCTATTTGACTGTGGTCAGTAATAATGTGTCTCAATCAATCAATAAATCAGTTAACGGTGTATATCGAGGACTTACTGCATGCAGAGCACTGTACTATGTACAAACTTAGGAGAGAAAATACAATAGTGTGGGTAGACACAGATCTTTGCCCTCAAGGAGCCTAGAATCTAAAATTTCAGTTTTTGCCCTCAAGGAGCTTAGAATCTATGTTTCTGTTTTGGGTGTCAAGGAGCTTAGAGTTTAAGGTTCTATTTGTGCTCTTTCTTCCATTGAAATCTCAGAAAAAAATAAGTAATTCACCAAAACATACCTTGATGAACTTCCACCAGCATGGTGGCTTCCTCATTTTCTGAAAACTTCAGCAGCTCCCAATCCCCCTCTTCCTTAAGCCCTCTCAGTCTGACTGAATAAAGAAGGGAGACAAACGAATACAAGACTTCGTCCCTCCTCTCCTGGTTCCCCAGGTCACCAGATTGCCAGCATGCCACTCTGGCAGGAAGGAAACTTCTAGACAATCTCCTCTACCATAATCTGTGGTGCTCCCTAGGCCTGACTTCTTTCTTCATTGATGACTTCACCATCTTCATCTCTTAGTCCTGCCCCTAACCTGATATAATTTCTGTGCTTACACTCCTTCCTCACTTCATAATTATGATATTTATTAAGCACTTGCTATGTGCTCTGCGCTGAAGTAGATACCAGATTATGTCAGACACAGACCCTGTTCCACATGGGACTCACACTCTATCTTACTCCATTTTCGGATGAATAAACTGTTGCCCAAACCCTCTCCTCCCTGTGACTTTCCCATCACTGTAGACAACATCACCATCCTGCCTGATTCACAAACCTGTAACCTTCACATTATCCTCCACTCATCTCTCTCATTCAACCCATTAAATTCCTGTCAGTTCTGCCTTCAGGCCCCTCCTCTTTTCATTTCCCAGATCCTCCTTGCTAAAGTTCCCTTGAATTGTCTATTTACACCCACTCCTAGGGAGAACTCATTTGCTATTTGCTACTATTCTATTATTTTGTTAATGATGTGCATCTAGCTTTATTTCTATTTATTCTGATGACACCTGTCCACATGTTTTGTTTCCTTGTCTGTCCCCCCTTCTAGACTGTGAGCCAGTTGTTGGGTAGGGACTGTCTCTATATGTTGCCAACTTGTACTTCCCAAGTGCTTAGTACAGTGCTCTGCACACAGTAAGCGCACAATAAATACGATTGAATGAATGAATGAATTTGCTCCTACCACTTCAATTACCACCTCTATGCCGTTGAAGGAGCTCGGCCTCATGGCAAGATCATGGGCCTGGGAAACAGAGAACCTAATTTCTAATCCCCGTTCTGCCACTTCCCTGCTGTGTGACCTCAGGCAAACGTGATGCTTCCAGGGGTTCTCAACCCTAAATCCTGGCTCCATGAGTCACTTTAGGAGTGCCAAGGATCCTATTAGCTTCTGCTGGGTCCAAAAGTCCTCCATATCGTTTTCTCTCTTTTTATGGTATTTATTAAGTGCTCACTATGCACCAGGCACTGTACTAAGCACTGGGATAGATACAACTTAGGTTGGACACAGTCCCTGTCCCACATCGAGCTCACAGTCTTAATCCCCATTTTACAGATGAGGGAACTGAGGCACAGAGAAGTTAATTGATTTGTCCAAGTTCACACGGCAGACAAGTGGCAAAGCCCAGTTTAGAACCCAGGTTCTTCGTACTCTCACTCCCACTAGGCCATGCTGCTGCTTCTCTAGGACCAGGTTGGATTTGAGATTCCTGCCCAGAGAACCCTAAATCTCCATACCACTATCGCTGACACTATTCCCTGTTTCAATCCGGGATGTCTCCC
Organism: Tachyglossus aculeatus; assembly: GCF_015852505.1. NCBI lineage: Eukaryota > Metazoa > Chordata > Mammalia > Monotremata > Tachyglossidae > Tachyglossus > Tachyglossus aculeatus. The sequence goes on along the minus strand of NC_052067.1, from coordinate 126,304,065 downwards.
TGAAGGTAAGGGGACCAATCTTGGACTAGCCACATATCCCCATCCTGGGGTTGTCTACAGGAAGTACTCAGAGAGAGGGCCCCAAGCTTTTTGCCACAAAATGCTTCCCCTTCCCCCGTGATCCTTCTATGTCTGTCTTTATGATGAGTTCAGTTACAGCTAATGCTATATAAGACATTAGAAGCTGCTTAATTTATTGTTCCTCAGGGCTGGGGATCTAGGAGTCCATCTCCTGGGTTCATCTTCCCCATCCTGAATAATCATATTTGTTAAGCAAATATGGTATTTGTTAAGCACTTACTATGTGCCAAGCACTCTTCTAAGTGCTGGGGTAGATACAAGGTAATCAGGTTGTCCCACGTGGGGCTCACAGTCTTAATCCCCATTTTACAGATGAGGTAACTGAGGCACAGGGGAGTTAAGTGGCTTGCCCAAGGTCACACAGCAGACAAGTGGTGGAGCTGGGGATTAGAACCCATGTTCTCTGACTCTCAAGCCTGTGCTCTTTCCACTGAGCCACATGAGGAGACTAGTTAGAGTGACCACCACACTAGCCACTTAATAATAATAATAAGAAGAAGAATGGCATTTATTAAGCACTTACTATGTACAAAGCACTGTTCTAAACACTGTGGAGGTTACAAGGTGATCAGGTTGTCCCACGGGGGGCTCACAGTCTTAATCCCCATTTTACAGATGAGGGAGCTGAGGCACAGAGAAGTGAAGTGATTTGCCCAAAGTCACACAGCTGACAGTTCGCAGAGCCAGGATTTGAAGCTATGACCTCTGACTCCAAAGCCCATGCTCTTTTCCACTGAGCCACTCTGTGCCTCAATGTCTTCATCTGTGAAATGGGGATTCAACATTTGTTTTCCCTCCTACTTCAGCCATTACTGATTGCCTCTCTGACCTGTCTATCTGCATCTTCCTGGCATCTCTCATTTCTCCATTGCAGCTCTGGGAGCTCTGCTTCTGGCATGCCCTGCACACCGCTGGATATCCCCGTGGACTTAACTGATGCTGATCAGCCCCTGTACCTCCCCATCAGATGGCTGTGCACCTCCTCTGGTTACCTGCCACCCTCCCCAACCTGGATATCAAGGCCTTCGGCACCCTCTTCTGCCAGACCCCAAGCTACTTCTCCGGGATCCTGCACTGGCTCTCCCCTCTGGCATCGGGGACCTCCACGCCAACATCCCCTGCACCTCACAGCCTGGCACCGCTTCCACAAAACCTCGGAAAGACTTTGTGGCTGCTAATGTGGTGATCATTGTGGACTCTGAGCCCCAAGAAGCCTGAAATTCTGCTCAACCTGTCACAGCACCCTACTGATCTCTGATTTTGTTGTTATGTTCTCTTAGTGTTTTATTTCATCTCTGCTTCTGTGTCTATTGCCCCCCATTTTTAATTTTAGACTGTGTCTAATTCCGAGCCAAGTATTCTTTCCCAGTGCTTAGTGTGGCCCTCTGCACCCTGTTAGAGCTTAATAAATACTAGTGTGGCCCTCTGCACACAAAGCTTAATAAATACTACTACTATTACCACTACTACTACACTACTTCTACTAGTAGAACTACTATTTAGACAGTGGGACTGTGATTATTTGTATCTACCCCATCACTTAGCACAATGATTGGCATATGAGAAGCACTTAACAAGTATTATTATTATTAGCTTAGTATTACTGTTACTACTACTAATAATAATAATAATTATGATGGTATTTGTTAAATGCTTACTCTGTGCCTAGCTCTGTGCTAAGCACTGGGGTAGATACAAGGTAATCACATTATCCCACGTGGGGCTTACAGTCTTAAATCCCCATTTTACAGATGAGGTGACTGGGGCATAGGGAAGTTAAGTGCCTTGCCCAAAGCCACACAGCCGATAAGATTAGAACCCAAGACTTCTGACTCCCAAGCCTGGCTTTCCACTAAGCCACGCTGCTTCTCTGTATTGTTATTTACTCTCAATTTTACCTCTCTAGTTCTGACCTCATATTTCCTCCTGCCTTCAGAACTTCTCTAATTGAATGTCCTCCCAACACCTCAAACTTAGTGTGTCCAAAACAGAACTCTTCATCTTCTCACCCAAACCCTCTTCTTGTCCTGACTTTCCCATCACTGTCAACATATTTTCAGCCACCAGATCCTGTCAGTTCTACCATCACAAGATCTCTGGAATCAGCCCTTTCCTCTTCATCCAACCTGGTATAAGTCCAAGCACTGATCCTCTGGTGCCCCAACTATTGCAACAGCTTCCTCACTGACTGGCTTCTCTAACTTGTCTCTCCCGTTTCCAGACTATGCTTCATTCTGCTGCCCACATCATTTCTCTAAAAACCTGAAATGCTTGCCCCTCTGTATCAAACTGACACTCCTCACCTTCAGCTTTGACACTCAATCGTCTCTCCTGCTTCTACCTATCCTAGCTCATCTTTCACTACAAACCCACATTCCCATTTCAGTTCTCTAGAACCAACCTACTAGATATGCCTCGAACTCATCTCTCTCATTTTTGACCACTTACACCATCCCTCCTTCCGGGAACTTCCTTCTTCTTCATATTTGACAGGCTACTACTCTACCCATCTTCAAAGCCCTTCTAAAATCATAAATCAGTCAGTCAAACGTATACATTAAGCACTTACTGAGTGCACAGCACTGTACTCCGTACTTGGGAGAGTACAATATAACAAAACAGACGCATTCCCTGCCGATAATGAGCTTACAGTTTAGAGTGAGCCTCTAGGAAGGCTTTCCTGACTAACCTCCCATCTCCCCACCCTATTATCCCTTCCTTATGAGGGAAACCTGTCGGCTAACTCTGCTGTAATGTACTCTCCCAAGCACTTAGTATAGAGCTTTGTACTTAGTAAGTACTCAATAAATAGCATCTATTAAATGATTAAGCATCACTGGTGTAACAAATACCTGATACTTAGCCTAACCCCATCCCCATAGGATTTCTGCACGCATCTTTATACTCTGTTGCTTCCCCTATTTGTTATTAATTTTAATATTTGACTTCCCTGTGAGATTGTAAAACAGGGATCATGTCTCCTAGCTGTATTGAACTCTCCCAAGCACTAGTATTTTAGATTTCTCTGAACACTGAATGATTAGTTAGTTGGAAGAATGGATTTGGGAGGGAAGATTTAGGGGTTCAGTTTTGGAGATCATGAACTTAGGGTGCAAGTAAGACAATCATGTGGAGATAATAATGATAATAATAATAATAATAATAATAATAATAGTGATATTTGTTAAGCACTGCTATGTGCCAAACACTGTACTGAGTGCTAGGGTAGATACAAGATAATCATGTTCCACCTGAGGCTCACAGTCTAAGTAGTTGGGAGAATAGGTATTGAAGCTCAGTGGAAAAAGCCCAGGCTTAGGAGTCAGAGGTCATGGGTTTGAATCCCGGCTCTGCCACTTGTCTGCTGTGTGACCTTGGGCAAGTCACTTCACTTCTCTGAGTCTCAGTTACTTCATCTGTAAAATGGGGAGTAAGATTGGAGCCCCACATGGGACAACCTGATCACCTTGTATCCCCCCAGTGCTTAGAACAGTGCTGTGCACATAGTAAGCACTTAACAAAATGCCATCATTTATATCCAACTGGATTCCTGCATCAGCCTTCTTTCTGACCTCCCAACCTCCTGTCATTCCTTACTTCAGTCTATAATTCACTCTGCTGCCTGAATTATCTTTCTATAGAAATGCTCCAGGCATGTCAGCCCCCTCTTCAAAAATCTCCAGTGGTTGCCTATCAACCTTCAAATCAAGCAAAAGCTTCTCACTATTGGCTTCAGAGCTCTCCATCACCTCGCCCCCTCCTACCTCAACTCCCTTCTCTCCTTCTCCAGCCCAACCCACGCACTCCGCTCCTCTGTCGCTAACCTCCTTACTGTGCCTCGTTCTCACCTGTCCCACCATCGACCCCCGGCCCACGTCCTACCTCTGGCCTGGAATCCCCTCCCTCCTCACATCTGCCAAACTAGCACACTTGTCCCCTTCAAAGCCCTACTGAAAGCTCACCTTCTCCAGGAAGCCTTCCCAGACTGAGCCTCCCTTTTCCTCTGCTCCTTCTCCCCTCCCCATCACTCCTACTCCCTCCCTCTGCTCTCCTCCTCTCCCCACCCCACAGCACTTGTGTATATATGTACATATTTATTATTTTATTATTCTATTTATTTTATTAATGATGTGTATATATCTATAATTCCATTTATTTATATTGATGCCTGCCTACTTGTTTTGTTTCATTTGTTTTGTTTCATTTTTTGTCTGTTTAGACTGTGAGCCCATTGTTGGGTAGTGATTGTCCCTAACTGTTACCGAATTGTACTTTCTAAGCACTTAGTACAGTGGTCTGCACACAGTAAGCTCTCAATAAATATGATTGAATGAATGAATAAATGAATAAATCCTCAATTTGCAGATGAGAGAATTGAGGCACAGGGAAGTTAAATGACTTGCTCAAGGGCTCACAGACAAGGCAGTAGTAGAACCCAGGCACTCTGACTCCTAGGCCTGTGCTCTTTCCAATGAGCCGTGCTGCTTCTTGATGTCCTGGGGATGCCCTGAATGCAAGAGAAAATGCAAGACTGGAAACAAGGTGAGAGGCGGGGGCAGCCAGATACATTTTTGGAATCATCCACATAGAGGTGATAGCTCAAAGTCATGGGAACAAATCAATCAATCAATCATATTTATTGAGCACTTACTGTGTGCAGAGCACTGTACTAAGCTCTTGGGAAGTACAAGTTGGCAACATATAGAGACAGTCCCTACCCAACAGTGGGCTCACAGTCTAAAAGGGGGAGACAGAGAACAAAACCAAACATATTAACAAAATAAAATAAATAGAATAGATATGTCCAAGTAAAATAAATAGAGTAATAAATATGTACAAACATATATACATACATACAGGTGCTGTGGGGAAGGGAAGGAGGTAAAATGGGGGGGATGGAGAGGGGGACGAGAGGGAGAGGAAGGAAGGGGCTCAGTCTGGGAAGGCCTCTTGGAGGAGGTGAGCTCTCAGCAGGGCCTTGAAGGGAGGAAGAGAGCTATCTTGGTGGATATGGGGAGGGAGGGCATTCCAGGCCAGGGGGAGGACGTGGGCCGGGGGTCGACGGTGGGACAGGTGAGAACAAGGCACGGTGATGAGATTAGTGGCAGAGGAGCGGAGGGTGTGGGCTGGGCTGGAGAAGGAGAGAAGGGAGGTGTGGTAGGAGGGGGCAAGGTGATGGACAGCCTTGAAGCCGAGGGTGAAGAGTTTCTGCCTGATGCGTAGGTTGATTGGTAGCCACCGGAGATTTTTGAGGAAGGGAGTGACATGCCCAGAACATTTCTGGACAAAGACAATCCGGGCAGCGGCGTGAAGTATGGATTGAAGTGGGGAGAGACAAGAGGATGGGAGATTGGAGAGGAGGCTGATACAGTAGTCCAGATGGGATAGGATGAGAGCTTGAACGAGCAGGGTAGCGGTTTGGATGGAGAGGAAAGGGCGGATCTTGGCAATGTTGCGGAGCCGAGACCGGCAGGCTTTGGTGACGGCTTGGATGTGAGGGGTGAACAAGACAGCAGAGTCGAGGATGACACCAAGGTTGCAGGCTTGTGAGACGGGAAGCATGATAGTGCTGTCAACAGTGATGAGAAAGTCAGGGAGAGGGCAGGGTTTGGGAGGGAAGACAAGGAGTTCAGTCTTGGGCATGTTGAGTTTTAGGTGGTGGGCAGACATCCAGATGGAGATGTCCTGAAGGCAGGAGGAAATGTGAGTCTGGAGAGAGGGGGAGAGAGCAGGGACAGAGATGTAGATTTGGGTGTCATCAGCATAGAGATGATGGTTTAAGCCGTGGGAGTGAATGAGGTCACCAAGGGAGTGAGTGTAGATCGAGAACAGAAGGGGACCAAAAACTGAACCTTGAGGAACCCCCAGAGTAAGGGGATGGGAGGGGGAGGAGGAGCCTGCAAAAGAAGCTGAGAATGAACAACCGGAGAGATAAGAGGAGAACCAGAAGAGGACGGAGTCTGTGAAGCCAAGGTTGGATAGCGTGTTGAGGAGAAGTGGGAGGTCCACAGTGTCGAAGGCAGCTGAGAGGTCGAGGAGGATTAGGATAGAGTACGAGCCGTTGGATTTGGCAAGCAGGAGGTCATTGGTGACCTTTGAGAGGGCAGTTTCCATGGAATGTAGGGGACAGAAGCCAGACTGGAGGGGGTCGAGGAGAGAGTTGGTATTGAGGAATTCGAGGCAGCGCCTGTAGACAACTCATTCAAGGAGTTTGGAAAGGAATGTTAGGAGGGAGATGGGACGATAACTAGAAGGTGAGGTGGGGTCGAGAGACGTTTTTTTTAGGATGGGAGAGACATGGGCATGTTTGAAGGCAGAGGGGACAGAACCAGTGGAGAGGGAGTGGTTGAAGATGGAAGTTAAGGAGGGGAGAAAGGATGGAGTGAGAGATTTCATGAGATGAGAGGGAATGGGGCCAGAAGCACAGGTGGCCGGAGTAGCACTTGAGAGGAAGGAGGAGAGCTCCTCTGAGGATACTGCTGGGAAGGATGGGAGAGTAGCAGAGAGTGTTGAGAGCCGGGGGGTTGGAGAAGTGGGGGGAGTGACTTTGGGGAGGTAAGACCTGATGGATTTAATTTTATTAATGAAGTAGGAGGCCAGATCGTTGGGGGTGAGGGAAGGAGGAGGGGGAGGAACCGGGGGCCTGGGAAGGGAATTGAATGTACGGAAGAGCTGATGGGGGTGATGGGCATGGGTGTCCATAAGGGAGGAGAAATAGTTTTGTCTGGCAGAGGAGAGGGCTGAGTTAAGGCAGGAAAGGATAAACTTGAAGTGAACGAGGTTAGCATGGTGTTTAGACTTTTCCCAGTAGTGTTTGGCAGCTCGAGTATAAGAGCGAAGGAGGCGGACAGTGGCAGTGATCCAGGGCTGTGGGTTAGTGGTACAAGAGCGGCGAAGGGAAAGGGGAGCGAGTGAGTATAGCTGAGTAGAAAGGGTAGAGTTGAGAGCAGCAATCTGATCATCAAGATTGGGTAGAGAGGAGAGGGAGGCGAGGTGGGGTGTGAGGCACTCAGAAGGATGGATGGGGTCAAGAGAGTGGAGATCTCTGTGAGGGAGTAATATGGATTTACAAGGGAAAGGAGTGTGAGTGAGGAGGCAGGTGAGAAGATTATGATCAGAGAGAGGGATTTCATAGTTGGCGATGGTGGACACAGTGTAGCGGTAGGAAATGATGAAGTCGAGGGTATGACCAAGTTGGTGAGTGGGCGAGGTGGAGTGGAGCAAGAGGTTGGCAGCGTCAAAGAGAGATAGAAGGCGGGCGGCAGAGGAGTCACCAGGGATATCCATGTGGATGTTGAAGTCTCCGAGGATCAGAGTGGGCATGGAGAAGGGGAGAAGGAAGGTGAGGAAGGGGTGAGCTCCGTGTGAGAGTGCATGTAAATTGAAAAGACCAGGAGATCCAAAACAAAGCCATGAAGAATACCCACAGCTGCAAGGTTAAGGGAGGAAGAGGAACCAGGGAATTAGACTGTGTTTCCAGGAAAAGGGAGTGGTCCTCTGGGTCAAAGGTATCCAAAAAGTGGAAAAGGCTTAAGAGGGTAGAACCTATTAGATGTGGTTGGAGAAATCACAAGAGACCTTGGAGACTGCAGTCTTGGTGGAGTGAAAGGGGTGGAAAACATATAGTAGCAGGCAAGAAAGAAGATAGTGGAAGAATCAGCAAGTATGACAACCTGTTTGGGGAGCTTAGAAGTAATAGGAAAAGGAAAGAGGTACAACAGCTGGAGAGTGCAGTGAGATCCAGTGAAGGCTTTTCCAGTGCAAGAGATTTGATCATTTTAACCATCTGAAGAGAAGACCCCTCAGATCAGATGAAGATGTTGGCTAGGGATGGAAAAAAGTGCCCTATTTTGCATTTTGTGCCAAGATTTCCCAGTTTATTTTGTCGGCCAGTAAGTTTGTATGAATACAAATTATTGTTTTGTTCTTTCAGTTCAATCTTCTATTTCATTACCTAAGGCTTTATGACTTGCCGAACTCAAAGACAAGAATACAAAAGCTAGAGATTTTGGCATTCATCCTGCCACTCTTTCCACTAGACAATTATTTCCTCCTAATTAATGAGAGTCATTCACATTGCACATTACAATCCAATCTTTAATCTCCAAACTTCAAAGTGTTGTACAATCACTGACTAATTAATATTCAAAACACCCTTGAAAATATGTAAGTGATGCAGCTAGGAGTCACTTCACCTTATTCAACTTCCGCCAGAACCAAGGGTTGCTCAAGGAAACTGAAACTTGGCATCACTGGCATGGGCAAGAATTCCCACCACAAAATAATCCCCACTAAAATCCTGACCACAAAGGATAAATCACAAGGCTCCAGATCCTTCCTCCATGTTGATACAAGCTTTGCATCTTCATATAATACTGGCACAGCCCAGATTATTTCTGGACTACGACAAATTGATTTAAAGCCAACGACTCTTTGAAGATGAGCACTGATGCAAAGAAAAGCAAACATAAGCAAAGGCCTCTCTAACTAACCATAACTGGACCTTAGAGTGATCACGTAGGCAAGTGCATCTGACCTAGAAATGGAAATGGTGGACCCAAAATAAACCAGACAACCTAGATAACTATAATGACGATCATACTACTAATAATATTATTGAACACTTATTATAGTCTAAAAGCAGAGGTAGATCAATGGTGATCTGATCAGATACAGTTCCTGTCACCCAAGGGGCTCACAATAGAAGTTGGAGGAAGAGTAGACACCCTATCCCCATTTTCAGAGGAGGAAATTGAAGAACAGTTGCCCAAAGTCATGCAGCAGACACAAGATAAGAGCTAGAATTAGAACCCAGGTCTCCTGACACCCAGCCTCAAGCTCTCCCCAATGGGTTATGTTGCCCCTAGACAAATCGGGCAGCAAGACTAATAATAAATCAAAGATAGGTATACTTTGGAAGGCTAAATGATATACTCAGATTAGTATATTTTGGACATGTCATTAGGAGGACTAATTCTCTGGAGTAGACACTAATTAATGCTAGGAAAAGTCCAGGGAAAACATGGAAGAGGCAGACCAGCAACTAGATGGATAGAAACCATAACAATAATAATGGAAGAATTGTGAGCAAGGTTATGGATTATGGCAGAAGATAGGACAGTATGGAGAAAATATATGCAGTCATTTTGAATTGGAAACAACTCAATGGCACTTGATAATAATAATAATGGGTGCACTCTGCTTCTCATTTCTATTAGGTTTTAATTAAACAAATCTAGATTTGCACAGGAACCACTAAACTGCCTGCAGTATGGAAAGTGAAGTGGAGACCCATCAATAACAATAATAATAATAATAATAATAATGGTATTTGATAAGCACTTATTATGTGCGAAGCACTGTTCTAAGCGCTGGGGGGGATACAAGGTGATCAGGTTGTCCCACGTGGGGCTCACAGTCTCACAGTCCCTATTTTACAGATGAGGTAAATGAGGCACAGAGAAGTAAAGTGGCTTGCCCAAGGTCACACAGCTGACAAGTGGCAGAGCTGGAATTCGAACCCATGACCTCTGACTCCCAAGCCCGTGCTCTTTCCACTGAGCCATGCTCCTTCTCTGATATGATGAATTTGACCAATGTATACAGGAGAGTCTTTGTTCATCCAGTCCCTCTCCTTCTCACTAATCCCACTTTTCTTCACTGAGTACTTATTGCCATGTGGCCGGTTATCACGGTTTTAAACCTAGAGGTGGGGAATTACCCAACTGGCAGGTAAAATCATGTTACAGTATTGATTTTTAAAGAAATCATATTCAGTAAAATCCAAAGTTGCTGTTGGAAAACACTGAATAATATGAAACAATGCAATGTAGATTATTTAGGCAATGGGGATTAGATTCTCAAGGTCCCAGATATTTCGTATCTACATCGGGACAAGTATTTAAGAACAGTTCCTTATTAAAGCAGATACTCTTAATATGCATCATGGTTTCTTTGATTTTGTGAGCCTTTGCATTTGGTTATTTTTCTGTGTGTGTGTGTGTGTGTGTGTGTGTGTGTGTGTGTGTGTTTATCAAAGAGAAATGCTTTAGGAGAAAGATCCAATGATGCTGCTGCCACCAGTGTCCCAAGTGAATGGGTATTTCAAGGAGATAGGATCTACCAGGCAGTCATTAAACCCACGGCTCTGTTAGCGGGTAACAGCAAAACCAGTGGGCTGAAAATGAGTCTAAGATCGGAAAACCACTTGTCACAAAATAATCAATACATTTGACCAAATTGTTGCTGGCTGGAACCTCCATTAGGAAATGCAGCAGAAGTCTATCTTTCAACCACATCTAGTGGGACTCCAGGGCTCAACAGAGCTAAGGCCACATGGTGCAAATTGGGCACTTAAATGCATTATTGAAGTAAGTATACACTCTTTCACCTTCGCTTCACATAACCGCAGAGGATAGGAAACTCTTAGTGATCACCAAAATTAAGATCAAGATCTTGATCACGGACAGTGAAAATATCTTAGAGAGATGAAAACAACAATTCAATAATCTTCTAAGATTCTAAGAAAATAATTATGGTATTTGCTAAATTGATTCAATTATATTTATTGAGCTCTGAATGGGTGCAGAGCACTGTACTAAGCACTTGCTGCTTGCTATGCATCAAGCACTGCTCTCAACACTGGGGTAGACACAAGTTAATTAGGTTGGATATAGTCCCTGTCCCACATGGAGTTCGCAGCCTAAGAGGGAGAACAGGTATTTTATCCCCATTTTACAGTTGAGGAAACCAAGGCACAGAAAAGTTAAGTGACTTGCCCAAGGTCACACAGCAGGCAAGTGGCAGAACCAAGAGTAGATATCCAGGTCCTCTTATTCCAAGGCCCGAGCTTTTTCAACTAAATCACGCTTTTTTCCATGATGTCATGCTATTATTGGGTCTGTCCAGTATATTTTGACAATTTTTCTAGATGCTTGTAGAAATCTTGTGAAAATTGCCCTATTCATTACCCATCCCATTATCACTGTCCAATAATGTCCATAAATTTTCTCCCTACCTACATAACAATACTTCCTGTGACCAATTACACGTTTCATGCCCATGAATTTATCCAAACCTCACTTGAACCTGCTGTTACTGTAAACCTGCAGTAATGAATCTTGCATTTAATGAGTGCTCAAGGAATTATGTTAACCAGTCATCCATCAGTAGTATTTGTTGAACATCTACTATAAGCAAAGTCATTGGAAGCAAATAAACATGTAAACACTTGGAAGAGTACAGTAACATAGGTAGACACACTCCCTGCCCTCAAGAAGTTTATAATCTAGATAAGGGGAAGAAGGAAAATGAATTGCTAGTGGAGTACTTAAAATAATAAAGTGTGAACAAAAATGTCATTGTTCTGAGTGCATATGTATGTAATTGGTGTAGAAGTGCTAATGAATCAGTGGTATTTATTGAAAGCTTACAGTGTGCAGAGGATTGTACTAAGTACTTGGGAAAATATAATACCAGCATAATAAAATTATATTGCATAGTAAAATACAAGTGCTAAGGAATTAGTTGGGAGACTAAGCCAAGAGGAGAAAACAAATTAATCAGGGAAGGCTTCCTGGAAGAGATGTGATTTCAGAAGGCCTTTGAAGACAGGAAGAGCTATGGTATGGCAAATAAGTTCTTTGTGGGCAGGGATTTTCACTCTTTAGTGTTGTGCTGTACTTTCCCAAGCACTTAGTACAGTGCTCTGCACCCAGTAAATACTTAATAAATACGATTGAATGAATGAATGAATGAATGAATGAATGAATGAATGAATGAATAAGAGTTCTGGGCAGTAGGGAGAATGTGAGCAAGAGGTCACTGGCAAGAGAGAAGAGAACAAGACAGTGAATAGGGTAATTTGAGGGGGATGAAAAGAGTCAGCTGGGATGTGATGGGACAGGAATGGAGAAGTAAATGGTAGAGAACTGACTGCCTCAAAACCAGTGGTTAGGAGAGTCTGATGCAGACGGAAGGGGTAACCGTTGAAGGATTTGGAGGAATGGAAGGATGTGTGTAGAATGAAGTTTTACAAAAAATGATCTGGGGAGAAGGGTGAAGTATGAACTGAATACTGAATACTATTCTATTTATTTTGTTAATGATGTGCATCTAGCTTTAATTCTATTTGTTCTGATGACTTGACACCTGTCCACATGTTTTGTTTTGTTGTCTGTCTCCCCCTTCTAGACTGTGAGCCCGTTGTTGGGTAGGGACTGTCTCTATATGTTGCCAACTTGTACTTCCTAAGCACTTAGTACAGTGCTCTGCACACAGTAAGCGCTCAATAAATACAATTGAATAAATGAATGAATGAAAGAGGAAAGAGACTGGAGGCAGGATACTCCTCTAGACTGTAAGTTTCTTGTGGGCAGGGAACATTCCTACCAACTCTACTGGATTGAACTCTCCCAAGTACTTAGTACTGTGCTCTACACACAGTAAGCACTCAATACTTGATTGACTGATCTGTGAGGAGGCTGAAGCAATAGTCATGCTGGGATATGACAAGTGCCTGGACCAGCCAGGTGGCCATTTGAATGGAGGGAAAGGGTTGGATTCTGGAAATTTTGTGGAGAAAAAGTAACAGCATCTAGTGAAAGACAGAATATAGGAGTTGAGAGGCAAGATGGAGGTAAGGATAATGGTAGGGTCACAGGATTCAGTGACAAGGCTGGTGGGGCTGACAACTGTGATGGGAAAGATGGTGGAAGAATGGGTTCGGGAGGGAAGATGAAGAGCCGAGTTTGGGGCAAGCAAAATAGACGTGGGACTCTTCCTCCTAGGTGTGGGAGTTAAAACCATAGGAATGAATAAGTTCTGGAAACTAAGAAAAGAAGGGAACCCAGAATCATGCCTGGAGGGGCACTCACATTTAGGAATTGAGAATACATGAATTAGTCACCCTTTCAGTAGTATCGATTGAGCATCCATTCATTCATTTATTCAATCATATTTATTGAGCGCTTACTGTGTGCAGAGCATGGTACTAAGTGCTTGGGAAGTACAAGTTGGCAACATATAGAGACAGTCCCTACCCAACAATGGGCTCACAGTCTAGATGGGCGAGGCAGACAACAAAACAAAACATGTGGACAGGTGTCAAGTCATCAGAATAAATAGTAGTAAAGCTAGATGCACATCATTAACAAAATAAATAGAATAGTAAATATGTACAAGTAAAATAAATAGAGTAATAAATCTGTGCAAACATATATACAGGTGCTGTGGGGAGGGGAAGGAAGGAGGGTTGGGGGGAAGGAGGTAGGGCGGGGGGGACTTAAAGTAAGCACCTAACAAAACCCATCACTAAGTTTAGGCCTGGGAGGGGGGAAAAAAAGACAGAATGGCAGAGGGTATGTACACACTTTAACTAAAACTGAAAATCCACCACTCGGCCACTCCCCAAAGGGCTACTCAACTTTCCAGTGTAGCAACAACTTTTGTTGGCAACCAACTGGCCAGATCAGGTGTCTCCTTCCCCAACAATGAGCCCACTCAGACACATGGGACCGAGGAGGATGGTCATGACTCCACTGTTCCCCCAGGCCCCCCGGGATTGGGCAAGCAGAGGTTTGCCATCTGTGGTACCAGCCTTCACGCCCGCCCCCACCTCCCAGCACCCTCAAACCATCTGGTTGTCAGGACGGTCTCTGGAAACACCTGCTCTGTTCGGAGGGACGATCCCACCCCAAAACCACAGAGCCAGGCGCCAGCACCCTGGCACTGCTCTGCCGCAAAGGCCCCCTCATAGCACCCAGTCCTTCTGGCTCCCCGCTTATCCACTGTACTGGGGGCTTAGGAAAGTACAGTAAAGTTAAAGACATGTTCCTCACCCACACTGAATCAACGCTATTCATTGAGTGCTTACTTTAGGCACTTAATCTGCTCTGGACACTGTACGAAGCCTTTGGAGAAGTAGAGCGTAATGGATGAACCAAAAGCTGAAATAATGAGGCTTAGCTATTAGCAGATGGATGACAGCACCATCTTTTCCACAAATCCGATATGTGTGGGGAATTCTCTTAGAACAGACCCTTGAAGTTCTTAACACCAAAAGGAAAAATTGAAATAGCACTTGGCATTATAATTTGCCAGCAAAAGACAATCTTTGACGTGCACTTGATGTAGAAGGGTTTGTCAGTCACATTGGCCTTTTCCTGCACACATTTTGCTCCATGTGGATTTCTCCATCACTAGCATCATCTTCAAATATAATGGCCATGGGTTCCAACTTAGACTCCCTGTGTGTCTAATTTTAGTATCTTATATCGAACGCAGTGCTTAGGACATAGCTTGAAACATAGTAAATCTAAATAATTACTATTATTATTATATATGTGTGCATTTTATATATGAAGAGAGATATATTTAAAGGAGGTATTTATAAATACAATATATACACATGGTTATAGCTGTGCATAAATATTCTTTTTTATGCTATATGTTAGTTGCTTACTATGTGCCAGGCACTACAATTCTAAGCACAAGAATGGATGAAAGGAAATCAGGTTGGGCAAGGTCCCTGTTCCACATGAGGCTCACAGTCTTAATCCCCATTTTACAGGTGAAGTAACTGAGCAAGGCCACACAGCAGACAAGTGGTGGGACCGGCATTAGAATCCAGGCCCTTCTGAATTCCAAGCCCCTGCTCTAAACACTAAGCATGACTGATTCTTCTATTCTTGTATGAATTTCTGTGTGTATGTGAATGTCCTTGAATTTCTGCCTCCCTAAATGCAGCTCTGTGTATGCTTCATGTATATATGCTTCACGTACCTATGTATATATTTCTACAGGCTTTCTCAAGGAGTTGGGAAAGGAAAGCTAGAGAAAATACTGAAGTGGGAAGGGTAGGAAATCCAGTGAGGATTCCAATCCAATAGACTTCTCAGACATGACCAGGGCTTGGACCAGGGCGGGAGCCATCTGGGCAGTGAGAAAATGCCAGATCCTGGAAATATGGTGACAGAAGAGCCGGCAAGACTTAATGGACATTAATAAAAAAGCTTCAATGCTGTTGAAATTGTGCTAAATACAGTACTAGAAATACAAGTTTTGACTGGATATTTTTCTACTAGTGATGAGACTACTGTTCTAAAACTCCCATGTTTTAGGAGCTGGACCACATCAACCACAGAAATCAGGTCACCTTTCGGGGGGGTGGGGAGGATGGTCAGATATTTGATTTAGGATGGTGCTCTGGTCCTGACTGAGTGTAGCAGTGGTGGCCCTGACTTGGGTGAACTGGGTAAATTGCTCAGGGATGGGTCTCTGCCAGACTGGCTCTTGTGGGTACAGATGCCCAGCAAGCCC
The DNA here is from genome assembly GCF_015852505.1 of Tachyglossus aculeatus. NCBI lineage: Eukaryota > Metazoa > Chordata > Mammalia > Monotremata > Tachyglossidae > Tachyglossus > Tachyglossus aculeatus. Next base: position 126,288,666 of record NC_052067.1, on the reverse strand, counting down.
CAAGTTCTTGGGTGTGGTGCTGGTCCAGTGATAATAATATAATAATAATAATAATGGCATTTATTAAGTGCTTACTATGTGCAAAGCACTGTTCTAAGCGCTGGGGAGGTTACAAGGTGATCAGGTTGTCCCAAAGGGGGCTCACAGTCCATTTTACAGATGAGGTAACTGAGGCACAGAGAAGTGAAGTGACTTGCCCAAAGTCACAGAGCTGACAATTGGCAGAGTCGGGATTTGAACCCATGACCTCCAACTCCAAAGTCTGGGGTCTTTCCACTGAGTCATGCTCCTTCTCTATTTACCCAATCCCAACCTCAAGCCTAGACATTGGAAGGGATACTGGATTTCTCTCCTCTGCCTTTCCCTGTAGCTTTTCTCATCTTCCTGCAAAGCAAGAGAGTTGCATACAGATGTGGCATGCATTTCTCTCCCACATGCTGAGATTCATTCATTCAATCGTATTTATTGAGCACTTACTGCTTAGATCTGAACATTTTTTTCTTCAGGTTTTACAAGACACAAACATACTGGTGGATAGAGCACAGACCTAGGAGTCAGAAAGATCTGAGTTCTAATCCCCACTCCACCATTTGTCTGCTGTAGGATCTTGGGCAAGTCACTTAACTTGTCTTTGCCTCAATTACCTCATCTGTAAAATGGGGAAACCTCAATTGGACTTTAATCATAAAGTATTTTTAGTTCTTTCTGAAGGTTGAACAGTTTCAGAAAGGTATTCTCCAGTTAAAAAATGTATGTAGAATATTTATTTATGAGGAAGGCCTTCTTCAAGATGATGTTGCTAAGTGGCTGATAAATAAAGACAAAGCAGATGATTACCATGCTGCTCTGAGTCTGAACATGCTTTTTGCACTTCAATATAAATAAAATGCCAGTAAGTGAGGTAAGAAAAAAAGAAAAAAAAGACAAAATAACAAGTGTATTTGCATATTTTCCAAGAAGTAATAACAGACACGGCAGCAATAATTCATGTCGTTCTGGTGCAGCATGTAGGAGATGAGACAAACGAAGGAAATTAGTCTAATTGTGGGACTGAAATTACCATTTTACTCCTTGGGTGCAACTGAGAATTGATTCACCTGCAAAGATTATTCATTGGAAGGCTTTTGGCTTAAAAGTCAATGTATAAAACATATAAAAAACCTTTTGGAAAGGAAGTATTTAACCCGGGGTTGTCAGTTTATTTTCTCTATTTCAACACAGTAATCCTTTGATTTTGAACAAGCCACTTCCCTTTTCCGTCTAAGTTACTGTATTTCCAAAATAGACCTCTTCCCAACTGGTGTGATGCTTTGTGGATATCATGACAATGATTCAACCACCCTTGGAGTTTTTAGATAGAAGATGCTAGACAACTGAAAAATACTCCATGCTTTAGCAGTGTATAATGTGTGGAATATGAGAAGCAGCGTGGCTCAGTGGAAAGAGCACAGGCTTTGGAGTCACAGTTCATGGGTTCAAATCCTGGCACGGCCAACTGTCAGTTGTGTGACTTTGGACAAGTCACTTCACTTCTCTGGGCCTCAGTTACCTCATCTGTAAGTGCTTAGTACAGTGCTGTGCACACAGTAAGCGCTCAATAAATATGATTGAAAGAATAAAATGGGCATAAAGACTGTGAGCCCCCCGTGGGACAACCTGATCACTTTGTAACCTCCCCAGTGCTTAGAACAGTGCTTTGCACATAGTAAGTGCTTAATAAATGCCATCATTATTATTATTATTATCATTATATGACCTTAGATAGAACATCACACTTTAGACTGCAAGCTCTTTCTGAGCAAGGACTGTGTCTACCTTTTCAACTGTATTGTACTCTCCTCCCAAGCACTTAGTACATTGCTCTACACAAAGTGCTCAATGAATACTAATTAATTAATTACTTGATTGATCACACATCTCTCCAATAACCTCCCCATTGGCTAGCTGCTATGTTACCATGGTTACAGTGAAGTACTGCATTTCAGCTCCAGGTCATTCATTCATTCAATCGTATTTATTGAGTGCTTACTGTATGCAGAGCACTGTACTAAGCACTTGGGAAGTACAAGTTGGAAACATATAGAAACGGTCTCTACCCAACAGCAGGCTCACAGACTAGAAGGGGGAGACAGACAACAAAACAAAACATATTAACAAAAGAAAATAAATAGAATAAATATGCACAAATAAAATAAATAGAGTAATAAATACGTACAAACATTAGGCCATGCTCAGTTAGGGGCCTGGAGCCTTTTGGTGAAGGAGTGGCATCAAGGTGACCTCTTGATATCTAGCTTCTTCCCCCTTCACTCAACAGAAACGATCTCCTCGAAGGTCCTTCCTTGGATATGTGGGTAGGTGTGGTTTACAGTGATAGGAAAGTCAGGGAGAGGACAAGGTTTGGGTGGAAGCCCTACTGAGAGTTCACCTCCTCCAGGAGGCCTTCCCAGACTGAGCCCCTTCCTTCCTTCCTCTTCCCCTCCTCCCCCTCCCCATCCCCCCCACCTTCCCCCCACCGCACCTATATATATGTACATATGTTTGTACGTATTTATTACTCTATTTATTTTATTTGTACATATTTATTCTATTTATTTTCTTTTGTTAACATGTTTTGTTTTGTTGTCTGTCTCCCCCTTCTAGACTGTGAGCCCGCTGTTGGGTAGGGACTGTCTCTATATGTTGCCAACTTGTACTTCCCAAGTGCTTAGTACAGTGCTCTGCACACAGTAAGTGCTCAATAAATATGATTGAATGAATGAATGGAAAAATGAGGACTTCTGTTTTGGACATGTTAAGTGCTGGGGGAGATACTAGGTAATCAGGTTGTCCCACATGGGGCTCACAGTCTTCATCCTCATTTTACAGATGAGGGAACTGAGGCACAGAGAAGTTAAGTGACTGCCCCAAGTAACACAGCAGATAAATGGTAGAGCCGGGATTAGAACCCACGACATCTGACTCCCAAGCCTGTGCTCTTTCCACTGAGCCACACTGATTCTCTTGTATATGTATATACGTGTAATATGTGTAATATATGAAGAGGGATGGAATTGCAGACCACAAGTGGTACAAGAGCAAGGGGTCAGAGGCAGGATAGATAAGATAGGGGTTTAGTGAGTAGTTCAACCCAGTATCTCTTTCTTCCCCTATTTTACTCCCCGTTTGCCTCCTGAAATATCTTGTTTTGTTTTATTGATGATCCTGAGGTATCTGAAGGGTTGGCCCTATGCTTTATTCATTCATTCAATTGTAGGAAAAGGAGAAAGAGGAGAAGAAGGAGAAGGAGGAGGAGGAGGAGGAGGAGGGGGGAAGAAGAAGAAGAAGGAGGAGGAGGAGGAGGAGGAGGAGGAGGAGGAGGGAGAGGAGGGAGAGGAGGGGGAGGAGAAGGGAAAGGAGGAGGGGGGAGGGAGAGGAGAAGGGAAAGGAGGAGGGTGGGAGGGAGAGGAGAAGGGAAAGGAGGAGGGGGAGGGAGAGGAAGGGGGAGGAGGGGGGAGGGGAGGGAGAGGAAGGGGGAGGAAGAGGGAGGGGGTGGGAGAGGAGAGGGATGGGGAGGGAGAGGAGAGGAAGGGGGAGAAGGAGGGAGAGACGGGGGAGGGCAAGGGCGGGCGAGAGAGAGGAGAGGGAGGGGGAGGGAGAGGAGAGGGAGAGGAGAGGAAGGGAGAGGGGGAGGGAGAGGAAGGAGGAGGAGGAGGGAGGGGGAGGAGGAGGAGGGAGGGGGAGGAGGAAGGACTTTTTGTATTTATTGAGTGCTTACTGTGTACAGAGCACTGTACTAAGCACTTTGGAGTGTATATTATAACAATAAACACACACATTCCTCCCTACCCCACCTCTCCAGGAAGATTCAGTACAGTCAGCTGCAGTTTCAGGCTTTTCTGGGGAAAATCGAGGGATGTGGTGGGAATTGGGGAAAGGGAAGGTACGTGATGCTACTTTTCAGGTCATTGAGCAGTTAATAGTTCTGTGAGTCGAAATACCACAAGCACACTGAACTCATACCCACGTTGAGAGCTTTCTCTTTCCCTGAAAAATGGGATTGTCCAACAAAGAAAGTTTAGCAATAGCCATTATTACAATATTTCTGATGAGAGAGACATTCTCAGAGATACCATTTTAAGGCATGATTTCTATGGTGCATTCTTTTTGTACTAGAAAGTCTTCATTGGTTTCCAGGTAGTCCAAAGCACACCCTAAACTTTTATGATTTCCTCTTCTGTTCTCTACCATATCCCACGGCTTCAACTATCATCTCTACGCTGATGACACCCAAATCTACATCTCTGCCCCTGCTCTCTCTCCCTCCCCACAGGCTCACATCTCCTCCTGCCTTCAGGACATCTCCATCTGGATGTCTGCCCGCCATCTAAAACTCAACATGTCCAAGACTGAACTCCTTATCTTCCCTCCCAAACCCTGCCCTCTCCCTGACTTTCCCATCACTGTTGATGGCACTACCATCCTTCCCGTCTCACAGGCCCGCAACCTTGGTATCACCCTCGACTCCGCTCTCTCGTTCACCCCTCACATCCAATCCGGTCACCAAAACCTGCCGGTCTCACCTCCGCAACATCGCCAAGATCCACCCTTTCCTCTCCATCCAAACCGCTACCCTCCTCAATCAATCTCTCATCCTATCCCGTCTGGACTACTGCATCAGCCTCCTCTCTGATCTCCCATCCTCCTGTCTCTCCCCACTTCAATCTATACTTCACACTGCTGCCCGGATCGTCTCTGTACAGAAACACTCTGGGCATGTTACTCCCCTCCTCAAAAATCTCCAGTGGCTACCAATCAACCTACGCATCAGGCACAAACTCCTCAGCCTCAACTTCAAGGCTGTCCATCACCTCGCCCCCTCCTACCTCACCTCCCTTCTCTCCTTCTACAGCCCAGCCCGCACCCTCCGCTCCTCTGCCGCTAACCTCCTCCCTGTGCCTCGTTCTCGCCTGTCCCGCAGTCAACTCCTGGCCCACTTCCTACCTCTGGCCTGGAATGCTCTCCCTCCACACATCCACCAAACTATCTCTCTTCCTCCCTTCAAAGCCCTACTGAGAGCTCACCTCCTCCAGGAGGCCTTTCCAGACTGAGCCCCCTCCTTCCTTTCCCCTTCCTCCCCCTCCCCATCCCCCCGCCTTACCTCCTTCCCCTCCCCACAGCACCTGTATATATGTATATATGTTTGTACATATTTATTACTCTATTTATTTATTTTACTTGTACATATTTATTCTATTTATTTTATTTTGTTAATATGTTTTGTTGTCTGTCTCCCCCTTCTAGACTGTGAGCCTGCTGTTGGGTAGGGACCGTCTTTATATGTTGCCAGCTTGTACTTCCCAAGCGCTTAGTACAGTGCTCTGCACACAGTAAGTGCTCAATAAATACGATTGAATGAATGAATGAGTGAATGACTATCCTAATCATCAGTCAATCAATCCTCAAAGGTATTTAATAATAATAATAATAATGGTATTTGTTAAGCGCTTACTATGTATAAAGCACTGTTCTAAGCGCTGGGGAGGTTATAAGGTGATCAGGTTGTCACATGGGGGGCTCACAGTCTTCATCCCCATTTTACAGATGAGGGAACTGAGGCCCAGAGAAGTTAAGTGACTTGCCCAAAGTCACACAGCTGGCAATTGGCAGAGCTGGGATTTGAACCCTTGGCCTCTGACTCCAAAGCCCAGGCTCTTTCCACTGAGCCATGCTGCTTCCCCATTTAATGCGTGAGCGCTTACTGTGTGCAGAGCACTGTACTAGGCACTTGGAAGAATACTATACAGTAGAGTCCATTAGGACTTTACAGTCTAGATATATTAAGGATATAATAATAATAATAATGACATTTATTAAGTGCTTACTATCTGCAAAGCACTGTTCTAAGCGCTGGGGAAGTTACAAGGTGATCAGGTTGTCCCACGTGGGGCTCACAGTCTTAATCCCCATTTTACAGATGAGGTAACTGAGGCACAGAGAAGTGAAGTGACTCACCCAAAGTCACACAGCTGACAAGTGGTGGAGCCAGGATTTGAACCCATGACCTCTGACTCCAAAGCTCGTGCTCTTTCCACTGAGCCATGCTGCTTCTCTAAGGTTATGAGCTCTGCAGTTCCTGACCTCGAGGATTAGCTAATTTTTCTCAGACCATGAGTTCTTTAGTCAGACATGGGCTAAAATCTCCATCTGAAGAGTGGAAAGTGTGGATATGGCCCTCACACCCAGATGGGTGCAGCTCATTAAGGAGGTTTATTCCTTACACTATCTAGCTCATTGTCAGTCACTCAGAAATCAGTGGCATTTATTGAGTGCTTACGCTGTGCAGAACACTGTGGACCTGCTCTTTTTTCAAACCAGGTCTGTCTTCGTTTGGACCTGGTCTGGGTTGGGTCACGGGAGAGGTCAGACCACCAGAGGTCTTAGAGAAGCAGCGTGGCTCAGTGGAAAAAGCATGGGCTTGGGAGTCAGAGGTCATGGGTTCTAATCCCAGCTCCACCACTTGTCAGTTGTGTGACTTTGGGCAAGTCATTTAGCTTCTCTGGGCCTCAGTTCCCTCAGCTGTAAAAGGGGGATTAAGACTGTGAGCCCCATGTGGGACAATTTGATTACCTTGTAGTCCCCCCAGTGCTTAGAATAGTGTTTGGCACATAATAAGCACCTAAATGCCATCATCATCATCATCACTAGGAATTGTTTTCTTTGGAAATTAATTGTAATAACTGTGGCATTAGTTAAGTGCTTATTATGTCCCAAGCACTGAGGTAGATACAAGATAATCAGGTTGGCACACCTACTGTGCTTCACACATAGGGCTTAACAAATACCATAATTATTATTACCTGTCCCACATGGGGCTCACAGTCTAATTGGGAGGGAGATATATGAATTGGTCAACTGAGACTCCGAGAAGCGAAGTGATTTGTGCTGGGTCACCCAGAAGACAAAGGCAAAGTTAGGATTAGGACCCAGCTCCCCTCGTCCTAGGTCCATGCTCTTTCCACTAGGCCATCCTGCTTCTCTAATGCTATCAGAGTGTAGCATGCTAACTTGAGCGTGTAATTCTATAGTCTCAGATCAGTGCCAGCACTTGTAAAGCAGTAATATGATTTTTACTTCTATGTGAGGATTGCTTGCCTTCCCAAAGTTTCCAGTTCCTTGCTCCCTTTCTCAGGGAGCAAGGTTTCATCTGACGTGAGGTAGTCCTTGAATTCAGTGACCCACTTCTTTGAGGAGCGGATTTGTTCTTCAAATGAGGCAGTGGTTGATTTTTACACTTCCTAGGGTGGATTCCTTTCGAGTGATCTCTATGGTCCCCCAGACTAAGGCTTTTTGAAGATATCAGGAGAAAATGTTGGGTTAGCATCAGATGCACAGTGGGTGCTCAAGAATGCATAAATACTCTAAAGATAAGAGAAGCAGCTTGGCTTAGTGGAAAGAGCCTGGGCTTGGGAGTCAGAGGTCTTGGGTTCTAATCCCGGCTCTGCCACTTATCAGCTGTGTGACTCTACCTCAGTTACCTCATATGTAAAATGGGGATTAAGACTGTGAGCCCCAGGTGGAGCAACCTGATGACCTTGTATCTCCCCCAGAGCATAGAACAGTGCTTGGCACATAGTAAATGCTTAACACATACCATCATTATTATTATTATATCAAATCAATTAATCAATCAGTGGTGTGTATTGAGCACTTCCTGTGTCCTGAGCACTGTATTGCCCACTTACGGGGTATGTACAGTTGCGATCTCTCCTAAATTTGAATGATACTCAGTTATGATAGCTTCATTTTCTCAGAGCCTCAACTGTGGAGATAACCAAACTCTTTTCTCCTATTATATATGGAAATTTAACAGGCACTTGGAATGTGATTCTGATATTCCAACAGAAAACATCACTGGAAATTCCTGATTGTGTTCTAGAAGCACATAGGCACTGCAGCATGGTGTAGTGAATAGAGCCTGGGTTTGGGAGTCAGAAGGACCTAGGTTATAATCCTGGCTCCTCTGCTTGTCTTCTGTGTGACCTTGGGCAAGTCAATTCACTTTTCTGTGCCTGAGTTACCTCAACTGTAAAATGGGGATTAAGACTGTGAGCCCCATATGGAACAGGGACTGTATCCAACCCGATTTGCCTGTATCCACCCTAGTGTTTAGTATAGTACCTGTCACATAGTAAGCGCTAAACAAATACCATCATTATTATTATTATTATTATGTTCTATTTTTACAAATCAATAAATGCTATAGAATGATAGCATGAAGAAACATTCAGTTTTCCACGGAAAAAAACCATCGCAGAGCCAACAAAGAGATGTATACTGTCTCTCAGTTCTGTTACCTTTGCAGCAGCATATTATTCAGCGATACAAGAACAAATAAAATAATAGAAAATCCAAATGAGAAAGGTCAGCAGAACCTTTTCCAGCCTTACCAGTAGAGTGTGGCACCAACATCAAGGTTCGTATAAACCTAAAGTCCATAGAATAGATTGGTCTACTTGCCAATCCAGTTGGGAAACCTGGACTCATCATAAAGGACATATCTAAATTCAAGAGTATTTCCATCAGTGCCACCCACAGGCCAAACTTCATTTTAAATATCAAGACAGGATTATAAAAATAAGAAATTAAACAAGTCCAAATGGGAACAGAGCAGTTTCGGGGTTTTTTTTCCCTGCCATTGTCAGTCTCTGACAAGACCTTCCAAGGATCATGCAACAGACATACAGTGCTCTGCACATAGTAAACACTGAAGAAATACCATTGTTTGATTGACTGATACATCCTAATTGATATCCAAAGGTATGGATAGATGTTCTTTTCAAAATCTCTAAATCCCTCATAAACCTTTATGGATCTCTCACCCATAACTGTATACAGTCTCATTTTGTAACTATTGCTAATTTTCTACCTGCACAAATTCCTGTAGTTAAGGCTTTTCAAATTCTTCCCTCCTAATAGGTGAAAAAGATTTTAACTTTTGTTGGTTTGGAACTTGATATCTTTAGGCTTCAATGGATGTCCCATAGACCCAATAGTAGACCCAATTTAGGAAAGTCTTTTTTTCCTTTGTGCATAGTCTTCAGGATTTTACAAACTTCAATCATAGTTCCCCACGGGTCTTTGACTTTCCAGAGTATAGAGTTCTAATCTTTCCAGGATATTCTGCTGTCAGTTCATGCTCACACTGCTCCATCCTCTACATCACCTTGGTTGTGTTTTTTAGGACCTTCTCCACCTCATTTATGCCCTTTGTAAGAAAGCAGGGTGGCAGGGATACAGAGAAGCAGTTTGCAGTTAAGAAACGTGGTGAGGTCTCTAATCCAGATCTCTCAGCCATGAGGAAGACTGGACAAAAACTTTAATTTGGTATGAAACTTATGCTCTGGTGCCCAAGAATTTCCCAGCTTTAGGGTAATAGGTAATTTCAGGGTGGTTTTTTTTTTCAGGTTTATTGTCAAGGCTATCGAGCGGTACCATTTCAGAAACGTGATTCAGAATCATCTGCCTGCAGCAGTGTCTGCCTAAGAAACGATGTCAGTCACAGATGACATCTTATCAGGCACACTTATTCTAGCTGATAAAATCTCACCATTAAGTAATTTTTAAACCCCAACCCCAGATAAAATCAAATATACATACATATACAACATACACACATACACACACATACGCGTGCACTTAATAACCAAGATTTTCTTTAATGGCATTTGTTAAGTGGTTATTTTGTACCAGGCTCTGTACTAACAGCTGGGGTAAGTATGAGCAAATCAGGTTGGATGCAATCCATGTCCCACGTGGAGCTCACGGTCTTAATCCCCATTTGACAGATGAGGTAACTGAGGCACAGAGAAGTGAAGTGACTTGTCCAAGGTCATACAGCAGACAAGTGGCACAACTGGCATTAGAATCCAGGTCCTTCCAACTACCAGGCCCATGTTTTATCCACTACACAATACTGCTTCTCTAATTGTAAATTGTAAATTTGATATTTAAATTGAGGTTTTGAAAAGACTGCTTTTCATTGAGAACAAGGAGAAGAAACATAGCCAAGTGGAAAGAACATAGAAAAAGTATAGACCTTGGAGTCAGAGGGCCTGGTTTCTAATCCTGCCCTGCCAATTGCTCGCTGTGTGACCTTGGGCAAGTCACTTAACTTCTCTGTGCCTCAGTTTCCTCAATTGTAAAATGGGGATAAAATATCTGTTCTCCTTTCTACTTGGAATGTGAGCTCGTGTGAGACAGAGACCGTGTCCAACCCGAATAACTTACTCGTATCTACCCGAGCCCTTAGAACAGTGTTTGGCACATTGTAAGTTCTTAATGAATACTATAAAAAAAGACCATATCACTGCAAACTTTAGGGTTACAATTCATCTGTTCATGCTATTGCCTCCTTCAACCAATAAGAAGCATTATACTCTATCTAGGTCAGGGGTCAGCAATCATTTTGTAATAATAATTGTGGTATGTATTAAGGATTTACTCTGGACCAAGCACTGTGCTAAGTGCTGGGGTGGATACAATACAGTCAGATAGGATACAGTTCCCTCTCCCACCTGAGGTTGTCTAAGGGAGAAGAAGAACAAATATTTCATCCCCATTTTTACAAATGAGAAAACTGAAAAACCCTCTCTTGACCCCACCTCACCTTCTAGTTATCGCCCCATATCCCTCCTACCATTCCTTTCCAAACTCCTTGAACGAGTTGTCTACATGCGCTGCCTAGAATTCCTCAACAACAACTCTCTCCTCGACCCCCTCCAGTCTGGCTTCCGTCCCCTTCATTCCACGGAAACTGCCCTCTCAAAGGTCACCAATGACCTCCTGCTTGCCAAATCCAACGGCTCATATTCTGTCCTAATCCTCCTCGACCTCTCAGCTGCCTTTGACACTGTGGACCACCCCCTTCTCCTCAACACGCTATCTGACCTTGGCTTCACAGACTCCGTCCTCTCCTGGTTCTCCTCTTATCTCTCCGGTCATTCTTTCTCAGTCTCTTTTGCAGGCTCCTCCTCCCCCTCCCATCCTCTTACTGTGGGGGTTCCCCAAGGTTCAGTGCTTGGTCCCCTCCTGTTCTCAATCTACACTCACTCCCTTGGTGACCTCATTCGCTCCCACGGCTTAAACTATCATCTCTACGCTGATGACACCCAGATCTACATCTCTGCCCCTGCTCTCTCCCCCTCCCTCCAGGCTCACATCTCCTCCTGCCTTCAGGACATCTCCATCTGGATGTCCGCCCGCCACCTAAAGCTCAACATGTCAAAGACTGAGCTCCTTGTCTTCCCTCCCAAACCTTGTCCTCTCCCTGACTTTCCCATCTCTGTTGACGGCACTACCATCCTTCCCGTCTCACAAGCCCGCAACCTTGGTGTCATCCTCGACTCCGCTCTCTCATTCACCCCTCACATCCAAGCCGTCACCAAAACCTGCCGGTCTCAGCTCCGCAACATTGCCAAGATCCGCCCTTTCCTCTCCATCCAAACTGCTACCCTGCTCATTCAAGCTCTCATCCTATCCCATCTGGACTACTGCACCAGCCTTCTCTCTGATCTCCCATCCTCGTGTCTCTCTCCACTTCAATCCATACTTCATGCTGCTGCCCGGATTATCTTTGTCCAGAAACGCTCTGGGCATATTACTCCCCTCCTCAAAAATCTCCAGTGGCTACCAATCAATCTACGCATCAGACAGAAACTCCTCACCCTGGGCTTCAAGGCTCTCCATCACCTCGCCCCCTCCTACCTCACCTCCCTTCTCTCCTTCTACTGCCCAGCCCGCAACCTCCGCTCCTCCACCGCTAATCTCCTCACCGTACCTCGTTCTCGCCTGTCCCGCCGTCGACCCCCGGCCCACGTCATCCCCCGGGCCTGGAATGCCCTCCCTCTGCCCCTCCGCCAAGCTAGCTCTCTTCCTCCCTTCAAGACCCTACTGAGAGCTCACCTCCTCCAGTAGGCCTTCCCAGACTGAGCCCCTTCCTTCCTCTCCCCCCTCCATCCCCCCATCTTACCTCCTTCCCTTCCCCACAGCACTTGTATAAATGTATATATGGTTGTACATATTTATTACTCTATTTATTTATTTATTTATTTATTTATCTTCCTTGTACATTTCTATCCTATTTATTTTATTTTGTTGGTATGTTTGGTTCTGTTCTCTGTCTCCCCCTTTTAGACTGTGAGCCCACTGTTGGGTAGGGACTGTCTCTATGTGTTGCCAATTTGTACTTCCCAAGCGCTTAGTACAGTGCTCTGCACATAGTAAGCGCTCAATAAATACGATTGATTGATTGATTGAAGCACAGAAAAGTAAGGTATTTACCCCAGGTCACACATCAGTCAGGTGGCAGAACTTGAATTAGAACCCTGATCTCCTGGCTCCCAGGCCTGTGCTCTATCCATTAGGCCACAATGTTTAAAAGCGCTAAACAAATGCTTAAGTCCCCACAAGCTCCCAAAGTCTGTCCTCTCTCTGAGTTTCCCGTCACTGTGGATGACACTACTTTCCTTTCCATCTCACAAGCCGGCAACCTTGGTGTCATCCTTGACTCCACTCTCTCATTTACCCCACACATCCAATCCATCACCAAAACCTGCCGGTCTTACCTCCACGACATCGCCAAGATCCACCCTTTCCTCTCCATCCAAAACACTACATAGCTGGTTCAATCTTTCATCCTACCCTGACTGGATTACTCTATCAGCCTCCTTTCTGATCTCCCATCCTCTTGTCTCTCCCCACTTCAGTCTATACCTCACTCTGCTGCCCAGATTAATCTTTGTAAAGAAATGCTCTGGACATGTCACTCCCCTCCTCAAAAATCTCCAGTGGTTGCCCATCAACCTTCACATGAAGCAAAAACTCCTCACTATTGGCTTCAAAGCTCTCCATCACCTCGCCCCCTCCTACCTTACCTCTCTTCTCTCCTTCTAAAGCCCAGACCACACCCTCTGCTCCTCTGCTGCTAACCTCCTCACTGTGCCTCATTCTCGCCTGTCCCGCCGTCAACCCCTGGCCCACTTCCTACCTCTGGTCTGGAATGTCCTCCCTCCACACATCCACCAAACTATCTCTCTTCCTCCCTTCAAAGCCCTACTGAGAGCTCACCTCCTCCAGGAGGCCTTCCCAGATTGAGCCCCCCATCCTCTGATCCTCCTCCCCTCTCCATTGCCCCCACTCCCTCCTTCTGCCCTACCTCCTTCCCCTTCCCACAGCACTTGTGTATATTTGTACATACTTATTACTCTATTTTATTAATCATGTGTATATATATATCTATAATTCTATTAATTTTGATGGCATTGACACCTGTCTACTTGTTTTGTTTTGATGTCTGTCTCCCCCTGATAGACTGTGAGCCCACTGTTGTTTAGAGACTGTCTCTATAGGTTGCCAAATTGTACTTTCCAAGTGCTTAGTACAGTGTTCTGCACACAAGCCCTCAATAAATACAATTGAATGAATGAATGAATGAATAACCTACTGACTCCGTGGCCCATATGTGGGTTGAATGAGAGAGATTAATTGAGGATAAAGTCAAGGTTGTGAACTTGTAAGACAGAGAAGATGGTAGAGTTGTCAACAGTGATGGGAGAAAAGGGTAGGAAGGGTAGGAAGACGAAGAATTCAGCTTTAGGCATCTGAAATTTGAGGTGCCAAAGAAATATTCAAGTAGGGGTGTCCTGAAAGCAGAAGGAAATGTGAGACTGTGGAGGAGAGAGGTTAGAGCTGCAGTAGATTTGTAAGTCACTTGCATAGAGATTGTAGTTCTAGCCATGGAAGGGAATGAGTTCTCCAAAGAGTGGGTGTAGATGGAGGTTAAAGGGTACTCAGAAATGAGACCTGAGGGACCACCACAGTTAGAGGGTAGGAGGCAGAGGAGGAGCTGGTGAAAATATTGTAAAGGACTGGCCAGAGAGGTAGGAGGAAAATCAGGAGAGGACATAGTGAAGGCAAAGTTAGGTAATGTTACCAGGATAAGGGGGTGGTCCACAGTTTTTAAGGCAGCTGAGAAATTGAGAAGGATTAGGGTTGAGTGGAGGCAAGAAGGAGATCATTGGTGAACTTAGGCAGGGCAGTGTCTGTGGAGTGAATGGGGAAAACCAGATGGCGAGTGTCATAGAGAAAACTGGAGGAGAAGAAGTAGAGAAAGTAGGTATAAACAATTTGTTTGGGTTTTTTAAAAGGAATGATTGGAGGGAGATGGGTTGGTTACTGGAAGGTGTCACAAGGACAAGGGAGGGTATTTTAGTTCCCTCTTTAAGTCCCCTTCATGGACAGGGAACATGTCTACCAACTCTCTTGTATCCTTCCAAGCACTTAGCGTAGTGCTCTACACACAGTAAGTGCTGGCTATATGGTCATGTCTGATTGCAGAGTGGAATGAGCTTTTGGACAATTAGTGGTTGGAGATGGTGGTCATGGAGGAGGCAGGTTTTTAATAAGATGTAAAGGGATGGAGTGGAAGACATAGGTGTGGGAGGGTAGGTTTTGAAAGAGGAGGTTTATCTCCTCTTGAGAGATAGCATGTAAGATTGAGAGAGCTGATGGGGTAGCAGGAGGAGACTGCGGCTCGGCTGGGGAGATTTGGGGCCCCCAGAAAGGGATGAGAAATGGAAGAACTAGTGATTAAGACTGAAAACAAGCAAAGGGAAGCCAGATGAGTATTCAAGCTGTGATATTTATTGAGCACTCACTATGCGTAGAGCACTGTACTAAGTGCTTGGGAGAGTACAACAGAGTTGATAAACAGGTAAACATGTTCCCTGCCCATTAGGACCTTTCAGTCAGAGTGGAGTACTGTATCTGGAATCAGGATGAGATAGCATTTTTGAATTTTTTACAGTTTGTCAGACCAAACGTTCTTTATGTCCAAAAAAAATGTTCTCTTGCCATTTCCTCTTTCCCTGCCTTCAGTTGACATGGAGAACAACTTATCATCCTTAACCCCCAAGAAACCTTTCACATATTTTAAGATATCAGTGTCAATCTTTGGTCTCTTTTCTCCAGGCTAAGCAACCCTAATTCCTTTAACCTTTTCTCAAAAGACACATTCTCCATCCTTTTCATCATTTTTTAACATTCTTCTCTGAATCCTCTCCAGTTTGGGACCCTTTTCACATTTAGAACCAAGTGGCGCTTCTACTGAATCCCTGAATTTGTCTTTTAAGACTTTTGCCTCACTGTTTTGTGAGACAGTTGCCCTTCTGTGCCAGGATGGGCCCAGGAAAGAGGAAGACTTTTCGAACTAACAGGGCTCCCAGAAGCAGCATGGCTCAGTGGAAAGAACATGGGCTTGGGAGTCAGAGCTCATGGGTTCGAATCCTGATCCGCCAATTGTCAGCTGTGTGACTTTGGGCAAGTCACTTAACTTCTCTGTGCCTCAGTTACCTCATCTGCAAAATGAGGATTTAGACTGTGAGCCCCACGTGGGACAACCTGATCACCTTATATCCTCCCCAGAGCTTAGTACAGTGTTTTGCACATAGTAAGCACTTAACAAATGCCATTATTATTATTATTATTATTATTATTAAATAGCTGCTACTTTAAACCTGACAGTTTGCCAGCCAGATTCCTATGGTGACAAATCAAGCCCCTTCCTTGATTTTAAGTTTTTTCTCCTTTTTCTTTCAAAAGTATCAAGTGCCAATACACTATAAATGGCCCATGACCTGAGGGCATCTCTCTCGAGAAATGACCCACTCATTTTTCCAAACTTGTATAACAGTTCAGATTCTTTTCAAGCTGCCTTTCATTTGGTTTGGCTGGCTAACAGCCTGCTTGTTTAGGAGCATTAATATTCCAATACATGAAAAATAATTTATCTTTAAAAAAAAAATTCCAGAGACTGGTGCTCCTCTACTGTCAATACTTGAAGTCAAAAGGGACATAAAGGAGAGCATTCAGCTATTGTACAGCAGCATAGGCAATTTAACTATAGAAACTAACATGGTGAATTAAAGCTTGTATCATTCAAAAAGAGATGAATACATCTGAAACTGAAGTACATTGTCAACTACCTCCTCTTGCTTCAGGCACTGATGCCATGATTAGCTATGCAAGAAGCTACCTGCTATTTTCGAATTATATGAAGTCACCTCAGGGTATCTACAAGCTTCTCACGCACAAGATACTGACTTTTTTTCTTCTTCTTGGCTTAGAGTACAGTTGTTGCTACATCCAAGTACGTACTATATCTTAGATTGTTATTGCACAAGCTGTCATTAAGGTAGCTTGCCTATTCTCACAGAAGAATTAGTCTGCAAACAATAAGGTTTTGTTCCAAATACCCCCAATGATTAAAAGACCTCTAGCAATTTTTCAGGTAGTAACTACTCCTCTGAAAGATTAAGGAACCCAAGATTTAATTTCTAAGGAGGATTTTTGTAATAACAGGGAAGGTTTTAAAAAATAAAAATTGCAGTCAATCTTAAAATAGTAACTTAATTTATAGGAACAAAAGAATAGCTCACATGATAGGTATCTAACAAAGGTAGCTGCCAGTTTACATAGTATTACAGGTAGTTCGGAGTTCAACGTGTTTCTACCTGAAGTACATAGATTTTGTTTTGATACTATTTTTTTTTTCAGATGAAAATGTAATGATGAAAAGGAGGGACTGATATTTTCATTTTGAAAATCCAGTCATAATACATACAGATGTTCTAAAAATGTCCCCATGTAGAACCTATTTATGAATTTCATGACCAACCTTTGTATTTCAGATGTATTCATCTCTACGGAAGGGAATAATGATCCTCCTCAAAGTGAACTGGGTTCCAGACGAAGCTGTGGTTTCTTTATCTGGATAAGGAAAAGGTTTATTCGTTAGTGGCATTAGTAGTTACCAGGAGGAATAGGAGGAGCAACAGTAGTAGTAACAGTAAAAGGAGCAGTAGTACTAATAGTAGTAGTAATAGTCTCTATTTGTTGCTGAATTGTAATTTCCAAGTGCTTAGTACAGTGCTCTGCACACAGTAAGTGCTCAATACATACGATTGAATGAATGAATAAATGAATAGTAGAAGTAGTAGTAGTTGTAGTAGTGACAGCAGAAGCTGCATTTATTGAGTGCTCACTTGGTCTTATTCCCTCTACTCAGTGCTTGGGAAATACAGAATAACAAAATGGTATATTCCATAAATTCAAGGAGAGGCAAACATACAAGGATTCACAACTGGAGAGCATAAAAATAAATGAGGCAGACATATACACTTGAGAGCTGGGGAGAATTTCAATCAATTTATAAGTGCTAGAGTTGGCTCAGGGGACAGGATAACTAATTGGAGAAAACTTATTGGAGGGCGTGGAATTTAAGGAAGGATTGGAATATGAGCAGCTCCATGGTCTGTAGGTTGGAAGGAAGGAGCTAAACTTGGGGGAAAGGACATGAACGAGGGGGTGGAGCTGAGGGATTTGAAAGCGAGGTATGGCTGGAAGGTTGGTTTGAAAGGAACAAACGTAGAGAGTTGGGGAGTACCAGGGAAGCAAGCAGGTTGGTAAATAATAATAATAATAATTATGGTATTTATTAAGCTCTTACTATGTGGGAGCCCATTGCTGGGTAGGGACCGTCTCTATATGTTGCCAATTTGTACTTCCCAAGCTCTTTGTACAGTGCTCTGCACACAGTAAGCGTTCAAGAAATATGATTGAATGAATGAATGGATGTGCCCGGTACTGTACTAAGCACTAGAAAAGTGGGACCAGATGATGGAGAGTACAGTCATTCACTTTTCATCAATCAATCAGTCAATCATATCTATTGAGTGCTTAATGTCTGTGGAATACCGTTCTAAGCACTTGGGGGCATACCAATTTACCAGATTTGGAAGACTCATTCTCTGCTCACAAGGTTCTTACAGTCTCTTTGGATTGACAGGAATTGAGAAGATAATACCTCTAGCGGTTCCCTGTCTTAAAACTTCCTTGAGTTAGAAATTCCATAGTTAAATAAAAAACAGCCATTCTACCACACTTGCCCCATTATTATCCTTCTCCCAACACCCAACATAAATCCTGTATCATTAAAGAAAGACCCTTTTTCTATTTCAACCCAACTCTCTGTTCCTTACCTCACCCTCACGCTGTCAATGAATACAGTCAACAAATCACTTTTCCAATGTCCGCGTGCATTGCCTAAAAGGCAAATATTTTCAGGGGCCTTAGCAAGACTTCCTTTTCTACCCATGCAATTATCAACATGCAATTTTATTTTTCCAGGTGCAGAAACTGCTCGTGAAACTATTGTAGCCAGAAGTGGCTAATCCCATCTTCAAAAGGAGAGATTTCTGCCTACTGACAGAGTGAACCTACATAGGCACATTTCCAAAGGGGCTCTTAATTTGCCATTTCTGAGTAGTCACATTTAGACTCAGACATGTCTGCATGAGCCAAGTAATTTTCAACTGTACTGTGATTTTTGGCCTGGAATCTCTTGTCCCCTCCAGCCCCTAACTCTCTCCCTATTGCTTGTATGCATGACAAGCAACAAAACAGAGAGGGAAATACTTTAGGCCAAAAAAGTATAGCAGTTTTTGAAAAGCCCCTCCCAAAATCATCAGGATTGATTTTGCAGGCTGGAAGCACTTATTCTCACTCGAGATCCTTTGGGTTCTCAGGGTGCCCGTAGATTAATCCTGGGATCACCCCTCTCATGAGAATTTATGGTGGAAATGTTCCCGCA
The DNA here is from genome assembly GCF_015852505.1 of Tachyglossus aculeatus. Classification (NCBI taxonomy): domain Eukaryota; kingdom Metazoa; phylum Chordata; class Mammalia; order Monotremata; family Tachyglossidae; genus Tachyglossus; species Tachyglossus aculeatus. The sequence goes on along the minus strand of NC_052067.1, from coordinate 126,269,978 downwards.
ATCCTGGAACATTTGAGAAATTGGCAAATTCTGGCTACTTTCATCCTGTCCCTGGAAGGCTAACGTGTAGACAAAGATCCAAGAATCTTCAACCCACCCTCCTCACCCGCAAGATTCTCCAGGGCGAGGGAAAGTATCTTCAGAATGTCCACTATGATGTCATGAGACCCCAGATCCTCAGTCAGACATGGCATAGATTGGGAATTCACAATAGCAGACCATTGCACAGTGTACAGGCTAACAAAGAAGTCTTTTAGCAGAAAAATGTACTCTCAATATATCAGAATTCAGTAGGCACTGAACTACTTCTTTGGAGAAATTCAATTCTGCTCATGAAACCCTGACAAGCGGCAAGCTGTATGCACAGCTTAGTCTCTAACGAAAAGTGTATTTGTTCTGGGGCAGACACAGCCTAAGCCAGAGAATTTGGGATGTTTATGGAGTATTTGGTGATATGTTTGTAAGAATAATAAATCAAAATAAATGTCCTAATATTTTTGGTCTTTATGGTATTTTCCAAATTACTTCTTCCCCTTGTTTAAAATTTTTTATCCAAGTTAAGGTTTGATGCAGTTACATGCTGAAAAAAGGACACTTCTAAAATCACTGAAAGTTTTTCATGTGGTGTTTCTTGATGCACAAAAACGCAGAGCTCTATTAACCAATCAATCATGTTTTGACCACTTCCTGTATGCAGAACACTGTACTAAGAGCTTGGGAGAGTACAATATAGCTGAGTTGCTAGACATATTTCCTGCCCACAAGGAGCATATTGTCTAGAGGGGGATTTCAAGACATTTAAATCAATAACAGATATGTACATAAGTGCTGTGGGGCTGAGGGCGGGGGTAAATAAAGGGTACAAATCCAAGTGCAAGGGTAATGCAGAAAGAAGAGGGAGTAGGGGAAATGAGGGCTTAGTTGGAGAAGGTCTCTTGGAGTAGATGTGATTTTAATAAGATTTTGAAGGTGGGGATAGTGGTGTACTGTAGGATATGAAGCAGAGGGATTTCCAGGACAGAGGCAGGACAAAGGGACAATGGCAAGATTTAAGAGACTGAGGTGGAGTGAGCAAGTTGGCACTAGAGAAGTGAAGTGAGCATCCTGGGTTGTAGCAGGAAATCAGCGAGGAAAGATAGGAGGTGGCAAGGTGACAGTGATTTAAAGCCAGCGGTGAGGAGTTTCTGTCTGAGGGGAGGGGAATGGGCAAACACTGGAGGTCTGTGAGGAGTGGGGAAAAGTGGACTGAGCATTTTTTTAGAAAAACGATATGGGCAGTGGAGTGAAGTACGGAGTGGAGTAGGTAGGGACAAGAGGCAGAGAGGTCAGCAAGGAGACTAACGTAGTAGTCAAGGTGGGGTAGGATAATCCATCAGTCAATCAATGATATTTATTGAGCATTCATTCATTCAATTGCATTTATTGAGCACTTACTGTGTGCAGAGAACTGTACTAAGCGCTTGGGAAGTACAAGTTGGCAACATATAGAGATGGCCCCTACCAACAATGGGCTCACAGTCTAGAAGGGGGAGACAGACAAGAAAACAAAACATGTATACAGGTGTCAAGTGGACAGGAGCATTTATTGTGTGCAGAGCACTTTACTAAATGCTTGGGAGAGTACAATACAAAAGGGTTGGTAGCTATATTCCCTGTCCGTAGTGAGTCTAGAAGGGGGGAAAGACATCAATATGAATAAATAATTTACGGATATGTACATAAGTGTCGAGGGGGTGAAGGTGGGGTATGTACCAAACGCCCAAAGAGTGCAGATCCAAATGCCTCGGTGATGTAGAAAAGGCGAGGGAGTTAGAGAAAAGAGGACTTAAGTGGGAAAGGGCTCTTGGAGGAGATGTGATCTTAATAAGGCTTTGAAGGTGGGGAGAGCGGTGGTCTGGCGTATTCGGAGGGGGGAGGAATTCCAGACCAGTGTGAGGACATAGGAAAAGGGTTGGTGGTGGCAGACCAAGCTACCCTCGATGTCAGTTTTGAAGTCGACCCTTCTGGGTTCAAGATTCCCGAATCCTATCACATCCAAGACAATGGTAGAAATATGCACCTGCAAGATGAGGATTATGAAATCATGCAGTTTGCCATTCAGCAGAGCCTGTTGGAGTTCAATAGGAGACAACCCAGCCCACACCTTCTGCTCCTCTGTCGCTAACTGCCTCACTGTGCCTCATTCCTACCTGTCCCGCCGTCGACCCCAAGACCATGTCCACCCCTGGCCTGGAATGCCCTCCCTCTGCACATCTGCCAAGTTAGCTCTCCTCCTCCCTTCAAAGCCCTACTGAGAGCTCACCTCCTCCAGGAGGCCTTCCCAGACTGAGCCCCCTCCCCATCCCCCCCCGCCTTACCTCTTTCCCCTCCCCACAGCACCTGTTTATATGTTTGTACAGATTTATTACTCTATTTTACTTGTACATATTTACTATTCTATTTATTTTATTTTGCTAATATGTTTTGTTTTGTTGTCTGTCTTCCCCCTTCTAGACTGTGAGCCCGCTGTTGGGTAGGGACCGTCTCTATATGTTGCCGACTTGTGCTTCCCAAGCACTTAGTACAGTGCTCTGCGCATAGTAAGCGCTCAATAAATACGATTGAATGAATGAATGAATCAGGAGAGAGTGAGCGAGCTGGCACTAAAGGAGTGAAGTATGCAGGCAGAGCTCTAGTAGGAGATCAGTGAAGTAAGTGAGGAGGGGAGAAGCAGACTGAGTGCTTTAAAGCTGATGATAAGGGGTTTCTGTTTTATGCGGAGGTGGCTGGATAACCACTAGTGGTTCTTGAGGACTGGGAAAATGATCCAGGCAGCAGAATGAGATGTGGACTGGAGTTGAGAGAGACAGGAGACAGGTACGTTCTCAAGGAGGCAGATACAGTAGTCGATGTGGGTTAAGGTAAGTGCTTGGATCAGCAAAATAGCTATTGGGATGGAGAGAAAAGGGTGGATTTTAGAACGTGGACAGGATTGGGTAGCAGATGGAAAATGTGGGTAGAATGAGAGAGATGAGGTAGGGATAACACCAAGGTTACGGGCTTGTGAGACAGGGAGAATAGTGGTACTATCTATAGTGATAGGAAAGTCATGGGGAGGACAGGGTTTGGATGGGAAGATGAGGAGTTCTGTTTTGGACGTTTTGAAGAGTCAGTGGGACAGCCAAGAAGAGATGAAGTGTGGTCTAGTGGCGAGATTATGGGGCTGGGAGTTGAAAGGATCTGGGTTTTAATCCTGACTCTGCCACTTTTCTGCTGTGTGACCTTGGGCAAATCACTTCTCTGTGCTTCAGTTATCTCATCTGTAAAATGGTATTTAAGACCCTGAACCCCATATAGGACAGGAGACTGTGTCCAAACTGACTAGCGTGTATCTACCCCCAATGCCTGGCCATTAGTAAGTGCTTAATAAATAACATAAAAAAGATGTCCTGAAGTTAGGAGGAGATACAAGACTGAAGAGAAGGAGAAAGAGATATGGATAGGGCTAGGGATACAGATTTGATATAGATATAGATATAGATTTGGGAATCATCTGCATAGGGATGGCAGTTGAAACCATGGGTGCAAAAGAGCTCTCCAGGGAAGGGGTATAAATGGAAAATAGATAGGGACTCAGAACTGAGCCTTGAGGAATTCCCACAGTTAGAGTGTGGGAGGCAGAGGAGGAGCCTGAGGAGCAGTGGAAAAGTGCTTGGATCAATGAAGTAGCAATTTAGATGGAAAGGAAAGCTTGGATTTTGGAGATGTTGTGAAGGTTACTAAGACTGTGAGCCCTATGTGGACAGGGACTGTGTCCAACATGATTAACTTGTAACTGCCCCTTCACTTAGAACGGTGCTTGGCACATAGCAATTGCTTAACAAGTACCATAATTATTATTATTACCAGTCAACCTACACATCAGGCAAAAACTCCTCACCCTCGGCTTCAAGGCTCTCCATCACCTCGTCCCCTCCTACCTCACCTCCCTTATCTCCTTCTACAATCCAGCCCCACACCCTCCACTCCTCTGCTGCTAATCTCCTCACTGTGCCTTGTTCTCACCTGTCCCACCGTCGACCCCTGGCCCACGTCCTCCCCCTGGCCTGGAATGCCTTCCCTCTGCACATCTGCCAAGCTAGCTCTCTTCCTCCCTTCAAAGCCCTACTGAGAGCTCACCTCCTCCAGGAGGCCTTCCCAGACTGAGCCCCCTCCTTCTTCTCCCGCTCCTCCCCCTCCCCATCCCCCCGCCTTACCTCCTTCCCCTCCCCACAGCACCTGTATATATGTATATATGTTTGTATGTATTTATTACTCTATTTATTTATTTTACTTGTACATATTTATTCTATTTATTTTATTTTGTTAATATGCTTTTTTGTGTTGTCTGTCTCCCCCTTCTAGACTGTGAGCCCGCTGTTGGGTAGGGACCATCTCCATATGTTGTCAACTTGCACTTCCCAAGCGCTTAGTACAGTGCTCTGCACACAGTAAGCGCTCAATAAATACGATTGAATGAATGAATGAATACTATTAACATTATCATTAAGATTTAACTTACAGATTGAATATGTGGGTTGAATGGGAGTGCTGAGTCAAGGAAAATGTCAAGGTTATGGCCTTGTGAGAGAGTGGTATGGTGATGTTATCTACAGGGATGGGAAAGTTATGGGGAGGACCAGGTTTGGGTGGGAATATGAGGGGTTCTGTTTTGGACCTGTTACTCATTTTTCATTTTCTCATCATGCCTGATTGTAACTTGTCAGATGTAAATTATTCATTCCATAACAATGCAAAATGATATGGTAGATTTGATTAATTGAAACAAAATCTAGACCTAATAATTATCCAGGTGACTAATGATGAGGTGGGGTGAAGGATTCATGATAACTGAAGAAAATGAAAAGTCACTGCGGTTCATGCATACAAAAATGGACACCTACCTATCCTACAATCTCCAAATTTTGTTCTCTGGAAATTACATTTTGGCTTCAAGTCTCTCCATCACCTCGCCCGCCCCCCCCACCTCACCTCCCTTCTCTCCTTCTCCAGCCCACACCCTCCGCTCCTCTGCCACTAACCTCCTCACTGTGCCTCGTTCTCGCCTGTCGCGCCATCGACCCCCGGCCTACATCCATCCCCTAGTCTGGAATGCCCTCCCTCCACACATCTGCCAAACTAGCTCTCTTCCTCCCTTCAAAGTCTTACTGCGAGCTCACCTCCTCCAGGAGGCCTTCCCTGACTGAGCCACCCCTTTTTTCCTCTCCTCCTCCCCATCGCCTCCCCCCCGCCCTGCCCCCTTCCCCTCCCCATAGCACTTGTATATACTTGTACATATTTATTGCTCTAGGGACCATCTCTATATGTTGCCGACTTGTGCTTCCCAAGCACTTAGTACTGTGCTCTGCACACAGTAAGCACTCAATAGAAACAACTGAATGAATGAATAAATGAATTTGTACATATTTACTATATTTATTTTATTAATGATGTATACATAGCTATAATTCTATTTATTCTGATGGTACTGATGCCTGTCTACTTGCTTTGTTTTGTTGTCTTCTCTCCCCCTCCTAGACTGTTAGCCCGTTGTTCCCTTCCCCACAGCACCTGTATATATGTATATATGGTTGTACATATTTATTACTCTATTTATTTATTTATTTATTTATTTTACTTGTACATTTCTATCCTACTTATTTTATTTTGTTGGTATGTTTGGTTCTGTTCTCTGTCTCCCCCTTTTAGACTGTGAGCCCACTGTTGGGTAGGGACTGTCTCTATGTGATGCCGATTTGTACTTCCCAAGCGCTTAGTACAGTGCTCTGCACATAGTAAGCACTCAATAAATACGATTGATTGATTGATTGATTGATTGATTGATTGTTGGGTAGGGACCGTCTCTATATGTTGCCGACTTGTACTTCCCAAGCACTCAGTACAGTGCTCTGCACATAGCAAGCGCTCAATAAATATGACCAAATGAATGAATGAAAGCATTTATGAACACCCAACTAAATTAGTCAGATCATGAAGAGTGGATTAGTTGCAAAGGGGAATCAAAGCAATATATACCCAAATGTACTGGGTTACAAAGTGTTTATTACTCCTGGATGTGTGTTATCAAATAAAGTCTAAAATGAATTTCTCCAAACATACTCTCTGCTAAAAACCAGGAGCCAAAGGAATGGCTATTGGAAGGTATCCTTCGCACCAGTTAAGGACATCTTTCCTCCCCGTCAGCCTCTAATTTAAGATACCACTTTCCTTCTCCCAATTAAGTAGGTGTGGGTACTGGCCAAAGGAGGAGAAAGGGGCCATTAGGAGAGCATAACAAGCATAGCAAAATGGATCAAATATCTTTAATCCTGTGTTCTGGCCTTCAGATGATTTATAATTCTTATTTTCTTTTCTCTCTTTCCTTGTAAAGCCTGCCAAAGTAGACTTTAGCTCCCGCTTTGAAATGCACAAACACAGTATTATATCTTCCCCGGTGAATAAGCTGTGTGCCAGGTGACTGCAGTGATGGCCAAGTCCTGCTGCAAAGACAAATCTTCTAGCACTGAGGAAAGTATCCCAAGTACCCTCTTCCTGAAGACTATATTTTAGAAATTTACAGGTTGCATGAAGCTGGAGATGGCATTAGTCTGACTCACTGTGGCATTATCTATATTCTTGTTTTCCTCTTTTACCAGCATTTCCATCCCCTTATCAATTTGGGTTTAGCAGAGGGTGGAGAGAGAAATGGGCGAAGTTGGGAAAGAAAGCATGAAGCAGAATGGTAAGGAGGGTAAAGGAGAATGGAAGAGAGCAGAAAGGAAAGAAGAGAAAACCTCTGCCTACTATCAGACCCAGCCAATAATAATAATAATAATAATGGTATTCATTAAGTGCTTACTATATGCAAAGCACTGTTCTAAGTGCTGGGGAGGTTACAAGGTGATCAGGTTGTCCCACAGGGGGCTCACAGTCTTCATCCCCATTTGACAGATGAGGTAACTGAGGCAACAGAGAACTTAAGTGACTTGCCCAAAGTCTCACAGCTGTCAATTGGTGGAGCCGGGATTTGAACCCATGAGCTCTGACTCCAAAGCCCGTGCTCTTTCCACTGAGCCACGCTGCATTGTCTACCCCATTTTTTATTATTATTACCTATTATTATTATTATCAGCTTTGATATTTAAGTGCTTTATGTCCCAAGCACCATACTAAGTACTGTATCAGATCTGCACAGTCTCTGTGTCTTATGGGGCTCACAGATGGGAAACCTGAAGCACAGAGAAGTCAAGTGGCTTGTTCCAGGTCTCACAGCACCATTTAGTCTTAATCGTGTGGAATGCAAGTCATATTCATGTCATATACTCTTGCTGCCAGAGTGTATTGTTTTGAATTAGAACATTTTATTGCTGTTTGGAAATGAATTGTTGTGACCTAAGAAATTTCCAGACGGCTACAGATTATTCATATCCTTAAAAGGCTAGGGGACTATCCTTGAAATATAATTTCAGATGATTTACAGTGCTGCATTCTCTAAAGCCATGACAGAGCATAATTAAACAGCCCTCCTTAACTTAAAATAGAGACTCCATCCTCGAAGTTTAAACTAAAGAAACTTGAAGCCATAAATGTTGTCCATAGCTCACATTCTAACTGCCACGAATAGGGCTTTTATCACTTGGCAAACTAAGGAAATTTTACCTATTTTTGATTATTAGCTACTGATGTCCTTTGTCTAAAAAACGTCATCTACCTCAGATGACTTTTTAAGAGTTTCAATAACCAATGATGAAGCTTAATTGAAAATAATGGAAAAAAAAGAATATACGCCCCTTGGATACCTTTAATTCATTAATTCATTCAATCGTAATTATTGATTGCTTACTGTATCCAGAGCACTGTACGAATTGCTTGGGAGAGTACAATACAGCAATGAACAGACACATTCCCTACTCACAATGAGCTTGCCTTTCCCATCACAGATAGGCAGTATATCTAAGCAACAAAGTCAAGAACTGTACTTTTTTACAATAAAGTATTTTATGGAGTATGGCAGTGTAATTGTTTAATTTAGTTATTTGGGAAACTAATTACAAGCTGTATATATCAAAATCCATTTGGAGAATTTCTAGAACTTTTTGAGTGGCCTTAAAATCCCTGAGAGATTAAAAATGGAAATGAGAACTTTCGGCAACAATAAGCTGAATGGTTAGCCAATCAGGCATATGCTTTTAAACAGGGTAAGAGGCTAGTTGGTGATTCTGAAACAACATATTGATGAAAGCTGATAGCTTTGTCTAAAGGATCAAATGAATCACCTAAAATTCTTCTTTGATGAATCAAGGAGTTTCTCATGGTTAGAGATGCCAGAGAAACTGAACCAAGTCAAATCTGTACACGCCTAATAAAAATAAACACAAATTTAAATCCCAAAGCACTTGGAGAAAGTTATTCTTACAAAATATACATCTTTAAGACTAAAAATAATTGCCAGGCTAGTGGATTTTTCCTCAGCGATCACTTCTCCAATGCAGAATTGAGGAAAAAAAAGTGAAGACTTCCTTACTCCAATCTTTTTCTTTTTCCTTATTAAACACAGACAAACACACATGCGTACACAGACACACACACAGGCACACGTACATGAATGAAGTGAACTGAGTGAGAGTAAGTTCTGTTTTATATAGTCAGCCCTTTTCTTCTCTACTGTTGTGTCCCCTACCCACTCACCTCCACCCCCAACTGAAGTCACAAACTTAGGGAACACCAATTAGTCACACCTAGGAATGCCAACCATTCATTTGAGCACAAGAGTAAACTTGGGGGCTGGGCATCAGAAGTGGGCACCATATTGAGAAGCTGAGTGGAAAAAAACGGGAGACAGAAGAATAGGTGGGAAAAGGAAAACAAAATAAAAAGAGAAAGAGGACACCAGAAAGAGGTGTTGGGATGGGAGGGGATGGTGAGGGTTCCATTGTAGTTTTTCTCACCCTCACCAGACTCCGGGGCTTGTTAAAGAAACTTCTGGTCAAACATCCCAAAGTAGGGAAGAAGTGTGGCCCAGTGGAAAGAATTCAGGTCCAGGAATCAGGAGAGCTGGGTTCTAATCCCGGCTCCACCACTTACCTGCTGGGTGACCTTGAGCAAGTCACTCAACTTCTCTGTGCCTTAATTTTCTCCTTTGTCCAATGGGAATTCAATATATTCTCCCTCCTACTTAAACTGTGAACCCATATGGGACAACAATCATGTCTGACTGCTAAGCCAGTGCTTAGCACAGTGCTTGGAACAAAGTAAGTCCTAAGAAATACAACAATTATTATTATTGTTATTGTCCTGTAAGGACAAGACGAGGTGTTTGGGCTCTCAGCCCCTGCAATGATGTTCCCAGAGGAGTGACATAGGCCCGGAACTGCTTCCCGACTCCAGAACCAGACTCAAGAAGCAGCACGGCTTAGTGGAAAGAGCACGGGCTTGAGAGTCAGAGGTCATGGGTTCAAATCCCAGCTCCACTAGTTGCCAGCTGTATGACTTTGGGCAAATCACTTAACTTCTCTGTGCCTCAGTTACCTCATCTGTAAAATGGGGGTTAAGACTATGAGCCCCACGTGGGATAACCTGATCACCTTGTGTCCTCCCAGCACTTAGAACAGTGCTTTGCACAGAGTAAGCACTTAACAAATGCCATTATTATTATTGTTAACCAGGAAGAACTGCCAAGACCGTGGGGTCCTACAGAGAAAATGTCACTGCAGAGCTGCACAAGAAAGATCACTCTCTTTCTTAGCCTCATAGGGCCATGAAGAGGAAGTCAAAGATATCTCCTGCCTGGCCCCAAAGCCCAGTAAGGGTGAGAAAAACTGCAGGGACAGGAGTGGTGGCAGCGATGGAGGTGGTAATAGTGGTGGTCATGCTTGCAGCCTACTGGCAAAGGCAAGAATAAAGGTCAAAGTGTTGGCTCCATTTTTAGTTTCTTTCTGGCTCCAAGGAGAAGAGTGAACTAGATGGGCTGGCTGCAATTGCCTACTCTGCCTAAAAGCTATAAGAGTAGTTAATGCCTCTGTTCTATCCATATCAGTCCCATGGAGGCTATGCCCTCTTGTCCCTAAGCAGTCAGACCCTGTGTTTCCACCATCAGGGAGATATCAGGGAGATAGAGAAGCAGCGTGGCTTAGTGGAAGGAGCATGGCCTTGGGAGTCAGAGGTCATGGGTTGTAATCCCGGCTCTGCCACTTGTCAGCTGTGTGACATTGGGCAAGTCACTTAACATCTCTGTGCCTGTTACCTCATCCGTAAAATGGGGGTGAAGACTGTGAGCCCCACGTGGGACAATCTGATAACCTTGTATCTACCCCAGAGCTTACTTAGAACAGTGCTTGGTACATAGTAAGAGCTTAACAAATGCTATTATTATTATTATTATTATATCCTCAGGGTTTCCACCCTGTAGGGCCCAGGAAAGGCAGTTCTGTCATATTGGTGACCTCAACAACTTCCACTTCTGCTGATAGCAAGCAGAAAACCCGGAATTTTCTACTGCAGTTTATCCAGGTAGCTAAAGTAGCTAGCTAACAAATCAATTTCAAACTTCTTTAGCCACATAAAGAAATGTAAAGTTGTAAAGTTGTAACTAGTAACATAACCATAGATTCACACCTAGATCATACTCTCTTACATTTTACTGAGTGCAATAAACCAGTCCTCAGCCTGCAACTGGGTTTCTTTCGGCAACTCCTCATTTAGTAATCTAGTTTAATATTGTAAGTATGAAATTCATTCATTCAATCATATTTATTGAGCACTTACTGTGTGCAGAGCACTGTACTAAGTGCTTGCGGGAGTACAATGTAACAATAAACAGTCACATTCCCAGCCCACAGTGAACTTACATGCCGGTCAAGCTGAGATGGATTAATAGGGTTATAGGGTAATTATTCTCATTGTGAACTAAAACCCTTTTATTTGGTGAAGTCCTCCAAGATGATTGGATATCTGCTGTAGTATCTTGCTACTTCATCTATTGTCTAAGTGTTTTAAGCTATGTTGGAGGCCAAGGAGCAGAGAGTACAAAGGCTCACCTTCAGCCCTTCCCTCGGCGTCCTCTCTGTCCCTTTTGTGAGAGGTGCTGACAGCAACATAGACAGGACCCTCCTTAGGAGCCAGGTGAGCCCAAATCCCACACTTCCTGGAGCCGCCTCTCTGTCCCTCTTCCAACACAACCTACTCACATGGGCATAATCAGGAGGAGATGAGTGTGGTGGGAGAAGTAAACTGATTTTGACATCTCAAAAAACATTCTCTGTTTCTCTATGTCTTTGTGGCCCACTCTGATTTCACTGCATCAGAAGAGTGGCAGAACTTCAAGTCAATTAAATCCCATCTGGAAGAACCAATCAGAGATTGCAGCTCAAGAGCATGCCATAAATCAACCTCTTCTACTGGGTGGGAGAAAATTGGTTGTGGATGCCTATAATCCCAACCAATTTAGCACACCTGTATCATGTACCACCCAACCCTTCTGCTCTGAACTACAAGGACCTGCCATGAAGCAGCGTGGCTCAATGGAAAAGAGCATGGTATTTGGAGTCAGAGGTTGTGGATTCAAATCCCGGCTCCGCCACTTGTCAGCTGGGTGACTTTGGGCAAGTCACTTCACTTCTCTGGGCCTCAGTTCCCTCATCTGTAAAATGGGGATTAAGACTGTGAGCCCCCCGTGGGACAACCTGGTCACCTTGCAACCTCCCCAGCGCTTAGAACAGTGCTTTGCACATAGTAAGCGCTTAATAAATGCCATTATTATTATGATGGAGAAAGATATGCCCCCACTCTCCAGCACACACAGACACAAGCACACACATATACTACTGAGACTCCCATCAGCCCCTTCTCCACTAATCAAAGGAGGTGGGTGATGAAGCAGTAGATATATAAGGCATTCTCAACTTTTAGAAGATGGGGAAGGGTATGGCTGTCTTTGTGACATTGACTGCTGAAGGGACTGTGGCTATTGGACTCTGAACAGCAGGGAGCCTGCATCTGTTCCTCTGATTCTATTGTCTGATCCTGCCTATTGTTCATCTCTTCATGCTTGATTGTTTTGTTCTTTTTGTGCTTTCATTATTTCATCCTTGTGTCTGTTGCCTATCCCCTCTCCCATTTCTTAATTTTAGATTGTGCGCATCTTAAGGGCTAGGGACCTGTGCATTTTTCCCAGTGCTTAGTACAGTGCTCTGTATACAGTAAGCACTTAATCAATAAATCCATTGATACTGTTCTTTGGCTATATGAGTAAAGGTGAAAACTAGCTAGCTTATTGCAGTTGGTGGGAGAGGTATGACTATCTACTCTTGGATCTGGTTTCAGTTGTGTGCTCCTGAAGGAGGGAGCTTGTGGCCCTCAGGGAACAGCTACAGTCTCCATAGGGAACTGGCAGAACAGGAGGATTTTGAAGAGATAAAGAAATCACTGATGAATCTTATTACACAACTAACGAAGGAAAAATAATCACTGGGAAGGGACAAGCAGAAGGAAGAGAAGGGAAATCAACTGGTTAAGATATTTTGTATAATAATAATGATGGTATTTGTTAAGAGCTTACTATGTGCAAAGCACTGTTCTAAACACTGGGGAGGTTACAAGATGATCAGGTTGTCCCATGGGGGGCTCACAGTCTTAATCCCCATTTTCCAGATGAGGAAACTGAGGTACAGAGAAGTTAAGTGACTTGCCCAAAGTCACACAGCTGATAATTGGCAGAGCCAGGATTTGAACAGTCTGACCTCTGACTCCAAAGCCTGTACTCTTTCCACTGAGCCATGCTGCTTCTCTACAAGCACTTAATATATTACCCTGCACACAGTCAGTGCCAAAATTAACCATTAGATGGGTCTATCATCCAGGTGATGTCAGACTGTCTTCTTTCTTGTTCCCACAGGTTAGGCCTGGCAGGTCAGAGTAGTGGGAGATCACTAGAGATCAAAGCTAACCACGGGGTGATTTGCCTACTTGGAACAGGTAGTGGAATTTATGAGTCACATGGATAGCTTATTTGTGGGGTTTGGGATGAACTGGTCATTTTGATCTTTTCTTTTAAGAAAGACTTACAAAAGTGTAAATGGGAGGTTCTGTGAGCCGGAAGACTGAAGGTGAGGAACCTCTACGGTAGTGGTTTCTGAAATGTCCACCATTTCTTTAGCATGGTCCCAAAGGTAGGGTGAGCTCTAGCTGTTCAATTGCATGGATGAGTCATCTGAACCAAGCGGGGACGTTTAGATAAATTAGGGCCTGGGTGAAAGATGAAACCGTTTAGAAGGAATAAATTCTAGCTGACTCAAAATGGCACCAGTTTCTGGCACTAAAATTAAAAAGGGGATCAGTTACCTATAAACTGGGAGAAATCCAGGAAAGGCATAAATATCTGGGCCCCAGAGTGACTTAAAACCTGTGAGGATGTCTCTTCAGGGACATGGAAGAGTCTGGTGAAAATTAAAAGGATATTTGAGGTAAAGGTGTGGGCAATCAATCAATCTTATTTATTGAGCATTTAGTTTATGCAGAGCACCATACTAAACACTTGGGAGAGTACAATATGAACACATTGACAGTCTGAAGTATGGTAAAAAGAAAAGACAAATTATACAAATACTTCTTCAACAATCTTAGAAGCCTAAAATATACAAGGGGTGATTTGGAATGCTTGGCAACTATTCAAGACTTTGACATAATTGGCATCTCTAAGACTTGTTGAAGAATATTAAACAGTGGCACATAACACTGTCAAGTTATAAGCTGGCATGGATGGACAGGTAGAAGGTGGCACTGTCTGTGAAGAACAACATAAAAATATGAGTGACTCCCCTCACTCACATCTCCGGCTGGCTCTTATCATGCCTCCCAAATTACCCTTCAAACTACCTAATTGTCCCACCTCTATCCTTTTCATCCCTACTTCATTCCTCACTCTATTAAACAGACCACAGGCCTTTCCATACTCAAAACAACAGGATTTAGTTCAAAGAGCACAGTCAGAAGACCTGGGATCTGATCCTGAATCCGCCATACATCTGCTGTGTGACATTGGTCAAGTCATTTAAGACTGTGAGCCCCACGTGAGACATGGACTATGTGCAACCTGATTGGCTTTTACCAACCCCAATACCTGGAACATAGTAAGCGTTTAATAAATACCATTTTTAAAAAACAAACTCAAAGCCCACACAAAATCCCACCTCCTCCAACAAGCTTCCTGAGTTAATTCCCTGCATCCCAACACCTTGGAGGAGTAGTGTTGCCTAGTGGAAAGAACGCAGGTCTGAAGTCAGGAGACCTGGATTCTAATCCTTGCTCCAACATTTGTGTGCTGTGTGACCTTGGGCAACTCACTTAACTTCTCTGTAAAATAAGGATTGAATCCTTTTTCCTCCAACTTAGACTGTGAGCCCCCTGTTAGACAGTGCCATGTGTAATCTGATTCTTTTGGATCTACTTCAGCACTTAATACAGTTCCTGGCACATAGTAAGTGATTAACAAGTACTATTTAAAAAAAAAACACCTCTAAACTGATGTAAACTTATCAGCAATATTTAAAAGTCAATCAATCAATCAATCATCATCATCATCAGTTGTATTTATTGAGCGCTTACTATGTGCAGAGCACTGTACTAAGCGCTTGGGAAGTTCAAATTGGCAACATATAGGGACAGTCCCTACCCAACAGTGGGCTCACAGTCTAAAAGGGGGAGACAGAGAACAAAACCAAACATACTAACAAAATAAAATAAATAGAATAGATATGTACAAATAAATAAATAGAGTAATAAATATGTACAAACATATATACGTATATACAGGTGCTGTGGGGACGGGAAGGAGGTAAGATGGGGGGGATTTGTCTCTATTGCTTAATTGTACTTTCCAAAGCACTTAGTACAGTGCTCTGCACACAATAAGCGCTCAATAAATATGACTGAATGAATGAATTTATTGAATGCTGTTTGCAACTCTCCGCACAAGTGTTTGGGAAAATACAATACTACAGAGTTTATTCATTCAGTTGCATTTATTGAGCACTTACTCTGTGCAGAGGACTGTACTAAGCACTTGGGAGAGAACAATGCAACAATGAACAGACACATTCCCTGCCCACAAGGAGCTTAAAGTCTATGGGACGTAGCCCTTCTATTAACAGTACTTATGAATATTTTTCTTCAAATGTGCCTTTGAGTATTTCTTTGGATCACTCTGCAAACATTTTGACTATCTCACTTCCCCATTAGAGTGTGAGATCGGAAAGGAGTATGTCACTCCTTGTTTTATTTTTCCCAATGGCACATTTCACCCAGTAGATGCTCAATAAATGCTATTACAAGTGCTTCCTCTGGGGAGAAGCAGCGTGGCTCAGAGGACAGAGCACGGGCTTTAGAGTCAGAGGTCGTGGGTTCAAATTCCGGCTCTGTCAATTATCAGTTGTGTGACTTTGGGCAAATCACTTAACTTCTCTGTGCCTGTTACCTCATCTGTAAAATGTGGATGAAAACTGTGAGCCCCACGTGGGACAACCTGATCACCTTGTAACCTCCCCAGCACTTAGAACAGTGCTTTGCACACAGTAAGTGCTTAATAAATGCCATCATTATTATTCTAGTATCTGTAAAGTGCATACTATGTGCCAGACACTATACTAAGCTCTGGGGTGAAAACAAACAAATCGGGTTGGACACAGTTGCTGTCCCACATGTGGCTCACAGACTCAATCCCCATTTTACAGATGAGGTAACTGGGGCACAAAGAAGTGAAGTGACTTGCCCAAGATCACACAGCAGACAAGTGGTGAGGGCGCAATTAGAACCCATGACCTTCTGACTTCTAGGCTCATGCTCTATCCACTATGCCATGCTGCTTCTCATTCTCATGGGGATGGGCAACTACAATGATCAGGAGGATGGAGTAATCTGCATTCATTCATTCATTGAATCATATTTATTGAGCACCTACTGTGTGCAAAACACTATACTAAGTGCTTGGGGAACTACGATATAATGATAAACAGACACATTCTCTGCCCACAACAAGTTTATAATCTAGAGGAGTGAAACAAACATTGATAGACAAAAATAAATTACAGATATAATAATGATGGCATTTGTTAAGCACTTACTATGTGCGAAGCACTGTTCTAAGTGCTGGGGGGATACAAGGTGATCAGGTTGTCCCACATGGGCCTCACAGTCTTAATCCCCATTTTACAGATGAGGGAACTGAGGCTCAGAGAAGTTAAGTGACTTGCCCAAAGTCATACAGCTGACAAGTGGCGGAGCTGGGATTAGAACCCATGACCTCTGACTCCCAAGTCTGTGCTCTTTCCACTGAGCCACACTGCTTCTCTGATATGTACCTAACTGCATAGCTGAACTGGAAGGATTAACATTCTTCTTTTTTTCTGACATTTGTTAAGTGCTTGATGTGCCAGATACTATACTAAGCACTGGGGTAGATACAAAATAATCAGGTTGAACACATTTCATTTTCCACATAGCATTCACAGATCAAGAATCTGAGGCACAGAGAAGTTCAGTGACTTGTCCAAGGTTACCCAGTAGACAAGTGGCAGAGCCGGAATTAGAACCCAGGTCCTGTGACTTCCAAGCTTGTGCTCTTTCCACTAGGCCACACTGCTTCCCCTCTGTAGGAAAAGCTGAAGACTAAGAGGGGAAATGATTGAAGACTACCAAATTATGAAGGTTTTGAATAGGAAAAATATGAAATTGTCATTTTTGATGGGGGCATCCATTGAGGCTTGAATATCATAGTTTTTAGAGAAATAAAAGGAAACACTTCTCCCCAAACAGGTAATTCAATATCAATTATTAAAGGGAATTGTACAGGCAGAAAGTCTCAACAAGGAGTTGGGTAAATTTATAGATAAGCGGTCTGAAATACTTTGATGAAAGTATTGAAGATACCCAAGGGAACTGACAGCCTGTCAGCACTTAGGTACATATCTGTAATTCATTTATTGATATTAATGTCTGTTACCAACTTGTACTTCCCAAGCACTTAGTACAGTGCTCTGCACACAGTAAGCACTCAATAAATACGATTGAATGAATTAATTAATGACTGTAAGCTCACTGTGGGCAGGGAATGGGTCTGTTATATTGTACTTTCCCACCCACTTCATGTAGTGCTCTGTACACATTAAGCATTCAATAAATATGATTGACTGAAAGATGAATTCTCAAAACACTTGTTACAACTTACCAAATTTAAAGCAAAAGTAAGCACAGAATAAAGGTGAATTTTCGATGGGCTGATCATGAACCACCCAATGGGAATCCAGGTATGACAGTGAACCAAACCTCATTCGATGCTTTGGCACCAGGATCAGCACATCACCACTGGGAAATGTTTGTTCACCAGGAAGTCAGCAAAATGACCCAGTGGCCCTCAGAAGAATCTACACAACCTTAGTTGATTGCAAGTGTGGCAGCTCAGTCACTGGGTGTGCAGATTCCCATTTTAAGCCAGACTGGTTTTGCTATTATCATAAGAAATGTCTTCATTTTATACATTTGTTACATAACATAGTTTTTGATGATAAAGCAGCTGGCAGCAACTTTTTTAACCACACCTTGTCACGATTAAATTCCAAAGACCTTGATCTCGGATTTGTCATTTGTCTGCTCTCTGACCTTGGGCAAGTTACTTCACTTCTCCGTATGTCAGTTGCCTGATATTAAAATGGGGATAAATCCTTCCCCTTCCTACTTAGACTGTGCTCTCTGTGTGGGACAGGGACTATGTCCAACCTGATTATCCCGAATCTACCCCATCACTTAATAATCAATCATATTTATTGAGCACTTACTGTGTGCAGAGCACTGAACTAAGCTTTATTGAGATTACAATATAACAGTATAACAAACACATTCCCTAACCACAGTGAGCTTACAACCATTCATTCATTCATTCAATCGCATTTATTGAGTGCTAAATTTGTGCAGAGCACTATACTAAGAGCTTGGGAAAGTACAATTCAACAGTAAACAGTGAGATTCCCTGTCCACGAGAGCTAACTGTCTAGAGTTGGGGAAAGAGACATCAACACAAATAAATAAAATTACAGATATATTCATAAGGGCTTGGAGGCTGGGAAGGGGGAAGAACAAAGGTGACGCCGAAGGGAGCTGGAGATGAAGAAAAGTGGGGCTTAGTCTGGGAAGGCCTCTTGGTGGAGGTGTGCTTTCAATAAGGCTTTGAAGGGGGGGAAGTGGTTGTCTATTGGATTAGAGGAGGGAGGGTGTTCCAAGCCAGAGGCAGGATGTGGGCTAGGGGTCGGTGACAAGACAGGTGAAACTGAGGCCAGTGAGAAGTTTAGCAGTATAGGCTGGGTTGTAGAAGGAGAGAAGCGAGGTGAGCTAGGAGGGGACAAGGTGATGGAGTGCTTTAAAGCCAATGGAGAGTAGTTTTTGTTTGATACAGAGGTAGATGGGCAACAACTGGAGTTTTGTGAGGAGCGGAGTGATGTGTCCAGAATGTTTCTGTAGAAAAATGATCTGGGCAGTGCAGTGAAGTATGGACTGGGGTGGGGAGAGACAGGAGTCTGGGAGGTCAGCAAAGAGGCTGATGTAGTAATCCAGGCGAGATGGGATGGGATGGGATGGGATTGTATTAACATGATAGAAGTTTGGATTGAGAGGAAAGAGTGGATTTTAGCAATGTTGTGAAGATGGGACCGACAGGATTCAGTGACAGATTGAATATGTGCGTTGAAGGATAGAGACGAGTCAAGGATAATGTCAAGGCTATGGGTTTGTGAGACAGGAAGGATGGTGGTTCTGTCTACAGCTATAGGAAAGTCATGGGAAGGAAAGGGTTTGGGTGAGAATATAAGGAGCTTATTTTGGACATGTTAAATTAGAGGTGACAGGAGGACATCCAAGTAGAGATGTCTTGAAGGCAGGGGAATTTAGAGGGGGAGACAGATATTAATTACAATAAATAGAGAAGCAGCGTGGCTTAGTGGAAAGAACACAGGCTTGGGAGTCAGAGGTCATGGGTTCTAATCCTGACTCCTCCACTTATCAGCTCTGTGACCTTGGGCAAGTCACTTAACTTCTCTGTGCCTCAGTTACCTCATCTATAAAATGGGAATGAAGACTGTGAGCCCCACGTGGGACAACCTGATTACCTTGCATCTACCCCAGCACTTATAAAAGTGCTTGGCACATAGTAAATGCTTAACAAATACCAACATTATTATTATTATTATTATAAATCTCATATATGTAAATAAGTGTAAATAAGTGCTTTAGGGCTGGAAGGGGGGATGAATAAAGGGAGCAAGTCAGGATGACACAGAAGAGAATGGAAGAAAAAGAATGGAAGGCTTAGTACAGTGCTTGACTCGTAGTAACAATAATAATAATAATAATAATAACCCTATGATGCTACGCAAAGGCATATTTACCAACATCCCCCAGCCTGAGCCAGTGATTGTTAAAGAGCAACAGATTGACGAGTATTATCACTCTCTCCAAACCTCCCATTTTGATAATAATAATGGTATTTGTTAAGTGCTTACTATGTGCCAAGCACTGTTCTAAGCACTGGAGTAGATTAAAAGTAATGAAGTTGTCCCACGAGGGGCTTACAGTCTAATCCCCATTTTACAGATGAGGTAAAGGAGGCACAGAGAAGTTAAGTGAGTAGCCCAAAGTCACACAGCTGATAAGTGGAGGAGCTGGGATTAGAACCCTCAATCTCTGAATCCCAAACCCATGCTCTTTCCACTAAACCACCTTGGATGCCTCAGGCAATTCTAGTCTGTAAATTCCCTCTACACTGTTAAGCTCCTTGTGGGCAGGATTGGTGTCTACGTACTCTAGTATATTGTACTCTACCGAGCGCTTAGTATAGTGATCTGCACACAGTGATTGCTCTGTAAATACCATTGATTAATTGATTGCCTAGTTGCCAAAATCAAATTCATACCTGAGGGCAAACATCTTGACAACGGCCTCCCCAGACATCACCGTGACCCAGAATTCAAACAGTGTGAATATGTGAATAATAATATTAATAATATATATTATTATCCATCCTTTATTCATCCCCCTCCCAGCCCCATGGCACTTAAGTACGTATCTGTAATGTAGTTATTTATATTAATGTCTGTCTCCCCTTATAGACTGTAAGGCTATTGTGGACAGGAAATTGCCCACAGTAAGCACTCAATAAATACAATAAATACAGTTGACTGACTGACGTATGAAAACTCCAAGGTTTTCCTATATCATTGGGCAAAATGCCTTACCACACTCCTCCTAGGGTAAAGAGTAATCCTGGGTCTTTTTATCCAAGTCTGAGTGGATCTCAAGGGGGTTCCTTTCATCCATGCTACCCCTAGATCCGGGGACAGAAGTGATCTAAAAAAGCACTTCCTCTCCAGCCCCTTCCCGAAGAGAGAGTCCTGAAGGGCACTGAGGGAATTCTGTGCTCTTCATCCTGACCCTGAAACTCTTTCCCTTAGACTGATGAGGTTCAAACAGCACAGAGATGAGCATCATGCAAATCCTGAGATGGAAAGATAAACCCAATAATTAGGAAGATTTAGTCTCATCCTTTCTGGGGCACTCTGTGGATTTTACTTGCCTGTTTTGGTTCTTTTTCATTTTATCTTGTTTTGATAAATAAGTATGCTCTTGGGCAGAACTGAATTTATGATTGATACGATGCCTTTCATATGGAAATAGCTAAATTATAAAACTGGTAGAATCTATCCATCACTTGAAAACTGGATCAGCGTTCAAACCCTATCCATTTCCTAGCAACCTAATTCTTTTGTAGTGCCTTGATTAACTTTTATTGGGTTAAAACATTTATTCATTTTTAAAAGCACATGGCTCATAACCTTAAAAATTCTGCTATTGAATCTGACACACTAATTAATTAAAAATAAGCTCATAAATGGATACAGTATCTTTCTCCCAAGAATTTCGAGCAATTTGGTAAGCACCCTCTCTCATTTAATTGGAGTATGCACTTTGTTCTCCAAATCATCCATACCTGGCACCCAGACAAAAACATGAGACTACAAATAAATCTTCATTTCATCACAATGTATAGATGCATGTACTGAAAAAGGGATGGGTTTCATGATACAACCAAGACTTAACATAATAGGAAGAGAGGCATTAAAGGTAATACTGTATATTGAAAAAAAGCTGCAAATAGTAAGTGGTCAGTATGGCCCAATGGAAAGAATATGGGCCCAGGAGTC
Source organism: Tachyglossus aculeatus (assembly GCF_015852505.1). Lineage (NCBI taxonomy): Eukaryota > Metazoa > Chordata > Mammalia > Monotremata > Tachyglossidae > Tachyglossus > Tachyglossus aculeatus. Next base: position 126,248,721 of record NC_052067.1, on the reverse strand, counting down.
AAATAATAATAATAATGATTATGGCTTTTGTTAAGCCCTTACTATGTGTCAAGCACTGTTCTCAGCGTTGAGGAGTATACAAGGTGATCAGGTTATCCCACGTAGGGTTCACAGTCTTAATCCCCATTTTACAGATGAGGTAACTGAGGCACAGAGAAATTAAGTGATTTACCCAAAATCACACAGCTGAAAATTGGTGGAACCAGGATTTGAACCCATGACCTCTGACTCTCAAGCCCGTGCTCTTTACACTGAGCCACGCTGCTTCTCTAAGGACCTGGGTTCTAATCCCAGCTCTACCACTTGCTCACTGTGAGCCTGTGGGCAATCACTTAACTTCTCTGTGCCTCAGTTTCCTCAACTGTGAAATGGAGAGTCAATCCACCTCCCTCCCACTTAGACAGTGAGCTCCATGTGGGGCGGAGACTGTGTCCAACCTGATTTTCTTGTATCTGCCGCAGTGCTTAGAGCAATGTTTGAAACACAGACTGTAAACTTGTTACAGACAGGCAACACATCTGCTAATTCTATCGTCTCATACTCCCCCAAGCACTTAGTACAGTGTGCTGCACATAGTAAGCACTCATAAATACGATTGATTTATTGATAGTAAGCATCTAACAAATACCATAAAAAGTTGCTTAATCTCACTTTCTGTAAGCGTGTGTTAAAATATCTGCTCTTCTTCTCTGTTGTGTACATAGCTTTACATTCTACCATTTTACCTATCTGTAATTTATTTTAATGTTTGTCTCCCTCACTGAACTGTAGGCTCACTGTGGGCAAGGAATGTGTCTACCTACTCTGCTGTAGTGTACTCTCCCAAATGCTTAGTACAGTACCTTGCACAGCAGGGAGAGTGAGGAAACCAGATGAAAATAAAGATATATGGAAAACTCCTGCTTCAGCCCCCACATTGATCTCCCTGACATTTTTTAAGGCATCTGTTAAGCTATTACTATGCACCAGGCAATGTACTAAGTGCTAGGGTAGATACAGAATAATTGGGCTGGATGCTCCCTGGTCCACATGGGGATGACGGTCTTAATCCCCATTTTACAGATGAGGTGACTGAGGCACAGAGAAATTAAGTGATTTGTCTAAAATCATTTATTCATTCATTCATTCAATTGTATTTATTGAGCGCTTATTGTGTGCAGAGCACTGATCACACGGCAGACAAGAGGTGGAGCTGGGACTGGAACCCAGGTCCTTCTGACATCCAGGCCCATGCTCTGGAAGTCACATTTCACACTGCTACCAGATAATTTTTTTAAAAAAATGGTAAGTCCCCATCTCCACACTAATCTTGAACATCTCGTTGTTGCTTCTTAACCTCCGCATCAAACAGAAACTCCTTACTATCAGTTTTAAAGCAATCAGCTTACCCCCTTCTATCTTACCCTCTGATTTCCTCTTACAACCCGGTCCTCACATTTCACTCCTCTAACACCAACCTAATCACTTTACCTCAATTTCATCTGTCCCATCGCTGACCCCTTGTCTATCTCCTCCCTCTAGCCTGAAAATTTATTCCCCTCCATACGTGACAAATCACAGTTCTTCCCACCTTCAAAGTCATATTAAAATTACATCTCCTCCGAGGGGCCTTCCTTGACTAAGCCCTCATTTCATCATCATCATCATCAATCGTATTTATTGAGCACTTACTATGTGCAGAGCACTGTACTACGCGCTTGGGAAGTACAAATTGGCAACATATAGAGACAGTCCCTACCCAACAGTGGGCTCACAGTCTAAAAGGGGACTAAACCCCATTCTGGGGTTTCACAGTCTAAAAATTTCCCTACTCCATCTCCCTTCTGTGTCCCCTATGCATTTGGATCTGAAACCTAAGTATTTTTTATGGCATCCGTTAAGCATTTATTATAAGCCCAGCACAGTTCTAATTGCTAGGGTACATCAAACAGTCAATCCTATTTACTGAGTACTTACTGTATGCAGAGTACTGTAGTAATCTCTTGGGAGAGTGCAATATAACAGAATTGGTAAACGTGTTCCCAGCCCTTAAAGAGGAAGTTTATCAGGTACGACTCAAAGTTTAAATTGGAGAAGAGACTGTAAACTCACTGCGGAAAGTGAATGTGTAATTTAGATTTTTATGTTGTACTCTCCAAAGCACTTAGTTCAGTGCTTTGCGCACGGTAAGTGCTCAATAATTACAGTTGGCTGATTGAGGATTTAATGCCCATTTTATAGGTGAGGTAACTGAAGCACAAAGAAGTTAAGTGATTTGCCCAAACACTCAGGCACACCTTCTCCTCATTCATTATCCTGTATTTCCCTAGGAAACTTATGTTCATATCATTATCCTCTATTGCTTCCCCCTACCATTAATTCATTTTATCGTTTGACTACTCTTATAGTTAATCAGCTCCTTGAGGACAGGGATCATACCTCCTATTAGGATCTACAAAGTTCTTAGAACAATGCTTCCCAGAGAGAAAGTGTTCATTAAATACTACTAATTGATTGACTAGGAAGCAGCATAACCTTTTGGAAAGAGCACGGCCCGGGAATTCGAGGACCTCGGTTCTAATGCTGGCTCCACCACTTACCTTCTTTGTGACCTTCGGCAAGTCACTAAACATCTCTGGGCCTCAGTTCCCTTATCTGCAGAATGGGGTTTCAATATTTGTGCTTCCCCCCTACTTAGAATTTGAACCCCATATGGGACTTGATTATCTTGTATCTACCCCAGCACTTGGTACCATGCTTGATTAATAGTAAGTACTTAGTAAATACCACAATTATTATTATTATTATCATCATTATTATTACTGATTGATTAGGTGGACAAAGAGAACGTAGGTAGAGTTTTGTTCTATTAGTGCAGTATCCTAAGAGTGAAAGGCTACAAAGTTTACTTCAGGCTGCTTGGATATTTGGGTTCTAGAATTAACTGGGTATCCATGCATATCCTGTTCTTTTTAGAGAAATTGTCGATTGAGAACTAAGGCATAATGTCAACCCTGGGATCACAGTCTGAGAAGAAAGCAGCATGGCTCAATGGAAAAGAGCACGGGCTTTGGAGTCAGACATCATGGGTTGAAATCCTGGCTCTGCCAGTTGTCAGCTGTGTGACTTTAGGCAAGTCACTTAACTTCTCTGTGCCTCAATTACCTCATCTGCAAAATGGGGATGAAGACTGTGAGCTCCACGGGGGACAACCTGATCACCTTGTAACCTCCCCAGTGCTTTGCACATAGTAAACGCTTAATAAATGCCATTAAAAAAAAGATGCCTGTTTGGTTTGGGTTTTTTTTTTTTTTTTCAGAAAAGAACCACAGTGGATAAATTTTTCACCTCATTTTTTAATCTGACAATCTACAAGCAACCTTCCCTTCAGTTCCTTGACTTGGTTGTTTGAAAGTACTAATAGGGAAACCCTATATTTTAAAAGTTAAAACACGCTTGCATTTTAATCATTCAATCAATGGAATTTTTGTAGCGCTTATTGCATTTGGAACTTTGCACTCAGTGCTTGGGAGAGTAGAGTACAAAAGAGTAGGTGTAGACAACCCCTGCCCACAAGGAGCTTAAAGACTGGAGGGGGAAACAGACATAAAATAAATTACAGAGGGAAATGTTTGTTGTGGGCAGGGCACGAGTCTACTAACTCTGCTATAGTACACTCCCCCAAGTGCCTAGTATACTGTTCTGTAGACAGTAAGTGCTCAATAAACATGACTGATTTATTGCTATGAGCCTGGAGAAAGGGTGCTTAAGTACATTGGTGCTTAAGGGAACAAACCTATGTGCATGGGGGCTGCAGAAGGGATGGCTAAAATAAAGAAGTGAGGGCTTAGGCAGGGTAGGCCTCTTGGAGGAAAATATTCATTCATTCATTCAATCGTATTTATTGAGTGCTTACTGTGTGCAGAGCACTATACTAAGCGCTTGGGAAGTACAAGTCGGCAACATATATAGAGACAGTCCCTACCCAACAATGGGCTCACAGTCTAGAAGGGGGAGACAGACAACAATGCAAAACATGGAGACAGGTGTCAAAATCGTCAGAACAAATAGAATTATAGCTATAATGTACATCATTAACAAAATAAATAAAATAGTAAATATGTACAAGTGAAATAAATAGAGTAATAAATCTGTACAAATATATATAAGTGCTGTGGGGACGGGAAGGAGGTAGGGTAGGGGGGTTGAGGAGGAGGAGAGGAAAAAGGGGGCTCAGTCTGGGAAGGCCTCCTGGAGGAGGTGAGCTCTCAGTAGGGCTTTGAAGGGAGGAAGAGAGCTAGTTTGGTGGATGTGTGGAGGGAGGGCATTCCAGGCCAGGGGGAGGACTCGGGCCGGGGGTCAACGGTGGGACAGGCGAGAATGAGGTACAGTGAGGAGGTTAGCAGCAGAGGAGAAGAGGATGCAGGCTGGGCTGTAGAAAGAGAGAAGGGAGGTGAGGTAGGAGGGGGTGAGGTGATGGAGAACCTTGAAGCCTACAGTAAGGAGTTTTTTCTTGATTCGTAGGTTGACAGGCAGCAACTGGAAATTTTTGAGGAGTGGAGTAACATGCCCAGAGTGTTTCTGTACAAAGATAATCTGGGTAGCAGAGTGAAGTATAGACTGAAGCAGGGAGTATATTAGAGAGTTGAAGGTGGGGAGAGTGGTGGTCTGTCGGCTATTAATAGGGGTAAGGAGTTCCAGGACAGAGGGAGGACATGGACAAGGTGATGACAGCGAGTGAGATAAGACAGAGAAACAGTGAGAAAATTGGTGTTAGAGGAGCAAAGTGTGCAGGTTGGGTTGTAGTAGAAATCCAGTTACTGCTTTTATTAATCATGAAGCAGCCAGATAGTGGCACTTATTGCTGATGGCAAAACAACCACAAGAAACAGGGGAGAGGAAAGATTCTTGGGGTTTTGAGTCCCCAGAGAAAGCAGCAGTGAAGAGTCCACTCTGACTATCTCTCAATATACAGCAATCTCATTTCAATCAAGGAAAGTTGTTATGAAGAATGGGTGTGGTGGGCTCACAAGATTGAGCCTGAATTTTACTGATGTATTCAGACACATCGCATCTATGCACTAATTCTAAAATAATCAAGGTAAAATAAACAAAATGACACCCCTAAAGTACACAGACAAGACGATACAGGAAAAACCATGTATAATTGGATAATCCCTACCAGGATCATGCAGAGTATGAAATTATGAATCACAAAACATTGGTTTGCTATGGTTTCTCCTTTTCCTCTTTTGAAAAATAGCTTGTTTTTTCCTTCCATAGGGGAACATTGGAGTGTGGGTTTGGATGGATATTTACTGCTGCTGTGGGAAGATGAGAGAGATGCTGTTGCAAGTTTGTGTAGGTGGTAGTTTCCAGTGCTGGTTTATTAAATTGCCTGTTGAACCTGAGAAAACAAATACCAGTTTGTTTGTTTCATGGGATATGAAGCACAGAGAAGGGAGATGACCCTTTCCTGGATCCCGTCCATCCAATCAATTCCGCTCATTTTAGTCAGTTGGGAGAAGTTATTCACCGAATGTTCCTTTCCTTAAAACTCACGAATATCCCTTCTGGCTCTGTTGGAACCAGAAAAGACACACAAAATAGTAGAACTGGTGGAAACTGTAAGTATTATCTTTCCCAATCTCCTGTCTCAAAGCAGGAAAGCAATTACACCATCTAGGATGGATGATGGTCAACTTATTTCATAGATATCTCTAGGCTTATTATGGTAACAGTTAAGCACGTACTATGTGTGAAACACTGATCTATGCTCTGAGGTAGGTAAAAGTTAATTTGGTCAGACACAGTCCCCATCCCACATGATGTTCACAGTCTAAGTAGGAGGGAGAACTGTAAAATCCCTGTTTTAGTGTTGAGGAAACTGAGGCGTGGGGAAGTTAAATGACGTGCCCAAGGTCACACAGCAACCAATTAGCGGAGCCAGAATTAGAACCCAGATCCTCTGACTCCCAGGGCCATGTTCTTTCCAGTACGTCCATGGATTGGACACTCCATTATCTCCCTCGGTAGCCCTTTTGACTCTTGAAGACAGCTACTTTCACATCAAACAAGCCTTCTCCAAACTAAACCACTTCAACTACTTAAGACTTTTCTAATAATAATTAAAATAATAATAACAATAATAATTCCAGTATTTGGTATGCCACGTGCAAGCACTGAACTAAGCCCTGGGGTGGATACAAGATAATTATGTCAGACATGGTCTCTGTCCCACATGGGTTTCACCTGTCTACATGTTTTGTTTTCTTGTCTGTCTCCCCCTTCTAGACTGCAAGCCCATTTTTGGGTGGGGAACTGTCTCTATATGTTGCCAACTTGTACTTCCCAAGCACTTAGTACAGTGCTCTGCACACAGTAAGCGCTCAATAAATGACTGAATGAATGAATAAATGGGGTTCAGAATTTGAAGTCCTATATTTTCTGTCTTTATTCTTTCTCACTCTTCTCTAGACCTTCTCCGATTTCTCTCCACCCTCTGGTGACCAAAACTTGATTTCACATATCTGTGTGTCTTTCATACTCAGAGATAAAATTATTGAGGGTGAACTTGTCTCTACACGTCACTATGTCTTTAGATCTAAGTACAGACAACACTTCTCTCCACATTTGTCCTTGGAAAGATTGTTCCCTGCTGCTCAGAAGCATTTGCCAGCTATAATGCCTGTTTTTCTTTTGGAATCTGCCTCAGCCTCCTGATCTTGCCAAAGTCTCTAAAAAGGAGAGTGACCTCCTTTTCCTCACACCTAGGTGAGCAGCTTCCTTCATTAGTTTCTCAGCAGTTCCCTGCTAATCCACAATGACTGAGACAATGCTAAGGGTGTCATCAGCACTGAAAACATGGTTACGCTTACCATCATCCTCCCTGTTTCGTAAGCCACATCCTTGGCATTAGCCTCAATTCATCTCTCTTATTCAACCTTGCGTATTCAGTCAGTCACCAAATCTTGTCGAATCTACCTTTACAACATCTCTAGAATCCTCCCCTTTCCCTCCATATCCTCCCCTTTCCCTCCATCCAAATTGCTACCCCACTGGTCCAAGCACAGATTATGTCCATCTCTATTACTGCATTATCTTCATTCGTTCATTGGATCGTATTTATTGAGCAATTATTGTGTGCAGAGCACTTACGCACCTATCCTTCTATTATGTTGCTCCCCCTTTCTGTAAATTTAATTTGAATGTCTCTCTCCACCACAGGATTCTAAGCTCCTTCTTGGCAGCAATCATTTCTACCTACTTACTATACTGTACTCTCCCAAGAGTACACACATATTAAACACTCATTTTATTGATTGATTGGGTTGTGCCTTTTGGATTCTAAGCCTCATAAAAGCAACAACTCTGCTCTTCTAGCCACATTACCCCACTCCTTTTAATTTAATTTTATTTTTATAGTTATCCTTCATCATTTAGGATTTTTTTGCACTCTCGCTGATTTATCTATCCTTATGTTTTTGTCACCAGCTCCATTTCCCTCTTGAGAGCTACTTAAATCAGTCATATTTATTGAGCACTTACTGTGTGCAGAACACTGTACTAAGTGCTTGGGATAGTATAACAATAAATGGACACATCCCCTGGCCACAACGAGCTTACAGTTTTAAGGTGTAAGGCAGTGGTGGGTTTTGGAGCTTTATGAGTTTGCTTTTTTAATTAAAAAAACATATCAGGTACTAACAGCTGCTCAGTTCTTTAAAATGTAAAGGACCTGAGGAGCAGTGCGGTCTAGGGGAAAGAGCATGGACCTGGGAATCAGAGAACCTGGGTTCCAATCCTGGCTCTGCCACTTGTCTACTGTGTGGACCTTGGGCAAATTACTTAAATAATCTGTGACTCAGTTTCCTCAGCTGGGAAATGGAGATTCAATATCTGTTCTCTCTCATATTTATACTGAGAGCCCCATGTGGTACAGAGAATGTGTCCAACCTGATAAACTTGTATCTACTCCAATGCTTAGAAGAACGTTTGACTCAAAGCGAGGACTTAACAAATGCAATAATAACAGTAAGAGTTAAAGGGCATATGGCAATAAATGCCTGCAATTTTCAAGGGTTGCTAACACTGTTTTTACTTGTTTTATGTACTTGCAATCAGTTATTAGAGTGAAGTCCTTTTTTTTCCTTTTAGAGATTGAGGTTCAGAAAAAACTTCATGGCCATAGCCGAACAATGTTGCCTTCACTTCTAGTATGAGTACACAAGTAACTCTGGGTATCCCTATAGTTGTTGTTGTTGTTGTTGTTGTCTTATGCTTTCGAGTTGTGTCCAATCCATAGTTGTGTCCAACTTGTACTTCCCAAGAGCTTAGTACAGTGCTCTGCACACAGTAAGTGCTCAATAAATATGATTGATTGATTGATTGATTGATTGATAGCGATGCCATGGATACATCTCTCCCAGGACGCCCCGCCTCCATCTGCAATCATTCTGGTGGTGGATCCAGAGGTTTATCTTGGTAAAAATATGGAAGCGGTTTCCCATTTCTTCTTCTATGCAGAAACATGAGTCTCTGCCCTCGACTCTCTCCTATGCTGCTGCTGCCCAGCAAAGGGGAGTTTTGACTTGTAGCAGATTGCCTTCCACTCACTAGCCACTGCCCAAGCTAGGAATGAAATGGATATTCTTCTGCTTGACTCTCGTAGTAGAGACTGGAAGAGACTGGAAACTCTCCAGGTGCAACCCTGAGAAGTGATCCCTATAGAGGGTTCCCAAATGAGGTGCCTAGGGGTATACCAGTGACAGTGATGTCTGCCTCCTCCCTTCTAGATTGTAAACCTGTTGTGGGCAAGGATTGTCTCTCTTTATTGCTGAATTTTACTTTCCAAATGCTTAATACAGTGCTCTTCACACAGTAAGCGCTCAATAAATGTGATGCAGTGGATGAATGAATGAACAATAATAAGAAAGGGAGAAAGTATCATTATACTATATTAGGAAAGCTAATTATTATTAATATTATTATTATCATTACACCATTATTAAGGGAAGCAGTGTGGCTAAGTGGAAAGAGCACGGGCTTTGGAGTCAGAGGTCATGGGTTCAAATCCCGGCTCTGCCCATTGTCAGCTGTGTGACTTTGGGAAAGTCACTTAACTTCTCTGTGCCTCAGTTCCTTCATCTGTAAAATGAGGATAAAGACTGTGAGCCCACCATGGGACAACCTGATCACTTTGTACTCCAGTGCGTAGAACAGTGCTTTGCACGTGGTAAGCGCTTAATAAATGCCATTATTATTATTATTATTAGGGCAGGGGCTACTTTACTCCCACATCAGAAACTACCAGATTTTTAGTGCCTTGATCAGACAAGTTCTCAGCATTCACAAAATGTTTGAGTTTATGGAGATAGAGGGAAATGTTGGTAAGTGCCATAGAATGTGGCGAGGAGATATTTTGAGCTTGCATGGCCTAGTGAATAGAGCATGGGCCTAGGAGTCAGAAGGATGTGGGTTCAAATCCCAGCTCTGCACTCGTCTGCTGTGTGACCCTGGGCAAGTCACTTAACTTCTCTGTGCCTCAGTTACCTCATCTGTAAAATGAGGATTAAGACTGTGAGCCCATGTGGGACAGGGACTGTGTTCAACCTAATAATAACAATAATAATAATAATTGGCATTTATTAAGCGCTTACTATGTGCAAAGCACTGTTCTAAGCGCTGGGGAGGATACAGGGTGATCAGGTTGTCCCACGTGGGGCTCACAGTCTTAATCCCCATTTTACAGATGAGGTAACTGAGGCCCAGAGAAGTTAAGTGATTTGCCCAAGATCACACAGCAGACGTGGCGGAGTCGGGATTCGAACCCATGGCCTCTGACTCCAAAGCCGGTACTCTTTCCACTGAGCCACGCTGCTTAGCTTGGATCTACCCCAGTGCTTAGAACAGTGCTTGACACATAGTAAAGTGTTTAACAAATAGCATCATCATTATTATTATTATTATTATTATTATTATTATTATTATTGGCCAGGGACAATTTCTAATTGTCACCTATATTCTTTCTCAGTGCTTAGTGCATCAACTGTCACACAGTAAGCAAATAATAAATACTACTGCTACTATTACTGAAGAATTTCCTCCCATTTTGAATGTTTTGCCCTTTTTGATTTTTTACTAGCTTACCCCAATACCATGTCTGCTTTTTTAACAGCACTCCATTGGTAACAAATATTTGGCTTCACTCACCTATGACCTCTACACCTTTCTCTGTTACATGTCTGCTTTGCCAGTCTTTATTTATTATTGATTTCTATTTTGTTGTTGTTATTGTTTGTTGTTTACAGTATTTGTTCTAAGCACTGGAGTAGATACAAGCTAATCAGGTTGACCACAATCCTTGTCCCACAAGGGGCTCACAGTCTAAGGAGGAGGGAGAACAGGTATTTAATTCCCATTTTACAGATGAAGTAACTGAGGCACCGAGAAGTGACTTGCCCAAGGACACGCAACAAACAATTGGCAGAGGCGGGATTAGAACTTGGGTCCTCAAACTCCCAGACCCATACTCTTCCATCTAGGACACACTAGGACAATCTTAATGGCAGAACCTCAAGCGCCATCGTTCAATGTGTTCTGCCACCTGAACCTGGTTTTATGGGATTGGGCAAACAACTCCATGATTTTGCAAATCATGCGCCCCTCAAATTCTCTGCCTTGGCACTGAAGAGTTCCAATCTTCAATATTTTCAGGTTATTCTCACACAGAAATGATCCTCAACTTGAAATCTCTGTCTTCCCTGCCCTTCTCTGTCCTCTTCCAACTTTATTGTGGTCTAGTGACAAGGACATGAGACTAGGAATCAAGACTAGATGCACTGTTTTTACTGGACTGCTATGTTCTCTTGGGTAAATTACTTAAGCTCCCTGGGCCTCAGTTTCTCCATTTGTAACTTATCCGCACTGCCTCCTGCTTGGGGTGTGAGTCCTATATGGGGCAACTCCTCCCCATGTACTCAACCTGGTTACCCCTATATCTACCCCAGCTTTTAGCCCAGGGCATTGGCACAGAATAATGACCTAATAAATGAGTTCCTTTATGATCCACAGAAATCTGATAATTCTTTGATATTTTAAAAATGCTTCAAGCATAAATTGAATTCTCCCTCAGTTTCTCTTTAATTGCTTTGCTTAATGATAACAAAATGTGATGGAGAACCAGAGATGAGCCACAGTCCTGAGGCTTCCAAGATTTTTAGCAATGAATTGATTAAACGGCGGAGTAGTTTTGTTCAGTGCCACAGGTATTCTCTCTTTATAAAGAGTCATAGTTTCCCTCAGGTACGGGAATGCAACAAGCAAGTTAGAAGCAGAAGGGCAACACCTGAAGAAGAGCATGCAAGCTTTTTACATCTAAGGTGACGGCGGCATATGCCCAGTCTGTGCCATTATTTATATTAATGTCTTTCTCCCCTTCTAGACTGAAAGCTCATTGTGGGAAAGGAATTTATTGTTTATTGTTAAATTGCACACTCCCAAGAGCTCAGTACAGTGTTCCGCCTACAGTAAATGCTCAGTAAATATAATGGACTGACTGACATAGTGTCATGACCCAGAAGACAGTTAGTTGCCTCAGTAGCCTTGTCAACCTTTTGCCACCCTTGTTGGCCAGCTAATTTTCAGGATTCCTAGTGAGACTCCCTGTTGGGCATTCTTCAAGGTGGTACTTCAGCCACTGACCTTCCCCCCGGTGGCATAGCCTCAACAGGTAAGTGGACCTGAGAAGATAACCAAGGCTTCCTTATTCGCAGAATAGTATTCTATCCACCAGATCACTGCAGACCAAATGGTGATTAAAACATCTTACTTGTTAGGAGCCAATTACATTTTGAGCCCCATGTGGGACAAGGATAGTGCCTGACTTGATTCCCTTCTGTCTATCACAGGGCTTAGTATAGAGCTTGGCACACAGTAGGTTCTCAACAAATATTATTGTTATTATTATTTCTTTAAAATGAACCAATCCTTTATAGGATTTGCCACTGTATTTGCACTGACTTTTAATTATCCAAATTAAGTATAAATGAATATCAACACTGATGTTATATGAGGAAACTGAGGCACAGATAAGTTGTGTCTTGCCCAAGGTCACAAGTGGCAGAGTTGGAACTAGAACTTGGGTCTCCTGATTCCCAGTACCTGCTCTTTCCACTAGGCCATGATGCCACCCTTATGAATCATAGCTCATAAAAAACACATCCTCCTTCAATCAATAAAATTAATCAATGGTATTTATTGAGTGTTTTCTGTTTGCAGATCACTGAACTAAGCATTTGGAAGGATACATTACAACAAAGTTAATAGACACATTCCCTACTCATAATAATAATAATAATAATAATAATAATAATAATGGTATTTGTTAAGCACTTACTACGTGCAAAGCACTGTTCTAAGCACTGGGGTGAATAAAAAGTGATCAGGTTGTCCCACGGGGGGCTCACAGTTTTAATCCCCATTTTACAGATGAGGGAACTGAGGCACAGAGAAGTTAAGTGACTTGCCCAAAGTCACACAGCTGACAATTGGTAGAGCTGCGTGGCACAATGGAAAGAGCACGGGCTTTGGAGTCAGAGGTCATGGGTTCGAATCCCAGCTCCCCCACATGTCTGCTGTTTGACCTTGGGCAAGTCACTTAACTTCTCTGAGCCTCAGTTACCTCGTCTGTAAAATGGGGATTAAGACTGTGAGCCCCACGTGGGAAACTGATCACCTTGTATCCCCCCCCAGCGCTTAGAACAGTGCTTTGCACATAGTAAGCACTTTAAAATGCCATTATTATTATTATTATTATTTGAACCCCTGACCTCTGACTCCAAAGCCTGTGTTCTTTCCACTGAGCCATGCTGCTTCTTGAGCTTACAATCTAGAGGAGGGAAACAGGCATTAATATAAATAAGATGTGTACGTAAATGCTGCGGGGTTGAGGGTGGGGTGAATATCAAATGTTCAAAGGTCCACATGCATAGAAAATGCAGGTGGGAGAGGGAGCCAGGGAAAAGAAGGTTTAATTGGGGAAGTTATCTCGGAGGAGTTGTGTCCTTAATAATGCTCTGAAGGAGGGGAGGTTGATGATCTGCTGTATATGGAGGAGGAGGGAGTTCCGGGCTAGGGGGAGGATGTAGGAAAGGAAATGCTGGTGAAATAGACAAGATGGAGGCACGGTGACTAAGCTAGTACTAGAGAAGTGAGATATGAGGGCTGGGATGTATTGGGGATCAGTGAGGTGAGATAGGATGGGACGAGATGATTAAGTGTTTTAAGTTAGTGGTAAGGAATTTTTGTTTGATTCAGAGGTGGATGGCCATGCATTAAATGTTCCTGAGGAGTAGGGAGACATGCTTTGAACGGTTTTTTTTTTTAGAAAAATGATCCATGCAGCAGAGTGAGGTATCAAATAGAGTGGAGAGAGACCAGAGGCAGGAAGACCAGTAAAAAGGCAGATGAAGGGCGGATTTTAGCAGTGTTGTGGAGGTAGAAAAGATCGGATTCGGTGATAGACTGAATATGTGGGTGGAATGAGAGAGAGGAGTTGAGGATAATGCTAAGGTTAGGGGCTAGTGAGATAGGGAGGATAGTGGTATTGTCTACAGTGATGGGAAAGTGGTGGGGAAGACAGGGTTTGGACGGGAAGATAAGGATTTCAGTTTTGGAGATATTTAGTGTTGGCAGGATAGATAGAGGTATTCTGAAGGCAGGAGGAAATGTGAGGTTGCAAGGAAGGAAATAGGTCTGGGCTGGACATGTGGATTTGGGAATTATCCACATAGAAATGGTAGTTGAAGCCATGGGAATAAATGAGTTCTCTAAGGGAGTGGCTGTAGATGGAGAATAGAAGAAAACCTAGAACTGACTCTTGAGGGAGCTCCACTGTCAGAGGGTGGGAAACAAAGGAGGAGCCAGTGACAAAGAATGAGAAGAAATGGTCTGAGAGATAGGAGAACCAAGAGAGGAGAGTATCAGTAAAGCCAAAGTTGGATAAAGCTTAAAGGAGAAAGGTGGTTAAAGGCAGCTGAGGGGTCTATGAGGATTAGAGTAATAATAATAATAATTAATAATAATAATGGCATTTGTTAGGCGTTTACTATGTGCCACACACTGTTCTAAGTGCTGGGACACTTACAAGGTAATCAGGTTGTCCCATGTGGAGCTCACGGTCTTAATCCACATCTTACAGATGAGGTAACTGAGGCACAGAGAAGTTAAGTGAGTTGCCCAAAGTCACACAGCTGAAAAGTGGCAGAGTCAGGATTAGAACTCACAACCTCTGACTCCCAAGCCCGGGCTCTTTCCACTAAGCCACGCCACTTCTAATGGTAGAAGAGTAGAGTAGAGGCCATCAGAGTTTGTGAAAAGAAGGTCATCAGTTACCTTAGAGTGGGCTGTTTCCATGGAGTGAAGGGGCGGAAGCCAGATGGGAGGTGATCAAGGAAAGAACTGGAAGAGAGGAAGTGGAGACAGTGGGTATAGACAACTCTCTCAAGAAGTTTAGAGAGGAATGATAGGAGGGAGATGGGGTGATATCTGGAGAGAGTTGTGGGGTCAAGGGAGGGCGTTTTTTAGGATCGGGAGACATGAGCATGTTTATGAGCAGTGAACAGAAGCTGTTGGAAAGGTAACATTTGAAGATGGCGTTGAAGAAAGGAGGAGGGGAGGGTTTTTAAAAAGTATGAAGGAAGGGGTCAGAAGCACAAGTGAGAGGGTAGATTTAGAGAGGAGGTGAGAGATCTCTTCTGGAGTTACTGCAGGGATTATAGGGAGGGTCAAAGAGGGCAGAGGAGGAAGGGGTGATTGGAGAGGAGCAGGGGAGATTTTAGGGAGATGATGTCTGATGGTTTTAATTTTGTTGATGAAGACTGTGGCAAAGAACCTGCCTACCGACTCCTTTGTATTGTACACTCATCAAGTGCTTAGTACAGTGATCTGCACACAGTAGGGGTTCAGTAAATACCATTGATTGATTTCATTATTCCACACTGGAACTTCGAAGGTGTACAGACCAGTACAGCCATGTTAGCGATTGCCTTATAAACTTGAAACTTTAGCTAGCATAGCAGCCAACATATTGCAAAGACGATCACTTCTTCTAAGGTCAAATCTTCTCCATGAGCTCTTCCCTGACTAAGCCCTCTTCTTCCTGACTCACTGTCCCTCCTGCATCCTCTATGCACTGGATATGTGACCAGCGTGGCCCAATGGAAAGAGCATGGGCTTTGGAGCCAGAGGTCATGGGTTTAAATCCCGGCTCCGCCAATCGTCAGTTGTGTGACTTTAGGCAAGTCACTTCTCTGGGCCTCAGTTACCTCATCTGTAAAATGGGGATTAAGACTGTGAGCCCCCCGTGGGACAACCTGATCACCTTGTAACCTCCCCAGCACTTAGAACAGTGCTTTGCACATAGTAAGCACTTAATAAATGCCGTTATTATTATTATTCACTCCAACCCTACAGCCCTTACATATGAATCTTTAAATTATTATGTATTCTAAATTACTTATTTATTCAAATTAACATCTGTCTCCCCCTCTAGAATGTAAGCTCATTGTAGGCAGAACATGTCTGCAAATTCTGTTGTACTGTACTCTCTCAAACATTTAAAACAGTGCTCTGCACATACTAAAAGTGCAGTAAATGCCCTTGATCTTTGATCAAGACGCCTTTGGCATCAAGCTCCTAGAGAACAGAGAAACCTGTGCAGTTCTCTGGGTGACAATTTCTCAGCAACCCTATTGAAACCGAGGGTCCCAGCTACAAGAACCAGCATGAGTAGTGAATGAGCATTTAATAATGATTGTGGTAACTGTTAAGTGCTTACTATGTACCAGGCACTGTACTAAGCGCAGCAGTGGATACAAGCAAATTGGGTGGGTCATGGGCCTGTATCGCACGGGACTCACAGCCCCATTTTACAGATGAGGTAACTGAGGCACTGTGAAGTGAAGTGACTTGTTCAAGACCACGTAGCAGACAAGTGGCAGAGTTGGGGTTAGAACCCAAGACAATCTGACTCTCAGGCCAGTGCTCTATTCACCACGCCATGCTGCTTCTATGCTGCATTTCTCCGACCCAGGCTGTCGAGAAGCCGGATGAACTGCGGGCCCAACGAGGAGACATCATCAAGACTTGGTTTGATGAAAATGACTCAGGGATGAAAAAACCAGTAATAGCAAAGCAAGAAATGTTTTAACAACATCTTACAGATCCTTGTGATTATAACAAAAGAGAGGCCAATAAAAACCTTTGATGCGACATGCGGCTCAAACTGAGAAACTTGAGCTGGTGAGTTGCCAGAGTTGAAGAGATGCAAGAATATGCTGACCGCTGTCAAACTGAGGGCTTTTACTCATTTCTAAAGAAACTCTGAGGCCTTATGCACGGTTCCCCACCCACCACTCTCATCAAAAACAAAGAAAGAATTTTGCAGAGATGACAAGAACATACAATGATTCCCTGAATACGCCTTCTAGCACTGTGGAAGAAACCTGTCAAAGCACAGAAAAACAGCCAGAGTTTGAAGGCCTGGCCTGACATCAAACTTTAGGAGATGATACTGTTGCAGTTCAAAGGAAAGCCAGAGAAGAAAGGCAGCTGGAGTGGAGAATACTCCTGCAGAACTCTGCAAACCAGGAAGGGACTTAATGCTTGTGCATGTTCTCAAGCTTTTCCCCTATGTAGGAAAAACTGAATAAATGCCACAGGATTTCTACATTGCTGCCATAATCACCTTCTTGATAGAGAACTGCATTTATTGAACATCTACTACGTGCAAAACACCTTCCTAAACACATTGTAGAGTAAAACCGAATTGTCAAATATGATCTTTAGACTGTAAGCTCCTTGTGGTCAGGAAATGTGTCTACCAACTCTGTTGTACTCTCCCAAGCAAATAGTACAGTATCGTGTGCACAGTCAGCGCTCAATAAATACCACTGATGATGACGATGTCCCTGCCCTTAAGAAGCTTGTCTGTAGCAGGAGAGGCAGACATTAAACTAAATTATCAATAGGAGGAAACAAGATAAGGTAGAGATATGTATGTAAGTGATTAGGGATTGGGTGTGACTACCAAAAAGGGGTCAATGGTGATAGAGGTGAGAGTGAGGCATAGTGACTAGCTGGATATTAGAAAGTAATATTTGTGGGCTGGGTTGTAGCGGAGCAAGAATAGGTAATAGGGAAAGAGATGATTGAGTGCCTCAAATAATAATTGCAGAGCTTGTTAGCGCTTACTATGTGTCAAACACTGTAGTAATCTCTGGGGTTAGATAATCAGGTCCCACATGGGGCTCACAGTCTAAATAGGAAGAAGAACAAGTACTGAAACCCTATTTTGCAAGTGAAGCAACTGTAGCATAGAGAAGTAAAGCGACTTTCCCAGAAGTCACACAGCGAACAAGTGGACACACGCGAGACTGTAAGATCATTGTGGGCAGGGAATGTGTCTGTTTATCTGCATATTCATTGATTTAATCTTATTTATTGAGCATTTACTGTGTGCAGAGCACTGTACTAAGTGTTTGGGTGAGTACAGTGCTTTGCACATAGTAAGTGCTTAATAAATGCCATTATTATTATTATTATTATTCCAATGTAATAATAGATTAATCACAATTGGTAACAATTAAATGGACACAATAAGCATGCACAAACTCCAGAGACCTGAAAGAGGAGCGTGAGAAGCAGCGTGGCTCAGTGGAAAGAGCCTGGGCTTTGGAGTCAGAGGTCAGGGGTTCAAATCCCAGCTCCGCCAACTGTCAGCTGTGTGACTTTGGACAAGTCACTTAACTTCTCTATGCCTCAGTTACCTCATCTGTAAAATGGGGATTAAGACTGTGAGCCCCCCGTGGGACAACCTGATCACCTTGTAACCTCCCCGGTGCTTAGAACAGTGCTTTGCACATAGTAAGCGCTTAACAAATACCATCATTATTATTATTATCATTATTATTAAAGTATCTCCTCCCTCAGCCCCTGCCCCTTGGAGTTTAACTGGAGTCTTGTTCCCCTCAAGTTAGATTCAACTCTGCTTTAACCTTTTGTCCTCTTTTATTATCTCTCAAGGGAAGCAGAGGTGAAACAAATTCTCCATTGGGGTCCAAATTAAAGGGTCTTAATGTGCACTATTGACAATGAAAATTTGAATTTTCCATATGCAAATACTACCTAATTCCACAATGTGAAAGTGGCGTCCTTGTGAGCACTGACATCATAGTACTTCCCCACTCTGATGCTGTAGGCATACATTATGCAGGCTTGCCAATAAGCACACTGAGACCAAACAGGCTGGCTTTGTTAGAAGAAGGTCCCTGAATTTCTTAACCACATTCTAGCCAAAAAAAACCACTGTGAAACCCTCTTGAAGGTGGAACTGAGTAACCTGGCTCAATGGAAAAGTTACAATACCTGGACTTCCTGGGGTTCGGGAGAAGATATGGGTAGCTACTTGCGTCTTCCACCTTTCTTCCTCTTCCCTTAAAAGCCCCCCACCTTCCAAACTCCATCTGGCTGCTCAAAGGAGAAAAAGGGTGATATGCTCAGAAGAAGTGTGGCCTAAGGAGTCAGAAGGACTTGGGTTCTAACACTGGCTCCCCCACTTGTCCACTGTGTGACCTTGGGCAAATCATTTCATTTCTATGTGCTTTAGTTATCCCATCTATAAAATCTGGACTAAGACTGTGAGCCTCATGTGGGAGAGGGATCATATGTCCGTCGTGATTACCTTATGTCTACCCAGTGCTTATTACAGTGCCTAGGCACATAGTAAGAGCTTGACAAATGCTATTAGAAAAAAGTGAGCTGTGAGCTGTGTGACTTCGGGCAAGTCACTTAACTTCTCTGTGCCCCAGTTACATCATCTGTAAAATGGGGATTAAGACTGTGAGCCCCACGTGGGATAACCTGATCACCTTGTATCCTCCCCAGTGCTTAGAACAGTGCTTGGCAAATATTAAGCACTTAACAAATGCCATTATTATTATTATTATTATTGTTTCTTTTTCCTCATGCCCCTCTTGATGTCTGTTTGAAATAATTTTCTGCCTTCAAGCTCATCGTGGACTGGGAATGTTTCTAACAACTCTGCCATGTTGTCCTTCCCAAGCACTTGGCAGAGTGCTCTGCACAGAGTAAGTGCTCCATAAAGACCACGGATTGATTGCTTCTTTGGTGTGAGTTTTTCCAATTGCTAATATTACCTGGCTATTATGTTTCCTCTGGAACAGTCAGATGACCAAAACTGTAAGGAAAATATGCCTGCCTCCACCCGCTCCCATGCTAGAAAACCTCCATCCTTCTCCAACCCCAACTCTGCCCAAGCCTGGCCCTGGATCGTCCCATCCAGAAAGAGGCCAGACAGCACCAAAGTGGGAGCTGGCCATCCAGTCGACCAATGATCATCTTTCCTCCAACAGCAGTATTTATAGAGACCCACTCACTGATCAAAACAACCTAATGGGGGATTGAAAAGAATTCTCAAATGCCACCTGCATCTTGACAGAGTTATCCGATTAGCCAAAGAACATTAAGGGGACTTGATACAAGTACTTATCCAAAGAGTGGGGTATCATGTGAGATAAGGAGATGGTAAAAAAAAAAGCCTCAAACCAAACACTGCAATGCATGGCACACTCCTGCAAGAGGCCTTCCCTGACTAAGCCCTCCTTCTCCCCTTCCCTTCTGCATCGCCCTGACTTGCTCCCTTTATTCATCATCCCCTCCCAGCCCCACAGCACTTATGTACATATTTGTGATTTATTTACGTATTTACATTAATGTCTATCTCCCCCTCTAGACAGTAAGCTCGTTGTGGGCGGGGAATGTGGATGTTAGTGTTGTGTTATTGTTATACTCTACTCTCTCAAACACTTAGTACAGTGCTTTCCACATAGTAAGTGCTCAATAAATATGATCAAATGAATGAATGAACCGCAATCAACGTGGCTCAGTGGAAAGAGCACGGGCTTTGGAGTCAGAGTTCATGGGTTCTAATCCCGGCTCTGCCAATTGTCAGCTGTGTGACTTTGGGCAAGTCACTTAACTTCTCTGTGACTCAGTTACCTCATCTTTAAAATGGGGATTAAGATTGTGAGCCCCCCGTGGGATAACCTGATAATAATAATAATAATAATAATGGCATTTATTAAGTGCTTACCATGTGCAAAGCATTATTCTAAGCGCTGGGGGGATACAAGGTGATCAGGTTGTCCCACAGGGGGCTCATAGTCAATCCCCATTTTACAGATGAGGTAACTGAGGAACAGAGAAGTTAAGTGACTTGCCCAAAGTCACACAGCTGACAATTGGCGGAGCCGGCATTTGAACCCAGGACCACTGACTCCAAAGCTCGTGCTATTTCCACTGAGCCATGCTGCTTCAGCTTTTAAGCTCTTTGACAGTACGGATTGTGTCTGCTAAGTGTTCCTTAAAGGTTCACTGCTTCTAGTAAGCACTTAATTCATACCCCTTACTGATTGAATGAGGACATAAGGGGGTTTAGGCAGATGAGTGGTAGATATTGAAATACCCTGAGTTCCATCAGTTATAAAATATGGTGTCTTTAATAGACTGGGCATGAAGGTATTCAGTGGAGTGTTAATTGAAAAAAAAAGCATATTTGTAATTTCAAAATATTAGTTTCTAATTTTCCCCCAGCCTTTAGAAAGGATTCAAAAAGCTGTAGTCTCAGTTCAGATGATAGAAAAGGCACACATGCTTATTTTAAGTATAAAGAACATGGCCCATCCAGGAAAGGTGGCCCCATGACACTGTTTTCTATCAGTTGCTAAGGTCAAATGAAAGCAAACTATCACCCCCATAGGTAGCTTGAATCACTGTTTTCCAGGTCTGTGATATGATTATTATTATTAATAATAATAACAGTATTTGTTAAGCACTTACTATGTGCCAGGCACTGCTCTAAGTGTTACAGTAGATGCAAGCTGAACGCCTTGTAACCTCTCCAGTGCTTAGAACAGTGCTTTGCACATAGTAAGCACTTAATAATTGCCATCATTATTCATCAAGAAAGGTGCAATGCTTTCATATGGATCAAGAAATGGGGAGGCAAAACCTTTTGATGGCCTAAATCACTGCAAACCTTAAACATCGAAAAGCACAAGCGACAGCCTTGGTGTGTGCACAGTTTGGCCGGGATCAAAATATGGTTGGGGTCAGGAGTATTGCATTGGGATTTTTCACACACACACACACACACACACACACACACACACACACACACACACACGCACGCACGCACGCATGCACGCACGCACACACAGATGTATGAAGGTCAACTACATATATAGGTAGACATATAAGATTTGAAAGGCACGGATGATTCGATGAAGATGGTCTCATCTTTAATCGTCTAGCTTAATATTGCTTGAGCCCCTAGAACTATTGGGGATAGAGAGAAAGGAAAAGCAAGATTTTCAGCAAGTTGTAGTGGATAGAGCATAGACCTGGGAGTTAGAAGGTCATGGGTTCTAAAATCCCGGCTCTGCCACGTGTCTGCTGTGTGACCTTGGGCAAATCACTTCACTTCTCTGTGCTACAGTTACCTGATCTGTAAAATGGGGATTAAGACTCTGAACCCCCCATGAGACAGGGAATGTGACCAACCTGATTTGCTTATATCCACCGCAATGCTTAGTGCAGTGCCTGGCACATAGAAAGAGCTTAACAAATATCATAATTATTATTATTTCTGCAAGGTATCTAAGCTGCAACCCCAGCTGAAAGTCTTTCTCCTTTCATCAGCCTTACCTCACTTCACTGTTTGAGAGCAAGTATCCCCCAACTCACCCTCCCTACTCAAAAAGTTCTCTATATGCCTTCCCCAGGAATCCATGCGCTCTAGCCAGAGTTCACGCTCAATAAATGTCACTGACTGACTGTAAACAATCTGGACAAAAGGGCCAAAGGGGAGCACATGCCAAAGCATGCATCTTTAGTGGTCAGCACACAGTGAGCACTCAATAAATACAATTGACTGACTGATTAGAACCCAGGTTCTCTAACAGGCCTGTGCTCTTTCCACTAGGCCTCGTTGCTTCTCCTCCAATGGTGAGGAGCTTCTGCTCGATGCAGTAATGTGTGGGCGACCACTGGAGGTTTTTCAGAAGTGGGGAGACATCTGAAAAATTATTTTTCAGAAAAATGAGAGGGAAAGCAGAATGGAGTATGAACTGGAGCCGGGACAGGCTGGAGGCAGGGAGATCAGTGAGGAGACTGAGACAAGCGTTCTTTACATCTCCCTCTCCTTCATATCCAACAGTCCACCATTCTTCTCATCTTCAAAGCCCTACAAGAGTCTCATCTCCCAAGAGAGCACTTCCTGATTAATTCCTCCTCTCCCTACCGTATTTTCCCTCCCTACTCTGTCACCTATATGCTTAGTCTCAGCCTCTAAGCACAAACATACTCAGCCCACCCCTAGAGCACTTAAGTGCTAAACTTATTCATTCATTCAATCATATTTATTGAGCGTTTACTGTGTGGAGAACACTGTACTAAGCACTAGGGAAGTACTAGTTGGCAACATATAGAGACGGTCCCTACCCGACAACGGACTCACAGTCTAGAAGGGGAAGACAGACAATTCATGTCTTCCCCTCCTAGAAATTATTTTAATGTCTGTCTCCCCAAATTGATCGCAAGCTCCTTGAAGTTCGGAATAGTGTTTAATAACCCTATTGTACTGAGTGCTCAAGGCAACCATTTAATGAGATTGATTGATTGGTTAGCTTGGAGAGGGAAGGGTGGATTCTGGAAAAGTTGCAGGCAAAGGACCAACAGGATTTGGGCAAAAGACTAAGGTTTAAGGATTGTGAGGAGTCATGGATAATGCAGATTTTTACATTATGTTTCATAGGTCTTCCAAGAGCAGAAACATCATCAGCAGACCAGTAACAAATTTGGTCCAAGGTTACTCGTAAGGCTATTTCTTTCTTTCCCCATTACTTTTGGAGTTCACCAAGATAGTGTGATAAATCTATCTAGTCTGCTTCACCTATTCCATGTACCTTTCCTTGAGGACGCAGTGCAGAACACAGGATCTGCAGTCAGATTATGCTTCAGAACATTCTTCACCCCACCCTCAGTACCACAGCACTTATGTACATTTATAAAATATCTATTACAAATTATTTATTTGTATTAATGTCTGTCTCCCCCTCTAGACTATGAACTCCTTAATTATTGTGGTATTTGTTTAGCATTTACTATGTGCCAGGCTCTGTTGTAAGTGCTGGGGAAGATACAAGATAATAGGGTTGGACACAATCCCTGTACCACGTGAGACTCCCAGTCTTAATCCTTATTTTACAAATGAGGAACTGAGGCCCAGAGAAGTGAAGTGACTTACCCAAGGTCACACAACAGACAAGTGATGGAGCCAGGATTAAAACCCAGGTCCTTCTTACTCTTTCCACTAGGCCACACTGCTTCCCTTATGGGCAGGGAACATATCTGACAACTCTGTTGCATTGTACTCTCCCAAGAATTTACTATAGTGTTCTAAACACACAGTAAATGCTTAATAAGTATCATGGATCGATTGATTCACTAGGAAGCTTCTGATTTAGCAGATGACACATATGACTGAAAGCCCAGTCATCAAAAATCCAGTGTTTGTTGATGATTATTCTTGAGGGCCACACACCAGAAGGCATATGAAGAGGATTATGTTTCCCTGACATGTTGTGCAACAATATACACTGTCCCGAAACCAGAAGAAAACTAGAGTATTGTACTCACTAACATCTATTGTTTGTTGATGACTATGTTGAGGGCCACCAACCAGAATGCATAAACTGAGGATTATGAATCAGCTTCACTGACATACTATGCAACAGGACCCAGGTCCTAATCCTGGTTCCACCACATATCTGATGTGTGACCTTGGGCAAGACACTTAGCTTCTCTGTGCCTCAGTTACCCCATCTGTAAAGTGGATATTAAGACTGTGAGCCCTAGCGGGGACAGGGACTGTGTCTACCTTGTATCTACCCCAGGACTTAGTAAAATGCCTGGCATACAGTAAGTGCTTAACAAATACCACAAAACATAAAGGTATTATTATTCTTATCATTATTGTTAACATAAAACATACTCTCCTCTGAATTCAAGGAAGTGTGATTTTCATTACAGTGTCCCTGTCTAGACTTCAGAAGATAGATAAAATAGAAAATAGTATCAAGAAGCCTAACAAGCTTCCAAAGGACAAAATGTGGGGACAATTTTTCTGGTCAACCTGCCAAAGAGGATATGTCCATTTTCTAGATAAGTTTGATCCATGGTATCGGTAGTTGTCCTTTGCACAAATCCATAATTCATTTATTTATATTAATGTCTGTCTCCGCTTCTAGACTGTAAGCTCAGTGTGAGCAGGGAACAGGGAACAGACAACTGGGAACTCTGTTATATTGTACTCTCCCAAGTGCATAGTACAGTAAGTGCTCAATAAAATAAATATGATTGATTGATTGATTGCCTACTCCTGCCTACAAACCCTTATGTAACAATTAGGTCCTGGAACTCAATCACTGGTCCTAACTCAGATTCATTGGGCAGAACGTGTGAAAGGAATCATGAGAGGTAGGAATCCCAACAAGTTTTTGTATGTTATTCTGTATCACAATTCCCTTCCTGTCCATACAACGTGATTTGAGATGTCTCCAGGTACACACCTGGACTACAAGCTTCTTGTAGGCAGGATTGTGGCTACGAATTTTATTGTGTTATACTCTCCTAAACACTTGGTACACTGCTCTGCACACAGTAAAAGCTCAATAACTATGACTAATGGATTGATTGGTTGACTGAGCTATGGTTGACAGACTATCTCAGCATATAGACCAGCCACAACAGAGTAGTTTCTTTCCCTGAGTAGAGGCAAAATCAGAATGCCAAGAGGTAAATGAAAAACCAGAGATAGGCCCTGATATTTTTAACACATCGGAACAGCCAGAAATGATCTTTATTGAGCACTCATGGTGCTCAGTGCTTCATTCATTCGTTCAATTGCATTTATTGAGTGCTTACTGTGTGCAAAGCAATACAACAACAGACACATTCCCTGCCCACAGTGAGCTCACAGTCTAGAGAGGGAGACAGACATTAATATACATAAATAAATAATAATAACTGTGCTATTTGTTAAGTGCTTACTATGTTCCAGGAACTGTTCTAAGCACTGGGGTAGATGAAGATAATTGGGTTGGACACAGTCCCTGTCCCACATGGGGCTCATAGTCTTCATCCCCATTTTACAGATGAGGGAACTGAGGTACAGAGAAGTAAAGTGTGACCTGCCCAAGGTCACACAGCGGACAAGCGGAGATGGCCATGATATTGGATAGTTGGCTGATCATCGGACTTGTCAGACACCTATATCCTAATTGGTAGTAGCATTGTCTTTAAAGTTGGATATTTTTATATGGATAGAAGTCACTCAATTTATAGATGGCAGACAAGTGCCTTATCAGTCTAAGCTCCCTAGGTTTGAAATCCTTTTTTATTTTATAAATTTACAGGCATAGTAAAACCTGGCATTTCTTCTGGCTCAAATCATGTTTTCATGAAACACCTGGCAATAACGCCACAAACCATTATGCGTTCCTCGTGCCAGAAGTTCTGCAACAAGTAAAGACCTGAGGGATGTTAATCACTGGTCTCTCTGATCATTTCAGAAACTCCTTAGTCACATATTACTGGAGGTGACATTCCATGATTCTGTCTGAATCAGGCTTTCTGATAAGACTTAAGAATCAATCAATCAACGGTATTTACTGAGCGCTTACTGTGTACAGAGTCATTCATTCAATCGATCGTATTTATTGAGCGCTTACTGAGTCCTGTACTAAGAGCTGAGGCAGATACAAGATGATCAGGTTGGACACAGTCCCTGTCCCACATGGGGCGCACGGTCTTTATTCCCATTTTGTAGATGAGATAACTGAGGCACAGAGAAATTAAGTGATTTGCCCACGGTCAGATAGCAGACGAGTGGCGGAACTGGGATTAGAAGCTAGGTCCTCTGACCCTCAGCCCGTGCTCCTTCCACTAGGCAACAATGCTTCTCAAGTGTTTGGGAGAGGACAAAAGAGTTGGTAGACATGTTCCCTGCCCACCAGGAGCTTACAGTCTAGTCAGGGAGAGAGAATTTCCCCAATGCTTGACTGGAACATGTTCAGAATTTCAACCGCTGGTACAGTTTCACTGCAACTGATGGTTTTTTCTGTTGTAATCCAAATAAAATATATTTTGACATCTTTGGAAATTGTAATTCTACTGTTTTCTGTCATCATAAGTTCAATTTTTTCTTGAATACACAATTAATTCATGTAGCTAAGTAGTACTAAAAGTTTAGCTCTTCCTGTGGGCTGAGCACTGAACTGAGTGCAGAGAGACTACCCACGTGGGAATTATACATGATCTCTATCCCTTATGGTGCTCACTTTCAACCCAAGTCTCCATAGAAATGGAGCACTTGAGGTCTCTGGGAATTATCATTGTAGTTTGAAATGGCCTTCAGTAAAAGCAGCATGGCCTAGTGGATAGAACACGGGCTAAGGAGTCAGAAAGACCTGGGTACTAATCCCAGCTCTTCCACTTGTCTGCTGTGTGACCTTGGCCAAGTCACTTCACTTCTCTGTGCCTCAGTTCCCTCAGCTGTAAAATGGTGATTAAGACTGTGAGCTCCAAGTGGGACGGGAACCGTATCCAACCTCAGTAGCTTATTTCAATCCTAGTGCTTAATAGAGTGCTTAGTCCTTAACAAATACCATTAAAAAAACAGCAGTAGCAAGACTGTCCTCTCCTGGTCCCCCTCCTAGCTCTCTTCTAGTGGCTCATCCTCAGTGTTTTTCGCAGGCTTCTCTACCGTCTCTCACCCACTAGCTGTGGGAGTCACTCTAGGCTCAGTTCTGAATCTCCTCAATTCTCCATCTATACCCACTCCCTTGGAGAACCCATGCTTTCAACTACCATCAAGCAGCATGGCTCAGTGGAAAGAGCACAGGGTTTGGAGTCAGAGGTCATGGGTTCAAATCCCAGCTCCACCAATTGTCAGCTGTGTGACTTCGGGCAAGTCACTTATCTTCTCTGTGCCTCAGTTCCCTCATCTGTAAAATGGGGATTAAGACTGTAAGCACCCCGTGGGACAACCTGATCACCTTGTAACCTCCCCAGCACTTAGAACAGTGCTTTGTATGTAGTAAGTGCTTAATAAATGCCATCATCATCATCATTACCATCACTATAAATCTACCTCTCTAGCCCCAACCTCTCTCTCTGCAGTCTCTTATTTCCTCCTGCCTTCAAGATCTCTCTACTTGGATGTCCCACCAACATCTCAGACCTATCATGTCCAAAACAGAATTCCTCCTTTTCCCACCAAAACTCTCTCTTTCCCTCTACTTTTCCATCACTGAAAATAATACCACCTTCTTCCCTGCCTCACAAACTCTTTACCTTGGCATCATCAATCAATCACTGGTATTTATAATAATAATAATTATTATCATTATTATTTATCATTATTATTTAATAATAATAATAACAATAATAATAGCATTTGTTAAGCACTTACTATGTGCAAAGCACTGTTCTAAGTGCTGGGGAGGATACAAGGTGATCAGGTTGTCCCACGTGGGGCTCACAGTGTTAACCCCCATTTTACAGATGAGGGAACTGAGGCAAAGAGAAGTTAAGTGACTTACCCAAAGACACACAGCTGGCAAGTGGTGGAGCCAGGATTAGAACCCAAGACCTCTGACTCCAAAGCCCGAGCTCTTTCCACTGAGCCACGCTGCTTCTCGTTTATTTATTGAGCACTTATTATTATTATTATTTATTTATTCATTTATTGACCACTTACTGTGTGTAGCTTACTCTACTGAGCTCTTGGGAGAATAAAATACAACAGAGTTGGTAGAAAAGTTCCCTGATCACAAGGATCTTAAAGTCCAGAGGGGGAGATAAAATGCACTGCCTTTGACTCAGCTCTCTCATTCAACCTACATATTCATTCTGTCACATATCCTGTCAGTCCTACCTTCAGAGTCTCCCTAGAATCTTCCCCTTCTTTCCCAAACTGCTACCACACTGGTTCAAGCAATTGTAATATCCCACTTTGAATATGGCATCACCTGACTCCCTGTTTTGAGGCTCTCCTCACTCCAGTCTATATTTCAGTCTGCTTCCCGGATCATTTTTCTAAAAAATTGTCTGCACGCGTTTCCCACTTTCCAAAAACCACCAATGGCTGCCCATGCATTTCCACGAAGAACAGAAACTCCTCACTCTTGAAGGCAGGGACCATGTCTACAAACTCTATGGTATTGTTCTCTCCCAAGTATGATGCTCAGCATACAGTAACATAATAACATAATTTATTGACTGCCTGACTAATAATAGCAGCATTTATTGAGTACAGACTTGGTTCAGTGGACCAGGTGTTTAGGAAATACAAAATAATGAAACAACTTGTTCCCTGCCTGCAAGGAGCTTTCACTGTAATGCAGGAGACAACTAGAGTGGTTTACAACTAGAGTGGTTAAAATAAAGTAATCGCATATACATGAGTGATAAAGAGGGTATAAATAAGTTCATTAGTGCTAGAGTGAGCTGAAGGGATGATATGGAAAATCAATCAGAGAAGGTTTATTGGAAAAGGTGGGATTAAAGGAGGGATTGGAGCTTGGGGAGAGCTGTGGTCTGTCTGATTTGGGAAGGGAGGAGGTTCCAAGCCAGGAGAACAGAGTGAGAGAGGTTTGGAGATGGGAGAGAAAAGGGTGAGGTACACCTAGGGGACGTGAAGACCATGAGCTCTGAAGCAGCATGGTGTGGTGGATAGATCACTGGCTGGGGTCAGAAGGTCGTGGGTTCTAATCCCAGCTCTGCCACTTATCTGCTGTGTGACGTCAGACAAGTCACTTCACTAGTCTGTGCCTCAGTTTCCTCATCTGTAAAATGGCGATTGAGACTGTGAATCTATGTGCGACAGGAACTGTGTCCAACCTGATTTGCTTGTATCTACCCCAGCACTTAGCATGGTGCCTGGCACACAGTAAGAGCTTAACAAATATGAGAACTATTATTATTATTATGAGCTGGGGCACAGTAGGCAAAGGGACTCACTGATTATTTTGCTTGACAGGTGGCCATTAAACTTTCCATCAGCATAGCCATTCAGGTTCTGAGGTACAGCTTGATTATACTGAATATGCAACTTTTTGGAGGTGTGACTCTTTGGGCTTATGTGTCTCTGTTGGGCTCAGTTCATGGAAATGGCATCAAAGCAACACCAAAATGGTGTTTTAATGGCAATGACACCCTGAAGATATGCAATATTTTATTTTCCATAGGGCTGACACATTATTCATTTATATTAATGTCTGTCTCCCCCTTCTAGACTGTAAGCTCACTGTGGCCAGGGAATGTATCCATTTATTATTTATCAGCATGGCTTAGTGGAAAGAGCATGAGCTTGGGAGTCAGAGGTCATGGGTTCTAATCCCGGCCCCACCACTTGTCAGCTGTGTGACTTCAGACAAGTCACTTCGCTTCTCCATGCTTCAGTTACCTCATCTGTAATATGGGGATTAAGACTGTGGGCCCCACATGGGCCAACCTGATAACCTTGTACCTACCCCAGCATTTAGAACAGTGCTTGACACATAGTAAGCGCTTAACAAATACCATCATTATCATTATTATTATACTGTACTCTCCCAAGCCCTTATTACAGAGCTCTGCACACAGTAAATTCTCCATCAATATGAATAAATGAATGAACGAATGAACATTATCATCAGTGGTATTAATTGTCTGTCTCCCCCTCTAAACTGCAAACCTACTGTGGGCAAGGAACATGTCTGCCAACTCCATTGTCCGGTACTCTCCCAAATGCTTAATTCAGTGCTCTATACATAGTAAACGCTCAATAAATATGATGGATTGATTGATTTAGTGCTTACTGTGTGCAGGGCACTGTACCAACAACTTATTTATCTCATTTTTGTCTTCACAACATCCCTGAGAGGTAGAGGATTTCTCTGGCATCTATGCACTCTGGATAAGCACACAGAAGGATGAACAGCTGGGTTGCACCAGACACACCTGGATAGATGCTATAGTGATATTGGAACCCCTCCCAGATCTTCTGCCCCTGTACTGTACTGAATGTCCCCAGGGCACACTGAAGGAAGGCTAATAATCCTGTGCAAGGCTAAACAGAGGGAGCCAATCCCATTCCATGTGCTGGACAGGTCAACAGATGCTTCTTCCAGTTCATATCTCCTATTCTTCCTCCTGGGCCGATGGATGAATAGGGCAAATGAA
Source organism: Tachyglossus aculeatus (assembly GCF_015852505.1). NCBI lineage: Eukaryota > Metazoa > Chordata > Mammalia > Monotremata > Tachyglossidae > Tachyglossus > Tachyglossus aculeatus. Next base: position 126,218,376 of record NC_052067.1, on the reverse strand, counting down.
CATTCAATTGTATTTATTGAGTGCTTACTGAGTGCAGAGTACTGTACTAAGTGCTTGGGAAGTAAAAGTTGGCAACATATAGAGAGGGTTCCTACCCAAAACTGAAGCCAATTTTAAAATGTGGAGCGGCTCTGAGAAATGAAATGAGGAACTCATCCATGGCATTGCCTCTAAAGATGTGATTTTGCAATCTGTCTGGAGACATATATTGATTATCCCGTGAGAGACAGTTACTGTATCACGGTCCTATGACTCAGGTGTAAGAGTTTCACCTACTGAATCATTAACCCAACTTCCTGCCCACGTGCATTTCCTTAGGGGTTTCTCAAGTGATCGCCTGACCAGACCCAATAAATGCTAATGGCTTTATGAAACCTGATTTGAATCATAACCTAAGGTGGAATAATAATCAGGCAAAGAGCAGAATTTTTTGCCTGATTTGCCTTAGTACCCCTAGCCCCTGCTGAAGGATAACCTTCAAGGCCAGAAAATAAAAAGGATATAGATAAAAAAAATCAATCAGTCAATTTATCATTGAATCACTCAGTCAGTTCTACTTATTGAGCACTTACTGTGCACAGAACACTCTACTAAACTCTTGGGAGAGTATGATACAACAAAGCTGGTAGACATGTTCCCTGCCCACAAGGAGCTTTCAGTCTAGAGCTTTCAGTCTAGACAGATATTGAACTACGTTACAGATATGTATATCAGTGACGTGGGGCTGAGGATGGGGTGAATAAAGAGTACAAATCTAAGTGCAAGGACAATACAGAAGGGAGAGGGAGTAGGGAAAATGAGGGCTCACTTGGGAAAGGCCTCTTGGAGGAGATATATTTGAATAAGGCTTAGAAGGTGGGGACAGTGATGGTCTGACAGATATGGAAAGGGAGGGTGTTCCAGGCTAGAGGCAGGACATGGACAAGGGATTGGTGATGAGATTAATGAGAGTGGGATACAGTGATGAGGTTCATGCTAGAGGGGCAAAGTGAGGGTGCTGGGTTGTAGCAGAAAATCAGCGAGGTAAGATAGGAAGGTTCAAGATGACTGAATATTTCAAAGCCAAGGTAATGAGTTTCTGTTTGATGGGGTGGATGGGCAATCACTGGTGGTTCTTGAGGAGTGGGAAAACAGGGTCTGAACAGTTTTTAAGAAAAATGACCCAGGCAGCAGAGTAAAGTATGGCCTGGAGTGAGGAGAGACAGGAGGCAGGGAGTTCAGCAAGGAGTCTGATGCAGTAATCAGGCAAGGTAGGATAAATGCTTGGATCAGAGTAGTAGCAGTTTGGCTGGAAAGGAGAGAGCAAATTTTAGCAATATTGTGTAGATAGAACTGACAGGATTTGGTGGCAAATATAATATGTGTGCTAAGAGTTGAGGACAACTTCAAGCTTACATCACTGTGAGACAGAGAGGATCATAATGGAAAAGTCAGCAGGTGGACAGGGGTTGGGTTGGAAGATGAGTTTTGGTTTGGATATGTTAAGTTTGAGGTGTCGGTGGGACATCCAAGTAAAGATGTCCTGAATGCACAAGGATATATGAAATTACAAAGAAGGAGAAATTTAGTGGCTGAAAATAGAGATTTGGGAATCATCCACAGACAAGTGGTAACTGAAGCTAAGGAGTGAATGAGTTCTCCAAGGACAAGGTGTAAATGGAGAATAGAAGGAGATCCAGAGCTGAGCCTTGAGAGACTCCCACAGTCAGAGGGTGGGAGCAGAGGAGGAGTCCGTGAAAGAGACTGAGAATGAGTGGCCAGAGAGATAGGAGGAAAACATAAGGAGAGAAGAAGCAGCGTGGCTTAATGGAAAGAGCCCAGGCTTTGGAGTCAGAGGTCATAGGTTCAAATTCCAGCTCTACCAGTTGTCGGCTGTGTGACTTTGGGCAAGTCACTTTACTTCTCTGTGCCTCAGTTACCTCATCTGTAAAATGGGGATGAAGACTGTGAGCCCCTTGTGGGACAACCTGTAACCTCCCCAGTGCTTAGAACAGTGTTTTGCACATAGCAAGCACTTAATAAATGCCATCATCATTATTATTATTATTATAAGGAGCAGGAGCAGAAATCTTTGGGGGCATTTAAGCCCCAAAGTCTTGGGATAACCTGACATAAAGAAGTAATGACAAGAAAGAAAACTGGCATGAAAATGGAAAGGAGTTGTATGTAGAAATTGCATGGCAGAAAAATTGGGGGGAAACAACTGTCAAAGAGAGAAAGGAGTGAATTTTAGGAATATCAACCAGTGCCTAGGACTACTGTATAACCTATTATTTTCAATTCAAGAAAAAAAGAGCCCATTTTCTTCATTTTATTGAAGTTTAGTTTATAATGTATTTCTTTCCAAAAGTGGCTCAGTATGTGATGCTCATATGAAAGAATAACTAATCTTAGTTTTTACAATCATGCTCTAGTATAACTTCAGTTACATCTTATTCATTCATTCAATTGTCTTTATTGTGTGCTTACTGTTTGAAGAGCACTGTCCTAAGCTCTTGGGAGAGTATAGTGCAACAATAAATAGACACATTCCCTGCCCACAAGAAGCTTACAGTCTAGAGGTAGGGAGATAGACATCAATATAAATAAATAACATATATTTACACAAGTGCTGTGGGGCTAGGAGGAGGGAAGAACAAAGGGAGCAAGTCAGGGAGATGCACTAGGGAGTGGGAGAAGAGGAAAGTGGGTGCTTAGTCAGAGAAGGCCACTTGGAGGAGATATTCATTCATTCATTCATTCATTCAATCGTATTTACTGAGTGCTTACTCAATAAATAAGCACTTGGGAAGTATAAATCAGCAACATATAGAGACGGTCCTTACCCATCAATGGGCTCACAGTCTAGAAGGGGGAGACAGACAAAAAAAAACAAAACAAGTAGACAGGTGTCAATACCATCTGAATAAATACATTTATAGCTATATACACATCATTAATAAATTAGAGTAATAAATATGTACAAATATACACAAATGCTGTGGGGAGGGGAAGGGGGTAGGGCAAAGGGAGGAAGGGAGTGATGGGGAGGGGAGGAGGAGGAGAGGAAAAGGGGGTTCAGTCTGGGAAAGCCTCCTGGAGGAGGTGAGCTCTCAGTAGGGCTTTGAAGGGAGGAAGAGAGCTAGTTTGGCAGATGTGTGAAGGGAGGGCATTCCAGGCCAGAGGTAGGACGTGGGCAGGGGGTCGACAGCAGGACAGGTGAGAACGAGGCACAGTGAGGAGGTTAGCAGCAGAGAAGTGGAGGGTGCGGGCTGGGCTGTAGATGGAGACAAGGGAGGTGAGGTAGGAGGGAGTTTTCGCTCGATTCTAAGGTTGATAGGCAACCAATGGATATTTTTGAGGAGGGGAGTGACATGCCCAGAGCATTTCAGTAGAAAAACAATCTGGGCAGCAGAGTGAAGTATAGACTGAAGCGGGGAGATCAAGGAGGATGGGAGATCAGAAAGGAGGCTGATGTAGTAAACCAGTCGGGATAAGATGAACGATTGAACCAGCAAAGTAGCGGTTTGAATGGAGAAAAACGGGCGGATCTTGGTGATGTTGTGGAGGTGAGACTGGCAGGTTTTGGTGGTGGATTGGATGTGAGGGGTGAACAAGAGAGCAGAGTCGAGGATGACACCAAGGTTACGGGCTTGTGAGATGGGAAGGATGGTAGTGCCGTCTACAGTGACAGGAAAGTCAGGGAGAGGACAGGGTTTGGGAGGGAAGATAAGGAGTTCAGTCTTGGACATACTGAGTTTTAGATGGTGGACAGACATCCAGATGGAGATGTCCTGAAGGCAGAAGAAGATATGACCCTGGAGGGAGGGAGAGAGAACGAGGGTGGAGATGTAGATTTGGGTCTCACCAGCATAGAGATAATAGTTGAAGCCGTGGGAGAAATAAAAGATTATGGAAAGCCATCTAATTCCATGATATATGTTTGAGGGACTCTTAACCTTGATTGGACATTTCCCCCAATTGATGAATGTGCTCAAGTAGTTATATGAAAAAGCATATTAATATTATGTTCATTCACTATGACAGTCTTCCATCTTAATTGTTTCCTATTTATCTACCGAGTGTGGTTGCAGTGAGCTAACCCGCTCCAGACAAAACTAAAGGACTACAGTATGGTGTAGTGTATAGAACGTGGGCCTAGGAGTAAGAAGGTCATGGGTTCTAATCCCGGCCGAGCCACCTGTCTGCTGTTTGACCTTGGGCAAGTCACTTTACTTCTGTGCCTCAGTTCCCTCATCTGTAAAATGGGGATTGAGACTGTGAGCCCCATGTGGAACAGGGACTGTGTCCAACCCAACTTGCTTGTATCCACCCCAACACTTAATAATAAAAATAATAATAATAATGGCATTTATTAAGTGTTATTATGTGCTAAGCACTGTTCTAAGTGCTGGGGAGGTTACAAGGTGATCAGGTTGTCCCACAGAGGGCTCACAGTCTTAATCCCCATTTTCCAGATGAGGTAACTGAGGCCCAGAGAAGTGAAGTGACTTGCCCAAAGTCACACAGCTGGCAATTGGCAGAGTCGGGATTTGAACCTATGACTTCTGACTCCAAAGCCCGGGCTCTTTCCACTAAGCCACGCTGCTTCTCTGCACTGCACTTAGTACAGCACCTAGCAACACAGTAAGTGCTTAACAAATACCATAATTATTACTGTTATTATAGCTGTTATTACAGAGCTGTATCTGTCATCCAACTTCCTCTTGAGTCCTGAGACCTGTACCACATGCAAGTGCCAAATCCAGCACCTCAAACAATTCCACCAGCAACGTTTACAGTTGTCTAAGTGGTGAGACAAGATCACAAATGAGAAGCAGATCACAAACGAGAAGAAGCGTGGCTCAGTGGAAGGAGCCTGGGCTTTGGAGTCAAAGGTCATGGGTTCAAATTCCAGCTCTGCCAATTGTCAGCTGTGTGATTTTGGGCAAGTCACTTAACTTCTCTGGGCCTCAGTTCCCTCATCTGTAAAATGGGGATTAAGACTGTGAGCCCCCCGTAGGACAACCTAATCACTTTGTAACCTCCCCAGCACTTAGAACAGTGCTTTGCACATGGTAAGTGTTTAATAAATACCATCAAAAAAATGACAACAGTAATAATAATAATAATAATGGCATTTTTAAAGTGCTTAGTATGTGCCAGGCACTGTACTAAACACTCAGGTGGATTCAAGAAAATTGGGTTGGACAACAGTTCCTGTCCCAGAGCTCACAATCTGAATCCCCATTTTACAGATAAGGTGACTGAGGCATAGAGAAGTGAAGTGATCTGTCCAAGGTCGCACAGCAGACAAGTGGAAGAGCCAGGATTAGAACCCAGGTCCTTCTGACTCCCAAGCCTGGGCTCTATCCTCTAGACCATGCCATGGTTTGAGCAATGAAGTTCTGGTTTTTAATCGGTCTCCTAGCAGCAAGAAAACCCAAAGCAAGGAGGGCAGAGGAAACATTTTAAGGATAGTGCGGCAATCCAGCTGAAAACTGGGCATCCACTGCTGAGGACAGACCTACCCTGCACACTGCCAGCAGGAGGGTGAGGTTCTTTTTGATCAAAAGTTTCATGTGGTGAGAACAAGAGGCAAGAGTGGAATCAGTGCCAGGCACTTCAGACATTAAGTACAACTGCACAACAAAGGACGACTGTTTGTGTGTCTTATGTGGCCGGGTCTATGGACCTCACGTCGGCCTTTTCAACACTCACTTGAATGTGAACTTAGGTGATGACTTCTGTAATCAAGCAATCAGTTATATTTTTTGAGTGTTTACTATGTGCAGACCGAATAGGAAAGATGGCTATATTTATACATACCTTACGCGTATGAGAATATTTATAACCTATACCTACAGAAATGTATGAATTAAAGTAAGGTCTGTCCCCGTAAAGAGACCATATTTATGGGAGGCATGTGTGTGGAACTACACCATATTTTTCAGCAGAGTTGCATCACATGTCTGCTGTGAGACCTTGGATAAGTCACTTCACTTCTTGTACATCACACGTCTGCTGCGAGACCTTAGGCAAGTCACTTCACTTCTCTGCACCTCAGTTACCTCATCTGTAAAATGGGGATTGAGATTATGAGCCCCGCATGGGGCAGGGACACGATTTGCTTGTATCCACCCCAGTGCTTAATGCAGTTCTTGGCACATAGTAAGCGATTAATATTATTATTATTCATTATTATTATTGTTGTTGTTATTTGAGATATAAATTAAAAATGGATCATCACACACCCGACAAGCAACTTCACTGTCTTGGTGTCATGTCTTTCAGACAAAATCTTCAACAACACATAAACCCTCAACCCCACTCCTCCAGGCTCAACTTAAATAACTTAACTGAAGCAGGATCACATCAGTCAGGCAGATAGTCTTTCCTCTACTATAAACTCAGTAGTGTCGGATATACGCCTATGGGGGTCCAGGGTAATTTGAGGGGCACCTCGGAGCATTTTCTATACAAATAGAAGATTTGGCATTATCTAAGGCTGACAACGATTCCACAGAGACTCCAGTTAACAGATTCAAGTATGGCATACAGATAGAAATAATATATCACAGAGACACGGAGGAAAAAAATACTGTAAGAAAGGGAAGAGAGAATTAGACCAAATTGAATGAATGAATTTGATTCCAGTTAATACTATGATGAGAGGGGTTTCTTTTCTGAAAATGGGTGAGAGTTCAGTAAAGACACTCCCTTGAGGAGTGCCAATTCATGCATGACATACCTCGAGAATCTGACCAAGCAAAAACGCAGGATTTCCGCCAGCTATGTTGGAAATGACGATGATTCATTGTGTAAACTAGGAGCATTTTCCAATTAAATTATTTACACACTGATAAATTTTCTGAATGCTTCCCAAGCAATTGATAAATCCCAGAATTGCATTCCCCGAAATTCCTGTCCATTTCTACTCCTCGGCAACAGTAACCTGAAGCACTAAATTACCACATCTAAACGTAGGTTATTGAAACTAGGAGATATTTACCTTGCCCACCTACTGAAATATTAATTTACAATCATCCTCACTTTGGAAATATAGGTCAAAGGAAGGCTCGTAATAACAGCAAAATGTTCCTTTATCCAGCAAGTCAGGAAAGTGAAAATGAAGTTACAGATGTACGAAGTATCATATTGTTTAAGTAATTCAACCAGTCTGTTATTCTTACTTTCACATTATTATGAGGTGTTTATACATTTTTGAAGCCTGATTTGTCATACAACTAAGTGGCTGGTCACTTGTCAAATCATTTGCAGAAGAAAAATACAAACCCATTATGCAAGTGCAAATTCCACAGATTTTCCTCTTTCTAATCTTTCAAACTCTTCTGTAAAGTGCTGATTCATTCCCAGGAAGAGAGCACACCCCCAAAATAACCAAACTAAAGCAGCAGAAAAGTATTCTGGAGACAGCAAAAGGGTCGTGCCATTTACCGTTTACTGTTTTTAATTTAATAAATACCAACTACTCGAACTCCTGAACCATAGTACTATCAGTATCAGGATTTTCTTTTCTTCTTTCATTCATGCCATCAGCAGTTCATAGCTTTTGTTATTTGCTCTTTTTCATTTCACTGAGGAATTAACTTAAACAGCTTTGCAGTAGGGAGGGATATATGTTTTTACAAAGAAATGAAAGCCACCCAATTGTAGGTAAAGTCTTCCTCTTTCGATTGCACTATTTTTAAGCATCTCCTTGTCTTTTCTTCTCTTCTGCTTTTCATTCCATTCCTTTTCCTATCAGAATGGTGTGGGTGACTCTTTTTTGATTGTATATCCTTAAGAGCTATATAATTGAAGATTGTCTTTTTTAACTCATTTTTTAGAAGGTAATTACTAAAGAGTGATTTAAAAGAATAAAATCTTCAAAATGCATAGAAGACTGGCTTTGAACAAGGCCAACACTGCTTTTGTGGTCCTTTGCTTGCTCAATGCTATCAGTTATCCAATGGAAAAATCAGCAGCCTCTATACAAATAATACTTGCTAATTTGCCAGTGGTTGTTTCCATTGCCCCATTTTTATTTGTTATTTAATTGACCAATGGAATGGTGAGGAAAGGGTGGACCTGACAGATAAGGAAAACAAAACATTTTTCATCCTAACACCCATTCCGCATTACCTTCCAGTAAAGTTGGGATGGCACAGAGAGCGTCATTCTTCCCAGCTTAACAACTGCTTTCTTTTACTGAAGTGGAGGGAGAGAGGGCGAGATAATTCTGGCTCGTTAATCAGTTAATCATAGGGGATTTGGTTACAATTTCTTACAGAAATAAGATTCAGAGAGCAGAATGGGTTGCCATGCATGACCCCTGATTACCCAGGAGTCTACCTGGTGGACTGAAAGCCTAGTTGCCAAGTCCATAATAATAATATTGTGTGGCTTAGGGGGAAGAAGCGTGGCTTAGTGGAAAGAGCCCAGGCTTGGGGGTCAGAAGTTGTGGGTTCTAATCCCGGCTTCTCCATTTGTCAGCTGTGTGATGGAGCAACTCGCTTAACTTCTCTGCGCCTCAGTTACCTCATCTGTAAAATGGGGATCAAGACTGTAAGCCCCACGTGGGACAACCTGATAATCTTGCATCTACCCCAGTTCTTAGAACGGTGCTTGGCACATAGTAAGTGCTTAACAAATACCATCATCACCATCATCATCATTTATTAAGTGCTTACCAAGCTCTGGTCTAAGAGCTGAATTTGTTACAAGTTAATGAGAGAGGACACAGTCCCAATCCCACTAGGGCTCACAGTCAAAATAGGAAGCAGAATGGGCATTGAATCCCCAGAGATGGGAGGTTCAATCAATCAGTGGTATTTCTTGAGCACTTACTGTGTGCAAAGAACTGTACTAAGGGCTTGGGAAGGTAATATAACAGAGTTGGGAAGATGCAAACATGCGCACAGGAGTTTTCAGTCTATCCACACTTCAACAGTACCTGCAAGAAAAAGGGGTAGTTTGGGAAGGAAATTTGTCAGAAACTAATTTTTTTTGGTGTGAATTATAAAGGGTCAATTTGTAATCAAGGATGATCCGAGGGGGACTGCCCCATGCCGAAATGATAAGTAATTTGGTGTAACCGCATCGCATCAGGGGACCTGTAATATCAGTGCATCTACCTGACTTATCTGGTAAATGAAGTTTTTTCACTTCTTTGCTCCTCACTGCGGGGTCTCCTGAGAGAAGACAGATAGAGTGGTGGCACAGTGAAGGTGGAAAACAAACACGCCAGCATCTCCAGTCATACTTTCATTTTGAGTGAGGGGTGAAAAGAAGGCAAGGATTTGAGGGTGGGTGTTAGGGGAGATGGAGACTGAGAGAGAAGTTTGTAGGCCAGACAGGGCAATGACTGGAGCATGATGTGGGGTGAGGGAAGGGTATTCATGTGCAAGTTTGAAAGCACAGGGGGAAAAAGCCAGAGGACAGTGGATACGGTACATTGTCATCATCATCATCATCAATGGTATTTATTGAGTGCTTACTATGTGCAGAGCACTGTACTAAGTGCTTGAGAGGGTACGGTACAACAGAATTAGTGGACACATCTCCTGCCCATTGCAAGCTTTCAGTTTAGAGGTAAGGGTTTAAAAAGTACTATTACTATTGCTGCTGCTACTACTACTCATTATTATTACTTCTAACTGCTGGTAGTGATAAGTTGACTATTTGTCCGGTCTCATGCTGGACAGTCTAGCATGAAGGGAAGGGAAGCATGATGTCTCTGGAACAAGTAGAGGGGTCAGTAATCTCCCCGGGAGAAATGTTTGAGGTTTGGGAGGAGGGGCTTAGCAAGATTCATTCATTCAATCGTATTTACTGAGCGCTTACTGTGTGCAGAGCACTGTACTAAGCCCTTGGGAAGTACAAGTTGGCAACCTATAGAGATGGTCCCTACCCAACAATGGGCTCACAGTCTAGAAGATGGCATTTAGACACCATGTTATGCTGCGGGCCCAGCCTAACTCACGTGAAGTCATGTGCATCTCCAACATCCAGCATTCATGAGGGCTATCAGTGGCCAGTCAAGATGGTAAATGGAGTCCAAGTGTCAAACTAAAATGCATCAATGCATTTTGCATATTTACACACACCTTTTGCCAGTGCAATGGCCCAACCAGAATTTACCTTTCATATTATGGGGAAATTGAGCTCACTAGAAAAATTGTCAAATAGTATCTAGAAATTTCACTGGCTACTCTCAAAATCAAAGGCACAACAAGCTTTTATCAATTGTCTTCTGTATGCTATTAAGCATTTCTGTTAATTTGTCAATCTGAGAATAATTCCCTGTAAAATGGGAATTCAGTTCCTGTATTTCCCCTACTTAGACAATAAGCCCCATGTGAGACGGGGACTGTGTCTGACCTGTGTCCAATTATCATAAATAAATTATATTTATTGAGCGTTTACTGTCTGCAGAGCAATAATAATACTTGTGGTACTTGCTTTCTATGTGCCTGGCACTGTACTGAGCGCTGCCGTAGGTAAAAGATAATTGGGTCGGACACAGTCCCCGTCCCACACTGGGCTCACAATCTTAATACCCATTTAATAGATGAGGTAACTGAGGCACAGAGAGTGAAGTGACTTTCCCAAGGTCTCACAGCAGACACATGCAGGAGCTACGATTAGTAATAATAATAATAGTGGTATTTTTTACGTGCTTACTATGTGCCAAGAACTGTTCTAAGTGCTGGGGTAGATACAAGGTAATTGGGTTGTCCCAGATGGAGGCTCACAGTCTTAATCCCCATTTTACAGATGAGGGAACTGATGCACAGAGAAGTTAAGTGACGCACCCTGGTCCTCTGACTCCCAGGCACCGGCTCTTTCATTAAGGCCTTGGGAGAGTACAACAGAGGGGTGCATGCAGATAGACACTATGAGAACTATTGTCAGGTACCCCCTCCACCTGTGCCTCCAACCCCATCACTTTTCACCTTATCAAAACACTTGCCCCCCCTTTCCTCCCTCCCTGACTCCCATCTTCAACCATTCATCCTCTGGTGACTTCCCACTGTTTTCAGACATGTTCGTGCCTCACCTATCCTAAAAAAACCCTCCCTTGACTCTATGTTTCCCACCAGTTATTACTTCATCTCCCTCCTACCAATTCTCTCCAAACTCCTTGAGTGAGTTGCCTACACACGCTGCTTCCACTCATGTCCTCCAATTCTCTCCTTAACCCCCTCCAATCTGCATTACTCCCTCTTCACTCGACAGAAACTGCCCTCTTAGAGGTCACCAATAATCTCCCTTGCCAAATCCAGCAGACTCTATTCCACCCTAATCCTCTGCTACTTCTCAGTTGCCTTCCACACAGTTGACTATGCCCTTCTCCTGGAAACATCCAGTCTTGGCTTTGCTGACACTGTTCCCTCCTAGTTCTCTTCCTATCTCTTTGATCACTCATTCTCAGTCTCTCAGTCTCCCCTCCTCTTTCTCCCATCTGCTTACCCATGGGAGTTCCTCAGAGCTCAGTTTTGGGTCTTCTTCTATTCTCCATCTCTACCCACTCTCTTGGAGAAATCACTCACTCTCACGGCTTCATCTACAATCTCAATGTAGTTGATTCCCAAATCTATAGACCAGCCCTGATCTCTCTTCTTCTCTGCAGACTTACATTTACTCCTGCCTTCAGGACATTTCTACTTGGATGTCACACCGACACCTCAAATTTAACATGTCCCAAACAGAACTCTTCATATTGCCACACTAACGCTGTTGTCCCCACGATTTTCCCATCAGTGTAAAAAGCACCACCATTCCCCTCCCAGTTTAACAAGCCCGTAACATTAGCGTTATCCTTGAGTCATCTCTCTTTTTCAACTCACATATTCAATCTGTCACCAAATCCTGTAAATTCAACCTTCATTACAGCTCAAATCCTCCCTTTCCTCTCCATTCAAACAACTATCATGTTAATCCAATCATTTATCCTGTTCCACCTTGATTACTGCATTAGCCTCCTAGCTGACTTCCCTGCTTCCTGTCTCTCCCCACATCAGTCCATACTTCATTCTGTTGCCTGGATCATTTTTCTACAAAACTGTTCAGTCCAATTTTCCCCACTCAAGAACCTCCAGTGGTTGTCCATCAAACAGGAACACTTTATCATAGGCTTTAAAGCATTCAATCACCTTTCCCCTTATCTTACTTCCTTGATATCCTACTATAACCTGGACTACATACTTGGCTCCTCTTAATATCTACCTACTCACTGTACGTCAATCTCATCTATCTCACCACTCACACCTCACCCATTTCCTGCCTTTACCCTTGAATTCCCTCCCTTTTTATACCTGACAATCATTCTTCCGCCTCCAAAGCCTGATTAAAATCACATCTCCTCCAAGAAGACTTCCCCAGCTGAACCCTCATTTCCTCTTCTTCCATGCCCTCTGTGTTGCCCTTGAATTTAGATTTGTACCCTTTATTCAGCCGTCCCTCAGCCCCACAGCACTTTTCTAATGGTATTTGTTAAGTACTTCCTATATGCCGATCATTGTACTAAGTGCTGGGGTAAATAAAAGTTAATCAGGTTGGACTCAATCCCTGTCCCACCTAGGGATCACAGTCTTAGTCCCCATTTTAAAGAAGAGGTAACTGAGCCCAGAGGAGTTAAGTGTTTTTCCCAAGGTCACATAGTAGATAAGTAGCAGACAAGGATTAGAACCCAGTTCCTTCCAACTCCCAGGCCCATACTTTTTCCACTAAGCCCCACTGCTTCTCTTCTACATACATCCATAATTTGTATATTCATGCTAATATGTACATTCCCCTCAAGACTTGAAGATCTATATGGGTGGGAACATGTCTATCAGCTCTGATGTAAAGCAACAATAATAATAACATTGCTATTTGTTAAGTGCTCACTATGTGTCAAGCATAGTTCTAAGCTCTGTGGTAGATACAAGATAATCAAGTTGAACACAGTCCACATCCCAATGGGGTCACAGTCTTAATCCCCATTTTACAGATAAGGTAACTGAGGCACAGAGAAGTTAAGTGACTTGCCCAAGGTTACCCAGAAGACAAGTGGTGGAGCTGGGATTAAAACCAGGTCCTTCTGATTCCCAAGGGCTTAGTCCAGTGCTCTACACATAGTAAGCACTCAATGAATACGATATGTCAAATGAGTTCCTCAAGGTCCTATTCCATGGTTTGGCTGTGGAACTGATACAAGGAAGATTGATCTTTCAGGTGATGGCTTACATAGCTACTAAAAATAATACTAATGATAATAATGGCATTTGTTAGGTGCTTACTATGTGCAGAGCGCTGTTCTAAGTGCTGGGGGATACAAGGTGATGAGGTTGTCCCACGTGGGACTCACAGTCTTAATCCCCATTTTACAGATAAGGGAATTGAGGCACGGAGAAGTTAAGTGACTTGCCCAGAGTCACACAGCTGACAAGCACCAGAGCCAGGATTTGAACCCATGACCTCTGACTCCCAAGCCCGTGCTCTTTCTACTGAGCCACACTACTACCATTGCTCTTTTCCTCTGGGGAAGCTACTCACCACAGCTGAAAGAGAAACTTGGAAAGAAAAACCTGATAGGGTGGTGTGCTCAATATGCTGATTATATAACCCCCACCGGGGAGACAATTAATCAAACTACCAATGGTATTTACTAAGCACTTACTGTGAGCAGAGCTCTGTACTAAGCACTTGGGAGTGAACAGTTCAATAACGATGGTAGATCCAGACCCTGACCCCAAGGAGCCTGCACTCTAGACGGAGAGTGAGACATTCCTAGACTGTAGCTTAACTACAACTAAACTGTAAGCTTCCCCCCTCGAGACTGTAAGCTTGCTGTGGGCAAGGAATGTATCTGTTTATTCATTCAGTCCTATTTATTGAGCGCTTACTGTGTGCAGAGCACTGTACTAAGCTCTTGGAATGAATAATTCAGCAACAGATAGGCCCTACCCAACAACATTTATTGTTGTATTGAACTCTCCCAAGAGCTTAGTACAGTGCTCTGCAAACGATAAGGGCTCAATAAATACGATCCGATGAATAAATTAAAATAAATGAGAGCTGAATATATACATAAATGCTGTGGGACTAGGGGTGGCCTGAATATCAAAATGTTTAAGGGGTACAAACCAAGGATGGTGATGGAAAGGGATGGAAATAGAATGGGGAGGCGAAGGTTACCTGCACTGAAGGCCTATGTCACATAGGAGTTAGGCGTCCTTCCCAGCCCAGCCTTGTGGCATATCTTGTGATGGCTGCCTCTGTTCCATTTCAAAAGTAAATAAAGCCAATCCCAAGAGTTATGAACAAGACATACCAAGGCACTTCTCCAGCTCTTAGCACAGTGCTTGGCACATAGTAAGCGCTTAACAAATGCCATCATTATTATTATTATTATTACTCATTCAGCACTTACTATGTGCCAGACACTGACCTAAGCACTGGGGTAGATACAAAATAATCAGGTTAGACACAAGCCCAGACCCACATGGGGCTCACAGTCTAACTTGGAGGGTTGCAGATGAGGTAACTGAGGCAAAGAGGCAAAGAGAATCAATCAATCAATCGTATTTATTGAGTGATTACTGTGTGCAAAGCACTGTACTAAGGGCTTGGGAAGTACAATTTGGCAACATATTGAGACAGTCCCTACCCAACAGTGGGCTCACAGTGTAAAAGGGGGAGACAGAGAACAAAACCAAACATACTAACAAAATAAAATAAATAGAATAGATATGTACAAGTGAAATAAATAAATAAATAAATAAATAGAGTAATAAATATGTACAAACATATGTACATATATACAGGTGCTGTGGGGAAGGGAAGGAGGTAAGATGGGGGGATGGAGAGGGGGACGAGGGGGAGAGGAAGGAAGGGGCTCAGTCTGGGAAGGCCTCCTGGAGGAGGTGAGCTCTCAGCAGGGCCTTGAAGGGAGGAAGAGAGCTAGCTTGGCGGAGGGGCAGAGGGAGGGCATTCCAGGCCCGGGGGATGACGTGGGCTGGGGGTAGTGAAGTGACTTACCCTAGGTCACACCACAGACCAGTGGTGGTGGAAGGATTAGAACCCAGGTCCTCTGACTCTCAGGCCCAAGCACTATCCACGAGGCCACTTACACCCCCATTGTTCTCTTGCTTCCAGACAGCTTTGGAGGAAGGGATGAGGAGAAAGAAGTTGGCTCACATCTGACCAAGAGACACACTGGCCACCTCGGCTCCAGGGTAGGATGTGGGTCCCACATCTGAATGTGGGAACTTGTCCTAACAATAATAATAATAACTGTGGTATTTATTAAGCCCTTACTATGTTCCAGGCACTGTACTAACCGCTAGGGTAGATACAAGCAAATCGGATTTGACACATTCTCTGCCCCACATGGGGCTCACAGTCGTAATCCCCATTTTACAGAAGAGGTAACTGAGGCACAGAGAAGCTAAGTCTCATAGCAGACAAGTGTAGGAGCCGGGATTTGAAAGGACCCAGGTCCTCCTGACTCCCAGGCTCACGCTCTATCCACTAGGCCACACTGCTTCTCTGTCTGCTTGTCCTCCATCCCCAGTAGTCCTCAAAGACTCTGCGCTGGTTTTCATCCACTCAGTGGAAAGAGCACGGGCCTTGGAGACAGAGGTCATGGGTTCAAATCCCGGCTCCACCAACTGTCAGCTGTGTGACTTTGGGTGAGTCGCTTAACTTCTCTGTGCCTCAGTTACCTCATCTGTAAAATGGGGATTAAGCCTGTGAGCCCCCCATGGGACAAACTGATCACTTTGTAATCTCCCCAGCGCTTAGAACAGTGTTTTCCAGAGCTTAGAACAGTGCTTTGCACATTGTAAGCACTTAATAAATGCCATTATTATTATTATTATTATCCACTCAGACCCATTTCATCACCACTCTGCCCAACAGGACCCTGGGAAAAGGGAAAATGGGGCTGCCACTCCTGCTTCCCACAGTTAGGCCCATTGTTGGGTGGGGATTGTCTCTACCTGTTGCCCAGTTGTACTTTCCAAGCATTTGGTACAGTGCTCTGCACACAGTAAGCGCTCAATAAATATGATTGAATGAGTGAATAAGTCCCAAGACAGTCACCAAGGAGACACTCAAGTGGTGACCAATGCCCCCTTTAGTGGCCCTGCCATCTCCCCCGTCGAAAGGCCTGAAACCCAGATAAAATTTCGCGTCATCATTATCATGTTGGACAAATTGCTTACTTACCGAAAACGCAACCGTGGTTTTAAAGCACTGGGGTTCACCTATTTAAATTCCTCTACATAAGTCTGCATTCATATATCTAAATAAAGCAGGCTTGATTGAAGCCTTTCCTCAATCACCTCTCCTCTCTCCATACTAGCCTCCCTTAGCTATGCATTTCAGTTCATATGTAATAACAATAATAACAATAATATTTATTGAGTGCTTATTTTTTGTCAGTTTTTGTACTAAGTGCTGGGGTAAATATGAATTAATTAGGTTATACACAGTTCCTGTCCCACATAGGACTCAAAGTAGGAGTAGAGAAGCAGCATGGCTCAGTGGAAAGAGCACGGGCTTTGGAGTCAGAAGTCATGGGTTCAAATCCCGGCTCTGCCAATTGTCAGATGTGTGACTTTGGGCAAGTCACTTAACTTCTCTGTGCCTCAGTTACCTCATCTGTAAAATGGGGATTAAAATTATGATAATAATGATAATGATGGCATTTGTTAAGCGCTTACTTTGTGCAGAGCACTGTTCTAAGCACTGGGGGGGGGATACAAGGTGATCAAGTTCTCTCACGTGGGGCTCACAGTCTTAATGCCAATTTTACAGATGAGGTAACTGAGGCTCAAAGAAGTTAAGTGACTTGCCCAAGGTCACACAGCAGATATGTGAGCCCCATGTGGAACAGAGACTGTGGTCAACCTGATTAACTTGCAGCTACCCCAGTGCTTAGAACAGTGCCTGGCACATAGTAAGTGCTTAACAAACACCATAAACAAAATAAAACGAAGAAAATAAACAATATTACAATATAAAAGACACAATTCCCTTCCTACAATGAGCTTACAGTCTAGAGGGGGAGACAGACATTAATATAAATAAATCAGTAGGCCAATGTCATAAGTGCTGAGGGGCTGGGAGGTGTGGGGGGTGTTGAATAAAGGCAACCGACCTACCCAAGGTCAAGCAGATTAAAAAGTGGTACAGGTTGGGGGTGATGGGATTGACCTAGAAAGAAGCCAAATGACCAAAGGCTACTATCTTCTAAGTGAGGGTCTGGCCTAGAATCAGGAGAATGCAAAAAGATCATTAAAAACAAACCCTTGTTTGAGCAGTAATTCATTTTCACTGCGGAGGATGATTGAATAAGATATATTGCATTTCAGGAAATCTCCCATTTTCCATACGTAACCTGTAAATATTCACTGCACCAGAGCCCAAGTAGAGGTGTCTTCTTTGGACTTGATTACAAAATTCAAATCTCTGCAAAGAACAAGTGTATGCTTTACATCACCAGGAAAGAGATGTTGCAGAAAACATCTCACGTGCCTCGAGTTAAATAAGAAATTACTCATCTGGAGCCAACTCCTTTACCTAAGAAGCACAAAAAGATCATTTGGCTTCTACTGAGTGAGCAATTACCTTTGGAAACTCCTATTACCAGAGTATCTGGTTAATCAACAGTGCAAGAAGTTCAGCCTAGCTTGGGGGCAAAAATCAAGTTGAACCCAGGTTTCCTGGACAGGAGTTTTCAAATTAATCTTGACATTTTCTAAATGTAAAGCTGAGTAAATTAATGTTCCCAAAGTAGGATTAATTGCAGGACATCTGAAACCTTGTGAAAATGTAGCTTTTAGTACAGCCCTGAAAGTAAGCATGAAAATTTGCCAGCTCTCTCAATACAGAAGGCATACTGGAAGGAAAATAACTAAATTCGTGTTCTAGGGTTTTGTGTTTTATTGGGTTTTTTTGTTTTATTTTGTTTGTTGGTTTTTTGCTTGTACATTGAATATCCATTGGTTATGGGGTTTGGGGAAATGAAATGAAAAAAAAGAAGCATGATTTCCTGCCCATTTGTGCAAATCATCATTCAATAATTCCAGATAACACATGCCAACATAACGCTGTGGATTAGGGCCATAAGTTTTTAGAATGGCAGTTGAAGTTGAGCTATTCTTACTAGAGCTTTCTAAAATAACTTTGATCTTCAAAGCCCTACTGAGAACTCACCTCCTCCAGGAGGCCTTCCCAGACTGAGCCCCCTTTTTCCTCTCCTCCTCCCCATCCCCCCCGCCCTACCTCCTTCCCCTCCCCTCAACACCTGTATATATATTTGTACAGATTTATTACTGTATTTATTTTACTTGTACATATTTACTATTTATTTTGTTAACATGTACATATAGCTTTAATTCTATTTGTTCTGACGATTTTGACACCTGTCTACATGTTTTGTTTTGTTGTCTGTCTCCCCCTTATAGACCGTGAGCCTGTTGTTGGGTAGGGACCATCTCTATATGTTGCCGACTTGTACTTCCCAAGCACTTAGCACTGTGCTCTGCGCACAGTAAGTGCTCAATAAATATGATTGAATGAATGAATAAAGACTGCCTAACTGAATAAGAAATCAGAGAAATATATTACCATAGTAAACAAAACCTAAATTAAGAATTCATGATTTCTGCTGGCTGAGCATATCAGCTGTTACTGAGAAACCCTTAAAGAAAAAAAAATTGTTGGCCCTTTTCCATGAGAGTTACATTTAATTATGAAACAAGATTGGAAATGGGCGCCAAAGACTTGAGCTGAATAAGATTCATTATCTGTGAGCCTGTTGTTGGATAGGGACCATCTCTATATGTTGCCAACCTGTACTTCCCAAGTGCTTAGTACAGTGCTCTGCACACAGTAAGCACTCGATAAATATGATTGAATGAATGAATGAATTACAGGGATTTTCCTCTAAATGCAGTCACCTTGGCATTCCCTGGGAATTAACCTTTGCTGCTGCTTGTTACCTGATGCGCTGAGGGAAACATTTTCATGACAAGGCACAATTTCTTCAATCGGCCTGAAGGAAAAGTGATTCAGCACACGAAGCCGCTTGATCACCTAGCTGTCTGTGCTGGGGCACGTTACGCAAGCGGTCAAATGTGAATCCAGGAAATTCATGCTGAGGTGGGGGAAAAGGAGGCAAAATGAGCAACTCCTGTTTCAAGTTTGTCATGGAATTTTTTCAATCACTTCTTCACATTTTCCTCACATCCCTATAACGAACAGATTGTTCAGAAAACCCTTCGGACTCTTAGAAGGTCAGGGGCTTGGTCAGTAGAGTTATGTTGAGTTCCGGCTCTGCCGCTGTGCTGTTTCGTTGTCAACTAGCAGAAAGTCATTGTTTCTGTGTCTCTATCAGCTGGATCAGCCTTCTGACGATCATCACCAACCAACCTCATCATGGGAAGCAGTGTGGCCTAGTGGATAAATTATAAGCCTGGGAGTCAGAAGGAACTGGGTTCTAATTCCAGTACTGCCACTCGTCTACTGTGTGACCTTGGGCAAGTCCCTTAACTTCTCCATACCCCAGTTACCTCATCTGTAAAATGGGGATTAAGGCTGTGAGACCCATGAGGGACTGGGACTGTGTCCGACCTGGTTTGCTTGTATCTTCCCCAGCACTTAGTACAGTGCTGGCACATAGTAAGCACTTAACCAATGCAAGAATTATTGTTACTGTAATAATTGTTATTATCAGTGGATGGAGGGTTACTGGGAATTTCCACTGTGCTAGATGTGATCAGGAAATAGTATTTGTGAAGAGTCTAAATAGAATGGCATTATTTCACTATTAGTACAAATAATCAGTTCCTTGATTATCCTCCATCTATCCCAGCACTTAGTACAGTACTTGGCACATAGTAAGTGCTTAAAAATACTTCCATTTTTATTATTATTGTTATTATGACTAAAACAAAGTCCTTGGTCCTGGAAACTCATTAGTTAATACACTGACAACACACATTTGAGAAAGCTCTCTTCAACAGCTTAGTACAGTGGTAAGTGCTTAGTACAGTGCTCGGCACACAGTAAGCGCTCAAATAAATATGATTGAATGAATGAATGAACAGCTCTCTTTATAATAATAATAATAATGATGACATTTGTTAAGCGCTTACTATGTGCAGAGCACTGTTCTAAGCGCTTGGGGGGAATACAAGGTGATCAAGTTGTCCCACGTGGGGCTCACAGTCTTAATCCCCATTTTCCAGATGAGGGAACTGAGGCGCAGAGAAGTAAAGTGACTTGCCCAAGGTCACACAGCAGACATGTGGCGGAGCCAGTATTCGAACCCATGACCTCTGACTCCAAAGCCTGGGCTCTTTCCACTGAGCCATGCTGCTTTATCAGTAATCAGTCTTGAGGATAAAATGATTATCAAAATCTATTTCACTTGAACTCTTAAAAAAGGGCAACTCTGTGACAGTGAAGTATTTTGACTAATCAGTCAATACATCCAAATCCAAAATATTATTGGAAAGACTGTGTTCTAGATCACTGAAATTCACAGTTAATCTTCAAATCTCATTTAAGTGTTAACATGGTTTAGAGTCATAAGTTGAAAATTGCTAGTTCTAAGACCAACACCTCCACAAGAGCTTAGTAGTTTCCCAACACAAAGCTAAATTCCAAGACTTGATTCCCATTAAACCTTACTATTTGCCTGGATCACTGAGTTTCTGTGGGTGCCACGTGTTGAACGGTCAATGGTTTCTTTATGAAGGTTTTTGTGACAATCTATCTTTATCACCTGGATGGTAATTTGGGGTTGGGGACAGAAGGCATTCAACCCAGTAATTTTGTATCTTGGGAAGCAGACTTGCTTAGTGAAAATAGCATGGCCCTGGGAATCAGAGGACCTGGATTCTAATCTTGACTCTGTCACCCGCTGTATGACATTGATCAAGGTACTTCTTTGCACCTCAGTTTCCTCATCTGAAAAATGGGGATTCAATACCTATTCATTCATGCATTCATTTAATCATATTTATTGAGCACTTACTCTGTGCAGAGCACTGTACTAAACGATTGGAGAATACAATTCAGCAATAAGGAGAGATTCTCCCTCCCCATTTGACTGTGAACCCCATGTGGGATGGGGACTGTGTCCGTCTGGTTTGCCTTGTAACTACCCAAGTACTTAGTACTATGCTTGGCACATTGTGTGCACATAAATATTATTATTATTATGATTATTATATACCATACATTTAGTAGAACAGTTGGCATTTAGCAAGCACTTTATAAACTAACTAGCCAAACCCCATATCAGAGAAATTATCCACAAAATTGACAAATTTAATTTGGCATCAAATCTGTCATCATCTTTCTTTGTCATGCCCATTTGGAGCTGAAGTAAAAAAAAAATGAAATTACAATAGTAAAGCAGTGGGAGGGAAAGCATAGTAAATTTAGGTAATCCATAAACTTTACCAGTAAATTCCAGTTTCCATTTGCCCCGGCAACACACGTCAACTCAGAGTGGGAAATCTTGGGACTCTTCTCACCCAGCATTTAGTACGGTGCTCTGTGCCCATTAAGGGCTTCATAAACATACTAATGACAAGATTGGCTACTGACAAACTTGGGAAATGTTCTAAATTGGAACCAATTTTCTCACAGGAACAATGCTATAAATGGGAATTTGATTCCTGAATCAGGGCCAGGTACCCAATTTTACCAAAATTACTGTACACTTTTTAAATTTTAGATGAGCAATACAGCTGCATTCATATATTTCTTATGAGTCAGAAGGATTCCATGGTAGGATCATTAACATATACTTCATCAGGAGTAAAACGACCGTGTCAAACCCTCCATGGTGACACCAACAAGAGATCAGGTATAACCACTTCCTTCCCCACCTCTAGGCTTCACCGGCTCCATCCTTACTCCCTCTTTAAAATTTATCATCCACTTCCCTATCCCCATCACAGCTTTGAAAATTGTTTCCTCATTTCCCCATAGGTCCAGTGAACCCCACCTCTTCCTGTGCCCTGAGATAGTGCCTGTTGTCATGGAGGATGGTGTTGTAAAATTAAAATCAGTGTGTCATAAACCTGAAATGTGGTATAACATTAGAAATGTCATAAGTGCTGTTTATGGACTCAAAATGTCTTAAAGTGAGGACTTTCTGTATGAATTTTCCCACACTGGGGTTCAAAAGTGATGCTATTGACAGTAAAATTTAAATCAGTGACTGTACATCTGGTAAAATGACTGTAACTACCAACCCTTGAATACTGGGAACACATGAAGAGTGCCCCTTTTTTGTAAACTTGCACCAGTTAGCACGGTGAAAGATACTGTTTTCATTTCTCGCCACTGGCATCACACTATTCATTCATTCAATCATATTTATTGAGCGCTTACTGTGTGCCAAGCACTGTACTAAGCACTTGGGAAGTACAAGTCGGCAACATATAGAGACGGTCCCTACCCAACAACAGGCTCACTGTCTAGAAGACTATTCTGGAATCCAAGATAGTCACCCCAATTCTAATAGCTACATAACATATTAACCTATCTCCTACTGTTAAGACTGTAGATTATAAACTCATTATGGGCAGGGAACATGTCTAAATACTATTACTACTACAAATAATAATAATAACGGTATTTGTTAAGTGCTTACTATGTGCCAGGCGATGTTCTAAGATCTGGGGTAGATACAAAACAATTGAGCTGGATACAGTCCCTGTCCTAAATAGGGCTCACAGTCTTAATCCCCATTTTACAGATGAAGAAACTGAGGCACAGAGAAATGAAGTAACTTGCCCAAGGTCATACAGTGAACAAGTGGCAGAGCCAAGATTAAAACCTTCTGACTCCCAGTCCTGTGCTCTACCCACTAGGCCGTGCTGCTTGTATTGTACTGTCAAAGCACTTAGTACGTGGTCTGCAGACAGTAATCACTCAATAAATACCATTTATGATGAAGATGATGATGATGTCTCCCAACAACCACTGCTTTGTCATTTTCTTTGAAACATCATTTGGCTTCAGATTCTAGGGACACAGCAGACATAACTTTACTGCCTATCAAAGACAGGTTATAGTTGTTCATATTGGAAGATGACTCCAATGATGTGAAGTTCCCCTGTGAGGGCATGTGTGACTGAAAGGGACAATCATTCAATCAAAGGAATTTATTGAACTCTTTCTGTGGGCAGAGCACTATAGTAAGCACTTGACAATACCGGATCCACAGTCCTGGTCACACAGAAAGATTGGACTTGTTGTGTTGTAATGTTTGAGGTTTGTATTGCCTGGAGCTGTTTTCTCTTTCGTGTCCCTGTTTCTTGTATTGTAAGGAGTTTTTGCTCCAGAGTCGCTCCTTTCCTGATGATAGCGCACCATAACAGTCTATCCTCAGAAACTGATAGACCTGAGGTTTTGTTTGACCATGTCTTTAAAACATTTCTTCTGTTCTTCTTCCTTATGGTTTTCCAATTTCAGCTTTCCATGTAGCAACTGTTTGGGAGCAGCATGGCTTAGTGGAAAGAGCACAGGCTTGTGAGTCAGAGGACATGTGTTCTGATCCCGGCTCTGCCACTTGTCTGCTGTGTGACCTTGGGCAAGTCACTTACCCTCTCTATGCCTCAGTTACCTCATCTGTAAAGTGAGATGTGAGCCCCACATGGGACAACCTGATTATCTTGTTTTATTTTGTTGTCTGTCTCCCACTTCTAGACTGTGAGCCCGTTGTTGGGTAGGGACCGTCTCTGTATGTTGTCGATTTGTACTTCCCAAGCTCTTAGTACAGTGCTCTGCACACAGTAAGCGCTCAATAAATACGATTGAATGAATGAATGAATTCTCCTCATGCGTACCACCCAGTGTTAAGGTGAGCATAGCTTTGATATCAGGAGACAAATCAATCAATCCATCACTCAATCCTATTTATTGAGAACTTCCTGTGTGTAAGAACACTGTACTGAACACTTCGGAGAGTACAACATAACAGAGTTGGTAGACATGTTCCCTGCCACAATGACTTTTACAGTCTAGAGGACCAGACTACATTCCAGTACTTCATAGTTCCTGATCTTGTTTGCCATTTGATATTAAGCATAACCTTTTAAATGATGCTTCTGGAACTGCCCAAGAAGTAGAATGTGGTGACTTCCTGAGAGTCTCACAACTGTAGAGGAGATTGGACAATCTGTGAGCCCACTGTTCAGTAGGGACCGTCTCTATATGTTGTCAACTTGTACTTCCCAAGCGCTTAGTACAGTGCTCTGCACAAGTAAGCACTCAATAAATACAATTGATTGATTGATTGATTGACAACATGATATAGCTCCACAGACTTTCAGTTGGGTCTGGAGCCTGATTCCATAATATCACTGCACTCTGACAGTCTCCCAGAGGATATGTTGGCCTTCTAGATTATATTTCCTACTTCCTTGTCCACCATTACTTCATTGATCACCATGCTGCCGAAATTCCAGAATTCTCACACAGCTTTTCACTATATTGGCAATTTGAATTTTGGGTTGTACGTATGGTTTTCCTGAAGCAGGCTTATCCATCATTTTCTTTAAACTTAACAATTAGCTTCTCATGCTCGGATGATTCGGTGAAGCAGTTTGCAATCAATTGAATATCTTCTTGAGTGAGGTCATCTATAAGGCATAGTAATACATATAGTATTGCATATGCAGGACAAATTCAGGAGAAAAAATCAAGATCACAATGCCATGTTTGTAAATCCAACAAAAATTGTAATTGTGGTATTTGTTAAGCGCTTACTATGTGCCAGGCACTGTACTAAGCACTGGGGTGGACACAAGCAAATAAGGTTGGACACAGTCCCTGTTCCATATGGGACTCATAATCTCAATCCCCATTTTACAGATGAAATAACTGAGGCACAGGGAAACGAAATGAATTGCCCAAGGTCACACAGCAGACAAGTGGCGGAACCGGGATTAAAACCCATGACCTTCTTACTTCCAGGCCCATGCTCTAACTAGTACGTCATGCGTGTTCTGCTAAGTCTGCTAATTGTGCTGTACTGTACACCCCCAAATGCTTCGTACAGTGCTCTGCACCTAGTAAGCGCTCAATAAATATCGTTTGGTTGATTGATTGATGTTGAAGGGGGAGAAAACTGGGGCATGGAGAAGTGAAGTGACTCGCCCAAGGTCAATCAGCAGGCAAGTGGCAGAGCCAGGATTAAAACCCAGGTTCCCTGATTCCCACTCCTGTGCCCTTTCCACTAACTGGGCCTGGCTATTTCTCTAAAAAATAGGAAGCCATCACTAAACCTGGGCTTGTCCAAAAACTAAATACAAAAAATATTTAGCTGCCCTAAGAAGTTATCGAGATCCTAATATACTGCATGGTGATAAGATCGGGTGTGTCAGAATTGGTGTTCCTCTGTCTGACCTTTCTCTATCACCAATGGGGTGAAGCAGGGCAGTCTTTTTCTTCATCTTACACAGATCCACACTTCAGGACACTACAGGAAATCTCGAAGCTGTTGTCAGAATGCAGTTAGGAACTTCTGGAAAACTCTTCCTATTCAGCAGGGTGACAGCATCAATCAAATCCTTGAATCTCTCAAGCAGGAACTACTGGGCATGAATGACTCCGCTCGGGAATCACACACCCAAAAAGACATCCAAATAACTGTGGACTACCAGCAAAACAGCAAAGTGCTTTCCATTAACAATTAGTCAGCAGAAGGCCAGTATCACCCTCATCTGGAATTCACAGCACTGCACTGTACATGTCATCTGCAATGGTGACACATTCATAAATTCTACTAACTTGGTGGCAGTCCATCTATCCAAAATTTAAGGATAGACATGAGATTACTACTATCAGGCTTGAATGATCTAGAGTGCCCAGTGGTTAAAATGTATCTGTAGAGAGCGCGATAATTACAATAACTATTTTAAACAGCATTTTGGTAGTGTCAATAAAAATGAATGGCTATTTCTGAGGATTGGCCCTAATTGAATGTGGATAATTAGATGTGAGGAAGTTTAGTATAATAAGTAGAGCAAAGAACTAAGAGCTAGGCCTCTTTCATGGATTTATTCCCAAAGCTGTTTGGTCAGTGAGAAAGTTCCTTAACTTTTTCCACACCTGGATTCGTTTATCTGTATCAGGAGGTTATTAATACTTGCCTGCTTTACTTTCCTGAGAGTTTTGAGGCTTAAATGATGTTGATCAAGTGATTTCATATCTTTGGGTGGGATGCTCTGAAAATGAAAAATATCAATATTTTTTTTGTTGTTTGAGATTCTTTGTCCTCTCTTTTCTGCCCCACCTTTCAAACTATGGTTACAGAAACAAAAACAAATTATATCACTGGGTTTCCAAGTAGTTATTTTTCATGAGTCTTTTTAGGAGCATTTGTTTACCTTTGAGAATAACTGAATGTATCAACCCGATGTTGCTTAAAATACATCTTTTGGAAAATACAAATATGGTGTGCATTCTTTATTTTATATAAAGGTTTTCAGCTCATCTTTTATGCCTCAGATGGCTTTCAAACCTTCCCAATATCCAGTCCCATCTTCTTCAGTCATTTTTATCTGTTTTCCCTAATGATGATGGGGAAACTCCTAATCCCAGGATCATAGCTGGTGGTGGAGAAGCCATAATATATTCAATTATTTTGATATTTGTCCATATGAATTCAATTGTCAAGGTGTCAAACAATAAAGACTATATCCGCAGTCCATCTGTACTGTGGAGTGGGTGGGATAAGGGATCAAACCATAAGTCTGGGTGGTACTTATAATAATGATGACATTTATCAAGCACTTACTATGTGCAAAGCACTGTTCTAAGTGCTGGGGAGGTTACAAGGTGATCAGGTTGTC
Source organism: Tachyglossus aculeatus (assembly GCF_015852505.1). Lineage (NCBI taxonomy): Eukaryota > Metazoa > Chordata > Mammalia > Monotremata > Tachyglossidae > Tachyglossus > Tachyglossus aculeatus. The sequence goes on along the minus strand of NC_052067.1, from coordinate 126,191,521 downwards.
CCACGGGGGGCTCACAGTCTTAATCCCCATTTTACAAATGAGGTAACTGAGGCCCAGAGAAGTTAAGTGACTTATCCAAAGTCACACAACTGACAATTGGCAGAGCTGGGGTTTGAACCCATGACCTCTGACTCCAAAGCTCATCCTCTTTCCACTGAGCCAAGCTGCGGCGTGGTTTTAACCTGGCCATGCCTGCATAGGATTCCCAGCCTTCCCAGCCTTTGCCTTTCCAGACTTCCGAATTCCTAGAAATTCAGCAAAATGATGAAATACGTTAAAGATCATTAACGGTAACAGATGCTAATAGATCATGTCAATAGCTGTTTTTTGCTTACCAATAACCCCAGCTGTGTCTTTTTATAAAATGCTTACAAACTCACACAAAAGAAAAAAATCACCCTATGGCTTGGACTTGCCTAAACGAGGTAAGCAAAAATGGAAGAAAATAAAATTGGGGATGAAATAACTGAAATTTTGATCCGAAATGTACAAAGTATTATTTTATCGTAGTAATAAATTAATATCTAATAATAAATGATGGTGATATTTGTTTAATAATAATAATAATAATGGCATTTATAAAGCTCTTACTATGTGCAAAGCACTGTTCTAAGTGCTGGGGAGGTTACAAGGTGATCAGGTTGTCCCACGGGGGGCTCACAGTCTTAATCCCCATTTTACAGATGAGGTAACTGAGGCACAGAGAAGTGAAGTGACTTGCCCAAAGTCACACAGCTGACAATTGGCGGAGCCGGGATTTGAACCGCTGACCTCTGACTCCAGAGCCCGTGCTCTTTCCACTGAGCCATGCTGCTTCTCATGCTACCGATGTCCCAAGAACTGCACTAAGCACTGGGTAGGTTTAAGATCACTAGGTCAGACACATCCCTGTCCCACATTCTACGTGGGAGGCAGAACAAATATTTAGTCAACCGTTTTTTACAGATGAGGAAACTGAGGCAGGGAGAAGTTAAGTGACTTGTACAAAGTTGCACAATGAGTGGCAGAGCCAGGATTCAACCCCAGGTCCTCTGACTCACAGGGTCATGCTCTATTCACTGCATGTGAAAAAGGAAGGAAGCAGCAAGGCCTGGTTTAAAGTGAGAGTTAGTAGACTGGCTCCAGACCTAATTCTGTCCCTGGGGGACTTGATTGATCAATCAATCAAGAAAGCAATCAATCAATAATATTTATTAAGAGCTTAATGTAAGCAGAGCACTATATTATGCACTTGGGAGAATACAGTGGAACAGAGAGTTGATAGACACGTCCCCTGCCCACAACGAGCTTTCAGTCTAATAATAATAATGGCATTTATTAAGCTCTTACGATGTGCAAAGCACTGTTCTAAGTGTTGGGGAGGTTACAAGGTGATCAGGTTGTCCCATGGGGGGCTTACAGTCTTAATCCCCATTTTACAGATAAGGTAACTGAGGCCCAGAGAAGTAAAGTGACTTGCCCAAAGTCACACAGCTGACCATTGGTGGAGCCGGGATTTGAACCCATGACCTCTGACTCCAAAGCCCGTGCTCTTTCCACTGAGCCATGATGCTTCTCTAGTCTAGAGGGGGAGACAGACAATATAAATCAATCAATTACAGATATGTACATAAATGCTGTGGGGCTGAGGAAAGGGTGTATAAGGGGAACAAATCCAAGTTCGAGGGTGATGCAGGAGGGAATAGAAGAGGAAATGAAGGCTTAGTTGGGGAAGGCTTCTTGGAGGAGTCGTGCCCTCAATAATGCTTTGAAGGTGGGGAAAGTCAATCTGCAGGATGTGAAGGGGGAGGGCAGAGGCAGAACAGAGGCAGGACGTGAGCAATAGGTCGGCAGTGAGATAGACGAGATCAAGGTACAGTGAGTAGCTTGGCATTGGAGGAGTGGAGTGTGTGGGTTGGGTTGTAGTAGGAGAACAGCGAGGTAAGTTAGGAGGGGGCGAGGTGATTGAGGGCTTTAAAGCCGATGATAAGGAGTTTTTGTTTGATGAGGAGGTGGTTCTTGAGGAAACAGGGACTGAATGCATTTGTAGAAATCCAATCCAGGCAGTGGAATGAAATATGGACTGAGTGGGGAGAGACAGGAGGCAGGGAGGTCAGCAAGGAGGCTGAAGCAGTAATCAAGGAGGGATAGGATAGGTGCTTAGATTAGCAAAATAGCAGTTTGGCTGGAAAGGAAAAGGTGGATTTTAGCAATGTTGTGAAGGTTGGACTAACAGGATTTGATGACATTGAATATGTGGGATGTATGAGAGAGGTGAATCTAGGATAATGCCAAGGTTAGAACAATGCTTGGCACACAGCAAGCACTTAACAAGTACCATAGTTGTTATTGTTGTTATAGTTCTGATGACGATGACGGTGGTATTTGGTAAGTGCTTACTATGTGCCAAGCACTATTCTAAGAGCTGGGGAAATACAAGGTAATCAGGTTGCCCCACCTGGGGCTCAGTCTTAATCCCCATTTTACAGAAGAGGTAACAGAGAAGTTAAGTGACTTGCCCAAAATCACACAACCGACAAGTGGCGGAGCCGGGATTAGAACCCACAACCTCTGATTCCCAAGCCCATGCTCTTTCCACTAAGCCATGCTGCTTCTCTAGTTATGAGATAGGCTCTGCCATGACTGTATTAATAATGAGTAATTTTTATTAATATATTAATTTAAATACTTATTTTAATTTATTATTTAATTAAATAATTTTCCCCTGTATTTCATTTAAGTGCTTGCTGTGTACTGAGGCAAGTGCAAGATAGAACACGGGCCTGGGAGTAGGAGGAGCTGGGTTCTAATTCCGGCTCTGCTGTGTAACCTTGGACAAGTCACTTTACTTCTCTATGCCTCAGTTTTCTCACCTGTAAAATGAGGATTAAGACTGTTAGACCCATGTAGGACAGGGACTGGTCTCCAACCCTATTATTTTGTAACTATCACCTCACTTAGTGCGGTGCCGGTATGTAGTAAGCACGTACATACAATTATTATTATTGTTAGAGCTGGTACTTGAACCTTGGTTCCCTCACTACCAGCCTTAGTCTCTTTCTGCCCTTTGGGTACTTGACAGTCACCCCACATTCATCCCCATGAGACATATTTATATCAATGTCATTTATATCAATGTCCACCTCCCCCTCTAGACTGTAAGCTTGCTGTGGGCAGGGAATGTGTCTACCAGCTCTGTTGTACTCTTCCAAACTGTATTATACAGTGCTCTACACACAGTAAGCACTGAATAAATATTATTGATTGATTGACTAATTCCAACAAGTCAACAGCACTCAAAGACTATATACTGGGCAAGCAAAATTCATTCTTTCCTGTCAAACTATCTCCTTCTAAATATGTGCTTGAAAACAAATTCTGATTTGCTCTTTGCTAAGGTGTTTAATTCTTGTATTGAAAATTAAATTTCAGAAGTGTTAGAAGAACTGATTCAAAGTTTTCAAGCAAATTGATTAAATTGAACCAAGTTCAGTGGTAACACCCACATACCCTCCAGCTTTGAATGTTTTCAGCCAATCAGTCAATCAGTAGTGTTTACTGAGTACTTACTCTGGGCACAGCACTGTACTAGGTGTTGTTTTATGAACAAAAAACTGATGAAATTTATAAAACATGAAATGTATCTTGATAAAGCTTTTTTACATAAACAAAATAAAAGATCCTGACCCTGATCATGAAATCCTTAGCTTCAAGGTACACAATTTGAGAAAACTTGAAAGGAGGGATTATTCTTCTCCAGAATAGTTTTGGTTTTTTTTTAACATCCGTGTTCTAAATTGTTGGTTTTCTCAGATAGAACATTAGGCTTTCCTGAAAAATAAACTGGGTAAGCAATCAAAAAATACTATCCTGATGGAAAAAAGAATTAAATAAACACTCCTCAGAAAGTACAAAGGATATCTCCAGTGTACTAAAATTCGGACCCAAAGGGAAGAACATAAAATAAGAAATCGTATAATGATGTTTTTGCTATCTTTAGCCAGTACCACACCCATTTTCAAGTATCAAAGCATGCACCAAACTGAATTTAACAGAACGGGGTGTATGTCTGCCTGAGATAACTCTTGATTCTCTGAACTAGCCTCAGCTCTAATTAGTTCAGATAATCAGCATCTAATGCAAGTCCTTTGGGAATTTTCCATTCATAAGAGAAGCTCATTGAGTTATTTCTCAACAAGTGGAAGAGTTTCCTTCTTCAGGAATTTGAAACAGATCCCTGGGTGAGAACTGAATCAAAATCAAAGACAGACTAAGACACTGTGGACCGAAAATAGACTATAAAATTATTAAGGATTTTGATTTTGACTCTTAGGTGATAATCTCTTTCTTTTATCCTTAGTTGTTACCGATTAAAATTCCTCATTAGTAGCTAGAACTTGGAACCTCAAACTATCTTGAATCATCTTTGCTATGTTCTTTTTTTTATAAGGGAAACCTGTCAGCACCAACTTGTCATACTCAAGAGACTAGGCAAGAATGGACAAGACTGGAAGATGATAAGGACATTTTATCTCCAAACCTAAAAATGAGGTCACGTAAGAGGCTACATTCTCTAGAGAATGGTTATCAAACAATGAGTCCAATCCTCTGCTGAGAGGGATCACTGAAGGGTTCTGAAGAGCTTGGGGTGTACTTCATTTTCTTCTCTCACTGCTGCCTTGGGTCACAGTGACCAGCCAAAGAAACCAAGATGAGAGTCATTGGCTGTGACAACAAAGATAAGGTTGGGTAACGTTTGCATGAGTGGCCAACCAGCAGAAAGGTGGAGGATTAAGACAAAGCAGAGCCCATTAGATTTAACTTAACAATGATAATAATAATAATGCCATTTATTAAGTGCTTACTATGTGCAAAGCACCGTTCTAAGCGCTGGGGCAGTTACAAGGTGATCAGGTTGTCCCACAGGGGGCTCACAATATTAATCCCTATTTTACAGTTGAGGTTACTGAGGCACAGAGAAGTTAAGTGACTTGCCCAAAGTCAAGGAAAAGCCCAAAGTCAAAGTCAAAGACTTAGAAAGAGGTCATAGATGACCTCAGAAGTATAGTTTCAGTGGAGGAACAGGACAAAGCCAGCTTGCAGTGGGTCCAAAAGAGATCTGAAGGAGAAGAAGGGGAAGCATCTGGTGCATGCAACCTATCTGAGGAATTTCAACCAATAGCTGGAAGGTAGGCTGGAATCCCAATGATTTATTTTCCCACAGGGGAGACCTGAACATGTGTGAAGGCAGAAGGGAAGGCAGAGTGAAAAGACTAAAGATGACAGGAAAGGGGGAGAACAGAATAGAAATAGGCAGGCCTTGTCTCTCTACCAGATAGCAGGTACCCTCCACCCCACACACTCACCAACACACACACACACACACACACACACACACACACACACACACACACATATCCAATGTGGCTCCCAGGACCCTCAACACACTCCTCTTGTGGACTTTCCAAGCTGTTATCCTGCAATCTCGCGTCGGTTCTCTTCCACACCACTGTGAAACTTCCTTCTCATCATGCCTTTTGTCACCCCAGCAGAAAAGGAAAAAACAGCGACTGGCTGGTATTGCTTCCGCAAAACCTCAGGAAGACTGTAGCTGTGGTTGTGACTGCAGACTTTCAGCTGCAATGAGTTGGAAATCCCATCCTCTTAACCACTAATCTTCGGTTTTTGTCTTAATGTTCTCTTGGTGTTTTGTTCATCTCTCCTTATGTCTCTATCAGCTGTTACCTTTCCCCCTTTTTTCTTTTCAGATTGTGAGCCCTGTGAGGGACAGGTACTGCGTATAATTCCCGCCAGCTGATTCTTTACCAGCACTTAGTACGGTGTTCTGCACACAGTAAGAACTTAAATACTAGGGCTTAGTGGATAGAGCATGGACCCAGGAGTCAGAAGGACCTGGATTCTAATCCTGACTCCACCACTTGTCTGCTGTGTGACCTTGGGCAACACTTTACTTCTCTGTGTCTCAGTTACCTCATCTGTAAAATGGAGATTAAGACTATGAGCCCAAATGGGACTGATTAACTTGTATCTACCCCAGCACAGAGTACAGTACTTGGCACATAGTAAGCATTTAACAAATATCATTTAAAAAATGTAATACTACAATTCCCACTACTAAAGAGAAGCCAAGATTTCTTTTTTTCTCCATCAATCCAAAATCAGTCCCGGTGGCACGAAAAGTGAGCAGTTGTGCAGGGCATTTACTATAAAAGGACAGTGAGGATGACAGTGTCTCCGAGGTCATGGGAGCAATGCCTAGTTCTCTGTCTTTACAACATCTTTCCCGCTAATTCAGGGCAGAACCTTCTGGCAGGTCTCCAGACACAGCCTAGAATCCTAGAGAGTCTGAGGGAATCTGAAGGGTATTTTCTGCCTGTCCTGGACCAACAGCTGTGTCACCATGAGAAAAGAAGGTTAAAAACAAAAAAAGAAATTAACATGCAAAAGGGGGCAAATCATCAGTCTTCAGGTGTAGAATCAGGCATTCTTTCTAAAGTGGTTGGATTTTCCAGAGTATGAAGGGGTACAGGGGGTGGAGCTTTTGAAGCTGGGGTTCAATTGAGAGCTATCAATCCATAATATTTATTGAGAGCAGGGCCAGCAAAGAAGAAGCGGCATGGCCTAGTGGATAGAACACTGGCCTGGGAGTAAGAAGGACCTCAGTTCTAATCCCAATACTTACCACTTGTGCAGGCTTGAGCAAGTCACTTAATTCCTCTGTGCCTCAGTTACCTCACTGGTACCTCATAACTTGATCGGTTTGTATCTCCCCCAGAGCTCAGTACAGTGCCTGGCACAAGCTAAGCTCTTAACCAATACTATAAAAAAACAAGGGGCAAACTCCTTTACCCATTTCTCTTTCCCCACTTTGTACTGCTATTCTTGGCAAGGCATGGCAGTGGGCAGAAGGCCCCTCCTTTGGAGATCAATCCCACAATGGGCAGCCACAGCAGCAGTGATAGCAGAAATGGCAGAAGTGAGGATTGCTGAGACTTCCGCCGAACTCCATCTCCTCTTCTGAGGTCACCTCTATCACAGCTCCCTGCTGCTCTTTGAAGGTTATGCTAGGAAGGACTTTGAGTATGGCCCTGTCAGACAAGCAGCAGAGGGAAAGTTTGCACCATGATGTAGCTACGCTGTGACCACCTCCATTGACTGACTGAGTACCACCGATTGCCACAGGAATGGAGCTCCCTGCCACAGTTGCCCAGACCACCATGGTTCAGGGGATAGAGCAAATGCATGGGAGTCAGAAGGAACTGGGTTCTAATCACAGCTCTGCCATTTTTCTACTGTGTGGTCTTGGGCAAGTCGATTCGCTTCTCTGAGCCTCAGTTATCTCATCTGTAAAATGGGGATTGAGACTGTGAGCTCCATGTGAGACAGGGAGTGTGTTCAACCCGATTTGCTTTTATCCTCCCCGGCACTTAGCACAGTGCCTGGTATATAGAAAGCACATAATAAATACGACAGTTATTATTATTATTATCACCAGGGACAGCCCAGACCAAATCCCACTGACTAATACACTGGTGAGATCACATATCCTCTATCAGGCCTTCTCTGACAACCCTCATTTCCTCCCTTCCCTCTCCCTTATGTATTGCCTCTACCCTTGGATTTGTCTTATCATCATCATCAATGGCATTTATTGAGTGCTTACTACATGCAGAGAATTGTACTAAGCACTTGGGAGAATACAATACAACAGAGTTGGCAGACATATTCCCTGCCCACAGTGACCTAACAGTTTAGAAGATACAGCAGCGTGGCTTACTGGAGAGAGCCCAGGCTTGGGAGTCAGAGGTCATGGGTTCTAATCCCTGCTCTGCCACTTGTCAGCTGTGTGACTCCGGAAAAGTCACTTAACTTCTCTGTGCCTCAGTTGCTTCATCTGTAAAATGAGGATTAAGACTGTGAGCCCCATGAGGGACCTGATAACTTTGAATCTACCCCAGTGCTTAGAACAGTGCTTTGCACATAGTAAACACTTAACAAATGCCTTCATGATTATTATTATTATTATTATAGTCTGTACCCTCTAAGCACTTGATATGCACCCCACCCTCAGCCCCACCGCACTTATGTACATATCCATAATTAATTTTAATGTCTGCCTCCCTCTCCAGACTTTAAGATCCTTTTTTAAAAAAATGGTATATGTTAAGTGCTCACTATGTTCCAGGCACAGTACTAAGTGCTGGTAGACAGGGAACTGATCTACCAATTCTATTTTGTTGTACTGTCCCAAATGTTTAGTATAGTGCTCTGCAAACAGTACACAGTCAATAAATACCACTGATTGAGCAATAAAGTGTTGTGACTCTTCCACCCAAATCAGGATAATGGATCACTTCTAGACTTCTAGACTGTGAGCCTGTTGTTGGATAGGGACTGTCTCTATATGCTGCCAACTTGTACTTCCCAAGCGCTTAGTACAGTGCTCTGCACACAGTTAGTGCTCAATAAATATGATTGAATCACTTCAGCTGATGCCCCACACTCAGTTTAGGACCACAGTTGTAGGCTCTGTGTGGACTAGCTAACCTCTAATGCTCTCAGGCCCAAGGAATTTATTATTATTAATAGTAGTAGTAGTAGTAACAAGAATCATAATAATAATAGTACTTGTTAAGTGTTTACTATGTGCATGGCACTGTGCCTTTTATGTAGTAAGTGCTGGGGTAGATGAAAGTTAATCAGGTTGGACACAGTAACTGTCCCACATTAGGCTCTCACTCTTAATTTCGCTTTTACAGATGAGGTTACTCAGGCCCAGAGAAATGAAGTGATTTGCCCAAGGTCACACAGTGTGGTGGAGCCGGGATTAAATCCCAGGTCCTTCTAACTCCCAGGCCTATGCTGTATCCACTAAGCCATACTTCTTCTCCTAAGCCATAGTGTCCCATAAAGTGCTCTTCTACTCCATTTAAGGATCTGAAATGACCCAACTCTGCTTTGGTTCTACTCCCATTGTGGTAGGGAAGAGAACTTAGAAATAAAAGTTCTCTTCACAGTATTAGGGGTGAATCCTAGACATTGCATTACTTATAAGCTTTTAATAGCCCTAGAAGAATTCTTTGCTGCTGTTGTACTATCCCAAGCATTTAGTGCAGTGTTTTGCGCTCAGAAGGCGCACAATAAATATCATCATCATCATCATCAATCGTATTTATTGAGCGCTTACTATGTGCAGAGCACTGTACTAAGCCCTTGGGAAGTACAAATTGGCAACATATAGAGACAGTCCCTACCCAACAGTGGGCTCATAGTCTAAAAGGGGGAGAACAGTCTAAAAGGGGGAGAGATCGATTGATTGATTGATAGTAGAGTGAATGATAAGAGCTCAATCCTTTTATAGAACACTTGTAGACTTGACACATATACCACTGAATATATGCCACTAAATGTCTGATGTTTGGAAATTGTTTCATGTGTTTTTTGAATTTAGCTCTTTGGCAGCATGGCTCAGTGGAAAGAGCACGGGCTTTGGAGTCAGAGGTAATGGGTTCAAATCCAGGCTCCGCCAATTGTCAGCTGTGTGACTTTGGGCAAGTCACTTAACTTCTCTGGGCCTCTGTTACCTCATCTGTAAAATGGGGATTAAGATGGTTAGCCCCACGAGGGACAACTGATCATCTTGTATCCTCTCCAGTGATTAGAACAGTGCTTTGTACATAGTAAGCACTTAACAAATGCCATTATTATTATTATTATTAAGATAACAAGATTCCATGGCTTGAGAGGATCTTACAGTGTTTCAAGTGAACTCCGACTGAAGAAATAAAGCCTTCTCCCATTGGAGGCAGAATTCACCAGCCATTCAGGAAGGCTGCAATGGAGACAGTTGCTGCTCACACAGCGACAGAGGGAGACATTGGATTTTAAATTTGGCCTAATATTCTCCATCAAAAAAGCAGCCTCAGTGGAATATAAATGAGCCTAGTGAAAACGATCCTATAAATTCTTGAAATGGTTGCCAGTACAGCCTGAATCGTCTCGTGATTCGAGAGGCCATCTTCCAGATAGATAACAAAGTAACTGAATAAGCACTCGTGGTTGGATCCCTTCTATGAATGGTATTCCCAGAGTGCAGGTTTTCGGCACTGGCGATTTGAGCCCGATTACCAATTGAATCGTTTTAGCATGAGTGTAAATAGCACCCTGGTTAGATTACTCTCCATCCAGGCCAACCATCTGGCCGTGTCTATATTTCCAGCTAATTGCTGAAGTCTTAAAGGCACCCAGCTAATTCACCTTTTGACTTCCAAGTCAGAAAGCAGCCAACAGCAGGAATAGCCTCAAGCCAGAAGACCCATGAGTCCTCTGAGACCAAACCTGGAACCTGGGACTCCGCACAGCTCCGTCCAGGGGATGGCTGTTCTAACCTAAAAAAGACGTGTCTCCAAAATAACACAATGTAATACTTTGGAAGTAAATCTAGAGTAAATCTACTGACTTTAAACAAATCTCACCATCTAGCTGGCCCACAATGCTCAATCCATTTATCAACTCAAATGAAAATGATTCACCGGAATACAACATAGTCAAACAATAGCAAGAAAAAAAAAGTGCCTGGAAAATATGATCTAAGTAAGATAACTGATCGTGTTTACCTTTCCCCAAGCAATTATGATGATTAATAAGATAATGTTCACAAAGGACTTTGAAGAGGTAAATAGCTATGTACTTTCAACATTAGTCTTCTTATTATCAATGGCTCTGAGTCAGGCAACTGCTGATTGTGTTCCAAATCAGCTCAAAGTTAACTTCATTGCATTTAGTAACCCCACATTGAGTCCTCTCTCTCATCGAATCTATTTTTAAAGCTTTTCTCAATCAGTTTGGCTTAGACTCCTAACGATTATGACTCCAGAACTGCGGAGCTTCTCAAATATGTCACTTTGAATAAACCAAAGTTCGCATGGGCAACGCAAAAAATTCCTTTTTGAGTAGTGGTTGGCCAGAGACAGTGAGGAGAAAAGTAAAAGGGAACATTGTCCCTTCCATTCCCCAACAGCTGCTGCTATTCCTGCTTAAATAGCCTCTGAATGGAGAGCCGTAGAGCCAGGATATTTTACAGGATGGAGAGTAGTGACTAGTAATGCCAAACCTCTCACTCTACCACAATCTCGTCTGTCTTGCCACAGACACCTTGCCCACATCCTCCCTCTGGCCTGGAACTCTCTCCCGCTTCACAGCTGACAGACCACCACTCTCTTCACCATCAAAATCCTCCTAATATCACATTTCCTCCAAGAGGCCTTCCCTGACTAAGCTCTCATTCCCCACCCCCTTTACTCTCCCCTCTGCATTGCCTGTGCCCTTGGCCCTGTACCACTTAAGCAATTTAAAACTCACCCTACCCTGAGCCTCAAAATGGCCTAGTGGATAGAGCACAGGCCTGGGAGTAGAAGCAGCATGGCCTATTGATAAGAACGCGGGCTTGGGAGTCAGAGGACGTGGGTTCTAATCCTGGCTCCGCCACTTGTCAGCTGTGTGACCTTGGGCAAATCACTTAGCTTCTCCGTGCCTCAGTTACTCCATATGTAAGACTGTGAGTCCCACACAGGACAACCTGATTATCTTGTATCTACCTCAGTGATTAGAACCGTGCCTGGGACATAGTAAGTGCTTAGGAAATGCCATCATTATTATAATTATTAGAAGGACTTGGATTCTAATTCCAGCTCTGCCATTTATCTGCTGTGTACCCTTGGGTAAGTCACTTCACTTCTCTGGACCTTATTTGCCTCATCTGTCAAATGGGAATTAAGACTGGGAGCCCCATGTGGGACAGGGACTGTGTCCAACTCGATTTACTTGTATCCACCCCAGTGCTTAGTACAGTTTCTGACACACACAGTAAGTGCTTAACAAATAGCACGTCATTGTCATTATTATGCTCTGACACTCCCCATATCTGTTCATTTATTTTACTGTCTGTTTCCACCTCTAGATTGTAAATTCCTTGTGAGCAGGGATCATGTCTACCATCTGTTCATCATCAATCGTATTTATTGAGCGCTTACTGTGTGCAGAGCACTGTACTAAGCGCTTGGGAAGTACAAGTTGGCAACATATAGAGACAGTCCCTAACCAACAGTGGGCTCACGGTCTAAAAGGCTCTGTTATACTGTACTCTCCTAAGTACTTAGTACAGTGCTCTGCATACAGTAACAAAAATCATCAATTGACTTATTGAGGGTAGTAGTAATAGCATTTATTAAGTGCCTACTCCATGGGAAAGACTGTACTACTGGGAAAGAATACATAGATGAAAATTAGACTGGATCCCAAGACCCCTAAGGAACTCATAATCTAAGAAAAAGGACAGAGAGGAAACAGGGTATAGACACATCAGATATATGAGATATATATTAGTATGTTTGGTTTTGTTCTCTGTCTCCCCCCTTTTAGACTGTGAGCCCACTGTTGGGTAGGGACTGTCTCTATGTGTTGCCAATTTGTACTTCCCAAGTGCTTAGTACAGTGCTCTGCACATAGTAAGCGCTCAATAAATTCGATTGATTGATTGATTGATGAGATGAAAATACAAAAACAACATAAATGATGAGGACAAAGTTGTATATAAAAAATAAAAATAAAAAGAGTGATATGGCATTGTGGCTAGAGGAATAGAATTGTATTTGTTAACCACTAACTATGCACCAAGCATGTTATAGGATAATCAGGTCAGACACAGTCCCTGCTCCATATGGAACATACAGTCTAAGTCAGCAGGAGAATCCTCTAGACTGTATGCTCACTGTGGGCAGGGAGTGTGTCTGTTACATCGTTATATGGTACTTTCCCAAGTGCTCAGTACAGTGTTCTGCACACAGTAAGTGCTCAATAAATGTGGCTGACTGAACAGGCATCTCTCAATAAATAACCATTAATTGATTACTCCCCATTTGATAGAAGAGGAAACTGAAGCACAGAGAAATTGAGTGACTTGACCGAGATTATAGAGCGAGCAGGCAAGTAGTGGAGCTGAAATTGAGAAGTCACATCTGTGTTTCTTCCTCTAGGCTACACACACGGCTGGTAAACTGCTCACGTGCCTCTCTCTTGCCTGAAGGACGGAATCTGTCCACTAGACCCTCACCTACACATGCCGACCTCTCGCCCATGTCCTGCCTCCGGCCTGGAATGTCCTCCCTCATAATTATAATAATAATGGCATTAGTTAAGCACTTACTATGTGCAAAGCACTGTTCTAAGCGCTGGGGGGGAATACAAGGTGATCAGGTTGTCCCACGTGGGGCTCATAGTCTTAATCCCCATTTTACAGATGAGGTAACTGAGGCCCAGAGAAGTTAAGTGACTTACCCAAGGTCACACAGCAGACATGTGGCAGAGACAGGATTCGAACCCATGACCTCTGATTCCAAAGCCCATGCTCTTTCCACTGAGCCACGCTGCTTCACCTCAGATAGACAGTTACTCTCTCTCCCTTCAAAGCCTTGTAAAGGACACATCTCCTCCATGAGGTCTTCCCCAACTAAGCCCTCCTTTCATCTTCTCCCACTCCCTTCTGTGCCACCTAGACTTCCTCCCTTTATTCATACCCCTCCTAGCCCCACAGCACTTATCTAGATAGCTGTAATTTTATTTATTCATATTAATATCAGCCTCCCCCTCTAGTGCATGTTGTGAGCAGGGAATGTGTCTGCTATATTGTACTCTCCCAAGCACTTAGTACAGTGCTCTGCACACAGTAAACACTGAATAGATATGACTATCAGCCTTACTTATGAAGATGGATGCTCTCCTTTCTCATGAGACTAGAGTGGAACAAGAGTGATTAAGATGACTACTAATAATAAAACCATTTTTCCTCTCAATTTAAGATTGCCTATAGACATTGCAGCTGGATGTGACTCATCATTACCATTTGCTGAGGGTTATAAACTAATATCACAGCAATGTATTGAGGCTGCACAACTAAATAGTATCTGCTTTAAAAACGTAATGAGGTAAACCTTTTTCTCATTGCAAATTGAGAAATGAACAGAGTTGATCTTATGAATCGTTAGCACATTAAATTGATGTAGATGGATTCCCCAGGTTCCTACAAGGCAGTGAGTGCTTCCAATTCACAGAAGGAACAGCATGGCCTAGAGGACAGAGCATAAGGCTGGGAGCCAGGTGACCTGGGTTGTCAGACCATGCTGTGCCTCAGTTTCCTCATTTGTGAAATTGAAATTAAATACCCGTTCTCCCCAAGATTGGGAGCTCCATGTAAGACAGGGATTGTGTCTGATCTGATTGCACTGTATCTACCCCAGAGCTTAGCATAATAGTAAGTGTTTAATAAATACCTCAATTGTAATGTGTTTATTTATATCAACGGTTGTCTCCCCCTCTAGATTGTAAGCACATTGTGGGCAAGGGACATTGCTACCAACTTTTTTGTACTGTATTCTTCCAAGGGGTTAGTACTACGCTCTGCACATAGTAAATGCCCATTGATTGATTTGTTATTCGAATCAAGTAGTGCATGGCTCTCTGCAAGAAATCACATGGTCTATTGGAAAGAGCAAGGGCCTGGGAAGTCAGCAGGACCTGGGTTCTATTCCCAGCTCCACCGCTTGTCTGCTTTGTGACCTTGGATAAGTCACTTCACTTCTCTGTGCCTCAGTTACCTCATCTGTAAAATGGAGATGAAGACCGTGAACCTCACATGGGACACGGACTGTGTCCAACCCGATTAGGTTGTATCCACCCCAGTGCTCAGTACAGTGCCCAGCACGTAGTAAGCACTTAAAACAAATATAATAAAAAGAAAAGAAATCCCTATTTGACTAGTGGCTTTTAATGTCTATCACTGTTCACCAGTGGGGAAAGTTGATTGTGGGGACCCTGTATCACTGTCCTGGGCACTGATATGGGGGATGATTGTTTCAGTAATAATACCCCCTCCCCAGATGTTCCAGAAATGACCAGGGCACAGAAGTCTCAATCTGTTGTTTCACGCACCTTGCAAAGCCCTTGTGGGGAATTGAGTCAGAGGCTTTTTGAAATCTATTTAAAATACACTCAGGTCCTGTTGCTTTTTAATAGTCTGATTAACTCTCCCAGAGGCTATAATGATCTGTTCTTTTTGTCCCTGTGGTAATTTGTGACATCTTTTATGTTCTTCACTTGTGTTATTAAGTGCAGTTCTCTTACAATGTGAGTCCATCTTCTCTGCCAAAATGGATGTCATTAGTTTATGGATGGCAGGCAAATATGTTCTTGGTCTATACTTCATTAGATTTAGAGTATCATTATCTTCTAGCAAAGAAAGATATTTCCAGATATCATAAAACTAAGCATTTCTTCTGGCTCAAGTGGCATTTCCAATGAACATCTTGCAATCACTTCATGTACTGTTGTAAAGCTTCTTGTGAGCCAGAATTCTGCAACAAGTTAGGACCTGATTCCTTAAGTATTTTCTTTTCAGATATTCCAATAAGTGACATTTTCAGGATTCCATCTTTCCAAGTTTTTTTATCTCCTCGACGCACATTTCTTTGGTATTTTTTCTTTTAGATAACCGTCATACTCTATCAGAATGCTACCACATCCAGTATGGCACCAACGCTGCTCGTGTAATTGATTTTTTCCTGTTGCAAGTCCTGACTAAATTGATTTTGATTGCTCTGGAATTCATCGTTTTTCCCCTATCTTCCACATCTCCCCACCAGTCCATTAGTCTCTCTACTGAGAAGCAGTCTGTCATAGTGGATAGAGGGCGGGCCTGGGAGTCAGAGGACCTGAGTTCTAATCCTGCTCTTCCACTAGTCTTCCATGTGACCTTGTCATTCTAGACTGTGAGCCTGTTGTTGGGTAGGGACCGTCTATGTTGCCGATTTGCACTTCCCAAGAGCTTAGTACAGTGCTCTGCACACAGTAAGTGCTCTGCACACAGTAAGTGCTCAATAAATACAATTGAATGAATGAATTAATGAATGAATGAATTAATTAATTAATCTTCTCCGTGCCTCAGTTCCCTCATCTGCCAAATGGGGAGTCAATCCCCGCCCCCGCCCTACAATTTAGATTTTGAGCTCCATGTGGGACAGGAACTGTATCTAATTGTATCTACCCCGGCACATAGAAAGGTGCTTAACACATAGCTAGCAGTTAACAAATACCATAATTATCCTTATTATTACTGCCTGAATCATTTTACTAAAATGTCATTCTGCACCCTGTCACCCCACTCTTCAGAAACCTTCAAAGCTACCCCATTCCTCTCCGCATTATGCAGAAACACCTGGTCATTAGCTGTCAGGCACTCCCTCTTGCTCACCAGTGCTTCTCCCACTACCCCCCAGCTCAAACTCTCAGTTCCTCCCTTGGATAACTTTCTCACTTAGCTTTGTTCTCATCTGTTCCATTTTCAGAAGCTTGTTCACGGCCCTCCTCTTGCCTGGAACTCCCTCCCCACTTCAACTCCACCAGATCACACTTCTCCCTAGAATAATAATTATGGTATTTGTTAATCAATCAATCAATCGTATTTATTGAGCACTTACTGTGTGCAGAGCACTGTACTAAGCGCTTGGGAAGTACAAGTTGGCAACATAAGTTAAGTTCTTATGCTTAACATAGTAAGTTAAGCACTTACTATGTGCCAGGCACTGTACTAAGCACTGGCATGGATATAAGCAAATTGGGATGGACATTCATTCATTCATTCAATCGCATTTATGGAGTGCTTACTGTGTGCAGAGCACTGTACTAAGCGCTTGGGAAGTACAAGTTGGCAACATATAGAGACGGTCCCTACTCAACAACGGGCTCACCGTCTAGAAGGGGGAGACAGACAACAAAACAAAAATTGTGGACAGGTGTCAAGTCATCAGAATAAATAGAAATAATGCTTCAAAGCCCTACTAAAATCCATAAACCTTAAAAAGCCTTTCCCTTATTTATCTTTTTCCTCACTATCAATCAATCGGTCAGTCAATCGATGATATTTATTGAGTCCTTATTGTGTGCAGAGAACTGAAAGAAGCACTTGGTAGAGTACCATACAACAGAGTTGGTAGAAAAGTTCCCTGCTCACAATGAGCTTATTTATGACATTAACATGAATAAATAAATTACAGATCTATACATAAATGCTACATCTCAGGGTCACACCTGGAGAGTTTCCAGTACTCTACCAGTCTCAACTACGGGAGGGAAAGTCAAGCAGAGGCATATCTATTCCATTCTTAGCTTGGGCATTGACTAGCAAGTGGAGCATTAAGTTTACTGTGCAGAAGGAGGCAATGGTAGACCGTTTCTGCATTTTTACCAAAAAAACTCTCTGGATACTCTACCAGAACGATTGCAGATGGAGCTGCGGCATTCTGGGAGAGAAATGTCAATGGTGTCACTATGGGTCGGACACAAATTGACAGCATAAGACAGTAACAACAACATGTGGGGCTGAGGGTTCAATCAATTGATGATATTTATTGAGCACTTTGTGCCGAGCACTGTATAAAGCATTTGGGAGAGTACAATACAACAGAGTTGACAGACACGTTCTCTGCTCTTGATGAGCTTATGGTCTAGAGAGGGAGAAGGACATTAACATAAATAAATGAATTATGGATCGCTATATAAGTGCTGTGGGGCTGAGAGTGGAGTGAATATCTAAAGCTGTTACAGAGTGCTGATCCAAGTAGACAACATAGATAACCCAGTCGCCGGGGGTGGGGAGGATCTCTCATTCTATCCTGAATGGATTAATGCATCAGCCTCCTTTCTGATCTCCCATCCTCCTGTCTCTTCCCGCTTCAGTCTATATTTCACTCTGCTGCCCGGATTATCTTTGTAAAGAAACGCAATGGGCATGTCACTCCCCTCCTCAAAAATGTCCAGTGGTTGCCTATCAACCTTCGCATGAAGCTAAAAACTCCTCACTATTGGCTTCAAAGCTCTCCATCACCACGCCCCTTCCTACCTCACCTTCCTTCTCTCCTTCTACAGCCCAGCCTGCACCCTCTGCTCCTCTGCTGCTAACCTCCTCACTGTGCCTCATTCTCGCCTATCCCGCCATCAACCCCTGGCCCAAGTCCTACCTCTGTCCTGGAATGCCCTCCCTCCACACATCCACAAAACTTGCTCTCTTCCTTCAAAGCCCTACTGAGAACTCATCTCCTCCAGGAGACCTTCCCAGATTGAGCACCCCCTTTTCCTCCTCCCTCTGACCTACCCCCTTCCCTTCCCCACAGCACTTGTGTATATTTGTACAAATTAGTACTCTATTAATGATGTGTATATAGCTATAATTCTATCTGTTTTGATGGTATTGACACCTGATTACTTGTTTTATTTTGTTGTCTGTCTCCCCCTTCTAGACTGTGAGCCCGTTGTTGGGTAGGGTCCACCTCTATATGTTGCCGATTTGTACTTCCCAAGCACTCAGTACAGTGCTCTGCACACAGTAAGCCCTTAATAAATACAATTGAATGAATGAATGAATGAATGAATGAATGAATGAATGAACTTGATTGGGGAAGACCTCTTGGAGCATGTGGAGTGTGACCTGAGAGTTGTGGCCTGGTAGATATGGAGCACAATGCTTTCATGGCACCTGTAGTACTTTTGTACATATTAATTCCCACAGTAAATTAACCATTAACTTATTTACTAATTCATTCTCTCCTTCCTACTATCTATACAATAAGAGTGTCAATGCCCTAAGGGTACTCTCATAAGCACTTTAAATAATGCTCTGCACAATGTAGGTGCTCAGTAAATAATACCGACTGATTATAGATTAGTTACTACTAATTAATTACTGATTACTAATTGAGAAGCAGCATAGCTTAGTGGAAAAAGCTCGGGCTTGGAGGTCAGAGGACGTGGGTTCTAATCTCAGCTCTGCCACTTGTCTGCTTTGTGACCTTGGGCAAGCCACTTAACTTCTCCGTGCCTCAGTTACCCCATCTGTAAAATGGGGATTAAGGCTAGGAGCCCCACGTGAAACAAGCTGATGGCCTTGTATCTACCCCAGCACTTAGTACTTGGCACATAGTAAGTGTTAAAAAAATACCACATACCAAAAATACCATATTCATTCATTCAACCATACTGTTCAATTTCATTTCTCTATGGATCTGATTTCTGTATGTGATTAACAATTTTACCTTTTGACAAATAATACCATTTCCTTTAACATGAGTATTGTACTCTTGAAAAACCTAATAAGAAAAACTCCCACTAGTACTAGCCCACTCCAACTCATGTGCAGAATAATAATTGTGGTATTTGTTAAACACTTACAACATACCAAATATTGTACTAGGTGCTGGGCTAGATACAAAGCAATTCAGCTGGATAACATCTCTGTTCAATATGGGGTTCTGGGTCTAAGCAAGTTGTGGGCAGGGAATGTGTCTACCAACTCTGTTATATTGTACTCTTCCAAGCGCTGTGTACAGTGCTCTGCATACAATAAACACTCACAAAATATAATTGATTCATTTAAGATGTGGGACAACAGGAAGGGGAAATGGATGGAGAAGGGAAGGAGAAGGGGAAGGGAAAGGAAAAGGGGAAGGAGAAAAGAAAGGAAAAGGGGAAGGGAGATGGGAAAGGGAAGGAGAAGGGAAAAGGGAAAGGGAAGGGGAAGAGGGAAGGGGAGGGAAAGAGGAAGGGGAAAGGAAATGGGAAGGGGAAGGAGAAGAAGGAGAAGAGAAAGGGGAATGGGAAAAGACAAGGAAGAGGAAGGGGAAGTAAGAGAAGGGAAGGGAAGACAACTTTGGCCTGGTGGGGCCTCTGCACTTCCTCTATCCAGGACCAAAGGAATCTTAATCTGACCCTGAGTAAAACATAAAGTAAACATTAATGGAAATTTATTCTCCAGACCCAGGAACATCTTTAGTGCAGCCCCTCAAGGGCTTCCGGAACGCAGGATTCAAAATAGAATGAAAAGCACTTAGTATAGTGCTCTGCACGTAGTAAGCACTCAGTAAATATTCATTCAATCGTATTTATTGAGCGATTACTGTGTGCAGAGCACTGTACTAAGCACTTGGGAAGTACAAGTCGGCAACATGTAGAGACGGTCCCTACCTAAAAATGGGCTCACGGTCTAGAAGGGGGAGACAGACAACAAAACAAAACATGGAGACAGGTGTCAAAGTTGATTAAACTGAATTTCAACAAACGCCTCCGTCTGGATCCTCACTCGACCCTCACTTTGGAATCCTGCGTTGCCTCAGTACAAGCATTCAGAGGGTTAAAGTTTTCTTAAAGTGAATTTAAACAAATGTCTCCTACTGGATCCTTAATGGTGAGCTGAAGTGAATATAAAAGGTCAAAATGAGTTCAGACACTCTTAAAGGACTTTTTAATGTTGGAACACTGGGCTTTGAAGGATTGATTGCTTTGTTCTATCAGTTACTTATTAACCTGAATTTTATAAGAATTTGATTTTTAGAAAGAAACTGTTTATGTTGTTCATAGAAACTTCAAGGAGTGGCTCCTTTCAAGCAAATCTTCATGAAGGATGAGAGGCAAGAAAGAAAAAGATAAAACAGCACCAGTGGCTGCAACCAGAACATGATAAGGAACGGACTTTCTGAATGCACTGTGTGGCCTTGGCTGTGGGTCTCACACATGCCTTTTTTAGCACAAACACACACAGAGAGACACACACACACAGATGGATTTCAACACAGAGATGTCTTTTTAGAAGAACTATAGTATAGCTACATGTACAATTTGCTAGAAATGAGAACAATTGCCATGAAACTAACATTTAAAATGCTCACTTATTCCAGGTATTATGTTTTAAGGAAAATTTGAAGTACAAACACTCCTTAGCAGAGTGAAAATGAGCCAGGAATTGGACAATTTCATTACTTTCATGATAATCATTATTATTATTATTATTAATAATAATAATAATAATAAACTAAACACTTAACACACATAATTATGTATTATAATATAATGAATAATAATGCAATTTATTATCTCATTTGTTTATATCATATATTAATTGTGTATTATGTTATTTAAAATTATGTATTGTGATATATAATTATTATTGTAATAAAGCATTGTGATATTTGTTAAGAGTTTAGTATGTGTCTAGCACTGAGTTAGAAACAAGATAGTCAAGTCAGACATGGTTCCAGTCCCATAAAGGGGAAGGAGAACTGGTATCTTATCCCCATTTTACAGATGATGAAACTGAGCCACAGAAAAGCCAAGTGACTTCCTTGGGGTCACAGACCAGGCAAGCAGTGGAGTCAGGATTAGAACTCAAGTCCTCTACTTTCCCAGGCCCATTCTTTTACTAGGCTACACTACTTCTCAAAGCATTATTAAAAGAAATATACTATCTTAAAAGGAATATGCTATAATCACAGAGCCACAAAACAATTCACCATTTACCAGATAATCAAATGTTGCCCACACAGGAATTCTGGGATTTGGTACTAGAGTCAGAAACAGGCTCTGCCACCATAAATAATGGCCCATACCCAGAGGCAAGGGCCAGCTTTTTGTCCTGAGCATGGGCAGGGTTTTCATCCAGAAGCAGCGTGGCTAAGTGGAAAGAGCATGGGCTTTGGAGTCAGAGGTCATGGGTTCAAATCCCAACTCCGCCAGTTGTCAGCTTTGTGACTTTGGGCAAGTCATTAACTTCTCTGTGCCTCAGTTCCCTCATCTGTAAAATGGAGATTAAGACAGTGAGCCCCACGTGGGACAAACTGATCACCTTATATCTCCCCAGCGCTTAGAACAGTGTTTTGCACATAGTAAGCACTTAACAAATACCATTATTATTATTATTATGTATCCTTTGTGGAGTCTTTCCCTGACTTTTTTTTAAATGGTATCTGTTAAGTGTTTACTCTGTGCTGGGCACTGTACTAAACCCTGCAGTAGATACAAGGTAACACACACTCTTAATCCCCATTTTTCAGATGAGGTAATTGAGGCCCAGGGAACTGAGTGCCTTGCCCAAGTTCACACAGCAGACATGTGGCTGAGCCGGGATCAGAACCCAGACTCTCTGACTCCCAGCCTGGGCTCTTGCCACTATACCATGCTGCCTCTCATGATTTCCAGTGATCTTCGTAGATTCTACAGCGAGACTTGCTTGAAGAAGCAGACTTCCCCTCTCAACACCCAGCTTCATCTTTCCTTTCCTCCTCCCCAGACTCTGTTAGCCTCTCTCTCTGCTCCTAGCTAGCCACCCTTAATAATAATACTAATAATAATAATAATGATAATGGCATTTATTAAGCGCTTAATATGTGCCGCCAAGCACTGTTCACAGCGCTGGGGGGGATACAAGGTAATCAGGTTGTCCCACATGGGGCTCACCATCTTCATCCCTTCAAGGCCCTACTGAGAACTCACCTCCTCCAGGAGGCCTTCCCAGACTGAGCTCCTTCCTTCCTCTCCCCCTCGTCCCCCTCACCATCCCCCCATCTTACCTCCTTCCCTTCCCCGCAGCACCTGTATATATGTATATATGTTTGTACATATTTATTACTCTATTTATTTATGTATTTATTTTACTTGTACATATCTATTCTATTTATTTTATTTTGTTAGTATGTTTGGTTTTGTTCTCTGTCTCCCCCTTTTAGACTGTGAGCCAACTGTTGGGTAGGGACTGTCTCTATATGTTGCCAACTTGTACTTCCCAAGCACTTAGTACAGTGCTCTGCACACAGTAAGCGCTCAATAAATATGATTGATTGATTGATTGATTGATTGATCCCCATTTTCCAGGTGAGGTAACTGAGGTAACTGAGGCCCAGAGAAGTTAAGTGACTTGTCAACCAGCTGACAAGTGTTGGAGTCGGGATTAGAACTCATAACCTCTGACTCCCGAGCCCCTGCCCTTTCCACTGAGTCACGCTGCTTCTCTGACAACCAGCCCAGACCTTAGACCCTGCCGATCTAACTGACCATGTCATGCCGCTGCCTGGACATCTTCCTCAAGCAATCACACTGCCTGCATCTCTCCTCTCCTCAAAACCTTTCATGTTTTGAAGCAGCAGGGAAGAAGCTTGGGAGCAGCATGGCGTAGTGGACGAAACACGGGCTTGGGAGTCAGAAGGTCACGGGTTCTAATCCCAGCTCCACCACTTACCACTTAGTAGGAGTAAAAGACATTAATATGAATAAAGTCACCGTAGCACTCGGAGCCGTGAGAGATGGAAAAGCCCCTGGACCTGAAAGAGCATGGCTGCTGAGAGCTACAAACATGGAAGGACATGCTACTTAAGCATTTACTCAAGCTCTTTGTCTACATAGGGACCACAGAGGCTGTGTGCTTGCGAGTGTTTCTCTGTGTGTGTGTAAGACAAAAACTAGAAGCAGTGTAGCCTAGTGGAAAGAGCATGGGCCTGGGAGACAGGAAGACCTGGGTTCTAATCCCAGCTCTGCCACTTGTCTTCTATGCAACTTTGGGCAACTCACAACTTCTCTGTGCCTCAGTTACCTCATCTGTAAAATGGGGATCAAGACTGTGAGCCCAACATGGGACAGGAATGTGTCCAACCCAATTAGCTTGTATCCACCCCAGCGCTTAGTACAGTACCTGGTACATAATAAATGCTTAATAAATATTCCACTGACTCCCTGGGTCTCTCCTCATCAGAAAGAAACTCTGCACAATCCGCTTCAAGGCTTTCCTCCATTTGTCTATCCTTGATCTGCCCTTTTGACCTAATCTTCCCCAACTCACTGTCTCTATTCCTCCTAAGTCAAAATTCTAGCTGTACCTGGCTCTCAACCCTCTCACCTCCCCTTACTCACGCTGTTCACCCATCTTGTAACTCTCTCCCCACATCAGACAGACCACAGCTTTCCCCACATTCAAATCCCTCCTAAAAATCCCACCTCCTCCAATAAACCTTTCCCAACTCATTTTCCCGCACCCTGCATCATATCATCCTTTCTGCCAATTCTGGCAATTACAAACTTGTTTACACCCTCCTAAGCATTCAAATGAATAGACGATGCAGAAGGGAGAGGGGGCAGGGAAAAAGAGGGCTTATTCAGGGAAGTTCTCTTGGAGGAGATGTGATCTTAATAATGCTTTGAGGAGTGGTTGTCTGGCATATATGGAGAGGGTGGGAGTTCCAGGCTAGGGGAAGGATGTGGGAAAGGGGTCACGGGTGAGATAGATGAGATCGGGATACAGTTGAGCTGTAATAAGAAAAGTGAGGTAAGACAAAACGAGATTAGATTGGTTTAAAACAAATCAGCAAGGAGTTTCTGTTTGATACAAAGATGGATGTGTAACCACCGGAGGTTCTCGATGGACTGGCAGATATGGACTGAACATTTTTTTATATCCATGCATTAGGGTGAAGTACGGACAGGAGGCAAGGAGGCAAATGAGAAGGAAGATGCAGTAATCAAGGCAGAATAGGATAGGTGCTTGGATCAGTTTGGATGGAGAGGAAAGGGAGGATTTTAGCAATGTTGTGAAGATAGAACTGACAATTTTGGTGACGGAATGAATATGTGGGTTGAATGAGAGAGATGAGTTGAGGATAACACCACGACTACAGACTACAGGAGAGTGGGATTTTCTACAGTGATGGAGAAGACATGGGGAGGATAGGGTTGGAGTGGAAAGATAAGGAGTTCTGTTTTGGAGATGTTAAGTTTGAGGTGTCAGTGGGACATCTTGAAGGCAGGAGGAAATGTGAGACTGCAGAGAAGGAGAGAGGTCAGGGCCGGAGATGTAGATTTCGGTGTCATCTGGATAGAGATGGTATGTGAAGCTTTGGAAGGGTATGAATTTTCCAAGGTAGTTGAGGACAAAGAACTGAGACTTGAGAGACCCTCCGTGTTAGAGGGTGGGAGTCAGAGGAGAAGCCTGCAAAAGAGTCTGAGAAGAAGTGGTCTGAAAGATAGGAGAACCAAAAGAGGATAGTGTCAGTGAAGCCAAGTTTCAAGGAAAAGGGGGTGGTCTACAGTGTTGAAGGCAGCTGAGAGGTCTAGGAGGATTATGATAGAGTAGAGGCCAACAGGTATGGAGAGAAGAAGGCATTGGTTACCTTGGAGAGAGCTGTTTCCATGGAGTGAAGGGGACGGAAGCCAGTTTGGAGACGATCAAGGAGAGAACTGGAGGAGATGAAATGGAGATAGTGGATGTAAACAACTCTTTCAAGAGGCCTGGAGAGAAATAGTAGGAAGGAGGTAGGGTGATAACTGGAGGGAGTTATGTGGTAAATGGTTTTGTTTTGTTTTTTAGGATAGGGGTTACTTAAGCATGTTTGAAAGCAGTGGGGAACAAGGTATTGGTGAGTGAATAGTTGAAGATGGCAATCAAGGAGGGAAAAAGGGAGGGGGCAAATGTTTTAATAAAGTATGAAGGGAATGGGATCAGCAGCACCGTGTCCACCCCAATTTGTTTTTATCTACCCTTGCACTTAGTACAGTGCCAGGCACATAGTAAGTGCTTAACAAATACCACAATTATTATTAAGCACAGGTCTAGGAGGTAGAGTTAGAGAGTAAGTAAGAGATCTTTTTTGAGATACTTCAGGGAATATAGGAAGAGTCAAAGAGGGTAGGGGGGATTGGAAAGGAGCAGGGGAGATTTTAGGAAGATCATGCCTAGTAATTTCAATTTAGTGGGTGAATTATGTGGTCTGATGCATAGGGGAAAGAGATGATGGAGGCAGGAGGGCAGGAGGTTTGAGAAGGGAGGTAAATGTGTGGAACAGCTGGTGAGGGGTATGGGGACGGGAGTGAATTAAGAAGGAGAAGTACTGTGGCCAGGCAGAGGAAAGGGCTAAATTGAAGCAGGTGAGAATGAACTTAAGGTGGATGAGGTCAGAGAGATGTCTGGATTTCTGCCAACAGAGCTCTGCAGGTCAAGCACAGGGATGGAGAAAACAGACTGGGACCGAGCTTAAAAAAATCAAAGTGCTATATAAAAACGAAGCTACTGTAAGTTGAGGCAGCAGTGAAGCCAAAATGGAAGCAAGGGGATTTAGCCTGTGGACCCAGCCACCAGGTCTTTCTTGATTCAGTGCTACACTTGAGTGCTGCCTAAGAGTGGAACAGACGAGCTTGCGACTATTTGACCTCTATTTGATGACCTTTGGCTCTTTTTAGCTCCTTTTGAGGCTGGGAGATCTCAGTGGAGATTCATTCAGTCGTATTTACTGAGTGCTTACTGTGTGGAGATGCAAGACAGGCTAAGACCCAAGACCAAGAGCCGGGGTAGGAAAGGGAATGGTTTTTATATGCACAGCAGGAATCCTGGGAAGCTGCAGTCCCTGACATGGGTCCCATGACTAGGAGGCATCAATTCCTGACAGCTGCTCAGCAGCCACTTGGCCACTATCCCCTAGGCCGCTGCTTCGTGGTCCCTGCCTTTCCCCCAATTCCCTGGCTCTCTCTTCTCCCTTCTGCTGCTACCCTGAGCTCAAACCCAGGCTCATGCCCTCCTTCCTGTGTGGGACTCCCCTACTTTCATATATGACAGATCATTACTCTCCCTACTTTCGAATCCCTACTAAAATCATATTTCCTCTGGAAGCCTTCCCTGAGTAACCTCCTATTTCCCCACCCTTTTCTCTCTCCTGTTTGCACTGCCTAGGCACTTGGTTGGGTCGATAGTCCCTAAGCAGTTTAATAACCAACCCATCTCCAGCCCCACAGCACTCTGCCACTTCTCCTATCTACAATGTATTTTAAAGTCTACAACCTCCAATAAAGTGTAAATTCTCTGATGGAAGGAATTGTGTCTATCAACTTTATTGTAGTGTTCTCTCTCAAACACTTAGTGCCATGCCTTACCCACAGAAAGTACTCAATAAATACCACTGATTGACTGTTTGGTTTTTTTAATGGTACTTATTAGGAGCTTACTATTTTCCAGGAACAATACAAAATGCTGGGGTACTCACAAGAAAATCCAGTTGGACACAGTCCCTGACCCACATGGGGCTCACTATCTAAATCAGAGGGAGGAGAATTTGATCCCCGTTTTACAGAGGAGGTAACTGAGGCACAGAGAAGTGAAGTAGCTTGCCCAAGGTGTCACAGCAGACAAGTGACAGAGTCGGAATTAGAACCCAGGTCCTCCGACTCCCAGACTCCTGCTCTTGCCACTAGACCATGCTGCTTCCTTTACCTGAAGGTTCCTGCCATAGTTCTGTGTCCCTCATTTGAGTCTCTCTGCCCTCTCCCTCTCTGCCCTACAAGTGAATAAATAGGGCACGGGCCTGAGTTCTAATCCCAGCTCTGCCACTTGTCTGCTTTGTGACCTTGGGTAAGTCACTTCATTTCTCTGTGCCTCAGTTACCTCAACTATAAAAAGGGGATTAAAATTGCGAGCCTCATGTGGGACAGGGGCTGTATCCAACCTGATTATAGCTAACCCAGTGCTTAGAACAGTGCTTGACACATAGTAAGTGCTTAATAAATACCATTATTATTATTATCAACATAAAGATAGAGGCAGGAGGTGCAGGAATGCCTAAAACAGTTAGTCCTGGCTACCTCTCTTGCTGACAGCGTAGCTAATGGCCACAAGCCCTCCAACTCTGGATTTCTGTCTCCCAGCCACGACAGCAGAAATACAGCTGCCTTTGCTTCCTTTGTGGTCAGAGTCCTTTCCAGGGCTCAGGAGAACCAGGGGGTGAGAAGAGGTTGAGAATAATAATAATAATGATAGCATTTATTAAGCACTTACTATGTGCAAAGCACTGTTCTAAGCGCTGGGGAGGTCACAAGGTAATGAGGTTGTCCCACAGGGGGCTCACAGTCTTAACCCCCATTTTACAGATGAGGGAACTGAGGCCCAGAGAAGTTAAGTGACTTGCCCAAAGTCACACAGCTGACAAGTGACAAAGCCAGGATTTGAAACCATGATCTCTGACTCCAAAGCCCGTGCTCTTTCCACTGAGCCACGCTGCTTCCGAAGGAGCAAGAAGTCTGTCAGGGCTTCCACTCCTCCCCTGAATTCCCTCCACATAGTTGAATGCCCTTCAAATACCACCCCTGCAACCTTAACCCTCTTCCTAATCTAGCTCATCTCTCTCTCCCACTTACAACCTTTAAAAATCGCTCTAGACTTTTTTTATATCCTGTCTCTGGGATGCTGTAAAAAATGATGAAATATATTTCTCCTGGAATTTTCTAAATCGAGATCGCTGGACTCCAAAGTCATGCATTCGTCTACAGATTTAGTAAGCAACAGTAATATGCCTCGCCCTCACCTTCCAATGTTCAGCAGCCCGATTTATAAAACCCTCTCTATGGGTTCACTCAATTCTCCCTAACATCTTTCACTATATATTTTGAATAGAATGCATATAGAAGGTTAGGGATCATTTTTCCAGCAGCATGTGTCTCTATAGTTATAATTATATTATTTTATAATGAAAATAATTTTCACCTTCATTAAGCTCTTACTGCATGCTAAGCACTGGGATAGACCCAAGGTTATGAGATCAGTTACACCCCCTGTCCCACATGCAACTCACAATCTAGCTTATCCCCATTATACAGATGAGAAAATCAAAGCCCAGGGAGATTTTAACTTCCCCAAGGTCATACAGCAGGCCAGTGGTGAAGATTCATTCATTCATTCAATCGTATTTGTTGAGCGCTTACTATGTGCAGAGCACTGTACTAAGCGCTTGGGAAGTACAAGTTGACAACATATAGAGACGGTCCCTACCCAGCAGTGGGCTCACAGTCTAGAAGGGGGAGACAGAGAGCAAAACAAAACATATTAGCAAAATAAAATAAGTAGAATAAATATGTACAAGTAAAATAAATAAATAAATAGAGTAATAAATACGTACAAACATATATACATATATACAGGTGTTGTGGGGAAGGGAAGGAGGTAAGGCGGGGGGATGGAGAGGGGGAGGAGAGGGAGAGGAAGGAGGGGGCTCAGTCTGGGAGGAGGGGGCTCAGTCTGGGATGGACTCAGTCTGAAGATGGAACTAGAACCCAGGTGTCCTGACTACCAAATCCACACTCTTCTTCCCACTAGGCCCTGGGCTTCCCTCACCAGGAGGGAACATGATGCAGTGTCAGAGGAAATGCGTGACATTGGTCAAGACATATGTAGGTAATACAATATGTCTTTACTGTGGAGTACGATGAGGACATTACCCCAGTGTTTTGGGAGAACTGAGGGGGGTACTGATCTCACTGAGCAAAACACCTTTGTGGATGGTGATAGTATGGCAGATAAACATTTGCCTAGCAAAAAATGGTCTCAGACCACACTGTCTTTCTTTTAAGGTCACGCTACCACTGGGAAGTAATTACTTTTGCTCATTACTGCTCTGTAGTAGATCCAAATCAGCAAATCTGAAAAAAGGGCTCTTGATGGTCTTTCCAAATGCTCAGTCACTCAATTCCCCATAAACTGGCCTTGTGAAGCCCTGTGAGATCACTGAACTGAAGCCAATGATTAAGGCTCAGAAATAAGATTTGAAATAAGTGGTTTTCAGGCTTAATATGCACACAGACAGGACAAACATGACCCCTCATGATCCTTACTTGGTGTGTTAAACTTGGTGTGTTTAACTAAGCTCTGAATAGAATTGGAATACACACAAAAAAAAATTAAAGGTACTAAATTTTTAAATATCTGTAGAGATTCCAACATATCCTCCATTCATTTCCCAGAGTCACCATTAATCAAGCAATCGCTCGATTACTACACTAAGCACTTTACTGAGCCCTTAGGAAAGTACAGTATAGCAGAATTGGTAGGCACGTTCCCCATCCACAAAAGTTAGTTTTCCTAGATGCTGTTTTAGTAGTTTACTGCAGTTTTGAAAATTATAGTAGTGGATGTTATTTTACAAAAAAATAAAAAACAAAAACTAAAGGTGTTGTGGAAATAGGATTTCAGAAGGTCGTCACTTTAGGGCATTAAGATATTTGTCTTAGTCTTTCATGAAAAATAATATTCTGAAACAAACTTTTAGCATCAAAGCCAGGCTCACCTTAATACAACTATGTTGGGTGGGACAGGTGAGGAGAATGAGCAACAGCAGGATACCCAAACATCTGCTGTATGGAGAGCTGAAACTGGGAAAACAATAACAAAAAGGGCAGAGGAAACATTTTAAGGACAAGGTAAAGTGAAACCACAGAGAGTGCTGCATCTCAACTGAAAACTGAGAATTAATTGTTGAGGACAGTGCTCTGCATACAGTAAGCGCTCAAAAAGCACAATTGAATGAATAAATGAATGAATGAGGATAGATCAGCGTGATCCATTACCAACAAACAGGGAGTGGCTTTCTTCAAGTAAAGGTTTCATAGGAAAAGATAGACAAGGAGACTAAATCAGAGCCAGACACTGGAAACATTAACGTATGACAACACAACAATGAATAGCCCTTTTTGTGTGCACCATATGGCCAGGACTGTGGGTCTCACATTGGCCTTTCAGCCACACATACTCATACAAGTGAACCTGTCCACTGGTGTCTTCTAATATTCATTCGTTTGTGCAGTCACATTTACTGAGAACTCACTGTGTGCAAAGCACTGCACTAAGCACTTGGGAGAGTACGATACAAAGAAAAACAGACACATTCCCTGCTTACAGTCTATGAGTGGCTCTATGTGCATGTATGTATAGGGTTATCCATATATCTTAGTCTTTATGATGCTTGAAAAACTGTGGTAATATTCCCACACCCTATCTTTTTCTTCCTTACATTTCTCCTCATACCCACATTTAAAGTGTTCAAATCCTTACTGAAACATTTTTTATTAAAACTGAAAGAATAGAAACCCCCCACTTAGTCTTTATCATGATAAAGTCTTTATCAGTCTTTACAGTCTTTATCATGATAACTATACATCTATATCGAGTTGTATTTGACTAATTGGCTAGCCCTAAGTGCAGATTGTTTAATAGTCATCCAGATTGTTGAGTGACTATTGGAGCTCACTAGTTACTGAGAATGGAAGAGGAGGGCTTGCTTCAGATCTTCTCATGAGCTCAATTATGCTTTTAACCTAGCAAAAATTTAAGGGCACAATTTGGATTGAACCCAATTTAAATTCCTGGGGGTGGTAAATTCTCTAATGATGTAATAATTCAAGTTCACATCCAATGACATGCAAATAAGGTTGCTGCTTTCCAGATCTAAGCATCTAAAAAAACTTTTATGGGAATCTTACCGCAAGTGTGGGCAAAAATAGAATCCTTGGGCATTTCTTTTGGGTTTTAATTATCTCTATCACTTTATAAAAAGATTTTGAGGTAAGGCCTTGCACATTCCATTCACGCACTGCAGTGATTAATTCCTATTGCTGTTCAGTCACTTGTTACTTTATTTTTAGGGTCAAATTTATAGCCAGCTCCTGGATCACATGTACAGTGGTATTTGAAGTATCTGCAGCTGCTTACATAGCAAAAGTTCCAAGCTGCATTCCTGTCATGAATCATAGTTTTGTGAGGGCTGATCCATAAGTATTAAAAAGAAGTCTGTAAAAAGAAGTCACTGAAAATGCTAATTCAAGTATTCCTAATGTCAAAAAAGTGAGCACTACCATCCCCTTCTCTCATTACGCATCCTTCCAGAACCATTGTCAGCTTCGAGGATGTGGTTCCCGAGAATGCAATCAATTCCTAGTAACCGGGGCAAACCAGGTGACCAGCAGGACCAGTGATTTCACTTCATGTTAAGTCGGGTGCCTGGAGTTGTGGATTTCAGATATTTGTGGATTTTTGATCTATGGTCCTCTAGGTCTCAGATGATGACAATGAAACCCAAGCTACGAGTGGCTCCCTGATCTTGGAATCAATACCTCCATTTATTCATTCATTCATTCAATCGTATTTATTGAGCACTTACTGTGTTCAGAGCACTGTACTAAGCGCTTGGGAAGTACAATTCGGAAACATCTACAGACGGTCCCTACCCAACACTGGGCTCACAGTCTAGAAGGGAGGGGGACAGACAACAAAACAAAACATTCATTCATTCAATCGTAGTCTCCACTCTCCCGCACCCTGATGTCCCTCAGCCCCAACTCACACTCCTCTGCTTTTAGTGGAATAAAAACTACCAGCCTTACATCTGTAGGTCCAAAATAAATTGCCCTCTAAATACAGGATGAAAAATATTCCAATAAGATGAGAAAACAAAAATCAGGTCATCGCTCTTGGACAATGCTCTTTGTCCAATTCATGATTGTAAAAACTTCAAAAATGTGGAGAAGCACTATGTAAATGCTTAATGATACTGGTTACTTAACAGTTCAATCATGGAAAATCTAACAGAAAGAGCCGTGTTTCACACAGGTGTGAGAACACCTATACAGTTGTATGGTAAAGCACAGATGAAGGGAGATAGAAGATAGAAGGAGACAGAAGGAAACCAAAGCAGACCACATTCAGACACCCATCTCAGCAAGCACACAAGCCACATTTGCAAAGAATGATCTTCACACACACACACAGGCACACATATTCTCAGAGAGGAACAATAGTGACAGGAGAGTAAATGGTGAATACAAGTGCTGCTCTTCATCTTTTCGTGTGTGTGTGTGTGTGCGCAAGCGTGCATGTGGGTGCACGTGTGCGTGTGTGCATGCGTGTGTGTGTGTGTGTGTGTCTGTCTGTCTGTCTGTCTGCCTGTCTGTCTGAAGATAATCACCCTTATTGCCTCTGGCTGGCTGGATTTCCCAGCACAGATTCCACAAGCATCAGGAAATCTGTGTGAGGAGGGATGAGCAGTGAGAAATCCACCTTAGGGTGTGGTGAAGGTGTGGTGAAGCAGCAGTACCAACTACAATTAAGTGAACTAACATTTAGTGCAATCCCCAGCAATACTGGACATTGCATTTCTCTGCTTCACTTCTCCCTCTTGGGCTCCTAGCAGGGATTTTTAGCCAATCAATGGCAAAGGCTGCTGCTACTCTTCTTCCCTCCAAAACAGCTTCCTTCTGAAAGCTGTTACTTTCCTGAGCTAGCATTGCTGTGTTAGGAACAGGGTCAAGATGGTCACTTGTCCTTTCTACACCAATTCCCAAAGGAACATTTGGACCCTGGAATAAGAAAAGCATATAATTGTGGGAGGTTTTTTCAGTGGGAGTAGGGTAATTCCTATCTGAATTGATCTTGTGCTTAGCTGGTCAGTACCAGATTGTGGTGATTTAGACTGGGCAGAGAATATTCATTCCGCTTAATAAATGCCATTATCATTATTATTATTATTCCCCTCTAAGAAGTAACCTTCTCTCTGCCATCCCTGTCCCAAGACTCTAAGCTCACTGTGAGCAGGGAATGTCACTGTTTATTGTTGTGTTGTACTTTCCCAAGTGCTCTGCAAACAGTAAGTGCTTAATAAATATGATGGAATAATGAATGAATAAATGAATCCATGGCCACACTCACCCAAACCATGTTGCTGCTCGACACTTAAAACTTACCTCCGGAGCGTGACCCCAACAGGGATAAACCTTACCCAAACAATTCAGAACATCCTAATCATAGCAACCCATCAGTTACCCTTAACTTGCATGTATTTTTAGTCTAATCGTCTTTGCTTATGAGCAAATGTATATTTTTGTTTTTAAATTCAATTATTTATTCAACTATTTCATCCTCGAATGCACTTCTTTCTGTTAAATCCTTGGTTTTCCTCCTGATTGCATTCCTTGGTAAGGAAATTTTGGCTGTCTCCTTGAGGGCAGAAGACTGTGGGCTCCTTGATGGCAGGGACCATGTATCTTGCTTCTTGATTGATTGATTTTTACCTTGGGGTGGAAAGGTGCACAGTTGCCCTATTCCTCCGATAGATTGTAAGGCCTTAGAGGGCAGGGATCATTTCTGCCAACTCTATTGTACTGCACTCTCCTACTTAGTTCCCAGCACACAGTAAACACTCAGGAAATTCATTCATCCATTCATGCCTTCAATTATTTTTATTGAGCACTTACTGTGTGCAGAGCACGGTACTAAGTGCTTGGAAAGGACAATACAGCAAATAAAGGGAGACAATCCCCACCCACAACAATCTCACAGTCTAGAGGGAGGGAGGGAGATATCAATACAAGTAACCAGGCATCGATATAAAGAAATAGAATTATAGCTATATACATACACACCTAAGAGAGCGGGGAAGAGCAAAGAAAGTGAGTCAGGGTGACACGGAAAGGGGTGGGAAATGAGGAAATGTGGGGCTTAGTCTGAGAAGGCCTCCTGGACCTTCAGTAGGGCTTTGAAGGGTGGGAGAGTGATTGGCGGATTTGAGGAGGCCAGAGGAAGGACAAGGGCCAGGGTTCGGTGGCGAGACAGGCAAGATCGAGGTACAGTGAGAAGGTTAGCACCAGAGGAGCAGAGTGTGCGGGCTGGGATATAGGAGAGGAGGGAAGTGTGGTAGGAGGGAGCAAGGTAATGGAGAACTTTGAAGCCAATAGTGAGGCATTTTTGTTTGATCTGGAAGTGGATGGATGGGTGGTGGTGACATACCCTAAACGTTTCTGTAGAAAGATAATCCGGGCAGCAGAGTGAAGTATGGATTGAAGTGGGGAGAGGTAGGAGGTTGGAAGGTCAGAAAGAAGGCTGAGACAGTCAATTCCATTGATTGATTCTGTTTGTTGTGCTCCCTAACTGCTTCTGGGGGCAGAACTTCCCAGGTCTCCCAAAATGTGTTTAGGGAAAAATATGGTTAAAAAAATAAAGATTGTTGGCCACTCCTTCTCAAAACAGGTGCAGGCAAGAGCCTACTGAGGTGATGGACCAAGGAGAACAGGGGATATAGGAGCGAGACACGCCAGAGGCTCCACCCTCTTCTCCTCCCAGAGATTGCTCATTTCCAGACCTGTTGGAGAACACAGGCCATTATTAAGCGACATTAGCCATTTATTCCACAAACGGCATGTGGCCTAAGGGTGCTAGGATGAAATACAATTTCTTTTCCTGGGTTTGTTTTCATCACATGTGCCAAGCAAGTGTTTCAAAGAAATCATTTTCTATAATGATTCATTCAACATGATTGCAAGCTTGATGTCTTTAAAATTTTTTCTTCAGCTATTTTGTTCATGAACAATAAACACACACTTAGATGTTACCCTTAATGAGGTCAATGCTATATAAAAACTCTTTTAATTCCTCTTCCAGTGTTACTCAACAAAAAGCTTTATTTTATTTTCTTTATTGGATTCTGGCCAGCTTTAATATTAATGGATTCCTCACCTTGAAACTAATCAATCAATAGTATTTATTGAACACTACTGCAGGCAGAGCACTGTACTAAGCCCTTTGGGGGAATGCAATACAGTGCCCAGCACATAAGCACTTAGAGATTGCCATTTTAAAAAAAAGTAATAATTAGACTTCACCCCTGCCTTCAAGAAGCTTACACTTTAGTAAGAGAGACAGATGCTAAAATGAATTATTGAAAGGAGGGAGAAGGAAAGTGAGATATGTTCTTGAGTTAGTGCTATGAAATAGGGTCTATAAGGCTCTGAGAGATTGTGAATATTTAAAGTTTTGGGTAGCATACAAGTGCTGCAAGGAGCAGCATGGCCTAGTGGCAAGAGCACACGCTTGGGAGTCGGAGGTTGTGGGTTCTAATCCCGGTTTCACCACTTGTCTGCTGTGTGATGTGGGGCAAGTCACTTAACTTCTCTGTGCTTCAGTTACCTCAGCTGTAAAATGGAGATTGAGACTGTGAGCTCCAGGTGGGACAATCTGATTACCTTGTATTTACCCCGGCACTTAGAACAGTGCTTGGCACATAGTAAGCGCTTAACAAATACCATAATTATTATTAAGTATTGAAGAGGCAGTAGGGAGGATAAATTTAAGGGGAGCAGCATGGCCTAGTGAAACCAACATAGGTCTGGAACTCAGAGGACCTGGGTTCTACTCCCAGCTCTGCCAATTGTCTACTGGGTGACACAACTTCTGTGTCTCTCAGTTACTTCAGCTGTAAAATGGGGATTAAATCCTACTCCTTCCTACTTAGACTGGGAGCCCCATATGGAACAGAGACTGTGTCCAATCTGATGACCTCGTGTCTACCCCAGCACAGGTACAGTGCTTGGCGCAAAGTAACGAGTACCAATTTTAAAAATTTAAATAAAAAAACAAGGGGATTAGAAAATATTCAGGAACACTTGTGGAGGAGGTGTGATTTAGGATGGGCTTTGAAAATTTGGAGCGCTATGGCCTGTTGAATTTGAAAGAGGAAGGACAAACATACAGATGCAAGAGATCAGTGGCAGGAGGGACTAGAAGCTCATTAGGAGCTGGGAACATTTCAGCTAATTCTGTTGTATTGTGCTCTCCCAAGCACTTAATACAATGCTCTGCACATAGTAAACCCTCAATAATTGATCAATTGATTGAATGAATGGGGACTAAGGACAGCAAGCTGGTGGAATGATTTAAAATCAATGTCAGGGGTTTCTTGATTAAAGAGAAGAGTGACTAACCATTGAAGGATTTTGAGGAGTGGGGAAATGTATGTAGAGCACTGCTTTAGAAAAATGATGTGGGCAGTGGAATGAAGTATGGACTAGAGAGAGGAGAAACTGAGGGCAAGAAGACCAGTTACCCAGTCAGTATAATCAGTACTTGCCCTTGGGAACAAGAGGAAGAGATGGATCCCGGCACTATAAGAAAGGAAAAACCAAAAGGATTAGGCAACAGACTGAATATGGGGGTTAAAGAAAGGAAGAAGTCAAGAATAATATTGACTCAAGAATAATATTAAGGTTGTGGGGTTCTAAGATGGGGAGGATGATGAAGTTATCAACTGTGACTAGAAAATTAGGTGGAGAAGCATCATGGCTCAGTGGAAAGAGGACGGGCTTGGGAGTCACAGGTTATGTGTTCTAATCCTGCTCCTCCACTTATCAGCTGTGTGACTTTGGGCAAGTCACTTAACTTCTCTGGACCTCAGTTACCTCATCTGGAAAATGGGGATTAAGACTGTGAGCCCCATGTGGGACAATGTGACTACCTTGTATCTCCCCCAGCACTTAGAACAGTGCTTGGCACATAGTAAGCGCTTAACAAATACCAAAATTATTATTATTATTTGGGGGGAAAGTGAGGAATTCAGTTTTGGACACTTTGAGCTTGAAGTTCATTCATTCCTTCATTCAGTTGTACATATTGAGCGCAATTCAAAGTACAATTCAGCAACAGAGACAATCCTTGCCCACAACAGGCTCACAATCTAGAAGGGAGGAGACAGACATCAAAACAAGGAAACAGTCATCAGAAGTGCCGGAGAAATGGCCATTTAATTTTGAAAGAAAGCGTGAGATTTTTCTCTTGAGAGATGGTCGAGAGGTTTGAGAAAGTGGGTGAAGGTGGGTGGGAGTTAGGAGGATGGAAGGTAAACTTTCAAGAGTTTGGGCCTTATGTCCATAATAAAGCAGTTAGAAAGATCACCAAGGGTGAGTGAGAAGGAGAAGCAAAGTTACTAGGGGTTTCAGTTGAAGGTATGGAATAATTGGTGGGGCCCATGGGAGTAGATGAGGAAGGAGAAATTGTTGCTGGGCAGAAGGGAGTTCAAAGTTATAGCAAGTAAGGATGAACTGGAAGTAGCTGAAGCAGATCTGGTGCCTGGATTCTGCCACGAGTGAGCCGCAGCGTCAGTCAGTCAATCGTATTTCTTGAGCACTTACAATGTGCAAAGCAATGTACGAAGCACTTGGGAGAGTACAGTCAAGCAATAGCTATATTCCCTGCCTACAATTAGACAGCACCTGAGACATTAATTTAAACTCGTTTAACTTGACATACAAGAAAATAATCAGTGACCAAATAACGGCCGATTTCTGAAGGAGCTCCAATTTCTTCCTGAAATCTCCTATCGGCTGTCCTGTTTCCCTGGATACTAAATTTCCCACCTCAAAGCTATATTTCCCAATCTCCTTTTCTATACATATTACTAAATGGATTATTCTCAATGGATAGTTAATAAAACATTTACTGATTCAGTCAAGGCTCTTTAATCTATAATCCTCCAGGCAGTTAAATTTCCAATGAATTAGGTGCCGAGAGAATAACAATCAAGGGCAAAGGAGGGAAAGTATAATGGGAATTTTCTATTAGTCTCATTGATTCTGAACAATAAATGCACACTGCTGTCAGTTTCGGTAATAAGATCTTGAGATCCATTTTTAAGAATGGATGGAGATTTATCACTAACTGTAGAACCCTAGTGACAAGGTAAAAATCCATTGTTATGAATGGAAAGTGCTGGTAATCTTATTATGTTTTTAGGTAAATTTCTTATCTTATTTAATTTGCAGATTTCAATGAACTCAAACAATATCCAATTATGGTGAAGGGTGCTTTTCCAAACACACACCATCAAAAATACAGGTTTAGCAAAACACCACCAAGATTTGTTTGATGAAACAACTCAGAGGTTAAAATATAACCTGCAACCAATCAAAAATTGTATCATGAATGCGTTTGCACCTCCCACAATCAAATTGAAACGGGCAGCCTAGAAGAGAGACCTGTCATATAGTCAGACAAGAAACACATGTGTCATTTATGCAGCAATTCTCAGCATTTACGTCTGTAGAGATTTAGAGATTTACATATACTCAGGGTTGGAAGAAAGGAAGATGGAACTGTAGAGAAAAGAGCAATCAGAAGAACAGTAACAGTAAATCAGCTTTTCTGGTTTGAATGATGTTTATTGGGTGTTTTTTTTTTCAGTGCCATATGGATCTGAGACTCCATGATGGAATGGGGGCTGGTCTGGCCCACGCTGGCTTGTGTGCCAAGGAGTGGACCTTGGCTCTAGGGGTTATTATTATTATTATTATTATTATTACTATTATTATAATTGCATTTGTTAAGCATTTACTATATGAAGCAGCATGGCTTAGTGAAAAGAGCATGGGCTTAGAAGTCAGAGGTCATGGGTTCTAATCTCTGCTCTGCCACTTGTCAGCTGTGTGACTTTGGGCAAGCCACTTTAGTTCTCTGTGCCTCAGTTACCTCATCTGTAAAATGGGGATTAAGTCTATGAGTCCCATGTGGGACAACCTGATTACCCTGTTATCTACCCCAGCACTTAGAACAGTGCTAGGCACATAGTAAGCGCTTAACAAATACCATCAGTATTATTATTATTATGTGTTTGAGTGCTGGGGTAAATACAAGATAATCAGGTTAGACACAGTCCCTGTCCCACATAGGGCTCACAATCTTAATCCCCATTTTCCAGATGATGTAACTGAGGCAAGGGGCAATCATACTTATTGAGTGCTTACTATATGTAGAGCACTGTGCTAAGTGTTGAGGAGAGCGCAGCACGGCCGAATGGAGAGAACACAGGCTTGGCAGTCAGATGTCGAGGGTTCTAATCGCAGCTCCTCCACTTGTCTGCTGTGTGACCTTGGGCAAGTCGCTTCACTTCTCTGGGCCTCACTTACCTTATCCGTAAAATGGGGATTGAGACTACGAGCCTGGTGTGGAACAGGGACTGTGTTCAACCTGATTACCTTGTATCTACCCCAGTGCTTAGAACTGTGCTTGGCACATAATAAACGCTTAACATATACCATAAATGTCATTATTATTATTATTATTATTATTATAAAATCTATATGCGGGGGACCGGAAAGGTTGCAGGGAAAATGGCCTAGATCTCTCTCCCTCCTCCCCCATCATTACCACCACCTGCCCTTCCCAAATTTGCCCCAACCAGCCCACCACCCCCAAGACTATGCAGCCATGGATTAGGGGTAGAATTCACTGGGAGCGAGGCTAGGGTCAGAGGGCTTTGCTGAAGCAGTAGGGTCAGTTGCAATGTTGGGGAGGGGAGTGATAGAGTGGATTTAGAATGGAGAAGATTGTGATGGTTAGGGACAAATGGTGGAACCAAGGGGTTGGAGTACAGAAAACCATGGAAGATTAGAAAGACAAGATAGGAGCTGGCATCATGTAAACAGTAGACATAAGCTCCTTCTGGAAACTGTAAATTCCTTAGGGCAGGGATCATACCAGTGTTCTGCACATAGTAAGTATGTGATAAATAGCATTGATAATTTGATTGGTACAATGCCTGGTATAAAGTAAATTCTTAACAAATACCATTATTATTATTATTATTATTATTGATAAGTATAAGCAGGTATGATGGGAGTGGGGATAGGTTTTACAGAACTCCACCGAATATGGGTTATGGTTGGATGACTTGGAAGTTTTCTAAGGCAGTGAAAGCCAAACCTCTGATATGATTTCTTTGGGTTTTTTTTCCTAGATGAGGTCCTGAAACTTCAGAGCTGAACGTGGGTCATAGATGAGAGAGGAGGGAGAGAGGGGACGAAGACAGCCAGAAGAAGTTGGGGAGCCCATGTGGGACATGAATCAACTTGTATCTACCCCAATACTAAGCACTCCTTGCATTTTGATTTTCACCTTTTATTCACTCCTCCCTCTGCTCTGCAGCTTTTATGTTCATATTCATTCAATCATATTTATTGAACGCTTATTAATAATAATAATAATGGCATTTATTAAGCGCTCACTATGTGCAAAGCACTATTCTAAGTGCTGGGGAGGTTACAAGGTGATCAGGTTGTCCCATGGGGGGCTCACAGTCTTAATCCCCACTTTACAGATGAGGTAACTGAGGCACAGAGAAGTTAAGTGACTTGCCCAAAGGCACACAGCTGACAATTGGCGGAGCCAGCATTTGCACCCATGACTTCTGACTCCAAAGCCCATGCTCTTTTCCACTGAGCCACGCTTATTGTGTGCAGAGCACTGTACTAAGCACTTGGGAAGTACAAATCGGCAACATATAGTGACAGTCCCTACCCAACAACGGGCTCACAGTCTAGAAGTCTAGTATTAACTGTCTGCCTTATGGATTTTATTCTTTCACTGCTAGATAATAATAATAATAATAATAATAATAATAATAATAATAATGGTATTTGTTAAGCCCTTACTATGTGCAAAGCACTGTTCTAAGCACTTGGCAGGTTACAAGATGATCAGGTTGTCCCACGAGGGCTCACATTTTAATCCCCATTTTACAGATGAGGTAACTGAGGCCCAGAGAAGTTAAGTGACTTGCCCAAAGTCACACAGCTGACAGTTGGTGGAGCCAGAATTTGAACCCATGACCTCTGACTTCAAAGCCCGTGCTCTTTCCACTGAGCCACACTGCTTCTCAATAGACCTGGTTAAAGGATCCATCGTTTGTGGGAGTCAGAAGATTATGGGTTCTAATCCCTGCTCTGCCACTTGTCTGCTGTGTGACCTTGGGCAAGTCACTTCACTTCTCTGGGCTTCAGTTACCTCATCTGTGAAATGGGGATTAAGACTGTGAGCCCTACATGGGACAGGAACTGTTTCCAACCTGATTACCTTGTATCTACCCCAGCGCTTTGAACAGTGCCTGGCAAATAGTAAGCGCTTAACAAATACTGTTATTATTATTATCATTATTATTATCATTTGTTTCTATTACTGTCTGTCACCCCCTCTAGATTATAAACTCTCTGTGGGCAGAGAATGTGTTTACCAGTTGTTGTATTGTACTTTCCTAATTGTTCTACACACTGTAGGTGTTCAATATATGTGATTGATTGATTGACAGTGTCCCTAAAATATTTCCTCTGACCCCATTGCTTTCAGTTTCCCTACTTCAGCTCTCTCTAGTAAGCTCCTTGTGTTCAGGAAACATGTCTACCACCTCCGTTGTACTCTCCCAAGCACGTAGTATGGTGCTCTGCACATAGTAAGTGCTCACTAAATATGATTGATTGATTGGCCAATGCAGCAACTGATTATGAATACTCCTGTCACTCATTCTCCTCACATTTCACACCCAGCATTGCTCTTATGATAGGAGACTGACTATATTCCAATTATTCAGTCATATTTATTGAGTGCCCTACCTCTGGCCTGGAATGCCCTCCCTCCTCAAATCTGGCAAACAATCACTCTTCCCGCCCTTCAAAGCCCTATTGAAGGCTCACCTCCTCCAAGAGGCCTTCCCAGACTAAGCCCCCTTTCCTTCAGCTCCCCCACCCTTCCACGTCACTCTCTCTCCCTTTGCTCTTCCTCCCGCCGCCCTGCCCCACAGAATTTATGCATATACCTATAATTCTATTTATTTATATTAATGCCTGTGTACTTGTTTTGATGTCTAGATCCCCGCCTCTAGACTGCAAGCCTGGTGTGGGCAGGGACTGCCTCTCTTTATTGCTGAATTGTACTTTCCAAGTGCTTAGTACAATGCTGTACACCCAGTAAGTGCTCAATAAATATGATTAATGAATGAATGAAAGATGTAGAGCGCTGTACTAAACACTTGGGAGAATACAATACAATAAAGTTGGTAGGCTCGTTCCCGGCCCACAGGACTTGACTATTGTCTTGCCTTTTGATATTGAGCCTGGCCCATAAATGAAACTGGTTCAATTGCTCAAGGAGGCGAATGGTGGTACCCATCTAGCAGCTGTTAGAGAAGACTGAACCTTTACTTTGGTCGGTAACCTGATACCAAAGTGACACCACACTCTCTTTGACAGTCTTCCAAAGGATATGCTGGGCTTTTATATTCTCTTTTGTTTTTTCCTTTCTAGCACTGCAGTGTTGGCCAGTGTGCTGTTGTCTAGATAGTAGAATTCTGTCACAGCTTTAATGTCACACACATCAATCATATTTATTCATTCATTCATTCAATCGTATTTATTGAGCGCTTACTGTGTGCAGAGCACTGTACTAAGCACTTGGGAAGTACAAGTTTGCAACATATAGAGATGGTCCCTACCCAACAGGGGGCTCACAGTCTAGAAGGAGGAGACAGACAACCAAACATATAAACCAAATAAAATAAATAGAATAAATATGTACAAATAAAATAGAGTAATAAGTACGTACAAACATATATACAGGTGCTGTGGGGAGGGGAAGGAGGTAAGGTGGGGGGGATGGGGAGAGCGAGAAGAGGGAGAGGAAGGAATGGGCTCAGTCTCGGAAGGTCTCCTGGAGGAGGTGAGCTCTCAGTAGGGCTTTGAAGGGCGCTTACTATTATTGGGCACTTACTATATGCACAGCACTGTGCTAAGTGCTTAAGATAATACAGCGTGGCCTAGTGGAGAGAGCACAGGCCCGGGAGTTAGGAGGACCTGGGCTCTAATCCCGGCTCCACCATTTGTGACCTTGGGCAAGTCACCTCACTTCTCTGTGCCTCAGTTCCCTCATCTGTAAAAAAGATTAAGACTGTGAGCCCTATGTGGGACAAGAACTGTTTCCAACCCGATTATCTTGTATCTACCCCATCACTTAGGACAGTGCCTGGCACATAGTAAGGACTTAGATACCACAATTATTATTATAAAATCCAACAGATTTAGCAGACACTTTCCCTGCCCATAACAAATATCAACAATAACATTTTTTTGGTTATGTATACTGATTCCCTGGCTTGTTTTCTTCAGACTCATCACCAGCCTGTAATGCCTGGCTGATTTGGTGAAATGGCTTACAATCAGTTGCATATCTTCCTGGGTGGGGGCCCCTAGCCATCTCCCTACTGCAATTTTTTAAATGATTGTTTCCAGGACTTTGGTTGACACGTAGTCTGTTGAGATAGAAGAGCTTCCTATAGCTGTGAAAGTAAAACCTAGCTCCAAAGTCCAGATTTCTTGCTCTGCACATAGTAAGTGCTCAATAAATCCCATTGACCAGTTGCTGCATCCTCCAGCCTGGATGCGGAAAACAAGTTGAATGGGATCAAACCCACTACATAACCTTGCTTTATGCCACTGGAATCTAGCTTTATTTCCATTTGTTCTGACGACTTGGCACCTGTCCACATGTTTTGTTTTGTTGTCTGTCTCCCCCTTCTAAACTGTGAGCCCGTTGTTGGGTAGGGACCATCTCTATATGTTGACAACTAGTACTTCCCAAGGGCTTAACACACAGTAAGCGTTTAATAAATAGGATTGAATGAATGAATGAAGGAAGGAAGGAATGTCTCAGGGAGGGCTTGCTTAGCTGTGACCCGGCCAGCTGTACCAGGCCAAAAAGCAGCGTGACGTAGAGGACACACTGAGAAGGAGAGAGCTGAGAAGGTCATGGGTTCTTGTCTGCTGTGTAACCTTGGGCAAGTCACTTCACTTCTCAGGGCCTCAGTTACCTCAACTGTAAAATGGGGATGAAAGACTTACTGTGGGGGTTCCCCAAGGTTCAGTGCTTGGTCTCCTTCTGTTCTCGATCTACACTCACTCCCTTGGTGACCTCATTCGCTCCCACAGCTTCAACTATCATCTCTATGCTGATAACACCCAGATCTACATCTCCCCCCCTGCTCTCTCCCCCACTCTCCAGGCTCGCATCTCCTCCTGCCTTCAGGACATTTCCATCTGGATGTCTGCCCACCACCTAAAACTCAACATGTCCAAGACTGAACTCCTTGTCTTCCCTCCCAAACCCTGCCCTCTCCCTGACTTTCCCATCTCTGTTGATGGCACTACCATCCTTCCCAACTCACAAGCCCGCAACCTTGATGTCATCCTCGACTCCGCTCTCTCATTCACCCCTCACATTCAAGCCGTCACCAAAACCTGCCGGTCTCAGCTCCGCAACATTGCCAAGATCCGCCTTTCCTCTCCATCCAAACCACTACCCTGCTCGTTCAAGCTCTCATCCTATCCCGTCTGGACTACTGCATCAGCCTTCTCTCTGATCTCCCATCCTCGTGTCTCTCCCCACTTCAATCCATACTTCATGCCGCTGCCCGGATTGTCTTTGTCCAGAAACGCTCTGGGCATGTTACTCCCCTCCTCAAAAATCTCCAGTGGCTACCAATCAATCTGCGCATCAGGCAG
The DNA here is from genome assembly GCF_015852505.1 of Tachyglossus aculeatus. Taxonomy (NCBI): domain Eukaryota; kingdom Metazoa; phylum Chordata; class Mammalia; order Monotremata; family Tachyglossidae; genus Tachyglossus; species Tachyglossus aculeatus. The sequence continues at coordinate 126,146,707 of NC_052067.1, read as the reverse complement.
AAACTCCTCACCCTGGGCTTCAAGGCTGTCCATCACCTCGCCCCCTCCTACCTCACCTCCCTTCTCTCCTTCTACAGCCCACCCCGCACCCTCCGCTCCTCTGCCGCTAATCTCCTCAACGTGCCTCGTTCTCGCCTGCCCGCCATCGACCCCCGGCCCACGTCTTCCCCCAGGCCTGGAATGCCCTCCCTCTGCCCATCCGCCAAGCTAGCTCTTTTACTCCCTTTAAGGCCCTACTGAGAGCTCACCTCCTCCAGGAGGCCTTTCCAGACTGAGCCCCTTCCTTCCTCTCCCCCTCGTCCCCCTCTCCATCTCCCCCATCTTTCCTCCTTCCCTTCCCCACAGCACCTGTATATATGTATATATGTTTGTACATATTTGTTACTCTATTTATTTATTTATCTTGTACATATCTATTCTATTTAGCTTATTTTGTTAGTATGTTTGGTTTTGTTCTCTGTCTCCCCCTTCTAGACTGTGAGCCCGTTGTTGGGTAAGGACTGTCTCTATGTGTTGCCGACTTGTACTTCCCAAGCGCTTAGTACAGTGCTTTGCACACAGTAAGTGCTCAATAAATACGATTGATTGATTGATTGATTGATTGACTGAGAGTTCCACTTGGGACAGGAACTGTGTCTAAACCAATTTGCATGTATCCACCCCAGCGATTAATACAATGCCTGGCAATGTAGTAAGCACTTAACAAATGCCACTATTATTATTATTATATGGGATATGTGCAAGAGATTGGCCTGCTGTGTGACCTTGGATGAGTCACTAAACTCTTCTCTGCCTCAGTTCCCTCATCTGCCAACTGGGGATCAGGATGTATTCTCCCTCCTACTTAGACTATGACCCTTACCTGGGGCCTGATAATGTGATATCTATACTAGCGCTTAGAACAGTGCTCGACACATAGTAAACATTTAAATACTATTATTATTATTCTCTGTGCCTCAATTTTCACAGCCATAAAATAGTGATTCCATATCTGTTTTCCCTCCTATTTAGACTATGTACCATATGTGGGACAGAGACTGTGTCTGACCTGATTATGTTCTTTACCTAGCGTAACGTATGGGACGTCATGGGCTACAGGCAAGAATCTTTTTTTCGTTCATCCCTGGTTCTTCTAGTCAAAAGTTTTCTTTTTTTTTAATTAATGTATGTGAAGTCACTAGATTTTCAGTATAACAGGTAGGTTGGTGTCTAGGATATATCATTTGCTTCTCAAATATAAAATTTCCTTCCCAAGTAAAAGATTGTCTCTATTTCTTACGTTAAAGCCAGGGGTCTATTTTGTTTAAGAAAGTTTGTCGTGCAACACTATTCCAGACAGTAAAACTTCATCTCCAGTAAAATGAAAGAACTTTATGTGATCACAAAACTAAAAACTCCAGCTGCCTTTATTGATGGAGTTAGTCACATCAGGCAGTTAATAACTTCTGATCACCTTTAGATTTAGGTTTTTTTATTGCATTCAGATTTTGAGGTACAGCTGATCATTATTTTTAGTAAAAACAAATTATTCCATTTAAAAAAAATATTTTCTGTGAAGCGAATAAGTGTTTCATCATGTTTTGTTTTCCAAAATATTGAATGCCTACACCATAATTCCCATTATTCATACTCTTGGAATAAATTACTCCAAACAGACCACATAGGAAGAAACATTAACTCCTGATTACAAGAGGAGTTGATCCAAGAGGCAGAGACTTAGTTTACAATTCAACAATACCATTTTCCTTATGAGAAATGCATGCTTTACATCTGATTCCACAACACATCATCTTCACCAACTACACTGTCATTCTCCCTTTCGATTTTGCTTTAAACCTCTATCTTTCTTCATGTAAGGTAAGTAATTAACTAAGCTGATCTCTGGTCTCCCCATGATGGTTTTCCCTGCAATTATAATTTATCATTGTCAAACTGTAAGGCCTTTGGCCAAAGTCTCATTTTCCCTGCAGGTGTCAAAAGAGGCAGACCTGTACATTATAAAGCCCGGGATGACCAAATCCCACTGGTACTATACTTTTCGATCCCAAAAGGTAACCTTATTTCAAATATCACAACCTTCTCACAGGACATTATTTTCAGGGTGGTCTGAAGAGTTGATTCAGAAAATAATGCCACAACAGCAACTTGCAGCTCCTAAGGCCAAAAATCCAGATGTGTCAATAATCAGCGCAAACGAAAAACAGATGTAGGTCCTTGCTGAATAATAAGTATCATGAAATTACTTCCTCTTGCTTTCTTGTGCTTTCACCCACTTGAATTTATTCCTTCCATCTTTTAAGTTGGTTCGCTGTCTATTTTTTGAAACCAAAAATGATTTCAAACTTTCAAACCAGGGGTGTGTCCATCTATAATGAACACTAACAAAGAGCCTCTTCCATGCCTTGTTTCAGGGCCACTGGATCGCCTCCAAGCGTGGAGGTCCTTTTGTCACAGTTGAAACTTCATGGTCTCATCATCTTTGTGGGAACCTAGAAAAAGATAAAACAGACCCAACTTTCTAGTAGAGATGATTAGTGTCTGGTCAGGTGGTAGACACTGTTGAATTAACTCTTCACATCCATCATGTGATTCTAGTTAGAATAGCATCCAGTAAACACCGCCATCGCTACTGTCATGGGTAAATCATTCATTCAGTCAGTCAATAGTATTTATTGAGCGCTTACTGTGTGCAGAGCAATCAATCAATCAATCAATCGTATTTATTGAGCGCTTACTATGTGCAGAGCACTGTACTAAGCGCTTGGGAAGTACAAATTGGCATCACATAGAGAGAGTCCCTACCCAACAGTGGGCTCACAGTCTAAAAGGGGGAGACAGAGAACAGAACCAAACATACCAACAAAATAAAATAAGTAGGATAGAAATGTACAAGTAAAATAAATAAATAAATAAGTAGAGTAATAAATATGTACAACCATATATACATATATACAGGTGCTGTGGGGAAGGGAAGGAGGTAAGACGGGGGGATGGAGAGGGGGACGAGGGGATGGAGAGGGGGACGAGGGGTGCTTTAATACGAGAGCACTGTATTAAAGTCTTGGAAAGTACTGCTTCACCATCACTAAGTGCCAGTGAGGTATTCAGTGTTGGAGATCAGACAGGGTCTTTTGTATAGTGGACCCTAGAAAAGGTGTGAGGAGGAATCAGGCCCCATAAATTGAAGCAGGGAAACTTCTCTCGTCATCTTTTCCTTTTGTGGGTCCAGATGGGTCTTGGTTTGAGGCCCCAGCTTCATGACAGACCCACCTAATGCAGGAACTCTGGTCGCATTTATTCAGCGTACTATTTGCTGATCAAATTAAGAGATAACCTCTGGCTGAAACTGTTTTAAGAGGGAGAGGACTCTTAGCTAATCGCATAAGCAAAACAGTAAACTCTGCCCAAGGCAGTCCGGCTAGACTCTGCGGGGAGAAGCTAAGCAGAACTCCCCAGAGGAGTGCACAAAAAGGGCACTGAAGGGTGGGATCTGAAGCTGTTTTGTCAATCAGATAGGCGGAGAGTTACACAAACATGTCAGGGGTGCCACAAACCCAGGAACGGGCTCAAAGCTTGCAGATCCTTCCCAAAGGAATCAGGAATCAGTAAGCGCTCAATGAATACGATTGAATAAATGAATGAATGGTTCCAGGGGATCCTCAGTCAGTATCTGGAAGGACCACCAAGCTGGCTACCAGAACTTTCTACTTGCCAAGAGGCTGGTAATCGAGCTTTTGCTGTCGGTACAGATTGATTGTTTAATTCTGTTTGATTCTTTCTAATTTTCTCCTCAATACTGTTGTGGCCCTGATGTCACTAGAACCTCCTTTTTCTACTTTGTAAAACTTGCCCCTGACTAGGCCCTTGGCTTAGTACAGTGCTCTGCACACAGTAAACACTCAGAAAATATGAAATAAATATAAGCTGGTTGTGGGCAGGGAATGTGTCTGTTTATTGTTATAATGTACTCTCCCAAGTGTTTAGCACAGTGCTTTGCACATAGTAAGTGCTTGGTAAATACAGTTGAATGAATGAGTGAATGAACTGATTGATTGGCTACTTAAATGGGGACTTCTTATATCTTCCTCAGATTTTTTTATAGTGTTTGTGAAGCGCTAGGGTCCATGCAAGCGAATTCAATTCATTCAATCATATTGGTACTGTGTGCAGAGCACTGTACCAAGTGCTTGGGAAGTACAAGGTGGCAACATATAGAGATGGTCCCTACCCAACAACTGGCTCACAGTCTAGAAGGGGGAGACAGACAACAAAACAAAACATGTAGACAGGTGTCAAAGTCATCAGAACAAACAGAATTATAGCTATATGCATATAATTAACAAAATAAATAGAATAATAAATATGTACAAGTAAATAGAGTACTAAATCCGTAAAAATATATACAAGGGCTGTGGAGAGGGGAAGGAGGTAGGGCGGGGGGATGGGGAGGAGGAGAGGAAAAAGGGGGCTCAATCTGATCAGGTTGAACACAGTCCCTGACCCACATGGGACTCACAGTCTTAATCCCCATTTTATTGATGAGGTAACCGAGGCACAGAGAAGTGAAGTGACCCGTCCAAGATCACACAGCAGACAAGTGGCAGAGCGGTGATTAGAACCCAGGTCCTTCTGACTCCCAAGCCCATGCTTTTTCCACCTGGCCATGCTGCTTCTCTAATTAGGTTTTCCAAAATAATAGCCAGTAACCTTGAAGTAACTTCTACTCTTCTTTAAGTAACCTTCCATTTTTCCACTTTGTCTTCCCTCTTCCAAATGAACTAGGTTGCAAATTCCTCCACTAGATTGTAAACGGCTCACGGACAGGGTTGGTGTCTACCAACTCTGTTGTACTCTCCCAAGGACTTTGTACACTGCTCCTCACCCAGTAAGTGCTCAATAAATGCCACCGACTGATTGATAGAACCTTTTTCAATTCTCTTTGATATTCTTCATTCTGTCTTATTGCGGATCATATCACCAACATTTCAAAGTCATTTGGATTTCTAACATTATCTGCTCCCCACCCAATTTACTGTTCCAGAACGACAAGAGTTTGTTCTTTGTTCTATCATTCCAGGCCAAAGAAAGACTTCTGCAGAACCTCCCTTTAATCAGTCATGTCAAGAGAAAATGGTTTTGTGGTTTAGGCATGTCAACAATCCAAGAAATTTAATTTTCAACCTCACATGGACACTTGTATCCTAGTGACTTCAGGCAAATTGTTTAACCTATTTGCCTTAATCTCTTATGTGAAAAGTGGAGATAATTACATCTGTTGACCTCAATGAATGAAATATGTGAATGACTCAGGCTTCAGAGTAATAAATAGCAAAATACTAATTTTAATAAAACGTTCAACTGAGGTTTAAATATTTGATTTGGATGTTAGTACTGCCCCAGGGTAAAGGATCTAGAAATCTGGGGAAGGTACCAATATATCAACGATACTAACTTGCTATAGTAAAGGTTAGCAGAAAACCCCCTACTATGAACTTCGGAATCAATACTAAAATGGGGGGGGGGGGGGTGGGGAGAGAGAGAAAAAAATGAGCATAACAAAATATGTAATCCATTTTGAAACTTTGTCTTCACATTTTGAAATATTCCCTCAAACTCATTACAGTGCTCTGCACATTGATACACACTACTGGCTAAATCATGTGGTATTTAAATGACTGCCATAAATTAAAAATTCAAATAATGCAGAAATGCTATCTCCTACCAATACACTTCTTGCCAATTCCAATTATTGCATATTCAGTTTATTGTCATCAAGCTATCACCAAGACTGGATAAAAAGAATGTATCAACAGCCTGTGTTGTCTTCTGGGCAAAAACTTCAGGTTACACCTTTTTTTTTTAATGATACTTGGCCCCATCCCTAAAGCCAGTGACAGCCCACTCTTTCCAGAGGAAATTTGGCCTGTCTTTTAACCGGGAATAACAGTGAAGACAAGAGAGTTATGTTTCCTACACCAATTTCCACAAGCCTTGTTCATTGCTTGTCCTCTTGGATTTACTAAAGGTTAACCCATGGAGGCACTGGGTTAGCCTTTAATAACCCATAGTTCTTATGTACATATCTGTAATTTATTTATATTAATGGCTGACTCCCCCTCTAGACTACAAGATCCTTGTGGACAGGGAACATGTCTACCAACTCTGTCATTTTGTTCTCTCCCAAGAGCTTAGTGCAGTGTTCTAGACACAGTAAAGACTCAATAAATATGATTAATTTGCTGCACTGAGATCAAAATAGTCATTTTATATTACCTCTAGAACTTAGCCTGTAACTTTGGATTCTGTTCTTTGCAACATAATATTGGATGCCCCAATTAAACAACGTCCAGGAAGGAAAAGATGACAGTTCAAAGAGAAAGAAAAAAGAAAGAAAAAACTGTGTATGAAAAATGTATTTGTTGTTGTTGAGTCCAAAGAATTTTCTTCCTAAATGATGAATTACCACAGTGAGGGTTACAGTCTTACTTTAGGGTTAAAGTAGCCAACACTCAACATGTCCACAGTAGACCATTATTCCCTGATTCTGCCCTTCAGGACTGCAAGCTGTTTGTGGGTAGGGAATGTGTCTACCAACTTGAGGGTACTGTACTCTCAAGTAATTAGTACAGTGCTGTACACAGTCAGCACTCGATAAATACCATTGTTCGACTGAGACATCATCAACTTGTTGCCAACTTGTACTTCCCAAGTGCTTAGTACAGTGCTTTGCACACAGTAAGCGCTCAATAAATATAATTGAATGAATGAATGAATCAACCCAGGGGTATACACCAATGGTCTTTTTTCAAACTTACAGGCTAACTTTCTCAAACAAGCTTTTTCCCTGCTTCATATGACACCATCATTTCTCTCCTAGCATTGAAAAGCACTGGCTATTTTCTATTACTTCTTTCATTTCACAACGTTTTGATGAATCGGTACACATTCAGGAATGCAGAAATTGGCACTCCTTAAAAAGCAAGATTTTTTTTTTAATACCCATTGATTTTGATCCGGGGAAAATTTCTCCTTAAAGGGATGTTAAAGGTAAAGGTAACAAAAACTTACCTTTAAGGTCTGCAAGCGGCTCACACAATGTTTTGAGTAAAATATCCTTGCCCTTGTACAAAGGATGGCCCATGCACTAAATTCTACCAGAATGCATATTTGCACTACATACTTTGGATAAAATATAAGAAAAGTTCTGATGGCTATACATATCTATGCAAACAGTCCAATGGAGTGTCAGAAGAAACAGTTGTGCAAACATGTGAGGCATTGAACAGTCCTTCATTCAATTGTATTTACTGAATACTCACTGTGTGCAAAGCACTGTACTAAGTGCTTCGGACAGTAGCATATAACAACAGACACATTCCCTGCCCACAACAAGCTCACAGTCTAGAGTGGGAGAGAGACGTTAATATAAATAAATAAATACGTAAATTACAGATCTATACGGATATATACCTATGTGCTGTGGGAATGGGAGGAAGGATGAATGAAGGAGCAAGTAAGTGTGGCGCAGAAAGGAGTGGGAGAAGAGGAGAGGAGGGTTTAGTTTGGAAGGCTTCTTGGAGGAGATGTGCCTTCAATATGACTTTGAAGTGGGGGAGAGCAATTATCTGTCTGAGGGAAGGCATTCCAGGCCAGAGGTAGGATGTGGGCGAGAGGTTTGTAGTGAGATAGATGTGATCGAGGAACAGTTAGCATTAGAGGAACGAAGTATGCGGGCAGGGTTGCACTAGGAGAGTAGCTCGGTGAAGTAGGAGGGGGCAAGGTGATTGAATGCTTTAAAGCCAATGGTGAGGAGTTTTTGTTTGGTGTACAGCTGAAGAACAAGGGGAAATCGTACAATGGGAATATTCCTGAATGCAGGGTTCAACGAGAACACAAATCTGATTTATAAGAGAGTTCTGTGCATTTATGGGTGTATATGCGTGCATGCATATGGTTATAAGTACATGGATACATACGTGGATATGGATATTGTCTTACCTCTGGCCCCTCTCCACCATGGCTGGGCATATGAACCAGTAATGTGGCCTCAACTCTGGGCACTTGCTCTGCCCCTTTCCACTGTAGCCTAGTGAACTGCCTTTCCTCTCAGTCACCAAGAGCATTCATTCATTCATTCATCGAGCGCTTACTGTGTGCAGAGCACTGTACTAAGTGCTTGGGAAGTACAAGTTGGCAACATATGGAGACGGTCCCTACCCAACAATGGGCTCACAGTCTGGAAGGGGGAGACAGACAACGAAACAAAACATGTGGACAGGTGTCAAGTCATCAGAATCAATAGAATTAAAGCTAAATGCACATCATTAACAAAATAAATAGAATAGTAAATATGTACAAGAGCATTGGCTCTTGGCATGTTCTGGGCGGGACAGGCCATGGGAATATAAATTGCTGCTGTGCAGTCTCAGCACCCCCATACCTCCCTGGGCACATCACCACACCACCCCAGTACTGAATCGCTTCCCCGGAAACCAGAACCAGCACCTCCCCACATCATGGAGGCTCCATCCCATCCTGCCTTACTTTCACCACCCACAGTTCGAGGTCTCCACAGAACCTCAGGAAGAGTGGTGACTATTGTAGTGTTTGTTATAAGTTCGTGTGGACAGGGAATGTGTCTGTTATATTGTACTCTCCCAAGCGCTTAGTACAGTGCTCTACACACATTAAGTGCTCAATGAATACAACTGAATGAATGTGACTATGGGCGGGCCTTGGACTCTGAGTCATGGGGAACATAAACTTCTCTTCCTCTTAGCCACAGTACCCTATAATAATAATAATAATGACATTTATTAAGTGCTTACTATGTGCAAAGCAGTATTCTAAGTGCTGGGGAGGTTACAAAGTGATCAGGTTGTCCCCCAGGGGGCTCACAGTCTTAATCCCCATTTTACAAATGAAGCAACTGAGGCACAGAGAAGTGAAGTTACTTGCCCAAAGTCACACAGCTGACAATTGGCAGAGCTGGGCTTTGAACCCATGACCTCTGACTCCAAAGCCCGGGCTCTTTCCACTGATCCACGCTGCTTCTATAATAATAATAATGATAATTGTGGTATTTTTTAAGTGCCTACTCTGTGCCAAACACCATACTGAGCACTACAGTAGATATAAGAGAATCAGGTCCCATAGAGGGCTCACAGGAAGAAGGAAGGAATACTGGTATTGAATTCCCATCCTGCCGATGAGGGGACTGAGGCTCAGAGAAATAAAGTTACTTGCCCAAGGTCACACCTCAGGCAAGTGGCAGAGCTGGAATTAGAACACAGGCCCATGCTCTTTCCACAGGCCATGTAGCATAATAATAATAATAATAATAATGGCATTTATTAAGTGCTTACTATGTGCAAAACACTGTTCTAAGTGCTGGGGAGGTTACAAGGTGATCAGGTTGTCCCACGTGGGACTCACAGTCTTAATCCCCATTTTACAGATGAGGTAACTGAGGCACAGAGAAGTTAAGTGACTTGCCCAAAGTCACACAGCTGACAAGTAGCGGAGCTGGAATTTGAACCCATGACCTCTGATTCCAAAGCCTGTGCTCTTTCCACTGAGCCACGGTGCTTCTCTACGGACCCTATCCTACTGACTTTTGGTTTTATTTTGTTGTCTTAAATGCTTTAGCGTTTCATTGCTCCTGATGTCTCGGTCTCCCGTCTCCTCTCATCATAGATCGTGAACCTCTGGAGGAACAGGGTCTATGTCTAATTCCCACCTGGGTATTCTCTCCCAGAGCTTAGTACAATGCTCTGCACTCACATTTGTAATAATAATAATGTTGGTATTTGTTAAGCGCTTACTATGTGCGAGCACTGTTCTAAGCACTGGGGTAGATACAAGGTCATCAGGTTGTCCCACGTGGGTAGCACAGTCTTAATCCCCATTTTACAGATGAGGGAATTGAGGCCCAAAGAAGTTAAGTGACTTGCCCAAAGTCACACAACTGACAAGTGGCAGAGCCGGGATTAGAACCCACAACCTCTCACTCATAAACTTGTGCTCTTTCCACTAAGCCACGCTGCTTCTCTAGCAGGACAGGGTCTGGCATGACCAACAGGTGTGCCAACCATTAGATTGTGTGTCAAGTATTTGACAATCCCCATCATAGGTTTGACTTGTACCACCTGATAGCCAACAAGTTCAGAAGAGGTTCCCCATTAATTAATTAATTAATTAATGATGGCATTTGTTAAGCGCTTACTATGTGCAAAGCCTGTTCTAAGAGCTGGGGAGGTTACAAGGTGATCAGGTTGTCCCACATGGGGCTCACAGTCTTCATCCCCATTTTCCAGATGAGGGAACTGAGGCCCAGAGAAGTGAAGTGACTTGCCCAAAGTCACACAGCTGACAGTTGGCAGAGTCGGGATTTGAACCCATGACCTCTGACTCCAAAGCCCGAGCTCTTTCCACTGAGCCATGCTGCTTCTCCAGATTGCAGATAACTCCACTGGCTAGTTAATATTATATAACTTGTAGTTACAGTAGTAGTAGCAGTAGTAGTGGTGGTGCTAGAATTTATTGAGTACCCACACTGGTGTGGTGCTCTGAACTAGGAATTTGGGAAGTACAGGATAAAGAAATAACATGTTTCCTCCCCACAACAGCAAAGACAAACAAAATTATGTGCAAATACAGAAGTCAAAATGAAGTACATGAATCAAGGTCAGAAGTGGTACTGGGAAATCAATCAGACAAAGCTTACTGGGGGAGGTGAGATAATAATAGTAATAATAATAATAATAATAATAATGGTATTTGTTATGCGCTTACTATGTGCAAAGCACTGTTCTAAGCGCTAGGGTGATCAGGTTGTCCCTCGTGGGGCTCACAGTCTTAATCCTCATTTTCCAGATGAGGTAACTGAGGCTCAGAGAAGTGAAGTGACTTGCCCAAGGTCACACAGCTGACAATTGGTGGAGTTGGCATTTGAACACATGACCTCTGACCCCAAAGCCCAGGTTCTTTCCATTGAGCCACGCTGCTTCTCCAAGATTTTAGGAGGGCTTTGAATACGGGGAGAGCTGTGATCTGTCTGAGGTGGAGAAGAAGTTATCAAGCAAAAACTCCTCACTGTTGGTTTCAAAGCTTTCCATCACCTTGCCCCATCCTTCCTTGCCTCCCTTCTCTCACCTCCCTTCTCTCCTACATCCCAGCCTGCACACTCTGCTTCTCTGGTACTAAACTTTCCACTGTGCCTCATTCCCACCTGCCCCTCCTTCGACACCTGGCCCATCGCCTGCCTCTGTAAGCACTTAGTACAGTGCTTTGCACACAATAAGCACTCAATAAATACGATTGAATGAGTGAATGAATGGCCTGGAATGCCCTCCCTCCTCCCTCCCTCCCTCCATCCGCCAAACTAGCACACTTCCTCCCTTCAAAGCCCTACTGAAAGCTCCCCTCCTCCAAGAGGCCTTCCCAGACTAAGCCCCCTTTTCCTCTGCTCCCCCTTCCCTCCCCATCTCCCCTGACTTGCTCCCTTTGCTCCACCCCTCTCCCTGCTCCTCAGCACTTGCGTATCTATGTACTTATTTATAATTGTAGTTCTATTTATTTTATTAATGATGTGTCTATATCTATAATTTTATTTCTTTATAATGATGCTACTGATGCCCGTTTACTTGATATGTTGTCTGTCTCCCCCACCCTTCTACACTGTGAGCCCATTGTGGGTAGGGATTGTCTCTGTTGCTTAATCATACTTCCCAAGTGCTTAGTACAGTGCTCTGCGGACAGTAAGCGCTCAATAAGTATGATTGAATGAATGAATGATGAATGAAGTTATCAGTGTGGTGCAGTGATTAAGGGAAGTGTACAGCCAAATGGATTTTTTTCTGTACTCTGAAGAAAATCAAAATTGCAATTTATTTTTCTTTCCAATAAACAAAATAATGTTGCTTTTCCTAGGTACACCTAGTCTAACTTCAATCTTTCAAATATCTATGTCACTCGGTATGTGTACCTCATTACAAGATGATTCTGCTCCCTAGTTTTCTTCGTATTCCATGGGGTACACTAGGGAAAGTGGAGGCTGTGTGGTAGAGTGGCCTAGGAGTCAAGTTTTGGCCTTAGATCTGCCCCCAACTTCTCTATGACCTCAGGCAACTCATAACCCCTCTTGGCTCCAGTTTCCCCATCTGCTAAATGGGAATAAAATAGATGGCAAGACCCCTGTGGGATTAGGGACTGTGATGGAAATCCTGAGTCTCCACAAGCATTCAATAAATTAGGTAGTAAATTATTATTTTGTTAATAAGTAATGGAATAATAGCATTAGATGTCATGATCTTCAGTAGACACTTTCTGGGTGGATTGCCCCATATTAAAAGCTAAGGAATATACAACAGAAGCACAAAATACATTCCCTGCCTACAAAGATCTTATCATTTAGCAGATAAAATGAATTTCCCTCCTATTCAAAGAGTCAATATTTTCCTGGGAGATTACAATAGTATCCATTTCTCTTTACTAGAAAGAGCAATAGCTCTTGTAAACCAACCTACTAAGACCCTTTGTCAAGAGTACTCTTTCTTCTTTTGCAAATATTGACAACAAAAGAACAAATTAAATGCAAAATTGCTTTCATTCTAGTGCTGAGACAGCCTACGCAGCACCTGTCTTCATTTTCTCAAATACAAAAATGGAGAAACCGTCAAAGTGTTGGGAGAAATAAAAACCGTACACGTGGTAATAATAATAAAAAACAAGAAGAGAGCTGATTGCATGTTGTGTAGATAAAAAACAGACCTCAAGTGTATTTTCTTACTCAGATGGCTGCTTAAGTGACTGGTACTTAATGTGAAATGCAAACTGCATAAGCACTTTCCCAGGCTTTCAACACAATACCCTAAAACCCCAATGATTTCAGTACCATTTAAAAATCACCACCAAAATATTATGCCATGGTAGATTGCTCACTCAAAAGGCCTAAGATTTCCCTCTGGGCCCTGAAAGCAACGCAAACTGTAAAAAGTATGCAACAGATTATTTTTGCAGTTGATTCCGGCCTGCGGTGGAGTTTCATCAGGCAATCCAACAATCAGAAATACCTAACGCTACGGTACTGATCACTCCCTTCAGCTGAAATGTTCTTAGCAGTGAAAGCAGAAGAGCATTAAGAAATGAAAAATTCAAATTATCAACACGTTTTTACTCTGGTGAGAACAAACAGGCTGATTGCTGTGGTCTGAGATGGACGTAGCCTATAAGGCGAAGAAAGTATCGTGCGCCACTACAGTACCAGAGAAGAGTCCCAGATGGAACATGGACTGTGTCCAACCTAATAAGCTTGTATGTATCCCAGCGCTTGGCACATAATAAGCACTTAACAAATACCATTTAAAAAAGGAAAAAAAAGAAAGAAAAGAACTAATAGCAGCAATCAGGTAGGTGGCCAGTTCCAAAAACTGGTGATTTCTGATCAGGTAGTAGTAGTAATAGCATTTATTGAGCACTGACTGTGTGCAGAACAGTGTGCTAAGTGAGAATACAGAGATAGAGATTAGAAACAGACCCTGGTTCTCCAGGGGCCCCACAATCTAAGACCAATGTGTTTTTATCCCGTATCACGTTCGAGGATGATCACATCATCCTGGGAGTTTTCCTTCTGGCCAAGATATTTGCTGAGCCAGCTTGGGGAAAAACAACTCTCCACAGAAAAAATAATTGCAGATTTCACAGGTTTCTTAATGGCTCACATGTTTTCTGTCCTATTTTCAACTGAAAGAAGGGGAGATTGGCTATTATGCTTTTTGCCACATGTTAGTCACGTGACTCAATGGTAAGAGCATGGGCCTTGGAATCAGAGGTTATGGGTTCAAATCCTGGCTCTGCCAACTGTCAGCTGTGTGACTCTGGGCAAGTCACTTAACTTCTCTGCGCCTCACTTTCCTCATCTGTAAAATGAGGATTAAGAACTGTGAACCCCCGTGGGACAACCTGATCACCTTGTAACCTCCCCAGCGCTTAGAACAGTGCTTTGCACATAGTAAGAGCTTAACAAACGCCATCATTATTTTTATTATTATTAAGGGTGAGATTGGCAAGTTAGAAAGAAGAATGGGTTTTAGGGGGAAAGATGAACAATTCAGATTTAGATCTAAATTTGAGCGGAGGGCAGGCAAAGTAGCTCAAAAAAATATATACCTGCCCTGGGCAATCTCAGCCACTAAAGGAGGTTTTTGCAATCCCAAATAGCAAGGCCCGGGGGTAAAACGTGAGCCTGGGAATCAGGGGACCTCTACAGTAAATACATAATAAGTGTTTAACAATGCCAGTATTAACCAGATAGTTCCATATCAGCCCCATGGAAATCATTTCCACCTGAAGGAAATGAAATGAAATGAAATCATTTCCACAGTCTTTTAGACTGTGAGCCCACCGTTGGGTAGGGACTGTCTCTATATGTTGCCAACTTGTACTTCCCAAGCGCTTAATACAGTGCTCTGCACACAGTAAGCACTCAATAAATATGATTGATTGATTGATTGATTGAAGGACTGTTGTTTGGGCTTCCACTTTGGCAAACTAAATATGGACAACCAAATCCCTGCCTTTCCCTGCGACCATCCCCATCCTAGTCCTCCCTGATTTTCTCCCGGCTCCTTTGTCTCCCTCTCCACTCTCCAAACCACTCCAACAAATTACATCACTCTTGACTTTTAGATCCAGATTGAACATCTTTGGAAATTACATTAACTCTTTCAAGTTGCTAGAGTACGATTCGGACTGTCCATTTCTCACCTCTTAGATACACACCCAGGAGGCCAGACTTCTGAAAGGAATTTCTGTGGTAGGATTTGATGGTAGGTAATATGTGATCTTGTCATTACCCTCGTGGTGGATAATGTTTATTGAGCATTAACTATGGGCAGAGCACTGGAAGACGTGTATTAGGAAAAAAAGGCATGTTACCTGGCCTCCAAGAGCCTGTATAATAATAATAATAATAATAATGGTACTTGTTAAGCACTTACTATGTGCCAAGCACTGGGTAAATACAAAGTAATCAGGTTGTCCTGCATGGGGCTCACAGTCTTAATCCCCATTTTCTAGATGAGGTAGCTGAGACATAGAGCAGTTAAGTGACTTGCCCAAAGTCACACAGCTGACAACTGGTGGAGGCGGGATTAGAACCCATGACCTCTGACTCCCAAGCCGGTGCTCTTTCCACTGAGCCATGCTGCTTCTCTATATGGATTTTAGGGTTTGTATATGTCCTGCAGCATGTCAAAAAGAAGCTGGAAAAGGCCAGAGGAGAGTCAACTTTTGATCTAGCTTTATTTTTATTTATTCTGATGACTTGACATCTGCCCACATGTTTTGTTCTGTTGTCTGTCTCCCCCTTCTAGACTGTGAGCCCGTTGTGGGGTAGGGACCATCTCTATATGTTGCCAACTTTTACTTCCCAAGTGCTTAGTACTTGCACACAGTAAGCGCTCAATCAATATGATTGAATGAATGAAATGAATGAATCTCCCACAAAATACGCCTTCCCAGGCGGACCCTCAGGCAATTAATCAATCAATCAATCAATCAATCGTATTTATTGAGCGCTTACTATGTGCAGAGCACTGTACTAAGCGCTTGGGAAGTACAAATTGGCATCACATAGAGACAGTCCCTACCCAACAGTGGGCTCTCAGTCTAAAAGGGGGAGACAGAGAACAGAACCAAACATACCAACAAAATAAAATAAGTAGGATAGAAATGTACAAGTAAAATAAATAAATAAATAAATAAATAGAGTAATAAATATGTACAACCATATATACATATATACAGGTGCTGTGGGGAAGGGAAGGAGGTAAGACGGGGGGATGGAGAGGGGGACGAGGGGGAGAGGAAAGAAGGGGCTCAGTCTGGGAAGGCCTCCTGGAGGAGGTGAGCTCTCAGCAGGGCCTTGAAGGGAGGAAGAGAGCGAGCTTGGCGGATGGGCAGAGGGAGGGCATTCCAGGCCCGGGGGATGACGTGGGCCGGGGGTCGATGGCGGGACAGGCGAGAGCGAGGTACGGTGAGGAGATTAGTGGTGGAGGAGCGGAGGGTGCGGGCTGGGCAGTAGAAGGAGAGAAGGGAGGTGAGGTAGGAGGGGGCGAGGTGATGGACAGCCTTGAAGCCCAGGGTGAGGAGTTTCTGCCTGATGCGCAGATTGATCGGTAGCCATTGGAGGTTTTTGAGGATTAATCAATCATTCAGTGGTACTTACTGAGTTCACAGTGCGCAGGCACCACATGTTTGAATAATAATAATAATTATGGTATTTGTTAAGGGCTTATAATGTGCCAGGCATTGTACTAAGCACTGGGGTCGATACAAGCAAATCAGGCTGGACACTATCCTCTGTTTGAATGTCCTCTATGGAAGTCTCCCTGCCCTTCTCAACACTCATTTATCTATGTGCAGTCTATTTGTTTTGACCCCTCAAATTGTCAATATTTTTACATTTGTCTTCCACATGTCACTTATTCTGTTTTTCTGGAATGGAAGGAGAAACAAGTACAAGAGAAGCAGTGTGGCTCAGTGGAAAGAGCCCGGGCTTTAGAGTCAGGGGTCATGGGTTCAAATCCCGGCTCCACCACGTATCAGCTGTGTGACTTTGGGCAAGTCACTTCACTTCTCTGGGCCTCAGTTCCCTCATCTGGAAAATGGGGTTTCAGTCTGTGAGCCCCACGTGGGACAACTTGATTACCTTGTATCTACCCCAGCGCTTAGAACAGTGCTTTGCACATAGTAAGCGCTTAATAAATGCCATTATTATTATTATTATTACATCCAGGTGCCCTACTCACAGGTGTTTCAGGTCCGCAAACAGTTTCCAAGTGGGATCTCCAGGACCCAGCTCAGAAATGGGGAATGATGAGGCACCGGGAATTACCCAGAAGTCCTCTGGGGCATGTTCCAGTTTCTGATACCCATCTATGTGACATTCCTTAAGTGCAAATGGGGACCTGCTTCTTGCCTGACAAAGGGAAGAGTCCAGGAGTTAGGTAAAATAGCTCTGGGGGAATAAGTGTACCCCTAGGGGAAAGGAGAGACTGGCGCTCAGCATACTTCCCAAGCTTCCTATCATAACAAGTCCACCTCAACCAGGAGCTAAAGCATGGGGGGAAACTGGCAGAAAATGGATCAGGGCAAATCCCATCTTCATTAATCTTGAGCTCCAAAGAATCAATCAATCAATTGATAATAATAATTATTATTCTTATGGCATTTGTTAAGTGCTTACTGTGTGCCAAGCACTGTTCTAAACACTGGGATAGATACAAGGTAATCAGGTTGTCCCACAAGAGGCTCACTATCTTAATCCCCATTTTACAGATGAGGTAGCTGAGGCAAAGAGAAGTTAAGTGGCTTGCCCAAGGTCACACAGTGAACAAGTGGCAGAGCCAGGATTAGAATCCAAGTCCTCTGACTTCCAAGCCTGTGTTCTTTCCACTAAGCCATGCTGCTTCCCGGTCAGTCATAGTTATTGAATGCTTACTATGAGAAGAGCACTGTACTAAGCACTTGGAAAATACAACAGCGTTAGTAGGCACATTCCCTGTCCACAATGAGCTTACATTCTAGACGGGGAGATAGACATTAATATAAATTAATTAAGCGCTTAATTAAGCTCTTAGTACAGTGCTCTGCACACAGTAAGCGCTCAATAAATACGATTGATGATGTTGATGATGATAAATGAATTATGGGTACATACATAAGTGATGTGGAGCTGAGGCTGTGGTGAATGCCAAGTGCCCAAAGGGTAAAGATGCAAGTGCCAGGGCAACACAGAAGGGAAAGGGAGTGGGGAAATAAGGGGTTAATCAGGAAGGCCTCTTGGAGGAGATGTGAACTTCTGGAAGTTTCTGAATGATGATGATGATGGCATTTATTAAGCGCTTATTATGTGCAAAGCACTGTTCTAAGTGCTGGGGAGTCTACAAGGTGATCAGGTTGTCCCATGGGGGGCTCACAGTCTTCATCCCCACTTAACAGACGAGGTCACTGAGGCCCAGAGAAGTTAAGTGACTTGCCCAAAGTCACACAGCAAACAATTGGCAGGGCAGAGATTTGAACCCATGACCTCTTACTCCAAAGCCCATGCTCTTTCCATTGAGCCACGCTGCTTCTCTGAAGTGGGGAGCATGGTGGTCTGGCATATATGGAGGAGAGAGGAGTTTCATCCAGGCCAGAGAGAGGACATGAGAAAGAAGTCAGCAGCGAGACAGATGAGTGCGTAACCTGCACTGTAGCAGGAAATTAGCCAGGTAAGTTAGGAGGGAACAAGCTGATTGAGTGCTTTAAAGCCGATGGTAAGGAATTTCTGTTTGTTGCCTAGGTGGATGACAACAACTGGAGGGTCTTCAGGAGTAGGGAAACAGACTGAACTTTTTCTAGAAAAATGATCCGGCCTGCAGAGTTAAGTTTAGACCGGAGTGGGGGGAGACAGAAAACAGGGAGGTCAGCCAGGAGACAGAGAGGTCAGTCAAGGCAGTATGAGGAAAAGTTCTTGGATCAGCGAAGTAGCAGTTCGGATGGAGAGAAAAGGGTAGATGTGAAGAAGATATGAAAGGGCTTTAGCACCACAGTCGATTAAAAGTTGACTATAAGAAATGGGGTATGTCATGTGACAGGAAATTTGATCATCCACTGAGGTAAAGACCAGCAATTTAGGAATAAAGTTTAATATTAAAGCCAGTAATGAATTGACATTTTAGCAAGGATCATGGATAAATAGTCCCAACCTGATCAATTTGGTTTCTAAAAATTAAAAACAAAAGTGAAACCAAAACCAGAAACTTTCTAAGCAAGGACGCTCTGTAAATATTTGCTAAACAAATTCATTAACATTATATGCTCAACTATGGAAAGGCAGGGGTTTCTGTTTTGCCAAATGAAATGTAGACCGTAAGCAGAAGCCCTACTGCCCTGTAAAGTGAGTGGGCCCTAGTCAGGCAGTCAGTCAGCCAGTCATATTTATTGAGTGTTGCTGGATAGGGACCATCTCTATATGTTGCCAACTTGTACTTCCCAAGCGCTTAGTACAGTGCTCTGCACACAGTAAGCACTCAATAAATATGATTGAATGAATGGAGTGCTTACTGAGTGCAGAGCACTGTACTAAGCACTTGGGAGAGAACAATACAGCAATAGAACAGACACATTCCCTGCCCACAATGAACTTACAAATTAGGAGGGAGGCAGATAATAATATAAAGAAAATTACAGATATGTACATAAGTGCTGTGGGTCTTGGAGGAGGAAAGAATAAAGGGAACGGAAGAAAAGAAAAAGAGGGCCCAACCTAGGAAGGCCAGCTGGAGGAGATGTGTCTTCTACAAGACTTTGAAGATGGAAAAGTAATCGTCCGTTGGACATGAAAAGGGAAGGCCAGAAGTAGGATGTGAGTGAGTGATTGGTGGCAAGATAGACAACATCAAGGTACAGTGAGAAGGTGAGCATTCAAGGAGCAAATTATGTAGGAAGGGTTGTAGTATGAGAGTAGTGAGGTGAGGCAGGAGGGGGCAAGGTGACTGAGTGCTTTAAAGTCAATTGTTAGGAGTTTCTGTGTCTGTGGACATGGATGGGCAACCACTGGAGGTGTTGAGGCATGGAAAAACATGGCCTGAACATTTTTGTAGAAAAATAATCCTGGCAGGAGAGTGAAGTATGGACTAGAGTGGGGAGAGATAGGAGGCAGGGAGGTCATCAAAGAGGCTGATACAGTAACCTAGGCGGGAGAGGATAAGTGCTTGAACTAATATAGTAGCAGTTTGGATGGAGAGGAAAGGGTGAATTTTAGTTATGTTGTGAAGGTTGAATAGACAGATTTAGTCATGGCTTGAATATGTGGGTTGAATGAAAGAGGAGTCAAGGAAAACACCAAGGTTATAGGCTTGTGAGACAGGAAGAATAGTGGTTCATCTATGGTGATGGGAAAGTCAGGGGAAGGACAGGGTTTGAATGGGAAGATGAGTGATATGTTCAGATAATCAAACCAGACACAGTCCCTGTCCCAAACGAGGCTTACCACAGCACCTAGTGGATTGTTTGGTGCATAATAAGTGCTTAACAATTGGCTCAATTATTGTTATTGTTTAGACTAGGAGAGTAGCAGTTCCTCCAGCCACTCAATGCCAGATCAGCATCATTGATTCCCACCAGTCCAGCATGGTGGATGCTCCACTGCCCTTTGGGAACTTTCAGTTGTGGTCAACAGTGGGGAGGTTGCAGCCATTTGGAATCAAAAACTGGGTCTGGAAGCAGGGATAAGAGGTGAGGAGCTGGGTTTAAGCTACTCTACTTTACAAGGTTGTCTTGGGTTTTGTAATCAAGCATGGTTTTATTTTCCTCTATTATTGTTTGATCCATCTGTTCATCTCCAGTTAGATTATGAATCCTTTCTGGGACAGGAATGAGTCTGATGGTCTATCTCATAGTTACCCTAACCCTTAGCATAGTGCTTCACAAACAGTAACTACTTAATAAGTGCTACTAATAATACTAATAATAATAATTAATCATAATTGTATTTTTGTTAAGTGTGTACTGTATGCTAGGCACTAGACTAAGCTCTGGGGTACATACAAGACAGTCAGGGTTGGACATAATCCCTGTTCCACATGGGGCTCACAATCTCAGTTATTTACGGCAACTAAGGGAAGTCATCTGAAAAAAGTCACAGTAAGTTTCCATCAAATGTTTAAGTTTCCATCAAATGTTTCTTATAACACAACTCAAAGGAATTTGATTAATGTGGACAAAATGTTTTAGAAATATGTTTCTATGTGGATATTTTATACTCAGAGCAACAATAGTACTCCAAATCAATACTAATCTGACATTCCTAACCGACATAATTCTGGGGTGTTTTTTTCTTTAAATCCTCAGGATATTTCAGGTCAGTTTCTCAAGAACCCTAATCCCACCCATGAAAGCAAACATTTACCACTGTGGCACACTTCACTTTCAAGCAGCTGTGTCAATGCACGCATATGCTTGTAGACAACCACCTGTTTCTCATTTTTATCATTTGATACTATCCAAATAACTGTGGAGAAGGGTTTCTATGCATTTAGGAGGAGGGAGGAGGGAATTTGACCATTGGTATTTAATGTAAATTCCAATTACTACGGTCTTGATCCTTCTGGTAAAACATTATTTTGAGTTTCGCGGCAGAGATGTTTTACATTTCTGTGGAGCTTAAAAATCAAGAGACTTTAATGGTCTGTGCCCTCATTGTGTTTCTATTGCTCCGGTTACAGTAGATTAGTTTCTTTCAGAAAGCCTCACAAGACAGCAAAGTGACTTCACAATGATATGACCATGCTTGTTTGAGAGTTTGAAGATATGGGTCCTTCAAATTGTGCAGAACTTTATAAAATATGAAATAATGAAAAAAATAAACTTGAAAAAATTGTAAAAAAAAAAGTATTTCACTCAATCCTACCCATCCTCCAGATAAACCTTTAAATTTATTCATTTATCTTTTCTTGCCTCATTTTGCTCCCATCTCCCTCCTCTCTATTATTTTAGTCTTCACCTCCAAGAATCCCCTAAAAATGGAACTCCCCTAATTCCCAACTCTAACCTGCTCTTCCCTCTTGTCTCTTCAGCTCAGTTCCTTCACACACACGCGCACACACACACACACACACACACACACACACACACACACACACACACACTCCACATCAGCACTGCACCCCACAACCCAAGCTCACTTCTTCCTCTGAAAGTGGGATCCCTGACAGCCCACCCCCGTGGAATCTGGGTGTTGCAGAGGTGAGCCAAAACATCTTGTTTTGATATCTGTCTCCCCCCCTTTCTAGACTGTAAGCCCGTTGTGGGCAGGGATTGTCTCTCTATTGCTGAATTGTACTTTCCAAGTGCTTAGTACAGTGCTCTGCACACAGTAGGCGCTCAATACAATTGAAGGAATGAATGAAACGGAGGTAACAACCATTCCCCACCCCCTTAGGCCTCAGTCCCATCCTCACTGTCTCATGGCTTCGAGGATCCAGATGAGGAGTTTCAAATGGCCCATATGTAAAGGTGAAAGTAAAAATCAAATCATTACCAAAATGAGGGGCTGGACGGGTGTCTGGTGACTCCCGTCAGAACTGGGGTGGGGAAAGAGGGCCAGACAGGGCATTTACCACCATGGAAGGTGAAGCCAGCAGAAGGAGCAGGGATGGTGGGAATGCAGGGAAACCAGACATCGTCAAAGAAGTTGGGCGGATCAGGCAAGGTATTGGGAGAATTCTGAGAACCACGGGATAACAATATGGGAAGGAAAAATGTTACAGATGTCCTCAAGACTAATTTGAGAAATATCTTTACATCTGTCTCTCCTGTGTGAGTGTAAGCTGTTCATGGGTAGGGATGTGTCTCAGGAATGGACGGAAGATGCATCACCCTTACTTGTTCCCTTTATTCACCACACTCTCCCCGGCCAGCCCCACTGCACTGATGTACATATCCATAATTTATTTATTTAATGTCTGCCTCCCACTCTGGACTGTAACCTCATTTTGGTAATTGTGGTACTTGCTAAGCATTTACTATGTGCCAAGCACTGTACTAGACTCTGGGGTAGATACAAGCAAATTGGGTTGGACACCACCCCTGCTCACATGGAGCTCACAGCCTTAAACCCCATTTTACAGATGAAATAACAGGTTTAGAGAAGTGAGGTGACTTGTCCAAGGTCACACAGCGGACAGGTGGCAGAATGGAATTAGAACCCAGATCCTTTTTACTCCCAGGCCACTGCTCTATCCATTAGGCTATGCTGTTGTACACACCTAAGCACTTAGTACAGTGCTCTGCACACAGTAAGCACTCAATAAATACAATTGATTGATTGATTGCAGGCCCCTTGAAGGAGAAGCAGCATGGCTCAGTGGAAAGAGCACGGGTTTTGGAGTCAGAGGTCATGGGTTCAAATCCCGGCTCTGCCAATTGTCAGCTGTGTGACTTTGGGCAAGCCACTTAACTTCTCTGTGCCTCAGTTATCTGTAAAATAGGGATTAAGACTGTGAGCCCCCCGTGGGACAACCTGATCACCTTGTAACCTCCCCAGCACTTAGAACAGTGCTTTGCACATAGTAAGCATTTAATAAATGCCATTATTATTATTATTATTATGAGATCTGTAACTAATTCCCACCTGAATACTTTTTTCCTGTGCTTATTACAGTACTCTGAGTACAGTAAGTGCTTAATAAATATTATTACTACTACTGCATTCTAAGTGCTCAACAAATACTACAACTAATAATAATAATAATAATAATGGCATTTATTAAGTGCTTACCATATGCAAAGCACTGTTCTAAGCACTGGGGAGGTTACAAGGTGATCAGGTTGTCCCACGGGGGGCTCACAATCTTAATCCCCATTTTACAGATGAGGTAACTGAGGCACAGAGAAGTTAAGTGATTTGCCCAAAGTCACACAGCTGACAATTGGCAGATCCGGGATTTGAACCCATAACCTCTGACTCCAAAGCCCGTGCTCTTTTCACTGAGCCACACTACTTCTCATGTTGATATTATTACTGTTATCATTTATAAGTACATTGGAAAAATTCACAGGAAAAATAATGTGGGCCAAAATAACATAGCTCTGAGCACTTTGGTGTTAGAGGAGTTGTGGGAGATTAACAAGATTAGGTAGGAAGGGGAAAGCTAATTGAGTGAAATAAAGCTGGTGGTAAGGAGTTTCTGTTTGGACAGTCACTGGAGATTTTTGAGGAGTGGGGAGATGTGGGTTGAACTTTTTTCAAAAAATGATCAGGGCAGCAAAGTGAAATATGGCCTGAGGACGGGAGAGACCGAGGAAGGGAAGTCAGCAAGAAGCTGATGCAGTAGTCAAGGTAGGGTACAATTCATTCATTCATTCATATTTACTGATCACTTACTGTGTGCAGAGCACTGTACTAAGGGCTTGGGAGAATACAATACAAGCATAAACAGACACGTTCCCTGCCCACAATGAGCTTACAGTCTAGATCGGGGAGACAGACATCAATACAAATAAATTACAGATATGTACGTAAGTGCTGTGGGGTTGGAAAGGGGGAAGAGCAAACCAGGGTGATGCAAAAGAGAGTGGGAGAAAGGAAAGGGGGGGTTTAGTCTGGGAAGGCCTCTTGCAGGAGGCATGCCTTCAATAAGGCTTTGAAGTGGGGGAGAGTAATTGTCTATCAGATTTGAGGAAGGAGGGTATTCCAGGCCAGAGACAGAACATTGGTGAGGGGTCAGCGGCGAGATAGGCAAAATCGAGGTACAGTGAAAAGGTTAGCAATAGAGGAGTGAAGTGTGCAGTCTGGATTGTAGAAGGAGAGAAGTGAGATGAGGTAGGAGGGGGCAAGGTAGTGATGTGCTTTAAAGCCAACAGCAAGGAGTTTTTATATGATGCAGAGGTGGATAAATGACCACTGCAGTTTTTTGTAGAAAAATGATCCAGGCAAGCAGAGTGAAGTATGGATGGGAGTGGGGA
Source organism: Tachyglossus aculeatus (assembly GCF_015852505.1). Classification (NCBI taxonomy): domain Eukaryota; kingdom Metazoa; phylum Chordata; class Mammalia; order Monotremata; family Tachyglossidae; genus Tachyglossus; species Tachyglossus aculeatus. The sequence continues at coordinate 126,122,194 of NC_052067.1, read as the reverse complement.
GAGACAGGAGTCTGGGAGGTCAGCAAAGAGGCTGATACAGTAATCTAGGTGGGATAAGATAAGTGCTTGGACTAATGTAGTAGCAATTTGGATGGAGAGGAAAGGGTGGATTTTAGCAATGCTGTGAAGGTTGAACTGACAGAATTTAATAATGGATTGAATATATGCTTTGAATGACAGAGAGGAGTCAAGGATAACGCCAAGATTACGGGCTTGTGAGACAGGAAGGATGGTGGTGCCGACTACAGTGATGGGAAAGTCATGGGGAGGACAGGGTTTGTGTGGGAAGATAAGGAGTTCTGTTCTGGACAAGTTAAGTTTGAGATGACAGGAAGACATCCAAGTAGAGATGTCCTGAAGGCAGGAGGAAATGAGAAACTGGAGAAAGGGAGGGAGATCAGGGCTGGAGATGTAAATTTGGGTATCATCCACACAGAGGTGATAGTTGAAGCCAAGGCAGGGAATGAGTTCTCCAAGTGAGTGGGGGTAGATGGAAAATAGAATGGGACACAGGACTGAACCTTGAGGGACTCCCACAGTTAGGGGGTGGGAGGCAAAAGAGGAGCCCATAAAGGAGACCAAGAATGAATAGCCAGAGAGATGAGAGGAGAACCAGGAGAGGACAGGGTCAGTTAAGCCAAGGTTTGATAATGTTTCCAGGAGAAAGGGGTGGTCCACAGTGTTGAAGGCAGCTGAGAGGTTGAGGATTAGGATGGAGTAGAGGCCACTGGATTTGGCTAGATTGAGATCATTGGTAACCACTGAGAGGGCAGTTTCTGTGGAGCCAGATTGGAGGGGACCAGGGAGAGAATTACAGGAGATTAATTTGAGACAGCAGCTGTAGACAACTCAATCGAGGAGTTTGGAGAAGAATGGTAGGAGGGAGATGAGGTGATGACTGGAGGGAGCCGTGGGGTCAAGGGAGAGTTTTTTAGGGTAGGAGAGACATGGACATGTTTGAAAGCAATAAGGAAGAAGCCACTGGAGAGTGAGCAGTTGAAGATGGCTGTTAGGGAGGGAAGAAGGGAGAGGATGAGAGATTTGATGAGGTGCTAAGGAATGGGGGTGGATGCTCAGGTGGAGTGGGTGGCTTTTGAGAGGAGGCAGGAGATCTCCTATAGAGAAACTCCTGAGAAGGATGGGAGAGTTGACAAGGGGGCCAGATAGGGGAGGGACTGAGGTGAGGCAGGGGAGATTTTAGGGCGCTCAAACCTGATAGTGTCAATTTTCTTAATAAAGTAGGTGACCAGGTCATTGGGGGCAAGGGATGGTGGAAACGGCAGGACAGGGGGCCTGAGAAGGGAGTTAAATGTCTGGAACCGCTGGTAAGGGTGATGGGCATGGGTGTCAATAATGGTGGAGAAATAGTTTTGCCAAGCAGAGGAGAGGGCAGAGTTAAAGCATGAAGGGATAAACTTAAAGTGGCAAAGTCTCCCTGATATTTAGATTTCCTCCAGGAGCACTCTGTGGCTCGAGTGCAAGAACAAAGAAAGTGGACTCTGTAGGTGATCCAGGGCTGTAGGTTAGTGGTTTGAGAATGATGAAGGGATTGGGGAGCGAGTGAGTTGAGTTCAGTAGATGATAAATGCTTGGAACAGTAGCCTGAGTGGAGAGAAGAGTGAAATTCCAGAGCGGTTTGGAGGTGCAGGTAGAACAAAACACTGACAGGATTTGATGACAGAATGAATATACGGTTTGAAGGAGGGAGATGAGTCAAGAATAATGCCAAGGTTATGGGCATATGAGACAGGAAGGAGAGTGGTGCTGTCTACAGAGGGAAAAGCCAGTGGGAGGACAGGGCTTGGGAGGAAAGATGAGGAATTCTGTTTTGGACAAGTTTGAGGTGTCTGCAGGACACCAAAGTAGAGATGTCCTGAAGCCAGGAGGAAATGAAAGACTGCAGAGGTAGATTTGGGAATCATATGTGTAGAGATGATAGTGGAAGTCAGTGGAAGCAAATGAATTCCCTAAAGGATTGGGTGTAGGTGGAGAATAGAAGGGGGCTCAGAACTAAGCCATAATAATTATGGTATTTGTTAAGTGCTTACTTTGTGCCAGGCACTGTTCTAAGCCCTGGGGTGAATACAAACAAATCAGGTTGGACACAGTCCCTGTCCCCACTGGGGCTCACAGTGCTGATCCCCATTTTACAGATGAGGTCACTGAGGCCCAGAGAAGTGAAGTGACTTGCCCAAGGTCACACAGCAGATAAATGGCAGAGCCAGAATTAGAACCCATGATCTAGGGCTCGTGCTCTAGGCACTACACCATGCTGCTGCTCTGAAGTCTAAAGGGACTTCCACAGTAAGAGCAAGAGAGGCAGAGGAAATGTCTGCAAAAGAGCCTGAAAAGGAGCAACCAGGGAGGTGGGAGGAGAATCAGGAGAGAACAAAGTCGCTGAACTAATATTAGATAATGCTGCCAGGAGAAGGGGGTGGTCCACAGTTCTGAAGGCAGCTGAGAGGACCAAGAAGATTTATATTGAATAGGGCTGTTGGACTTGTGAGAAGGAGCACACTAGTGACCTTAGACAGGCCAGCTTCTGTGGAGTGAAGGAAAAGAATCCAGATTGCAGAAGTCCACAGATCAATCGTAGATCATTTTTCAAAAAAAATCATTTGGCAAACATCTCCCCATTTCACCAAAACCCCCTTAGGGTTGTCTGTTCCTCTCCACATCAAGTAGAAAATCTTGACCACTCATTTTCAAACCCTCAGTCAGCAATCTCCCTCCTATTCATCCTCACTTACCTCAAAGCAACCCACTCACTTTGCCTCATTTTTGTCTCTCCTACAGCCAGCCTCTTGCTCACACCTTCACATCTGCCTGGAACTTCCTTTAACTTCACATAAAACAGGTAACCACTCTCTCCACCTCAAACTTTTTATGAAATCACACCACCTCCAGAAGGTGAGAGTTCCCCAATTGCTTTCCAATTTCTCCATCTTATATTGCTACTGACATTTCAGCATTTCCTTGTTCCTCATCACTCAAGTAGTCATCTCCTCTCTGTAGCACTTTTGTACATATCTTGTATACTATTACTTCCTGCTATCCGTGACTTATTCTGCTGTATATCTCTCCCGCTAGGCTGTAAACTCCTTGAGAGCAGGAATTGTGCCAACTAGTTCTAAGCAGCGAGGCCTAGTGGATAGAGCACGGGCTTGGGAGTCAGAAGGGCCTGGGTTCCTATTCTGGCTCTGCCACATGGCTGCTGTGTGACCTTGGACAAGTCACATAACTTCTCTGGGCCTCAGGTCCCTTAGTGTAAAATGGGGATTTAGAGTGTGAGCCCCACGTGAGATAGGGACTGTGTCCAACCTAAGTAACTTGTATCTACCCCAGAATTTAGAACAGAACTTGGTATATAGTAAGTGCTTAACGAGTACCATAATTATTATCATAATTAGTGCTCTGAACATCATAGGTGTTCAAAAAATATTATTGACTAACATTAAGCATTATGAGATTCTGGAACAAAGCAATCTCACTTCGGCTAGACAACTGAAGGCTACCCAACTTCTCAGCGATTAAGAGAAATTGCATAACCATAGAAAAGCAACCATTAAAAATGTTTTATAGACATAGGTGAGCCAAACCTCAAACAATATCTCCCAAAAGTGGACTGGTGGTAGATTAATAATAATAATAATAATAATAATGGCATTTGTTAAGCACTTACTATGTGCTAAGCACTGTTCTAAGCACTTGGTAGATACAAGGTAATCTGGGTGTCCCACATAGGGCTCGCAGGCTTCATCCCATTTTACAGATAAGGGAACTGAGGCCCAGAGAAGTTAAGTGACTTGCCCAAAGTCACACAGCTGACAAGTGGCAGAAACGGGATCAGGAGGGAGGTCAGACTGAAGTGTGGCAATCTGAAGTAGGTAGCCCATCTTAGAGTTGAGGCTTTCAGGAGATGAAGAAAATAAAACAGTTTGGGCCACTGTGGATAACCTAAAAGTGCAGCAAGAGGCAATCTTTACATTCATACAAGGTAGAAGGGATTGTCAGTCACACAATGGGCTTGTCGGCCAAAATACAAACTCACTGATTTAAAAAAAAAAAACCTCACCATCTGTACCTTCGTCTTTAAACTCAGACAGTTGTAGAAGTAGATCTAATTAGGAGTAGCACGGCCAAGTTGGTAGAGTTAGAGGAGGTTCTAATCCCCACTCCACCACTTATCTGCAGTATTACCTTGAGCAAGTCATTTCACTTTTCTGTGCTTCAGTTCCTTCAACCTATAAAATGGGGATTCAATATTTGTTCTCCTTCCTACTTAGACTGTAAGCCCCATAAGGGACCTGATTACCTGATTATTTTGTATCTATCCCAGTGCTTAGTTCAGTGCTTGGGCACATAGTAAGTGCTTAACAAATATCCAAATTATTATTCTCATTATTATTACGTAGTCCAAATATGCGCACAATCAACTTTCCTAGGACCCAGAAGTTATGTCCATGAGGAATGATAAGGACTGATAAGTAAAACTCAGGCTCTGATTCACAGGGTGTGTCTGAGCTTACTAGTGGGAGAACAACCATTTTTCAGACATTGTACCCAGGCACACATGTGAAGTCAGAAAATGTTCCCAAATTCTGCTGAAGCGTTCTATCCAAAATACTCAGTGAAAATGCGAGTTCAAGCACAACTGATTGTAGATATTATGTTCCTGAAAATATGCGTAAGTTGTGCAGTGAAATTTTAGAAAGCTGCAATGCTTTCTGTATTTTAGTTCTAAATCGAAATCCACCTGGCTTTTTCGCTTCACTTCTCAAACTCCTCAGTTAATGATCATTTCTAGCACATGTAAAGTACCTGTCAGATTCAGAAGCTTTATGATAAAGCTTCATAATGCATTGTAAATACCCAATAACTATGTATTAGAAAGACACAAAATCTCCAACCCTTTTAAATTGTGTTCTACACTACAATAGAGTAAGAAGACTCAGTTCATCAGTGTTTGATGTTGCAGAGTTCTCAACCACATTTTCTATTCCACTGCTCTGCTACCTCTGCTACCCACTGCACGATATGTGCTGGGGTTTTTATTGTATTTGTTAAATGATTACTATGAGCCAGGCACTGTACTAAATGCTGGGATAGATACAAATTAATCAGGTCAGACACAGCCCATGTCCCCAATGGGCCTCACGGTCTTAATCCCCATTTTCCAGATGAGGTAACTGAGGCACAGAGAAGTTAAGTGACTTGCCCAAGGTTGCACAGAAGGAAAGTGGCAGAGCTGGGATTAGAACCCAGGTCTTTCTGTCCCCCAGGCCCATGTTCTTTCCACTAGGCCACGCCGCTTCTAGTTGCTGTCATACACACACACAGACAAACACACAAACACACAGCCTCTGCGGTCCCTATGTAGAAAAAGAGCTTGTGTAAATGCTTAAGAAGCATGTAGTATATAGTATAGAGTAGTAGTATAGAGAAGCAGTGTGGCTCAGTGGAAAGAGCACGGGCTTCGGAGTCAGCGGTCATGGGTTCAAATCCCGACTCCGCCAATTGTCAGCTATGTGACTTTGGGCAAGTCACTGAACTTCCCTGTGCCTCAGTTCCCTCATCTGTAAAATGGGGATTAAGACCGTGAGCCCCACGTGGGACAACCTGGTCACCTTGTATCCCCCCAGCACTTAGAACAGTGCTTTGCACATAGTAAGTGCTTAACAAATGCCATTATCATTATTATTATTATTATTATTATTATTATTATTATTATGTTCTTCCATGTTTGTAGCTCTCAGCAGCCATGCCCTTCAGATCCAGGGGCTTTTCCATCTCTCATGGCTCTGACTACTGTAATGATTTTATTCATCTTGATGTCTCTAAGGTCTGTCTTCCCCTCTAGACTTTAAGCGTGTTATGGGTAGGGAATGTGTCTACTAGTTCTGTTGCATTACACTCTCCCAAGCATTTAGTACAGTGCACCACCCATAGTAAGCACTCAATAAATAAAATTGATTGATTGATTTCCAGTAGTTGAAATTCCTTTTTGTCACATAGTAGGAAGTGTTGTATGTGCTGCAGAGCCTTGCCTTGTTGTGTTGTCCTTTCTCAAGCTCTTAGTACAGTGCACTGCACACAGTAAGTGCTTAATAAATACAACTTATTGAATGAATGAATAAATGAAAGTAAAGTAGAAACTGCGCTGAGGAAGATGTTGAAATGTTCTTGCCATGTTTTGGGTATTCGCTTCTTGTTTGTGATAGGACCAGAGCCATCTTTGCTCTTTACTTGTAAAATAAATTACAGATGGGAGAAGCAGTAGAGAGCAGGGTCTATAGATAAGTGCTGAGGCACTGAGGCGGAATGAATATCAAAGAGAAGCAGCATGGCTCAGTGGAAAGAGCATGGGCTTTGGAGTCAAAGGTCATGGGTTCAAATCCTGCCTCTGCCAATTTCCAGCTGTGTGACTTTGGGCAAGTCACTTCACTTCTCTGTGCCTCAGTTCCCTCATCTGTAAAATGGGGCTGAAGACTGTGAGCCCCTCGTGGGACAACCTGATCACCTTGTAACCTCCCCAGAGCTTAGAACAGTGCTTTGAACATAGTAAGTGCTTAACAAATGCCATTATTATTATTATTATTATCAAAGTGTTTAAGGGATACAGACCCACGGAAGTAGTTAACCAAGAAGGAAGGGTGGAACTAGGGGAGGGTAGGGGAACATCAGTCAATCAATCCTATTCATTGTGCATTTACTATGAGAAGCAGCATGGTGTACTGAATAGAGCACAGGCCTGAGAGTCAGAAAGTCATGGGTTCTAATACCAGCTCTTCCACTTGTCTGCTGTGTGACCTTGGGCAAGTGACCTCACTTCTCTGCACCTCAGTTACCTCATCTGTGAAATGGGGATTGAGACTGTGAGCCCCACGGGGGACAGGGGCTGTATCCAATCTGATTTGCTCATATCCACCCCAGTGTGTAGTACAGTGCCTGGCACATAGTAAGCACTTAACAAATACTGTAATTATTATTACTACTGTGTGCAGAGCACTGTATTAAGTATTTGGGAGAGTACAATATAACAGAGTTGGAAGTCACGTTCCCTGCCCGCAATAAGCTTAGAGTCTAGAGGAGGAGACAGACATTACTATAAATTATGGACATGTAGATATGTGCTGTGGGGCTGAGGGTGGGTGAATAAGCACTTAGTACAGTGCTCTGCACACAGTAAGCGCTCAATAAAAACGACTGAATGAATGAGTGAATGAATAGATCCAAATCTCAGTGGAAGGCAACACAGAAGGGAGAGGGGGTCGGGGAAATGAAGGCTTGGTTGGGGAAGACCTTTTGGAGAAGATGTGATTTTTAATAAGGCTTTGAAGATGGTGACTTGTCATATATGGCTGGGAAAGGAGTTCCAGGTCAGCGGCAGAACATCGATGAAGTGTCATTGGCAAGATAGAGGAGATCTGGGTACAGTGAGTAGATTGGCATTAGAGGAGCTATGTGAACATGCAGGGTTGTATTAATAATGATAATAATGATGGCATTTGTTAAGCACTTACTATGTGCAAAGCACTGTTCTCAGTGAGGTAAGATAAGAGGGGGCAAGGTGGTAGAGTGCTTTAAAGGTAATGGTAAGAAGTTTCTGTCTGATGTGGAGGTGGATAAGTAACAAGAGGAGAGCCAAGCTAGCTCTCTTCCTCCCTTCAAAGCCCTACTGAGAGTTCACCTCCTCCAGGAGGCCTTCCCAGACTGAGCCCCCTTATTTTCCTCTCCTCCTCCCCATCCCCCCCACTGTACCTCCTTCCCATACAGCACCTGTATATATGTTTGTACAGATTTATTACTCTATTTATTTTACTTGTACATATTTACTACTTGATTTATTTTGTTAATGATGTGCATCTAGCTTTATTTCTATTTATTCTGATGACTTGACACCCGTCCACATGTTTTGTTTTGTTGTCTGACTCCCCCTTTTAGATTGTGAGCCCATTGTTGGGTAGGGACCGTCCCTTTACGTTGCCAACTTATACTTCCCAAGTGCTTAGTACAGTGCTCTGCACACAGTAAGCGCTCGATAAATACGATTGAATGAATGAATGAAAGAGGAGGTTTCTGAGGAATGGGGAGACACAGACTGAACTTTTTTTTAGAAAAACCACCCAGACATCAGAGTGAAGCATGGACTGGAGTGGGAAGAGATGGGAGGCAAGGAGGTCAGCAAGGAGGCTGATGCAGTAGTCAAGGTGGGATAAGATGAGTGCTTGGATCAACATGGCACTAGTTTGGACAATGAGGAACTGTTGAGCTAGAACCTACAAGATTCATCAAAGCACTTGACGTGCTCTACATACTGAACTCAATTTCTAAGTATCCTCCACCCTGCTTCCATACGTTATGTCAACACTTCTGAAATTTTACATCAAGTTACGAGAGGTATAGCAAACACTTCCCCCTCTCAGGGTTGCACCTAGAAGCAGCGTGGCTCAGTGGAAAGAGAATGGGCTTTGGAGTCAGAGGTCATGGGTTCAAATCCTGGTCCTGCCAATTGTCAGCTGTGTGACTTTGGGCAAGTCACTTAACTTCTCTGCACCTCAGTTACCTCATCTGTAAAATGTGGATTAAGACTGTGAGCCCGCTGTGGGACAACCTGATCACCTTGTAACCTCCTCAGTGCTTAGAACAGTGCTTTGCACATGGTAAGTGCTTAATAAATGCCATCATTATTATTATTACTAGAGAGTTTCCAGTACTCTGCAATTCTCAGCTACTGGAGGGAGAGTCAAGCGGAGGCCTACCCCTTCCATTCCTAGCTTGGGCAGTGGCTAGTGAGTGAAAGGCAACCTAGAAGTCAAAACTCACCTGTGCTGGGCAGCAGCGGCATAGGAGAAAGTTGAAGGTGGAGATTCAAGTTTACTGTAAGGAAGGAGGCAATGGTAAACCACTTCAATATTTTTACCAAGAAAACTCTATGGATACACTGCCAGAACAACTGCAGATGGAGAGTAGGGCGTTCTGGGAGAGATGTGTCTATGGTGTCGCCATGTATCGGAAATGAAGGCATAAGACAAGCAAATACTTCACAACACCTTTCCCAGTCCACTCTGAAAGAGACTTTAGAAAGATGACGGCTTCGATGGGAGCAGTGGTGAAGACGGAGGTGTGGAAACCGGATGAAAAAAGAACCTAACTAGGCTTTAGGAAAATGTCAGCCCTGAAAGGTAAAGGTGAAGCGTTCATGTGGGAAGTTTGTTCTTGGCCTGAAGAAGAAGGCAACTGCGTTGTTTGTGCAGCTAGACTACTGGCAAGGCCTCCAGACAGGCTCCCAGCCAGTGAAAGAGGATTGTTCCTGTGTTCTCAGAGGGCATGAAGGCTGAATTGGTCCCCACTACATGCCTTGAATTCTCCAGGTAGTGTCGCCTTTTGGAGAACCCTCTCTGTGAATTTAGAGGCAGGTTAGGCCACTGATTTCTCTGCAGTGTAGCTTTCCTTACCCATGGATACCCCCATTCACGGTGACACTGGGAAGCAAATGCACAAGGTTGCATTGTGTCCAGTGGCACCGCTTCTAATTTCAGGAGGATTTCAGTTGAAGGACTTTGAAGTGGGAGCCTGAATCATGCATCTGTAAATTCCTCCTTTTCCACAGTTATTAAAACGCACGCTTGTGCCAAGCTGCCCCATTGTTCATTCACCGCTTTGGCATGCCAGTGTGGGAGTGGATGCCAACCGCACAACAGCCTGGAAGACACAGATAAATAGTAGGTGAGGTTGCCCAGGCGTCGTGAAGGCTAGAGAGCGCATGCAAAGGACACATGTTTGGGACGAAATGGAACCAGGGCCCTGGAAAAGTTTTAAGAAGGGTCTTGTCATGTGCTTGAGAAATCTATCAGAGCTATGTCGGGGAACCTTGCAGGGAAATGAAGGGATTCTTCTTCGGTTCCTCCAGCATCAAGCAGGATTCTGTTTACAGTTTTCAAGCATCTGTCGAGCTGAGGGATTGAGTCACTCGCCCCTCGAATCTGAAATAATTTTCTCATTATTCAGCCACTGTTTTGGCCTGACCACATCGGAACACATAGTAAGGCCGTCAGAATTCACAGTGGGGAGAAACAGCCTCAGATTCCAGGACCTTACCCCCTTACCAAAGAACAAGAACTTCAACCACAACAGTGTCTGCGTCCCCACGGGCCAAATGTATTATTTGAAGAGAACTTTCTTGTGGAAAATTCCTTTTCGGGCCCAAGTCCGCTTGAGGCTAACACACCTTAGAGCCGACCAAATGAGGTTTTTGCCTGCTGCCAGGACTAACATTTTTGTAACTAAGTACCATTAATCTCACTTCTAAGCCTTTCCCCTGGGACACTGATGTCAGACAGTTTCCCTGAGTGACAGGGAGTATTTTGGGCTTTTTGACCCTCCCCGCCCTGGGTAATGTGCCCCCATCCCTCTTCCACCCTGTACAACCTCTGGGGTCTTACTTAATGTGAGGGGACCACCACAGACTGACCAGAATCAGCCAATCATATCTATTGAGCACTTCCTTTGTGCAGAGCACTGTACTTAGCACTTGGGAGACTACGATATGACAGAGTTAGTAGGCCTGTACCCTGCCCACATTGAGTTTACAGTCTAGAAGTTGATTTAGATATTAACATAAATAAATCATGGATCTATCCATAGGTGCTGTTGGACTTAGGAGAGGTGAATAAAGGGTGCAAATGATAGTAACTGTGTTATTTCTTAAGCACTTATTATGTGCAAGGCACTGTTTTAAGCACTGGGTGAATACAAGCAAATCGGGTTGAACACAATCCCTGTCCCACATGGGGCTCACAGTCTCAATCCCCATTTCACAGATGAGGGAACTGAGGCTCAGAAAAGTGAAGTGACTTGCCCAAAGTCAAACAGCAGACAAGGGGCGGAGCTGGGATTAGACTCCCAGGCCCGTGCTCTACCCACTAGGCCTTGCTGCTTCCCATTCAATCATATTTATTGAGCGCTTCCTGTGGGTAGAGCACTGTACTAAGTGCTTCTCAGCACAAGGATGCAAGGGTGCAAGTGCGAGAATGGCATAGTAGGGACTGGGAGAAGAGGAAATGAGTGTTTGGGGGGGAAGATCTCTTGGAGTAGATGTGCTTTTAATAAGGCTCAGAAAGTGGGGGAAATGATCGTCTTTGGGATATGAAGAGGGAGTTCATTCATTCATTCATTCAGTTGTATTTATTGAGTGCTTACTGTGTGCAGAGCACTGTACTAAGCGCTTGGGAAGTACAAGTTTGCAACATATAGAGATGGTCCCTACCCAACAGCAGACTCACAGTCTTGAAGGGGGAGCTCCCGGCGAGTGGCAGGAAGTGGGTGAGGGGTCGGCGATGATGTACAAAATGAAAGTACAGTGAGTAGGTTGGCATTACAGGAGTAAAGTGTGCAGGCTGGATTGTAAAAGGGAATAAAAGAGATAAATAGGAGGGCATATGGAAACTGAATGCTCTAAAACCGATGGTAAGGAGTTTCTACGGAATTTTTGAAAGCGTGAATAGTGTCTTCCGACTGTTTTTAAATCTCCTAATTTCTTAGTGCACAGTAAGTGCTCAATAAATACCATTAACTGATGGATTAATTCCCCATTCACATCAGGCTGAAGCAGAGCTAGGCGATAGGTCCGATCCTGCCAAGTTTGTGGATACCACACGGGATCGGCAAGATGGAGCTCAGACATTCTTCTGATCCCCTGGGAAACTTTTCCAGCTCAACAGGCTGTGAGAATCATAAAACGTCCTGGGAACATTAGCCCGGTAATTGCTTTACGTAGATGCCTGTGCGCTGAAGGTATACTCACAAACACATACACACTCACACTCGCAAAAGGACATGCAAAGATCATGAATCACTTTGTGAATACACCACAGTGCCATGAAGAAAACAGATCCTTGAGTAGTTTCATTGGTGTCATCAATACATCAGATTCGAGATCAAATGGCAGGACAGGTTTATCAAGAATGGGGCCCAGAAATGCAGTCGGCTCACAGTTTTGAGGCCGCAATGCTCACAACAACACAATATTCCCAGGAGAGACCTGTGAAAAGAATCACCACAACAAGACACCAAAGTAGCAGTGATGAAATGAACTGCAGGAGGCACATGCAAACCCCGAGAGCCTGAATCATAATAATAATAATGATGGTATCCCTTTTAGACTGTGAGCCCACTATCGGGTAGGGACTGTCTCTATGTGATGCCAATTTGTACTTCCCAAGCGCTTAGTACAGTGCTCTGCACATAGTAAGCGCTCAATAAATACGATTGATGGTATTTGCCAAGTATTCATTCATTCATTCATTCAATTGTATTTACTGAGCGCTCACTGTGCGCAGAACACTGGACTAAGCACTTGGGAAGTACAAGTTGGCAACATATAGAGACGGTCCCTACCCAACAACGGACTACTGTTCTGAGCACTCGGGTAGACACAAGGTAATCAGGTTGTCCCACATGGGGCTCACAATCTTAATCCCCATTTTACTGATGAGGTAACTGAGGCACAGAGAGGTTAAGCAGTTTGACCAAGGTCACACATCAGGCAAGTGGTGGAGATGGGATTGTAGTGGGCAGAACAGAATACTATTCTCCCAAGTGCTCTGCACATAGTAAGTGCTCAATAAATACCACTGATTGATTGGTTGATGAGCCATTGTGAATCTTACAGAGATTGGGATTCTAAGAAACAGACCCTATATGGGACAAACCCATTTAATGAAGAAAGGACATAGCCTTGGGTTTATTTTGTTAATATGTTTTGTTTTGTTGTCTGTCTCCCCCTTCTAGACTGTGAGCCCGTTGTTGGGTAGGGACTGTCTCTATATGTTGCCAACTTGTACTTTCCAAGCGCTTAGTACAGTGCTCTGCACACAGTAAGTGCTCAATAAATACAATTGAATGAATTGAATGAATGAAGTGGGAAGAGCACAGGCCTGAAAGTCAGAAGACTTGGGTTCTAGTCTGGGCTCTGTCAAAACCTTGCTGTGTGACTCTAGGCACGTCACTTCACTTCTCTGTGCCTCAGTTTTCCCAACTCTAAAATTCATTCATTCATTCAATCGTATTTATTGAGCGCTTACTGTGTGCAGAGCACTGTACTAAGCGCTTGGGAGGGCACAATGTAACAATAAACAAACACATTCCCTGCCCACAAGGAGCTTACAGTCTAAAAGAAGGGAAGGGAGGAGAACGGAGGGGATGAAGAGGAAGAAAATGGTGTGACCGCTAACCCATGAGGATTAAATACTTGTTCCCCCTCCTACTTAGACTGTGAGCCCCATGTGGGATAGGAACTATGTCCAACGTGATTAACTCGTATCTACCACAGGGCTTAGAACCATGTTTGACATATGATAATTATAATAATAATAATAATAATGGCATTTGTTAAGCACTTACTATGTGCAAAACACTGTTCTAAACGCTGGGGAGGTTACAAGGTGATCAGGTTGTCCCACTGAGGGCTCACAGTGTTAATCCCTATTTTACAGACGAGGTAACTGAGGCACAGAGAAGTCAAGTGACTTACCCAAAGTCACACAGCTGACAACTGGCGGAGCCGGTATTTGAACCCATGACCTCTGATTCCAAAGCCCGGGCTCTTTCCACTGAGCCACGCACTCAACACATGTAATAACAACAATAAGAAGAATTGCAGACAATGGAGTTTTCAAGTGCACTCTCACCCATGGATAGGATCTCACCATCAACAACATCATCTTTGAAAGTAGCACCATGAAGCGTTCGAAGGAGGCCAACGGTCATCAATTAGGTCCATTGATTCTGTAAGATGTGGTCTTACAGAATCAGTCGTATTTATTAAGCACTTACTGTGGGCAGAGCACTGTACTAAGAACTTGGGAGAGTACAATAAAACAGAACTGATAGACACATTCCCTGCCCACAACGAGCTTACAATACCCTGCCTGTTCTTCTTTACTATTCATGTTGAATTTATATTGTACTTGCTTCATTTATAACCGGCCTTTGTTTTTGAAGCCCTTCCCCTCCCCACAGCACTTGTGTATATTTGTACATATTTACTACTCTATTTATTTTATTGATGAGGTGTATTTATCTATAATTCTAGTTATTTTGATGGTATTGACATGTGTCTACTTGTTCTGTTTTGCTGTCTGTCTCCCCCTTCTAGACTGTGAGCCTGTTGTTGGGTAGGGACCCTCTCTACATGTTGTCAAATTGTACTTTCCAAGCACTTAGTACAGTGCTCTGCACACAGTAAGCACTCAATAAATACGATTGAATGAATGAATGAATGAATGAATGAATGAATGAAGACACCTCTCTTCACAGTGGGGTCCAATCCGGTTTCAAGGGTGTAGCAACAAAGAACATTGTTTAGCTGACAATCCAGTCTAGCGGGTGGTGATGGGGGAAAGGATGACTCTTTGCATGGAGATGCACTTGCCCCTTGGACAGCCCTTTCCCTGTTCCTAAGCCTGCCTCTCAGTATTCCCAATTTCCAGAAATATCCATTCCAGGAGAGCAGAGCTCTTCCTGATGATTGCTCCCCAGGCTGCTCTCTCTGAAGCTCTCGAATCCCAACAATGCCCTCAACTGCCTGTTTCAGAGAGGCAAATAATGAGCTAAATCTCCCTTTATTTTTCCAGAGATGAATGTTTGGTTTTGATGAAGTGTTGTGAAGTTATAGATCAATAACTCATTCTATTTTCGCCCCACATACCTAATCTAGCTTTTGAGGAGCAGGAGAATTGGGCATACTAGCAGCAAATCCCCTATGTCGGCTGGGTAATAAGCCAGATAACACTCTTGACATTGAGAAATAGGTAGAATCCATTAGACTTTTTCCTGTGAAGAAACTGCCAATGTTTTGGGTTCATACTGATTTCTTAGAAGGGGTCCACTGAAACAAGTAAACATTATTTGACAAATACCTGGTAGGTAACCAAATACCAGGTAGTTATCAGATTATGAGGATAGATATAACTAATAAACACAAGTAAATAAATAAATAATAGGAGAGCTGTCATTCCATTTGAAGATGGTGCCCTGAACGCGTCACTATGTCCATGAGTATGCGGGTCTTTGATATGAGGGTCTTTGAGAGAGAATGTGTTGCCCAAGAGAGGCAGTACAGGCTAGTGGAAAGAGCGTGGGCCTCAGAGTCAGGGGAGCTGGGTTCTAATTCTGATCTGTGACCTCGGGCAAGTCACCCAATTTCCCTATGTCTCAGTTTCCCCACCCATAGTAATGCGGATTAAATGTCTGTTTTCTCTCTCCCCTTTACACTGTGAGCCCCATTTGGGCATGGACCATGCCCGACCTGATTATGTTGTATCTACCAAGGCGCTTAGTACAGAGCTTGCCTCATAGAGAATACTTAACAAATACGATAATTAGTATTACTGAAGGCACATCTCCTCCAAGAGGCCTTCCCTGACTAAGCCCTCCTTTCTTCTTCTCCCACTCTCTTCTGCATCCCCCTGACTTCCTCCATTTATTCATCCCCCCTCCCAGCCGCACAGAACTGAAGTTCGTAGCTGTAACTCAGTGGAAAGAGCATGGGCTTTGGAGTCAGAGGTCATGGGTTCGAATACCTACTCCTCCACATGTCTGCTGTGTGACCTTGGGCAAGTCACTTAACTTCTCTGAGCCTCACTTACCTCATCTGTAAAATGGGGATTAAGACTGTGAGCCCCACGTGGGACAACTCGCTCACCTTGTATCCCCCTCCAGCACTTAGAACAGTGCTCTGCACATAGTAAGTGCTTAACAAATGCCATCATTATTATTATTATTTATATTAATGTCTATCTCCCCCCTAGACTGTAAACTCACTGTGGGCAGGGAATGTGCTTAGTAAGGTGTTCTACGCACAGTAAGTGCTCAATAAATACAATTGTTTGACTATTACCTCGACAAATGCCTGATCCTAGTTTTCCAATATAAGATCTTCCTATTGCTCCCAGATCCTTCCCACGTTGACCAGGAAATCCCAAATTTCCAGGCCCAAGCTACGTAGGTATCAGCTCCATAACTCTTCACCTTCCAGAGTTCTGTGGGAAATCTTTGTATGCCCATACAAACACACACACACACACACACACACACACACACACACACACACACAGTGGATGTGGAGAAGGAGATCATGTGATCATGCTTCTAACGTAAGAATATGGGCTACCAACTCTCTAGTGAGAAATGGAATGTACATTCCCGTGATCCTCATTTTATGTGGCTTTACAACAGGTGTCAGCACAATCAGTATTGCAGCAATTGTGAAGAAACATCTCCATACCAGCGTCTGATGTGGGTTTCGCCCATCAAACAATTGGCTCACAGTTCTCCCCTTGTCTTTTGGAAAATGAATGCACAATAAGCTGGTTTCTCCCATTTCTGAAACATCTGTAAAATGCCCCAATTAACAATAAAGACTAGCTTCAATTCAAAGCTCGGCTCTTCTCTCTAACTGCTCAGCATGGGAAGATTCAGGGTTTTTTTTAAACTCTACCTTGTGCTCAGCATCCTTTGTATGAAAAGCACTGCAGCCTTCTGCCTATGGAATGAAACCAGAGAAAATTACTGGAAGAAAATGTTCAGGCCAGGCCAAGGATTGCTTCTTCATGAGAAACAGAATGTTACCTTCACCCTAGGGGACGTTTCTCCAGCTGAAACCAGCCCTAGCAGTCAAAAACATTCTGATCTAGACACATCAGTCTCACACACATGGATAGTTCTGTACTTTCTAGAAAGAATTGTCCTGGGCAGCTGATGAGACGTGTTCTAGTGAGAGGGATAGAGGGAGAGACTGAAACAGAAACCGAGAGGGAAAGACTGGAGGGTCTCATGATAAGAACCAGAATACATTTTCATTAAGCAGCACTCGTAAAAACCATAATAGTAGAAAAGTCTCAAAAGCAAAAATAGCACTCACCCTCTTTTCTTTTTTAGAGATTTAAAAAAAAATCTATCAAGGGGAGGAAGCTGAAAAGAAGAAAATATCCTGAAACAAAGGAAACAAATTATCTGCTCTAAGATGTTCAACAGGGAAAATTGCAGCAATAGCTAAGACCTAGGCCATAGAAATGGTCTCATTCACTACATCACTCCACCAGGCAAGGCTTCTCCAACACCTGCCATTTAGTCTGGACAAGATGACTTCAGAGGCCAAAGTTTCAGGTAAGTGTTCTGACTAATGTTCCTCAAACAAACTCTCCCACTACTTCCAGACGTCATAATTCCTAACTCCTGTTATGTTTAAAGCCACATCAAGGCAGGTCACTATTGGAAACATCAATAAACATGTGATCTTTTTCCTGGGTAATATCTCAAGAACACTAAACTCCAGTCTCCTTCCTGCTCTCCTAAAAAGGAGTTAGTCACCTCTCTGGCTGCTCCTATTGTAATAAAATGCCTCCATTGTATTGATGTTGAAAGAAATTCAAATTCACTCCTACCATCATTGTCCAACTACCTCCCCCACAAAAGAGTATTTTAAAATATACTCCACTTCTATATGAACTAATGTTTGGATGCATACCAAATGCAACAGTCAATTATCTGAATGAAAGGAAAACATGGAAATTAGTTGGGATAAATAGCTGTTGTTTCGAATCTTTCAAGCTTCCTCACTGGGGTAGCCCGACTTATTAATGATTTCTGTTCAGGGAAGTGGTGGGAGCTCCTTCACTAGAAAATCTGAAAAACGTCATTTCTCTCTGATACTGTTTCGCCCAAGGGAGTAAGGTACAGTTTCATGGGAAAAGGAGGTGAATGGATACATGACTGTGAGACATCCAAATTCTCCGTTTAATCATGCAATTGTATTTTTTGACTGCTTACCGTGTATAGAGCCCTGTACTAAGCTCTTGGAAGAATACAATATAACAGATTTGGTAGGCATGTTCCCTGCCCACAATGAGCTTACAGTCTAGTTATTCATTCATTCAATTATATTTATTGAGTACTTACTGGGTGCAAAGCACTACACTAAGCACTAAGCTCCCAGACTGAGCCCCCTTCTTCCTCTCCTCCTCCCCATCCCCCCCGCCCTACCTCCTTCCCCTCCCCACAGCACTTGTATATATTTGTACAGATTTATTACTCTATTTATTTTACTTGTACATATTTACTACTCTATTTATTTTGTTAATGATGTGCATATAGCTATAGTTCTATTTATTCTGACGATTTTGACACCTGTCTACATGTTTTGTTTTGTTGTCTGTCTCCCCCTTCTAGACTGTGAGCCCATTGTTGAGTAGGGACCATCTCTATATGTTGCTGACTTGCACTTCCCAAGCGCTTAGTACAGTGCTCTGCACACAGTAAGCACTCGATAAATACGATTGAATGAACGATTGATTGAATGAATGAGAGTATGATACAATAATAAACAGTGACATTCCCTGCCCACAAAGAGCTTACAGCCTGGGGGAGGGGAGGGGAAGGGTGGGGAAGGAGACAGACATCAATACAAATAAATAAAATTACAGAAATATACATAAGTGCTGTGGGGCTGGAAGAGCAATCTGAACTAAGGTCAGTTGTCCCTTTCCCTCTCTGCCACTTCTAGTTTTTAGAGGGGTTAATCCAACCACTTAATAGAATTCTTCTCTCTCAGCCCTTCTCTGCCACTCAGAGAAAGTCCCCACCAATTTTAAAGTGATTAGAGATAGGATGCCAGGAGAAATGTGCCAAAATCCATTAAAGGGGTTAGCATATTTCCTATACTAAGACCTGTAACTTCTTTTCTGAATTAAAAAGAATCCTGGGAAGGATGGAAATGGTGCAGATTATGGGGAGGAAGGGTAGTGGAGAGGGAAGGATGGGTAGCCTGAGAGGCAGCCCCAGAAAACTTTGGGAAACAGCAGATCCAGGCTCCGCCAATTGTCAGCTGTGTGACTTTGGGCAAGTCATGTAACTCCTCTGTGCCTCAGTCACCTCATCTGGAAAATGGGAATTAAGACTGTGCGCCCCCCATGGGACAACCTGATCACCTTGTAACCTCCCCAGCGCTTAGAACAGTGCTTCGCACAGAGTAAGCGCTTAATAAATGCCATCATTA
Source organism: Tachyglossus aculeatus (assembly GCF_015852505.1). NCBI lineage: Eukaryota > Metazoa > Chordata > Mammalia > Monotremata > Tachyglossidae > Tachyglossus > Tachyglossus aculeatus. Next base: position 126,103,137 of record NC_052067.1, on the reverse strand, counting down.
GTATTATTATTTATCCTAGGGGAGTCAGAGGAGATAGGTTCTAATCCTGGCTCTGCCACTTGCCTTCTGTGTGACCTTGGGCTAGCCACTTAACTTCTCTGTGCCTCAGTTTCTTCAACTGCAAAATGGCAGGGACCGTCTCTATATGTTGCCAACTTGTACTTCCCAAGCGCTTAGTACAGTGCTCTGCACGCAGTAAGCACTCAATAAATATGATTGAATGAATGAATACGTTCTCCCTCCTACTTGACTGTGAGCCCCATGAGGGACAGGGAGTTTAGCGCTTAACAAACACCTTAAAAAAAGAAAAACTTTGAGGTAGAAGAAATAGAAAAGCAAATGTGGGGGCCCAGCAATGGAGAACCACCATTCATTCAATCAGTCAATCAATGGCATTGAGTGCTTACTGTGTGCAGAGTACTGTATTGGGTGAGTACAATATAACAGACATGGTAGAGCAATTCCTACCCATGAGGAGCTTACAGTCTGGTCTCCAATGACTTGTTGTTCCCCTGCTGTTGGATTCCCCGCTGTTGGATCCCTGAGGCCAAGGAGCTAACTGTGGGCAATTTAACAGATGAAGAGGTGCTAACTGCCGGAGGGAGGGTAAATTTGGGAGAGAGACAAGTGACGATCTACAGATGATCTATAAATTAGAATTACTAAACTCTTAGTACAGTGCTCTGTGCTCAATAAATACGATTGAATTACTGGAAAGAACATGAGCCTGGAAATCAGAAGGATCTGAGCCTGAACAGATCCTGTCTCTGTTATGTGACCTTGGGCAAGTCCCTTAACTTTTCTGTGAACCGGTTACCTCATCTGTAAAATGGGGATTATGGGACTGTGTCCAACCTGATCAACTTGTATTAACTCTCTCTCTGTCTCTGCCTCTCTCTCTCTGTTTCTCTGTCTCTGTTTCCCTGTTTGTCTCTGTTTCTTTCTGTCTCTGCCTGCTTGTCTCTCTCTCTGTCTGCTTCTCTGCCCTCTCTCTCTCCATTTCTCTATTTCTTCCTCTCTTTCTCTGCCTCTGTCTGTTTCTCTGCCCCCTCCCTTTTTCTCTCTCTCCATTTCTCTATTTCTTCCTCTCTTTCTCTGTCTCTCTGTTTCTCTGCCCCCTCTCTGTTTCTCTCTCTCCATTTCTATTTATTTTATTTTGTTAGTATGTTTGGTTTTGTTCTCTGTCTCCCCCTTCGAGACTGTGAGCCCACTGTTGGGTAGGGACCGTCTCTATATGTTGCCAACTTGTACTTCCCAAGCGCTTAGTACAGTGCTCTGCACACAGTAAGTGCTCAATAAATACGATTGATTGATTGATTGATTGACTTCTCCCCAGAGCTTCCCCACATCAGTCTTTCTTGGGACCTTTGGCTGTTTCCTGAAGAAGTGGTGCAGGTGGGTCTAATAACCAACCAGCACTCTTGCTTTGTGAATAGGGTAGACTTTGATGATTCTACTGGCCAGGAACTATGGGAAAATGGACCATACTGAACAGAAGAGGAAAAGAGGGATTAACATCTGATACCAAAAATTCTAGTGTTCTAATGCTTTATTTCCTTTTCCCTGGAAAAGGCGTGGCATAGTGGCTAGAGCTCGGGCCCACAAGTCAGAAGGTCCTGGGTTCTAATCCTGGCTCTGCCAGTTGTCTGCTCTGTGACCTTGGGCAAATCACTTCACTGGGCCTCAGTTCCCTCATCTGACAAATGGGGATTGAGACAGTGAGCCCCATGAGGGACAGGGTCAGTGTCCAACTTGATTAACTTGTATCTAATCCAGTGCTTAGTATATTGCCTGGCTCACAGTGAGCACTTAATACCATAATTATTATTATTATTATCATCCTAAAAAAATCCTCAACGAAGTTCTGTGTAGAAGTAGGAGCCCTTGTTTGCTCAACTGTAAGCTCAACGTGGACAGAGAATGTGTCTACCGACCCTGTTGTAGTCTCTTAAGTGCTTAGTACAGTGCTCTGCACAGAGTAAGCACTCCATAAACACCATTCATTGATTGGTTGTTCTGGGCTCTTGAGCACACAGTATACACTCCACTGTAGGAGTAGCTACACAGAAAGGACCTCAATGAATATGAATTTGGTGCTCTCAGTGACAAAATTGAGTACTTTTGAGGACTTGATTGTTGTTGCACAGAAAATAGGTTGAACAAGATTTCTTTACTGGAAAAGATCTGTTATTATTAAAAACAATAACTGTGGTATTGAAGTGTTTACTATGTGCCAAGCATTGTCCTAAATACTGAGGAAGATAATAATAATGGCATTTGTTAAGCGCTTACTGTGTGCAAAACACTGTTCTAAGTGCTGGGGAGGATACAAGGTGATCAGGTTGTCCCAAGTAGGGCTCACAATATCAATCCCCATTTTCCAGATGAGGTAACTGAGGCACAGAGAAGTTAAGTGACTTGCCCAAAGTCACATAACTGACAAGTGGCAGAGCTGGGATTTGAACCCATGAAGATAATCAGGTCAGAGAGGGTCCATATCATTCAAGCACTGGTATTTTTTGAGTGCTTACTGTGCTCAGTGCACTCTACTAAGCACTTGGGAGAGTACTATACAATTAAGCTGGAATAATCTTAAAATCTTGCCTTCTTTTAGTAGTTGTTAGAATCATGTTCCATTAAAACAAGCACTGGACATGGGCCTTGATGTTCTCTATACATCTCTTGCATGTAGCATATCACATGTTTTCTATGCCCTGCTGTAATGAATTCATCAATCATATTTATTGAGTGCTTACTGTGCACAGAGCACTGTATTAAGCATTTAGGAGAGTATAATATAGCAGAGTTAGTAGACAGTTGCCTGCTCCCAGTGACCTTATGGTCTAGAAGGGGATGCAGATAATAATACAGGCTGTGAGCCCGATGTTGGGTAGGGACTTTCTCTGTTGCCGAATTGTACTTTCCAAGTGATTAGTACAGTGCTCTGCACACAGTAAGTGCTTAATAAATATGATTGAATGAATAAATAAATGATGGATATGTACATAAGTGTTATGGGACTGAGGGTGGGGTGAGTAAAGGGTACAAATTCAAGTGCAAGGTTTCACTTCAAGGCTCTCCATCACCTCACCGCCCTTCTCTCCTTCTCCAGCCCAGCCCACACCCTCCGCTCCTCTGCCACTAACCTCCTCACTGGGCCTCATTCTCGCCTGTCCCACCATCGACCCCCAGCCCACATCCTTCCCCTGGCCTGGAATGCCCTCTCTCCTCACATCCACCAAACTAGCTCTCTTCCTCCCTTCAAAGCCCTACTGAGAGCTCACCTCCTCCAGGAGGCCTTCCCAGACTGAGCCCCCTTTTTCCTCTCCTCCTCCCCATCCCCCCCGCCCTACCTCCTTCCCGTCCCCACAGCACTCATATATATTTGTACAGATTTATTACTCTATTTTACTTGTACAAATTTACTACTCTATTTGTTTTGTTAATGATGTGCATATAGCTATAATTCTATTAAGTCTGATGTTTTTGACACTTGTCTACATGTTTGTTTTTTTTGTTGTCTGTCTCCCCCTTCTAGACTGTGAGCCCATTATTGGGTAGGGACTGTCTTTATATGTAGCTGACTTCTGCTTCCCAAGCACTTATTATGGTGCTCTGCACACAGTAAGTGCTCAATAAATATTATTGAATGAATGAATGCAGTGCAAGGGTGACACAGAAGGAAGAGGGAGTAGAGGAAATGAGGGCTTATGGAAAGCCTCTTAGAAGAGATGTGCTTTTAATAAGACCTTAAAGTTGGGGAGAATGATCATCTGTTGGATATGAAGGTGGAGGGAGTTACAGGCCAGAAACAGGACATGGGCAAAAAGTTGGCAATAAGATGGACAAGACAGGTACAATGAATAGGTTGGAGTTAGAGGAACAAAGTGAGCATTCTGGGTTGTACTAGGAAATCTTCAAGGCAAGATAGGAGAGAGGCCTGAAGCTATTTTGTAATTCTAGGAGCTCAGTTAATGATGCTCTTTAGGAGTAGGCCCAAGACAAGAGATGGTCAGTAAGTTTTCTCCCCTTCCTTCTCGATTCATTCATTCATTCAATCGTATTTATTGACCGCTTGTTGTTGTTGTCTTATGCCGTCAAGTTGTTTCCGACCCATAGCGACATCACAGACACATCTCTCCCAGAATGCCCACCTCCATCTGCAATCATTCTGGTAATGTATCCATAGAGTTTTCTTAGTAAAAATATGGAAACGGTTTACCATTGCCTCCATCCTTGCAGTAAACCTGAATCTACCCCCTCAACTCTTTTCCACGCCACTGCTGTCCAGCAATTAAGCACTTATTGTGAGCAAAGCACTCTAGTAAGCACTTGGGAGAGTACAATATAACAACAAATAGATACATTCCCGCCCACAGCTAGCTCACTGCTAGAGGGGGAGATAAACATTAATATAAATAAATAAGTTACAGGCATATACACAGATATATACATATGTGCCGTGGGGATGGGAGGGAAGATGAATGAAGGAGCAAGTAAGAGTGGTGCAGAAGAGAGTGGGAGAAGAGAATGATGGTGACAGTTGTGGCAAATTAGTGTCAGGGATTATACGTACGAATTCTGTTGCACACACTAAGTGCTTAGTACAGTGCTTTGCACACCATAAGCGCTCAGTAAATATGATTGAATGAACTTCTAAGTGCTTAGTACAATTCTCCACACACAGTAGGCTCTCAAATATTGTTGACTGCTTGACCCATCTGTGGCCTTTCCTCAAAATTCCATATGTGGAGAAAGACACTGAGCAGTGTATAGCTTCTTCCCTTCTGACGATCCTGGCAGGTGTTCCATCAGATCAGGAACCTTTGCCATGCTTCAGGTTTTAACTGCAGTGGTCAGAAATGAGATCCATAGCAGTTTTTAGCCATCTAGTAAGGATTTACAATTTGGGAACTGTGGGCTTGAAACTCGCTAAAGGATTCTGTGCTGGCTGCTTCAATTTAGTTGTTAACGACAGCTTTGCTGTGCCAGGTTTCAGGGTCTTTAGCTGGCATGCATGAAGACCACTGTAATTCCCCTTTCGGCATAATCTACTTCCCCTCGATCAGGGGCCTGCAGCCTGCTCACACAGAACAGCCAAACAAAATGAAACCTTGAGCAGTTGGTGTGCAAAGAGACGATCACACAGTCTAACAGTAGAGTTGAGGGAGGAGGAGAAAAGAACAGGAGTGTGAGGAAGAGAGAAGAGGGAGACAGAGAGGGAGGGACAGAGAGAGAAAGAGAGGGAGGAAGATAGAGAAAATGGGAGAGAGAGAGAGAAAGAGGGGGGGAAGAGAGAGAATGAATGAGAATGAGAGAGAATGAAGACAGTGAAATCGCCACTGGGCAAAAAGCTGCAGGCAGAGGATGAGGAGTATAGCTGCCACCTTAAGTTCAGATGGGCACTTTCTGTTTCAAGACGACGTTCCATGTTTTACTCAGAAGCTTTAGGGAAGGTAATGGCTTTTCCCTCATGGTGATGAATTCACTCAGAGGATGGGCACCTGTGCTTGAGAGCCCTAGCTATCAAAAAATGCCACATCTGACTTGTGAGTCATGGGTTACTGGCACCTCACACCCATATCTACCAATCCTACACACACACACACACTCTCACACTCTGTGCCTCTCAACTTGGGACATCTGACTGAGGAACGTTCAAAAAATTTTGTCATCCCTTAAGATTCTTCCTTTGCTGTATTGTACTTGCTGAGAGCTTAGTACGGTTCTCTGCACACAGTAAGTGTTCGATAAACACGATTGAATTGAATGAATGAATGAATGAATGAATGAAGGACGGTATCGTCAATATTCCAGTGGTTGGTACAAGTCTGTATGTATTCTTCAGGGAAGTCAAAAGTCTTCAATTTGATTTCACTCTGTGCTCCTTGGGATCTCTTCATTCATGACCTTCTACCACTCAGATAGCACTGCTGAAACTTTCTGTTTTACAGGCCATTCATTACCATCCTTGAAGTCCAAAGATGACATTCCCCCAAGGTGAGATTTTATCAGTGCATACGTGGGTGTAGTTGATAAGACTAAGCAGTAACTGGCAATCGCTTCCACATCACCTGCTAATGATCAGTCAATGGTATTTCTTGAATGCCTACTGCAAGAGTCACCAAAAGTAAATAAGTTCCTGGACAGGAAACTTACTATCTAATAGGGGAAGTGGGCAGACGTATATTATTTAGAAATAGAGGAAACAGAAGAAAGAACAGGATGTAATAGACAGTAACACTAATATGGGAGGATACAATAACCAAAAGAAAAACTGAATATGTAATTTGATTATATAAATTTTCCCGAGTTCTGAGGGGGCTGTTCTGTTTGTTCGATTTGGGATATTGGGAATCTCACTGGAGATTTTTGAAATAGAAATGCTGCCAGATGATGTCACAGGAGGATGATGAGGCACCAGTGGAGAGTGCTAATTAATTGTTACTACATACACACATGAAATTTGTGTGCCAACGATGACACAATGTCCATTCACTTGCTTGGATCATATGTTGCAATTAGCAGTAATAGGCTAGAGGGCAGTTCACTCGTCTCTCCCTTTTTAGCTGTAAACCAGGAATGAGATGCTTAATAGCGATGGCATTTGTTACTTACTATGTGCAAAGCACTGCTCTAAGCACTGGGAAGGATACAAGGTGATCAGGTTGCCCATCGTGGGGCTCACAGTCTTAATCTCCATTTTACAGATGAGGTAACTGAGGCACAGAGAAGTAAAGTGACTTGCCCAAAGTCACACAGCTGACAAGCGGTGGAGCCGGGATTTGAACCCATGACCACTGACTCCCAAGCCCGGGCTCTTTCCACTGAGCCACGCTGCTTCTCCACCCATATTCCGTAGTCTTCCCTTAAGGTAAACTCATTCATTCATTCAATCGTAATTATTGTGCGCTTACTATGTGCAGAGTGCTGTACTAAGTGCTTGGAAGAGTACAATATAACAGAGATATTCCCTCCCCACAAGGATCTTGCAATCTAGAGGACTATCTGTGCTATCTATGTTCTCTCCACAAGACCACGCACACCTCCCCGTTGTATGTCTCGGGATCCTCAGCCTCCTCCTCTACTCTCCAACCACACTGTGCCCCTCAGAATCAATCAAATAATGGTACTTATTGAGCACTTACTGTGTGCAGAGCACTGAACTGCATGCTTGGGAGAGTACAGTTGGTAGACATCCCTGCCCACCAGTTGCTTACACTAAAAGAGGGAGACTGATGGAGTAAATGACAGGTAGGGGATGACATTGTAAAGAGATATATGTTTAAATGCTATGGGACTGAGGGTAGGGTGAATATCAAATATATACAGATCTGAGAGCATAGGGGAGTGCAGGTAGGGGAAATGAAGTCAGGGAAGGCCTCAGAGATGTGATTTTAGGATGGCTTGAGAGTTTGAGCTCCTTGTAGACAGGGGACATGTCCACCAACTCTGTTATACTGTACTCTCCCAAGTGCTTTAGTAGAGTGCTCAGGTAGAAGGGAGAGAGCTGAGTGCCTTAAAGATGATGATGAGGAGGTGGTGTTTATTGTGGAGGTGGCTGGGCAACCACTGGAGAGCTCTGGAGAGAGGGGAGATGTGGACTGAGCAGCTATTTAGGAAAACGAACCAGGAAGCAGAGTGAAGTATGGACTAGAGAAGGGAAGAGACAAGAGGTAGGGAGGACAACGAGGATCCCACACCAGTTCTCCTCCACATCCCTGAGGAATCTTCAACCCGCTTACCCACCCAGTAAGGACAGAGAAAGGCAGCTCAGTACGCTCTCTCCACAAAACCTCCAGTTGGATGGAGGAGCTGTTGCTCTAAGCGTCATTGAGGCTTTGGTTGTGACCCTGATCCCTGAACTGAGAGAAGCCTGAAATTCTGCTGCCCCGGCCCCAGAACACTGACTGAGCTCTCTCTCTCTTGGTCTTTCTATTGTCCCAGCATTGGTTTCATCAAAACTTCTGTGCCTGTCACCAATCTCCCCTTCTTTTTATTTTCAGATCTTGAGCCCCTCCAAGAGTCAAGGACAAGGTGTACTTCCCACTGGACTTCTCAAGTGCTTAGTACAGTGCTCTGTACACAGTAAGTGCTCAATAAATATGATTGAATGAATGGTATCTCCTTCGACTTTAATCTTATCTTTGCTCCATCACACCACCCACTGAGACCTTCCGTCACAAAACAGTGGTTGCATCCTGTCAGTTCTGAGCCTGCCCCTGGCTTGATTTCCTAGGGAAAATTAGCATCACTTCATTTTCTTCTATAGGTACCCAACAGAAACAGAGTGTGTTCAGCAATAATCTGGCATCCTCTGACACCTCGCTTAGGGATCGTTAATCTGTAAATAGTGACTAACGGGATGAATCATTTTATTGATAAATCTTCAGTTTTGTAGGCATTATCAAAGTCAGGCTGCCTGTTATAGAAGAAAACGCCTCCTACAGTTGCTCAGCAGGACCCTTAGAACCGATTTTAGTTGTGGGAAAAAGGATTTGCTTGAGGGACTCTTATAACAAGAGACTTGGAGTAATTCCTGTTCCTTTCACCCGATAGGTTGTCAGTGTGGTATTGTGATGTGCGGCTGACAGTGGAGAAAGGCTGCTTTGAGATGAGCATGTTCTGACGACTTGACACCCGTCCACATGTTTTGTTTTGTTGTCTGTCTCCCCCTTCTAGACTGTGAGCCCGTTGTGAGGTAGGGACCGTCTCTATATGTTGCCAACTTGTACTTCCCAAGTGCTTAGTACGGTGCTCTGCACACAGTAAGCACTCAATAAATACGATTGAATGAATGAAACAGAAGGGATTATGGGCTTCTGGTCGGTGATTGCTCAAGATAGGACCACTCCAAATGGAATCCAATAAGATTGGCCGGGACCACATGTAGACTTCTGGAGATCGTTTGTTGCTGTTGGACATAGTCTCAAAGAGTGAGATAATAACTGATCTTAAGAAAACACAAATGTGGCCAGTATATAACTGGCTCAAAAGAACCATTGGCACGGTTAAAGGGAATTCTGGGGATGTGACAATAATCATCAAATCATAGAACATTTTATAGCCTTTTGACTATTATAGCGTGCATTGATGCCTTTAAAAACAATCTTCCCAACCCACATAGAAAACAAGCTATTGCAAAAACATTACCTCAAATGTACTCTCGTAGCTGTTCCCATAAACATATTTTCCTCTAAAAATTCCTAACAGCTATCTAGTGAGAAAAAAATAAGCATTCACTCAGGAGAACCACATCCCAACTATAAAACATTAATTTATTCAACCAGCAAGGAAGCCCACTGGGTTTCATGTGCCAAGTATAAGCTGTTAGGTCTTGCCACTATTCACAGGTTTGCTTTCTAGATGTAACTGGGCATTCAGATGAGGAAAGTGGGTAATAGAGGAAAGCTCTGGGATCTGAGTACATTTAGGCGAATACAATTCATGAAGCATACTAGCTTAAAATTGACTGAAAAGTAATAAGGACAAGTAATAAGGATTGGGTCTAAAATTCCCTTTTGGACAACTTTTATACTTAGTAAAAACATTCATAACATTTTCTCTCAAGTACATATGTACACACACAAAAATACAGCAAACTAGCAAACATAAAATACACAGAGGCCACAATCTTAAACAAAACATTCTGGATTCTCAGCTACTGTGTTACACATTCAGATCTACTGTAAGGTGGGGTGATAATATTATGAAGTGCTTACTCTTTGCAACCACTGTACTTAGCACTGGGATAGACAAAAGATAATCAGGTTAGGCTTAGTCTTTGTCCCACACAGAGCTCATAATCTAGGCAGGTGGGAGAATAGGCACTTTTGTCCTATTTTGCAGAGGAACCTGAGACAAGGAGAAGTCAAGTGACTTTCCCAAGGTCACACAGCAGGCGCATTTCCTCTGACTCTCTGACCTGTGCTCTTTCCAACCACACTAGGCCACACTGCCTCTCCAATTGTCCTTGAATAAATTCTTGACAAAAGCTGCATTGGTGTACAGGTGCACAATCATTCTTCTGATACCCGGATAGATTTTTTATGGCCATTTTTTAAGCACTTACTATGTGCAAAGCACTGTTCTGAGCACTGGGGAGGTTACAAGGTGATCAGGGTGTCCCATGGGGGGCTCACAGTCTTAATTCCCATTTTACAGATGAGGCAACAGACACAGAAAAGTTGCCCAAAGTCACACAGCTGACAATTGGCAGAGCCGGTATTTGAACCCATGACCTCTGACTCCAAAGCCCGTGCTCTTTCCACTGAGCCACGCTATGTTGTTGGAAGAATGTTCTCTAATGCCCTAACAGCACTATCCGAAACAGAGTGAAAATGCAAACTATGAATTGCTGAGTGCAACTCTTTTTTTCAGAAAATATTAGTGACTTAGTGTGTTGGTAACAGAGGAAAATGAGAGGAGATCAAGAAGGAAAATCTTAGAGAGAGAGGAGAAAGCACAAGGTTCAAATTGCAATGAAATAACCACATTATGCAAATGAAAGGGGGGCAAAGTCCTATTGTCCCCTTAATTTCTCCTCCATCTCACAAACCTAAGTGCAGACACATTTGTGTGTGGACACACTCAGACTGAACACACAAAAGGATGCATCCATGGGGAAATCGTCCACAGACAGAGCGGCGCCACTTGGAAAACAACCTCAGATACAAGAAAGTCAATCTTTATAATACGCTGCTAATAGTATTCATTAACTGCTTACTATGTGCCAGGCACTGTACTAAGTGCTGAGGTAGATGCAAGAAAATCAGGTTGGACACAATCCCTGTGCCAAATGGGGCTCACAGTCTTAATCCTCATTTTACAGATGAGGTAACTGAGGCACGAAGAAGTTAAGTGACTCATCCAAAGTCACACAATGGACAAGTGGCAGGGCTAGGGTAAGAACTGAAGTACTCTGCCTCCCAGGATATTATATTATATTATAATGAACTTGTTAAGTGCTTACTATGTGCCGAATATTGTACTAAGTGCTGGAATAGGTAGAAGATAATCAGGTTGGACACAGACTGTCTCAAATGGGAATTAGAATCTAAGTAGTTGGGAATAGGATATAATCCCCATTATACAGATAAAGAAATTGAGGCACAGAGAAATTATGTGACTTGCCTGAAGGCTTAAAGTAGACAAGTGGCAGAGCTGTTATTAGAACTCAGTTTCTCTGACTCTCAAGCCCGTGCTCTTCCCACTAAGAATAACAACTGTGGTTTTTGTTAAGTGCTTACTATGTGCCAAGCATCTTACTAAGCGCTGGGGTGGATCAAGCAAATCAAGTTGGACACAGTCTCAATCCCCATTTTACAGATGAGGTGACTGAGGCACAGAGAAGCAAAATGACTTGCCCAAGTTCACACAGCAGACATGTGACAGAGCCGAAATTAGAACGCATGACCTTCTGATTTCCAGGCCCACGCTCTATCCACTAGGCCAAGCTGCTCCTCTTCAGAGGCATGTATTTTACATATTTCAATCAATCAATCGTATTTATTGAGCGCTTACTGTGTGCAGAGCACTGTACTAAGCGCTTGGGAAGAACAAGTTGGCAACATATAGAGACAGTCCCTACCCAACAGTGGGCTCCCAGTCTAGATTTCAAACCCTAACCCTGATAGGCATCCTGAAATGGCAATTGTTAGCTACAAGGGGACTGAAAGACTACGGGCACTTAACAAATACCATTATTATTATTCAGTGAAAACCATCACCCTATGGCCATATAATGATAATATTTATTAAATGCTGCCAAAACACCATGCTAAAGCCCACTGTTGGGTAGGGACTGTCTCTATATGTTGCCAATTTGAACTTCCCAAGCGCTTAGTACAGTGCTCTGCACATAGTAAGCGCTCAATAAATACGATTGATGATGGTGATAAAGGGTAGGGGCAGGTAATAATAATAATAATAACAATAATAATGATGATGGCACTTGTTAAGCGCTTACTACGTGCAAAGGACTGTTCAGATAGACACAAGTAGTCTCTGCCCTAAGCAGGAATCTCAATCTAATTTGTGGGGAGAACACATATCTTATCTTATCCCCACCGAGAAAAGCACCCCAGTAACCAGCACCTTCCTTCCCACTATCGAACATCCCTGGTCCTGGTTTGGTCCCACATGATCTCAGGCTCCTCCATTACCATTGAGACTTGGAGTCTATTTTGTCTATATGTGTTGTGTTCGAATGTGTCATCACCCGGGCTAATATGCCTGTCTCCAATCTCTTCTTCCCACATAAACTTTTAGATCAAGAGCCCCACGAAGTACAGGATTCTTTCCCAGTGCTTAATAAAGTGCTGTGCACATGGTATGCACTTAGTAAATACTATTACTACTACTTCTCCCTATTTTACAAATGAGAAATTGAGGCTCACTACTTCTCCCTATTTTACAAATGAGAAATTGAGGCTCAGAGAGGTTAAGTGACTTGCCCAAGGTCACACAGCCGGTCAGTGCCTGAGATGCGGTTAGAACTCGGGTTAATAATAATAACAATAATGGCATTTGTTAAGTGCTTACTATGTGCAAAGCACTGTTCTAAGCACTGGAGGGATACAAGGTGATCAGGTTGTCCTACGTGGGGCTCACATTCTTAATCCCCATTTTACAGATGAGGTAACTGAGGGTCAGAGAAGTTAAGTGACTTGCCCAATGTCACACAGTAGACATGTGGTGGAGCCGGGATTCGAACCCATGACCTCTGACTCCAAAGCCTGTGCTCTTTCCACTGAGCCACGCTGCTTCTCCAACAGTGTGGGGTTGTCCGACTCCCAGTTCCCTGTCCTTCCAGTGAGGCCCAGGTATCCCGAGTGCTGGACTGATTGTTGCTAGATATGTCGCTTGACGTCATTCTCTCTTTCTTCAGAGAAGCAGCGTGGCTCAGTGGAAAGAGCACAGGCTTTGGAGTCAGAGGTCGTGGGTTCAAATCCCATCTCCACCAATTTTCAGCTGTGTGACTTTGGGCAAGTCACTTAACTTCTCTGTGCCTCAGTTACCTCATCTGTAAAATGGGGATTAAGACTGTGAGCCCCCTGTGGGACAACCTGATCACTTTGTTACCTCCCCAGCTCTTAGAACAGTGCTTTGCACATAGTAAGTGCTTAATAATTGCCATTATTATTATTATTACTATCACTTCCTAGCCCACTATACCCACAATCTTGGTGCCATCCTTGACTCTTCACTGTCTTCCATTCATTTATTCAATTGTATTTATTGAGCGCTTACCATGTGCAGAGCACTGTACTAAGTGCTTGGAAAGTACAATTCAGCAATAAATAGAGACAATCCCTTCCAGATCTCACATTCAAACTACTAAATCTTGCTGGTTCAGTGTGGCTCAGTGGAAAGAACCCAGGCTTTGGAGTCAGAGGTCATGGGTTCAAATCCCAGCTCTGCCAATTGTCAGCTGTGTGACTTTGGGCAAGTCACTTAACATCTCTGTGCCTCAGTTACCTCAACTGTAAAATGGGGATTGAGACTGTGAGCCCCCCGTGAGACAACCTGATCACCTTGTAACTTCCCCAGTGCTTAGAACAGTGCTTTGCACATAGTAAGTGCTTTATAAATGCTATTATTATTATTATTATTATTATAAGAGACAAAGAATCTGGATTCCAATCCCAGGTTCCACCACATGTCTGCTTTCTGACCTTCCATAAGTCATGTGACTTCTCTATGCCTCAGTAACCTCATCTGCAAAATGGGGATTCAATAATAATAATAATTATGGCATTAAGTGCTTACTACGTGCAAAGCACTGTTTTAAGCACTGGGGAGGTTACAAGGTGATCAGGTTGCCCCATGGGGGGCTCACTGTCTTAATCCCCATTTTACAGATGAGGTAACTGAGGCACAGAGAAGCCAAGTGACTTGCCCAAAGTTACACAGCTGACAAGTGGCAGAGCCAGGATTTGAACCCATGACCTCTGACTCCAAAGCCCGGGCTCTTTCCACTGTGCCTTACCTATTCTCCCTTCTATTGAGACTGTAGGACCTGATTATTTTTGTATCTACCCCGGTGGTAATAATAATGATAATGATAGTATTTGTAAAGCGCTTCCAATGTGTCAAACATTGGTCTAAGAGCTGGGGTAGATGCAAGCTAATCAGGTTGGACACAGTCCCTTCCCACATGAGGCTCACAATCTTAGTCCCCATTTTACAAAATGAGGTAACTGAGGCACAGAGAAGTTAAGTGACTTGCTCAAGGCCACACGACAGGAGGCGGAGCCAGAATTAAAACCCAGGTCCTTCTGGTTCCCAGGCCCATGATCTATCCATTAGGCAATGCTGCTTCTGTGCTTAGCACAGTGATTAAAATAGTGCTTAACACAAAATACTGCAATTTTAATTATTCCAATCAATAATAATAATAATAATAAAATGATGGTATTTGTTAAGCGCTTACTTTGTGCAAGGCAATGTACTAAGTGCTGGGGTGGATACAACAAATTTGGGTTAGACACAGTCCCTGTCCCATGTGGGACTCGCAGTCTCAATCCCCATTTTACAGATGAGATAACTGAGGCCAGATAAATGAAGTGACTTACCCAAGTCACACAGTCTTGGATCATCACCAACAATGGTATTCATTGAGCACTTATTATGCACAGAGTCCTGCACTCTTGGGTCCCTCCGTCTTCTGCAGCTGCCTATCCTAAAACAGTTTCCTCCTCTCCAGGTCACGGGATCCCGACTGTCACTTCAGCACTTACATCAATAATTCGCATATGTATATTGTTATATTATCTATGATTTAAATGTTTATTCCTCTTTCTCTTCCCTTTCTATAACCAACTGGCACCCCTATTTTTCCTCTTCTAACTGTAAATAATTTGTGTCTGCCTGTCTCTCCCATTATACTGTAAGTCTGATGGAGGTAGAGGACGTGTCTTTCACCTAGCGCATACTCTCCCAAGGACTTGATAGAATGCTTGTCTGAGTGAGGAAGGGAGAGAGGGTGAGCCCATTTTTAGGTCAAAGTGTCAGTGACTTGAAACAACGGTGTGGCAGGTATTTTGGGTTCCTGGGCACTCGCTCTGCTGCTGCATCCATCCTCTGCCTGCCATTTTCCTGTTGCTTCCAGTTGGGTTAGCGGCAGCCTGAGAAGTTGTGAGGGAAAGTATTCAGGGGATCTCCACCCTATGCTTTCTTTCCTCCCTCCGTTCATTCATTCAATCGTATTTATAATAATAATGATGGTATTTGTTAAGTGTCACCAAGCCGTCACCAAAACCTGCCGGTCTCAGCTCCGCAACATTGCCAAGATCCGCCCTTTCCTCTCCATCCAAACCGCTACCCTGCTAATTCAAGCTCTCATCCTATCCCGTCTGGACTACTGCACTAGCCTTCTCTCTGATCTCCCATCCTTGTGTCTCTCTCCACTTCAATCCATACTTCATGCTGCTGCCCGGATTATCTTTGTCCAGAAACGCTCTGGACATATTACTCCCCTCCTCAAAAACCTCCAATGGCTACCGATCAATCTGCGCATCAGGCAGAAACTCCTCACCCTGGGCTTCAAGGCTGTCCATCACCTCGCCCCCTCCTACCTCACCTCCCTTCTCTCCTTCTACTGCCCAGCCCGCACCCTCCGCTCCTCCACCACTAATCTCCTCACTGTACCTCGCTCTCGCCTGTCCCGCCATCGACCCCCGGCCCACGTCATCCCCCGGGCCTGGAATGCCCTCCCTCTGCCCATCCGCCAAGCTAGCTCTCTTCCTCCCTTCAAGGCCCTGCTGAGAGCTCACCTCCTCCAGGAGGCCTTCCCAGACTGAGCCCCTTCTTTCCTCTCCCCCTCGTCCCCCTCTCCATCCCCCCGTCTTACCTCCTTCCCTTCCCCACAGCACCTGTATATATGTATATATGGTTGTACATATTTATTACTCTATTTATTTTACTTGTACATTTCTATCCTACTTATTTTATTTTGTTGGTATGTTTGGTTCTGTTCTCTGTCTCCCCCTTTTAGACTGTGAGCCCACTGTTGGGTAGGGACTGTCTCTATGTGATGCCAATTTGTACTTCCCAAGTGCTTAGTACAGTGCTCTGCACATAGTAAGCGCTCAATAAATATGATTGATTGATTGATTGATTAAGTGCTTACTATGTACCAGGCACTGTTCTAAGCGCTGGGGTAAATACAAGGTAATCAGGTTGTCCCAAGTGGGACTCACAGTCTCAACCCCCATTTTACAGATGAGGTTACTGAGGCACAAAGAAGCTAAGTGACTTGTCCAAGGACACACAGCAGACAAGTGGTGGAGTGGGATTAGAACCCACTCCCAAGCCTGGGCTCTTGCCAGTAGGCCATGCTACTCCTACTGTGTACAAAGCACTGTACTAAATGATTGACTCCCTCCCAGAGTCACACCTCTCAGATGGGTGACAGCACTAAGGGAGGGAAGGATTCTGATGGTGGCCAGGACCTGTAGGACCACCTAACCCATCTGAGAAGCAGCATGGCCTGGTGGAAAGAGGGCGGGCCTAGGACTCACTGTGAACTGGGAACCTTCTACCAACTCTGTTATCCTGTATTCTCCCAAGCAGTTATTAGAGTGCTCTGCACACAGTAAGTGCTCAATAAATGTGATTGATTGATTGGGTTGGAGGATCTCGATTCTAATCCCGCCTCTACCGCTTGCCTTGACCATTGGCAAGTCACTGCATCTCAGTAGAACGGGTATAAAATACCTCTTTCTCCCTGCCACTGAGACCATGAGAGCCATTTGGGGCAGAAACTGTGTCCTACTTGATTAACTGATATCCACTCCAGCCCTTAGTAGAGAGCTTGGAACGTAGCTCAACGCATGCCGCAATTATCATCATTATTGTTGCTATCATTATTAATAATAATAATAATAAGCATATAATACAATATTGTTGGTAGAAATGATCCCTGCCATAAGGAGCTTACAGTCTAGAGGAGATTTAGGGAATACAGCCTGGGAGTCAGAACGTCTTCCTTCTTCAAATCCGCCAGACAATCACTCTCCCCGCCACCCCGTTAGGTGTACTGAAGGCACACCTCCTCCAAGAGGCCTTCCCAGACTAAGCCCCACATTTCCTCAGCTCACATTCCCTTCCACATCACCCTGACTGGCTTCCTCCCTCCTTGCCTCACAGCACTTACGTATATATGTATATATCTGTAATTCTATTTATTTATTTTGATGCCTGTTTACTTGTATTGATCTCCACCTCCACCCCCCAGACTGTGAGCCCACTGAGGATAGGGATTGTCTCTCTTTATTGCTGCATTATACTTTCCAAGCACTTAGTACAGTAGTCTGCACACAGTAAGCACTCAAATATGATTGAATGAATTTAATGAAAGAAAGGACCTGGGTTCTAATCCTGTCTCCACCATGTGTCTACTATGTGACCTTGGGCAAATCACTTAACTTCTCTGGGCCTCAGTTATCACATCTGCAAAATGGGGATTAAGACTGGGAGCCCCATGAGGGACAGGGACTGTATCCAACCTGATTATATTTACCCCAGCACTTAGAACAGTGCTTGGCACACAGTAATTGTTTAACAAATACCCATAATAATAATAATAATGTTATTATTATCATCTCCCCTAAGGCTTCAGCTAATGCCTGCCACTTCCTTCTTACAGCAGCCAGAGTAGGGGTTGTATGCTACCTGCTAAACTCTTCTCATGGTTGAGGCCTGAATGAGTTAATGCGACCTTTTTAGAGGTACCTAATTGTCAGCAAAGGAGGACCCAAGGCACTGGGAGGAACTGATTCAGTCATCTTCACTTTGGTAGGTGTACATTCAATGTCAAGGAGTACTTAATTGCTGTTAACATTTACATAGCAGCCAGTTTGCCAAGCCCTCTGTCATCCTCAGTTAGCTAACCCTCTCAGTGCTGGTGTTGGCTGTTGTGAGTTAGGCTGATCTGATTAGCTACATTTTAGAGGGAAATATTCAAAAAGGTTAAGCAACTTACTAAAGGTTTTCAGGTGAGCTGGAAAAATACATACAGGCAAGACTGACACTCAGAGTTCATGATTAGTTTTTAGTACTCTCTATCATAACATGGTGCTTCGAGAACACTTTGCTGAGATATTTTCAAGTCCTGTGACCTGCATTAATCCATCCTGGAGAACACAGCTTTCATGCCTAAAAAATGCGCATGAGCTAAGTACATCGTGGTCCTCCACCGTTCTCATATGGACTCATGATGAAATCATTCTACTCATTTTTACCGAATTTATAGGCTTGTGCATAGATAATATGAAAGCTAATTCTTAAGGCCAAATTTGATAATTTGCCAATTGCAGTATGAATAGTTGCTTTTAAACTGGTGTCTGAGACGGCAGAAATGTGAGGCCTGAATAGATCAAGAGGAAAGGAATCACACTCTTACTTTAACTCCATGTCTCCCCTGTCTTAAAAAAAAAAACCTCCCTTGATCCCACATCTCCCTCCAATTATCGCTCTATCTCCCTCCTACCATTCCTATCCAAACTCCTTGAGCAAATTGTCCACACGTGCCGTTTCAAATTTCTCTCCTCCAATTCTCTCCTTCACCCCTTCCAATCTGGCTTCTGTCCCCTTCACTCTACAGAAACCACCAAATATCTCTTCTTGCCAAATCCAATGGCCTCTACTCCATCCTAATTCTCCTCGACCTCTCAGCTGCCTTCAGCACTGAGGACCACCCCCTTCTCCTGGAAACATTATCCAATCTTGGCTTACTGACTCTGTCCTTTGTTGATTCTCCTTTTATCTTTCTGGCTATTCATTCTAGGTCTCCTTCACAGCCTCCTCCTCTGCCTCCCACCCCCTAACTTTGGGGGTCCCTCAGGATTCAGTTCTTGGTCCCCTTCTATTCTCCATCCCACTCCCACTCCCTTAGAGAACTCATTCGCTCCCATGACTTCAACTACAACCTCTATGCGGATGATATCCAAATCTATATCTCCAGCCCTGATCTCTCTCCCTCTCTGCAGTCTCGCATTTCCTCTTGGTTTCTAGACATCTCTTCTTGAATGTCCTCCTGTCACCTGAAACTTAACATGTCCAAAACAGACCTCCTTATCTTCCCACCCAAACCCTGTCCTCTCCCTGACTTTCCCATCACTGTAGATGGCACCACCATCCTTCCTTTCTCACGAGCCCATAACCTTGGCATTTTCCTCAACTCCTCTCTGTCATTCAGAACACATATTCAATGCATCACTAAATCCTGTCAGTCCCACCTTCACAATATTAGTAAAATCTGCCCTTTCCTCTCCATCCAAACTGCTATCATGTGAATACTATCCCGCCTGGATTACTGCATCAGGCTGCTTGCTGACATCCCAGCCTCCTGTCTCTCCCCACTCCAGTACATACTTCCTTCTGCTGCCTGGATCATTTTTCTATAAAAACGTTCAGGACACGTCATCCCATTGTTAAAAAAAACTCCAGTGGTTTCCATCCATCTCCACAATAAACAAAAACTCTTCACCACCAGCTTTAAAGCACTCCACCACCTTGGCCCCTCCTATCTCACCTCACTTCTCTCCTTCTACAACCCAGCCCACACACTTCGTTCCTCTGGTGCTAACCTTCTCACTGTGCCTCGATCTCGCCTGTCTCACGGCCAACTCCTCGCTCATATCCTGCCTCTAGCCTGGAATGCCCTCCCTCCTTAAATCTGACAGACAATTATTCTCCCCAACTTCATAAGCTTATTGAAGTATTGAAGGTACATCTCCTCCAAGAGGCCTTCCCAGACTAAGCCCCACCTTTCCTCATCTCCTACACCCTTCTGCATCGCCCTGACTTGTTCCCTTTCCTCTTCCCCCTTACCAGCCCCACAACACGTATATACATATCTGTGATTTTATTTTATTTGTATTCATGTTCCTCTCCCCCTTCTAGACTTTGAGCTTGTGTGGGCAGGGAATGTGTCTTTATTATTGTTGTATTGTACTCTCCCAAGTGCTTAGTACAATGCTATGCACACAGTAAGCACTCAATAAATATGATTGAATTGAATAAATGAACTGACTTGCCCAATCAAAAGTCTATCCTTCCTTCGATTCATGCTTCCTCAATCCCCACCTACTCTTCCTTACCTTCATCTCCTCCTGAGCCCAATTTAGAATTACCTCCTTATCTGACTGAAGAAAAGAAACTGTAATACTTAAAGAATGTAGAAAATTGACTCCATTATCTTGCACAATTAAGTCTTCTCATTTCTACAGTTGAAAAGAAGGTCACTGGTGACCCTAGGAGAGGAGGGGAGGAAGCCAGATAGCACTGGGCCAAGGAGAAAATTGGAGGAGAGGAAGTGGAGGAGGACAGGGGATGTACACAAGTTGCTCAAGGAATGGAAGCTCTTAGAGGGCAGAGAACATGTCACTTCATTAGTCTGTACTTTTCTAGAGCCTATTACAATGCACTGTATTAAGTGGATATTCAGTAAATGCTACTTCCGTTACTACTATGACACGAGGAAGAGTGAAAGGGACTACTGCTGCATTTATCATCTAAAAAATCTCATTGGCTAATTCAAGCGCAATATTATTTGTGCAAGATGTTACTTCTGCTTTCAATTGTGCTGCTATCTTGCCATTATAATTCCACAGAGACTACCGAGTAATTTTCACATCATATATCACGATAATTTTCATCACAAAGTTGCAGCCCAAAAGAGAAACCCTATCTCTAGGCCTCTGTGTGGTTTGCATATCACTCATCTAAATATACTGGGAATCCCTGAACACTTTTTCTTCCTCCACTGAGGCAAGTGATTTAGAAGAATTGGAATGTACAGTTTTCCGTATGTTCAGCCAGTGTATTTACAAGTTATATAGAATATTGCCTGTAATAATTTGCTCTTTGCCTACTTGTAGAATTACTTCCTTATCTGACTAAATTAAAAAAAAACTGTAATGCTTGCAGGAGGAACAGAGTTGACTCCAGTACCTTGCACAATTAACTCTTTATTTCTACAATGAAAAGAATGTCTCAAGGGTTGGGTTTTTTTTCCAATCAGGTCTAAATCCCTAGGGTAAATCCAAATTTAGCATATTCAAAAATAAATTAAGTTCAAAAAAGGTCTCT
This sequence comes from Tachyglossus aculeatus, assembly GCF_015852505.1. Lineage (NCBI taxonomy): Eukaryota > Metazoa > Chordata > Mammalia > Monotremata > Tachyglossidae > Tachyglossus > Tachyglossus aculeatus. The sequence goes on along the minus strand of NC_052067.1, from coordinate 126,082,041 downwards.
TGCTTGCTCTGCCAGAAAGGCCTAGTGTTCTCAAATGTCAATTTTTTAACCAATTCTCGAGGGTTTTTTTCCCAAATCTCAGGGTAATGTTATCACTGGCAATTAGATTTGGTCACACTTTCAGAATAGTTACTTGATATCTTCTAGGAAGTTTCCAGATAATGCCAAAGTTTGGCACACAGCACTGTATTAAATGCTAGGGAGAGCACAATAGAGTTAATAGACATGCTTCCTGTGCTATAGGAACTTACAATCTAAAGAGAAAATGATATGATAGGAAAAAGGAAAAATTGATATGTATATGAGTTTGTGGTAAGGTTTGGGTATATAAATTGTGTGCATAAGTGCTAATATGGTTGGTTATGTGAACACGAGTGCATAGGTCTAACCAGGGGAGTTTAGAAGTTAACTGGGGGAGAATTCAGGAATGGATGTGATTTCAGGAGGGCTACGAAGATGGAAGGGAGAATTCCATGCAGGGAGAAGGGCATGAGCAACACGTTGGCAGCACGAGTGAGAATGATCAATAGATGATATTTATTGAGCATTTAATGTGTGCAGAGACCCTGGGAGAGTACAAGAGTTGATAGACACAGTCCCTGTCCACAGCGAGCTAGAGGGGCCCGGTGAATAGGTTAGTTTGAGAGGAACAAAGAGTATGTATTAGAATATAGTAGGAAAAGGGTGGAAAAATAGGTTGGAGAGAATGCTGGTTGAGATTTTAAAGCCAATGGGTCAGGAATTTTCACTTGATGCAGACAGGCCTGGGTAACCACTGATAGACTGTGAGGAGAATGGAGATGTGTGCAGAACATCATTTTAGAAAAAGGATCAGGGTGAAGATATGTGCAGAACATTGTTTTAGAAAAATGATCTGGGCAACAGAATATCAACAGCCCGCAACCTTTTCTTAAGTGCAGTCCACCATTCCATCTTTTCTTTTTTTGTTTCCAAATATACTATATACTTTAAATAGATTTGACTCTACCAAGAACTTACCAACATAAGAAGACTTGGAATCCTTACCAACCTTCAAGGCAGCCAGAGTCATGTAGAATGGCGATGCGCCCACATCTGTGATTATACCCAGGCAGGGGGAAGGGCACGACCCGTATTAGAATGATCAATCCATCACTGCTGATATTTATTGAGTGATTGGTAGAGTACAATACAACAGAGTTGGTAGACACATACCCTGCCCACAATGAGCTTAAAGTCTAGAGTTGGGGTAGGGGAGGATGCTGTGTCCAGACACCCACACAGCCTCTCCTTCAAAATATGGAAAAATGAACAAACCCACAGGTTTCGAGGATACCACTATCATCACCATCTTCAATCAATCCAATAATCACTCTTTGAAAAAAAAGAAATGCAAGGACTGCAGCGGTTATCTTGGAATTGAACTGCCCTCCACTGAAGGCCAGATCCCAGCCTGCATTTTCCAGGACTGGCATCTGAAAAACATTATCCCCCTGCCCTATCCTCCCAAAATCTTGTTGCAGCTTCGGATTTTAGTAGGCTCAGATGATGGAACCTTTGCTGCAGGTCAAGAGACAGGAGAAATGTAAGGCATCATACCAAGACCTGGAAACAAGGTTCAAAGTCATCTCAAAGGCTACTGCCAAATGACCCAGAGCTGCTGCTGCTTCTCCTCCATTCTTTCTTTCTTTCCTTCTTTCTTTTTCTTTGTCTCTCTCCCTCTTTTTCTTTTTCTCTCTCTTGTTCTTTCTTTCTCTCTCTCCCTCCCTCCCTCCCCTGCTCTCCTTTGCTAGGAAGACGCCCCATCCAACAGAAGTAGGGTGAGGGGAAGTAGGACTTCCTAAATTTTAGACTGTTGGAAAAGTTGTGCTTAAAATAATGGCAGTGCTCCCAGTGGTAGTGAGCAATCCAAGGACTATTCTCCCCAATACTAGTGTACTCCTGGTGGCTTTCAGAGTTCATTCATTCATTCAATTGTATTTATTGAGCACTAACTGTGTGCAGAGCACTGTACTAAGCGCTTGGGAAGTACAAGTTGGCAACATATAGGGATGGTCCCTATCCTACAATGAGCTCACAGTCTAGAAGAGGGAGACAGACAACAAAACAAAACATGTAGACAGGTGTCAAAATCGTTAGAATAAATAGAATTATAGCTATATGCACATCATTAACAAAATAAATAGAATAGTAAATACGTACAAGTAAAATGAATAGAGTAATAAATCTGTACAAATAAGTACAAATGCTGTGGGGAGGGGAAGGAGGTAGGGCGGGGGGGATGGGGAGGAGGAGAGGAAAAAGGGGGCTCAGTCTGGGAAGGTCTCCTGGAGGAGGTGAGCTCTCAGTAGGGCTTTGAAGGGAGGAAGAGAGCTAGTTTGGTGGATGTGAGGAGGGAGGACATTCCAGGCCAGGGGAAGGATGTGGGCCGGGGGTCGACGGCGGGACAGGAGAGAACGAGGCACAGTGAGGAGGTTAGCGGCAGAGGAGTGGAGGGTGAGGGCTGGGCTGGAGAAGGAGAGAAGGGAGGAGAGGTAGGAGGGGGCGAGGTGATGGACAGCCTTGAAGCCAAGAGTGAGGAGTTTTTGCTTGATTGAATTGAGTTGAATTGTTGCTTTTGCTGTATTTCTTTCCCTGGGTGCTTTTTCCCCTGTTTCCTCCCCACCCAATTTAGAGTGTGACAATGGCAGGGTTGGGTAGGGGAAATTAATTTAATTTAATTAATTTATGGCATTTGTGAGGCACTTATTTCGTGTCTGGTACTATATTAAGTGCTGGCTGGATACAAACTAATCAGGTTGGATCCATTCCCACATGTGGCTCATAGTCTTAATCCCCATTTGATAGATGAGGTGACTGAAGCACAGAGAAGTGAAGTGACTTGCCCACAGCTGACAAGTGGCAGAGACAGGATTAGAACCCAGGTCCTTCTGGTGTTCTATCCACTAGGCCATGCTGCTTTTCAATCACATCAGAATTAAAATCTTTAAACCTTTCCTAGGGCCTTGTACAATGCTTTGTACCAAAGTAAATGCTTGACAAATGTTAAAAAGAATAATTTGACACCATCAAGAAACCTGGGTCCTGGTAATTACTGAAAATAGCTTGGCTGCCCTAAAAAAATCTGTGGGAACGTATGATAGCTACATGATAACAGAACAGACCAAACAGAATCAGAGGTAGTTTGAGCCTTTCCCCATCAGTGGGGTCAAACAGGCTATGTAAAACCTTGATCAAGTTGTTCTAGACAACTGGGAAGTTGATGCCAAAGTACAATTTCAATCCTCTAGGAGATGCCTTCAGTTTAACAGGAGAGGAATCGTTGTTCGAACATTCTTTAATTGTTCATACAGTGGTTCCTTTAGACATGAAATCATGAAAATCATTTTGAACCACTTATCAGTATCAATCAATTAGATTTACTGAGTGGTTGCTATGTGAGGAGCACTGTACTGAGCGCTTGGAAGTACAAGTCAGCAACATATAGAGACAGTCCCTACCCAACAACGGGCTCACAGTCTAGAAGCGGGAGACAGACAACAAAATATGTAGACAGGTGTCAAAATTGTCAGAACAAATAGAATTAAAGCTATATGCACATCATTAACAAAATAAATAGAATAGTAAACGTACAAGTAAAATAAATAGAGTAATAAATCTGTACAAATATATACAAGTGCTGTGGGGGTAGGGAAGAGGGAGGACGAGGAGGCGATGGGGAGGGGAAGAGGAGGAGGAGAGGAAAAAGGAGGGGGCTCAGTCTGGGAAGGCCTCCCGGAGGAGGTGAGCTCTCAGTAGGGCTTTGATGGGAGGAAGAGAGCTAGTTTGGCAGATGTGTGGCGGAGAAGGGCGTTCCAGGACAGAGGTAGGACATGGGCCAGGGGTCGATGGCGGAACAGGCGAGAACAAGTCCCAGTGAGGAGGTTAGCGGCAGAGGAGTGCAGAGTGTGGGCTGGGCTGGAGAAGGAGAGAAGGGAGGTGAGGTAGGAGCGGGTGAGGTGATGGACAGCCTTGAAGCCGAGAGTGAGGAGTTTTTGCTTGATTCGAAGGGTGATAGGCAACCACTGGAGATTTTGGAGGAGGGGAGTGACATACCCAGAGCATTTCTGTACAAAGATAATCCGGGCAGCTGAGTGAAGTATAGACTGAAGCGGGGATAGACAGGTGGATGGGAGATCAGAAAGGAGGCTGATGTAGTAATCCAGTTGGGATAGGATGAGAGATTGAACCAGCAAGGTAGCGGTTTGAAAACAAAAGAGTTGGTGAACAGGTTTCCTGTCCACAAGAAGCTTACAGTATAGAGGAGAAGTTTACGGAGTAGGAGATGAGCAAAGTTCTGTGAACTAGAAATTATTCTGAATATCATGATGCTATGTACCAGGCCTTTTCCTGACACACAGAGATCACCATTTTCAACAAAGAGCTAAATGCTGCCATTGAAGTTTGCTAATTAAATAAGTCACTGTCCAATTATGCAAGGGTGGCAAAATGGTAACCAAAGAGAAACTCAGGGTGCCTTAAAATAGACTGAAACGCAATGCGGTGGCAACAAGGTACAATGAAGATTTAGACCAAACTGAAGTTCTAGAGAGGAAATCAATCAGCTCCATATTTATTGAGAGCTTTACTTTATTATCATTATTGTTATTATTATTATTGTACTTGTTAAACACTTACTACAGGCCAAGCATGGTTCTAAGTGCTAGAGTCGATATACAAGTTAATCAGATGGACACAGTCCTTGTCATTCATTCAGTCATATTTATTGAGTGCTTTCTGTGTGCAAAACACCATACTAAGTGCTCAGGAGAGTACAATATAATAATATATGGTCCCACATGGGACTCACACTCTTAAATTCCCATTTTACAGATGAGGTAACTGAGGTCCAGAGAAGTGAAGTGACTTGCCCCTTAGAGCCTAAGTCCTTCTGACTCCCGGGCCTGTGCTTTACCAACAAAGCTATGCTGTTTTACTGTGTGCAGAGCACAGAACTAAGCACTTGGGAGAGTACAATATAAAAGAGTGGGTAGACACATTCCCTGCCCACCACAACCTCAGAGTCTAGAGGGGGAGACAGACATGAATCTAAAATAAATAAGTTACAGATACATACATAATTGTTGTGAGGCTCAGGGAGGCGTGAAGAAAGGGTGCAAATCCAATTGAAAGGGTGACGCAGAAGGGAGTGGGAGAAAAGGAAATGAAGGCTTAGTCATGGATGGCCTCTTGGAGGAGATGTGCCTTCAATAAGGCTTGAAGGTGGGGAGAATAATTGCCTGTTGGATAAGAGGAAGGACACTCCGGGCCAGAGGAGAGAGGAGAGATAGATGAGGTCGAGGTACAGTGAGTAGGTTGGTATTAGGGGAGCCAAGTGTGTGGGCTATAGGAGAAAATCAAGGAGGTCAGGTAAGTATTAATATTAGCACCTCGCACGCCTTGAGTCTTTGTGGTGCCTAAGGTCCTCCTAGGACCCTGATCATGGGGTAGGTCTGTTTCTTAAAAATAAGTATGAATTACAAACAATGAGATGTGATTAATTCAACAGGCCTAGATAGCAGTGTTGCACTAAGCAGCAACATTAGATCAGAGAGTTGGTCTGGTAACTTCCAGTTCATTCATTCAATTGTATCTACTGAGCATTTACTGTGTGCAGAGCACCGTAATAAGCACTTGGGGAAGCACAATACAGCAATGGAGAGAGAATGGTATTATTCACCCACTGTAGCCCACAGTTACAAACCCTGATGTTCTCAGTGTTGGAAATCACTCACCTGATGGGTGGGAGAAGCCGGAATGAAAATGAGACCTACCCCTCTCCCCGCCCTGCCACCAATACACACATTTTTGCCTTGGAGACTCAGAATCACATCCACAGGAGCCACTGCAACTCTTCATGTGGCTGTCCATTCGCAGGAGGGCATACTCACCAATCAGCAGGGGCATCTTGCAATAATCACACACACACACACACACACACACACAGTTGCAAAACCCAAACACCACAGACATTCACTCCAACAGAAATAACACAAAGGCAAGCCTATTTTAGTTTCCCAGAGACATTCTATAAACGCGGAGTGAATTGTTCATCCCCTCTTCCAGCCCCACAGCACGTATGTACCTATCTGTAATGAATTTATTTATGAATGTCTGTCTCCCCTTCTAGACTGTAAGCTCATTTTAGGCAGGAAATGCATGTTATATTTTCGCATTATACTCTCCAGCACTTAATACAGTGCTCTATACCTAGTAAGTGCTCCATAAATATAATTGGCTGACTGACTCTATAGGCAACTGGCAATCTGTGTCATCTACATCTTTTGATTCAGGGCAAGCTCAGGCCCTGGCACAATGCTGCCTCCACCATCCTGAGGGCCACGTCGGTGTGGGCCCCAGTTCCGCCTGGGAAGGACGGGATTTCCGGACCAGAGAAACTGGACTGCCCCGGGAGGTTGGAGGGCTGCAGAGGTAGCCATCCCAGTCCAGGCCCAGTGAGATCACCAGGGCCAGACCCCACTGAAGCCTAGGTCAAGAGTCCTGTGAAGGGCTCCTCTAAGCATTCGGGATGTGTTTCCCCACTCCTCAAGAACCTTCAGTGGTTGCCCACCCACCTCCACATCAAACAAAAACCACTCACTATTGGCTTCAAAGCACTCGCCTTATCCCCTCCTATCTCACCTCACTACTCTCCTACTACAACCCAGCCCTCACACCTTGCTCCTCTAATGCTAACCTTCTCACTCTTCCTCAATTTCATCTACCTCGCAGCTGACCCTCGCCCACGTCCTGCTTCTGGCCTGAAACACCCTCCGTCCTCAAATCTGACAATTACTCTCCCCACCTTCAAAGCCATATTGAGGGCACATCACCTCCAAGAGGCCTTCCCTGACTAAGCCCTCCTTTCCTCTTCTCCCACTCCAATCAGCGTCACCCTGACTCGCTTCCTTTATTCATTTCCCCTCCCAGCCCCACAGCACTTATGTACACATCTGTAATTTATTTATTTATATTAATATCTGTCCCCCCCAGACTGTAAGCTCGTTGTGGGTATCGTTTATTGTTGTATTGTACTCTCCCCCATGCTTAGTACAGTGCTCTGCACACAGTAAACACTCAGTCAGTAAATACGACTGAATAAATGAAGAGAGCTGGTGAGATAACTGCCACCACAGCTTCATCAAACTGCTACAACCTGCCTTTCAGCTCCAGCTGCCTTCTTCTTGGGCCCCAGACTGATTTGCCCTCCACTGAGAATCCTTGCCCGCAGCAGAGAACAGCCTGAGAAAATGGCAGCACCTGGGATTACAGGTTCCATGTCTCAGCAGGCTCCTGGGCCAGTACAGAGTCTAGATGGCAAGGGACTGCCATGGACCCCCTCCTTCTTCTAACTCCAACTCTGCTTTGTTATACAGAATCAGAAGAGAGAGAAACACGGAGGAAAGACAGAGACAAAGAACACGTAATGAAAGAGAACATGTACAGCACACAAAACTCACAACCGGGGCCCAGCAAATGTTACATAATAATGATAATAAAAATGGCATTTATTAAGTGCTTACTATGTGCAAAGCACTGTTCTAAATGCTGGGGAGATTACAAGGTGATCAGGTTGTCCCGCGGGGGGGCTCACAGTCTTAATCCCCATTTTACAGGTAAGGTAACTGAGGCACAGAGTAGTTAAGTGACTTGCCCAAAGTCACACAGCTGACAATTGGCGGAGCCGGGGTTTGAACCCATGACCTCTGACTCCAAAGCCCAGGCTCTTTCCACTGAGCCACGCTGCTTCTCATAGCTATATCATAGCGTCACCACAAGAGAGAAAGACCAATTATCTTCATGATAAAGATTTGCACGTTTTCTAATAGTTTCAATGATTGATATCAGGTTGTCTAGTGGGGCATAATTGTGACAGTCCACGTTCTTGGTTGTTTTGAACTTTTTTTTGGAATTATATCTTCCAGCTTTGGGATTTTCTTTAATGTAGCATTTTCATGTGTTGTTCCAGTTGGCTTCAGTGCAACATTTTTCCACCCACACGAGAACTCTTGCCAAGCCTCCAAGGTTTTGCAATATTCCTTTGTAGTACTCCTTTTATCAAGGGAATCAGCAAATATTAATATCATTTTTTCGAAGGAAAAAATTAAATCTCCCTGCCAATGGTCTGTGTCACAGTATGGTAATATGGAGTATCAATGCACACTTGCTTCAACTAAGTTACAACTGAGCTCATTGACTTGAATGAGAGGTGCATGTGTGTGGAATTAAGGGCAGAATTTGGCCTTCAGCCTTTATATGAACAAACACTAAGATTTTTGTCATGTTTTCCCACCAAATTCTACTATCAATCAGATCATTTGTCATTATCCCATGATTGCCGAGGTGCAATTTGAAACTCCCGCACATGGAAATTGGTTTTTAAGGAGAATGCTACCATATATTCACTGACTCTGTCTGCCAAGTCTGCCCCCCCAAAATTATTAAGTCAGAACTACATGCAAATCAAAGTGAAGTAATATCATCTGACTTCAATTCCACATAGGTTATTTCACCTAGGAGCAAACAGTTTTGGCATCCAACGTTCAACTCTTTTCCCATCTTGGTTGACACCACTAGCATCCTCAAACCTCCTTATCTATCAGGTCTGCAACCTTGGCTTTAATCCTTGATGCCTCCTTCTCTTTCAACCACCGCCACATTCTGCCATTTCTCCCTCTACAACATTTTCAACTCCCCCAGCTCCTTTCCATCCAAACAGCTACTATACTGGGCCAGGTTCTTGTCAGATTCCAGCTTGATACTGCATCAGATTCCTCACTGGTCTTCCGACCTTCAGACTCTCCCTCTTTCAACCCATTCTTCCCTCTATTGTCTAGATCAATTTTTCTCAGATGCCGTTTTGCCCATCTTCCTAATCCTCAAAATAATAATAATAATAATGGCATTTATTAAGCATTTACTATGTGCAAAGCACTGTTCTAAATGCTGGGGAGGTTAAAAGGTGATCAGGTTGTCTCACGGGGGGCTCACAGTCTTAATCCCCATTTTACTGATGAGGTAACTGAGGCACAGAGAAGTTAAGTGCCCAAAGTCACACAGCTGACAATTGGCAGAGCTGAGATTTGAACTCATGACCTCTGACTCCAAAGCCCATGCTCTTTCCATTGAGCCATGTTGCTTCACAAAAGCCTTCACATCAGGCAGAAATTCTGAAACGTGGACTTTAAGGCCATCAGCTCTCTCCCTCCTACTTATCCACTCTTCTCCCACTCCATCCCAGCTCACCCTTTTATTCTTCTCAGGACAATCTACTCTATCGCAGCCCTCCCATGACCAACCTCTTGCTCACTCCTTCCCCAGTGACCTGGAACTGCCTCTCGCTTCAAATATGACAAACCATGACTCTCTCTAATCCCTTCTAATATCACAATTCCTCCAGAAGGTATTCCTTGATTAATCTTTCATCTGCCCACCTTCTGTTCCCATCTGCCATGACAGGACTTAAACACCACCTAAAAATTTAAGTACTCCCAACCTCAGTAGCACTTATGGGAATATCCAATACACATCTTCCTCCTGTCTGTAATTTATTTGAGTGCCTGTCTCCCCCCTAGAATGTAAATTCCCTGAGGGCAAGGATTATGCCTACTAATTATATTATATTCTCCCAGGCGCTACAGTGCTCTGCACAATGTTTAATACTCTTAAATGTTTGACAGATTTTAAAACAATCCTCTGTTGAAAATCATGGAAATGGCAGAGGAGAGAAAAGGGGGAATACTAATGAGGGGAAGACAAGCTGTGGGTAAGAAGAGAAAAGTCAAAGAAGGGAGAATTCTGAATTCTTCTTGGAAACTCCAAGATGGCAGCACTTTGTCACGGAAATCCTTGCCTAGAAATGTTATCCCGAGGGGTCAGTGTTGCCCAACCATCTTCACTGAACACTTTTAAGGGATATTTTACTGTGAAACACAAGCTACACCACAGCAAACCAGAAAGTGGAAACGAGGAAATGAGATTCAGTGAAGAAAACCACAATTGACACCATCTGTAGCCCAATTAAACTCAACAGTTCATGAGCGAAACAAATACTCACCCACAATTTATGCAAACAAATCCACATTCTTTCAGGTTCTCATCACTTTAACCAAAAAAGCACACATGTGCTGGAGAAATCTGACCATTCATCAGAAGTCATCCAAAAGCATGTAATTTGAAAACTGAAACTTATTATCCAACTGAGTCACATATGGTCTGAATGCACTGCAGGGGTCTGTAACGTGTTGATAGCTTTGAGTCCCTCACAAAAGGATCAGTGTTTATGCCAAGAGTTGCAGGTATGTTTTTCAATCATCAGTTCGGCAGAGACGATAGGATCAAATCCAGGCCTCGATTTCTAGGCCTAATGATCATCATTTTAAATTCATCATCTCAACTCTCATAAACATCACAAGAGGCCTCCACAAAAATCCTCCAAGAGGCCTTCCCTGACTAAGCTCTGATTTCCTCTACCCATCCTCCCTTCATTCATTCATTCAATCGTATTTACTGAGCGCTGCGCTTACTCCCTTCTGAATCAACTATGCACTAGGATCTGTAACCCCTTAAGTACTTGATAACCAGCATGCCACAATGAATGGAGTATGGGCCCAGGAGTCATGGGTTCCAATCCCAGCTCCGCCACTTGTCTGCTGTGTGACCTTGGGCAAGTCACTTCACTTCACTGAGAAGCAGCGTGACTCAGTGGAAAGAGCATGGGCTTTGGAGTTAGAGGTCATGGGTTCAAATCCTGGCTCCACCTCCTGTCAGCTGCGTGACTTTGGGCAAGTCACTTAACTTCTCTGTGCCTCAGTTCCCACATCTGTAAAATGGGGATTGACTGTGAGCCCCTCGTGGGACAACCTGATCACCTTATAACCTTCCCAGTGCTTAGAACAGTGCTTTGCACATAGTAAGCACTTAATAAATGATATTATTATTATTATTATTATTATTATTATTATTATTATTGGTTCAAATCCTGGCTCCACCAATTGTCAGCTGTGTGACTTTGGGCAAGTCACTTCACTTCTCTGTGCCTCAGTTACCTCATCTGTAAAATGGGGATTAGGACTCTGAGCCCCACATGGGACAACCCGATCACCTTGTAACTTTTCCAGTGCTTAGAACAGTGCTTTGCACAGACTGTGAGCCCACTGTTGGGTAGGGACTGTCTCTACATGTTGCCAACTTGTACTTCCCAAGCGCTTAGTACAGTGCTCTGCACACAGTAAGTGCTCAATAAATATGATTGATTGATTAAGTGCTTAATAAATGCTATCATTATTATTATTATTCCCTGTTCCTGAGTTACCTCATCTGTAAAATGGGGATTAAGACTGTGGGCCCCAAGTGGAAAGGGACTGTGTCCAGCCTTATTTGCTTGTAACCACCCCAGTGCTTAGTACAGTGCCATGCTGATCAAATATCATAATTATTATTATTATATATTATATTCAGCTCAGCTCCACTGCACTTATGTGCTTACCCATCAATCAATCAATCAATCAATCAATCGTATTTATTGAGCGCTTACTATGTGCAGAGCACTGTACTAAGCGCTTGGGAAGTACAAATTGGCATCACATAGAGACAGTCCCTACCCAACAGTGGGCTCACAGTCTAAAAGGGGGAGACAGAGAACAGAACCAAACATACCAACAAAATAAAATAAGTAGGATAGAAATGTACAAGTAAAATAAATAAATAAATAAATAAATAGAGTAATAAATATGTACAACCATATATACATATATACAGGTGCTGTGGGGAAGGGAAGGAGGTAAGACGGGGGGATGGAGAGGGGGACGAGGGGGAGAGGAAAGAAGGGGCTCAGTCTGGGAAGGCCTCCTGGAGGAGGTGAGCTCTCAGCAGGGCCTTGAAGGGAGGAAGAGAGCTAGCTTGGCGGAGGGGCAGAGGGAGGGCATTCCAGGCCCGGGGGATGACGTGGGCCGGGGGTCGATGGCGGGACAGGCGAGAGTGAGGTACGCTGAGGAGATCAGCGGTGGAGGAGCGGAGGGTGTGGGCTGGGCAGTAGAAGGAGAGAAGGGAGGTGAGGTAGGAGGGGGCGAGGTGATGGACAGCCTTGAAGCCCAGGGTGAGGAGTTTCTGCCTGATGCGCAGATTGATCGGTAGCCATTGGAGGTTTTTGAGGAGGGGAGTAATATGTCCAGAGCGTTTCTGGACAAAGATAATCCGGGCAGCAGCATGAAGTATGGATTGAAGTGGAGAGAGACACGAGGATGGGAGATCAGAGAGAAGGCTAGTGCAGTAGTCCAGACGGGATAGGATGAGAGCTTGAATTAGTAGGGTAGTGGTTTGGATGGAGAGGAAAGGGCGGATCTTGGCAATGTTGCGGAGCTGAGACCGGCAGGTTTTGGAGACGGCTTGGATGTGAGGGGTGAATGAGAGAGCGGAGTCGAGGATGACACCAAGGTTGCGGGCTTGTGAGACGGGAAGGATGGTAGTGCCGTCAACAGAGATGGGAAAGTCAGGGAGAGGACAAGGTTTGGGAGGGAAGACAAGGAGCTCAGTCTTCAACATGTTGAGCTTTAGGTGGCGGGCGGACATCCAGATGGAGATGTCCTGAAGGCAGGAGGAGATGCGAGCCTGGAGGGAGGGGGAGAGAGCAGGGGCAGAGATGTAGATCTGGGTGTCATCAGCGTAGAGATGATAGTTGAAGCCGTGGGAGAGAATGAGGTCACCAAGGGAGTGCGTGTAGATTGAGACCAGAAGGGGACCAAGCACTGAACCTTGGGGAACCCCCACAGTAAGAGGATGGGAGGGGGAGGAGGAGCCTGCAAAAGAGACTGAGAAAGAACGACCGGAGACATAAGAGGAGAACCAGGAGAGGACGGAGTCTGTGAAGCCAAGGTCAGATAACGTGTTGAGGAGAAGGGGGTGGTCCACAGTGTCAAAGGCAGCTGAGAGGTCGAGGAGGATTAAGACAGAGTATGAGCCGTTGGATTTGGCAAGCAGGAGGTCATTGGTGACCTTTGAGAGCGCAGTTTCCGTGGAATGAAGGGGACGGAATCCAGACTGGAGGGGGTCGAGGAGAGAGTTGTTGTTGAGGAATTCTAGGCAGCGCGTGTAGACAACTCGTTCAAGGAGTTTGGAAAGGAATGGTAGGAGGGATATGGGACGATAACTAGAAGGTGAGGTGGGGTCAAGAGAGGGTTTTCATATAATCTTAATCCCCATTTTACCCATGCACTATACCATTTGTAATTTAATATCCGTTTCCTCCCACTAGACTCTAAGCTCCTTATGGGCAGAGATCATGCCTATCAAATCCATTACTTTCCCCAAACGCTTAGTACAGTGACGACAGTAGGTGCTCAATACGTTCATTCATTCATTTGATCATATTTATTGAGTGCTTACTGTGTGCAGAGCTCTGTATTAAGGGCTAGGGAGAGTATTATGCAACAATAAACAGACACATTCCCTGCCCACAACAAGCTGATGGTCTAGAGGGGAAGACAGATATTAATATAAATACATTAATAAATAACATTCATTGATTGATCAATAGGTAGCCACTTTGCACCAATGTAGAAGCCAAAGAGATGAATGGAGGCTATGTGATAGACTCAAAGTCACAGCAGTCAGCTGCCCTGTGGTCACTACAAATGGTTCTGTTTGTGTTCACTGCCTCTAATTCCCTGACGACACGTTCCTTGTCAAAGATGAGAAGCAGGACGAGGAAGCCAATTCTGACCAGGAATTAGGATAACATAAGGATGGCAATCTGGACTGTAAGCTCATTACGGGCAGGGAGAGTGTCTGCCAATTCTATTCATTACACTCTCCCAAGCACTTCTAGTACAATGCTGTGCATGTAGTATGTGTGCAATAAATACCATTAATTGATTGATTGACTCTGGCATCCACATGGAGAAACGTGGTGAGCATGGCTCTCTTTTTCTCTCCTCATGGGACAGGGAGAAGCATATTTGCACGTTGGAAAGACTCTTTCCCTGGGTAACCAGCACCCCACCACGACGTGACTCGTCACTCTATATGGAAGAGGTTTGGGCGGACAGCTCTAAAAAGGGTGTGGCTGGCTGCAGCCTGTAAGCAGTCGTAGTAATAGTCAAGGTGGTAACTCTATTCAAGTTCTTAATACATGCAAAACACGGGACAGAGAGCTAAACACATATGTATGGTCACTGGGCCGCAAAGGGCTCAAAATTTAAAAGCAAGTTGGAGAGGGAATTGGCAAAAGATTCCAAAGGAAAGAGCAAATGAACCAGAAAGACGAGGACAATGATAGCTATGCCAAGAGCTGCAGGATTCGGGCCCCTCATGGCTCAAACCAACAGCCCCAGAACTCACAAACACAGCCATCACCTCATAAGGGTAGGACACCTCAGGGTTTGAGTCCTTCCTGGGTTGGAGTGGGAGTCAACGGGAGCTTCAGTGGAATGGGGATGGGGTAGCTTCCCTCCTCACATTGAGCTCCAGTGGTTGGATAAAAGGGGAATGATGGAAGATAGCTGGGCCAGTGCTGCATGGCCTTATGGAAAGGGAAAGAACCCAGGGCTGAGAGTCAGAAGACCTGGGTTCTAAATCCAGCTCCAGCAGCTGCTTGCTAGGTGACCTTGGGCATGTCATAACTTCTTTGCCTCAGTATCCTCATCTGTAAATGGGGATAATAATAATAATAATAATAATGGCATTTGTTATGCACTTACTATGTGCCAAGCACTGTTCTAAGCTCTAGGGGGGATACAAGCTAATCAGGTTGTCCTACATGGGGCTCACAGTCTTAATCCTCATTTTACAGATGAGGTAACTGAGGCCCAGAGAAGTGAAGTGACTTGCCCAAAGTCACACAGCTGATGAGTGGCGGAGCCAGAATTAGAACCCATCACCTCTGACTCCCAAGCCTGGAATCTTTCCACAGAGCCAAGCTTCAGTGCTTGTTCTCCCTCCTACCTAAACCGGATACCCCATGCGGGACACGATTACCTTGTACCTACTCCGTCCCTGAGTAATAATAATGGCATTTATTAAGCGCTTACTATGTGCAAGGGACTGTTCTAAGCGCTGGAGAAACAAGCACAGAGGAAGTGAAAAGACTGGTCCAAGGTCATGCAGCAGAGAAGTCGGATTAGAACTCAGGTCCTCTGACACCTAGGCCCATGCCCTTAGCACTAGGCCATGCTGCTTCTCTACTGATAGGAACTCTGAAATTTTTGGATTAAACCCCTCTTTTTTTGCCCCAGGACTAGGATTCGTCTGTACACTGCACAAAGATGATCGGTTCATTTGCCAAGACTTGCTTTAGAGTTTACCCTAGCAGCCAAGTGGAGACACCAGCGTTTTTGTTTTCAATGAAAGAAGCTAGACATGGTTCATTGATTTTATTAGCTTTTGCCACTAGTTCACTTTGTGATTTTAAGTGAGTCAAAATCGACCTTTGTGCCCCACCTGTCTAAAGAAATGACAATCAGCCAAATCTGTCCTACTCAGTAGGGTAAGAATGAGCTTTCTTTTAGCCATATAGTGATACCTATGTCAGTGAGTGAGAGAGACAGAGAGAGAGAGAGAGAGAGAGACAGAGAGAGAGAGAGAGAGAGAGAGAGAGAGAGAGAGAGAGAGAGAGAGAGAGAGAGAGAGAGAACATGTCCTCTCTAAGAGCAGATTTAAGGGACGTCCTTGAATGGAAGTCCTTGTTGGCAGGGATTGCTTCTACCAACTCTATTACACCTTCTCTCAAGCAATTAGTATAGTGCTCTGCACATAGTAAGCACTCAATACATGCCATGGATTGATTGACTGAAGTGCATACCTAAAGTCTCGTTGCTCAATTTGGGAACAGTCCTGCAGGCTGGGAGACGGAGATATACTCCTGCAAACTGGAATGGCCACTCCTGTTTCACTTCCATATGATAACTCTTCCACGGTTTCAAGAGTTTTTATCAATTCAACCAATCAGTGGTATCTGTGAAGCTATTTGAGAAGCAGCGTAGCTTAGTGGAAAAACCATGGGCTTAGGATTCAGAGGTTGTGGGTTCATTCATTCAATCAATCATATTTAATGAGCACTTACTGTGTGCAGAGCACTGTACTAAGCACTTGGGAAGTACAAATCAGCAACATATAGAGACGGTCCCTACCCAACAACAGGCTCACAGTCTAGAAAGGGGAGACAGAACAATAACACAGAACAAGTAGACAGGTGTCAATACCATCAAAATAAACAGAATTATAGCTATATACACATCATTAATGCAATAGAGTAATAAATATGTACAAATATACATGAGTGCTGTGGGAAGAGGAAAGAGGTAGAGGGAGGGAGCCGATGAGGAGGGGAGGAAGGGGAGGAGAGGAATAAAGGGGGGGCTCAGTCTGGGAAGGCCTCCTGGAGGAGGTGAGCTCTCAGTAGGGCTTTGAAGGGAGGAAGAGAGCTAGTTTGGCAGATGTGTGGAGGGAGGGCATTCCAGGACAGAGGTAGGATGTGGGCCAGGGGTCGATGGCGGGACAGGCGAGAACGAGGCACAGTGGGGAAGTCAGCGGCAGAGGAGCGGAGTGTGTGGGTTGGGCTGTAGAAGGAGAGAAGAGAGGTGAGGTAGAAAGGCAAGAGGTGATAGAGAGCTTTGAAGCAGAGAGTGAGGAGTTTTTGCTTGGTTCTAATCCCGGCTCTGCCACTTGTCAGCTGTGTGACTTTGGACAAGTCAATTCACTCCCCTGTGCCTCACTTCCCTCATCTGTAAAATGGGGATTAAGACTGTGAGCCCCATGTGGGACAACCTGATTACCTTGTATCTACCCCAGGGCTTAGAGCAGTGCTTGGCACATAGTAAATGCTTAAAGACCATAATTATTATTATTATTTTGTTTGAGTCTTATTGGGAGGGCATTGGAAGGCATCAGCTCCATTCCTCAAAGCCCCATGATTTTGTCAACTTAAGAAACAGCATAGCCAACACCACCACTTGTCTGCTGTGTGACCTGGGGCAAGTCAATTCCCTGTGCCTCAGTTTCTTCATCTGTAAAATGGGGATTCAATACCTTTTTTCTCTCCTACTTGAAAGAGTAAGCCCCATGTGGGACAGGGGCTGTTGTCCAATCTGATTACTTGGCTCTACCCCATTGCTTAGTAGAGAGCTGGGCACCTAGTAAACTGCTTAACAAATATCATTAGTAGAAAGCTGGGTTTTCTTTGAAAAAGTAGGCCTGTGCTACAAAGTGAGTAGGTATAACTATACCTAAAAGCTGATAGTATTCTACTATTTCTTAATGTCCTGCAGATATGTTGTCAAGTCCTAGACAGAGAGTTACTTCGGCACCATACTAGGTCTCCGCACAAAAAATGCTATACAACTAATTTATTATGAAGGCCATGTAGACAGATAATTGGACGCAAACGGTCAACTCAATCTTCCAATGTGCTTTGACTGTGGACACCTTTTTAAGTAGTATGAGTGAGTTAATGACTTCCCACAACTCCCTATCAAGTACTTCTATAAGGAAGGAGATGCTTTTGTGAAAACATTCCTTTCAAGAAGAAGGAGGAGAAACATTCATAATACACTTTGCCAAGATTAGAGTCACCTACACCTGAAAATATTGCTGGGACTATTAGTCATTTGATTACTTAGAACAGAAAATCCATGGAGAATCAAGATTACATTGTGTAGCAGTGACCATGAAGATTGAATTCATTTGCTTAGAACAGTTTCTGTTGACTTTACAGTATTTTCTGTTGACTTGTATAATTGTGTTTTTGAAAGAGGAGAGATTGTTCCTGGGAAATTTTCATATTAAATCTCAGTTTTAACCTCAGGACCCACATTTCGGAATGCCTTTTGCTCATTTCTTACCTTGAAAATCAGCACCAAATGCTTAAATTAACATCTACTCCAAATTCTCACCTTCACATTTGTACTTTTTACTTTTAAAACTTTTATTCCTGAAAGACAAATTTAAACCACAGAAACACATACTACTGTGAAATACTTATGAAAGCACATATTAAAAATAACCCAGGAGGGCACATTTCTTATTAAACTATCACTACTCCTTAGCTCTTGTCAAATAGAAAATGGGATTGATTTACATATTTATTCTTTTTTTACTCCAAGTGTGGGCACAAAATGATAACTTCTCCCAATGAAAACTGAATAGAAACATGAAACTAAATTAAACAATGAGAAATGTGTTCTTTGGGGCATTACATGCTTTTACAAACATTTCTTTTAGTTTCTTTCTAATCTCCAGGTTCAGCTTCAATCAACAGCTCTCTTATAAAAGCCAAATTTACCCAGATGAACCCAAAGGGAAGTGGAGGTAAAAGAGGACAGAGTGAGAGATCATTTGTTTCTACTGAGCACTTACTGGGTGAGAAGTACTAAGCGCTTAGGAGAGTACAACACAACAGTCACATTCCCTGACCATAAGGAGCTCACAGTCTAGAGGGGTATTTAAATGGTTAGTTTCTTCATAATAATAATAATGGTATGTGTTAAGCACTTACTACGTGCCAGCCAGTGTACTAAGCACCAGGGTAGATGAAGATAATCAGTTTGAACACAGTCCCTGTCCCACATGGGGCTCACAATCTTAATCCCCATTTTACAGATGAAGTAACTGAGGCACAGAGAAGTTAAGTGACTTGCCCAAGATCACACAACAGACAAGTGGCAGAGATGGTTTTAGAACCTATGACCTTCTACTCCCAGGTCCAGGTTCTATCCACTATTCCATGATATTTCTCATAGTACATGATATAGCTACAAAAAGAAAAAAATGCTTTTTAGTAGTTCCTTCAGGGGTGTTTCCTTACAAAACATTTTTGTTCAGGTGAAAACATTCATCCCTGAAATCTAAACTGCCTGTATCCATCATTTCTTTTCTCAGCTACACTCCGCCAATTGTCAGCTGTGTGACTTTGGACAAGTCACTTAACTTCTCTGGGCCTCAGTTACCTCATCTCTAAAAATGGGGATTAAGACTGAGAGCCCCCCGAGGGACAACCTGATAAACTTGTAACCTCCAAAGCGCTTAGAACAGTGCTTTGTACATAGTAAGCGCTTAATAAATGCCATTTAAAAAAAAGTCTGAAACTCCGCTAGGCAAGATCTCTTTTTAGTAGTGCTTTGTACATAGTAAGTGCTTAATAAATGCCATTAAAAAAAAAGTCTGAAACTCTGCTAGGCAAGATCTCTTTTTAGTAGTGCATCATGGGAATTCTCCTAGAATTCCTTAGTCGCCATTCTGGACTTCACCATAGAATAGGGAAAGAGTTATTAGTTTAGTCTTAATTGTTATAAAGAAGCTATCATAAACCTCCTATTAAAAAAGTAAATTGGAACAATATATAATCAGAGAATAAAATTAAAAGAACAGCTGCCAGATATCACCGTAATGTGTGACTATACATTCCATCCCTACTTACTGGAGAACAGGGTACAAAATGATGCATTTTATATATTGCGAGAAGAGGTCAATGTTAAATTACAAACAAAGAGCAAGAAAAGCATGTACGATTTTTAAAAGACAATGAATTAATGGAATGAAAGGGAGCTATTCCTATTCTTCTAATGGGTAGCATAGTTTGAACTAAGAGCCAAATCTCTTGACTACAGTGGACTTGTTTTTCAGTAAGCAAACTGGCAGGAACTTTTCAGGGATGGAGACAAAAAAAAGGGGGGGAAGGATTACAGAAATAAAGAGAAATAGGCAGAAAAGCAGTGTGGCCTAATGGATAGAGCATGGGCCTGGGAGACAGAAGGAGCTGGATTCTAATCCCCACTCTGCCACATTTCTGCTGCGTGACCTTGGGTAAGTCACTTCACTTCTCTGTGCCTTAGTTACCTCATCTGTAAAATGGGGATTAGACTGTGAGCCCCATGTGGGCCAGGGACTATGTTCAACTCGATTAGCTGTTTTTAAGTGCAAGCGAATAACTTCCCACAAATGTCCAGAATTCTTCAAGATTTTAAAGATTCCAATTAGGTCCTCTTAACTTGCATTTTTCCTAACCTCTTTAGTCTGTCCTCATGTGGAAGTGTCTCCACCCATCAGTTGTACTGATTGAGCATCAACACTGTACAGAGCACTATACATATCTATTCTATTTATTTTATTTTGTTAGTATGTTTGGTTTTGTTCTCTGTCTCCCCCTTTTAGACTGTGAGCCCACTGTTGGGTAGGGACTGTCTCTATATGTTGCCAATTTGTACTTCCCAAGCGCTTAGTACAGTGCTCTGCACATAGTAAGCGCTCAATAAATACGATTGATGATGATGATGATGATATAGTAAGGGCTTGGGAGGGTTCAATAGAATAAGGAGACAGGGAGAGGGACGGAGGAAGAGAGACAGATGGAGAGGGAGAAAGAGTATAGCAACGGTAGCAGCCGGTCTTGCAGCTGGCAGGAGCCCTGCCACGTTGGCGATGGCAGAAATACAACAGTGAGAGGAGTCGAAGTGAGAATGTAGATGTCCCTGCGGCCACTGCCGGGGTACTTGTTGCTGCCCCTGGCCTCTGACTTCCCAGGTCAGGCCCACAGCAAGTGGTTTCAGGTTTGGGCAGAAACCAATAGCATCAGCCATGTCAGCACTGGAAGTCAGTGGCGGGGTGGCCACAGGAAGACGGCACCTCCGCTGCCCCATCTCTGCCAGCCGACTGCTGTGGGGGCAGGACTTCCTGCCATGACTGCAGCCATTGCCACCCTCGCCGAAAGGAAAGCAGGATCTTGTGATTTTGTATGCTTCTTAGAGAAGCAGCGTGGCTCAGTGGAAAGAGCCCGGGCTTTGGAGGCAGAGGTCATGGGTTCAAATCCCGGCTCCGCCAATTAGCTGTGTGACTTTGGGCAAGTCACTTAACTTCTCTGTGCCTCAGTTACCTCATATGTAAAATGGGGATTAAGACTGTGAGCCCCATGTGGGACAACCTGATCACCTTGTAATCTCCCCTGTACTTAGAACAGTGCTTGCACATAGTAGGCACTTAATAAATGCCATTATTATTATTATTATTATTCTGCTCTGAGAAGCACACAAGTCACCAGAGTTTTGCACATAGTAGGCACTTAATAAAAGCCATTGTTATTATTATTATTATTATTCTGCTCTGAGAAGCACACAAGTCACCAGAGTTTTGCACATAGTAGGCACTTAATAAAAGCCATTATTATTATTATTATTATTCTGCTCTGAGAAGCACACAAGTCACCAGAGTTTTATCAAACAAATTATATATTCAAAAATGACCTGTGGTTAGGCTCTCTCTCTCTGCCTGTGTCTTGGACTTCCTTTATGCTCAGACATTCTTTCCTTAAGTATATTATCTTGAATAGATACAATTATATTATCTATATATTTCTGCCCTCTGGGTTTAAAGATGACAGGACTGATAATGTGATTTTATTGATGTGTGTGAAGTGTGTCTGTTTAGACTAATGCATAAACAACAATCCCTTCCTTCCTCACTATGGGAGTGAACTGCCAATGTGGAGGGGGGATGGCTAGCTGAATCCTATCTTGCTGAAGGTATTGGGGTGATGCATGAATAATTTGGCATTTGTCCACCTTACCTTGAAGGTAATATCTTAAAAACACTCAGGTCCTGGAAGAAATAATAATAATAATAACAATGGTACTTGTTAAGCACCTACGTGCCAAGCACTGTTTTAAGCGCTAAGATAGAGACAAATTAATCGGGTTGGACAGAGTCCCTGTCCAACATGCAGCTCACACTCTTAATCCCCATTTTACAGATGAGGTAATTGAGGCCCAGAGAAGTTAAGTGATTTGCCTAAGGTCACACAGCAGACAAGTGGAAGAGCCAAGATTAGAGCCCAGGTCCTTCTGACTCTCAGGCCCGTGGTCTATCCACTAAGCCACACTGCTTCCCTACACACTGTGAGGAGCAAACTACCCAGCAACCTTGTGGTTCTGGCTAACAGGGCTGGAAGTTTTGGAGAGCAACCTGAGAAAAGAAGGTTGTAGAGAAAAATCCACACAGGGCAGAGCGGTTATGGACTTTATTCGGGGAGATCACTGAATACTGTGATCTTTAGATCTAGATCTGTGATCTTGTAGACTGTGAGCCCGCTGTTGGGTAGGGACCGTCTCTATATGTTGCCGACTTGTACTGCCGAAGAGCTTAGTACAGTGCTCTGCACACAGTAAGCGCTCAATAAATACGATTGAATGAATGAATGAATACTGTCAGCCTTACTCCCTAACTGGGGCTAGAATGTGGAGCTATCGTGACTCAGCAAAAGGATCTTGGAATAGAGGTCCAAATGGGAGGCATCATCAGGAAATGGGGAGAAGAGGAAGCAAAAGTTATTGTTTGTCTCTAAACAAAGCCATGTGTGCCCTCCTGGGGAATGCTGCATGCAGTTCTGTCCCTCATAACCTAGGGAGGATATAATAGAGCTACCAAAAGTACAGAGAATATCTAAAGTGATTGGAATTATACCTTTTTGCCCCAATCTGTAATGCATTTTACTGTCTGTTTCCCCTGCTAGACTACGAACTCCTTAAGGGTGGGGATCCAGTCTACTTATTCTATTGAACCCTCCCAAGCACTTACTATAGTGCTCTGTACAGTGCTCTATCAATACAAACTGATTGACAGAAAACCTTCCAAATGAGGACAGACTGAATGTTAGGAAAAAATGCAAGTTAAGAGGACCTAATTGGAATCTTTAAAATCATAAAGAATGCGGACAGAGGGTTCACAGAATTGTTGTTCACCGAATCCCTCAATAAGAAGAGGGGATAATAATGGAAATTTGCAGGTGGTAGGTTAAAACAAAAACTAGAAAACACAAAACCCAAAGGAAGTATTTCTTCACATAGCAAATGGAAATACATATGGAATTCATTACTATAGGAAATAGTATGGACTAAAGGTCTTAGCAGGTACACAGAGGTTGAGATAAATTCATGGATGAGAGACCCACGGTGAATTATTAGAGAGAAAGTTATAGATACAGGGTTAAAAAATAAAGATATTAGACCAGAAATCCTGTAGGTTCTATCTGCAAAACATCCTTAGAATCCACCCTTTCTTCTCCATACAAACTACTACCATGCTGATCCAAGTATATGTAGAGAAGCAGCATGGCTCAGTGGAAAGAGCACGGGTTTTGGAGTCACAGGTCATGGGTTCATATCCTGGCTCCGCCAACTGTCAGCTGTGTGACTCTGGGCAAGTCACTTAATTTCTCTGTGCCTCAGTTACCTCATCTGTAAAATGGAGATTAAAACTGTGAGCCCCCCGTAGGACAACCTGATCACCTTGAAACCTCCCCAGCACTTAGAACAGTGCTTTGCACAGAGTAAGCGCTTAACAAATGTCATCATTATCATTATTATTTTTATATGTCATATCCCATCTCGAGTACTGCAACAGCCTTCTCATTGACTTCCTGCCTCTAGGCTCTTCCCGCTCCAGTACAAACTTAACTCTGCTGCCCAGATCATTTTTCCAAAAAATTATTATGTGCACTTTTCCCCATTCCTCAAAGCCCTCCAATGATTTTCCCCTCCAACTCTGCATCAACCAGAAACATCTCACCCTTGACTTTAAGGCACTCAAGCGGCTCTCTCCCACCTGCCGATCCTCTCCCCACTCCCACACCAAATGAACCCACTTCATTCCAACACCAACCTACTTACTCTCCCTCAATCTGATCTCTCCCACCATTGTCCCCTTGCTCATATCTTCCCTCTGGAACTCCCTTTTCCTGCATCTGCAGCAGACCACCCCTTCCCCATCTTGAAGTCTCTACTGATATATCTCCTCCACAAAATCCTTCCTGATGGACTTCTCCTTGTCCCACTCTATTCTCTCTTCCTTCTGTGTCACTTATGCACTTAAGTCTCTAACCCCTCAGCCCTTAAAGAAGCAGCAAGGCTCAGTGGAAAGAGCACGGGCTTTGGAGTCAGAGGTCATGGGTTCAAATCCCTAATCTGCCAATTCATTCATTCATTCGATCGTATTTATTGAGTGCTTACTGTGTGCAGAGCACTGTACTAAGTGCTTGGGAAGTACAAGTTGGTGACATATAGAGATGGTCCCTACCCAATAGCGGGCTCACAGTCTAGAAGGGGGAGACAGACAACAAAACAACATATATTAACAAAATAAAATAAATAGAATAGTAAATATGTACAAGTAAAATAGAGTAATAAATCTGTACAAACATATATACAGGTGCTGTGGGGAGGGGAAGGAGGTAGGGCGGGGGGGATGGGGAGGAGGAGGAGGAGAGGAAGGAGCGGGCTCAGTCTGGGAAGGCCTCCTGGAGGAGGTGAGCTCTCAGTAGGGCTTTGAAGGGAGGAAGAGAGCTAGCTTGGCTAATTGTCAGCTGTGTGACTTTGGGCAAGTCACTTCACTTCTCTGTGCCTCAGTTACCTCATTTGTAAAATGGGGATTAAGACTGTGAGCCCCCAGTGGGACAACCTGATCACCTTATAACCTCCCCAGCGCTTAGAACAGTGCTTTGCACATAGTAAGCGCTTAATAAGTGCCATCATTACGATTATTATATTCACCCCACTCCCTTATACTTGCTGCTTCCTCCACTTGTAATTTAAGTTAATTTATGTTAATTTACATCAGTCTGCCCTCTAGATTGTAAACTCTGAGAGGGCAGAGATCAAGTCTACCTACTATATAATACTCTCCCAAACAGTACAGTTTTCTGCCCGCACTAAGCACTCAATAAAACTGCTGATTGATTACCAGGATGTTTAAAAACTAACCATTACTTTGGTTCTCCCAAACACCCAGATCCTACTGTTGGAAACAGAATCCTGGACTAGCTGGAACGTGGGCCTGGCTTAGTAGTTTTCACAAGCCACCGACTCCTACCAACCAGGACCTTCCTGGACCGGGGAAGCCTCAGTGACAAAGTCAAACCACGGTTACTGTGGAAAGTTTTTTACTTGGAGAAGCAGTGTGACTCAGTGGAGAGCCCGGGCTTTGGAGTCAGAGGTCGTGGGTTCAAATCCCAGCTCCGCCAATCGTCAGCTGTGTGACTTTAGGCAAGTCACTTCACTTCTCTGAGCCTCAGTTACCTCATCTGTAAAATGGGGATTAAGACTGTGAACCCCCCTGTGGGACAACCTGATCACCTTGTAACCTCCCCAGTGCTTCGAACAGTGCTTTGCACACAGGGGAAGCAGCGTGGCTCAGTGAAAAGAGCCCGGGCTTTGGAGTCTGAGATCATGGGTTCAAATCCTGGCTCCGCCACTTGTCAGCTGTGTGACTTTGGGCAAGTCACTTCACTTCTCTGGGCCTCAGTTACCTCATCTGTAAAATGGGGATGAAGATTGTGAGCCCCATGTGGGACAATCTGATCACCTTGTAGCCTCCCCAGCACTTAGAACAGTGCTTGGCACATAGTAAGTGCTTAACGAATACCAAAATTATTATGAGAAGCAGCGTGGCACAGTGGAAAGAGCACGGGCTTTGGAGTCAGAGGTCATGGGTTCGAACCCCGACTCCACCACATGTCTGCTGTGTGACCTTGGGCAAGTCACTTAACTTCTCTGAGCCTCAGTTACCTCATCTGTAAAATGGGGATTAAGACTGTGAGCCCCCCATGGGACACCCTGATCACCTTGTAACCTCCCCAGCGCTTAGAACAGTGTTTTGCATATAGTAAGCGCTTAATAAATGCCATTATTATTATATTATTACTTAGTTTTACCAACCTGCAAGGGAATGATACATACATATACACACTCGCTCACTCACTTCACTCCACCAAGCGTCCAATACCAGTCTGTTGGTCAACGGAGCCCTTTTATCTGCCTTAGGCATTGCAGTTGTGGCCCTATGTGGCAGTCTTTCATCGGTACAAACCCATTACTGGTAGAGCAGGGAGAGAAAGCCCCTCCTTCCTCCATGCTCCACCCCCTCAAGCCAGCAATCACCTGCCTCAATCAGAGCCCATAAATGCTTTTGCCCGTCTCTTCCTTGTTGTTCGTGGCCTCACAAACAGTCACTAATAAGGCAGTTTGTTGTGGGCTCACCACAGTAGTGATAGCCCTCCTTTCTAGTGTTCTTGGTTTGAAACAGTTGGTCACAAATGCTTATAGCAGTCAGAGGAAATGTAGAATTTCCAGCATTACCTATTTGGAAGCACATAGGACTAGGAGTCAGGAGACTTGGGTTCAAATCCAACCTCTGCCATCGGCCTGCTGGGTGACCTTGACAAATTACTTAATTTCTCTGGGCCTCAGTTTCCTTATAATAATAATAATAATTGGCATTTGTTAAGCGCTTACTATGTGCAAAGCACTGTTCTAAGCGCTGGGGAGGATACAGGGTGATCAGGTTGGCCCATGTGGGGCTCACAGTCTTAATCCCCATTTTACAGATGAGATAACTGAGGCCCAGAGAAGTGACTTGCCCAAGATCACACAGCAGACATGTGGTGGAGTCAGAATTCGAACCCATGACCTCTGACTCCAAATCCCGGGCTCTTTCCATGTAACACAAGAGAAAATACACACTCTTTCTACCCTTAGATTACAAACCTCTTCTGGGACAAAACTGTCTCCAGCCTGATTATCTCTGGTCAGTACTTGGCACCTAAGAAGTCCTTAATATCCTCAGTGTTATTTAGGGAGCACTTCCTATGTGCAGAGCACAGTAATATGTAATTGATAAAAGCTCTAAGTAAGAGAATCACTGAAAGCCTACAGATAATAATAATAATGGCATTTACTAAGCACTTACTATGTGCAAAGCACTGTTCTAAGCGCTGGGGAGGTTACAGGGTAATCAGGTTGTCCCAGGGGGGGCTCACAGTCTTCATCCCCATTTTACAGATGAGGTAACTGAGGCACAGAGAAGTTAAGTGATCTGCCCAAAGTCACACAGCTGACAATTGGTGGAGCCGGAATTTGAACCCATGACCTCTGACTCCAAAGCCCGGGCTCTTTCAGATGTCCTGGTGCTTTTGCTTACATGCCCTGGGGCAGAAGATAAAGAAATCACTGCTTCTGATCCTTTTCATTCATTCATTCAATGGTCTTTATTGAGCACTCACTGTGTGCAAAGGATTGTACTAAGCACTTGGGAGAGTACAATACAACTGTAAACAGACACATTCCTTGCCCACAATGAACATACAGTCTAGAGGGACAGAAACAGACATTAATATAAATTACAGGTATGTACATAAATGCTGGGGGGCTGGGAGGGGGGTAGAACAAAAGGAGCAAATCAGTGCAATGTGGGAGTGGGAGAAGAGAAAAGTGGGGACTTAGTAAGGGAAGGCCTCCTGGAGGAGATGTGCCTTCATTCATTCAGTCATTCAGTCGTATTTACTGAGCGCTTACTGTGTGCAGATCACTACTAAGTGCTTGGGAGAGTACAATACAACAATAAACAGACACATTCCTTGCCCACAACAAGCTTCAATAAGGCTTTGTGGGCGGGGACGGTAATTGTCTGTCGTATCTGAGGAGGGAGGGCATTCCAGGCCAGAGGCAGGAGATGGGTGAGGGGTCAGCCATAATAATAATAATAATAATGATGACATTTGTTAAGTGCTATGTGCTAAGCACTGTTCTAAGCGCTGAGTGGGATACAAGGTGATCAGGTTGTCCCACGTGGGGCTCAGAGTTGTAATCCCCATTTTACAGATGAGGAAACTGAGGCTCAGAGAAGTGAAGTGACTTGACCAAGGTCACCCAGCAGACATTGAGCCCACTATCGGGTAGGGACTGTCTCTATGTGATGCCAATTTGTACTTCCCAAGCGCTTAGTACAGTGCTCTGCACATAGTAAGCGCTCAATAAATACGATTGATTGATTGATGTGGCAGGGCCGGGATTCGAACCCATGACCTCTGACTCCAAAGCCCGTGCTCTTTCCACTGAGCCAGCCATGAGATAGACAAGATTAAGGTACAGTGAGAAGGTTAGCAGTAGAGAAGCAGCGTGGCTCAATGGAAAGAGCACGGGCTTTGGAGTCGGAGGCCATGGGTTCAAATCTCGGCTCTGCCAATTGATAGCTGTGTGACTTTGGGCAAGTCACTTCACTTCTCTGGGCCTCAGTTACCTCATCTGTAAAACGGGGATTATTCATTCATTCAATCATATTTATTGAGCGCTTACTGTGTGCGGAGCACTGTACTAAGCGCTTGGGAAGTACAAGTCGGCAACATCGAGAGATGGTCCACACCCAACAACGGGCTCACAGTCTAGAAGGGGGAGACAGACAACAAAACAAAACATGTGGACAGGTGTCAAGTCACCAGAATAAATAAAAATAAAGCTAGATGCACATCATTAACAAAGTAAATAGCCCCTCCCCGCCCACCCCGGGGGCCATCACAGGGCAAAGGGAAGAGCCTCTCCCCTCTCCCCACCCCACCCCAGCGTTGGGGGGCATTAGCGGTCCCAATACCCCACGGTGCTGGGGCAGAGGGCCAGGCATCCTGGGCAGGAGGCGGGGGGCTCACAACCCCGGCCCCAGACATGGGCCTCTAGTGCCCAGGCCATGCCCTGCACAGCAGCCCCCCGCCCCCCTGCCCCTCAGTGGAAAGCCCCCCGACGCTGCTAGCCCAGGGCCCTAGCCTTAAAATCCCCAGCCGTGCCCAAACCCCCAGCCCACCTGTCAGTCCTCCGGGCTGTGGCCATCGACGTGGTTGTCTACGGTGGGGGGAGGCCCCCTCCCCCGGGCCCTTCATCGAGCTTAAGACTGTGAGCACCTTGTGGGACAACCTGATCACCTTGTAACCTCCTCAGCGCTTAGAATAGTGCTGTGCACATTCATTCATTCAATCGTATTTATTGAGCATTTACTGTGTGCAGAGCACTGTACTAAGCACTTGGGAAGTACAAGTTGGCAACATATAGAGACGGTCCCTACCCAACAGGGGGCTCACAGTCTAGAAGGGGGAGACAGAGAACAAAACTCCCCCAAAATGAAATAAATAGAATAGATATGTACAACAAACATATAATTATTAGCAAAATGAAATAAATAGAATAGATATGTACAAGTAAAATAAATAAATAAATAGAATAATAAATATGTACAAACATATATACATGTATACGGGGCTGTGGGGAAGGGAAGGAGGTAAGATGGGGGGATGGAGAGGGGGACGAGGGGGAGAGGAAGGAAGGGGCTCAGTCTGGGAAGGCCTCCTGGAGGAGGTGAGCTTTCAGTAGGGCTTTGAAGGGAGGAAGAGAGCTAGCTTGGTGGATGTGCAGAGGGAGGGCATTCCAGGCCAGGGGGATG
This sequence comes from Tachyglossus aculeatus, assembly GCF_015852505.1. Classification (NCBI taxonomy): domain Eukaryota; kingdom Metazoa; phylum Chordata; class Mammalia; order Monotremata; family Tachyglossidae; genus Tachyglossus; species Tachyglossus aculeatus. Next base: position 126,052,785 of record NC_052067.1, on the reverse strand, counting down.
ATGTGGACTGGGCGTCGACAGCGGGACAGGCGAGAACGAGGCCCGGTGAGAAGATTAGCGGCGGAGGAGCAGAGGGTGCGGGCTGGGCTGGAGAAGGAGAGAAGGGAGGTGAGGTAGGAGGGGGCGAGGTGATGGACAGCCTTGAAGCCGAGGGTGAGGAGTTTTTGCCTGATAGGTAGGTTGATTGGTAGCCACTGGAGATTTTTGAGGAGGGGAGTAACATGCCCATAGTAAGTGCTTAATAAATGCCATCATTAATTAATTAATTAGTGGAGCGAAGTGTGTGGGCTGGGTTGTAGTAGGAGAGTAGTGAGGTGAAGTAGAAGGGAGCAAGGTGATAGAGTGTTTTAAAGCCATTGGTGAGGAGTCCTTTTGGATGTGGAGGTGGATGGACAACCACTGGAGTTTTTTGAGTAGTGGGTGACATGTCATGAACATTTTTGTAGAAAAATGACCCGGGCAACAAAGTAGGGACTGGAGTGGGGAGAGATAAGAGGTTTGGAGGTCAATAAGGAGGTTGATGTGGTAATCCAGGTGAGCTAGGATGATTGATTGTATTAATGTGGCAGCAGTTTGGATGGAGAGGAAAGGGCAGATTTTAGCGATGTTGTGAAGGTGGGACCGACAGGATTTAATGATGGATAGAATACGTGGGTTGAATGAGAGAGGAATGAAGGACAATGCCAAGGTTATGGGCTTGTGTGAGGGGAAGGATGGTGGTGTCATCTACACCGATGGGAAAGGCACGGGAAAGACAGGGTTTGGGTGGGAAGATAAGGAGTTATGTTTTGAACACGATAAGCTTGAAGTGATGGGAGGACATCCAGAGTAGAAATGTCTTGAAAGCAAGAGGAAATACGAGACTGCTGAGAGGGAGAGAGATAAGGGCTGGAGATGTAGATTTGGATATCATCCATATAGAGGTTGTAGTTGAACCCATGGAAGTAAATGAGTTCTCCAAGGGAGTGGGTGTAGATGGAGACTAGAAGGGGACTTAGAACTGAGCCTTGAAGGACCCCCGCATTTAGGGGGTGGGAGGCAGAGTGGGAGTTCGCAAACAAGACTGAGAATGAACGGCCAGGGATCTAGGGATTTAGAAGCAGCGTTGCTCAGTGGAAAAGAACACAGGCTTTGGAGTCAGAGGTCATGGGTTCAAATCCCGACTCCACCAATTGTCAGCTGTGTGACTTTGGGCAAGTCACTTCACTTCTCTGGGTCTCAGTTACCTCATCTGTAAAATGGGGATGAAGACTGTGAGCCCCACGTGGGACAACCTGATCACCTTGTAATCTCCCCAGTGCTTAGAACAGTGCTTTGCACATAGTAAGTGCTTAATAAATGCCATTATTATTATTATTAGGAGGAGAATTAGGAGAGAACAGCGTCAGTGAAGCCAAGGTTAAATGACGTTCCCAGCAGAAGGGGGTGATCCGCAGTGTCGAAGGCAGCTGAGGGGTCAAGGAGGATTAGGATGGAATAGAGGCCTTTGATTCTTAACAATAAGAAAAAACCCTCAGAGAAGTTTTATAAGAACCTCTCAGAGGTTCCTACAACTCAAGCTAAGAGTTGACTTAAGAAGGAGCAGGAGGAATAGGGTACCCTCAACCCTGTTGACGTGTTCTATTTGAATTAGAAATTCAACTGAAGTTTGCAATGAATTTAGCATTTAAGCTGCCATCTATGATAAACCTGTTCCTTTGTTCTCAGTCACCCAGTATATCTACATACTGCTATATGGAAGCAGAGAAGCAGCTGAGCGTGTCTCAGTGGAAAGAGCACGGTCATTGGAGTCAGAGGTCATGGATTCAAATCCCAGCTATTTGTAATTATTATTGCTGTTGTTTCTGTTGTTGATCTAAGATACTGTTCTCCAGAAGCTTACAGTCTAATGGTACACAGAAATTTTGTGATTATTATAATTATCATTATTGTTGCTATTGTTGTTGTTGAATTGGTAATACACTTACTATGTGTTCATTCATTCATTCATTCAATCGTATTTATTGAGTGCTTACTGTGTGCAGAACACTGTACTAAGCGCTTGGAAAGTGCAAGTTGGCAACATATAGAGACGGTCCCTACCCAACAGCGGGCTCACAGTCTAGAAGGGGGAGACAAACAAAACAAAACATATTAACAAAATAAAATAAATAGAATAGTAAATATATAAATACTTTGGGCAAGTCACTTAACTTCGCTGGGCCTCAGTTACCTCATCTGGAAAATGGGGATTAAAACTGTGAGCCCCCTGTGGGACAACCTGATCACCTTGTAACCTCCCCAGCGCTTAGAACAGTGCTTTGCACATAGTAAGCGCTTAACAAAAACTATTATTATTATTATTATTAGGAACTGGTAGTTTGCTAATGGAGCAGGCTATTCCAAAGGAAACCCAGGACATAACTATTCTAATTATTCCAAAATTCTCTTCGTACATCCCCGCTCTTCTCAGGCTAAAACTGTGCCTTATTCTCACTTTTCCGATCTCTTCCCCTTGCTTATGGCCTGTCCTCCTGCTGAACTCCCTCTTCCTTTAAAACCTCCAGTCTATAGCTCTCCCCATCCTCCCATCCTCAAAACCCTTCTGTTCTCCCTCCTATTAGACTGTGAGTCCCATGTGGGACAGTCCTGATTATCTTGTAACTACTTCAATGCTTAATACAGTATAACAAGCACTTAAATACTATTATCATCCATTTTTTATTGTGAAATCACATTTTACACAGGAGTCTTTCCCAAATCATTATTTATCCTCATCTAGGTTATATCCCCTTCTATCTCAGATCTCCTGAGCCAACTGTACATTTAGGCAACTGTAGTTACATCAGCTTCCGTACCCTACTCTTTAAACACTTACACATCTACATATCCATTTTTCCTTTCCCTGCAAATAATTTGGGTTCTGTCTCCCCCACTAGACTGTAAACTCCTTGAGAGCAGGGAGCGTGTCTTCTAGCTGAGAAGCAGCATGGCTCAGTGGAAAGAGCCCGGGCTTTGGAGTCAGAGGTCATGGGTTCAAATCCAGGCTCTGCCAATCATCAGCTGTGTGACTTTGGGAAAGTCCTTCACTTCTCTGGGCCTCAGTTACCTCATCTGCAAAATGGGGATGAAGACTGTGAGCCCCCCGTGGGGCAACCTGATCACCTGGTAACCTCCCCAGCGCTTAGAACAGTGCTTTGCACATAGTAAGCACTTAATAAATGTCATCATTGTTATTATTATTATTATTATTAACTACTGTTCTCTGAACACAAGGTGCCCACAGTAAATATTATGGATTAACTGTGGCATTCTGGAGTTAGAAATGAAATCAATACACTTCATTGAATTTTTGGTTTGAAAATCACATCATAGGAATTACAAAGCAGGATTTGTAATTTCTGCTACTGAAACCCGACATGGGGAGAGCTTGTAGCATGGCTCAGTGGAAGCAGCACAGGCTTGGGAGTCAGAGGTCATGGGTTCTAATCCCAGCTCCGCCACTTATCGGCTGTGTGACTTCGGGCAAGTCACTTAACTTCTCTGGGTCTCAGTTACCTCATTTGTAAAATGGGGATTAAGATTGTGAGCCCCACGCGGGACAACCTGATCACCTTATATCCCCCCAGCGCTTAGAACAGTGCTTTGCACATAGTAAGCGCTTAACAAATACCATCATCATCATTACTATTATTGTAGCCCTCATGGTATCCACAAACACACTATAAATTAATGTCGATGACCACTGAAAATGAAATAACATGTTTCAGAATGACTTGTCCTCATCAGCTGTATCTCTGCCATTGGGTTTTGGGGGGCTTTATTTTTTTAGGTGGCCATCTTCCAAAGTTCTTAGATGAACTGAACTTTACTATTTTCCCTATCCCTAATCTATCGTAATGTCCATTTCCCAACATAGCCTGTAAGCTGCTTGTGGGCAGGGATCATGTAGGCCAACTCTGCTGTAAAGTACTTTCTAAGTTCTCAAAACGGTGATCCGCACAAAATAGGTGCTCAATTAAGTTCCAATGACTGATTGATTGACTGATTTGAAAGCTTAAATTTAGAAATGATTACTGCTGAAGTATCTGAAAGTATCCTTGAGAACCTTTAATGGTTGCCCATTTATATCCACATCAAATGAAAATTGCACATAGAAAGTGCTTAATAAATGCCATCATTATTATTATTATTATTATTATTGTTTAAGGTACTCGATCAGCTTTTCCCGCTCCTACCTCACTTCTCAACTACTAATCTCCTACAAATAACCAAGAACTCACACTTTACTCCTCTAGCACCAATGTATTCACCGTGGCTCACTCTCGTCTCTCTCGATGCTGACTTCTTTTCATAACCTCACACTGGACTGGAACACTCTCCCCCTTTTTATCCAAAAGATCACTACTCTCCCCACTTTCAAAACCCTACAAAAATCTTGATGCTTGTTGATTGCCATATAGACTGAGAAAACCCTTCAAATAAATAAATGCATTGTGTTGTTTTAGACTGCAACTCTGATCTGAGAAGCAGTGTGGCTCAGTGGAAAGGGCACGAGCTTTGGAAGCAGAGGTCATGGGTTCAAATCCTAGCTCCACCAATTGTCAGCTGTGTGACTTTCGGCAAGTCACTTCACTTCTCTGTGCCTCAGTTACCTCATCTGTAAAATGGGGATTAAGACTGTGAGCCCCACGTGGGACAACCTGATCACCTTTTAACCTCCCCAGCGCTTAGAACAGTGCTTTGCACATAATAAATGCTTAATAAATGTCATCATTACCATTATTATTATTATCTGCATATCCTATAAGAAATAACCTCTGTAGATGGAGTATTTTGCCACAGAGCATTGGTACGCTTGTGTTTTTTCACCTGCTTTATGAAAAAGACAGGTGGTAAGAAAGTCAAAACAAATATGGAGTAAGAAACAACTAAAGGGGATTTTAAAACTGCATGTTTTCCAGTCTTCAGGGCAACTGATGAAGGCACCTTACCTATGCTGTCTCATATTTCTTCCTGCCTTCAGGATATCTCTATGGATGTCCTGTTGATGCCTTAAAATTTACATGTCCAAAAAGAACATGTAACCCCTCATCTTCCCACCCAAACCCTTCCTCCCTGCGATGTTCCCGTCACTGTAGACAATACCACCATCCTCCCTGTCTCAAGCCTATAACCCTGGGATTATCCTCAACTCCATTCATTCATTCATTGAGCACTTACTGTGTGCAGAGCACTGTACTAAGCGCTTGGGAAGTACAAGTTGGCAAAAAATAGAGACAGTCCCTACCCACCAGTGGGCTTACAGTCTAGAAGGGGGAGACAAAGAACAAAACAAAACATATTAACAAAATAAAATAATTAGAATAAATATGTACAAATAAAATAAATAAATAAATAAATAGAGTAATAAATACGTACAAACATATATACATATATACAGGTGCTGTGGGGAGGGGAAGGAGGTAAGGCGGGGGGATGGAGAGGGGGAGGAGGGCAAGAGGAAGGAGGGGGTTCAGTCTGGGAAGGCCTCCTGGAGGAGGTGAGCTTTCAGTAGGGCCTTGAAGGGAGGAAGAGAGCTAGCTTGGCGGATGTGCGGAGGGAGGGCATTCCAGACCAGGGGGAAGACGTGGGCCAGGGGTCGACAGTGGGACAGGCGAGAATGAGGCACGGTGAGGCGATTAGCGGCAGAGGAGCGGAGGGTGCGGGCTGGGCTGGAGAAGGAGAGAAGGGAGGTGAGGTAGGAGGGGGCGAGGTGATGGACAGCCTTGAAGCCCAGGGTGAGGAGTTTTTGCCTGATGCGTAGGTTGATTGGTAGCCACTGGAGATTTTTGAGGAGCCACTGGAGATTTTTGATGGATTGACCGACATCGAAAGGGTTGGGGAGGAATGAGAGAGAACTTGGGTTTAGTTCCATCTCTGCCTCTGATCTGCTGGGTGACTTGTACAAATCATTTTACAAATCAAATCAAAGAAGCAGCATGGCTCAGTGAGAAAAGCATGGGCTTGGGAGTCAGAGGTCATGGGTTCTAATCCAGACTCCACCACTTGTCAACTGTGTGACTTTGAGCAAGTCACTTAACTTCTCTGTGCCTCAGTTACCTCATCTGTAAAATGAGGATTAAAAGTGTGAGCCTCATGTGGGACAACCTGACTACCTTGTAGCCCCTCCCCAGCATTTAGAACAGTGCTTGGCACATAGTAAGTGCTTAACAAATGCCATCATTAATATTTATTATTATTTTGTTTCTCCAGGCCTCAGTTTCCTCCCAGCCCTTAAAGGAGGCATCTGTTTACCCCAAATGTATAGCATCCTCAGGAGCCGGGAGAGAACAGAACTGAATGAGATCAAGTATTACGAAAGTAAACATGAAATACCCTCAAGCACAGAATGCCTCTCTCCATTAACCTGAGCATATTTAGATGAGAAGCTGCCAGGGAATGCAGGGAATCACGGCCCAGCTCAGAGGCAGGGGGGATGGTCGTGAGGATTTCTCGAAATCCTGTTCACCTCTGTGATACCGTATGTGATGATACTATATGTATCATCTCTATGTACTTGAGTGCTTTTAGTTTCAATTTATTGGAATGCATACAGCCAGAACTACTCTTTATTCATAATTAGGACTGTACTGAGTCAAAGATTGACTCACTCTGTGGTTCCGGTACTGATTTAAGGCTGTGTTTCTCCATACAACAGAGGGCTCTGGGAATTCACCTGAGACCTGCACTATTTAAGGACTGATGGGTCTTTGCTCCCTGCTGAATACTAAATGTCACTGATTTTAAAATATAATATAACCAAATTATGAGCTAGCTCACTACGGTATTATGAGCTAGGTCAGTCAAAGAAGTCCATATGGGATAGGGACTGTGTCCAACCTGATTAGCTTCTATGTACCCCAGCGCTTAGTACAGTGCCTGGCAAATAGTGAGTGCTTAACAAATACCATGATTATCATTGTTATTATTAGGTCCCCATCAGAATGCTATAAGAATTTCCATAAAAGATAAGAACATCTTTGCAACCAAGGGTGAATCACTTAACTGAGGCTCATTTGTAAAAATCAAATCAAACAACTGCATTTATTGAGTACATATTGTGTACAGGGTACTGTACTAAGCACTTGGGAGAGTACAGTATAACAATATGACAGACACATTCCCTGCCCATAACGAGCTTACAGTTTAGATGGGGAGACAGGCAGTAATGTAAATAAATTACAGATGTGTACATAAGTGATGTGGAGCTGATGGAGGGGGCAGTGAATAAAGGGAGTAAGTCAGGGTGACACCTAAGCAAGTTGGAGAAAAATAATGAGGGCTTAGTCAGGGAAGGTCTTTTGGAAGAGATGTGCCTTCAATAAGGCTTTGAAGATGGGACAGATAATTGTTGGTTATGAAGAGGGAGGGTTTTCCGGGCCAGAGGCAGATTGAGGGCGAGAGGTCAGCAGTAGGATAGAACGAGATCGAGGTAAAGTGAGTAGGTTGGCATTAGAGAAGTGAAGTGTGAGGGCTGAGTTGTAGTAGGAGAGTAGTGAAGTGAGGTAGGAGGGGGAAAGGTGATTGACTGAGTGCTTTAAAGCTGATGATAAGAAGTTTTTGTTTGACACGGAGGTGGATGGACCATCACTAAAGGTTCTTGAGGGGCGGGGAAACGTGGACTGAACATTTTTATAGAAAAATGAGCTGGGCAGCAGAGTGAAGTATGAACTGCAATTTGAAGTGACAGGAGACAGGGAGGTCCGCAAGGAGGCTGACACAGTAATCAAGGTGGGAGACGCTAAGTGCTTGAATTAACAAAGTATCAGTTTGGATGGAGAGGAAAGGGTGGGTTTTAGCCGTGCTGTGAAGGTTGAATCGACAGGCTGTAGTGATAGATTGAATATGTGGATTTAATGAGAAGGAGAAGTCAGGATATTGCCAAGGTTACGGGCTTGTGAGACAGGGAGGGTGGTGGTGGTGTCCACAGTGATAGAAAAGTCAGGGAAAGGTCAGAGTTGGGTGGGAAGATAAGGAATTCTATTTCGGACATGTTAAGTTTGAAGTGATGGCAAACATCCAAGTAGAGATGTCTTGAAGGCAGGAGGAAATGTGAGACTGCAGAGATGGAAAGAGATCAAGGCTGGAGATGGAGATTTGGGAATCATCTGCATAGAGGGGTGGTTGAAGCCATGGGAGCGAATGAGTTCTCCAAGGAAGTAGGTGTAGATGGAGAATAGAAGGGGACCCAGAACTGAACGTTTAGGGACCCCCACAGTTAGATAGTGGGAAGCAGAGGAGGAACTGATGAAAGAGACTGAGAATGCAGGGCCAGAGACATAGGAGGGGAACCAGGAGAGGACAGTGTCAGTGAAGCCAGTTTTGGATAATGTTTCCAGTAGTAGGGGATGGTAGACAGTGTCAAAGGCATCTGAGAGGTCGAGGAGGATTAGGATGGAAAAGAGGGCTGGATTTGGCAAGAGGGAAAACAGTTGGGACCTTCAAGAGGGCAGTTTCTGTGGATGGAGATGATATACCTCCGCTCCTCTGCCTCTAACCTCCTCACTGTACCTTTTTCTCACCTGTCATCATCATCATCAATCGTATTTATTGAGCGCCTACTGTGTGCAGAGCACTGTACTAAGCGCTTGGGAAGTACAAATTGTCAACATATAGAGACAGTCCCTACTCAACAGTGGGCTCACAGTCTAAAAGGGGGAGACAGAGAACAAAACCAAACATACTAACAAAATAAATAGAATAGATATGTACAAGTAAAATAAATAAATAGAGTAATAAATATGTACAAACATATATACATATATACAGGTGCTGTGGGGAAGGGAAGGAGGTAAGATGGGGGGATGGAGAGGGGGATGAGGGGGAGAGGAAGGAAGGGGCTTAGTCTGGGAAGGTCTCCTGGAGGAGGTGAGCTCTCAGTAGGGCCTTGAAGGGAGGAAGAGAGCTAGCTTGATGGATGATCCGTGCTGGATCAGCAGGGGAGAGTCAGGGATTCACTCATTCAATTGTATTTATTGAGCACTTACTGTCCCACCATCGACCCCCAGCCCATGTCCTCCCCCTGGCCTGGAATGTCCTCTCTCCGCACATCCGCCAAGCTAGCTCTCTTCCTCCCTTCAAAGCCCTACTGATAGCTCACCTCCTCCAGGAGGCCTTCCCAGACTGAGCCCTCTTTTTCCTCTCCTCCTCCCCATCCCCCCCACCCTACCTCCTTCCCCTCCCCACTACACCTGTGTATATGTTTATACAGATTTATTACTCTATTTTACTTGTACATATTTACTATTCTATTTATTTTGTTAATGATGTGCATCTAGCTTTATTTTTATTTATTCTGATGACTTGACACCTGTCCATATGTTTTGTTTTGTTTGTTGTCTGTCTCCTCCTTCTAGACTGTGAGCCTGTTGTTGGTTAGGGACCGTCTCTATATGGTGCCAACCTGTACTTCCCAAGCGCTTAGTACAGTGCTTTGCACACAGTAAGCACTCAATAAATGTGATTGAATGAATGAAATATACCTGTTCTCCCTCCCGTTTAAACTATCAGCCCCAAGTGGGACAGGGATTGTGTCCCAACTGCCTATCTTGTATCTACTTCAGCACTAAGTACAGTGCTTTGACACATAGCAAATCATTAACAAATAGCGTTTGTACTATTATTATCTTACTATGCTAACAGCAACAGACATCCTTGTGTCTTCATCCATTTCGAAAGTAATCATCATCACAAATGGTATTTATTGAGTACCTACTCAGGGCAAAACACTGCACTATGCACTTGGGAGAGTACAAAAGAAACATTCATTCAATTTCTTGAATCATATTTATTAAGCATTTACTAAACTAAGCCCTTAAACAAAAAACAAGTTCTAAGATCTGTTCTCCAGAAGCTTACAATGTAATGGTAGACAGACAATTTTTTTATTATTGTAATTATTATTGCTGTTGTTTCTGTTGTTGATCTAAGATACTGTTTTCCAGTAGCTTACAGTCTAATGGTACAGAGAAATTTTATAATTATTATAACTATTATTATTGTTGCTATTGTTGTTGTTGAATTGGTAATGCACTTACTATGTGTTCATTCATTCATTCATTCATTCATTCAATCATATTTATTCATCATCATCATCAATCGTATTTATTGAGCGCTTACTATGTGCAGAGCACTGTACTAAGCGCTTGGGAAGTACAAATTGGCAACATATAGAGGCAGTCCCTACCCAACAGTGGGCTCACAGTCTATTTATTGAGCACTTACTGTGTGCAGAGCACTGTACTAAGCGCTTGGGAAGTACAAGTCGGCAACATATAGACATGGTCCCTACCCAACAGCGGGCTCACAGTCTAGAAGGCGGAGACAGACAACAAAACAAAACATATTAACAAAATAAAATAAGTAGAATGGTAAATATGTACAAGTAAAATAAAGAGAGCAATAAATCTGTACAGACATATATATAGGTGCTGTGGGGAGGGGAAGGAGGTAGGGTGGTGGGGATGGGAAGGGGAAGAAGAATGGGGGCACTCAGTCTGGGAAGGCCTCCTGGAGAAAGTGAGCTCTCAGCAGGACTTTGAAGGGAGGAAGAGAGCTGAGCACTGTTGTAAGGACTGGGGTATATAAAAATTAATCTGGATGAACATAATTCCTGTCCCATACGGGGCTCACAGTCTAAGTAGAGGAGAGCACAGGTATCGAGACCCCAATTTACAGTTGTGAAAACTGAAGCACAAAAAGGAAGAGTGACTTGCCCAAGCTCTCACATCTGGTGTGTGGCAGGGTCAAGGTTAGAACCCAGTTCCTCTGACTCCTAGGCCTGACTTTTCCCACTAGGCCAAACTGCTTCCCCTTGATGTACACTTTCTATCATATACCATATCATATCATATGAGAAGCAGCGTGGCTCAGTGGAAAGAGCCCGGCCTTGAGAATCAGAGGTAGTGGGTTCTAATCCTGGCTCTGCCACTTGTCAGCTGTGTGACTTCGGGCAAATCACTTAACTTCTCTTTGCCTCAGTTACCTCACCTGTAAAATGGGGATTAAGACTGTGAGCCCCACATGGGACAACCTGATCGCCTTGTATCCCCCTAGCACTTAGAACAGTGCTTCGCACATAGTAAGTGCTTAACAAATGCCATCATTATTATTATTATATACCATGATAAGAATAGCTGAATACATAGATGAACAAACAAAAATAGACAAATGTACATTAACGGTGAGTATAAATAGGAAATATGTTTTTGTGGGGTTTGGGAAAAGCACCCTGGAGGAGGTGGGATTTAAGCAGGGCTAAGAAGATGGGATAAGCTTAGAACAGTGTTTTGCACATAGTAAGTTCTTAATAAATGCCATTCTTATTCTTATTCTTATTCTTATTATTACTATTATTATTATAAGCTGTGGTCTGGTGGAGGCAGATACTCATAGTGGCACAGGAAAGATTGAGAGTATTTCAAGGCCCTAACTGAGACTGGTGGCCTAAAAATTAATAAATTTCAGCCCCTTCCCTGGGGTTGGGCTAACTAGACTGTGAGCTCCATGTGGGACCTGATTATCTTCCATCTACCACAGCTCTTAGTACAGTGCTTGGCACATAGGAAGTGCATAACAAATATTATTAGTAGTAATGATGTTTATAATATAATGACAAAGATGGTAAAGTCTCAGGCTCCCAGCTGACACGCCCAAATTAAATTGAGCTGGGCAAGGATGGGCTCAAGCTGCAGTGGACCCCACTCTTCATTTCATTCATTCAGTCAGTCAGTCATATTTATTGAGCTCTTACTGTGTGCAGAGCACTGTACTAAGTGCTTGGAAATTATGATTCGGCAATGGATAGAGTCAATCCCTACCCAACAACAATCAATCAATCAATCAATTGTATTTATTGAGCGCTTACTATGTGCAGAGCACTGTACTAAGCGCTTGGGAAGTACAAATTGGCAAATTGGCAACATACAAATTGGCAACAACAGGATCACAGTCTGGAATAATAATAATAATAATGGCATTTATTAAGCGCTTACTATGTGCAAAGCACTGTTCTAAGCACTGGGGAAGTTGTAAGGTGATCAGGTTGTCCCCCAGGGGGTTCACAGTCTTAATCCCCATTTTACAGATGAGGTCACTGAGGTCCAGAGACGCTAAGTGACTTGCCCAAAGTCACACAACTGACGGTTGGCGGAGCCGAGATTTGAACCCATGTCCTCTGACTCCAAAGCCCATGCTCTTTCCACTGAGCCATGCTGCTTCTCTAGAAGGGGGGAGGGAGCTACGACCCAACAGTCGGAGCACTACAGCTTCTCCACATATTCATGTGAGGTGGCTGCCCCAGCCCCTCTGGTGGTTCCATGGGAAGAGCATGACTCTGGGAATCAGGAGATTTGGACTCTAGGCCCAATTTTGGCCTGTAGCTACCTTACAGATGAACACTGTTCAAGCCCTAGACAACACATTGCACCCCTCCCACTTGTTCGCTCTTGTACACTTGTATCCCCACAGGAACATAGCCGAGGGAGAGGAATGTGCAAATAGTGCACTACAAACCACTGGAACTGTAATGAATTCCTTTCAAATCTCGGGGCCGAGGCCCATCCATCAATGCTGACAGGAGACTCCATTCTGAGGCCATCCCTCAAGGAGGCAAATCCCCAGTGTCTCACCGGGAGAACGTGCGTGGATGAACTCTATCTTCCCAGAAGTGAGGTCAGATGCCAAAGAAGACCAGCCCTGAAGTCTGGCTGGGGCCAGGCTAAGAGAGGGGGTTAACAAAGATATAATTACTGTGGCATAACCAATAAGTTGGGCTCAAAGGGGTCATTGTAGTAACTAGGGGAAAATTGTTATTATTTTTTATGGTATTTACTAAGTGTTCATTATGTGACAGGCGCTGTACTAAGCTCTGGGATAGATACAAGCTAATTAGGTTGGACACAGTCCCTGCCCCATATGGGACTCACAGATGAGGTAACTGAGGCCCAGAGAGGTGAAGTGACTTGCCCAAGCTCCAACAGCGGACAAGAATTAGAACCTAGGTCCTTCTGATTCCCAGGCCCATATTCTATGCGCTAGGACACACAGCTTCTCAAGTCATTAAGTGCTTACTATGTGCTAAAGACTATACTATACATGAGGTAGATACAAGATTTATCCTTGTATGTAATCCCCACTGTACAGATGAAGAAAGGCCATTGAGAACAGAAGTGACTAGTCCAGGATCACACAGCAGGCAAGTGGCAGACCCAAGATTGGAACCCAGATCCTCTGATGCCCCAGCCCATGATCTTTCTACTAGGCCCCATTGATTCCCAGAAACTTTAGCTATGTGGTCCCACATACTCACGCCTGAGCCAGGCCGGAAGGTAATCCAACCCCTGCATTTTCTCTCTGCCTCAGTTCATAGCAGTGGGCAGTTAAGGTGGTAATGGAGACTTCTTAGGCCTCATCTTTCCTCCTTTCCATCTACAATGCAACTTTGCCTCTCCCACTACACAACCCTATCATTTTCTCCTCTCTACCACCTGAAAAAGACCAGTTTTGGTTTTCTCAGTTCAATACAAATCACTGTCCATAGAATTAGGTAATAAATATACTGTACAAAAGAAAATTGGTATGCTGCACACTCCTTCCCTTCATTTAGAAAAGACATTGTTTATACACATGAAACAACTAATATTAGAGATGATGAATTGCTTATACGCACTTTTCTATGTAAGCTACTTGAGTGCAGGGATCATGTCTACCGACTATTTTCTTGTACTTTTCCAGAGGCTAAATACAGTGATCTTCACTTAGTAAATGCTCAATAAATGTCATTGATAGATTGATTCTTAGTATGGTCTATGGCACTCAGTAAGCAATCAATCTTATTTTTTGACTGCTTACAGTGTGCGGAGCATTGTACTGTTTGGGAGAGTACAATATGCTTTGTAATATAGACAATCAATAAATGCCATTAATTCTACTACTACTACTGTTACTACTTCTCCTCTCAGGCTTGCACCTGGGTAGTTTCCAGTACTCTACCAGTCTCGGCTATGGGAGGGAGAGTCAAGCAGAGGCATACCCATTCCATTCCTGGTATCGCTATGGATAGGAAGCAACTCAACAGCATAAGACAAGACTATTACTAGTACTTCCCATGAAGGTGGATTCACTAGAGCTCAATCTTCTTCCTCCAAATAATAACAACAACAACAACAACAACTATGGTACTTGTTAAGCACTTAACAATGTTCTAAGCACTGTTCTAAACACTGGGGTAGATACAAGTTAATCAAATGGACACAGTCCTTGTCCCACATGGGACTCATGGTCTTAGTCCCCATTTTACAGAGCAACTGAGGCACAGAGAAGTTTGTTCACTCATTCAATCATATTTATTGAGCACTTGTGTGCAAAGCACTGTATGAGAAGCAGCATGGCTCAGTGGAAAGAGCATGGGCTTTGGAGTCAGAGGTCATGGGTTCAAATCCCAGCTCCGCCAGTTGTCAGCTGTGTGATTTTGGGCAAGTCACTTAATTTCTCTGCGCCTCGGTTACCTCATCTGTAAAATGGGGATTAAGACTGTGAGCCCCCCGTGGGACAACCTGATCACCTTGTAACCTTCCCAGTGCTTAGAACAGTGCTTTGCACATAGTAAGTGCTTAATAAATGCCATTATTATTATTATTATTATTATTACTAAGCACTTGGGAGAGTACAATCCAACAGCAAACACATTTCCCTGCCCACAATGAGCTCACATTCTAGAGAAGTGACTTGCCCAAGGTCACAGAGCAGACATGTGGCAGAGCCAACATTGGAACTCAGGTCCTTCTGACTCCCACCCAGCCCCAAGCTGCTTCTCTAAATGATTTGGAAATCTTTCTGCCCAAGTGACTTTTATCATTCTTTGCTCCTAATTCACCCTATTTCAGGGCTCAGTAGACAGAAAAATGAAAGAGATTAAGATCTTATCATTTGTAGCAGTGAAGATCCTAAATATGGAACAGTCCATAAATGCTTGGAAAAACTGCTTCTCCTTATTGTATTTCCAGACCTAGCTTTCCCTTCTTACCGCCATCTCTCCTCTCCAAACCATCCTCATCTGCTAGTGAAAAAGAAACTTCCTGCTCCAGCCCCATTGGCAGATGTTTGAGTAATGTGGGAGAGCACATTCCATTTGTGGTTCCCCTCCTCATCTCCCCTCCTTACCTCCTTCTCCTCCCCACAGCACCTGTATATATGTATATATGCTTGTACATATTTATTACTCTATTTATTTTACTTGAGCATATTTATTCTATTTATTTTATTTTGTTAATATGTTTTGTTTTGTTGTCTGTCTCCCCCTTCTAGACTGTGAGCCCGCTGTTGAATAGGGGCTGTCTCTATATGTTGCCAGCTTGTACTTCCCAAGTGCTTAGTACAGTGCTCTGCAAACAGTACGCGCTCAATAAATATGATTTAATGAATGAGTCTAGCCACAGATTAAGCCCAACGAACCCACATATGTATACATCTAGAAGTGAAGAGGTGCGAGTCTTCTTGCCCCTCCTATGCAGATCGAGGCAAGTTTCAATCAGTCAGTTGTACGTATCGAGCGCTTACTGTGTGAACAGCACCTGTCCTAAGCAGTGTAAGTATGCCTGACAAAGCTTTCTGCCCATTGCTTGACACAAAAGGCTCAGCCCAGCCACATGTCTATGGGTGTCTAGTAGCCTCGGGAGGCAAGAGTGATAGTAATAGTTCTCCAGACTGAATGTTGGGCCTCGGTATATTCTGGCAGGGTCTTCCTAAGATTGGGAGAAGCAGGGCCCCTCTTCAAGGATCTGGGCTTTAAGGGGTCTCACCTGACCCCATAGGAGTGGAAGAACTACTCTACCTGAAAGAGTTGGACAATGTGGGACATCGTTATGGAAGTGGAAGAACTACTCTGCAGCATTAGACTGTAAGCCCCTCCCCTAGGTTGTGAGGGCCTCTAGGTCAGGGATCCTGCCTACCAACTATCATATTGGGCTCTGCCAAGCACCTAGTACAGCGCTCCGCACAAGGTGAGTGCTCAAATACCATTGATTGCCACCAGAAAAGCACCATGGTAACCACCACATACCCTCCCCACCACCGAAGGTCCCTGCTCCCGGGTTGCTGCCTCATGCAGCATGAGAAGCCTCATGCCTCATGCCTCATGAGAAGCAGCATGGCTCAGTGGAAAGAGCCCGGGCTTTGGAGTCAGAGGTCATGGGTTCAAATCCCGGCTCCACCACTTGTCAGCTGTGTGACTTTGGGCAAGTCACTTAACTTCTCTGGGCCTGTTCCCTCATCTGTAAAATGGGGATTAAGACTGTGAGCCCCCCCTGGGACAACCTGATCACCTTGTATCTCCCCAGTGCTTAGAACAGTGCTTTGCACATAGTAAGCGCTTAACAAATGCCATTATTATTATTATTATTATTATTATTATGCTCTCAAACTCCTGCATCGCAGCTGAGACTTGGAGCCTATTTTGCTATTTGTTTGTGTTTTAGTATTTCATCACTCCTGTTGTGTCCGTCTCCGATCCCATCCCCAGTTAAACCTTTAGACTGTGGGCCCCACAAGGGACAGGAAACATTTTTAATTCCCATCTCTTTGGCCGTATCCTCTCCCGGTGCTTAGTATATTGCTCCGGACACACTAAGTGCTTAATAAATCCTATTACTACTATAATTCTGCCTGAGGAAATTGTACAGGTAGGCCTCTGGAACCGCTATCTCATGGATTTGGCCCAAAGGGGAGGGGGAATCTCTTAAGGATTGATAGTGGTAAGTCATTCCATTTCTGCTCCTCCCAGACTAGGCCTCAGAGTGATAGTTCTGAACAGCTGACTAGACCCTGGCCCTACCCTCTCCTGGGCACCCTCTTACATCCTGAAAGGAGACAAAATGTAGCAGGGTAAAGTTGGAGGCGGGACATCTGTATGAACAGTATTTATCGAGGAGTTTCGAATGGATTATTGGGTAGGGACTGTCTCTATATGTTGCCAACTTGTACTTCCCAAGCACTTAGTACAGTGCTCTACACATAGTAAGCGCTCAATAAATACGATTGATTGATTAGTGGATAGAGACTGGACCGGGAGTCACAAGGACCTGGGTTCTAATTCCAGCTCTGCCACTTGGCTGCTGTGTGACCTTGGGCAAGTCACTTAACTTCTCCAGACCTTAGGAACCTCATCCGTAAAATGGGTATTAAGACTGTGAGCCCCATACGGGACATGGACTGTGTCCAACCTGCTGATCTTCTATCTACCCAGACTGCTTAGTTCAGCGCCTGGCACATAGAAAGCACTTTAGCAAATGCCATTAAAAAAAGGACTTACTATGTGTTAGGTTTTTTTTTTTTTTGGCTGGGCTTATGGTGACAGATAGGAAGACCTGGAAATGCCTGAGAACCATAGGTTGCTTTGGGTTAATTTCTAAATGAAGTGCTTTAATGAGTAAAATAACACAGCTCCTGGAAGCTAAGATTGCCTAATTACACCCCTCCAAGATCAATACTGTCAACTAGAGAAGCTGCTTAGATCCAGAAGTGAATTGGGGTAAAAGTATGTGGTGAAGAGACAAGGAAGAAAGAAGCATAGATAGAGAAGTTAAAAGATAAGATTTGGGGCTGTGGACAAGAGTTCTCAGTGGGAGGAACAGAATGCTGCTAAAGGACCTGCCCCTTGGCAGAAGGGTGGATTAGAGACCACCCAAAGAAGCTGGGGGAGGGGGTGGGGGCACCTCCTGGATCTAGAACCATTTGATCGATCCCAAAAGCTAGGAACCATTTTTTTTATGGCACTAATTAAGCGCTTACTATGTGCAAAGCACTGTTCTTAGAGTAGAAAGGAGGTATATGCTTGCTATTTTCATAGTGATGTTTAGCTCTTCTGGAGTAGTCACAGTATATTAAAACTTTTTTTTACATAATTATCTCGAACCCCAAACCCTAAGAGTTATGCAATATAGACCACAGAGAAAGGTCTAAGGTCTCTCCAAATTCAAAAGCCTCAGGCTCCAAGAGTTACCTAGGGGAGTAGAATGCATCATCATCCCACACATTTGGAGGCAGAAGACACTGATCGTCAGTTGGTGGTGGTTGTGGCAGCAAGAAAAAGGAAAAAAAAGCACCCTTATCCCAGGACAAGCTGGGACTCACTCCTCTCGATCTTGACAGTGGGCTTCACATAATAATATTAATAATAATAATAATAATAATAATAACATTTATTAAGCGCTTACTATGTGCAAAGCACTGTTCTAAGTGCTGGGGAGATTACAAGTTGATCAGGTTGTCCCACGGGGGGCTCACAGTCTTAATCCCCATTTTATAGATGGGGTAACTGAGGCCCTGAGAAGTTAAGTGACTTGCCCAAAATCACACAGCTGACAATTGGCGGAGCTGGGATTTGAACCCATGACCTCTGACTCCAAAGCCCGGGCTCTTTCCAATGAGCCATGCTGCTTCTCATAGTGGTGGAGGGTCTTTTAGCTATATTGTTTGCTCTCTCGAGATTGTAAGCTCCTTATGGAAGGGCTCTTATCCAACAACTCCACTGTATAGTACCCTCCTCAGCACGTATCACAGTGCCTGCCCACAGCAAGCACTCCATAAATACCATGGATTTATCAACCACTTAGTACAGCATTTTGTCAACAGCACAAACATAATAAATACCATTGCTTAAATGTCAGTACACATGGCTTGCTGAGTTGGAAAAATTTCCACTGGATCACACGTGTAGGCAAAGTAGCTCATCATATCTTCCAACGGAAAGGTAGAGAGAAGAGATTCAATGGCACAGCTGGGGATGAGGGAAAGTTCAGGAAGGGTCCTTCCGCTCTAACCCCTCTGACCATAGGAATGGCCTAAAGATCATTGCGACCTTTTTCAGAGAGCCAAATTTATTTAGTTTTTGCCAGATGAGCATTGTTTCCCTTTCTGAATCCATCGATGGTATTTATTGAGTGCTTACTGTGTGCATAGCACTGAAGATGTGGATACATCGTTCAACAGTATTTACTAAGCATTCCTCATATCCAACAGACAATTACTCTCCCCCCACTTCAAAGCCTTACTGAAGGCCCATCTCCAAAAAGCCTTCCCTAAGCCAACCTTCCTCTTCTCCCACTCCCTTCTGTATCACCGACATGCTCCCTTTATTCATCCCCACACCCAGTCCCACAGCATTTACATACATATCTGTAATTTAGTTATTGATATTAATATCTGTCTCCCACTCTTAACTGTAAACTCATTGTGGACAGGGAATGTGTCTGTTTACTGTTTACCTTGTGCTCTCCCAAGGGCTTAGTACAATATTTTGCATACAGTAAGGACTCAAATACAATTGAATGAACAATAACTATTAGCAATAGGAAGATAAGGAAATTTAGGAGGCTGGTAGACAAAGGAAGCCACAAATAACACTGAATCCACATGGAGCAGTGACATTCACCTACCGATGATGACAATGGGATCTGTTAAGCCCTTACTATGTGTCAAGCTCTGTTCTAAGCGTGAGGGTAGATAGAAGCTAATAAGATTGGACAGAGTCCCTGTCCCACATGGGGCTCACAGTCTTAATTCTCATTTTCCAGATGAGGTAGCTGAGGCCCAGTGAAGTGAAGTGATTTGCCCAAGGTCACACAGCAGATGCATGGCAGAGCTGGGATTAGAACCCAGGTCCTGCTGACTCCCAGGAACCATGCTCTATCCACTGATGATGATGATGATGGTATTTGTTAAGCGCTTATTATGTGCCAATCATTATTTTAAGCACTGATGTACTTACTACCCCAAGAAAAATCAATGCGGAAAGGACTTAATGTCATTCAGCAGCCTTTTCAAACTCATTCATATGTAGCATCATCTGTACAAAGACGTGTTAAAAAAGAACAATTATCTTTCTCTTCTCATCTCCCAGAAAACTTACCTAATTTAGCA
Organism: Tachyglossus aculeatus; assembly: GCF_015852505.1. Classification (NCBI taxonomy): domain Eukaryota; kingdom Metazoa; phylum Chordata; class Mammalia; order Monotremata; family Tachyglossidae; genus Tachyglossus; species Tachyglossus aculeatus. Next base: position 126,032,847 of record NC_052067.1, on the reverse strand, counting down.
GATAACAAATGGGTTAAAAGTTCTTGAGACCCTAATACAGGAGCTATTGCCTGCTGCTAATGTCATGTGTATATTATCTTCGTGATTCCACCTGTATATTCATTTAGGACTTATTTTTGGTGATGCCAATCACATTCATGTTTTCCCTTTGCTTCCACTGCATGTATACTCTCTGTGTCAGTGTCAGCCAGCTTATCCCCCCCACCATTAAAAACTGTCAAGCCCTTGAGGACAGGGGCCATGTATTCTACTTTTACTGTTGGGAGCAGGGATTGTCACTCTTTATGGTTGCATTGTACTTTCCCAAGCGCTTAGTACAGTGCTCTTCACACAGTAAGTGCTTAATAAATACAATAGGATGAATGAATGAACACAGCATAGAACTCTCTGCACAGAGGAGGCACTCAGTGTGGTGTTCCGTCCACAGCAGGAGCTAAGTATTGAAGATGATAAAATGATATTGATTATGATGCTGATGACTGCTTAGAAGCAGCATGGCTTAGTGGATGGAGCATGGGCCCGGGAGCCAGATGGACCTGGGTTCTAATCCCAGTTCCAACACTTCTCTGCTGTATGACCTTGGGCAAGTCACCTAACTTCTCTGTGCCTCAGTTTCCTCATCTGTAAAATGGAGATTGTGACTCTGTCCAACCTGATCGGCTTGGCTCTACCCCAGCACTTAGTACAGTGCCTGGCACATAGTAAGCACTTTACATGTACCATAAAAGGAGGTGTGTTTATATATGTCTATACACAGTCATATATATAAAGATATAACTGTGAAGCACTTCGCAATCTGCCTAGCACTATGAACTAAATGAACCACAGAGTAATATCCATACCTGTGCACATCTAAAGCAGAACACACACATATTTTCATTAGAAGCACAGAGTTTCAGCTAATCACTGAAATCGACAACTTAAAAGTAATTATTATTATGGCATTTGTTCATTCATTCATTCATTCACTCAACTGTATTTATTGAGCACTTACTGTGTGCAGAGCACTGTACTAAGCGCTTGGGAAGTACAAATTGGCAACATATAGAGACGGTCCCTACCCAACAACAGGCTCACAGTCTAGACGGGGGAGACAGACAAGAAAACAAAACATGTGGACAGGTGTCAAGTTGTCAGAACAAACAGAATTAAAGCTAAATACACATCATCAAAATCAATAGAATAGTAAATATGTGCAAGTAAAATAAATAGAGTAATAAATCTGTACAAACATATATACAGGTGCTGTGGGGAGGGGAAGGAGGTAGGGTGGGGGGCATTCATTCATTCAATCATATTTATTGAGCACTTACTGTTTGCAGAGCACTGTACTAAGCACTTGGGAAGTACAAGTCGGCAACATATAGAGATGGTCCCTACCCAACAACGGGCTCACAGTCTGGAAGGGGGAGACGGACAACAAAACAGAACAAGTGGACAGGTGTCAAGTCATCAGAACAAACAGAATTAAAGCTAAATGCACATCATTAACTAAATAAATAGAATAATAAATATGTACAAGTAAAATAAATAAAGTAATAAATCTGTACAAACATATATATAGGTGCTGTGGGGAGGGGAAGGAGGTAAGATGGGGGGGATGGAGAGGGGGATGTGGGGGGAGAGGAAGGAAGGGGCTCAGTCTGGGAAGGCCTTGGAGGAGGTGAGCTCTCAGTAGGGCTTTGAAGGGAGGAAGAAAGCTAGCTTGGTGGATGCATAGAGGGAGGGCATTCCAGGCCCGGGGGAGGATGTGGGCTGGGGGTTGATGGTGGGACAGGCGAGAACGAGGTACAGTGAGGAGGTTAGCGGCAGAGGAGCAGAGTGGTTACTTTATGCTGAGCACTGTACTAAGTGCTGGGGCAGATACAAAGCATGCAGGTCAGACACAGTCCCTGCCCAAATAGAGTTCACTAAGTATGAGGGAGAATGGATATTGAATCCCAATTTTACTAATGAGGAAACTGAGGCACAGAGAAATTAAGTGATTTACCCAGGGCCACCCAGAAAGCTAGTGACAGAGTCAGGATTCGAACTCAGTTCCTCTGACTCCCAGGTCTGTGCTCTTGGCTGCTTCTCTGTAGTCGAGTACAATACTGTCCAATAATATGGACTGATAGAGGGAAACAGCATGGCCAATTGGAAAGAGCATAGGCCTGGCTGTCAGTCAACTTGGTCTGGCTGTCAGTCAACCTGGGTACCTCCATGTACCTCCTCTATGACCTTGGGCAAGTCACTTAACTTCTCTGTGCCTCAGTTCCCACTTCCGCAAAATGAAGATTCAATACCTGTTCTCCCTCCTCTATAAAGTCTATAAAACCCATGTGGGACCTGATTATCTTGTATCTACCCAGTGCTTAGTACAGTGCTTGGCACATTGCAAGTGCTTAACAAATTCCACAATTTATCAATTATCCTAAAGAAGCAAAAACTAATTCAAGGAGGCAGTACAGCCTTTGGAAGCCTGATAGAATACAGTGATAAACTAGCATCCAGTTGCAGATCATATGAAAAATACTTTGAGCAACAGCAGTGCCCAAACTTCTAATTTGGCTGTGGGACATAGCCTTTCGACTGGTGACCAAGCAACTCATCAATCATTCATTCAATAGTATTTATTGAGTGCTTACTGTGTGCAGAGCACTGTACTAAGTGCTTGGGAAAGTACACTCACTCCCTTGGTGACCTCATTGGCTCCCACGGCTTCAACTATCATCTCTACGCTGATGACACCCAGATCTACATCTCCGCCCCTGTTCTCTCCCCCTCTCTCCAGGCTCTCATCTCCTCCTGCCTTCAGGACATCTCCATCTGGATGTCTGCCCGCCACCTAAAACTCAATATGTCCAAGACTGAACTCCTTGTCTTCCCTCCCAAACCCTGCCCTCTCCCTGACTTTCCCATCTCTGTTGACGGCACTACCATCCTTCCCGTCTCACAAGCCCGCAACCTTGGTGTCATCCTCGACTCCGCTCTCTCGTTCACCCCTCACATCCAAGCCGTCACCAAAACCTGCCGGTCTCAGCTCCGCAACACTGCCAAGATCTGCCTTTTCCTCTCCATCCAAACCACTACCCTGCTCGTTCAAGCTCTCATCCTATCCCGTCTGGACTACTGCATCAGCCTTCTCTCTGATCTCCCATCCTCGTCTCTCCCCACTTCAATCCATACTTCATGCTGCTGTCCGGATTGTCTTTGTCCAGAAACACTCTGGGCATGTTACTCCCCTCCTCAAAAATCTCCAGTGGCTACCAATCAATCTGCGCATCAGGCAGAAACTCCTCACCCTCGGCTTCAAGGCTGTCCATCACCTCGCCCCCCTTTCACCTCCCTTCTCTCCTTCTACAGCCCACCCCACACCCTCCGCTCCTCCGCCGCTGATCTCCTCACCGTGCCTCGTTCTTGCCTGTCCCGCCATCGACCCCCGGCCCAAGTCCTCCCCCGGGCCTGGAATGCCCTCCCTCTGCCCATCCGCCAAGCTAGCTCTCTTCCTCCCTTCAAGGCCCTACTGAGAGCTCACCTCCTCCAGGAGGCCTTTCCAGACTGAGCCCCTTCCTTCCTCTCCCCCTCGTCCCCCTCTCCATCCCCCCCATCTTACCTCCTTCCTTCCCCACAGCACCTGTATATATGTTTGTACATATTTATTACTCTATTTATTTATTTATCTTACTTGTACATATCTATTCTATTTATTTTATTTTGTTAGTATGTTTGGTTTTGTTCTCTGTCTCCCCCTTCTAGACTGTGAGCCCACTGTTGGGTAGGGACCGTCTCTATATGTTGCCAACTTGTACTTCCCAAGCGCTTAGTACAGTGCTCTGCACACAGTAAGCACTCAATAAATATGATTGATTGATTGACTGATTGATTACAACACAACAATAAATAGTGATATTCCCTGCCCACAATGAGCTTGCAGTCTAGTTTTACTGCTGCCTAGTGTGTGCCTTTCTTAATGCCAAGTGGCAAGGAAGAGTCATCAATAAGGCAATCAAGTCAGTCCATGAAATTACAAGTCTCATTTTAAGCCAGCATTCTGGGGGGAGGGGGAAACAAATGACAGCATGGCTCAGTGGAAAGAGCCCAGGCTTTGGAGTAAGAGGTCATGGGTTCAAATCCCAGCTCCTCCAAATTGTCAGCTGTGTGACTTTGGACAAGTCACTTAACTTCTCTAGGCCTCAGTTCCCTCATCTGTAAAATGGGGATTAAGATGGTGAGCCACCCGTGGGACAACCTGATCACCTTGCAACCTCCCCAGCACTTAGAACAGTGCTTTGCACATAGCTTAATAAATGCCACCATCATTATTATTATTATTAAATGGGTGACAGCAGGATGCTCAGAAAGCTGATAAAAATGGACCTGAAAAAGGGCATCTGCAAGCAGGAAGAAAGGGACTAAGCATTTCAAAAGTACAGAAAAGCAAAATGCCCAGTGAGGCAAAATGGTGGAGGATGAGTGGAAGATGGGCTGAAGTAGAAAGCTGCTGTGTGACCTGAGGCAAGTCACTTAACTTCTCTGGGCCTCAGTTACCTCATCTGGATTGAGACTGTGAGTCCCATGTGGGAAAGAGACCATGTCTAACCCGATTATCTTTTTTTTTAATGACATTTATTAAGCGCTTACTATGTACAAAGCACTGTTCTAAGCGCTGGGGAGGTTACAAGATGATCAGGTTGTCCCGGGGGGGGCTCACAGTCTTCATCCCAATTTTACAGTTGAGGGAACTAAGGAACATAGTAAGCATTTAACGAATACCATTTAAAATAAAAGAAGAAGAAGAATTTTTTGAGGCAGTCAAAAAAGGGGTAATTTCACTAACTAGAAGCCTGAGGAAAAGCATGCTTCTGAAAGGAAGAATTAAAAACAAGGGAGGCAAAAAGTCGTGCAGCTGCTCAATGAAGAGCAATTTTTACCTATAAACAGTGAGAAAAGGATTAGAAATTGAAATTTGGTCTTTTCTGTCATGCAGAGTAGAATAATAATTGGAAAAAGACAATAAAAATAAAAGCCAGGAGCTACCTTCAAGAAGTTTGCAATCTAATAGGGTGACATGCAGACTCAAAAGGCTAAATATAAAATAGGAAGAGAATTGTGGAATGTAGAAAATAGGTATAAATTTTTAAAAAGGAATTAACTAAATAGGTAAAAATAGACAACACACACAAGTGCTAATTTGAATGATGGTGGCCCAAGCTGGAAAGTGAGATATTAATCTGGGAATCTCTTCTGGTGAAGGTGGCCTTTCAAGAAGGATTTGAAGATTGGCAATTTTGTGGCTTTTGAGTGGAAAGGGACTTCATGCAAGAGAAAGTCCTTTAATAGTGGTTTGGAAAGGAAAGAAATGAGCAAGGTATAGTTAGGGAGTTCTCTTGGAAGGAACGAAGAGTTTTATCTGGGGTGTGGCAGCTACTAAAATCACTCTAGTGGTAGTAATAGTATTAAGTGCTTACTCTGGGCAGAGCACTGTACTAAGCACTGGGAAAATATAGAGAGGTTGGAATTAGACATGGTCCCAGGCCCTCAAGGGGCTTTCGATTTAAAAATAAAGGGTAGCGGGGAAAGGAGTGTACATAGACGCCAAAGGAGCAATGAAACAAACACTGAACCATCATAGGAGACAAATATACTAACTAGAAACAGAAATCAGGAAGGCACTGTAGCTAAAGAAGAATTTCAGACTCCTTTTGGCTCAGAATCCAAAGCACACACATAGCTAAAAAGTCACCAGTTTTTTGTTTGAGAGTATTTGTTAAGCACTTACTATGTGCCAGGCACTGTACTGTACAGTCTTCCTGGAGTTTTGTGGAGGCTTCATGCTGTGGATGTTTTTGTCTTTCCCTCCAGGGTGGTGAAAGGCAAGATAGATAGGGTCAAGGGAGGGCCAGGGGTACTTGCCACGAGATTCCCCAGGGTCTGGTACACACGGAACATTTCAGAAGCGGGGGTCTCGGGGGGCGGGGAGGGAAGGCAGGAGTGGTCCCTGTTGCTTCCCTTGGCCATGGTGGAGAGGGGCTGAGAACATGCAGGGAGATGAGGTTTGTTAGCTATCAGTGCTGTGCTAGACTGCAGTAGGGAGAGGCCTAAAATGCTCATCTGCTGCAGGTATCACCATTGGAACTTATTGGGATTGAGGGCCCATGGCGGAGGGAACGAAAGGCAGGTGCGCTCCCATACCCTTGGCTCAACCATGATGGAGAGGGGCCCAGGACTCCCAGAGAGGCCAGGCTATAATGGTAATAATAATAATATCTATGGTATTTGTTTGGCACTTACTATGTGCCAGGCACTCTATTAAGTGCTGGGGTGGAAACAAACAAATGGGGTTGGACACGGTCTCTGCCCCATGTGTGGCTCACAGTCTCAATCCCCATTTTACAGTTGAAGTAACTGAGAAGTGATGTGACTCGCCCAAGGTCACGCAGCACACAAGTGGCTGAGCCAGGACTAGAACCCATGACTCCCAGGCTGCTTCTCTCAGTCAGCGACAATGTTCTTTCATGGTCTCTCCATGAAAAACTAGATATCCAGCGCTTAGAACAGTGCTTGTCACATAGTAAGTGCTTAACAAATACCATCATTATTATCTATGTGTGTAATGTGTCACCTATGTTGCAGAGAATATAAATAGTATGAAGGAGACAAAAATGGTGATCCTTCGGTTATCTCAAAGTTTTGAGCCCTATTACATAGGACATATACATATTTCCACAAACTCCATTCTTAAAAATATCCCAGCCAGCCAGGTTGTGAATGGGAAGACTTATATTGCTTTCAGTTTTAGCAACAGAAGAGCACCCTTGGACTCACGATGGAAATTTAAAGTGGGGATTTATTTTCACCATGCACTCTTAGGAAGGACCGAAGAAAGCAAGTGCTCTCTTTTGGTTGGGTTGGTAAAAGATCAATTAAATCGGCCTGTATAGTTTAGTATAGGCATTTTTTTTCTTCTACTTTATTCATTCATTCAATCGTATTTATTGAGCGCTTACTGTGTGTAGAGCACTGTACTAAGTGCTTGGAAAGTACAATTCAGCAACAGATTAGAGACAATCCCTACCCAACAATGGGCTCACAGTCTATAAGATATAATGATGGTATTTGTTAAGCACTTACTATGTGCCAAGCACTGTTCTAAACTCTGGGGAAGATACAAGGTAATCAAGTTGTCCCACATGGGGCTCACAGTCTTAATTCCTGTTTTACAGATGAAGGAACTGAGGGACAGAGAAGTTAAGTGACTTGCCCAAAGTCACACATCTGATAAATGGCAGAGCCGGGATTGGAACCCATGACCTCTGACTCCAAAGCCCACACTCTTTCCAATAAGTCACGCTGCTTCTCAACAGCAATACATCTTTCATGGATCATTCAGCAATAATAAATATGGTAGAGCATGAAGGAAGCTTATGAGTGGCTCTGTCTTGGTATGAATATGAGCAGAGATCCTTGTACTAGCCAGAATGATCATGCAAACATGGGGGGAATTAAAGCTAAACAAGATGCAGTCATAGAAAATGTCATCAAGAACCAAACCTGACACTGAAAAAGGACCTGTGCTTCTTCTATTCAGATGCATTATGTAGACTCTAGGCTAGTTTTTGGTAATTTGCATTAGAGAAAATTGCTACAAGGCTGGCTTGGCTGGGAAAGGACATAGAAACTAAACCAGTTGTCAAAAAAATGCAGGCTGATTAGCAGATTAGCTTGAAAGTACCTCAGAAACAAGTTGGTGTGGGTTGAGAAAAACAATCAAATCTTATGCTCTCCGTGACACTCAAAGAGAAAAAAAAAGGTCATCTCTGCCTTCAGCTCTTACTGTTTGTGAAAGATAGTGAGTCATGATTGCTCACTCAGAGAAGAAATGAGACCAGCCTATGTGTCACATATCATTTCCTCCACATCTATAGGAGAGCAAGAACAGCAGGCTTTGGAAATAGCATGCTTTCCAAAATGTGGTTGCGAGCCAGGCTCTTTGAGAGTTTTATCAACTCTGACGGGCTGTGGATTATCGAACAGTCAGGAGTTAGAAATCAGGGCTGTTTGGCTCAGTCCACAGTAAACCCTTTCCTGGACTTTTCAGAGAGCAACCTCCTTAATGGAGATGGCATTCCTCCCTTAAGATCACAAAGGATGAGGCCTCAATTCAGGAGAAACTGGCAGCTGGAAAGCACTGTTCTGTCAGGGCTTTGGACTTTTGTCAGTGTCTACTGACTCTGTTGTACTCTCCCAAGCACTTAGTACAGTGCTCTGCACATAATCATAATAAGTACTCAATAAATACCACTGATTGATTGACTGGTCACCTGCTCTGACCTTACTTGCCTCCTCACACAGACATAGGCTTTGCCCTGGCAATAGATCTCTCGCCATTACAGTAATATCTAAATACACTGTACAGATTAAAGTTGGTGTGGATTGAGGGGAAAAAAAAGCAATAAAGTCTTATGCTCTCCATGACACTTGGTACTCTATGCTAGCCACATGAAGAGACTTGGCTGCCACTGGAATGGGACTGACATTCCACGGACCTTCTGCTTGGAGTTCCTAACATTGGTTCTTGTTCTTCAACCCTTTCTTCCCTGCCCCATGCTTTTCTGGAGCCAAGTCGTGGTTGTAGCTTTTTTTTTAATGGTATTTGTTAAGTACTTATTATTTGCCAGGCACTGTACTAAACAATGGATTAGGCATAAGCTAATCAGGTTGGATGCAATCCATGTCCTATATGGGGCTCACAGTCTTAAGCCCCATTCCACAAATGTGGTCACTGAGGCACAGAGAAGTTAAGTGACTTGCTCCAGGTCACACAACAGACGGTGGTGGAGCCGGGATTGGAGCCCAGATCCTTTTGACTTCCAGGTCTGTGCTCTATCCACTAGGCCACACTGCTTCTCTACCAGGCTCATGCTCAGCCCTACCTTACCCCTCTCTCTCCAGGGGTCAGCCCTTCAATCTTGTGCTCTGGAGTTAGGCAAAGCACCCAACTCCATTGCCTCACCTCCGCCCAGGGCTCAAGCCCTGAATAATAATAATAATAATGGCATTTATTAAGCACTTACTATGTGCAAAGCACTGTTCTAAGTGCTGAATCCTGGCCGCAAGGGTGGTGAGCATACCCGATGGCTGGTTCCACTGTGCCTCACCATGAGGAGAGACCTCTGACGGTGGCAACCACCGAATGGCTATGGGAGGAAATCAACAACCTGGAAACTAATGAAAGGCCCCTGAGAGTTCACACCACATGTCTATCTAGGGGCAGGAATATGGAAATGGGAAACGTAAACAGGAGGCCAGATTTTCCAGGCCACCGGAGCCACGAACATGTGCCAGACCCTCCTGCAGGGGAGTTTGAATAAAGGTTCTTGGACTCTAAACTGTAAGCTCGTTGTGGGCAGGAAACATGTATAGCAACTCTGTTCAGTACTCTCCCAAGTGCTTAGTACGTGCTCTGCACAGAATTACAGCTTAATAAATACCACTGATTGACTGGACTGGAATGAGCTGCTTCACTCCTCTAGTGCTAACTTTCTTACTGAACCTCAATCTCGTCTGTCTCGCCACCAACCCCAGGCCCCCATCCTGCCTCTGACCAGAAACGCCCTCCCTCCTCAAATCCGACAATTACTCTACTCTCCTTCAAAGCCTTTTTAAAGGCACATCCCCTCCAAGAAGCCCTCCCAGACTAAGCCCCACTTTTCCTCTTCTCCCACTCCCTTCTGCATTGCCCTGACTTGTCCCCTTTACTCTTTCCCCCACCCCACCAGCCCCATAGCACTTACGTATATATCTGTAATTTAATTAATTTGTATTCATGTCTGTCTCCCTGCTTTAGTCTGTGTGCTCATTGTGGGCAGGAAAGGTCACTGTTTTTGTTGTATTGTACTTTCACAAGTGCTGCCCACAGGAAGCTCTTGATAAATGCGATTGAATGACTGAGTGAATGAGTGGTCAGGTGTTTTTTAGGCCGTAGCTTTCTGGGCAGTGGTAGCATTCATTCATTCATTCCATTGTATTTATTGAGCACTTACTGTGTGCAGAGCACTGTACTAAGCGCTTGGGAAGTACAAATTGGCAACATATAGCAAAACAGAAGCTACAGGAGAGGCAGTTGAACCCTGAGGTGAAGTGACTGTCACAGAGAAAATGGGGGGCCCCAGGCCCAAGTGTACCATGGAAAATGGCCTGATTTGCCCGTGGGGTGAGGCCAGACTGATTAGACCCATATAAGGTATCAAAGTGACCTCGAGCTTTTGAGTCTTCAAGGACATTCTGATTTATGTACAGGAGACTAGTGAAGGGAAAATCTCCCTAACAAACTTTTGCCGTGCTCTCTAATTTTAAACCTTTGTAAGGGTAAAAGCAGTTCTCCTAGTACCCTGTTTGCTCTCTCTATTTTCAGGCATCTCTACACTTCTTTGTTCGCTCTGGAACTAAAGATATCAAAGTATCACAAGAATGCTTGATTTCATTATGCCCCTGACCTGACTGGAACAAGGAAGTTGTGAGAATTTCACACCAGTGCTTGTTCTTGAAAGATTTGAAGCCCAAAGTGTAGGTACAGAGAAGATCAGATAAGGGCTGATTAAGCAGACAAGCTTTATGATGTTTATCCAAATCAAATCTCCAGGCAGTTATGTTTACCCACCATTAGGTCTTATACAATCACAATAAGCCTCACAACAACTTACAATCAATGACTGTTGATACTGGCTTCACTGAAAATGAGTGAACTACTTCATGAACAGGTGTGTAGTTTTGTAGTGCATGGTGAGCTGCTGTTTGGAAATTATCAGGATTTTTGTAACTCCACTGGCAAATGTCAGGTAGGGCTTAGTTAAGAAACATTCTAGAACTTAGAACAAGGACCAAGCAAGCTGATTGAAAGAAATGGACACGTGATTTTTAAGGCCCTGAACTCTGGAGGCTACAAGGTTGTCTTCTCTTTGAACAGAGAAATTCATTTTCACTCGAGAAAGATCTTTTCTTTGGCTCCTCTTCAATTTGGAACTTAATTATTTTTAAAGCTCTGAATTCACCAATTCAGTGGGACATGGAAATGTTCTCCTGGGAGTTGATTGCTTATACCAATGCTCTTGAAAAGTAATCCAAGTATCACCTTGAAAGTAAGTAAACCTAGCCTCCCATTTTGCTTCAACAATTTCCATTTCCAGTATGACAAGTTTTCCTAGGACAGGTCTTCAACCACAGACACATGTTTCACCCTGTTGAGACTCAGCTGCAGGTAGGGCAAGCCGGTCTCCTTTTAGGTATAGTTGGGTATACAATAAAACACCCACACATAAAAGTGATGGAAGCCAAAAGTGGAGAAAACTTTCCACCCATTTACTTCCAAAGCACAGTGAAGAATTGAGACAGCGAGCGGGAGGGGAGGGGGAAGAAAGAGAGAGACGCAGTGTACACGGGCATGTTCAAACCTTACCATTTTGGTGGGGTTTTTTTTTGTTCTTGGACACCCATGTGCTTTAGAAAGATTCCAAGCAAGATTTGGGCTATAAACTATCATTTTAGGAGCTCAAGAAATGAAACAGAAATGCACCAATTAATTTCTGACAGATCACCCAGATTCCAATTAGGCTATCACACCTTCGATTGGGCCCACGGGCTTGACTTTCCTTTACTTCCCATTTGCTGAGCCTCTGCCAGAACTCAAATTATCCCGGCTGATCCCATCAACCTGGAATGAAGAGATTCTGGAGCAGTCCAGTTGCTCAGGAGCTGAAATTAACTAGGACTCTTCTTTTGACAACCTGATACAATGCTTCATTTTTCCTTCTCAAAGAAGGTTCAGAATTGCTCATTTAGACTGAACATGAGTGGCAGCTAAAGAGTCTCTCTCAGAATGTTTCTAGGCATCAATAAATTCTTCCTGAGTCCCTTGAGAGCAGAAAATATGTGTCTTGCTCTCACAAAGTCTTAGTATACTGATTTGTCTTCAGTAAGTAAGAAGCAGCATGGTCTAGTGGATAGAAAATGGGTCTGGGAGCCAGAAGAATCTGGATTATAATCCCACCTCGCCCTCTTGCCTGCTGTGTGATTTTTGGCAGGCCATATGACTGCTCTTTGCCTCCTTTACCTCATCTGTAAAATGGGGAGTAAGACTGTGAGCCCCATGAGGGACATGGATGGTGTCCAGCCTGATAAGCTTGAATCTGCCCCAATGCTTAGTAAAGCACCTGGAACATAGTAAACCCTTAACAAATACCATTAAAAAAAACTAACATAGTTTTCTATTATATTTCTATTAAATTATTTTCTATTTCTAAAACAGTTACCTTTGGGGTTTTTTTCATTATCAATACCAGGGGTTAGCCACTGGAAATTTCCACTACAGAAAATTAAGGGTAATCTCTGGACTAAATTCCTTGTGGGGAAGGAATGTGTGTACCAACTCTGTTATTCTGTACTCTCCCAAATACTTAGTAGAGTGCTCTGAACATAGTAAATGCATGCAATAAATACATTTGATTGAATACTTGATAGCTGGCAAATATGTGCCTTTTTATTTCAAAATGAAGGAATGAGAACAATTATCCTTTCAGTGATCGGCATCTAAAGTTTGGTGACAAATCAGGAGAAGCATTTAAAGGGGTATCAGTGAGAAACACTGGTTGCTAATGTGTTATTGTTGTATTGTACTCTTCTAAGCACTTAGTTCAGTGCTCTGCACATAAGTGCTCAATAAATACGATTGGCTGAATCTCAAAATTATTAATAAACATTAGTGACCAATTCAGGTACCAAGGAGATCCCATTGTACTTCCCAAGTGCTTAGTACAATGCTCTGCACAAAGTAAGCGCTCCATAAATACGATGGAATGAATGAATGAATTTGTATTCTGACCCAATTTCTCAGATCACATTTGCGGTGCTTGGATGGCTCAACACTACTTAGGTTCAGGAGAGCGAACACTACCAAAATGGGAAAATCCTTTGCTCTTTTCTTTCAGCCGTCCATCACAATAATCATTTAATTGTTGTTGCTTTTTTCTTCATATTCTTTGGGAAGCAAGAAAATCTAAAATCAATTCCTCAAAATTCTACAGGCAGGGATTTCTTTTGGCGCTGTTTCTGACTGTTACTTTGATCTACATGCCAACCAGGATAAACCTACCAAAGGCAGAATGTCTAATGAATACAAGGAACTTGATGTAATTGCAATAGCCAGTTTGGCTAGTTTTTATAGGTGTGTACATTTAATTTTTAGTTGAGCAATATCCAATTTGGCAAGGACGTAGATTATTCTGGTTCCTTTGTTTGTTTGTTTTAATTACTAACAACCCAAGAAAAACTATTCCTATCAGCAAATCCGGCACAATTACAAACAACAGGTTTCATTACATGAATATAATAATAATAATAATAATGGCATTTATTAAGCACTTACTATGTGCAAAGCACTGTTCTAAGTGCTCACATGCACCATTTTTATCAAAGAGTTGAAAAGGGTGGGGAAAAGTTAAATGGGTGAAATGAGAAAAAGCTAATTATAATTAATAATTGGGGTATTTGCTAAGCACCCATGTGCCAAGCACTGTACTAAGCACCAGAGTAGCTACAAGGTCATCAGGTCCCACAGGCGGTTCACAATCCAATCAGGAGGGAGAAGAGGTATTGACTCCCCATTGTGCAGGTGAGGGACCTGAATACAGAGAAGTCTAAATGAATTGCCCAAGGTCACACAACAGGTACGTGGTGGACCTTACCACTAGACCATACTGCTTCAAATAAGCAGAGAGTTAAGCAGACAAAAACACAAGTAGAGGGAACACAAAAGGCATGCAGCTTAACAGATATAATACATTAATGGGAAGCTCTTTGAAGACAGGGACTTTCGTTTGACTACTGAAAACACTTCCATCTCATTACGTTGAGATCAGCATCAGAAATCCGGGTTCCAGATCTACTTCTATCAATTACTTGATGTGTTATATTAAACAAGTCATTATATATTAATTAATTTCCAAATTAGACATTGTTTCTCTACCTCACAGGAGTGCTTAGAGGATAAAGGAAAACATATTTTTATGTATTTTAGTTCTTGGAAGAAGGTTGAGAAATGCATTCATAGTTTGGCATCTGTCTAAAATTTTATTTCCATTCTATTTAGTAGAAAACAGTAGGAGAGAAATGGTGGACTTAGAAGTATTATTCAGCGGTGCAATTATCAAATATAAGCCTAAGAGGAAAGCAGCCATTGTAAAAATAGTTTTAACTTTCATTCCATTCTTATTAGGGCAGTTGAATCAGATTGTAGTTTCTCACCTAGAATGGGTAAATGATTACTTCTAGGAAATCCAAAAGCCCGCCTTTAAATTAAAGGCAAGTGCATTTTCTTCCTCCTAGTCATCTGTAGGATCAGTCTCCTACATCCTATTTTTTTTATTTGTTTTTGGCCAGGGTAAACTATTGAATTAGATTACACTGAGCACTTATGTATATATATCAGTAAACGGCTCCAGTATATTTTTGAAAATCTGGTAACCCCAATTATCAGGGCAATTGTCACACCCTTTGCTCTTCCAATGATAACCTACTCACCCTTCTCGCCGCCAACCTGTTGCCCATGCCCTCCCCTCTGGCCTGGAATCCCCCTCCCTTCGTATCTGATAGACCACAACTCTCCCCATCTTCAAAGCCTTATTAAATCACATAATAATAATAATAATAATAATAGTATTTGTTAAGCACTTACTTTGTGCCTAGCTCTATTCTAAGCACTGGAGTAGATACAAGGTAATCAGGCTGTCCCCCTTGAGGCCCACAGTCCTAATGCCCATTTTACAAATGAAGTAACTGAGGCATAGAGAAGTTAAATGGCTTGCCCAAGGTCACACAGCAGACAGGCGGCAGAGCCGGCATTAGAACCCATGTCTTCTGACTCCCAAGCCCAAGCTCTTTCCACTAAAGCCACACTACACATCTCCTCCAAGAGGTCTTCCCCAATAAGCCTGTGTACTTTTATTTGTACCCTTTATGCACCTATTTGCCCCATAGCACATTCATACAAACCCATAATTTATTTTAATGATTGTCTCCCCCTCTAGACTACAAACTTCTTGTAGACAGGGAATGTGTCTACCAATGCTATTGTACTGACTCTCCCAACTTCCCAGTACAGTGCTTTGCAAATGCTCAATAATAATAATAATAATAATAATGGCATTTGTTAAGCGCTTACTATGTGCAAAGCACTCTTCTAAGCGCTGGGGGTGATACAAGGTGATCAGGTTGTCCCACGTGGGGCTCACAGTCTACATCCTCATTTGACAGATGAGGGAACTGAGGCTCCGAGAAGTTAAGTGACTTGCCCAAGGTCACACAGCAGACATGTGGTGGAGCAGGGATTCAAACCCATGACCTCTGACTTCAAAGCCCGGGCTCTTTCCACTGAGCCACGCTGCTTCTCAATAAATACCATTGATTGATTGATTGCTTTACTGACCCATTGTCTGTATGAGAGCATTCAGAAATTTTTCTGGACATTTTGTTTCATTTTCATTTTGTCAGAGCATCACTGTACACAGTGTAAAATGTTAAATAAAAAACATGCAAGCTCTGTATAATTTCAGAGTGGATCACAAAGGGTTTTGCAACCTTCTCCCTGTTCTTATTTCATAGGAATCTTTGCCTATTAAATGAGAAGAGGATACCTATAACCAAGATTTTAAGATTCAGGATACCTTTACTCGTTTAGCTTAGAGTTTTAAGCTTTTGGAGGCCTTCCCCTCTTCTCCACTCCCTTCTGGACTGCTCTTGCACTTGGATTTGTACCCTTTATTCACCCCTCCCTCAGCCCCACAGTGCATACCCACTCATTCATTCATTCGATTCATTCAAACATATTTATTGAGCGCTTACTGTGTGCAGAGCACTGTACTAAGCCCTTGGGGAGTACAAGTACCCATAATTTATTTGTTTATGTTAATGTCTGTCTCTCCCTGAAGACTTTAAGCTCATTGTGGGCAGGGAACATATCTACTAACTCTGTTATATCGTAAACTCCCAAGTGCTTTAGTACAGTACATTGCACTGCACACAGTAAGCACTCAATAAATATGATTGATTGATTAGACATCCATCTGATGAGGTAGGGCCATCAACCATGGCATAGTGGATAGAGCGTGGGCCTGGGTGTCAGAAGGCCATGGGTTCTAATCCCAGCTCTTACACTTGTCTGCTCAGTGACCTTGGGCAACTCACTTCACTCCTCTGTGCCTCAGTTACTTCATCTGTAAAATGGGGATTGAGACTGTGAGTCCCACATGGGACAAGGGCTATGTCCAACTCTATTTGCTTGTATCCACGCCAGCACTTAGTACAGTGCCTGGCACATGGTAAGCACTTAGCAAATACCGTCATTAAATTAAATCAACCAGAAAAATCTTGTCTTCTTCAGTGAACTCCAAAGGGCGGAACTCTGGGGCAACTCTTAAAGTTGATGGAGGAAAGGGAATGGTGGGCAGGAGGTGAAAAATGATAAGAATTGTTGGTTGGTTCCTTCACTGTTCCTTCACTGGTTCCAGTGAAGGCTTGCAGGTTGACTGCTCTCTGTCTTGGCAGGTAAGCCTTCTGCAGACCATTTTTGCTTCTGTAATTGCTCTCTTGCATTTCACCAAGTCTTCAGGGTGTGCAGTTGAACCTCCTAGACATGTAAATCCTAGGATCACCAAATTCAATATGCACAAATTTTACCTAATGACTATGCTTACATTATAAAATATGGGAATTTTGGCTGTGTGATTCATGTTGCCAACAGAATTGTTTTTAAGACTTTAAAGCCCTCAATCAGCTCTCCCCCCTTCTACCTTACCTCAATGATGATAATAATGATAATAATAATAAATGTGGTATTTGTTAAGCGCATACTGTGTGGCAACACTATATTAAGCCCCTGGGGAGGGTGCAGGGACGGGGAGAGGGAGAAATACAAGCAAAATCAGTTTGGACACAGTTCCTATCCCATGTGGGATTCACAGTCTCAATCCCCATTTTAGAGAAGCAGTGTGGCTCAGTGGAAAGAGTGCAGGCTTCAGAGTCAGAGGTCATGGGTTCAAATACAGGCTCCGCCACTTGTCAGTTGTGTGACTTTGGGCAAGTCACTTAACTTCTCTGGGCTTCAGTTACCTCATTTGTAAAATGGGGATTAAGACTGTGAGACCCACGTGAGACAACCTGATCACCTTGTATCCTCCCCAGTGCTTAGAACAGTGTTTTGCACATAGTAAGGGCTTAACAAATGCCATTATTATTATTATTATATGAGGTAACTGAGGCATAGAGAAGTTGGGTGACTTGTCCAAGGTCACACAACAAACAAGTGGCAGAGCTGGGATTCAAATTCAGGACCTGCTGACTCTTAGACTTATGCTCTTTCAACTACTCCATGCTGCTTCTCTGACCTCCTACAACCAACCCATCCCACACAAATTCTGCTCCTAGATCTTGTCAATTCCATCATGGATTTCTTGCCCATGTTCTCTCTCTGGCTTGGAACTGCTTCCCTCTTTGTGTCTGATGGACCACCACTCTCTCCACCATCAAAGCCTTAGTACACTCACATCTCCTCCAGGAAGCCTTCCCTGACCAAGCCCCCCTTTTCCCTACCTGCCCTCCATTCTGCATCTGTACCTCTTCAGCATTTGATATTCACCCCATCCTCAGCTCCACAGCATTTACTCTATTTCACGTTTGCATATTCACTCTCCTCAGCTGATGCCCATTCTTCCTACTGTCTCTCATTCAACACACGTATTCGATCTATTACCAAATCCTGCTAGTTCTAGTTTCACAAAATTTTTTAGACTCTGCCCTTTCCTTTCCATTCAAACAGCTACTACATGTATCCAAGTCCTCTTGTATCCCACTTTGACCTGACTCTCCCTACTCTGGTCCTTACTTCACTCTGCTGCCTCAATCATTTTTCTATGAAACCACTTAGTCCACACGTGCCCTCTCCTCAAAAAGCTCCCATGTTGGCCTATCCATCTCCACAGTAAACAGCCACTGCTCAACATCAGCTTTAAGGCACTTAATCAATTCTCCCTCTCCTACCTCTCCCCCGATCTCCTACTACAACCCACACATTTTGCTCCGCTACTCACTGTACCTCATTCTCATCTTTCTCACCACTGCTCACATCCTCCCTCTGGCCTGGAATTCCTTCCCCATCCATATCTGACCAACCACCATTTTCCCTCTCTCCAAAGCCCTACTAAAATTGTATCTCCTCCAAGAGGCCTTTCCTGACTAACCCTTCACTTCCCCTATCTGGCCTCCTTTCTGCATTGCCTGTGTTCATTCATTCAATCATATTTATTGAGGGCTTACTGCATGCAGAGCACTGTACTAAGCACTTGGGTCTATACCCCTTAATAATAATAATAATAATGGCATTTATTAAGCACTTACTAAGTGCAAAGCACTGTTCTAAGCACTGGGGAGGTTACAAGGTGATCAGGTTGTCCCACGTGGGGATCAAAGTCTTAATCCCCATTTTACAGATGAGGTCACTGAGGTACAGAGAAGTGAAGTGACTTGCCCAAAGTCACACAGCTGACAACTGGCAGAGCAGGGATTTGAACCCATGACCTCTGACTCCCAAGCCCGTGCTCTTTCCACTGAGCCATGCTGCACTTTGATTGTCATCCCAACTCCTCTATATTCCTTAAGTTCTATGATTGTTACCCCAACTCCTCAGCACTTGTGTACATATCCATCTGTAATTAATTTTAATGTCTATTTCCCCATCTAGGCTTTGAGCCCCTCAAGAGCAGGAATCATATAATAATAATAATAGTACTTGTTAAGCACTTACTGTGTGCCAAGCACTGTTCTAAGCACTGGGGTAGATGCAAGGTAAATCAAGTTGTTCCAGGCGGGGCTCACAGTCTTAATCCCCATTTTACAGATGAGGTAACTGAGGCAAAGAAAAGTTAAGTGCCTTGCCCAAGTTCACAGCAGACAAGTGGCAGGCCTGGATTAGAACCCATGACCTTTGACTCCCAAGCCTGTGCGCTTTCCACTAAGCCACGCTGCTTCTATCTACCTACTCTTGTAGTGTTCTCTCCCAAGTGCTTAACACAGTGTTCTGCACTCAGTAGCGTTCAATAAATGCCATTGGTTGATTATTTGTAAACAATTTTGCTTGTCTCTCCCATTAAAGATTGTAAGCCTCTTGTAGGCAGGAAATTTAATACAGTGTAAGGACTTAGAACAGAGTGCATTGCATTCAATAGATTCTCAATAAATATTATTATTACTTCAATATACAAGCAGATAACACCTTTGGTGTTAACAGTAATTGAGATATTTCAATAAGCTGTACTTTTGTGGGTAGTTACACTGTAAACTGAAGTCAGCAATGCTGTTCTTTTAACCTTCTAATAGTTCAATCAAGTTTCCAAGAGTATAGCTTCTTAAATTAGATAGACACATAAGAGCCATAATTTTTTTCCTAGCAATGTCATAGGCTTGCTTTGAAGCCGAGGAATGTATCTAAAACTATTTAACTGCCTCAGAAAGCAATAGATCTCAGAAACAAAGTCCAGATAAACCACTTTGGCTGATTGAAGATTGGAGAGAAACTGGTTTCTGATTTGAGAGCCAGGAAGGGAATGGGAAAAAAATTAATCATTCACTCATTCATATTTATTGAGCACTTACTGTGTGCAGAGCACTGTACTAAGTACTTAGAAGAATACAATATAACTTTCAGTTTACATGTTCCCTGTCCACAATTAGTTTGCAATATAGAGAGAGGGATCAAATGCGATGTATCTAAGTGTGACATTACCACCAATGGGATAGCCAGATTTGTCACTTCACTTCTCTGTGCCCTCATCTGCAAAATGGGGATTTATTATCTGTTCTCCCTCCTATTTAGACTGAGTCCCATAAGGGACCTGATTATCTTGGATCTACCCTAGCATATAGTGAGGGCTTAAATGTTATTATTATTATTATTGCTATTAATATATGCTTTAACAGGTTAAATAAATTAATGAAATGGGCTCCATCCTTTGAAGTGATGGTCCTGTACTTCCCAAGCGCTTAGTACAGTGCTCTGCACACAGTAAGTGCTCAATAAATACGATTGAATGAATGAATGAATGAATGAATAAGTAAACAAGTAAGAATCCAGGAGATGATTCAGGATCCAATCTGGGAAGTCAAAAAGCCACTATCAGAGGAAATGTGATTTGGGGATTTTCTCATTTGAACCTAGTGGAAGTTTACTGGCTCTTACTTCACAGGAAGTTGGGTTCCTTACATTTCTAAGTGAGCTAACTGTTGTGTTGGCAACCAGAACACATGACAGGTACTTAGTCAAGCATAAAGCAACAGGTTTAAAACATGTGAGTATGTAAATCAACTATCTCCCAGCTTCTTAGCTTCCTGACTCTGGAGCTGGGAATTTCCCAACCTAAAATTAAAGTGCTCAGAATTTTAGATGACTAAAAAGAAAACCAAAAAAAAAAAAATAAATCACAATATATATTATTCTTGTCAGGTGTTTTAACACACTCAGTGCCTGTGGTAACATATTGTGAACTGTAATTTATTTCCAGGAGGTATTTTACATCAGGGAAACAGAAAAAAAATGACTTTGAAGTGAAAGTTTAGCTACTTGAACTGAGGCAAATGTTTGCTCTAGAACATCAGCTA
Source organism: Tachyglossus aculeatus (assembly GCF_015852505.1). NCBI lineage: Eukaryota > Metazoa > Chordata > Mammalia > Monotremata > Tachyglossidae > Tachyglossus > Tachyglossus aculeatus. The sequence goes on along the minus strand of NC_052067.1, from coordinate 126,012,165 downwards.
AACTGAATAATTCAGAAACCCAAAAAAGTGTTTTGCTACAAGAGTTTCTACTCGAGCTTTAGTCGTACAGACAATAGCTCTAACTGATTTAATGGGTCATTTTATGGTATTCAATAAGCACTTACTGTGTACCAGTCACTGTACTAAGTGCTGAGTAGATACAAGCTACTCAAGTTGGCTCTCAGTCTTAATCCCCATTTTACAGACGAGGTAACTGCGGCACAGAGAAGTTAAGTGACTTGCCCAAGGTCACACAGAAAACAAGTGGATTAGAACCCAGATCCTCTGAGTCCCAGGCCCATGCTCTATCCACTAGGCCATGCTGCTTCTCATTCTTGCATCACTTCCCAGGGAATACATAAAGGAAACCATTGAAAAGACAAATCTTTCTTTCAGCAAATTTGAAGGAAATATTTCCTGTACATACAATTCCACGATGCATGGGCATTAATTTATTTTTGACCCAGAGCAAAAAAAAGCTATGAACTCGGAAGGAGTACCCTTGGAAGGTTGGAACCTTGAAACCTTGGAATATGACAGTGGGGCAGGGAAGAAGCGGCATAGCCCATGGCAACAGCAGGGACTTGGGAGTCAGAGGTCATGGGTTCTAATCCCAGCTCTGCCACTTGTCAGCTGTGTCACACAGCTGACCTTGGGCAAGCCACTTAACTTCTCTGTGCCTCAGTTACCTCATCTGTAAAAATGGGGTTTAATACTGTGAACCCCACATGGGACAACCTGATAGCCTTGTATCTACCCCAGTGGTTAGTACAGTGCTTGGAACATAGTAAGCACTTAACAAATACCATAATTATTATTGTGAAAGGCCTCAGACCTCTTTCTGTCAGGATCCACACCTACCTCAAAGGACGATTGGGGTCTTCTGGCGCTCAAACCCAAATAAAGGAGTTGATCTCTTCTTGTCCAAAAGGATCCAAAATCTTAGCTGACTGGGTCCCCCTGGGAGAACCAGAATGCCTTGACAGCGAGATTGAAGAAAGTTAGAATACCGGGAAATAGAACGTTATATCCAATTCTGGGTCTTAAGCTATAGCCCTGGACCCAAATCGCCTCCAGGTGAAAAAATAGCTGGTCATTTTTTAGCTTGCTCGCACATTTTATAGCAACTGAATATGTGTGGCCAGAATTATTTGCCCTATTTAATAAAGACCAAGATTGCTTCCCAAAGAGGCTGACTGAAGCCAAATCATCATGCACAAAGTTGGTGATCGATCAGAGATCTTCTTCTCCTCCTTCTCAGACCTATATCTATGCATCAGATCAGATTAAGTTTTTAGGGCAAAAGAATAAAACAGAGATACTGTGATTTATCACCTCACTTTACAAATTTTTTGAGGTTAGATGCCATGAAGGAAAGTGACTAATCCAACTCTTAAGCAATAACAGGTAGGTCTTAGCGATACCATGTTTACTTGCATATTTATCTCCACCACGTGGCCCCACCCTGATTTTTCAGTAGGATTTTTTTTTGTATTGCGTAATTGTAAGAAATAATAATCCCTCACTGCTGGAGATGGAGCAGAAGGGTGAGAGCCTTTCTACTTGCTTTGTTTTGTTGCCTGTCTCCCCCCTTCTAGACTGAGTCTGTTGTTGGGTAGAGATTGTCTCTATTTGTTGTCAAATTGTACATTCCAAGAGCTTAGTACAGTGCTCTGCACATAGTAAGCACTCAATAAATACAATTGAACGAATGAATGAATATTAAAGGGATAATAATACTAATTATAGCATTTATTAAGAATTACATGTCAAGCACTGTACTAAGCACTGGGGTAGATACTAGATAATCAGGTCCCATATGGGACTCAAAGACTAAATAGGAGGGAGAAGAGGTTTCAAACACCCATCCTGCGGATGAGGGAACAGAGGCACAAAGAAGTTTAGCCACTTTCATTAGGTCACACAGCAAGGTGTGGGGGATTTATTCATTGAGTCCAATTGGGAGCACAATAAAAATAAGAGAGCAGGCTCAAGTATCCTTCCATCTTTCTCCTTCATTTCCTTTCTTTCAGTTCTTCTCTTTTTATCCCACTCCCCTTATTTCTAGACTTCATTTAATCAATTCTCTTATTTGTTCCCTTCTCTTGGTTTGCAAAAATTATGCAATAAAGTGGGACAACTTTGTGACTAAATAGGGTCTATAAGATTCAATGAACCTTGTCATAAAAACCCTACCTACTCTTGAAGCTAAAAAGGGTTTTGAAAAGCACAGGGTGGGAAAGGAAGAAGATAATGGAAGAAGGCTTTTTTAAAGTATCACATCAAAGATACAGGTTCAAAGCACATGACTTTAGTTGCTGTTCATTCCCACAGCCACAGTGCAAATGCAAAGAGGGCCACCTTTAAAATAAATGAATAAAACAAGTTCTAACGTAGCCAGCAATCCAGATCCAGTTTGGGATTAACTGGCACTTTGCTCAAGCAAACTTCCCAAAACAAAGGTGAGCAAGATATCAGAAAACATAAGACTTTCTTATCGAAAAAAGGAGAATGAATGTTATAGTACATGTATATCACGTTTGCTTTCACATTTGTCATGTACTTATCCCTTGCAAAGTTAAGGTTTGGTGTGCAAGGTAATTATTTTCCCATAAGCACTTGTCACAAGATTTGCAATTCATTTTTCAGCTGTTTAAATGCCTCCAAAATTATATCTTGAGTTTGAGAAACTCCTTCCCTGTGCAAATATCTTTCAAAAGCAGTATTTTTTCCCAGTTCCATTCTGTGAACTTTTATCGTAGTTACCTAAAGTCAATTAAAGAAGAATTGTTTTTCTATTTACTTTAGGGTTGAATTAGTAAATGAAAAGATTACGTAGAATAGTAGAGATTAGAGACAGGCAGCCATTATTTTCTCATTGAGATTCAAATTAGTGCTTATTTCATGTAGTAAATATCTAATAAGAATAATATCAATAATATCTGTATTATGAGAAGCAGCATAGCCTAAGGGAAAGAACACAGGCCTGGGAGTCAAAAGACCTGGGTTCTAATTCTACCTCTGCCACTTGCCTGCTGTGTGATCTTGACCAAATCACAACTTCTCTGTGCCTCAGTTACCTCATTTGTAAAAATGAAGATAAATTAAAAATAATAACAATCGTAGTATTTGCTAAGTGCTTACTAAGTGCCAAGCACTGTTCTAAGCACTGAGGTAGATACAAGGCAATCATTTTCGACATAGTCTTTGTCCCTCATGGGGCTCACAATCTTGTCCCCCATTTTACAGATCAGGTAACTGAGGCATGGAGAAGCTAAGTGACTTGCCCAAGGTCACACAGCAGACATGTGGCAGAGTCAAGATTAGAACCCATGACCCATTCTCCCTTCCCCATAGACAGAGAACTCCATGAAAGGGTTAGTTCATAGTCCATCTACCCCAGTGTTTAGTACAGTATTCGGCATTTAATAAGTACATAATAAATTCCCCAATTATCAGTATCTATAAATGAACACTATGTTGAGCAGTTAAGTTGATACCTTTCCAAAGCAGATGAAAGGGTTGCTTATTACAGCCTATGCCATGGACTACAGAACAAGCTAAGGAGCGTGTGTGCCCAGTGAGAGTTCCAACGTGCAAGATATCCAAGTCTGCCCAGACCAAAATAATAATAATGGTATTTATTAAGTGCTAACCGTGTGCCAAGCACTGTATTAAGCACTGCAGGGTAGTGGGGGGGGGAATACAAATACGTTGGGTTGGACATAGCCCCTGTCCCAGGTTGAGCTCCCAATCTTCATCCCCATTTTTACAGATGAGGTAACTGAGACACAGAGAAGTGAAGTGACTTGTCCAAGGTCACAAAGCAGACAGGTGGTAGATCAGGGATTAGAATCCCAAACCAAAACCAACCAAAGAGTACTAAGCACACTTAAGGAGTCATGCAGATCTTGACCAAGTTTTACACACTATTACTGTTGAAGAGCGGAACTGTTCCTGCCATCATCCCAGAGAAAATGGGAATCCCCGAGAGGTGGAAAATACCTTTATAATTCACTTTCCATCATTGTGGAATAGTTCCCTGCCAATATGTGAACTCATGGCTTTTGTCCCAGTGTTTAATGAAACCGATTTAGATCCTAGAATAGTGACAGAGTGCCTGCATCCATTGGCACACCTATGTAGCTCTAGAAGCTGGGAGGGGATGACTTCCTTAGACACCTGAATGGGATTTTCCTCAACAAATGCAACCTTAAGAAATGCCACGGACTGCCACCATCACCACCATCTTCAAAAAGAAAGACAAGAGAGCTGATTGTGGAACCTCATTGCTCTCTAATGCAGGAAGAGCCCTAGTCAGAGTCCTCCTTGATGAGTATCTAGAGAATTTCCCACACCTTGCACAACCAAAATCACAGTGTGGCCTCAAACTATCATAAGAAACCGTGAGCTGGGTTTGGCTATAATTAGAAGATTCAGAAAAACTTTAGGAAATCACCTTGAGACTTCTTTCCAATGCTTGTAGAGCTTCACAAGAAAATTAGTCACAATCAACAGTTCTAGGCTTCTGACAACTTAAAAGTTTGAGCTCCTTGAAAAGGTAGAACAAGGGTTTAGGATTACTCCATTATAAGTTGGTGGACTGTGTTTATAATGAAAGACCTGGAAGTTAAGACCAAGAGTCCGATTTAGATGCCACTAGAAAACTCAAGTGGACAGGGTAAAAGTATCACCTCAAGTCCATGAATGAGAAGCAGCATGGCCTAATAAAAAGAGTACAGGTCTGGAAGTCTGAGGACCTGAGTTCTAATCCTTCCCACTTCTCTTCTGTGTGGCCTTGGGCCATGCACTTAACCTCCTTGTGCCTCAGTTACCTCACCTGTAAAATGGAGAATAAGACTGTGAGCCCTATGTGGGACATGGATTTTGTCCAATCTGATCATGTTGTATCTACCCCAGGACTTAGTATAGAGTAAGTGCTTAACAAATATAATTTTTTAAAAAATGTTGGTAATATGCCACCTATAACTCTAGGATACTCAGGAGAAGAGATAACCATGACAATAATGGTGTTTGCTAGGCATACCATGTGTGTTAAATACCGTGGTCACCATGGTGGCTCACAGTTAAAGAGAGAGAGAACACTCATTCATTCATTCAATCATATTTATTGAGCGCTTACTAATTTTCTAGAAGCAGCGTGGCTCAGTGGAAAGAGCACGGGCTTTGGAGTCAGAGGTCATGGGTTCAAATCCCGGCTCCGCCACTTGTCAGCTGTGTGACTTTGGGCAAATCACATAACTTCTCTGTGTCTCAGTTATCTCATCTGTAAAATGGGGATTAAGACTGTGAACCCCCTGTGGGACAACCTGATCACCTTGTAACCTCTCCAGCGTTTAGAACAGTGCTTTGCACATAGTAAGCACTTAATAAATGCTATTATTATTATTATTATTATTATTATATGAGGAAACTGAGACACAGAGAGTTTAAGTGACTTGTACAAGATTACAAAGCAGTCTAATGGGAAGCAGCATGATTTAGTGGAAAGAGCCTGGATTTGGGAGTCAGAGGACATGGGCTCTAATCCCGGCTCCACCATTTGTCTGCTGTGTGACCTTGGGCAAGTCACTTAACTTCTCTGTGCCTCAGTTACCTCATCGGTAAAATGGGGATTGACTATGAGCCCCACGTGGGACAACCTGATTACCTTGTATGTACCCCAGCTCTTAGAACAGTGTTTGGCACATAGTAAGTGCTTAACAAATACCATTATTATCATCATCATTATTATTATTATTAGTGGTAGAGCTGGGACTAGACCCTCTCAGTCCTGGTATCTTTTCACCACTTCTCCAGATGATTATGAACTGCTTTTCATAATCAACAGAGCATTTTGAATAACGAAGATTACTTTCTGCCCTGGCAAACCTTACCAACAACCATTCAGTGACAGAGTTGGATTTGATCAGTGAATTCTGCTACTCGGGCAGTACATGGTCTGGTGATGCCGGATTAGACAAAGAAGTGGAAAAAACAAATCAAGAGGCCCAGCATATACTTTTGGGGACTGATGGAGTGTGGGCCACAAGCTGAGCCTGTCTAGTGAATTGCTGAATCTAAACTTTTGTCTCATTTTGAGACCTGAATTTATCACAGTCTCATGCAATTACCAGAAGGTTTCTGTCAGTCACCTTATCATACTGATCAATCAGTGATATGAATTGAGCATTTACTATGTGCAGTACTGTATTATATGCTTGGGAGAGTGCAATGATTACAGAGTTGGTAGACAAGTTCCCCACCCACAATGAGTTTATCAATCTTAGCAGTCAAATTCACATTCGCCAACATGATTTCATCACAAGTGAAATTTACAAAGCTCCAAGGACAGCGTCCCACAAATTCTCAATCTATGTATCTTTCTCTCTTGTACATCCATCCCATCATTCTCTCTGTATTTAATTATGTTTCTTTGGTCAAATCTTCCCCCAGATAAGAATGTTTATACTCAATCACCATGCATTCCACTTGAACTATTTCCTCTCTGTATCCTTTATTGCTTAAAATTGTCTCCTCCTCAGATTCTCCATTTTGACTTCATGGATCTCTTCTTCATTTAGTCTTCACGGACTCTCATATTTAGAAGAGAAGGGCTTGGGATCAGGTAAGAAATAATTATTCAGCTCACTTTGGCTGCTAGTAATAAAGAGCGCTTACCTTTTTTCATAGTAAGCCATATTCCTGCCACACCAAGCATTACAAACTCTCAAGCTATGTATCTTTCTCTCTTGTACATCCATCCCATCATTCTCTCTGTATTTAATTATGTTTCTTTGGTCAAATCTTCCCCCAAATCAGAATGTTTATACTTAATCACCATGCATTACATTTATATTGGGCTTGGTACCTGAAGAAATCTAAGTCCTTTAGAAGGATTTTAGAGGATTTATAAAGCTTGTCAAAAATAGGCCTCCAACAGACCCTCCAATCACCAATGGTTCCTGTCCATTGTGGAGATCAGATCCACGGGAGTCCTACCTCCTGATCCTGTGTTTCAGTGGCCAACGGGTGCCAAGATGAAGTCTTTCCCCTTCAGGTATGGCATAAAGAAGGCAGACAAAGGCAAGTCCAGGGCATCTTGTCATAGGAATAGAGGGCATTCAGCCGGGGTGGGACTTCATTGATGGGGGGCAGGGTTTCATTTAGCAGAACAGAGGCCCATTCGTCAGTCTTTACCTTATGCGTTAGTTCTCAAGGCTTGGTGTGGCAGGAATATGGCTTACTATGGAAAAAGGTAAGCGCTCTTTATCACTAGCAGCCAAAGTGAGCTGAATAATTATTGTTTGCCTGATCCCAACCCCTCCTCTTCTAAATATGAGAGTCCGTGAAGACTAAATGAAGAAGAGATCCATGAAGTCAAAATGGAGAATCTGAGGAGGAGACAATTTTAAGCAATAAAGAATAGAGAGGAAATAGTTCAAGTGGAATGCACCACTCTTTCACCTTATGGTAGAAAGGGAGAGAACTTGGGGAAAACATTCTTAATGAATGAATCTATGCAGCCAAGACTGCCTAATAAATCTTTCAGAAGAGTTGGAGTCTTACTTGTAGAGATTTCTGCAAGAGCACTACTTTTGAGCACATGACTTGGATGTGAGAAACTGACAATAAAAGTTCAATCAGTACATTTTTAAATAAACAGTTGAGTCTGACAAAATACAAGTATCCCCCATGTGGATGGCCTACGTAGATAGCAATAGTTTGAACCTGTTCCTGGAAGATTTGTCTGTTAAAGTGGCTAATCGCCTAGGCATAAATGCTAATAAGCTGACTCCCCAGGCAGCAGCCCGTAGTTCAAGAAAGTAACAAAAAGCCAATCCATTTGCTTTTCTTGACATTGGACTGAACCCATCCAACAACAAATTTAGATGTTTTCATCAGAACTATAACCTCATTTCAATATACTTGCTGCCATTAAAAAAAAAAAGAAATCTACTTCTAGAAGTTAAATTGTTGTCATTAATTTTACAAAGCTCTTCTTCACTAGATTGTAAGGTAGAGAACATATTTACTAATTCTACTGCACTCTCCCAAGAATTTAGGACAGTTCTTTGCACAGAGTTAGCACTGAATAAATACTATTATTTTAAAAAGGATTTCAATTCTACAAGTTTGAGTCACTTATTCATAGATTATCAGTGGTTAACAAAACTACTCATTCTTATTCATTGATTAGTCAATAGTAATATTTATTGATTACTTACTATGTGCAGAGCACTGTACTAACTGCTTGGGAGAGTACAATACAAGCAAATTAGCAGAAACGTTCCCTGCCAATAATGGTCTAAAGGTCTAGAGGTGTAGGCTCCTTATGGGCAGGGACCATGTCTACTGTTATACTGTGCTCTCCCAAGTGCTTAGTACAGTGCTTTCACCACAGTAAGTGCTCACTAAATATGATTGATGAGCAGTGAGAAAGCAGGAACTTCCCTTAGTGACTGAGGCACACTTCAGCGATGGTCTTCCTGAAGCTAAGGTGGGGAGGAATGCCAGAAGATGGCCGGGGGGGCAGAGGGAGAGAGACATTAGTAATAAGTCCTTGAGTTGTAGTTGTTTCCATGAAACAGCTTCTAGACTAGGCTTCTAGAAACAACTTCTAGACTGTGAGCCCATTGTTGGGTAGGGACTGTCTCTATATGTTGCCAACTTGTACTTCCCAAGCGCTTAGTACAGTGCTCTGCACACAGTAAGCGCTCAGTAAATACGATTGATTGATTGATTGATGGATATGTTGCCGACTTGTACTTCCCAAGTGCTTAGTACAGTGCTCTGCACACAGTAAGCGCTCAATAAATATGATTGAATGAAAGAATGAAATTAATAACAAGCATAAAAGTTATTTTGGTTCTTGTTCTGTTGACAAGTTCCATTTAGTAAAAGAAAAAAAGAATAACAATGGTATTTCTTAAGCACTTACTACGTGTCAAGCATTTTTCTAGGTGCTGGGGTAGATACAAGCTAATCAGGTTGGACACAGTCCCTGTCCCCCATAGGGCTCACAGTCTTAATCCCCATTTTACAAATGAGGTAACTGAAGAAGAGAGAAGTTAAGTGACTTGTACAAGTTCACACAGCAGACAACCGGCAGAGCTGGGTTTAGAACCCAGGTCCTTCTGACTCTCAGGACTGTGCTCTGTCCACTAGGTCACGTTGCTTCTCAAAATTGAATGCTGAATACAACTCCATAAGTCTCTTTCCTTTTTCTACAACCTTCTTCTCCCTTCTTTTTTGACCGTGCCCTTATTTTACATCTCCCGGTCCACCTCAACCTGTCTCCCCAGTATCATCTGATATACCATAGTATAGACTTCATTTATAGGTGAGAGTTCTTTCATTCAATCGTATTTACTGAGTGCTTACTGTGTGCAGAGCACTGTACTAAGTGCTTCGTTTCAGAGAATGGCATAGGTCATATCGTCTCCCCCTTTTAAACTGTGAGCCCACTGTTGGGTAGGGACTGTCTCTATATGTTGCCAATTTGTACTTCCCAAGCACTTATTACAGTGCTCTGCACATAGTAAGCGCTCAATAAATACGATTGATGATGATGATGATGATATTGTCATGATTAGATGAGAAGTGAGCTAGCCATATACCATATTTGGGTGGTGGATGATGAGACTCAGTCCCCAGGGATCTGGTAGAGGGGGTAGATAACCTCTAGACAGTAGGATCTAGGCTTTGAGGCCGATTACAGAGCCTTTATCCCAAAATCATTTTTTCCTTTCCAAAACAATTTATAGAAATCAGAATGTAAGCATCTTCATGAAGCCTATAACTGAAGTGGTGAATTTTCCCCCCAACTTTGTCTAAATAGGTAACTTCCATAACTGTCTTCATTTTCCTCCCCATTACTCTGGCTTCTTTGGGTTTATATAATTTTTGTTACACTAAAATGGGGTAATTATGCAGGGCCTATAAGAATTAAGTCTAGCAATAAGGGAAGAAGGAGGAGGAGGAGAGGGGACAAGGAAGAGATTAGAAGCAGCGTGGCTCAGTGGAAAGAGCACAGGCTTTGGAATCAGAGGTCATGGGTTTAAATCCCGGCTCTGCCAATTGTCAGCTGTGTGACTTTGGGCAAGTCACTTAACTTCTCTGTGCCTCAGTTCCCTCATCTGGAAAATGGGGATTAAGACTGTGAGCCCCACGTGGGACAACCTGATCACCTTGTTTCCCCCCAGCGCTAAGAACAGTGCTTTGCACATAGTAAGCGCTTAACAAATACCATCATTATTAGGGCATTGAGACTTCATCTCTTACTTCTATGGCACTTTTCAATGAGCTGCATATAATTTACACTTACATAAATTAACCCTACCCACTCTCTCCTGTCATAATCTCATCCTTCTGCTCCACCTGTGTTGTAACCCCTACTGTGATGTGACTTTCTCTTCTCCTACTCCTTTTCCCCTGATAAGGGCAGCCTCAATAAAGGCATTCCCCTTCCCCTCCCTGCTGTTTTCACCCTCCTCATCATCCACCTCCAGTGCACTCTCCTTCTGATTTTAAAATTAGTGGCACAAAAAAACAATTTTTAATAATGTTCTCAAAATTAGAGTAGAACAATTATGCAGTGGAGGTAATTATGTGAATAAATATGGTCTATGAAAAAATATTTAATATACATATTTGTTTAATATTTGATTAGTTCCAGAATTTTTGAATGCCTTTTTAGGAGATTTTTCATGTCACCATACACTGTCAGACTGTAGTTCAAAACAGATAATAATAATAATAATAACAGCATTTATTAAGCACTATGTGCAAGGCACTGTTCTAAGTGCTGGGGAGGTTACAAGGTGATCAGGTTGTACCACAGGGGGCTCACAGTCTTAATCCCCATTTTCCAGATGAGGTAACTGAGGCACAGAGAAGTGAAGTGACTTGCCCAAAGTCACACAGCTGACAACTGGCGGAGATGGAATTTGGACCCATGACCTCTAACTCCAAAGCCCGTGCTCTTTCCACTGAGCCACGAGATCCAAACTCTGCCTGCTAAGCAGCTCTGAAGGGCTATAGATGAAGCCCCACTGGCAGGTGAGCGTCTAGTAAACAGTCTTTGACTGCAGCGAGGAGGATGGGCAGAGATGGAAGTGCCTTTCAGTCACTTCATTTGACCTACTTTCCAAGGAGTCCAATATTTTTAAAATGCATTTCAACACAATTCTCCCCAAATAGGGAGCGTGAACAAGAAAAGAAACGTCTCGGGAGAATTTTCAAAGATGGCATCAAAGATACTTTTCTTCACTTTAGCCTTATAATTTTACATGTACTGAATGCCGGCTGAGGAGGAAAAAAAAACTTGGTTCCTCCCTAGTGGGGCTATAATCTAAATTTTAAATGCTGAAATACAAAAGGCCTCGAGTGCCATGCTAACCCCCTCAGCTCTCCCGCCTCTCCCTGGCATTTCATTTGCATGGAAAGTTCCCTTTGAAGTTCCCCGGAGCCTCCGAATAGAAAGATCCTGAACATGAATAGACTTTGAATCGGCTTTGGTGGCCAATTCCACAATAGTGGGGTGGAGTTGCTTCTTCGACTCTTAAATATTTTGCACCTCAGGCCCTCCTGATCTAGATAAGGGAATCGATTGAAAGTTTAAAAGAGGGTAAAAATCGAATAAGGGTGATCAGAGGGGCTAATATTCCATTTTGAGGATGAATTTAGGAAAGGGGGCAGAGAGTGGAGGTTAGGGAGCAAAGAAAAATGAGGAGAAGGAATATAGAGGGCAAGAGGGAGAAGGAGTATAAAAGGGAATAGGGAAGGAGAAAGTCAGTCAATTCATTCATTCAATCGTATTTATTGAGCACTTACTGTGTGCAGAGCAACATACTAAGCACTTGGGAGGGCACAATACAACAATAAGCACATTCCCTGCACCCAAGGAGCTTACAGTCTAGAAGAAGGGAAGGGAGGAGAACGATGGGGATGAAGAGGAAGAAAATGGTGTGGCCGCTAACCCATGTGGCTACTGCTCCTCCTTCTTTCCTGCTTTTTGGGTGCTGTCAGATAATAATAATTAATAATAATGGTATTTGTTAAGTGCTTACTATGTTCAAAGCACTGTTCTAAGCGCTGGGGGGATACAAGTTTGTCCCACGTGGGGCTCACAGTCTTAACCCCCATTTTACAGATGAGGTAACTGAGGCCCAGAGAAGTGAAGTGACTTGCATAAAGTCACATAGCTGACAAGTGGTGGAGTCGGAATTAGAACCCACGAACCCTAACTCCCAAGCCCGGGCTCTTCCCACTGGGCCACGCTGCTTCTCTGAGCCAAGCACTGTTCTCTGTCGGTACCAGGACTGGGCGTGAGAGAATTCCCCTGACCATCATCATCATCATCATCAATCGTATTCATTGAGCGCTTTCTATGTGCAGAGCACTGTACTAAGCGCTTGGGAAGTACAAATTGGCAACATTGACCCTTCGCCAAATCCCCACAAAGAGCGAATCACCTGCCCCAACTCTTCTAACACAGCTAGATAGCCCACGGGATCCGCCGTGGGGGCATGCTAGAGGTCAGAGCTCTGAACAAGATAGGCCGTAGGAAGTGCATAGAGCAGCACAAGCTCTACTGGTCGGACCACTATGATCGCCTCAGGAGGCAATGGAGTCGGGCTGCTTCTGCTGCGGTAAAGCCACCGCAATGGCTAGAGATCCAGTCTAAAAGTGGTAGCCTCCAGGTTGGCCTGTGGGTGCTGGGGCTCCTTCAGCTCCATCATACGATTATGATGGAGTATAAATACACAGTAAATACACAGTATGAATACGATTGATTGATTGATCATCATCATCATCATCATCAATCGTATTTATTGAGCGCTTACTATGTGCAGAGCACTGTACTAAGTGCTTGGGAAGTACAAATTGGCAACATATAGAGACAGTCCCTACCCAACAGTGGGCTCACAGTCTAAAAGGGGGGAGACAGAGAACAAAACCAAACATACTAACAAAATAAATAGAATAAATATGTACAAATAAAATAAATAAATAAATAAATAGAGTAATAAATATGTACAAACATATATACATATATACAGGTAATGCCCTCCCTCCCCACATCCCACATTTGAGGAGGGGAGTAACATGCCCAGAGCATTTCTGCACACTTGTACTCCATGATCCATACCCTAGGTATATTCAGTGTAGTGTAGTGGAAAGAGCATGGGCCTGGGAATCAGAGGACCTGGGTTCTAATCTGGCTTCACCACTTTTCTGATGTGTGACTTAGGGCAAGGCACTTAACTTCTCTATGCCTCAGTTTCCTCAACTGTAAAATGGAAATTAAATACCTGTTCTCCCTCCTACTTAGACTGTGAGCACCATGCGGGACGGGGACTGTGTCCGACCTAATTAACTTGTACCTACCCCAGCACTTAGAACTGTGTTTGACACACAGTAAGTGTTTAACAGATACCATTTATAAAACAACAATAAAAAAAAAACCCTCATTCTTCTCCCCTCCCCTCCGCCCCACAAATAAAATATTTGCAGTCTTTATCCTGGGCTGAGTCAGGGGAAGAATCACAAAGCTTTCCCACAGTCCTTTCTTTTCTCCTTCTACCAACCTTTCTGAAAGTAATGGTAAACAGTCTCCAATTTTTAAACTCAGGTCGAACTTCTTCGAACCCGGGATCCAGTGATGGCCTTTGTATCATTTGGCCTGATGCCAAGGGACCCGATCACCAAGAACTCCTTTGGGTGCACTTTGCCACCCTTTCTGGCAACCCCAGCCTTGTCACACATCTCCACTTGAACGATGTTTCTCCCATGCCATCCTTCTAACTCTATGTCCTCCTTCTCAACTCCTCGTCATCTTCCTTGTCTCCATCCTTTCCGCAGCGGCCTCCTCTCCAGATTCTGACCCCAGGGCCGGCCCTGCAGGACAGCCGGGGGGGCGGGGGCAAGCTTTCCACACTGTTCCCTTCTAAATTGTAAGCCCCTCGTGGGCAGGGATGAGGTCTACCAACTCCACTGTACTCTGCTCTCCCCAGCTTTTTGTACAATGCTTTGCATACGCTGAGAAGCAGCATGGCTCAGTGGAAAGAGCACGGGCTTGGAACTCGGAGGTCATGGGTTCTAATCCCAACTCTGCCACTTGTCAGCTGTGTGACTTTGGGCAAGTCACTTAACTTCTCTGTGCCTCAGTTCCCTCATCTGTAAAATGGGGATTAAGACTGTGAGCCTACGTGGGACAACCTTACCTCATATCCCCCCCAGTTCTTAGAACAGTGCTTGGCACATAGTAAGCGCTTACCAAATACCAACATTATTATTATTATTAAGCACTTACTCTGTGCCAGGCACCGTCCTAAGCGTTGGGGTAGATATAAGGTAATCAAGTTGGACATAGTCCCTGTCGCACATGGGGCTCAAGGTCTTAATCTACCTTTTACAGATGAAGTAACCGAGGCCCAGAGAAATGATTTGCCGGAACTAGAATGCAGGTCCTTCTGATTCCCAGGCCTGTGCTCTTTCCCCTAGGCAATGCTACTTCTCTTGCAGATTGATTTCTGAACAATGCAGATCTGGCTACACTCAAGGACCTTAAAAATAAAGTTCAAAAACTAAACTAGGACCCTTTTGTGAATTGTAACTAGAAAAGGGCATGAATATTGAGATGATGAAAAAATAGCCAGAGAGATAACAAGGGAGAGAACACAACCAGATGGATAGCTACTTTTCTATCAAGAGAAAACAATGAACAGATTGTTTATTTCTTCAGTTCTTGCACCTGTTCTAACCAGATAAACATACTGGGTAAAGAAGAACAGTAGCCCAAATACTAAAGAGTCCTTCCTAGTCTTACTAGAATACAATAAACCCTAGAGACGGGTAATGTTGCCAAGGTTTTGTATCCATAAAACACCAAGCTATACATATTTATCTGAAAAACTATAAAAAACCAAGAACAATTATGGGATTTGGAAATATAATTCTAGTGCATTTTTCTTTATTCAAAATACAAAATGGCTGAGAAAGAATTTTATATTTGGAAAATTATGTTGGCATTCTAACGTAACTGCATGAGTATAACTAAATATGGTCTACCAAGTACAATTGTCCTTCCTCATTTTCTGTGTTACTGAGGTTGTAATAATGATAATAATAAATGTGGTATTTGTTAAATGCTTACTATGTGCCAAGCACTGTTCTAAAAAAAGTGCTGGGATAGATACAAGTTAATCAGGTTGGACACAGTCCCCGTCCCTCTTGGGACTCACGCTCTTAATCCCCATTTCACAGATGAGGTAACTGAGGCCCAGAGAAGTGAAGCGACTTGCCCAAAACCACACAGCAGACAGGTAATGGAGCCGAGATTAAAACTCATGACCTTCTTGATTCCCGGACCCATACTCTATCCACTAAGCCATGCCACTTCCCCTGGAGTACAAGCATCACCTACAAAGCATTAAGATACTTCCACTTTGCAGACGGCATTAGGTTCTTAATCTTTAGTCTTCTTTAGTTCAAGTACCGATGAAGCTGATGAAAATAAATTGAATTGTAATCATTCAAAGCAGTTTGATAGTCTCTGGACTACTCCAGTGCTCTAAACAAAGGAAAGAAGTAGTATAACCTCATTATGCTACTAGTGATAAAAATTCCAATTGCATTAATTGATATTTGCCAAATTCTTTGAAGCACAGTCATAATAAAAGGATTATGACATGCAGTTTTACTGCTTGACAGGAAACCAACTATTTAAGCAGCTTTAAGTGGCATACAGTAAGCGCTCAATAAATACTACTGATGGACTGAGAAATATATGGTGAAAATTCTACCTATGAACTCTAACAGGATAATAATAATAATAATGGCATTTGTTAAGCATTTACTATGTGCCAAGCACTGTTCTAAGCACTGTGGGGGATACAAGATGATCAGGTTGCCCCACGTGGGGCTCAGTCTTCATCTCCATTTTACAGATGAGGTAACAGAGGCTCAGAGAAGTTAAGTGACTTGGCCAAGGTCACACAGCAGACATGTAGCAGAGCCAGGATTAGAACCCATGACCTCTGACTCCCAAGCCCGTGCTCTTTCCACTGAGCCACACTTCTTCTCTGTAAAAGGATGTGAAATGGAAGTATATTCAACAAGAAGCCACAGTGACAAATAGGCCTAAAAGCAAATGCGAGCTTATGTGACCAAACCCTGAAAGAAATCAGAATAGAATTAAGGAAAACGAGGCAGCGATCCAAAAAGAAAGTTGGTATACCCTGTCTCTCTTTTCTCTTTCACTTGTGTTGAGTTTTCAGGGTTATTTTCTCTATAGTATTTTGGCATTTGCTTGGATGTTTTAAATTTAAGTTTTGGAGCATCTGGCTGGCAGTGCAGTTTTTGTAGTCAGCTGATGATGTGGGATCTCTTAGTTTAATGACGGGGGAGTTGAAGAAAAAATGCTGATGTGGAAG
The DNA here is from genome assembly GCF_015852505.1 of Tachyglossus aculeatus. Lineage (NCBI taxonomy): Eukaryota > Metazoa > Chordata > Mammalia > Monotremata > Tachyglossidae > Tachyglossus > Tachyglossus aculeatus. Next base: position 125,995,726 of record NC_052067.1, on the reverse strand, counting down.
GGAGTCAGGATTACATGTTTTAAAGAAAAAGTTGCAGGAAGGGAAAGAATGGGCTATAAGTTATTTGCTATTTAATAAAAATGCAGTAACTGGCTTGATTCTAAGTGAAGATCTACAGTAGGGCAACAGCAGAGAATTGAAAACATACTACATCCTGGAGAATAACAAAAGATTCCTCTTCAATAAGGAACCGCTGAAAATCCCCAAAGTCTTTAAAATGAACTGGAAATGTTTCATAAAAGGGTTTGTTTGTAATTTTCCTAAAAGTCTAAATGGGCTAAATATACAAGAGAATCCTCAGACCGTGGCAGAACTCAACAAATACCATAGAAGAAGCTGTCCTAATAACAAGTATCATGTTTATTCATAGAATTTCACTACGAATGGTAGACATAAACTTCACATATGCACGGGCTCTGGGAATCCTTGGGAAAGAATAAACATCTAAATTCCAAGGAAAAGGAGCATAATCAGCCAAACAAAGGTAAACTTTAAGAAAGCAGAGCCTATCCAACTTAAGGAACTCTCTGATCACTTTCCATCTTCTTCCATAGCAAACAAAAATTATTCCCCTTCGTCCTCAAGGCCACCCACTAGCTTCTCCATGCTACACAAAGTCAGTTCATTTCTCCCAAACTCACCTTCTGACTGTACCCCACTCTCACCTCTCCTGTTCCCACTTCCTCCTCATGTTTTCTCCAGGTTGGAACTTCCACCTTCACGGCTGGCATCCCTAGATTCAAAGCCCACTTAAATTTCAATCCTCAACTCACATCAACTTAATAATCGCTCCTAATGCCATGATATATATACATATATCAATCAATCAATCATATTTATTGAGTGCTTACTGTGTGCAGAGCACTGTACTAAGCGCTTGGGAAGTACAAGTTGGCAACATATAGAGACAGTCCCTACCAAACAGTGGGCTCACAGTCTAAAAGGGGGAGACAGAGAACAAAACCAAACATACTAACAAAATAAAATAAATAGAATAGATATGTACAAGTAAAATAAATAAATAAATGCAGTAATAAATATGTACAAACATATATACATATATATAGGTGCTGTGGGGAAGGGAAGGAGGTAAGATGGGGGGATGGAGAGGGGGACGAGGGGGAGAGGAAGGAAGGGATATCAATCATCAATCATCAATAGTATTAACTGAGCACTTACTGCATGCACAGCACTGTACTAAGTGCCTTGGGAGAGTACAACGGAATTGATAGACACATTCTCTGCCCACATTGAGCTTACAGTCTAGTGGGGGAGACATTTTTATGTTTGCATGTATATACTGTACCTGTTCTCCCCTCTATTCTGACTGTGAACCCCATGCGGGACCTGATTATATTCTATCTACCCCAGTGCTTAACCCTCTCAGGGTCACACCTGGAGAGTTTCCAGTACTCTACCAGTCTTGGCTACAGGAGGGAGAGTCGAACAGAGGCATATCCATTCCATTCCTAGCTTGGGCAGTGGCTAGTGAGTTGAAGGCAATCTACTACAAGTCAAAACTCACCCATGCTGGGCAGCAGCGGCATGGGAAAAAGTCGAGGGTGGGGACTCACGTTTACTGCGCAGAAGGCAACAGTGGTAAACTGCTTCCGTATTTTTATCATGTAAACTCTATGGATACACTACCAGAACGATTGCAGATTGAGAGCGGGGAATTCTGGGACACATGTTTTCGTGGTGACATTATGGGTCAGAAACAACTTGACGGCATAAGAGAAGACCCCTGTGCTTAGAACAGTGCTTGGCACATAGTAAGGGAAGCAGCATGGTGTAGTGGAGAGAGCATGGGACTGGGAATCGGAAGGACCTGAGTTCTAATCCCACCTCCACCACTTGACTGCTGTGCGACCTTGGGCAAGTCACTTCACTTCTCTGTGCCTCAGTTTCCTCATATGTACAATGGGGTCCGAGATTGTGAGCTCCACATGGGACAGGGACTGTCTACAACTCAATTTGCTTGTATCCACCCCAGTGCTTAGTACAGTGCCTGGCACATAGTAAGTACTTAACAAATACCATTATCATTATCATATATGCTTAGCAAATACCATAATTATTATTCATTCATTCAGTCAATCAATCATATTAGGCACTTATGGTGTGCAGAGCTCTGTACTAAGGGCTTGGGAAAGTACAATAAAACAAACGGTGACATTCCCTGCCCACAACAAGCTCCCAGTCTAGAGAGGGGGAGACAGATATCAGTACAAATAAATAAAATGACAGCTGTATACATAAGAGCTGTGCTGCTGGGAGGAGGAGGAAGAGCAAAGGAAGCAAGTAAGGGTGAAACAGAAAGGAGTGGAAGATGAGGAAAGGTGGGGCTTAGTCTGGGAAGGCCTCTTGGAGGAGATGTGCCTTCAATAAGGCTTTGAAGAGGGGGAGTGTAACTGTTTGGCGGATTTGAGGAGGAAGGGTGCACCAGGCCAGAGACAGGAGGTGGTCCAGGATTTGGCAGCAAGACAGGCAAGATTGAGTCACGGTGAAAAGGTTTAGCACTTAGAGGAGCCACATATGTGGGCTGGGTTGTAGAAGGAGAGAAGCGAGGTGAGGTAGGAGGAGCAGTAATCTAGGTGGGATAGGATGAGTGATCTTATTAACATGGTAGCAGTTTGGATGCAGAGGACAGGGTGGATTTTAGCTATGTTGTGAAGGTGAGACAGACAGGATTTGGTGACAGATTGAATATGTGGGTTGAATAAGAGAGAGGAGTGAAGGTTAACGCCAAGGTTATGGGCTTGTGAGACGGGAAGGATGGCGGTATCATCTACAGTGATAAAAAGTCAGGGAGAGGACAGGATTTGAGTGACACTTTCTATTGGGTGATAATATGATGATACATATATTGAGCTGAATATTCAGTTGTTCATTCTGGTAGATTTGTATGAAAAAACACAAGCTCAGAAACCAGTTTTGCAAGATTCACCAACAAGTCTCTGGAGTGCAGTGAGGTTCACGAAAGAGACAAACCCCCAAAACTTGGTATCTAGATAGAACTGGTATCTCTCTCCTGCTGAAGTGTCATTCATGCATTCATTCAATCATATTTATTGAGTGCTTACTGTGTGCAGAGCACTGTACTAAGTGCTTGGGAAGTACAAATCAGCAACATATAGAGATGGTCCCTACCCAACAACAGGCTCACACTCTAGAAGGGGGAGACAGACAACAAAACAAGGAGACAGGGGTCAATACCATCAGAATATATAGAATTATAGTTGTATACACATCATTAATAAAATAGAGTAATAAATATGTACAAATATACACAAGTGCTGTGGGGAGCGGAAGGGAGTAGGGCAGAGGGAGGGAGTGGGGGTGAAGGGGAGGGGAGAAGGAGCAGAGGAAAAAGGGGGCTCAGTCTGGGAAGGCCTCCTGGAGGAGGTGAGCTCTCAGTAGGGCTTCGAAGGAAGGAAGAGAGCTAGCTTGGCAGATGTGTGGAGGGAGGGCATTCCAGACCAGGGGTAGGACATGGGCCAGGGGTCGACGATGGGACAGACAAGAACAAGGCACAGTGAGGAGGTTAGCAACAGAGGAGCAGAGTGTATGGGTTGGGCTGTAGAAGGAGAGAAGGGAGGTGAGGTAGGAGGGGATGAGGTGATGGAGAGTTTTGAAGCCGAGAGTGAGGAGTTTTTGCTTCACACGAAGGTTGTTGGGCAACCGCTGGAGATTTTTGATGAGGGGAGTGAGATGCCCAGAGTGTTTCTATACAAAGATAATCCAGGCAGCAGAGTGAAGTATAAACTGAAGTGGGGAGAGACAGGAGGATGGGAGATAAGAAAGGAGGGTGATGCAGTAATCCAGTTGGGATAGGATAACAGATTGAGCCAACGAGGTAGCGGTTTGGATGGAGAGGAAAGGGCGGATCTTAGAAATGTTGTGAAGATGCGACTGGCAGGTTTTGTTCTCTAGTAACTTTATACTGCAATTGGATGGGTATATTACAGTGAGTGTGTGTGCTTGTATGTGTATTAGCAGTTACATGTATTAGCAGTCCCTTCTAGACTGTGAGCCCACTGTTGGGTAGGGACTGTCTCTATATGTTGCCAACTTGTACTTCCCATGCACTTAGTACAGTGCTCTGCACACAGTAAGTGCTCAATAAATATGATTGATTGATTGATTGGTTACGTGTGTGGATGCGTGAAGGAGTGTTTATAAGGAGAGTCCATCAGGCTCGACTCTTTCCCCTCCCATTCAGTCAACCAGTGGAATTGATTGAATACTTAGAGTATGCAGAGCAATGTACTAAGCACTTGGGAGGTTACAAATTGTACTTTCCAAGCACTTAGTACAGTGCTCTGCACATAGTAAGTGCTCAATAAATACGATAGAATGAATATAACAGAGTTCATAGATATGATTCCTACACACTAGGCATAATATAATAGGGGAGACAGACATTAAAATAAATAAATTAAAGTTAGGGGAAGAAGCAGAGATATGCACATAAGTGCTTTGGGGATCAGAGATGTATCTGAGTGCCTAGGGATTTGGATCTGAGTGCACAGATGATGCAGAAGAGAGGAAAAATATCCCTCTCCCTCTGCCTGGAATTTCCTCTCCCCACAAATGAACCAGACTAATGTCCTACCCACATTTAAAACCATCCTAAAGTTCCACCTGTTTCAGAAGTATTCTTGAATTAATTCACAATAGCCAATCAACATTTGTATCACTAATGTACTGTGTTCCTATTTCAGGTATTTTTTTCTCTTCCTCTCCATGCAGAACAGTCATCATGCTGGCCCAGACACTTAATATCCCAGTTTTATTACTGTACGGGCCTCCTCACAGGTCTTTATCTCACGTCTCTTACCTCTCCATTCCATACTTCACATTGCTGGTCAGCTCAGTTTCCTAAAATGTCATTCTGCATAGGTCTTGATACTCCTCATGAACATTCAATAGCAAGACTACCCATTCCTGATCACATAAAGCAGAAACTCCTGACCACTGGCTCTAAGGCACTCCATCAGTTCTTTCCCTTCTACTTACCCAGTCTTCCCCTTGTACAGCCTAGTTCACATTCTTTTTTCCCCTCAAGTTAATCAATCAGTGGTATTTATTGAGTGCTTAAAGTGTGCAGAACACTGTATTAAGTGCTTGGAAGAGTATAATATTGCAGCATTGGAAGCCACATTCCCTTCCCACAGGGGGCATATAATCTAGAGGGGAGATAGACATTGAAATAAATCGTGGATATGTATATAAGCGCTGTGGAGATGCAGGTTGGGTGAATATCAAGTACTTAAAGTTAATCTACTCAAGGTGCTCCACTCATATCTTCCCCTTCCAGTCCCCTGCTCATGCTGTTCCTTTTGCCCACAACTTCTTCCCATTTGATATCTACCAGACCACATCTCTCCCCATCTTCAATCAATCAATCATATTTATTGAGTGCTTACTGTGTGCAGAGCACTGTACTAAGCGCTTGGGAAGTACAAGTCGGCAACACATAGAGACAGTCCCTACCCAACAGCGGGCTCACAGTCTAGAAGGCAGGCTCACAGTCTTCAAATCCCTAATGAAATCATGTCTTCTCCACAAAGCCTTTCCCAATTAATTTCTCCTCTCCCTAGATTACATTTCTTCAACTATCCACTCATCCCATCTGCACCAACTATATACTTAAGTACTCACAAGAACATGTAGCATGTCAGTACACGTTGACTTACAGTCTCTATTACTCAAACACTAAACTCAATCAGTGATGAGTACAGTGCTCTGCACATAGTAAGCGCTCAATAAATATGATTGATTGATTGATTGATTGATTGATGTTTATTTATCAGTGTTGTTATACACATTCCCCATCCACAAGGAAATTGCAGTCCAGCGGTCCCACGACAGATATATGGGCTGGAGCCCCAGGCTTGTTGAAAGCCAAGAAGGTAGCTTTTTCTAGAGAATTGTCCCTCACCATCTCCTCCTCTTCTCTCCATCCACTCTCCTTTCTCCATTTCCCTTCCCTCTCTCTCCACCCCAGCCTTTGGTAGGCCAGAATGTTCAAGCTTTGTATAAAACAAATATTGAGAGGGATGTAAGTAGGAAAAATTGAAACTTTCCATGCCTATATCTAATTAGCCATGTGACGGTGTCTTCTGACTTGGAGACTGAGAGAGGTATGTTTCTGACTGAGTTTATGGATGTAGGAGTGAATGTTCTAGCTTTGGATGGAAAAGGTGGCTGCTTTGTTTCAAGAGCAGAGAGGTATTGATATTCTAAAAGGTTTAAGGGGAAATCTCAGAGAAAGAAGAAATAGTTCTTTACTTCTGTACAACGCACACATACACACATGCACACACACAAAGACTGCCTTCTGTTTTGCCAACTATCACTGAGAGATAACACAGATTGTGACAAAAATTCTACAGTGCTTTACTGTAGCCCAGATATCACAGTTGAGTTCACAATTTTTTCTATGTAAACATTTTCATTATAAATTAAGATTCCGGTACATACGTGTCATTTTGTGTACTGGAAGAGTTAAGAAACTAATCCGATGTATTTTTATTCCCTAATGAATAAATAGTAGTATTTATGAGGAATTCAAAAGAGGTCCTGACTCAATTGTACATGTTCCTCTGACTTCACATTAAGGATAAAAAGAGTCCAGGGAACTTGCTTTTGACCCAGGTGAGATGATGCAATTGATGTAAGGAGCTGAAAAAGACTTAATTACGCTCTAGTGAAAACTCCAACGACTTGTTAAAGTCTGTTTCTGTAAAAGAGGGACCAGCCTGGACACACAGCAGCCTACCGTGAAGTTACTAGCACAGTGTTAAAGCACTTTGTGATCTTTGGATGAAAGGCCAAAGCATTATTATTATTGTTATAAATAATAGAGCTTTGTATTTTATCAAAGGAGCTCTGGGAAGTTCACAAACATTAACTCATTAATCCTCACAAAATCCCTGTGAAGTAGGTAGAAGCAGAGATTAATAACCCCATTACACTGATGAAAAGACTGCGGCACACGCAAGTTCAATGACTTGCCTGGAGTCACATAGAAAACTCAGTCAGGGAGCTGGAAATAGAACCTGGGCCTTGATGCCCAAGTCTTCGTTGTGATCCATTAGACCACACGGCTTCTTGTGATAGTTAAAAGTATAATATAAAAATAGTACTGTAGGGAATCGACAATACGTTCACATTTCTTTAGCATTATATTTTAGTTATAAAATAGCCCAGGTATGGAAAAGATGAAAATAATAAAATTCAGGTGATGGGTAGGTGATTACGACGATTCTGGAAATTTTCAAACACTTACTCTGTGCCAAGCATTGCACTAACCAGTAAGGTAGATCTGACCGAGAAGCGGTGTGGCTCAGTGGAAAGAGCACGGGCTTTGGAGTCAGACGTCATGGGTTCAAATCCCGCCTCTGCCAACTGTCAGCTGTGTGACTTTGGGCAAGTCAATTAACTTCTCAGAGAAGCAGCAGGGCTAAGTGGAAAGAGCTCGGGCTTGGGAGTCAGAGGTCATGGGTTCGAATCCTGCTCTGCCACATGTCTGCTGTGTGACCTTGGACAAGTCACTTCACTTCTCTGAGCCTCAATTACCTCATCTGTAAAATGGGGATTAAGATTGTGAGCCCCATGTGGGACAACCTGATCACCTTGTATCCACCCCCGTGCTTAGAACAGTGCTTTGCACATAGTAAGTGCTTAACAAATGCCATCATTATTATTATTATTATTATTCTCTGGGCCTCAGTTACCTCATCTGGAAAATGGGGATTAAAGACTGTGAGCCCCCCGTGGGACAACCTGATCACCTTGTAACCTCCCCAGTGCTTAGAACAGCACTTTGCACACATAGTAAGCGCTTAACAAATACCATCATCATTATTATTATTATTATCAGTCACTGTCTCTGGCCCATACGGGGATCACTATCCAGGAATGAGCATTGCCTTGAGGGGCACAAGCCACTCGTGGCAACCCCACATTTTCAATAGATTGGCTCTCCCACCCAGAAGGAGGTGAAGGGTTCAGAAGCAGCCTTCACAACATGAGGACTGCTAAGACGAGAGCCACAGTTGACAAGCTCCATACCGCTAAGCCCCAGTGCCATGTCTCTCCTTCCCACTCCCGCTATCACTGCCCCACCAAGTTCTCCTTCTGGCACCTCACCCCTATCCCTTGTTCCTTCATCTACCTCCTCCTCCTCTACCATGGCCCTCTGCCATGACTCAATACCACTGTGTTCTGTGGAATCACCTCTTTGTCCTCCATCCAACTTTCCTTAAGTGCTCTGCACACAGTAAGCACCCCCAAACTTCCACCAATAGATTGGTCACAGGCAATCTCCCCCTTCATCCTTGACTTGTTCCTAGTCTGCTCACTTGAACAGACCACGGCTCTCACCATCTTTAAAGCCCTATTAAAATCACATCTCCTTCAAGAAACCTTCCCAGGCTAACCCCCTTATTTTCCCTCTTTGCTCTTCCCTCTATGTTGCCTATGCACTTCCCCACATACTCCTTAAGGAATCTGATAGTCACCCCAGCCCCAAAGCTGTTACACATACATACTTCCTTATGCTCTGCCACTTCCGTAGCTGTAATTTATTTTAATCAATCAATCGTATTTATTGAGTGCTTACTGTGTGCAGAGCACTGTACCAAGCGCTTGGGATGTACAAGTTGGCAACATATAGAGACGGTCCCTACCCAACAGTGGGCTCACAGTCTAGAAGGGGGAGACAGAGAACAAAACCAAACATATTAACAAAATAAAATAAATAGAATAGATATGTACAAGTAAAATAAATAAATGAATAGAGTAATAAATATGTACAAACATATATACATATATACAGGTGCTGTGGGGAAGGGAAGGAGGTAAGACGGGGGATGGAGAGGGGGATGAGGGGTATAGGAAGGAGGAGTCTCAGTCTGGGAAGGCCTCCTGGAGGAGGTGAGCTCTCAGTAGGGCCTTGAAGGGACGAAGAGAGCTGGCTTGACGGATGTTGAGAGGGAGGGCATTCCAGGCCAAGGGGATGATGTGGGCCGGGGGTTGATGGCGGGACAGGCGAGAACGAGGCACGGTGAGGAGATTAGCAGCAGAGGAGCAGAGGGTGCGGGGTGGGCTGTAGAAGGAGAGAAGGGAGGTGAGGTAGGAGGGGGTGAGGTGATGGACAGCCTTGAAGCCCAGGGTGAGGAGTTTCTGCCTGATGCGCAGATTGATTGGTAGCCACTGGAGATTTTTGAGAAGGGGAGTAACATGCCCAGAGCATTTCTGGACAAATACAATCCGGGCAGCGGCGTAAAGTATGGAATGAAGTGGGGAGAGACACGAGGATGGGAGATCGGAGAGGAGGCTGATACAGTAGTCCAGACGGGATAAGATGAGAGCTTGAATGAGCAGGGTAGCGGTTTGGATGGAGAGGAAAGGGCGGATCTTGGCAATGCTGCGGAGCTGAGACCAGCAGGATTTGGTGACGGCTTGGATGTGAGGGGTGAACGAGAGAGCGGAGTCGAGGATGACACCAAGGTTGCGGGCCTGTGAGATGGGAAGGATGGTAGTGCCGTCAACAGTGATGGGAAAGTCAGGGAGAGGGCAGGGTTTGGGAGGGAAGACAAGGAGTTCAGTCTTGGACATGTTGAGTTTTAGGTGGTGGGCAGACATCCAGATGGAGATGTCCTTAAGGGAGGAGGAGATGCGATCCTGGAGGGAGGGGGAGAGAGCAGGGGCAGAGATGTAGATCTGGGTGTCATCAGCGTAGAGATGATAGTTGAAGCCGTGGGAGTGAATGAGGTCACCAAGGGAGTGAGTGTAGATCGAGAACAGAAGGGGACCAAGAACTGAACCTTGAGGAACCCCCACAGTAAGGAGATGGGAGGGGGAGGAGGAGCCTGCAAAAGAGACTGAGAATGAACGACTGGAGAAATAAGAGGAGAACCAGGAGAGAACGGAATCTGTGAAACCAAGGTTGGATAGCATGTTCAGGAGAAGGGGATGGTCCACAGTGTCGAAGGCAGCTGAGAGGTCGAGGAGGATTAGGATAAGGTATGAGCCGTTGGATTTGGCAAGCAGGAGGTCATTGGTGACCTTTGAGAGGGCAATTTCCATGGAATGTAGGGGATGGAAGCCAGACTGGAAGCGGGTCGAGGAGAGAGTTGGTGTTGAGGAATTCGAGGCAGCGCGTGTAGACGACTCGTTCAAGGAGTTTGGAAAGGAGTGGTAGGAACGAGATGGGACGATAACTAGAAGGGGAGGTGGGATCAAGAGAGGGTTTTTTTAGGATGGGAGAGACATGGGCATGTTTGAAGACAGAGGGGAAGGAACCAGTGGAGAGTGAGCGGTTGAAGATGGAAGTTAAGGAGGGGAGAAGGGACGGAGCGAGAGATTTCATGAGATGAGAGGGAATGGGCTCAGAAGCACAGGTGGCCGGAGTAGCACTTGAGAGGAGGGAGGAGAGCTCCTCTGAGGATACTGCTGGGAAGGATGGGAGAGTAGCAGAGAGTGTTGAGAGCTGGGGGGTTGGAGAAGTCGGGGGAGTGACTTTGGGGAGGTCGCATTTTAATGTTGGCCTACCCCACTATATTGTAAGCTCTTTGAGGGCTCTTTGAGTATCTGCCAACTCATTCATTCATTCATTCAGTAGTATTTATTGAGCGCTTACTCATATTGCACTCTCCCAAGCACTTAGTACAGTACTCTGCACACAGTAAGTGCTCACCATGGATTGATTGGTAGAAAAGCAGTTTGGCTTAGTGGAAAGAGCACGGGCTCGGGAGTCAGAAGACATGGGTTCTAATCCCTGCTCCACCTCTTGTCTACTGTGTGACCTTGGGCAAGCCACTTAACTTCTGTGCCACAGTTACCTCATCTGTGAAATGTGGATAAAGACTGTAAGACTCATGTGGGACCATCTGACTACCTTATATCTACCCAGTGCTTAGAACAGTGTTTGGCGCATAGTAAGAGCTTAAATACCATAATTATTATCATCATGATTTATTATCCTCCTGATTGCCATCAGTGACATTTGGCTCTAGCCTAATGATTAGTTCTTTGCCAGTTTCCCATCTCCTGTCTCCCTCATCTCCCATCTCTCAAGGAAAGTCCTCTCCCTGACTTTCCCGTCACTGCGAATGGCAGAACCATCCTTCATGTTTCACAAGCCCTCAACCTTGGTGTCATCCTTGACTCCACTCTCACATTCATCCCACACATCCAATCCATCACCAAAACCTGCCGGTCTCACCGCCACAAGATTGCCAAGATCTGCCCTTTCCTCTCCATCCAAACCACTACCTTGTTGGTTCAATCTCTCATCCTATCCTGATGGATTACTGCATCAGCTTCCTTTCTGATCTCCCATCTCTACCCACTTCAGTCTATACTTCACTCTGCTGCCTGGATTATCTTTCTACAGAAACGCTCTGGGTATGTCACCCCCCTCCTCAAAAATCCCCAGTGGTTGCCTATCAACCTTCGCATAAAGCAAAAACTCCTCACTCTCGGCTTCAAAGGTCTCCATCACCTGGCCCCCTCCTACCTCACCTCCTTTCTCTCCTTCTGCAGCCCAGCCCGCACACTCCACTCCTCTGCCACTAACCTCCTCACTGTTCTTGTCTGTCCCTCTGTCGACCCCTGGCCCTTGTTCGACCTCTGACCTGGAATGCCCTCCCTCCACACATCCGCCAAACTAGCTCTCTTCCTCCCTTCAAAGCCCTACTGAGAGCTCACCTCCTCCAGGAGGCCTTCCCAGACTGAGCCCCCCTCATTTTCCTCTGCTCCTCCTCCCTTCCCCATTGCCCCCACTCCCTCCCTCTGCCCTACCCCTTTCCACTCCCCACAGCACTTATGTATATTTGTAATATGTATTACTCTATTAATTTTATTAGTGATGTGTATATAGCTATAATTCTATTTATTCTGATGGTATTGACACCTGTCTACTTGTTTTGTTGCCTATCTTCCCCTTCTAGACTGTGAGCCTGTTGTTGGGTAGGGACCATCTCCATATGTTGCCGATTTGTACTTCCCAAGGGCTTGGTACAGTGCTCTGCACACAGTAAGAGCTCAATAAAAACGATTGAATGAATGAATGAAAGGGCGAGGAGGCTCCTTTTTGTACAATGTCTCAGCCCGCCCTCCTCTCGCTTTCCTTTGAATCCCGTATCATCCATCTCTACCACCTCCACAGTTACTAGACACTGGTATCTAATAATAATAATAATTATGGTATTTGTTAAGCACTTACTATATGCCAAACACTGTTCTAAGCACTGGGGTAGATACAAGGTAATCAGGTTGTCCAACTTGGGGTTCACAGTCTTAAGCCACATTTTACAGATGAGCTAACTGCGGCACAGAGAAGTGGCTTACCCAAAGTCACACAGCAGACAAGTGGTGGAGGCGGGATTAGAACCCACATCCTCTGACTCCCAAGACAAGGCTCTTTCCACTACGCCACGCTACTTATCACCACCTTCCCAGTCCCAACTCGGCATTTCTTGCTGTTTTGGATGGTTTTCTTGTCTTCCTACTCTCACTTTCTTCCACAATGATCCTTGGGGACTTCTCAAGTCACTTTTTCTACTCTCCTCCCCTCTCTCACTGCTGTTTGCAACCTCTCACCACTGGTGGCTCCTTCCGTTTTGCTTTCAAACACACTTGAGTTTCCTCCCTGGTAACAAAAATAAAATAAAATAAGCCCTCTCTTGACCCTCACCACTTGTCATATGTGACCAATCAATAATACCTAGTCAGTGCTTACTGTGTGCAGAGCACTGGCCTAAGGGCTTAGGAGAGTACAATATAACAGAGTTGGTAGATATGTTCCCTGCCTACAAGAAGCTTACAGTCCAGATATGTATATAATTGATGATGTGGGATGAGGGTGGGGTGAATATCAAGTGCTTAAAGGGTACAGATTCAAGTTCAAGGGTGAAGCGAAAGAGAGAGGAAGTAGGATAAATGAAGGTTTAGTCAGGGAGGGCCTCTTGGAGGAGATGTGACTTTAATAAGGCTTTGAAGGTGGGGAGAGTGATCGTCTGTAGGATATAAAGGGGGAGGGAATTCCAGGCCAGAGGCAGGATGGGGGGCAAGGTGGCTGAGTGCTTTAGTGTGGTTCAGTGGAAAGAGCACGGGCTTGGGAATCAGAGGTCATGGGCTCTAATCCCAGCTCCACCGCTAGCTCTCTTCCTCCCTTCAAGGCCCTGCTGAGAGCTCACCTCCTCCAAGAGGCCTTCCCAGACTGAGCCCCTTCCTTCCTTCTCCCCCTCGTCCCCATCTCCATCCCCCCCATCTTACCTCCTTCCCTTCCCCACAGCACCTGTATATATGTATATATGTTTGTACATATTTATTACTCTATTTATTTATTTATTTATTTATTTTACTTGTACATATCTATTCTATTTTACTTTGTTAGTATGTTTGGTTTTGTTCTCTGTCTCCCCCTTTTAGACTGTGAGCCCACTGTTGGGTAGGGACTGTCTCTATATGTTGCCAATTTGTACTTCCCAAGTGCTTAGTACAGTGCTCTGCACATAGTAAGCGCTCAATAAATACGATTGATTGATTGATTGATTGATTGTGAGCTGTGTGACTTTGGGCAAGTCACTTAGCTTCTCTGGGCCTCAGTTCCCTCATCTGTAAAATGGGGATTAAGACCGTGAGCCCCACGTGGGACAACCTGATCACTTTGTATCTACCCCAGCACTTAGAACAGTACTTCCCACATAGTAAGCGCTTAACAAGTGCCATCATTATTATTATTATTAAAGCATTAAATCACAACTACCAACCTCTCCGTGGTTCCCCTCTCCTCAAGAGCCTCCAGTGGTTGTCCATCCACCTTTGCAAACAGAAACTCCATCAGATTTAAATCACCTTGCCCCATCCTACCTTATCTTATTGCTTCCCTACTGCAACTCATACTCTTCAATCCTCTTATGCCAACTTACACATTGTGCCGTAAAATCATCGATCTCACCACTATGAGGTCACACAGATGGGATTAGAACCCAGGCCTGTGCTCTCTCCACTAGGTGATGAAGCTTCCTTTCTGGGGTATTGTTAGCTTTTTACCACGAACAGATAGATGAAAATTTGTAAGCTGCCTTAATGAAACCTGCAGGAAGTGATAATCGACACAATTCAAAAAAGATGCTGCTAAAGGAGGCAAGGAACTGAAAAAGGTAAAGGAGGACAAAAGCTTCATTGAATACCAGATGATAGGTATTGGGGATGTGGAATAATCTGGGATGGGTTTCATTCTGTGCTTTGAAGTCTTCTCAAACAAGTCATAAACCAACCCTATTGCCCCATCATTCTTTGATTAACTAAGGACTGTTTAAAGATCCACTGACTCCCTTTCTCAAAGGAAAGGATAAGCAGGTGAAAGTTTACCCCCAGAATGTTGAATACCCCCGCCCTACCTCCTTCCCCTACCCACAGCACCTGTAGATATGTTTGTACAGATTTATTACTCTATTTATTTTACTTGTACATATTTAATATTCTATTTATTTTGTTAATGATGTGCATCTAGCTTTAATTCTATTTGTTCTGTCGACTTGACACCTGTCCACGTGTTTTGTTTTGTTGTCTGTCTCCCCCTTTTAGACTGTGAGCCCGTTGTTGGGTAGGGGCTGTCTCTATATCATCATCATCAATCGTATTTATTGAGTGCTTACTGTGTGCAGAGCACTGTACTAAGCGCTTGGGAAGTACAAGTTGGGAACATATAGAGACAGTCCCTAACCAACAGTGGGCTCACAGTCTAAAAGGGGGAGACAGAGAACAAAACCAAACATACTAACAAAATAAAATAAATAGAATAGATATGTACAAGTAAAATAAATAAATAAATAAATAGAGTAACAAATATGTACAAACATATATACATATAAACAGGTGCTGTGGGGAAGGGAAGGAGGTGAGATGGGGGGGATGGAGACGGGGATGAGGCGGAGAGGAAGGAAGGGGCTCAGTCTGGGAAGGCCTCCTGGAGGAGGTGAGCTCTCAGTAGGGCCTTGAATGGAGGAAGAGAGCTAGCTTGGCGGATGGGCAGAGGGAGGGCATTCCAGGCCCGGGGGATGACGTGGGCCGGGGGTCGATGGCGGGACAGGCGAGAACGAGGTACGGTGAGGAGATTAGCGGCAGAGGAGCAGAGGGTGCGGGGTGGGCTGTAGAAGGAGAGAAGGGAGGTGAGGTAGGAGGGGGCGAGGTGATGGACAGCCTTGAAGCCCAGGGTGAGGAGTTTCTGCCTGATGCGCAGATTGATTGGTAGCCACTGGAGATTTTTGAGGAGGGGAGTAACATGCCTAGAGTGTTTCTGGACAAAGACAATCCGGGCAGCGGCATGAAGTATGGATTGAAGTGGGGAGAGACATGAGGATGGGAGATCGGAGAGGAGGCTGATACAGTAGTCCAGACAGGCTAGGATGAGAGCTTGAACGAGCAGGGTAGCGGGTTGGATGGAGAGGAAAGGGCGGATCTTGGCAATGTTGCGGAGCTGAGACCGGCAGGTTTGGGTGACGGCTTGGAAGTGAGGGGTGAACGAGAGAGCGGAGTCGAGGATGACGCCAAGGTTGCGGGCTTGTGAGACGGGAAGGATGGTAGTGCCGTCAACAGAGATGGGAAAGTCAGGGAGAGGGCAGGGTTTGGGAGGGAAGACAAGGAGTTCAGTCTTGGACATGTTGAGTTTTAGGTGGCGGGCAGACATCCAGATGGAGATGTCCTGAAGGCAGGAGGAGATGCGAGCCTGGAGGGAGGGGGAGAGAGCAGGGGGAGAGATGTAGATCTGGGTGTCATCAGCGTAGAGATGATAGTTGAAGCCGTGGGAGCGAATGAGGTCACCAAGGGAGTGCGTGTAGATCGAGAACAGAAGGGGACCAAGCACTGAACCTTGGGGAACCCCCACAGTAAGAGGATGGGAGGGGGAGGAGGAGCCTGCAAAAGAGACTGAGAATGAACGACTGGAGAGATAAGAAGAGAACCAGGAGAGGGCGGAGTCTGTGAAGCCAAGGTCAGATAGCGTGTTGAGGAGAAGGGGGTGGTCCACAGTGTCAAAGGCAGCTGAGAGGTCGAGGAGGATTAGGATAGGGTATGAGCCGTTGGATTTGGCAAGCAGGAGGTCATTGGTGACCTTTGAGAGGGCAGTTTCCGTGGAATGTAGGGGATGGAAGCCAGACTGGAGGGGGTCGAGGAGAGTGTTGTTGTTGAGGAATTCGAGGCAGCGCGTGTAGACGACTTATTCCAGGAGTTTGTAAAGGAATAGTAGGAGGGATATGGGGCGATAACTAGAAGGTGAGGTGGGGTCAAGAGAGGGCTTTTTTAGGATGGGAGATACTCTATATGTTGCCAACTTGTACTTCCCAAGTGCTTAGTACAGTGCTCTGCACACAGTAAGCGCTCAATAAATACAAGTGAATGAATGAATGAATGAAGAATGCTCTTTGGGTCTCCTGGAATGTGAATTGTAATAATAATGATGGCATTTATTAAGCACTTACTATGTGCAAAGCACTGTTCTAAGCACTGGGGGGATACAAGGTGATCAGGTTGTCCCACGTGGGGCTCACAGTCTTAATCCCCATTTTACAGATGGGGGAACTGAGGCACAGAGAAGTTAATTGACTTGCCCAAGGTCACACTGCTGACAATTGGCGGAGCCGGGATTTGATCCCATGACTTGCCCAAGGTCACACTGCTGACAACTGGCGGAGCCAGGATTTGAACCCATGACTTCTGACTCCAAAGCCCGTACTCTTTCCACTGAGCCACACTGCTTCTCATTGTAGTAATTGTAGTAATGCCAAAGCTGGAAGACCCACTCTAGGCCAGAATTGGTTTTACCTGCAACCAGAAATATAGTGAATTGTATTCTGGCCAAAAAAAAAAATATATATATATATATATATATAAGCTTATTGTGGGCAGGGAACTTATATGCTGACTCTTGTATTGTACTCTCCCAAGCTCCTAGTACAGTTCTCTACACATAGTAAGCGCTCAATAAATACCATTGATTGATTGATTGAGCTCTCTTGCCCACATCCTGCCTTTGGCCTGGAATGCCCTCCCCCTTCATATTTGACAGATGATTGGTCACCCCACCTTCAAAACCTTATTAAAAGGACATCTCCTCCAAGAGACCTTCCCTAATTAAGCCCTCATTTCCTCTTTTCTTAGTCTCTTCTGTGCCACCCATGCGCTTGGATTTGTACCCTTGATTCACCCCTCCCTCAACCCCACAGCAATTATGCTTCAGGCAGAACTCTTCATCTTTCTCCCTAAGCTCACAAAGCCTCTTAACTTTCTCCATCTCAGCTAACAGCACCACCATCCTTACTGTCCCAGAAGCTCATAAATTTGGTGTCACCCTCAACTCCTAGCCACCTTTCAACTCTCACCTTTAATCTGTCAAATCTTGCCTGTTTTTCCAAAGCAAACAACTAGTTGATCCACCCCGCCCACCCCCGCCCTCCCGGCCAATTCTCCATCCTGGTACAAACATGATTACCCTGAAACGAGACTAATCCATCAGACTCAATCGACGGCATTTATTGAGATCATCCTATGTGCAGAGCATTGTTCTAAGCACTTGGGAGAGTACAACATAAGAGTTGGTAGTCATGTTCCTCAACCACAATGAGATTAGGGCTTCCTCACTGGTCCCCCAGCCTCTGGCTTCTCCCCTTTCTTATCTGTACTCCACACTGTTGCATGGATTATCTCCTTGAGAAGTCATTTAGCCTGTATCATTTTTCTCCTCGGATCCCTGCGCAGACTTTTGGTGTCCCTTTGCAAACAAAACCTCTAACAATCAGCTTTAAGGCTCTCCCCATCACCCAACTTAACTATCTGCTCTCTTCATTTCTCCTAAGTTCACCTTTTAACCCTGAAGGTTACCCAACTTCAGGGTCTGGGAATTGGAGGAGAGTTGTGGGTAGTGTTTTAAGAGGGCTTTGAATGTGATCTGTTGGATTTGGAAAGGATGGAGGGTGTGCTACTAGCCCAGGGAATAGAGTGAGCAAGAGGACAGAGGAGGAAACATGAAGAATGAGGTATAGGTATATATAATAATAGATACCTAATAGATAATAGATAATAAATGCTAATATTATTGTAACTATAGACATCCATCTTACAGAGGAGGAAAGAGATTCAAAGAAGTAAAGTGATTTGCCCAATGTCACACAGCAGCCCGATAGCAGAGTTGGGACTCTAACCCAAGTCCTCCGACTCAGTCATATTTATTGAGTGCTTACTGCATGCACAGCACTGTACTAAACACTTGTGAGAGTACAACAGAGTTGATAGATCTGTTCCCTGCCCACAAAGCTCTTACAGTAGAGAGGGGGAGACGGATATTAAAATAAATTACACGTATGTATGTGAGTGCTGTGGGGCTGAAGGTTGGGTGAATAAAGTGTACAAATCCAACTGCAAGGGTGATACAGAAGGGAGAGGTAGTGGGGGAAATGAGAGCTTAGCTGGGGAAGGCCTCTTGGAGGAGATGTGATTTTAATAAGGCTTAGAAAGTGGGGAGACTGACCATCTTTTGGATATGAAGGTGGAGGGAGTTCCAGGCCAGAGGCAGGATGTGGGTGAGGGGTTGCGGTGAGATAGATGAGGTCAGGGGATTGAGTAGTTTGGCATTAGAGGAGTGAAGTGAGCAAGCTGGGCTGCGGTAGAAAATCAGTGAGGTAAGATAGGATGGGACACTGTAACTGAGTCCCTTAAAGTCAATGGTGAGGAGTTTCTGTTTGATGCAGAAGTGGATGGGCAACCACAGGAGGTTCTTGAGAAATGGGGAAACGTGGACTGAACTTTTTTAGCAGCAGAGTGAAGTATGGACTGGAGTGTGGAGAGACAGGAGGCAGGGGGATCAAAAAGGAGGCTGATGCAGTAATCAAGGCGGGCTAGGATAAGTTCTTGCATCAGCCTTGAAGCAATCTGGATCGAGAGGAAAGGGTGGATTTTAGCCACGTTGTGAAAGTTGAATTGACAGGATTTGTGAGAGATTAAATATGTGGGTTGAAAGAGAGGGATGAGTTGAAGAAAATGCCAATGTTATGGGCTTGGGACACAGGCACAGGGGTGGTGATGTGTACGGTGATGGGAAACTCAGGAGGAGGACAAGGTTTGGGTGGGAAGATAAGGAGTTCTGTTTTGAACACGTTAAACTTGAGGTGTCAGCAGGACAAGTAGAGACTTTCCGAAGGCAGGAGAAAATATGAGAATGCAGAGGAAAGATAAGGGCTGGATATTTAGAATTGTGAATCATCTGCCTATAGATGGTAGTTGAAACCAAAGGAGCGAAAGTGTTCCCCTAGCGAGCGGGGGTAGATGGAGAATAGAAGGGGACCTAGAACTGAACCTTGAGGGGCTCCAAGACCTAAAATCTCTCCACTATCCCATAAGATCCCTCTGTATAGAATTGTTAAAAATACAAATGTCTTCAAGAGACCTTTCCAAAAAACGATGAGTGGCTCTTTGGAAATGAATATTTAATCACAGCTATTCTAAATAGGTTGAAATGGAGGTAAGAAATCAACTTTAAAACAGAAACAAATCCAACTAGTTTTATCCTTTAACTTTATTTTTAATGCTATGTCATTATGTTTCAAGCATGACAAGAGCATATCCAGATTTATATTGCTCTCAGTTTGATTCAAAGTATCAAATGGTGGTTGACTATCAGACTTTATCATTTATACATTCTAGATGCATCCTAGCAATTTAATTCCAAATCTACAGAAACATCTCTAACCTCTTGAGATGCTGAAGTTGTCTGAGTGAATAGGAAGAGCTTCTGATCATCTCTTTAATACTTAGCACTACCACAAAGGCACTTCTCAGTGATTACAGATGTCCATCAGCATTATTAATTTATATTTAGTGTCCCTCAGTGTGTTAATTGCAGAATGGATGTTGTAGGTGAGTTCTCCTCAGGACTCTCAGAGATGGGCAGGCCAGGCTCCTGTCACTGGTTCCCCAGCAGGTAAATAGCCAGAGGACTTGTGGGTGTGGTGAGGTCAATTACCCTGGACTGGTCTTTTTGGAATTACTGTGCCTATCACGACAGGTGGGAATATGTAGAGCTGGAAGGCCATCAGAGTCTTCCACCGCTTCCCTATTTCCCGACCACCGGGGCTTAGCTGGGACACAACTCTAGACCCACCATGACACAAACCTCACCTCCCTACTTTCCTACGTCAACCCAGCCCAAACACTTGGCTCCTCTAACCTTCTCACTGTACCTCGATCTCATCCATCTTGCTGCTGACAATTTGCCTGTGTACTATCTACCCATCCACTGCCGCACTGAAGCTAACTCTTTTCTTCACAGCCACTGAAAAATAATAATAATCGTGATATGTTAAACTCTGTGCCAAGCACTGAGGCTCCATTTCAAACAGAAACTACCATCAGCTTTAAAAGCACTCAATCAGCTTGCCCCATCCTACTCACCTCACTGATCTAATACTACAGCCCAGCCCTCAAACTCTGCTCCTCTAAAGCCAGCTTACTCACTGTGCCCTGATCTTATCTAGCAGACCCCCAACCCCTTTCCTGAGCTTAACAAATATCATTAAAAAAAGAAAACCCAGGTCCTCTGATGCCAAGGCTCATATTCCTTAAACTAGGCCGTGGAGCTTCTCAGAATAGCAGTCAGATATTGAAATCAAATTAGTGGCCTAGGTTAATAATCTTTAAGAATTAGGAAATATTTTCAAATATGTATAACTTTTAAATATTGCCTTAATATGTGCTATTACATCTTAGAATGTAATATTGAATTACTCTTCAAATTACATGTTCTTTCTAAGATTTTGGATTGCGTATGAAATATAATCAGAACTTATACTTCTGAAAAATGAGTTGAAAAGCTTTAAAAGTCCCTTTCTGCGGCACTCAGTGTTGGCTTTTCTTATGATGATGATGATGGCATTTATTAAGCGCTTACTATGTGCAAAGCACCGTTCTAAGCGCTGGGGAGGTTACAAGGTGATCAGATTGTCCCACGAGGGGCTCACAGTCTTAATCCCCATTTTACAGATGAGGGAACTGAGGCCCAGAGAAGTGAAGTGACTTGCCCAAAGTCACACAGCTGACATTTGGCAGAGTTGGGATTTGAACCCATGACCTCTGACTCCAAAGCCCATGTTCTTTCCACTGAGTCACGCTGCTTCTCATCTGGTCACTTAGCTGCCATTCAAGAAGACATCATCTTTTGTGGCTCCTATCCATCATGAACATATTCACATCAGGATTCAAGAAGAGATGTTAGAACAAAACAGGTGCTGAATCAGACTGAGAAGCAAATGACCCAGTGGTTTGAATTCCAGATTAAGAATCAGAGGGTAGTTTTATTGCTGATCCTTTTGGTGAGAAGTCATTTGATTTCTCTTTGCTTAGTTCTTCACCCGGAAATTGGACAGAATCATAACATGCTAGAGAAATGACCCAAGACTGGAAGTATTAATAACGAAAAGCATCTCTTTCAGCAGATTTTCATAACATTTCCAGACTCAGAGAGCAGTTTACTTTCTTAGCAATTTTCAGCCAACTGAACTAAATGACTCTTCTCAAAGGAAGGGGCAAACCCACTTCTTTACAAAAGCAAATTCAAGAAAAGGACTGCCAGAGATTGAAGTTGAAAATAAAATTTCAACTACCAAGGTCTTATCTGTGCTAACTCCTATTCTCTACTGATAAAAAGCATCCTATCAGGGATTTAAGCATTTCTTCAAACCTAGCAACCTGTTGAACAACTTCTTAATGTGTCCATCAATCACTTAGTGATAAGCTAGGTTTGCGTTCATAATAGCTAGTTGTAAAAATAAATATAAGTTACTATAACTGGTTCATTTGACAATAGGATCTTAGAGGTCAGAGTGGAAATAATCAAACAATAAGTATGAATAGGTTGTAATTTTTCTGATTAACAAGTGTTTTGCTTGTCATATGATGTTAAGAGCTTCTTAAAGCACTAAAGCAAATTTAGAATCGATGTGTTTGCATTGGAGGGGCCCGTGGGCATACAATCTAATAAAGGGACCTGTGATCTCATAAATCCAGCAAACATCAGCGGGGGTTTCTTTCAGAAAACATTTCTTTCCAGGACATTTTTTTTTTTGAGGTCCCTTGTAAAAGGCACACAAACTGAAATTCCAGAAAGAACTGAATGTAAAAAAAAAAAAAAGACTTCAGCCAAAGCCCACTGAGTACATTAAAACAAAAGAAGGTGAGCTTTGCTCCTAAAATTTTTTTTTAAGTTTTTAAAAAAATATATCAGGCAAAGAAGGGTGCCTTTAGATCCTCTGTCTCCCATCAAAGGCCGCATAATAACAACATTAAAAAGAATATGAATAATGATTATGGCATTAAGTGCTTCAGACTTAGGACAACTTTGAGGCAAGAAAAAAAAGTTGGCCACCCTCCCTCCTGTTCCCTAGGGTCATTCTCAGTTTCTGCAGAAATCTGAAAAGCATTTCACCACTCCTCTGCCATCCCACTGCTCCACCCAAACCGATGCCCCAAGCAATTCAGTTCCAAGGCTGCAAAATCCACCTCACAACACCTCGCTCTTGCCCTGTGAGAAACAATGCCCTGCTGCCACCATTTTAAAGAACATAAGGACTCATAACCTTCACTTCTACCACCTTCGAGAGCAGGCACTTCCCCTCATCCACTGAACCCCGAGGTGGTTCCTTACCTCAAGTGCTGCCTGAAGATGGCCGCGCTCCTGATAACAATAGGGAAAGAAGGTTTAGAGGAAGAGGGACAAAGCAATAGAATCTCAGCCATACCAGGAGTGTTACATCTGCATTTGCAGGAACCAGGTGGGAGAGGGGTGTGTGATAGGCCAGCTCCTCCCCATCCCCAAAAAGGAAAAAAAATAATAACTCCACACTGCAATTTCTGTGAAAGCATTTGGGAAAGTGGAAGACGGATGGTCAAAGGAAGGGAAAAAACCTGTGCACTGTTTCTTTTCTTTTTTTAACATATTTGTTAGGTGCTTACTATGTGTCATACGTTCTGTTGGGGTAGTAATAATAATAATGGCATTTTGTTAAGCGCTTACTATGTGCAAAGCGCTGGGGAGTTTACAAGGTGATCAGGTTGTCCCACGTGGGGATCACAGTCTTCATCACCATTTTACAGATGAGGTAACTGAGGCACAGAGAAGTTAAGTGACTTGCCCAAAGTCACACAGCTGATAAGTGACGGAGCTGGGATTTGAACCCATGACCTCTGACTCCAAAGCCCGTGCTCTTTCCATTGAGCCACTTTGCTTCCCCAGACACAAGCTAATAATAATAATAATCATGGTATTCGTTAAGCACTTACTATGTGCCAGGCACTGTACTAAGCACTGGGGTGGATACAACCAAATAGGGTTGGACAGAGTCCATGTCCTACGAGGAGCGCATAGTCCGATTCTCCATTTTACAGATGAGGTAACTGAGGTCCAGAGACATTAAAGTGACTTGCCTAAGGTCAAAGAGCAAGCAAGCGGTGGAGCCAGGATTAGGACCCAGATTTTTCTGACTCCTAAGCCCTTGCTCTAGTCCACTAGGCCACGCTGCTTTTTTAAACTGGGGTAAATATAAGATAATTGGGTTGGACACAGTCCCCGTCCCACATAGGGCTCACACTTTTAATCCCCATTTTACAGATGAGGGAACTGAGGCACAGAGAAATTAACTGATTTGCCCAGGGTCACAAAGAAGGGCTTAGAACGCCAGTCCTCTTTCTCCCAGGCCCAGGCTCTTTCCACTAAGCCACACTGCTTCTCTTGGACAAGTGTGTCCTGTCTCTGGTTTGCACCCAGTAAACTGTAAACTTACTGCGGGCAGGGAATGTATCTGTTATATTGTTGTGTTGTACCCTCCCAAGGGCTTGGTTCAGTGCTCTGCACACAGTAAGCACTCAATAAATACGATTGATTGATTGAACCCTGCCGAAGGGATGAATTGCCGAGACTGGGGTCTGTGCACCCTTTCCCTTGGTCCTTCCCATGGAAAACGCAATGACCTTACAGCCCTTCTGGGAGCTGGTTAAATCTCAGTCTGGATGGCAAACATTAGTTCTCACATTCTTCACAGTTTTTTAGTAGAACAAGGCAGGGAGTGAGGACTGCAAATACAGCTGCGAAACAATGAGCACAGTCCAGCCTTCCATTTCTGGGGGTTTGGTAGCAGAAGTTCCTGCGTGTGGAAAGAAGAAGGACAGAGACTAGTGGCGAGGGGTACAATTCATTTCATTCATTCATAGTTATTTATATATAATTATTGAGCACTTACTGCGTGCAGAATACTGTACTAAGCACTTGGGAAAGTACAATAAAGCCACAAAGAGTGACAATCCCTGCCTATAGCGAGTTCACAGTCTGGGGAGTGGCGGGGACAGACATCAATATAAATAAAATTACAGATATATACATAAGTGCTGTGGGGCAGGGAGGGTGGTAGAGCAAAGGGAGCAAGTCAGGGTGACAGGGAAGGGAGAGGGAGATGAGGAAAAGTGGGGCTTAGTCTGGGAAGGCCTCTTGGAGGAGATGTGCCTTCAGTAAGGTTTTGAAGGGGGGAGAATTGTATCGTGTTGCACCCATCATAGACACAGAGCTTTTTTCCAGAGTTCAAAGACCCAGGACACTGGTATATTCAGTGTCTCAATGTTGTTATCATCAGCAGCCCAATCAATCAATCATATTTACTGAGTGCTTACTGTGTGCAGAGCACTGTACTAAGCGCTTGGGAAGTACAAGTTGGCAACATATAGAGACAGTCCCTACCCAACAGTGGGCTCACAGTCTAGGAGGCGGAGACAGAGAACAAAACCAAACATATAAACAAATAAAATAAATAGAATAAATATGTACAAGTAAAATAAATAAATAAATAGAGTAATAAATATGTACAAACATATATACATATATACAGGTGCTGTGGAGAAGGGAAGGAGGTAAGACGGGGGAGATGGAGAGGGGGGCGAGGGGGAGAGGAAGGAAGCGGCTCAGTCTGGGAAGGCCTCCTGGAGGAGATAAGCTCTCAGTAGGGCCTTGAAGGGGGGAAGAGAGCTAGCTTGGCAGATGGGCAGAGGGAGGGCATTCCAGGCCCAGGGGATGACGTGGGCCGGGGGTCGATGGCTGGATAGGCGAGAACGAGGCACGGTGAGGAGATTAGTGGCAGAGGAGCGGAGGGTGCGGGCTGGGCTGGAGAAGGAGAGAAGGGAGATGATGTAGGAGGGGGTGAGGTGATGGACAGCCTTGAAGCTGAGGGTGAGGAGTTTCTGCCTGATGCTCAGATTGATTGGTAGCCACTGGAGATAGTCGGTCAGACCAGGCAACACTGAAGGATTCAGGTGAATCGAGTGAAGCAAAGTGGAGAACCTAGGGAATTAACCAGGTCATCGAAGCCAAAATATACCTCTGACACATTGCAATTTAACATGTGGAAAATCAGGTAGAGCGTGAGTTTGGAGCGTGACTTAGTGGACGGAACACAGGCCAGGATGTTGAAGGACACGAGTTCTAATTCTGACTCTGCCACTTCTTTCATTCATTCAGTTGTATTTATTGAGTGCTTACTGTATACAGAGCACTGTACTAAGCGCTTGGGAAGTACAATTCAGCAACAAACAGAGACAATCCCTGCCCACAATGGGCTCACTTGTCTGCCATGTGACCTTGGGCAAGTCACTTCACTATGCCTCAGTTACCTCATCTGTAAAATGGGATTGTGAGCCCCATATGGGACTTGGACTATGTCCTACCTGAGTAACTTGTCTCTACACCAGCGCTTAGTACAGTGCTGGTCAATAAGCACTTAACAAATACCATTAAAAAAAAAAAAACAGCAAGCCTGGGGGCTTTGTCACCTGACCTGGCTTAAGTAGGAAAATTGAGCCACTCAAAGCCATCCCTTAGCTTGGGGTGTGCCCATCATTTCCAAATCCTGAGATTTTGTGATGATAGGACACTTTTAAGCTCAGAGATACAAGGGACAGGCTCTATTTCTGAAGGAAGTAATTGACATAAAATGGCTTATAAAACCCAGCAATCAGCATACCAAAGTACGCGTGGATGGACAATCAGGTATTTCCTGTACAACTGGATTTTAGCAGACTTCACATTACTGTCACTCTTTCATCTATCTCTATTACTAGTTCCTTGGGGAGAGGTACATTTTCATAAATACCTACATTTTTATAAGGATTTCCTCTAATTTCCCTTACCGAACCCCATCTATACCTGCATACAGCAGTGCATTCACAATCAGTAATTCTCACAGGTGTGCCAAAGTTAGTCAGAGCCCAAGTTAATCAGTCAGACCAGGCTACACTGAAGAATTCAGGTGAATCTAGTGAAGCAAAATGGAGAACCTAGGGAATTACCAGGGAATTGAAGCCAAAGTATAACTCTGGAACATTGCAATACTTAAAATAAGGTAGAGCGTGAGTTCTGAACTGAGTCATGGATGGCATTTTATTTCATCTGTGAACCTGGTCCTAAAGAGAATCTTTCTTCTTTTATGTTTAGAAAAACCTTATTGAAGGGCATTGAATAGTTCTTTATTAATGACACAACAGAGGTGGACTGAAGAATGGGTAAGGACCTCCAAGAGGATCAGGAGATGGTGAGCCCGTTGTTGGGTAGGGACCGTCTCCATATCTTGCCGACTTGTACTTCCCAAGCACTTAGTACAGTGCTTTGCACACAGTAAGCACTCAATAAATACAATTGAATGAATGAATGAATCCCACTGTTGGGTAGGGACCATCTCTATATCTTGTCGACTTGTTCTTCCCAAGTGCTTAGTATAGTGCTCTGCACACAGTAAGCACTCAATAAATACAATTGAATGAATGAATGAATCCCACTGTTGGGTAGGGACTATCTCTATATGTTGCCAACTTGTACTTCCCAAGCGCTTAGTACAGTTCTCTGCACACAGTAAGCACTCAATAAATATGATTGATTGATTGATTGAATGAATGAAAAACTTCCCTATAAGGATGAGCTGAAAACGATTGGAACGCATGATGGAAGAGTACGCAATTAGAAATGGGGTGGACAGGGCTACAGAAATCATAGTTCACCCAATCATACAACTCACAATGCTGGCGGCACACACAGAACACTGAAGGAGGTTGGTTCAAACCAGACAATACAAAACTTTGGTAAGTATGGCGGGTGGTAAACGTTTGCTTTTATCACCATGGGAATCTATGCAGGCCAAAAATATCAGTCACTTCAAGAGGGTTTGAATTAATACACGGATGAGCTTTCCATCATGGTTTGTGGGAGAATACAGTAATAATAATATTTTGATAGTTGTGAAGCGCTTGATATGTGTCAAGCGCTAACTAATGCCTAAAGAAAAATATCTGATTAACTTCTATCTACTCCAGAAAAAGTTAATCAGATGTTTTTCTTTTTGGTATTTAAGTGCTTACTCTGTGCCAGGGACTAAATGGTGGGGAAGATATAAGCTAATCAGGTTGAACACAGACCCTGTCCCACATGAGGCTCACAGTTTCAATCCCCATTTTACAGGTGAGGTAACTGAGGCACTGAAAAAGTAAAGTGATTTGCCCAAGGCCACACAGCAGATGTATGGCAAGTGCAGGATTAGAACCCAGGACCTCTGACTGCCAGGCCAGAGCTTAAACCACAAGGCCATGCTGCTTCTCAATATTGGTGTGCAGCCTCCCCCTCCTCCCCCTCTCCATCCCTCCCAACTTACCTCCTTCCCTTCCCCACAGCACCTGTATATATGTATATATGTTTGTACGTATTTATTACTCTATTTATTTTACTTGTACATATTTATTCTACTCATTTTATTTTGTTAATATGTTTTGTTTTGTTCTCTGTCTCCCCCTTCTAGACCGTGAGCCCACTGTTGGGTAGGGACCGTCTCTATATGTTGCCAACTTGTACTTCCCAAGAGCTTAGTACAGTGCTCTGCACACAGTAAGTGCTCAATAAATATGATTGAATGAATGAGTGAATGTTCCCTTGAAGCAGTACTTGGAACTCTGAAAAACAGGCTTTGATCCAATACCCAGATTAGCTGGTCCATTCTTGGGATGACTGTCAAACTAAACCCCACTTTTCCTCATCTCCCACTCCCTTCTGCATCGCCCTGATTTGCTCCCATTGCTCTTCCCCCTTCCCAGCTCCACACCACTAATGTACATAATCAGTCATTTTATTTATTTGTATTGATGTCTGTCTCAATTTAGACTGTAAGCTCATTGTGGGCAAGGAATGTCACATTTACTTAGTACAGTGCTCTGCACACAATAAGTGCTCAACAAATACGATTGAATGAATGAATGGAAGGAAGGGAGGAAACTAGAATAATAATAATAATTGTAGCAATTAACAAATCAATCAATTAATCAGTATTTATGAAGCACTTAGTATGTGCAGAGCACTGTGCTAAGCAATTGGGAGAGTACACTACAACAGAGTTGGAAGACACATTCCCTGCTCACAAAAAACTTGTAGTCTAAAGAGGGAGACAGACATTAATATGAATAAATAAGTTACGAATATGTACATAAGTGTTGTGGGGCTCAGGGTTAAGCATTTACTATGTGTAAAGCACTGTACTAAGCACTGGGATAAGATACAGTATAAGCAGATAATAATAATGATGGTATTTGTTAAGCACTTACTATGTGCCAGGCACTGTACTAAGCACTGGGATGGATACAAGCAAATCGGGTTGGACACAGTCCCTATCCCATGTGGGGCTCACAGTCTCTAATCCCCATTTTTCAAGTGAGGTAACTGAGGCCCAGAGAAATGAAATGACTTGCCCAAGGACACACAGCAGACAAATGGCGGAGCCGGGTTAGAACCCATGACCTTCTGATTCCCAGTCCTGTGCTCTATCCATCGCACCCTACTGCTTCTCCCTGGACACAGTCCCTGTACCCCATGCTCAGAGTCGAAGAGGAAGCGAGAACAGACATTTTATCTCCATTTTACAGAAGGAAGTGCCCAAGGTCACTCAGAAGGTAATTGGTAGAGCCAGGATTAGGAACAAAGTCTTCTGATTCCCAAGCCTGTGCTCTATCTTTTAGGCCATCCTGCTTCTCCCATCCCATGGATTCTCCAGGCCTCCTATTGGCGCCATTGGCAACCGATGGAAGTACCATTCCTTGTGTTCTTAAGAGCGCTCCGCAAACCTATCTACAGTTCAGGAGTCCCTCAGAGTGTGTAAACATTTGCAAAAGGGTTTTTTCCCCCTTATCTTTTGTTGTAAAAAATTAGGATGATAGAAAGGTTAATCATGAGAGTCCACAGGTACCGCAGCAAAAAATCCATGAAACTTGGATTCCACGCAGTCATCAGAAATGAAAGCCATTATAACATGGTACAGAATGCTATGAGTCAGTTCTAAGAAAAGACAGAGGGCTGTAAATTCTGGGGAAGAAGCTGGGGCTGCCTCGGTGTTTTATAGAATACTAAGTGTACATTTGGCACTCGCTAACAAGATAATAAGAAAGCATGTCACAGCCATTTAAATGGGAATCAAGTTGAGAGCATATCCCAAATTTAATTTCTA
This sequence comes from Tachyglossus aculeatus, assembly GCF_015852505.1. Lineage (NCBI taxonomy): Eukaryota > Metazoa > Chordata > Mammalia > Monotremata > Tachyglossidae > Tachyglossus > Tachyglossus aculeatus. The sequence goes on along the minus strand of NC_052067.1, from coordinate 125,966,144 downwards.
TTCAAGCAACTCATGATTCAAAAAAAAAGTGCTCCATTTTTTTTTTCTCTGATCTGGAAATTTCACAATACTACTTCACGGAAAATTTTACGTGACCAGACCTAGGACTCCTGGCAGGATTTTCACGTCTTGCGTGACCTGCTCCTGTACTTGTCATGGATAGTGGAACAAACTGGCTCTGGGCCAGAGAGGCCAAGGTGGTCACAGGAGCAGCAGCCGCAGTGAGAATGAGCCCGTTGTTGGGTAGGGAGCATCCCGACTTGTACTTCCCGAGCGTTTAGTACAGTTTTCTGCACACAGTAAGCGCTCAATAAAAACGATTAAATGAATGAATGACCTCCCCAGCCAACAGCAGGACGGGGCTGAGCGAGAAGAAACAGGAAGAGGAAGTTACAGGAGCAGACGACTGCACAAGCCTTGGCCGCCGGCCTGTTCCTCGGAATTTCCCTGCCATTCCTGCCTCTGCCGGACTCAGAGGAAGGCGGCAGTTGTGGGGACTCTGAGGCAGGGTACAGTGGCTGCCACTCTCCACTCCTACCATTTCTTACTCCCCTCTCCCACTCAGGATCATCACAGCTTTACTGACCAGAGTGGAGGTCACTGTTCAGACCCTCAAGACTGTAAGGTCATTGCGGGCAGGGAATGTGTCTATTGTTTTATCCTACTCTCCCAAACACTAAATTCAGTGTTCAGCACACAGTAAGCTCTCCATAAATGTGATTGAATGAATGAATGATCGTTGAGGGTAGTTTGTCTTCTGGGTGTCTGGGAAAATTTAAGGATATTTGTGGGGACGAGATGGGGAAAAACAGGATGGAGGGTAAATTACCTTCCCCCCACCTCTCTGGCTTTATGCAACTCCAGGACTCAGCTAAAATGACACAACACACAACACAATCTAGCCTGTCCTGCTCTGACACTGGCACAAATTCCTACCTTAGCTCGAGGACAAACATCGACCCCAAGGAGGGCCCCGTGGGTGGTCGAAAGTCCCTGAGACTTCTGGACTCTTGCCTAGTTTGGTAGTGCCACCTCACTGGTGCTCCATATGACCAAGCAGGTGTGTGGCCTGGTGAGTGGATAGATCATGGGCCTAGGAGTTAGAAGGTCATGAGTTCTAATCCCGGCTCTGCCACTTGTCTGTTGTGTGACCTTGGACGGTCACTTAACATCTCTGGGCCTCAGTTCCCTCATCTGTAAAATGAGAATTAAGACCGTGAGCCCCATGCGGGACAGGGACTGTGTCCCGTGTGACAACCTTGTATCTACCCCAGTGCCTGGACGTAGTAAGTGCTTAACAAATACCATTAAAAAACCCAAAAGCTTAGGACATTTCCAAATGCCCTTCCCCGGTCCATATAATTCTTTTGTCTTTCTATTCTCTATTAAAAAGCTTTTTTTCTACACCTTATTCTAAGCCTTATTAAGATCATATCTTCTCCATAAAGACTTCCCTGACAAATTATGCAGGCCAGAAGCTCACTCTTCCAGGAAGAAGGAAGATGGTCTCTTGAATCAATCAATCAATCAGATTTATTGAGCACTTACTGTGTGCGGAACACTATACTAAGCACTTGGGAGGCATAGTGGATAGAGCACAAGCCTGGGAGTCAGAAGGTCATGGGTTCTAATCCTGCCTCTGCCACTTGTCTGCTGTGTGACCTGGGGCAAGTCACTTCACTTTTCTGTGCCTCATTTACCTCACCTGTAAAGTGGTGATTGAGACTGTGAGGCCCATGTGGGACACTGACTGTGTCCAACCCAATTACCTGTATCTACCCCAGTGCTTAATACAGTGCCTTGCACATAGTAAGTGCTTAACAAATACCATTATTATTATTATTATTATTATTACTACCCTCATATTCTCTCTTCCCACCCAACTTCTGCATTGGTCTTGGACTTAGATTTGGACCCTTTAGTCACCCCACCCTCAGCTCCACAGCACTTAGAAGCAGCATGGCTCAGTGGAAAGAGCACAGGCTTTGAAGTCAGAGGTCATGGGTTCAAATCCCAGCTCCACCAATTGTCAGCTGTGTGACTTTGGGCAAGTCACTTCACTTCTCTGGGCCTCAGTTACCTCATTTGTAAAATGGCGATTAAGACTGTGAGCCCCAGGTGGGACAACCTGATCACCTTGTAACCTCCCCAGAGCTTAGAACAGTGCTTTGCATGCATTAAGCACTTAACAAATGTCATCATTATTATTATTAATATGTCCTGTAGGTCTGGCCCAATAGAGGTTTTTCTTTGCTGTTGTTTAATGGTATTTGTTAGGCACTTACTATGTGCAAGGCACTGTACTAAGCACGTGGGTAGAAACAAGCTAATCTTCAATCCACGTCCCTCATGGGGCTCACAGTCTTAATCCCCATTTTAAGGATGAGGTAACTGAGGCACAGAGAAGTTAAGCGACTTGCCTGAGCTCTCACAGCAGCAAGTGGTGGAGCCGGGATTAGAACCCACGTCCTTCTGAGTCTCCAGCCTGTGCGCTATCTACTGGACCACGCTGCTTTCCGTGGAGGTTTCCCTGGAGGCCTGGGGGAAGGAGTGCTTATCACCTTTGAGATTGTTTTGAAAATAGGCTGGGTCTGCCTCCCACCCACCCCCGACACTGTGGCTCCTAGGGTTCTGCTCCCAGCACGCCCTGCATACAGTCAACTGACTGGATTTAGGCCACGGCTAGATGTCCGTTGCACCAATTTAGCCACCTGACCGCCGTGCGAGTTCCCCGAGTACCTGCCTCTCCCCCAGTATGGCTGACCTGGCCCTTGGCTCCTTCTCTGCTAGGTCACCACACCGTCTCCTCAGGATGTCTCCTCTGTGTCACCAAAGAGCCTCCATCTCATCTGGCCTTCTACCTCTCCGGCAGGGCAGAGAAAAGCAGCCACAGCTCGGTGCCACCTCCACAAAATTTTGGGTAGACTGGAGTGTGTCTCCCCCTTCTAGATGGTGAGCCCATTATTGGGAAGGGACCGTCTCCATATGTTGCCAACGTGTACTTCCCAAGCACTTAGTACAGTGCTCTGCACACAGTAAGCACTTAATAAATATGATTGAATGACTGAATCAATCAATCAATCAATCGTATTTATTGAGCACTTACTGTGTGCAGAGCTGAATGAACAGAGCTGCTGCTATAGCAGTCACTGTGGCCGTGACTGTGACTGTGGATTCTAAACCACGAGGAGCTTGAAATTCTGCTCCTCTTGTCACCGTACCCTACTGAGCTTTGGTTTCGTCTTTCTATTTTCTTCATGCTTTTGTTTAACCTCTCCCAAGTGACTGACATCATTTGTTTAATCCCTCCCTAAGTGACTGATATCATTACTACCCCTTGTTATTTCAGACTGTGGGCCACATTACCACATTAATGCAAGCACCTATCCTGAGCCCGTTGTTGGGTAGGGACCGTCTCTATATGTTGCCAACTTGTACTTCCCGAGCACTTAGTACTGTGTTCTGCACACAGTAAGTGCTCAGTAAATACGATTGAATGAATGCAGTGCTTTGCACACAGTAAGCGCTCAATAATAATAATAATGGCATTTATTAAGTGCTTACTATGTGCAAAGCACTGTTCTAAGCACTGGGGAGGTTACAAGGTGGTCAGGTTGTCCCACAGAGGGCTCACAGTCTTCATCCCCATTTTTTACATGTGAGGTAACTGAGGCACAGAGAAGTTAAGTGACTTGCCCAAAGCCACACAGCTGACAATTGGCAGAGCCGGGATTTGAACCTCTGACCTTTGACTCCAAAGCTTGTTCTCTTTTCACTGAGCCACGCTGCTGTGAGCCCACTGTTGGGTAGGGACTGTCTCTATATGTTGCCAACTTGTACTTCCCAAGCGCTTAGTACAGTGCTCTGCACACAGTAAGCGCTCAATAAATACGATTGATTGATTGATTGATTCTCTAAATGTGATTCTCAATAAATACAATTGAATGAATGAATACTGCTATCACAACCAGGGTCGGGTTTTGATATTTTGCTAGCTTTAGTAACAAATTCACATAAAGTTCCTTCCCTGTCCCCAAACATATTTCTGGGGTCTGGATGGGCCCTGATTCCTGGTCCAGAGGAAGGCTGTAGAGAGAGAGGTGTCATCACAAAAGAATCACACTTTCTGGAGCTCCAGATGGGGGGCAGGGCCCCCAGAGGGAAGGGCCAAAGGGCTGCAAAGAGAGATAGATACGAAAAAGGAACAGAGGCAGAGGCAGAGCAAGCTACAGATATGCAAAGAAAGACAGAGAAATCAACCAGTGGAATTTATTGAGCACTTACTACATGCAGAACACTTTTCTGAGCACTTGGGAGAGTACAGTATAACGGAGTTGGTAAACACATTCCCTGAGCGTACAGTCTAGAGCGAAAAATCAATAATAATAATAATAATAATGACTGTGGTAATTGTTAAGCACTTAATTTGTACCAGGCACTGGGGTAGGTACAAGCAAATCATGATGGACATGGTCCCTGTCCCACGTGGGGTTCACAGTCTCAAACCTCATTTTACAGATGAGCTAACTGAGCACAGCCCTATAGCTGTGCTCCTGTCACCAGCAGTCCTACCAGCATGATTCCATCTACAGTTGGCAGATTGTCACAGCGTGCTGAGGAAAATCAACCATCAGTCCTATTTACTGAGAAGCAGCATGGCTCAGTGGAAAGAGCCTGGGCTTTGGAGTCAGAGGTCATGGGTTCAAATCCTGGCTCCGCCACTTGTCAGCTGTGTGACTTTGGGCAAGTCACTTCACTTCTCTGGGCCTCAGTTCCCTCATCTGTAAAATGGGGGTGAAGACTGTGAGCCCCCACGTGGGACAACCTGATCACCTTGTAACTCCCCAGCACTTCGAACAGTGATTTGCACATAGTAAGTGCTTAATAAATGCCATCATTATTATTATTATATTATTTCCTGAACGCTTACTGCATGCAGAGCAGCATCCTAAGCGCTTGAAGCATTATCAGCTGGGGTAGATAGAAGCCGATCAGTTTGGACAAAATCCCTGTCCCACATGGGACTGGCAGTCCAAAGGAGAAGAAGAGATATTTCATCCCCATTTTACAGATGAGAAAACTAAGGATCCCAAGTTGGGAGGGAGCAGAGGAGACAACCCTCTCCTGCTCCAACCTGGGCCAGACTGGAGTGTGGGGTTGCACAGCCCTGAGGCAGGCTGTTTCTGTGCAAGAACACTGGTTGGAGCTTGGCGGGGCAGGAGGAAGGTGAGGGTGGAGGGCGTGAGGCCAGCACGGAGACCGACCAGCAGCGGTGTGGCCTTGGGCCCGGGCAGAGGGACAGTGGTCAAGGCAGAGACAGAAATTGGAGCAGCAGCAGTGGCAGTGATGATGATAATTCACTCATTCAGTCGTATTTATTAAGCGCTTACTGTGTGCCGAGCACTATACTAAGCGCTTGGAAAGTACAATTCAGCAACAGATGGAGACAGTCCCTACCCAACAATGGGCTCACAGTCTAGAAGGGGAAAACAGACAACAAAACAAAACAAGTGGACAGGTGTCAATTCCATCAGAATAGATAAATAGAATTATAGATATATACACATCATTAATAAAATAGAGTAATAAATATGTAGAAATATACACAAGTGCTGTGGGGAGGGGAAGGGGTTAGGGCAGAGGGAGGGAGTGGGGGCGATGGGGAGGGGAGGAGGAGCAGAGGAAAAGGAGGGGGTTCTCAGTTTGGGAAGGCCTCCTGGAGGAGGTGAGCTCTCAGTAGGGCTTTGAAGGGAGGAAGAGAGCTAGTTTGGCTTCTAACATGAAGGCCTGCCCAAAGGTGGTTTTTTCTCATTAATAATAATAATAGTATTTATTGATAATAATAATGATAATAATAATGTTAAGCACTTACTATGTGCCAAGCACTGTTCTAAGCACAGGGGGGATACAAGATAATCAAGGTTGTCCCATGTGGGGCTCACAGTTTTAATACCCATTTTACAGATGAGGGAACGGAGGCCCAAAGAAGTTAAGTGACTTGCCCAAAGTCACACAGCTGGCAAGTGGCGGAGCCGGGATTGGAACCCGTGACCTCTGACTAAGCGCTGGGGGAGACAAAAGGTTATCAGGTTGCCCCAGGTGGGGCTCACAGTCTTAATCCCCATTTTGCAGGTGAAGTAACTGAGGCACAGGGAAGTCAAGTGACTTGCCCAAAGTCACACAGCAGACAAGCAGAAGTGCAGGGACTAGAACCCATGACCTCCGACTCCCAAGCCTATGCATTTTTCCTTCCCCTCCATGGCTCCAAACTGCCCTCTGGGCTGAGCTCCGCTGATAATGATGATGATAGTATTTGTTAAGTGCTTACTATTGGCCAGGCACTGAACTAAGGAACTAAGTGCTGGGGTAGGTGTGGGCTAATCAGGATAAAAGCAGTCCATGTCCCACATGGGACTCACAACATTAATCCCCACTTTGATGAGGTAACTGAGGCCCAGAAAAGTGAAGCGACTTGCCCAGTGGCAGAGCCGGGATACTAATAATAATAATAATGGTATTTGTTAAGCACTTAATCAATCAATCAATCGTATTTATTGAGTGCTTACTGTGTGCAGAGCACTGTACTAAGCGCTTGGGAAGTACAAGTGGCAACATATAGAGACAGTCCCTACCCAACAGTGGGCTCACAGTCTAGAAGGGGGAGACAGAGAACAAAACCAAACATATTAACAAAATAAAATAAATAGAATAGATATGTACAAGTAAAATAAATAAATAAATAAATAAATAGAGTAATAAATATGTACAAACATATATACAGGTGCTGTGGGGAAGGGAAGGAGGTAAGATGGGGAGATGGAGAGGGGGACGAGGGGGAGAGGAAGGAGGGGGCTCAGTCTGGGAAGGCACTTACTATGTGCCAAGCACTGTTCTAAGAGCTGGGGCGTGGGGGTACAAAGTATTCAAGGTTGTCCTACGTGGGGCTCACAGTCTTAATCCCCATTTTACAGATGAGGGAACTGAGGCACAGAGAAGTTAAGTAACTTGCCCAAAGTCACACAGCTGACAAGTGGCAGAGCTGGAGTTAGACTCCCAAGCCCATGCTCTTTCCACTGAGCCACACTGCTTCTCTAATTAGAACCCAGGTCCTTCTGACTCCCAGGCTGGTGTACTATCTGTCCCCTAGGCCGTGCTGCCTCTTGGCAGCGAGACCAGCGGAAGGTTTGGCCCAGTCGTAGAGCCGCGCTGCTTCCTCTCGGAGATGCCCCCGGCCTGGGTGGGAGCCGCTCACAGGGGCAGACTGGAGCCTCCCTCGCTCCGGGGTGGGAATGTCGCTCCGGCATGGCCAGGGAGCTGGCTTTCGGGTGGCATCCCTGCCCTGGAGCTGGAGGAGGCCGTTGGCGCCTGTCCCATGGGCTTCTCCCACCTGAGACAGGAGACTGCCTCAATGCGGCACCGCCTCCTGGCATGTAAAGCTGAACCCAGGCTGGCATGGGGCAAGAGGCTGGAGGCCCTCTCTCCAGACCTCTCCGACGGTGTCATGGCATTGCATCACTGTGACATCATGGGGAGGCACTGCCCCAGCCCGGGCAGCAAGTTCCAGCTAGTTCTAGCTGACATCGTACTCCTCACAGGCTCCGTAAATCCTGGATGATCCTAATAAGGATGACGGCGGTGAGCAAGGACTTCAAAGATCAGGGCTGGAGAACTCTAGCCAATGTGTGAAGAGTTAGACGTGCCTGGCCAGAAACAGTCCAAACATTGCTCTGTGATTCTTTTAGTAATGAAAATCTTTGTTTTCTTAGAAGGGTACCTTAAAAAAAAAAAGACGTTTCCGCACAAATGTGACCCTCGTAGGGAAAGGGCAAAGACCACCCAGGGCCACAGACACAGACAGAGAAGCAGACAGATGCTTCTCTGTATAAGCACAATGAGAATAATGTTGACTGTGGCACTTGTCAAGTGCTTACTATGTGCCAGGCACCGTACTAAACATTGGGGTAGATACAACTCAATTAATTTGCACATAGTCCCTGTTCCACATAGGGCTCGCAGTCTAAGGGAGAAGGAGAAGAGCTATTTCATCCCCATTTTACAGATGAGAAAACTAATGTGCAGGAAAGTTAAGTGACTTGTCCTAGGGCCCCGACAGGTGCCAGCATAAGTAGAAGATTGGCCTCCTCAGAGACAAAGAGACAGACAGACTCTCTCTCTCTCTCTCTCTCTCTCTCTCTCTCTCTCTCTCTCTCTCTCTCTCTCTCTATCTATCTATCTATCTCTCTCTCTCTCTCTTTTTCTCTCTCTCTCTTTTCTTTTTTCTTCCTGGGCTTTCTTCCCCCCACCAGACCCCAGCCCTCCCCATCTTCAAACCCCTCCTGAAAAACCCAGCTTTTCCAAGAGGCTTTCCTGGTTGACCTCCTCCTTCACAGTTGTCCTCTATCCAACAGTCTACGTCAGCATCGCTAGCGCACGTACCCTGAAAATTCACAACAGACTCTAGACTCACATTAACCAACACCTTAAAAAAATATCTAGCTCTCTTTCCATCCTGGCGTTAGCAGCCACTGAACATCTCCTCTTTCATCCACTCCTACTATTTGTAAAGACCTTGTCACTTATTTGAGGGCAAGACTGTGCTCGTTTATGCAATTAGTAGTAATAGTAATAGTATTTACTGAGTGCTTACTGTGTGCAAAGCACTGTGCTAGGAATTGGGAGAGAATACGTAGGTGGGAATTAGACACGGTCCCTATCCCTCAGGGGCTCATGATCTAAGAATTGGTAGGGAGGTCTGCCCAGAGCAGGAATGTAGAGTACAATGGGGAGGTAGCGTGGCCTAGGGGAAAAAACATGAGTTCAAGAATCAGGAGACACAGATCTAGTCTCAGCTCCTCCACTGGCCTGCCGGGTAGCCTTGGGCAAGTCACTTCTTTTCTCGGGGACTTGGTCTTCTCAACTGTAAAATGGGGACGAGATAGACCAGGGAAGACTGTGGTGGCTGCTGGCCACGGTTGCAACTGGACTCTGAGACATGAGAAGCCTGAAATTCTGCTTCTCTTGTCACAGCACCCTACTGATTCTTGTTTTTGTCTTGATGTTATCTTAGCATTTTATTTCATAACCTCTCATATATCTGTTAGCAACCCCCTCTCCCCTTTTTAGATTGTGAACTGCCCCATCCAGGGACAGAGACAATATTAAATTCTAATCTGTGTATTCTCTTCCAGCATTTAGTAGAGTGCTCTGCATACAGTAAGCACTTAGTAAATACTATTACTGCTAGGAGCGAACTATTGACTCACCCCATCTATCCAAATTAACTCATTTCACAAGTGCAGTGATATTTGAACAAGGCCCAGAGAATCATAATAATAATTATTATGTCATTTGTCAAGCACTTACTGTGTGCCACACACTGTTCTAAGTGCTGGGGTGGATACAAACCAAATCAGGTTGGTTACAGTTCCTGTCCCACATGGGGCTCACGGTCTCAATTGCCATTTTACAGGTGAGTTAACTGAGGCCCAGAGAAGTGAAGTGACTTGTCCAAGGCCACACAGAAGACAAGTGGCAGAGCTGGGATTAGAACCCATGACCTTCTGAATCCCAGGCCCATACGCTATCCACTATGCCATGATTTCCACCCAGTTCTCCTTCCAAGCAGTCACAGAGTGCTTCCAAGCTCTGTCAGTGTTACGTGTGTGAGGAGTGTTAGGGTCAGAGCCCTAGTTCATTCATTCATTCATTCAATCGCACTTATTGAGCACTTACTGTGTGTAGAGCACTGTACTAAGCACCTGGAAAGTACAATTCAGCAACAGAGATAATCCTTCTACTCACCTGTACCATCAGTTCCATAAAATTCATGCTCTTTTTCCTTTGATAGGGTGGATTGCTTGCTCTAAGATGCAAATACACAGTGCAACTTAATTGTATTTCAGCTAAGGGAGAAAATAATATTTTAGCCTATAAAATTGAGATAATTTTCATTCAATTTGTGAGAATTTACAAGGATAATTTCTGCAATTAAAACAAAACAAACAAAATATTTTGCCTTTGCAACTAAGTTCCCACTTCAGGAACACAAATAGATGAGTGGTAAAAGCACAAAGATAAATTTTAAATAATTAAGCAATGTTGAATAATGAAAGAGAAAGGCAGCTACACCGCTTTATGAGTGGAGTACAATCAATCATATTTCCAAAATAACAATAACTTTCAACTGATTGTTAGACCATGAAATGATTCAAATATTGCATTGACTTCTGGAACTGAAGTCATGCGTTTTTTCTGACAAACAACTCAGGAAAAGAAAACGTTTGATTTTCACTAATCCCTCAATCCAATTGAGCAATTTTGTTTTGGTTATTTAGCTGAAATGTTTGGGTATGAGAAAGCCCAGCTGCTTTTTGATGTTGTCCAGTGAATATTCAAGACTGCTCTGATGGAGGCTTAAATGTGTAATGAGAGGCACTCAAATAAAAGCTCACATCACTAATGGACTCAGTTTCCTCTATCGCTTCCCCTTCATTTGAACATCTAGTAACACAAATTCCTCCACCCTCCCTTCTCTCCCTCAGAGTTTGCCTAAAATTTTGCTCTTGAGAACCTCTTCTCCCCATCCATTCCAACTACAGCTCCCCTTTGCTAGCGTTTCCCTTTTGCCTTTCCTCCAACCTTTTTTTTTTTTCCTTTTTGGCTTTCCTTCTCTTCAACACTCTCTCTGCTCTTTATCTCTATTTAAAGCTCTTCAGGGCAGAGATCTAATAATATTTTGATTCCCTTAAAGTCCCTGACACACTTAAAAAGCCCTCTGACGGCTTAAAAACAACAAGCAGCTATTCCAAAAGACCATGAGAAGTAAGGTGGCTCAACTGAGAGAGGACAGGGCTGGAAATCAGCAGGCCTGTAGGTTTTAATGTCTGCTGCAAGACCTTGGGCAAGTCACTTATATTTTCTGTACCTCAGTTTCCTCATTGATAAAATAGATATTAAATACCTTTTCTCCTTTTGACTGTGAGCCCACATGGGGCAGGGGTAGTATCTTACTTGATTATCTTGTATCTACCTCAGACTTCAGTACAATCCTTAGCACTTAGTAACTGCTTAAGAAGTAACACTGTTTTAATTATTATTATTATTATTACCATATTATAATTTCCATTTGAAAGTATTTACATCAGTGACCTCAGCACCACCGTAAGTGTTTTCTGGGCTGTTCCCACTTACTGCATTTGTTCAGGGAGTGCCCTTGTAGCTAGCGTTTAAGTCAAGAGCTTAGTACAGTGCTCTGCACACAGGAAGCGTTCAATAAATATGATCAAATGAATTAATTAATTAATGTGTACTTATGCTGAATCACTAATCATACCAAAAATGTACCTAGGAGACCTTGAAACAAAAAAGCTGGAAGACTTCCAGCCGTCATACTAGCCTTTCTACTTCCTTCATGATAAGGTGAAAGTCAAAATTCTCATCAAGTTATGATGTATAAAAGTTAACTGCTAATCTATTTCTTAAGTTCAAAGTGACACGATCACAGAGATTGGCTTCTCTTTCACCCAAATCTGAATAAAAAGTAGAAGGTGGAGATAACGTTGGTCATGTTTAGAACGGGAAAACTTTAAGAATAGGATCGTCCACTTAAAACTAGTATGATTCTCAATGGACAACAGAATCCGGGAATTTCAGACCAGGAAGGAAGAAACGCAGCCCTCGCTCTGCATTTGTTTGCCACATTACTTTGAGAAGACATTCAGATTTCTCACCAATAAAAAGACAAGTGATTGTTCTTGCTAACTACTTTACTAGAGTGTTGAGAGGACCGATGAGGTCATGTTTACAAAGCATCCTTCAGTTAGAAATAACATGCTATGCACTACTGCCTTATTTATTATTAGTAGTGACTAAATGCATGGCTAATTATATTAAACAAGACACCTGTAACAGCAAAACCATCATCAAAGTTCTGTCAGCAGCCGGCTCCTGTGTTTTGAAGGGCAGGTAAGTTCACCTTTGTAGGATTGCATGAGTGCTTTGCACATAGTAAGCGCTTTACAAATGCCATTATTATTATTATTATGAGGTAAAAAAGGGAAAAACATATGCAAGTTTCCGCTGTTGTGAAATCCTTGCCTCCCACAATTCATACAGCTGAGTTTAAGTGCCCTTAAAATATGGGAGAAGTGCAGTATTACCTTCTTCCTGTCTGGGATGAGTAGCAGGTCCAGAGAGGGACAACAATGCCAGTAGGAAACACAGCAACTGGGCTTGTGAGTGAGTGACTCACACATTCATAGTTAAAGCTTCTAAATAAAATAAATCACTTATTGATTGGTTAGTAAAACAGGAATGTGTATGTGAAGCTCTCCACCCCTTCCTTAGGAGCACTTTTCTTTTTTTTTTTTATTTCCTTGAGAGGGCTGGCCCAACATTTTGTACCATCTCAAGGCCAAAAGTAGTAAAAAATTAACCCCCTATCTATTTTACTATTGGTCAGAACTTTACCATTACCCATGACTTCACACAGAACAGTCTGTCAAGGCAAGAAACTTAGCAAATCTCTCTGTAAATAAACATTTCACATTCTGACAGGTAAACCTTGAGTAAAATCCCTTTGAAGCTTTAATAGTCACGGTAATTTTGTGATAAGTCACTCATTTTGCAGTCATTTTTACAATTTCCCAGGCAGCTATCATCATCTGGAGCCCAGTTCCAAGGACGAGCCCTCCATAAATTTGAAAGGGGGAAAAGATTCTGCTTTTTCCCCCCTATTTAAAAGTTGGAGTGGGTATCATCAGACTGGGTGGACAGATCTTTCCCTTAAGCTCTTGTTTATATGATTCCAAAATCCTGGCACCACCCCCTGCCTCAACTTTTATCTTTCCACTGGAGTCCCACCATTTTGCAATACACAAATTTCAGTTGGCATTTCTAGCCTGTAAAAATCTAGGAAGAAGCAATGTGGCCTAGTGGAAAGAGTACGGTCATGGGAGACAGAGGACCTGGGTTCCAGACCCCGCTTGGATGCTGTTTGACCATGGGCAAGTCATTTCACTTCTCCGTACCTCAGTTTCCTCATCTGTAAATGGGGATTAAATCCTTCTCTGACTGTGATTCCCAGGTGGAACAGGGACTGTGTCCAACCTGATTATCTTGTATCTACCCCAGTGTTTAGTACAGTGCATGGCAGATAGTAAGCGCTTACCAAGTACCTTAATTATTACTGGGGTGAAACTGTCGCTTTGTGAAAACACTAAGATAATAATAATAATAATGGCAATTGTTAAGCACTTACTATGTGCCAAGCACTGTTCTAAGCACTGGGGCGGGGGATACAAGGTGATCAGGTCGTCCCACGTGAGGCTCACAGTCTTAATCCCCATTTTCCAGATGAGGTAACTGAGGCACAGAGAAGTTAAGTAACTTGCCCCAAATCACACAGCTGACAAGTGGTGGAGCTGGGATTGGAACCCATGACCTCTGGCTCCCAAGCCCGGGCTCTTTCCACTGAGCCATGCTGCTTCTCTGATGCATCCTGCAATAACAAAGCTATTTGGGGAAACAAAATATTTGCCAAAACTGTTCTTTTTGTTGCTTCTAAAACCATGAAGAACAAAACTATTTGTTAGAGAACCTTATCCATTCAGCTTCAAGTCATAACCCAAATAAAACAGTGACTTTTACTACGGTCCTTATCTCGTACAGAAGATGAATCCCATAGTTCTGCTCAAAACTGGGTTAGTTTTTGAATATGTGAATATTCTTAAAAGGTTCTTCCTTGTTGGACGTGATAATTTGGGAACTTTATTCTCAAATAAATACCATCGATTGATTGACTGAGAAGGGTGCAGCTGGGTCTCCTCCCATTCACACCCTCTCCTCCTTCTCCTCCTTTACCGCTTCTCCGACTCCCCCCATCCCCACCCCAAGCCCCCCACTCTGGGACCCCTCCACCCCAAAGCAGGAACCCTAACAATTCCCAGCAGAGGCAATTCGAGGGATGGGATAAAATGCCCCAAAATTGTGAACGTCCTTTCTAATCCGGCATACCTGGTCCCGAAGGATGGAATTCCAGTGTGTGAGAATGAACTGGAAGAGGTTTAGAGACGATCCTTCCCATCAGTCTTGGGGACAGAGCTCTGAGAAAGGAGGGAAGAAGTGTGACTCAGTGGAAAGAGCCCGGGCTTTGGAGTCAGAGGTCACGGGTTCAAATTCCAGCTCCGCCACTTGTCAGCTGTGTGACTTTGGGCAAGTCACTTCATTTCTCTGTACCTCAGTTCCCTCATCTGTAAAATGGGGATTAAGACTGTGAGCCCCCTGTGGGACCATCTGATCACCTTGTAACCTCCCCAGTGCTTAGAAAAGTGCTTTGCACAAAGTAAGCGCTTAATAAATGCCATTATTATTATTATTTATCCTTATCATCGTTGCTCAGTGGGAAGAGCCCGGGCTTTGGAGTCAGAGGTCATGGGTTCGAATCCCGCCTCCACCACAAGTCTGCTGTGTGACCTTGGGCAAGTCACTTAACTTCTCTGAGCCTCAGTTCCCTCATCTGTAAAAATGGGGATTAGGACTGTGAGCCCCACGTGGGATAACTTGATCACATTGTATCCCCCCCAGCACTTAGAACAGTGCTTTGCACATAGTAAGCGCTTAACAAATGCCATCATTATTATTATCAATCCCAATCTAAATTACAGGACGAACTTGAAAAAGTCACGTAAATCGCTGGGCATCTTGTGCTCCACAGGTAGAAATGGGAATAAGGCTGCTGATTGTCTTCTTCAGAGACGGACAGGGAATGTAAATGGTTTCATATTGGCAAAATATTGTGCATTACTGGGAAATTATCTATGTAAAATCAAAATATTAATATAATTTACCATGGACAATTTAGAGTCAGGAAAAGAACAATTCTTTTTTTAATCATTTTATCTTTGCTTCCTTAATAAAGGCACACAGGAAATGGGGAGCACTTAGGAGGGTATGATTATTCCCAAGGATTTAAACTGGACCCTAGATTGCGTTATACACATTCTCGAGTATCCACTATTCGGCACAATGTCATTATTGTCAAAAGCCTGTATTTGGTCTTTAAAATGTCCCTCTATTGATCCAAGAAATTCTCTGCTCTAACACTTTAAGTCTAAATCAAAAACTGAAGAGCTATAATTCAGTGGTGGCTTCTTATGGGATTCCACTGCTATTCTCAGCTCTGCCAATTGTCAGCTGTGTGACTTTGGGCAAGTCACTTAACTTCTCTGTGCCTCAGTTACCTCATCTGTAAAATGGGGATTAAGACTGTGAGCCCCTGTGGGACGACCCGATCACCTTGTAACCTCCCCAGCGCTTAGAACAGTGCTTTGCACATAGTAAGCGCTTAATAAATGCCATTATTATTATTATTATTATTATTATTCTCATTTTTTTAGTCTAACATTTCTAATCTACACACTTTGTACCCTCCACCTGCCACTTGGGCCCTTCCTTGCCACCTAAGAACTTGTTACCCCAGATCCTTTATCTAAGTAGTTTATAAACCCTGTCATTCCCCCATCTGTAGCTTATTTGTGTCTCTCGCTCCTGCTAGCCTCTAAGCATCTTGAGAACAGGGATCATTTCCTCTAATCATTTTGCACTCTGCCGAACATTTCAAACAGTGTTTAGCACATAGTAGGCACTCAATAAGTGCTACTGACGATGATGAGGGTTCTGCTACCTTAACGAATTATCTCTAGCTTGCTCAGAATAGAAAATGTTAATATCACTATAGTCTCCCTGTGATTTCTTAGAATAAAAAGTATTATTTCACTACGTCTGACTTTATAAACCCTCTTTCCCCCCCATATCACTTGCATCCCAGTGTGTGACTCTAAGAAAAAAGTACAGTCAGTGTGGCTTAATGGATAGATCATGGGCGTGAGAGTCAGAAGGACCTAGCTTCTAATCCTCACTCCGCCACTTGTCTGCTGGGTGATCTTGGGCAAATCACTTCACTTCTGTGGGCCTCAGATACCTCATCTGTAAAATGGGGATTAAAAGTGTGTGCCCCATGTGGGCTGGGGACTGCGTCCAACCGTATTAACTTATATCTACCCCAGTGCTTAGAACAGTGCTTGGCACATAGGAAGTGCTTAATGAGTACATTATTATTATTATTATTATTATTATTATTATTATTATTATTGTTATTCCAAAGTGCATGTTTTCACTACACATTTGGATAGAACACAAGGGCAAAATTAAGGAATGTTCTTCCATCAGTGTGTGTCTGTTTAGGTCCAGCATGACACGGTATCAGAAGAAATGGTTGTGCACATGCTGTAGACGGCACCACCTTCTTACTGTCTCACAAGCCCATAACCTTGGCGTTATACTAGACTCCTCTCTGTCATCCAACCCACATATTCAATCCATCACTAAATCCTGTCGGTCCCAACTTCACAACATAGCTAAAACCTGCTTTTTGTCTCAATCCAAACTTCTCCCAAGTTAACACAATCACTCATCCTAATTCCCGCCTGGATTACTGCACCAGCCTCCTTGCTGACCTCCCAGCCTCCTGTCTCTCCCCACGCTAGTCCATACTTTATGCTTCTGCCCTGATCATTCTTCTATAAAAACATTCTGGACATGTCACCCCATTCCTCAAAAAGCTCCAGTGGTTGTCCATCCATCTCCACATCAAACAAAAACTCCTCACCATTGGCTTTAAAGCCCTCCACCACCTTGCCCACTCTTACCTCACCTTGCTACTTTCCTTCTACAACCCGGCCTGCAACTTTGCTCTTTTAATGCTAACCTTCTCACTGTACCTCGATTTTTGCCTATCTCGACACGGACCACTCGCCCACGTCCTGCCTCTGGCCTGGTATGCCCTCCCACCTCAAATCTGACAGTTACTCTCCCCACCCTTCAAAACCTTATTGAAGGCACATCTCCTTGAGAAGGGCTTCCCTGATTAAGCTCCCCCTTTCCTCTTCTCCCACTCCCTTCTGTGTCGCTCGGACTTGCTCCCTCTGTTCTTCCCCCTTCCCAGCCCCACAGCACTTATGCATATATCTGTAATTTTTTTATATTAATTTCTGTTTCCCCCCTTCAAAATTGTAGCTTGTTGTGGCCATGGAATATGTCCATTTATTGTTATACTGTACTCTCCTGGGTGCCTAGTACAATGCTCTACCCAAGTCATCTCCCTGGCCTGGAATGCCCTCCCTCTGCACATCTGCCAAGCTAGCTCTCTTCCTCCCTTCAAGGCCCTGCTGAGAGCTCACCTCCTCCAGGAGGACTTCCCAGACTGAGCCCCCTCCTTCCTCTCCCCCTTCTCCCCATCCCCTCCACCTTACCTCTTCCCCTCCCCACAGCACCTGCATATATGTATATATGTTTGTACGTATTTATTACTCTATTTATTTATTTATTTATTTATTTGTACATATTTATTCTATTAATTTTACTTTGTTAATATGTTTAGTTTTGTTCTCTGTCTCCCCCTTCTAGACTGTTGGGTAGGGACCGTCTCTATATGTTGCCAACTTGTACTTCCCAAGCTCTTAGTACAGTGCTCTGCACACAGTAAGCTCTCAATAAATATGATTGAATGAATGAATGAATGAATGAAGCGCTCAATAAATATGAGTGAATTAATGAATGAAGTGCAGCATCAGACATAGGAGGAGAATGACAATTGGAGTTTTCCACAATCTCAGCCCCTCATGAACCTGGACACCGGATCACATCATCATTTCTAACCTCTTCAGCTCTGAACCACTACTCTTTGACTGAAACTTCCTAGCCAGATGTCTCAGCTACATATCCCCTCTCTGCAGATGCCCTGCCCACACTAAGTTCTCAATAAATAAGGTTGACTGAAACGGGTCTCTCTCCATGTGCAGACCCTCAATCTCTAGGTCTTTTCCACAGATCCCAAGCCATCATGCCCATTTTAGGAACCCTACTCGATCTCCCCTTTCCTGATAGACAAATCCACACCATCTACACCGCTCTCTCCAGCAAATTCAACTGCCTCGGCTCCACCAACAACAAGATTTATTGAATGCCTAATATGCGCAGAGCACTGTACTGAGAAGTACAACAGAATTCAGAAGCATGATCCCTGCCTTCAGTGAGCTTGCAATCTAACATAGGAGACTGACACTAAAATCAATTAGAGCTAGGAGGAAGAATAGAGCATAAAGGCAAATAAGTGCGACAGGTTGTGAATGTCTAAGTACCCAAGAGCCTAAGTGAAATGGAAGAGTTCAAGTGGCAGTTGAGAGAGAGAGACAGAGAGATGGGGTGAGGAGATGAGAGATTAATCAGGGAAGGCCTCCTGGAGGAGACATGATTTCAAAAGGGGTTTGAAGATGGGGTAAGCAGTGGTTTACTGGAAGAGAAGGGGAAGTTCCAGCAAAAGGATTATGGGAGGAAAAGGTTGGCGGCAAAGGAAAAGATCAGGGTTCACAGTGAGCCTGTCTTCTCTGGTAGACTGTAAGGTACTGAGGGTAAAGATCATGTCTACTAATTAATTAATTCACTTATTCATTCAGTTGCATTTGTTGAGGGCTCACTGTGATGCAGCACTTTATTAAGTGCTTGGGAGAGTGCAATACAACAATAAACAGTCATATTCCCTGCAGCGTGGCTCAGTGGAAAGAGCACAGACTTGGGAGTCAGAGGTCATGGGTTCTAATCCCGCTTCGCCACTTTGGCAAAGTCACTTAATTTCTCTGTGCCTCAGTGCCTCATCTGTAAAATGGGGATTAAGATTGTGAGCCCCAAGTGGGACAACCTGATCACCTTGTACCCCCCCAGTGCTTAGAACAGTGCTTTGCAGGTAGTAGGCGCTTAACAAATACCATCAATATTAGAAGAAGAGACTAATTTTTCTATTGAACTCTTTCAAGCTTACTACAGTGCCCTGCACACAGTAGTTGCTCAATAGGTATTATTGATTAACAAGGAGATCTGCGAGAACCCTTCCCTGTATTACCAGAGAACTGAATCTAGGGTACGTCTTGGTAAGGCCGACTTCAATCTACAATCAGTGATGCTCTTCATCAGCAGCGGACTTTCAGTTTTTGGTTGGGGTGCAGCATTGTCTGAAGCTTTGTTTTACTGTGTCCTTAAAATGTTTCCTCTGCCCTTCTTGCTTTCAGTTTCCCAATTTCAATTCTCCACACAGCAGCTGTTTGTTGTTCATTCTGCTCACATGTCCAGTCCATAGCTGGACTGGATGAGGTGGGCTTCGATGCTGGAGACTACTTTCCAGAACTTTATTATTAGTGTACACTAACATGAATGAAAGTGATGCAGGCTCACCTACACAACAGTGATAATATTAACCGGTATTTGTTAAACACTTACTAAATGCTAAGCGCTGGGTTGGATACAAGATAATCAGGTCAGACTCAGTCTCTGTCCCACATAGGGCTCAGAGTCTAAGTAGGAGGGAACCCCCATTTCACAGATAAATTGGCTGAGGCACAGAAAAGTGAAATGACTTGACCAAGGTCACACATGGCAGGCGAATGACGGAGAGGGAATTAGAGCAGCTGCTCTTCCACTAAGCTATGCCGCTTCCCATTTACATCTCCAGGACTGTGTCACTGTCTGCCTCTAGCTTGAAGCAACTTAAACAATCACCTGCCTGCTAGTCTATCAACTTGGAACAACTCTAGTTACCTCTAAATCCTTATCTATCCCTTTGGCTGCCTATGAATCTTGAGATTCAATAATTTCAGTATAATATGCAGGTGAGCAATGATGGTAATGGTGTTTGTCAAGCACTGTCCTAAGCACTGGGACAGACTAAGAAGGACAGACTGCATCGGACACAGTCCGACCTATGAAATGAAGTGAAATCTATGAATGAAACCTGTGGAATAGCAATGAAATCCCTACTGAACCCTTATATTTGAAAATATTGTAAATTTTTAATATCAATCATTCAGTGGGATTTATTCAGTGAGAAGCAGTGTGGCTCAGTGGAAAGAGCCAAGGCTTTGGAGTCAGAGGTCATGGGTTTGAATCCTGGCTCTGCCACATGTCTGCTGCGTGACCTTGGGTAAGTCACTTAACTTCTCTGAGCCTCAGTTACCTCATCAGTAAAATGGGGATTATGACTGTGAGCCCCACGTGGAGCAACCAGATCATCTTGTATCCCCACCAGTGCTTAGAACAGTGCTTTGCACATAGCACTTAACAAATGTCATCATTATTATTATTATTATTTATTAAGCATTTACTGTGTGCAGAGCATTGTACTAAGTGCTTGGAAGAATATAACAACAATATAACAGACGCAGTCCAGGCTCACAACAAACTTACAGACTAGAGGGGAGACAGATATTAATATTAATAAATAAATAAATTACAGATAATGTAAATAAGTGCTGTAGGGCTAGGAGTGGGAAGGAATAACAATATAACAACAATATAACAGACAAAGTCCCTGCTCACAATGAACTTACAGACTAGAGGGGGAGACAGATATTAATATTAATAAATAAGTAAATTACAGATAATGTAAATAAGTGCTGTAGGGCTGGGAGTGGGAAGGAATAAAGGGAGCAAGTCAGAGTGATGTAGAAAGGAGTGGGAGGAGGTAAGGAAGATTAAGTCAGGGAAGGCCTCTTGGAGGAGATGTCTTCAACAAGGTTTTGAAGTAATGGTCTGTCGGATATGAAGAGGAAGAGCGACCCAGGCCAGAGTCAGGATGTGAGCGACAGTTCAGTGGCAAGATAAATGAGATCGAGGTTTAGTGAGTAAGTGGACATTAGAGGAGTGAAGTGAGCAGGCTGGGTTGTAGTAGGAGAGTAGTGAGGTGAGGTAGGAGGGGGCATGGTGATTGAGGGCTTTAAAGCCAATTGTGAGGAGTTTCTCTTTGATGCGGAGGTGGATGAGCACCACCTGAGGAGTGGACAGAACATTTTTATAGAACAATGATCTGGGCAGCAGAGTGAAATATGGACTGGAGTGGGGAGAGACAGGAGGTAGGGACGTCAGCGAGGAGGCTAATAAGTAATCAAGTTGGGATAATTCTATTCTATTTGTTCTGATGGCTTTGACACCTGTCTACATGTTTTGTTTTGTTGTCTGTCTCCCCCCTTCTAGACTGTGAGCCCGTTGTTGGGTAGGGACCGTCTCTACATGTTACCGACTTGTACTTCCCAAGTCCTTAGTACGGTGCTCTGCACACAGCAAGCACTCAATAAATAAGTAGAGAAGAAGCTTGGCTCAGTGGAAAGAGCACAGGCTTTGGAGTCAGAGGTCACGGGTTCAAATCCCGGCTCTGCCAATTGTCAGCTGTGTGACTTCGGGCAAGTCACTTAACTTCTCTGTGCCTCAGTTACCTCATCTGTAAAATGGGAATGAAGACTGTGAGCCCCCTGTGGGACAACCTGATCACCTTGTAATCTCCCCAGCGTTTAGAACAGTGCTTTGCACATAGTAAGCACTTAACAAATGCCATTATTATTATTAATAAATACGATTGAATGAATGAATGATAGGTTCAGTGCTTGGATTAACATGGTAGTAGTTTCAATTGGAGAGGAAAGTATGGATTTTAGCAATGCTGTAGAGGTTAAACTGACAGGATTTAATGCTACAGTGAATATGTGAGTCGAATGAGAGAGAGGAGTCAAGGATATTGCC
The DNA here is from genome assembly GCF_015852505.1 of Tachyglossus aculeatus. Taxonomy (NCBI): domain Eukaryota; kingdom Metazoa; phylum Chordata; class Mammalia; order Monotremata; family Tachyglossidae; genus Tachyglossus; species Tachyglossus aculeatus. The sequence continues at coordinate 125,944,523 of NC_052067.1, read as the reverse complement.
AAGGTTATGGGCTTGTGAGGCAGGAAGGATAGTGGTGCTGTCTACAGTGATTGAAAACTCGGTAAGGTCAGGGTTTGGGTGTGAAGATAAGGAGTTCTGTTTTGGACAAGTTAAGTTTGAGGTGACCACAGGATGTCCAAGTAGAGATGTTTTGAAGGCAGGAGGAAAAGTGAGACTTTAGAAAGGGAGCGAGATCAGGGCTGGAAATGTAGTTTTGGGAGGCCATTCACATAGAAGTGGTAGTTGGAGCCATGTAAGTGAATGAGTTCTCCAAGGGCGTGGATGTAAATGGAAAATCAATTCATTCATTCATTCATTCAATCGTATTTATTGGGCGCTTACTGTGTGCAGAGCACTGTACTAAGCACTTGGGAAGTACAAGTTGGCAACATATAGAGATGGTCCCTATCTAACAACGGGCTCACAGTCTAGAAGGGGGAGACAGACCACAAAACAAAACATGTGGACAGGTGTCAAGTCATCAGAATAAATAGAAATAAAGCTAGATGCACATCATTAACAAAATAAATAGAATGATAAATAGGTACAAGTAAAATAAATAGAGTAATAAATGTGTACAAACATATATACAGGTGCTGTGGGGAGGGGAAGGAGGTATGGCAGGGGGATGGGGAGGAGGAGAGGAAAAAGGGGGCTCAATCTGGGAAGGCCTCCTGGAGGAGGTGAGCTCTCAGTAGGGCTTTGAAGGGAGGAAGAGAGCTAGCCTGGCGGATGTGTGGAGGGAGGGCATTCAGCGTGGCTCAGTGGAAAGAGCCTGGGCTTTGGAGTCAGAGGTCCTGGGTTCAAATCCCGGCTCCGCCACTTGTCAGCTGTGTGACTTTGGGCAAGTCACTTCGCTTCTCTGGGCCTCAGTTCCCTCATCTGTAAAATGGGGATTAAGACTGTGAGCTCCAAGTGGGACAACTTGATCACCTTGTATCCCCCCCAGCGCTTAGAACAGTGCTCTGCACATAGGAAGCGCTTAACAAATGCCATCATTATTATTATTATTATTCCAAGCCAGGGGGAGGACATGGGAAGGGGGGCGACGGTAGGACAGGCGAGAACGAGGTACAGTGAGGAGGTTAGCGGCAGAGGAGCGGAGGGTTATCCACTCTAAGAATCCATGCTATTTATGGAGTGCTTCCTGGATGCAGAGCGTTGTCCTAAAAGCTGGGAGAGTATACTAGAGTTGGTACTGGAGTTGGTTGAAAGCACGACCCTGCTCTCAAAGAACTTACAATCTAGTGGGAAGGCAGATGTTAAAATAAATTGCAGCTAGCGGAAGCACATAGGGGAACGCTCTACAGTGAAAACTGCTGTCTGACATTTCATCCTTCAGGAAGTGCTAGTAACTGGCAAGCACCGTTAAGTGATGCTTTGTGGGCTCCCATGAGAGGTTAAAGAGTCATGGCCACAGTCACCCTAACACATTCAGCATAAACTACTCCTGAGGAGTCCAGCAGTATGGTCTTGGGGCATTGTCTGAACAGTAAACAAATTTAGGTGTTCTGCTAATCTGATCAGCAAACGCTCCTGGATTTCCCTAGCTCTGTAAGATCTATGTAAAGTCCTGAAACAGCTCTTACTCTTACTTAACCAGAATTTTTTAGCAACCATTGTCCCAAACTGCCATATAACAAACCCTTTTTTTTTTTTTGTACTACAATGCCTTCTCTCCAAGGCAAGAAAGAGGTGTTTATCCTGGGTCTTTGGGCACTGCCCGTGCCACTGGGGAAGAGAACTAGAAAATACATTGTCCCCTCAGTTCCCTGTCCCCCCAAACCCAAACTAGGTTAGCCAGTGAGTTTTAATCTATGTACTAATGAGCCTTAGTCGGGCAGTGCAACAAAAAACAAAAATCTCCCAAACTCCAAGAAAAACAACTCTGTCGTGAAACATGAGAAACAGCCATCCTATATGAATGAAACTTGTTGCACAGTGTGGCTCAGTATGTTATTAAGCTCTTACTATGTGCCGGACACTGTATTCAATCATATTGATCGAGTGCTTACTTTGTGAAGAGCACTGTACTAAGCGCTTGGGAGAGTAAAATATCACAATAAACAGAAACGTTCCCTGCCACTGTACTAAGCACTGGGATAGATACAAGTTTATCTGGTTGGACACAGTCTTTGCTCACAGTTAAAGAAGCAGCGTTGCTCAGTGGAAAGAGCCCAGGCTTGGGAGTCAGAGGTCATGAGTTCCAATTCTGGCTCCACCACTTGTCAGCTGTGTGACCTTGGGCAAGCCACTTAACTTCTCTGTGCCTCAGTTCCCTCATCTGTAAAATGGGGATTAAGACTGTGGCACAACATGGGACAACCTGATCACCTTGTATCCCCCCAGCGTTTAGAACAGTGCTTCACACGTAGTAAGCGCTTAACAAATACCATCATTAATATTATTATTATTATTTGCAGGATATGGAGTAAACAGGGGCATCGCTGAGTGAAGCAACATTTCCTTTACTTCTCCGTGCCTCAGTTATCTCATCTGTAAAATGGAGATTAGGACTGTGAGCCCCACAAGGGACAGGGACTGTGTCCAAGCCAATTTGCTTGTATCCACCCCGGCGCTTAGTGCAGTGTCCGACACATAGTAAGTGCTTAACAAATATCATAATTATTATCATTATTATTATTATTATTACGTACCAAGCACTGGATTAAGCACGGGGGTGGATCCAAGAAAATCAAATTGGTCACAGTCACTGCTCCATGTGAGGCTCATAGTCTGAAGAGGAGGGAGAACATGTATTGAATACCCATTTTACAGATGACAAAACAGAGGGACAGCTACATTAAGTGACTTATTCATTCATTCATTCAATCGTATTTATTTATTCATTCATTCAACCGTATTTATTGAGCGCTTACTGTGTGCAGAGCACTGTACTAAGTGCTTGGGTAACACAGCAGGCAAGTGACAGACCAGGGATTAGAACTCAGGTCCTCTGACTCCTAGGCTCATGCTCTTTCCATTAGGCCACACTTCTTCTTATCGTGATAAAGTCAGGGGGTACAGTGCTTGGCACAAAGGATGTCTTCAGTGAATATTATCAATCAATCCGTGGTTTTTACCGAGCACTTACCAAGTGCAGAGCGCTGTACTAAGCACTTGGAAGAGTACAATATAACAGAGTTACTAGACATTTTTCCCTGCTCACAAGGAGCTGGGAGAAGCAGGGATACATGTGGATAGAGCATGTTCCTTGGAGTCAAATGGACCTGAGTTCTAATCCCAGCTCCACCACTTGTCTCCTGAGCAATTTGGGCAAGTCATTTAATTTCTCTGAGCCTCAGTTACCTCATCTGTAAAATGGGGATTAATACAGTAAGCCCCGTGTGGAACATAGACTGTGTCAATCAATTCATCTTTCAGTCAATGGTATTTATTGAACACTTACTATGTGCAGAGTATTGTACTAAGCACTTGGGAGGGCGAGTACAAAACAACAGAATTAGCCAACAGATTCCCCGGGCAACAACCTGATTATCTTGTACCTGTCCCAGTGTCTGGTACACAGTAAGTACTTAAGAAATACCATAATGAAAGATGCTCATAGTCTAGAACGGGAGGCAAATATTCAAGTAAATTTCAGTAATGTACTTAAGTGCTGTAGGGCTGAGGGTGGGGAGAATATCAAATGTTTCAAGAGTACAGATTGAGGTGCACATGAGAAGCAGCTTGGCTCAATGGAAAGAGCACAGGCTTTGGAGTCAGAGGTCATGGGTTCAAACCCCGGCTCCACCAATTGTCAGCTGTGTGACTCTGGGCAAGTCACTTCACTTCTCTGTGCCTCAGTTACCTCATCTGTAAAATGGGGATTAAGACTGTGAGCCCCACATGGGACAACCTGATCACCTTGTAACCTCCCCAGTGCTTAGAACAGTGCTTGGCACATAGTAAGCGCTTAATAAATGCCATCATTATTATTATTATTATATTTGAAGCAGAAGGGAGAGGGGCAGGGGAAAAGGGGTCCTTAACTGGGGAAGCCATCTCAGAGAAGATGTTATTTTAATAATGTTTTGAAGGTGGTGGTCTTTTGAATATGAGCTGGGAAGGAGTCCCAGGCCAGAAAGAGCATGTGGAAAAGAGTCAGTGGCGAGTTAGATACATTCATTCATTCGTTCAATCGTATTTATTGAGTGCTTACTATGTGTACAGCACTGTACTAAGCACTTGGGAAATACAAGTCGACAACATATAGAGATGGTCCCTACCCAACAACGGACTCACAGTCTAGAAGGGGGAGACAGACAACAAAACAAAACATGTAGATAGATGAGATCGCGGTACACTGGGTAAACTGGCCTTAGAAGAATGAAGGGTGTGGACTTGGATATCAATCAATTGTATTTATTGAGCGCTTACTGTGTGCAGAGCACTGTACTAAGCGCTTGGGAAGTACAAGTTGGGAACATATAGAGACAGTCCCTACCCAACAGTGGGCTCACAGTCTAAAAGGATATAGTAGGACATCAGCAAGACTAGGAGGGGGCAAGCTGATTTAAAGCCAAAGATACGGAACTTCTGTTTGTTATGGTGGTGGATGTGCAACCACTGGAAGTTCACGAGGAGTGGGAAGATGTGGACTGAGTGTTTTTGTTTTTTGAGGGTGGGGCGGGAGGAATGAAGAAGACAGTAGAGTGAAGTATGGACTGAAATGGGGAACAGTAGGCAGGGAGATCAGCAAAGAAGCTGATGCAATAATAAAGGCAGTGTATGATAAAGTGCTTGGATCAATGTAGTAGCAGTTTGTATAGGGAGGAAAGGGCAGGTTTTAATGATGTTGCTAAGGTAGAACTGAAAGGATTTTGTCACAGACTGAATATTCTATTTATTTATATTGATGCTATTGATGCCTGTCTATGCGTTTTGTTTTGTTTCATTTTCTGCCTCCCCGCTTCTAGACTGTGAGCCCATTGTTGGGTAGGGATTGTCTCTTTTTGTTGCTGAACTGTACTTTCCAAGTGCTTAGTACAGTGCTCTGCACACAGTAAGCACTCAATAAGTACGATTGAATGAATATGTGGGTTGAATGAGAGAGTTGAGGCCAGGACAATGCCCAGGTTACAGGTTTGTGAGACAGGGTGGACAGTGATAATTTTCTATGGTGATGGGAAAGACAGGGGAAGTTAAGGATTTCTGTTTTGGACATCATTAATAATAATAATAATAATAATAATAATAATAATAATATTTGTTAAGCACTTACTGTATGCCAAGCACTATTCTAAGCACTAGAGTAGCTACAAGGTAATCAGGTTGGACACAGTCCCTGTCCAACACGGGGCTCACAATCTTAATCCCTATTTTACAGATGAGGAAACTGAGGCACAGAGAATAATAATAATAATAATAATAATAATGGTATTTGTTAAGTGCTTACTATACGCAAAGCACTGTTCTAAGCACTGGGGGAATACAAGGTTATCAGGTTGTCCCATGTGGGGCTCACAGTCTTAATCCCCATTTTACAGATGAGGTAACTGAGGCCCACAGAAGTTAAGTGGCTTGCCCAAAGTAACACAGCAGACAAGTGGCAGTGCTGGGATTTGAACCCACAACCTTCTGAGTCCTAGGCCTATGCTCTATCCACTATGCCATGCTGCTTGGGTTTGAGGTGCCAGCAGGATCCCAAAGTAGAGATGTCTTGAAGACAGGAGGAAATGCACGATTGCCAAAAAGGAGAGGGGCTAGGCCTGGAAAGGTAAATTTGGAAATCATCCACATAGAGATGGGAGTTGAAGGCATGGGAGTGAATAAGTTCTCTAGGGGAGTATATATAGATGGAGAATAGGAGGGAACCCAGACTTGAGCACTGAGGGACTCCCACTGTTAGAGGATGGGAGGCAGAGGAGAAACCTGCGAAAGAAACTGAGGATGAGTGGTCAGGGAGATGGAAGGAGACTCAGGAGAGGACAGTGTCAGTGAAGCCAAGGTTGGATCATCATCTTCAAAAAAAGAGGAAGTGAGAGGTCAAGGAGGATTAGGGTGGAGTAGAGGCCCTTGGATTTGATGACTTCTGTCAAGTGAAGGGGGCAGAAACCAAACTAGAGGGGGTCAAAGACAGAATTCAAGGCGAGGATGTGGAGGCAACATGTGCAGAAACTCACTGAAGGAGTTTGGAGAGGAGTGGTAGGAGAGGATGGGGTGATAACTGGAGGAATTTGTGCGGTGAAGGGTGGAGTTTATTTTTCTAGGATAGGGAATTTGTGGGCAGGTTTTAAAACAGTGGGGAAGAAGCCATTGAGAGTGAACAGTTGAAGATGGCTGTCAGGGAGGGGGCAAGTGTTTTGATAAGGTGAGAAAGGATGGGGTTGGAGATGCAGGTGGAGGGAGTCAATTTTGAAAGTAGGAGAGGGATCTCTTGAGATGTGGCAGGGAAAATTGGGAGAGTCAAAGAGGTCATAGGAGGAGGGAGGAACTGAAGAGGAGCAAGGGAGGTTTTAGGGAGCTCACGCCTGATGGTTTCAATTTTGTCAATAAAGTAAGTGGCCAGGTCATTAATTGAAAAAGATGTGGAGGGTGTGGGGCTGGGGGGGGGGGGGTTGAGGAGGGAGTTAAATATCTGAAACAGTTGGCACAGACAAAGGATGGATGAGTACGGTTGCTGGGCTGAGACAAAGGCAAAATCAAAGCAGGTAAAGATGAATTGAAGATGGACAAAGTCAGCCTGGTGTCTGATTTTCTGCCAGCAGCTCAAGCCCAGGATAGAAGGAAGTGTATTCCTGAAAGAATATTCCGGGAATTTCATGGCCATATTAAAGCCTCATTAAGGCAAGGACCTCTCCCGGTGGGGTGTTTGGGGAGGTCTCTTCAAGATCCTTGCTACTAGACAGGTTGATGTTCTCAACCTGGTGTGGGTTTCATGGGGCAGGGAATTTTTAAGACCTAAGACTGTGCTGCCAGAGAAAATATCAGGACTGGTTTGATGAATGGGAACCTGAGGTCAAAGAGCTCTTAGAGCTGAAAAAAAAAAGGCAATTTAGCAAAAATGCATTGCAGACCCTCAAATTCCTAACAAAAAAGGATGGTTTTAAAAGGGACACAGAACAAAATAAGAACTATGCATAACAAGTGGTGCAGTGACTCTTTTTTCATTTATTTTATTTTATTTTTAAAGGTATTTTAAGCACTTATTATATGCCAGGCACTGTACTAAGCACCAGGGTAGTTCAAGCTAATTAGTGTGAGCAAAATCCATATCCCACATGACGCTCACAGTCTTAATCCCCATTTTACTGATAAGGTAACTGAGGCAGAAAGAAATTAAGTGACTTGCTCAAGGTCACACAGCAGACAAGTGGCAGAACAGGGATTAGAACCCAGATTCTCTGACTCCTATGCCCATGTTCTTTCCACTTAACTATGCTGCTTCTCTCTCTTCATGCCTTGGTTGACGATATGTAGGACTAGACACACTAAAACCAGCTCAAGGCTTCTATGATTCCCTTAATAATAATAATAATTATTATTATAATGGTATTTGTTAAGCACTTATTATGTGCCAAGCACTGTTTTAAGTGCTGGGGGAGATAATCAAGCAAAAACTCCTCACCTCACCCCCTCCTACCTCACCTCCCTTCTCTCCTTCTCCAGCCCAGCCCGCACCCTCTGCTCTTCTGCCACTAATCTCCTTACTGTGCCTCCTTCTCACCTGTCCCACCGTCGAGCCCCGGCCCACATCCTCCTCCTGTCCTGGAATGCCCTCCCTCCACACATCCGCCAAGCTAGCTCTCTTCCTCCCTTCAAAGCCCTAATGAGAAGTCACCTCCTCCAGGAGGCCTTCCCAGACTGAGCCCCCTTTTTCCTCTCTTCCTCCCCTATCCCTCCCACCCTACCTCCTTCCCCTCCCCACAGCACTTGTATATATTTGTACAGGTTTATTACTCTATTTTACTGGTACATATTTCCTATTCTATTTTGTTAATGATGTGCATGTAACTATAATTCTATTTGTTCTGATGATTTTTGACAACTGTCTACATATTTTGTTTTGTTGCCTGTCTCCCCCTTCTAGACTGTGAGCCCGCTGTTGGGTAGGGACTGTCTCTATGTGTTGTCGACTTGTACTTCCCAAGCACTTAGTACAGTGCTCTGCACACAGTAAGCACTCAATAAATACAATAGATTGATTGATTGATTGATCTAGCTTTACTTCTATTTATTCTGATGACTTGACACCTGTCCACATGTTTTGTTTTGTTGTCTGTCTCCACCTTCCAGACTGTGAGCCCACTGTTGGGTAGGGACCGTCTCTATATGTTGCCAACTTGTACTTCCCAAGTGCTTAGTACAGTGCTCTGCACACAGTAAGCTCTCAATAAATACGATTGAATGAATGAATGAATATACACAGCCCATTGTTGGGTAGGGCCTGTCTCTATCTGTTGCTGAATTGTACTTCCCAAGCACTTAGTACAGTGTTCTGCACACAGTAAGCGCTCAATAACTATAATTGAATGAATGAATGAGTCATTAATAAAATAAATAGAATAATAAATATGTACACAAGTGCTGTGGGGTGGGGAGGGAGGGAGATAGAGCAGAGAGAGGGAGTCAGGATGATGGGGAGGGGAGGAGGAGCAGAGGAAAAGCGGGGGCTCAGTTGGGAAGGTCTCCTGGAGGAGGTGAGCTTTCCATAGGGCTTTGAAGGGGGGAAGTGTGCTAGTTTGGCAGATGTGAGGAGGGAGGGCATTCCGGACCAGAGGTAGGACATGGGCCAGGGGTTGACAGTCAGTTCTTCAAGTGTGCCAGGGGAACGCAGTTTAATCACTTGCAAAAACTCTTCCTCCCTGCCTTGACTGGCTGACTGATACTGCAGGATCTCAAAGATGCCACCATCATAACCATCTTCAAGAAGGAAGGAGAAAGATCAGAGCCCCTCGTGGGACAGCCTGATTATCTTGCATCTACCCCAGAATTTAGAACAGTGCTTGGCACATAGTAAGTGCTTAACAAGTACCATTATTATGATTGGGAGGCATCTTGGCATAATGGATAGAGCTCTGGCCTGGGAATCAGAAGGTCATGGGTTCTAATCTTACTCCGCCACTTGTCTGTGGTGTGACCTTGGGCAAATCACTCAACTTCTCTGTGCTTCAGTTACCTCATCTGCAAAATGAGGATTGAGACTGAGAGCCCCACATGGGACAGGGATGGTGTCCAACATGATTTGCTAGTATCCACCCCAATATTTAGCTCAGTGCCTTGCACATAATAATAATAATAATGGCATTTATAAAGCACTTATTATGTGCAAAGCACTGTTCTAAGCACTGGGGAGGTTACAAGGTGATCAGGTTGCCCCACGGGGGGCTCACAGTCTTAATCCCCATTTAACAGATGAGGGAACTGAGGCACAGAGAAGTTAAGTGACTTGCCCACGTCACACAGCCAACAATGTGCAGAGCCGGGATTTGAACCCATGACCTGTGACTCCACATAGTAAGCACAGGCTTAGTACAGTGCCTAGCACATAGTAAGCGTTTAACAAATAGCATAGTTATGATTATTATTATTACCAGAGTGTGGCAATTATGAAGGTGACTCAGTTTGGACAGAACAATGCTAGTGCATTAAGGAATATTTGTGTGTCTGTCTGCATACCAGAGTGATAGAAGTTTGGAAGAAATGGTTGTGTAAATGCAGACAATGCCAGTCAAGGCACGCCTATTATAATGCTGGGTTTTCAAAAATGCTGCAAAATTGACTGCACGTGGGCTACACACACAACTGCGGCATAATTGAAGGGTACTACTGCCATCACCAAAAAAGAAAGCTCCTTATGGGCAAGGAACACGTCTGCCAAGTCTGTTCTATTGTAGTCTTCCGAGCGCTTAGTATAGTGCTCTGCACACAGGAAGCCTCAAAAATACCATTGATTGATTAAGTACTAATTTGATGATCTTAAATATCTTCTGCATTGAGGATATTGCTCTATGAAGAATAGCTTGCCTGACAACAGGTAGATATGTAGCTTTCTCTTAGTCTGTGAGGCCCATGTGGCACAGGGACTGTTTCCGACCTGATGAATAATAACAATAATAATAATAATAATAATAATCTGTGAGCCTGTTGTTGGGTAGGGACCGTCTCGATATGTTGCCAAATTGTACTTCCCAAACGCTTAGTACAGTGCTCTGCACACAGTAAGCACTCAATAAATACGCTTGAATGAATGAATGGTATTTGTTAAGCACTTACTGTGTGCCAAGCACTGTTCTAAGCACTGGGGGAGGATACAAGCTGATCAGGTTGTCCCACATGGGGCTCACAGTCTTAATCCCCATTTTACAGATGAGGTAACTGAGGCACAGAGAAGTGAAGTGACTTGCCCGAAGTCACACAGCTGATAAGTGGCAGAGCCAGGATTAGAACCTATGATCTATGACTCCCAAGCCCGGGCTCTTTCCACTGAGCCAGGCTGCTTCTCCAAAACCATTTTTTACAGATGAGGCAACTGAGGCACAGAGAAGTTAAGTGATTTGCCCAAAGTCACACAGCCGATAAGTAGCGGAGCCGGGATTAGAACCCATGACCTCTGACTCCCAAGCCCGTGCTCTTACCACTGAGCCATGCTATTTCTCTAATTACCATGATGCTTAGAGCAGTGCTTGACACACAGTAAGTGCTTAACAAGTACCATAAAAAATTAAAAAATAAATAAATAAAGTCAACCTGCAGTTGTCAAACTCTTAAGATTACTCCTGAATGATGTAGTGAGCTGCAGTTGGAGTGGGCTGAACCTTGTCTGAGCGTTCAGTAAATACAATTGAATGAAATCATCACCAACAAAAAAAGTAGAGCTGGGTCCTAGATGATGATGATGATGGCATTTGTTAAGTGCTTACTATGTGCAAAGCACTGTTCTAAGCACTGGGGAGGATACAAGGTGATCAGGTTGTCCCACGGGGGGCTCACAGTCTTCATCCCCATTTTACAGATGAGGTAACAGGCCCAGAGAAGTTAAGTGACTTGCCCAAAGTCACACAGCTGACAATTGGTGGAGCGAGATTTGAACCCATGACCTCTGACTCCCAAGCCCGGGCTCTTTCCATTGAGCCATGCTGCTTCTCTGCTTTTTGCTGCTAGATCCAGTCTGAGGCCAACGATTCCCCAGTACCATGCTCGAGGACATAAAGGGATCAAAAAGCTGGTGGTCTTCAATAACAATGATGGCATTTGTTTAAGCACTTACTACATTCCAAGCACTGTTCTAAGCGCTGAGCAAAAACTACCTCCAGTCCTCTGGAAAACTCAACTCCACAGGCTGACAACATCGATGGTCCTTGGAATTCTTGTACGGGAGAACCGGCGCTTGCTGACTCTGACTGCACACAGTAAAAAGAGAAGCAGCATGACCTAGTGAACAGAGGCCCAGGCATGGGAATCAGGACTTGGGTTCTAGTCCAGGCTTTGCCACTTGCTTGCTGTGTGACCCTGGGTAAGTCACTTAACTTCTCTGTGCCTCAGTTACCTCATTTGTAAACTGGGGATTAAGACTGTGACCTCCTTAAGCACTTGGTACAGTGCTCTGCACACAGTAAGCGCTCAATAAATACGATTGAATGAACGTGGGTCAGCGACTCTGTCCAACCTATTTACTTGTATCCACTGAAGTGCCCAATACAGTACCTGGCACATAGTAAACACTTAACAAATACCACAATTATTACTATTATTATTAAACACAAGTAGGTGATTATGAGCCACACCTTAAAATCAGCAAAGTTCTAAGGATTAATCAATCGTATTTATTAAGTGCTTACTGTGTGCAGAGCACTTTACTAAGTGCTTGATTAATTGACAATTAGAAAAGAAGAATAAAGCTATAAAGTGGTAATCAATCAATCATGTTTATTGAGCGCTTACTGTGTGCAGAGCACTGTACCAAGCGCTTGGGAAGTACAAGTTGGCAATGTATAGAGACAGTCCCTACCCAACAGTGGGCTCACAGTCTAAAAGTGATAGTAACAATAGTTTTTATTAAGCACATACTGTGTGAAGAACACTGTATCAAGCACTGGGAAACAGTACACGGTAGAATTAGATGGTCTCTGTCTCTCAAATGGTTAACAATCAATCAATCATTCGTATTTATTGAGCACTTACTATGTGCAGAGCACTTTACTAAGCACTTAGGAGAGTACATACAGAATTATCAGAAATGTTCCCTGCCCCATAAACAGCTTATAGTCTAGAGGAGTAAAACATAAGAACATTCTGAGAATGTAAGAAGGCAGAAGGGCAGGTGATCTGGACGTCTGCCCTCCATCTAAAACTCAGTATGTCCAAGACTGAACTCCTTATCTTCCCTCCCAAACCCTGTCCTCTCCCTGACTTTCCCATCACTGTAGACGGCACTACCACCATCCTTCCCGTCTCACAAACCCGCAACCTTGGTGTCATCCTCCACTCCGCTCTCTCGTTAACCCCACACATCCAATCCATCACCAAAACCTGCCGGTCTCACCTCCACAACATCACCAAGATCCGCCCTTTGCTCTCCATCCATACTGCTACCTTGCTGGTTCAATCTCTCATTTTATTCCTACTGGATTACTGCATCAGCCTCCTCTCTGACTTCCTGTCTCTCCCTGCTACAGTCTATACTTCACTCTGCTGCCCAGATCATCTTTGTGCAGAAACGCTCTGGGCATGTCACTCCCCTCCTCAAAAATCTCCAGTGGCTGCCTGTCAACCTACGAATCAAGCAAAAATTCCTCACTCTTGGCTTCAAGGCTGTCCATCACCTCGCCCCCTCCTACCTCACCTCCCTTCTCTCCTCAATAAATACTATTGAATGAATGAATGAATATACACACAAGGAAATACAAAGCAATAAAAAACACAACTACAAAGTTAAAACCAAAAGCAGTTGGGATTGTGGTCAACGGAGCAGAATTTCAACCCTGTCAGGGTTCAGAATCTGACAGTCGCCACCACAGCGATTTGGGATTGTTGCAGCAATAGCTACAATCGTCTCAAGATCCCGGGTTTTGTGGAAGTGTCATGTGAGAGAGATCAGGCCTAGAGAGGGAAATCTGGGAGTGATCAGCAGAGAGGGCAGTCGAAGCCATGGGAGAGAAGGAGTTCTCCATGGGTGTGGGTGTAGTGGACAACAGAATGAGACCCAGACCCGAGCCCTGAGGGATTACCACTGGTAGAGGGAAGGAGGCGGAGGAGCAACTTGTGAAAGAGACTGAGAAGTGATCAAGGAAGTTAGGAGGGGAATCAGGAGAGGACATTTTCTCTGAAGCCAAGGGTAAGATGATTTTTCCAGGAGTAGGGGCTGGTCCTCACGGTGTTGAAGGCAGCAGAAAGGACGAGGTGGATTAAGATGGAGTAGAGGCCACTAGATTTCTGCAAGAATGAGATCGCTGGTGACCTTAGAGAGGGCTGTTTCAGTGAAGAGGTCGGAAGCCAGATGGCAGGGAGTTGAGGAGAGAATTGGAGAGGAAACAGAAGCAGCTGGGGTAGACAACTTGCTCAAGGAGTTTGGAGAGGAATGGTAGGAGGGTGATGGGGCCATAACCCAGAAGTACTGTGGACTCGAGAGGGCTTTTTTTTTTTAGGATGGAAGCATGAGCCATTGGAAAGTGTGCAGTTGAAAACGTCTGTCAGAGATAAGGGGATTGTTTTGATGAGCCATCCTCACTGTCTCACAAGCCCATAATCTTGGCTTTATCCTCAACTCATCTCTCTGGTAGTAGCCACATATTCGATCTGTCACCAATCCTGTTGGTTCTATCTCCACAACACTGCATGCTGGCCAGGGACTGTGGCACTTGGGACACGTGGTTCACCTTCAGCGTTGTCTCTTCTGTGAGCTCGGAGTGGGCCGGGAACGTGTTGAACTGTTGTGTTGTACTTTCCTGAGCACTTACTATGGTGTTCTGCATACAGCGAGTGCTCAATAAATATAATCGATTGATTGATCTGGGGGAAGGAGGGCGGGCTCTTCAAAGCTCTCCCCTTTCGTCTCCTCCCCACCAGAGTCCCCAGGGTCCTTTCCTCCAATGTCCCAAATAATAATGATGGTATTAAGCACTTACTATGTGCCAAGCACTCTTCTAAGCGCTGAGCCCTGGGGTGGGGAGACTGAGACAAACCTGGAGGATAGAGCCTGGACCTGGGAGTTGAGGGACTTGGATTCTTATCCCATCTTTAGTTTGTGACCTTGAGTCATAGGGGAAAGATCCCGGGCCTGGGATTCGGAAGGACCTGGGTTCTAATCCCAGCTCTGCCACTTGCCTGCTGTGTGACCTTGGGCAAGTCACTTCACTTCTCTGTATCTCATTACCTCATCTTTAAAATGGGGATCAAGACTATGAGCATCATATGGGATAAGGACTGTGTCCAACCCAATTTGCTTGTTCTATGTGCCTGACTAACAGTAAGCGCTTAACAAATACCACAATTATTATTTATGCCTCCGTTCCTTCGTCTGTAAAATGGGAATTAACTTCCTGTTCTCCCTCCAAAGTAGATTGTGAAAGGACTGTGCCCGACCTGATTATCAGGTATCCATCCTAGTACACTGTACAGTTCTTGGTACATAGTAAATACTTAACAAATACCACAATTATTGTTATATTTATAATAATTATTACTATAGTAGTGGCTTGGGTTTTATCAACAAAGTACGTGGCAAGATCAATAAAGGCGGAGGTTGGGAGGAGCAGGACAGCAGGGTTGCTGACACTTCAAACTTAACATGTGTAAAACAGAGCTCATCTTCCCACCCAAATCCTGTGGACAACACCACCATCCTCCTTGTCTCATAAGTCTCATTGGCATTATTCTTGACATCTCTCTCATATAACACACATATTCAATCTGTCACCAAATTGTGTTGGTTCAACCTAAAAATCCACCCTTTCCTCTTCATCAGAACAGCTAATTCAGTTAATTAGGTCCAATCCAACTAACTAAACTAACCAAAAAGATATTTGATATATTTATATTTGAAAAAAATAGGTTTGGCAACACTAGAAAATACTTCCTCACTCCTTTGTGTTCAAATACACATTTTTGCTTATTGCTTAATCCAGCATCCATAAAAGATGCTTATAAAGAGGCATTAATAATAATAGCATTTATTAAGCACTTACTATGTGCAAAGCACTGTTCTAAGCGCTGAGGAGGTTACAAGGTGATCAGGTTGTCCCGGGGGGGGGGGTGCTCACAGTCTTAATCCCCATTTTCCAGATGAGGTAACTGAGGCACAGAGAAGTTAAGTGACTTGCCCAAAGTCACATAGCTGACAATTGGCAGAGCTGGGATTTGAACCCATGACCTCTGACTCCAAAGCCCGTGCTCTTTTCCACTGAGCCACGCTGCTTCTCTAATATCAATGTTTGCTAATGAGAATAATTAAGGTCATCTACAAGTATTAAGTTGGCTTAAATCAGAACTAGAGTCAAACACTGATTCTTATTTTTCATTTAAAGCTTTTAACTTTGTTCAATATCTATCAATAGTATAAAGGAGGGCAGGAAAATATCAAGCTAATTACCTTCCTTCCAAGGATTTCAACTCAAAAACAGCACCCAAACTCCTGTGATTTGGAGCTTGTTCTAACACTCATTTCTTGAAAAGCAACAAAAGTGTTTTATAAAAAGGCTTTGATTATATGAATTTCACACAAAATCTCATTGGATAAAAAGCAGAGTACTTGGCAAAGCGAAAAATTCATTTTATTTAATAAGACAAATCATAAATGACATCATGAATATTTTAGGCACTTTTTATTTTTCAAAAAAAATTCTTATATATAAACCATTTCAGAAAACCATTCTAAACTATACAGCTGTTTGCTCCATTATTTGCATAGGAAATACCACAATACAAAAATAAGGGGGGAAAGAAGCAAAACAGCAACCAATTTTTGCATGTTTTTCCATGTATAAACATTGAAGCCTCTTACAAAATTATGTACACCATTTATCAATTATTTACATTTTGTTTTAAGAGCAACATTGATAAGTATAACAAACAAAACTATAATTTATCAAGTATATGTAAAATTGTCTTCTAAAAAAAAATCTAACATATTACCACAAAATAAATAAAGACAAACAATATTTTTTAAACAAAAGTTTCCTTTCAATTGAGACCCTTTTTGGCATATTTTTACACTCTGCCCTTTGGTTAACAGCATCACCATAATACCACTATAAATTGCATAAATGTAGTTGTTTCATTTCCAACATGTCACTTAATATTTAAAGGCAGATACTGCGTCAGTATTAACAGTGAATTAACTAAACTGCACTGTAATTTAAGTAAAATTACTGTGTCCTTTACCTTACTGTACAATAATATAAAGTTCATGCAACATCCGCATAAAAACTAAAATTGGCATTGAACCAAAAGTACTGAATAAGCCTTAACATTACAGTATATGAAAACTGCATCAGAAATCCTTCGTTTTAGTGATACTATGTTTAGCTTATCATAAGGTTTAACATTCTGAATATTGTAACTATTTTCATTAAGCTGCTGACACAATTCACGTAAAATTGTTTGCCCCTTGAAATATTTCAAATGATTTTAATCAGTGCTCAGAATTTACTTTTATAAGTATAATATATATATACACACATATATATTATATATATAAAATCAGTCTTCTTTTTCTTTACAGGAAATTTGTTGTTAGTGTTTGGAAAGGTAGTTAAAAAATTCCAACTGTGAACATACAATTATGTTGAGTTTTTTTGCCAGAAGAATCCTAGAAAATATTACCTATAAAGCAGATTTGAATATTTACAAAAAGAGTCCATAGTAAATATATGCAACACCTATAAAAAACATTTTGTTCAATGGCTGTTTGTGCATTGCCAGATATACTGCATCTCCAAAGAACATTGTCTAACTTTAAAATGTCAAGTATAATCTTGACGTATTACAATTCACAACTACTACTCTCGCGGCTGCCAATTCTTTATTTACCAAACACTGTCACAATAAAAGGACACTGCTTTGGTAAAAACACTGCAAACACAGCCACATACATCTGTGCGTATGCACGTGTGTACACGCACACCCACATACACGCAGGAGAGAAATGAAAGAGATAATATTCCCCAAACATCTACATGATGCGTTGGGATACATCTACCTGTAATGAGATGATGTCTTCTGACCAAAGCCATGTACAATAGAGCAAATATTAGGTTCTTAAAATGCCTGAACACTTTGGTATTAATACAGTGTCTTCCCTGTTTCCTCAAATATACAAAATATACATTTCCAGTTTTGAGCATTTCTAAGTCCAGAGTTGAAAATCTGCCAAATCTAACTGCAGAACGCCAGCGATGAATTGCATAGATACTGACGGCGTCGAGAGAAACAGTTCTTCTTAGTTTTGGTGCCTTTTCATGTGCAGAGCCAGGTGATCGGAGCGAGAGAAGCTCCGATTACACACAGCACACTGGAAAGGTTTGGCGCCCGTGTGTTTCCTGTAGTGGCGGGTCAATTCGTCAGAGCGTGCAAATCTCCAGTCGCAGCCTTCCCAAGTGCATTTGTATGGCTTCTCTCCTGAAAGAGTGAACAAAACAGTACCTTAGCTAAGGGGACCATGCTCAAAAGAAAGGTGCTGAGTTCTGAAAATGATTTCAGATCTGAGCATCATTTCCAGGAGGGGAAAAAAAAAAAAAAATCAAGATCCTGTAAATCAGCATTGATGTAGCACACTAAATCAGTACTGAATTTTACTAAAAATGTAAGATCTGTTAGACAATCGCCTCTAAGTTATTTAAAGATAGGTACTGTCCATCCCCGTTTCTCTGCTGCAAGCGATCTAATTTTCTTCCCAGCAGTCAAGACCACGCAAGGGATGATAAATCTAAATTGTCTGCTAGGACGGCGATGTCAAAAAATTGAAAAGGGTGGCTCTGCGAGGTTGAGCTACACGGGGAAGCAGAACAATATTTTTTTCAAGAAAAAGCTCTTCGCTACTGTGGTTTCGATGACTACCAGGGAGGAACAGTATCGTCTAGATCTGCCCGCCACAGGTACCTGGGTCCATCAACTACTTTTTGGAAGTGGGATAGAGGCAATTTGGGCTACTGCCATGCTGCCGGAACCCAGGAGGATCTTTCTGGGCCAGAGGGGAAGAACTGCCCCACAGTCCAGACACAGCTGGCCCTCGTGACTGCACTGTGTCACCCTTCAGTATTTCTGTTGGCCAAAAGTTTCATATGCTACCGAAGACTGCACTCTTGTGAGTCGAGTTCCCTGCAAACCAACCAACTCCCGTAAAGTATGTACAATATAAATGAGTGGGTACCTCTTTGTGCAATACAGACACAGCCATCTGCAATGCTAAATTGGTGATCCCTTCTACAATTGTAGCAGAGGATTAACAGTAAATGTGACAGGCCCCACTGGGGTGAAGGTAACCTCGAAACACAAACTAAATATGCCCCAACTGAGACGCCAGTAGAAAAAGGCTGCCTGGCATAGGATGCTTTCCAGTTATTCTTTTTTTTTTTTTTTTTTTTACTGTATTGGGTGGTCACGAGATCCAGTGGGAAATCTAATTTCAAAAAGAAAAGTTTAATTATATTAACTATAAGTATGAAGGTTCCTCTTTATTGGCATTTTTATCCAGAGGCAGAATGAACACAGAGATAATCCAGTTATACCCTATATAAAATATTGCTCAAATTATGTTTAAATCTAAGGTACATTTACTTTTCAAAGGTGGATTTTTCCCCCTAAATTACGATAGATCGATGGTTTGGGAAAGACTGGAATCAGCCATGTCTCCAATAACCAGAATAAAAATTTTGAAAATACCATTTTCCCCCAAAGATGAGTTTGGTTAACTAATTCATCTTCCATCTTAGATATTTACTAAGATTTTAGTTTTTTATCCTAGTTGGGCTTCTTGGAACCGAATCATAGTTTAATCAAAGTTTAATGTCGCATATTTCCTTACTTAAGGGATCTGTGGCTGACTATTATAATTCAAAAAGTTCTTGCACCACAGTAATTTTCCCCCAATTTGCTCATGTTAATCTGAAAAAAATCCAACAGAAGGAAAAGGAGGCAGATAACATTGGCATATTTAAATATTTCTGTGGAAAAATCATAATCAGCAAGAGAACTGATGCATGCGCACCTCCCCATGACCACATCACCACCTCTCTCTCTAAGGTACAAAACAGGCTGATGGTTTGTTAGTGTAAGTAATAAACAGCAACAGCCACAACAAAAATCACTCCTCACCAAAAGCCAATCAGGATGAGATTTCAGTGAAGAGCTGAGAAAGGGGAAGATCTTTTTTAGGATATTTATCCTGGCTCCAGGGTAGGGACTGGATCTCTTTGCAACAGTGCCCTCTCCCAAGCACTTAGAAAAATGCTTTGCACATAGCAGAAGCTTAATTAATACTACTGCCCAACTGGTCCTTTCATTACCTGGGAAGTTATCCATGGCTTAGGAAGAAATAAGAAGAAAAAAGGGATAACCACACTAGTCCTAGGGGAAGTCCTAGTTGTAGAGATAAGGAGGGATGGCAGGAGAAAAGTAGGTAAAGTGAAAATAGACCGTAGTCTAAGCTGAAAGCGGAGTGGTAACCAAAATGGTTGAAACAGCAATTTCTACCACATTATGTATTGAGATATGATTGATTGATTTGGGCTGGCCTAAAGGAAAAGCGACTCTGTTTTCTCTTTATTTATACAGAGCTATAAATAGCAATATATTTCTGTCAGTCATTTAAAAAGAATCTCCAACTAACTGACTGATTGGAAGCAATTATGACACTTTTAGTGATAAACCATGCTACGTTCATTCATTCAATCGTATTTGAGTGCTTACTGTGTGCAGAGCACTGTACTAAGCGCTTGGGAAGTACTTTCACTTTAGGGTCCTAAAAGCTCAAGATAGAACGATTATCGGGACTTCTCAAACAAGTCCAACCTTTAGGCTAGCACGTGAGCGTAAATCTTTATCCCCGTTTATTTATATTAACATTCAGTTGAGGGTTGGTTTTTAACCTACACTAGCAGGAAACAAGAACTGGAAAACAGTTCATTTTCAAAGTTTGGAAATCCTTGTATTTTGTTGCAGGAGACAGTGGTGCAGTTATTGCTCCTGTCTACTGGGCTCTCCCAAGTGCTTAGTACAGTGCTCTGGACACAGAAAGAGGTCAATAAATACAATTGATTGATTGAGAATTTCCACTTCACAGGAAAGGGCGAAGAATTCATTTTCGTTCCTCGCAAAAGGTGGAAGAATTGAGGCACCAAGTGTGTTTGTATTTAGTGCAAATAGAAAGTCATTTAGTTCCGCTGGTAAGAAAAATTGTGTCTAAAATGACCCCATTTTTAAAAAGAAATCGCGTTGTCCTCTGCGTTGTTAAATTTAATGAGTTTGGGATATGAGGCTCTAGGGTTTAACTTAAAAAACAAGGGACAAGGGAACCCTTTTTAGCCATTATTTTCATTGGCCATGCAGCTACAAGTCATTTGTTTACTTAACCAATTTAGGTGAAACAGTAGCCATAACATTTCCAAAATATTGATTTTTCTGCCAGATTAAGGACACCACAACCAAGAATACCATTGGTCAAATACTGTCTTATAGTTTCGACCCTGGTGCCTGCCTACCAAAACAGATAATTTACTTGAAAAGCAAAACGTAATCCCCTCCTCTACTTCAGGAAAGCGTCAACACTATGTTCAAGCAAAACATCCCAGAAGAAACTGGTTCCAACTCTGGAGCAGAGAGGACACTCGAGCCCTTTCTTTCTCCACCAGAAGTAAAGCATCGCAGTGCTCTGGGATCAGAACTGCCTTCCCCTAAAGCTATATTAACAGGACTGATGTCTCAAAAGTGTAACTGGATTTTTGCAGAGTCTCCTTCTAATACCTCCAATTTGTAATAGTTTGTTATGCTGACAATTTGTAGTTTCCAAGAGCTTAGTACAGTGTTCTGCACACAGTAAGCTCTCAATAAATACGACTGAATGAATGAATGTTAGGCTCATTCAGCATGAAATGCATTTTTAAGTTGAGTGAACCTAACAAAATATTACAGTGAAAATCATCCACCCAGAGGCTAAACATGAGCTTGTATACTAAAAATACTATGCATAAGATTATGGTTAAAAATAATCAAAATGCTGTACTTGAAATGGTTTTTGGTGAGGATTTTAAATCAAATGGGTCTCAACACTGCTTTTTTAAAACAGTTATAAGATGTAGAATGTAAGTTTAGTAAACCAAAAAGTAATGGACACAGGAGTAAAATTACAGGTGGTTGTAACAGACTCCTTAAGCTTCCATTAGAAAACACACTAATAGCTTTGCTTTAAGGAACACAATGGAGCTGTTGAAAAACCTTCTTTGATATACAGTCATTTTTTACATAAACGGTCAAATTCTGTTTTAAACTAACTTAATGGACTATGCATCTCTCTTGAAACTGGCTCACTTGAACCATCCAGTTCGAGTCTTAAATACCAAGACCACGCCAAGACTTTACTCTCGTGCAAGAGACATTAGTTTACAAGAAATGTTTCGCCCATAAATCCTGAGTTATCTGCTCTGTATGGGCATACTGATCAAATGATCTTTTCTTAATAGCAAAGATTACATTGGCCAAGAGAAACCCATTGACAGCACATCTCCAGTCTCATGTCAGGAGATGGATATCGATCGCCGTTGCATTGAATTGTATTTGTCGTGAGGTAAGACTATTTGGGGATCCCTGCTGTAAAATGTATTTGCAATAAATGCATTTTATCTTTCTTGTAACTGCATGAGGGACTAAGGAATTTGATCCTAATAACTGAATGTATGTGTCTGAGTTATTACTACTGCACTCCCTCCCCTCATTTACATTTCCAGGTTAATCCCCCTAGCTTCCTGGCTACCACCCCATCGGTCTCCTCAGAGTGCATGTTTTTAATCCGTTGGTAGTTATTTGGTTAATTTATTTGTATGTTCTCGCTCCTTATGGTGTTTTCATCAATTCATGTCCCTCCTCTCTGTTAGATCATAATATCTATAAGGGGATAGGGATTTCACCTTGACCTTATTTTCTGTTTCCAACATGTTCATTTCAGTAAAACCTTAAATCTTGTTGATACTGAATGATTCAGATGAGTCTACAAATTGTTCCAACCACAATGACAAAATGCTAAACATCTAAATGATTTCAAGGAGGAATAAGTGCCTGTCCAGAGGGTCTAGCGTACACAGAGCCACATACCCTGTGCGTGGGGAGCCTGGGAAAGTAAGACGCATGATTCCTGGTTCTGGAGCTAACTTACAGTCTGATGGGAGAGGCAGTAGACATAAATTGTCAGCTGTACCTCGGGTAAGAGTTAGAAAATAGATTTACGTAAGAATTGACAAGAGAAGCAAGAAGCATGGCCTAATGGACACAGCACTGACCCAGGAGTCAGAAGCACCTGGGTCCTAGTCCTGGCTGTGCCACTTGTCTGCTGTGTGATCTTGGGCAGGTCATTTCACTTCTCTGTGACTCAGTTACCTTTATTTGTAAAAGGCTGATTAAAACTGTGAGCCCCGTGTGGGACACGGACTGTGTCCCATCTGATTACCTTGTATCTACCTCAAAGCTCAGAAAAGTGTCTGGCACATAACTTAGAACAGTGCTTGACACACAGTAAGCCCTTAAAAGTAGCATAATTATTACAAGTCCCATTTTACAGAGCGGTAACTGAAGCCCAGAGAAATTAAGTGACTCGGCCAAGGTCACACAGCAGATTAGTGATAGAGCCCGGGTCGTTCTGACTTCCAGGCCTGCGGTCTACCCACTAGGCTACGCCGCTTCTGGATTTAAAATGTTTAAAATACTTGACTCCCTTTTCGATGAAAGATGTGGCTCATCTGTTCGACCACTAAGTTTAAGGAACCATTACAAGATCTAATTTTTTAAATGAAATTCCATGCTCATAAAGTAAATACTCATCTCTGTTAAAACATGCATCTCTGTTGACAATTGCTTTTACTCTAGTTAAACATGGTTTGTTTTGGGAATGCCCTAACTTGATAAACCAATCTCCTGTGTCAGTGGTTTCCTTATCAGCAATCAAACATTCTGAAAGCAGTTTAATCCTCAGTGTACAATTGAGAGAAAGGGTTTTTATGCTTTCATGCTTAGAATTTATTTTGGGGGGAGGGGGGTTAAAAATGTTTTCCCCAGAGAATAATAAATAGCTTTCTGTTTTGTTTTGTTGTCTGTCTCCCCCTTCTAGACTGTGAGCCCGTTGCTGGGTAGGAACCGAGAAGCAGCGTGGCTCAGTGGAAAGAGCACAGCTTGGGGGTCAAGGGCCATGGGTTCTAATCCTGGCTCCACACATCTGCTGGGTGACCTTGGGCAAGTCACAACTTCTCTGAGCCTCAGTTACCTCATCTGTAAAATGGGGATTAAGACTGTGAGCCCCCACATGGAACAACCTGATCACCTTGAACCCCCTCAGAGCTTAGAACAGTGCTTTGCACATGGTAAGCACTTAGCAAATGCCATCATTGTTATTATACTTCCCAAGCACTTAGTAGAGTGCTCTGCACACGGTAAATGCTCAATAAATACAATTGAATGAATGAATAAATACGATTGAATGAATGAATGAAAATAACAACAACTTGTACTTGTAGTTTGACTTGTATTTCCCAAGCGCTTGGTACAGTGCTCTGCAGTATGCGCTCAATAAATACAATTGAATGAACAACAAAGTTTCCTATAGATCTGAACTTTCTAATACTTTGGTGTCCAATTAAGAAGTAGTTTTCAAGGCCAGGAGCAGTAAGTTACATATGTAACACACTCAATGAAAATGTTCAAGAAATGTAGAAATAAAGCAGTAAGGCTATTCTAACTTACTTGAACCTCCAGGGATATTTTACTGAAAATGCACAACTTTCCCGTTCTGTTAAGTACACTCACTCAAATCTTCCATTTATGGCAAACTCGTTATGGGTGGGGACCATGCCTACTAAATTTGTTTTAATGTACTCTCCCAAAAGCTTAGTACAGTGCTCTGCACACCGTAAAGTGCTCAATAAATACCACTGATTGACACATGCCAACTGTTCTTTTCACAAAGAAGCATTGTGGTCTAGTAGTTAGAACATAGGACTGGGAGTCAGAAGGAACTGGATTCTAATCTCAGCTGTGTGACCTAGGACAAATCACTTCACTTCTCTGTGTTTCGGTCACCTCATCTGTAAAATGGGAATTAACTTCAGGCACCCCATGTGGGACATGGATTGTGTCCACCTGATTAACTTGTATACAGCAGCACTTAGCACAGTGCCTGGCACCTAGCGCTTAACAGATATCCTCGGAAAACACCAAAAAACAAAGTTCCTTATTTCTAACATTTGCTAAGCATTTAACTCAGTGCAAAGGATTTCTACAGTAACATCTGGGCAATCCTGATAACCTCTTCAGTTCCCTTTAATAATCTGCCCTCAGGCCATCAATTTTACTAATCTTTTGGACTCTGAGCACCCTGAAGAACAGGGACCGTGTCTAATCTCTACCTGTGTATTCTTTTCCAGCATTTAATATGGCGCTGCTGCGCTTAGCAAGTGTCTTATAAATACTCTTACTACCACTACTACTACTACTGACAGAAAGGGTGGCCAATTGAATCAGTGCAATCTATTATGGAACATAATCAAAAAAAAAAAAAACTTCCACAGCTAATCTGTACATATCCTTCAACTGTTCTTCCCAATAATGCAAAATAGGAAATTCCATAAGATCCACGTGGGCAGGGAAAGTGTCTACCAACTGTTATAGTCTACTCTTCCCAGTGCCTAGCACAGTGCTCTGCACACAGTAGGCGCTCAAATATGATTGACTGAAGGAAAACTTCAGATGATGCCATTCTTTTTCTACTCAACTTTGTGAAAAACAGCTTCCACTTTAATTGCTGTACATGCTTTTTCTACCATATCCTAGTGATTGCTAGACAATTTTTTCCAAATCAAGGTAGACATTAGAACACTGACAACGAATGAGGTATAATGCGTAGCTCTAGAGAAAGAAAGCCGTGTTAAAAAGAAAGCTGTGACCAACCAACATCATGATTTACTTACATTTTTCTGTGAAGTTTAAAGACTAAACCAAGGTATTTGGTGAACTAGAAGTGCATTAGATGCACTTCCCATCTCTAAAACAATCAGTCTATCTAAAAGGTTACTAATATTAGCTGCCAAACACCCCTCCTTTCTATTAATGGCAAGATTTTCATGTGACCAGGAAGGGAACATGTCTGTACATGAATACTGACTGCAGACATGCATGTGCAGAGTTCTTGAATTTGAAACACGTCAATGTGGACCCTAAGTCTACTGTTCTGAAGAATCCTGCCCATACTTAAACATTTATATCAATAATTGCTATGACAATTAGGTGTGTGACCATCCACAAATCCTATGCCAGTATGGTGAAGCACTTTTTTTAAGGATTTGAATAACAATTGTCTAAAGCCTAATTTCTTTCAGTACTTACAAGTAATTTACAGAAGATTCTAAATCAGAAATCTATTTCCTTAGCACATTTGAATGTTCAGGTTTTATCGGAGTGCAAAATTTATAAACAATTGTTACCGGCAAATTCTACTTAAAAAAAAGAGCTTTTTGGCTCTCATCAACTTCAGATTTAACTTGTTACTGTGTGATTTATAATATTTTTAAGTGTTATATCAAACACACAGATTATGAAGTAAAAATCTGTCCCTTGAAGAAGTCAGGGATATTTTATAAGAAAAACACCAGTCTGATAGATCCGGATGACACAACAGTGTGAAACTGTCATGCTGTCTTATCTGATTAACTTGAGGTGAGCCCCAAGTACCTGAAAAATAGGGCTTTGTATTAATAAAGGAAGTGAAGTGCTTCTCCCCCTGACTCCTTAAAATTCCAATTGCATTTTGTACCTTTGAAACACATTCAGTATTCAAAGTTGGCATTTCCGAGGCAAATACGTGATTTCTGAAAGGCCTTTACAGGTCAGTTACTGGCACACAAGTTCAACCAATTACCTCATATCAGCCCCAGCGCTTAGCAAATAGTACATGCTTAACAAATATCACTATTATATATATATGTATATGTATATAAAAACACACACACGTGCATCTATTTCAAAAACCTAAGTTGTAACATAAAGTTTAGAGTAATCCACACCTCGACCTGAAGATTGATGTTTCAGTATTTGATGATTTTAAAGAAATGACCCTACTTTAATTTAATGACCCATGACCTCAGAACCCATGAGTTTTGCTTACTTCAGGTACACTTTATTTTTAAAAACTGGTTGGAAGAATGTACATGTGTAATTTAAGGGTATTGTCAAGAAACTAGGAAAAAAACAAAACGAAAAAACAGCTTCCATGCTCTGTGCTTACTAAAGAACGGGTTTGGCCAGAAGGACAAGTCGGCTAAAACTCTCTTCTCCCCAAGACATTTGAAAGAATATCAAATAAAACTTTATTAAATTAGATTACATTGTCTTACATTAGTTATTTAATTTAAGGGAAGGACCACTTAGGAGTATATGAAAAAGCTGAACCGAATTGAAAATAGAAATCTAGAAAAGATACTCGGTTTTTTTTTGTTGTCCTGTAACTTGGCCCTGTTTAGACATAGGTAAACTCCTCAACTCCAGGGTATTTGCTCGCTATATCTCAGAGGTTAAGGTGAATGAGTAGTTGAGCAGATGAGAGCTCAAACTCAGGAATAAAAAGCAGATATCTCTCTGATAATTACACTACCAGCATCCCTGTTGGCAGAGACTTTGACAGCAGTCTTTTAACCTCTGAAAATCCTTTCCTTGCGACTCATCGCCTCAAGGGATTTCAGAAAAATGTTCAGTTTCAGAAATGAACCTCTTCCCTCCCCAATGTAAAAACAAAAATCTATACAAGGTGATTACTTTGAGAGAGAACTTCATTTCTAAATTACAGTCTCCTCCCCACCCACCCACCTCCAATTCCAAGGACAGAATGAAACACCAACAGAACCTTTAGTGTCTTCACTTACAAAGTATTCTTTGGCTTTTTTTGGTTTCGTTGTTTAGGTGATTACAACGGTTCATATTAATTGAACAAATACCCTCATGTGACGCGGTGCTAGGCACAACTTGAAAGTCTTGGTTTCTGTTTTCAAATAGCTTTTGTAAGTAACCTTTATCAAGTTATTACTGGGCATACACTTGAAATATCAGTAATTTATACTTCCACAGGTATGTACCTACAAACCATTAGACTAAAACAGCCTCGCTTTGCTTCAGTGCCAGATGGTTATTTTTGTTCAGTTGTTCTAGGCCTGATGATAAATTATTTTTAAAGCAAATGAGGACACCTATCAAATTTATTGCAATGTCCTCCTGAATATTGGAAATCTTGCCCACGTTATAAAATATTTACCACTTCACGTTTAGTTTGTGCAGCAATGACCTTTGTTCAAATGTGCTTAACTTTTTAAGCGCACCAGTTAGAGATAACTCCTTCACTTATCAAAACTATCTCCATAGTAACACCTATCCTAGGGAGATTGAAGTCTTTACACTAATTCAACAAACCCAAGCAATTTCTGAATACTCTTGTTTCTCCAGCAACAATACAAACGATACATTTTGCTATGTCACGCCTTACATCAGCAAGCTTTTTCTTTGAATTTCCCTTACAAATTATTCAGATGACTACTCTAAGTGAAAATGTAAAATAGTGCTCATTTTAAAATCCACTCTGCTCTTCGGCTGTTTGCTCATTTGAAAGGCCTCCTTTCCAGTTTTATCCGAAATAACTAAGGGTGTGAACCGTTGGAAAAAAAAAAAAAGAGAAAGGGACTAAAATTATAAGATCGTGCATTCAATTTTCTCATAAAGTTCTTTTTTTGACTAAAGAAAGGATAAATACAATGTTCAGTATTCCCTCAAAAATATTTACCTCTGTTCAATTCACGCAGCACTGCCACCGACAAACGGAAAATTACTGTCAACGCCTGACTACTGATTTTAACATTTCTATTATTTCACCCCCACTTACCATAAAGCAAAGAAAGCATGTCTGGGAAAAATGCAAATGCATGTAATCCTCCTATTACATGGGTACCGTGTACTCTAGAACCTCGTGTTGAGGAAAACTCCGAAGTAGAAGTACTCACCGCGTCCAACACAGGCGCGTAATTTCTTCCGACAGTGCATCCAGAGAGACTAGCATTGTGGAAGAACCCGCCCCTAATTTGCTGTCACATTCTAACTCAAATGCTTAGTGAAAGCACACAATCAGGAAGAAATGAATGTTTAAATAGGGCACACTTTTGGTTGGACTGAATGGAGTTTAATGGGAGAAATGACAAAATAACCCTGCTGAGCCACAACTGGAGCGATTTAATTGATTTTGCTAAGTAAATCATTATTTTTCACAGAATTTTTTTTCCTCAGTGCTTTAAAAAAAGGGTATAATGTCAGATATTAAAATGATTTTGTTTTAGAAAAAATCAAAGCAAAGGGCCTTCAAAAGAGACAGCTTAAGCCATTAAGAAACTAAACTCAATAGATGTTTTAGTTGAACAGCCTGCTGAACTACGGGGTTAGACCATTAAAAAAAATAAAGTTGACAGCAGAAAGAGATCAAACGTGCTTCAGCTTTTAAAAGGATGAATACCGCTTGTGATATTTACACAACTCACAGAATTAACTAGAAAATTACATACCAGTATGAGTCCTCAGATGAGCTTTTAAATGGGAAGACTTTGTATACACTTTTGTACAGCCTAAAATAAAAGGAGAGGAAAACAAATGAGTTGGTCAGTTTGTAGACCCTTTGGACAACTTCAACTTGATTAAAATACTCAAGACCATATTAAGCAGCTAACCACCTCTGCAAAAATAAAACAAATGACAAGCCAACCTACTGGTTGATGAAAGACATCTTTTAAAATTTTTCAAATTAAACTACTAATTATAAAATATTACCAAAGATCAATTCTTTGGTAGAATTACAAGTTATCTAGCACCGATTCTTAAGTATTTTTCATTTTAGTATCGTATAGTACAAACAAGAACTAGAAACCTCCCATGCCTTACAACAGGTGTTTCATACTAATAAAACATACCTTTAAAAAAAAAAAGAGGGCAGCTTCTAACTTAAAAAGGGCTTTGGAGCCTACAACTTCAAGCTATTACCCAAGATCACTGTAATTTTCCACACTCCTACATTTATGTTTCTTCATTCAGCATTTGTCATGCCGTATCATGTACCTCAGTCGATAAATTACACACTGTATTATATTTAAGGGTGGAAACTTGCCATGTCAGCAACTTGTAGGTGCAGACAGTGGGATGACATGATATTTATATTTTATATTTGGGATCAAATATTTAATTCGAGAATGGCGGGTCATCTTTTAAAACTTGTATACCTTACGTGTTACTGCTTAAGCCTTCTCTCTCACCCATTTATCTTCCTTCTCTCAGGACCCCAGTGGAGAGTGTATATTTAAAAAAAAAAAAGCCTAGGCAGCAGCAATGGCTCAAGTAGATTTTATATTTAAAATGCATCATGAACTCACATCTTTCCAGAAAGAAGTTTAGAAAGACAAGGCAGTTTCAGGCCAAAGGCTACCTTTATCAGTCGGTGGGTGAGTTGGGTGATGGGAGAGAGTGGAAGGGAAATGGAAAGGGAAAGTGCGAGAAGTAGCCCGGCCCAGTTGCTGAGCATAGGCCTAGAATTCAGAAGGACCTGGGTTCTAATCCCGGCTCTGCCCCTCGTCTGCCGTGTGACCTTGGGGAAGTCGCTTCCCTGTGCCTCAGCTGCCTCACCTGCAAAATGGGGATTAAGACGGTGAGTCCCATGTGGGACAGGGACTGTGTCCGATCTGATTAGCTTGTATCTACCCCAACGGTTTGATGAATGCTGGGCATACAGCAAGCACCTAACAAGCACCATTATTATTGTTTTGCTTGTTTTGTTTTTTTTAAACTGAAGGTAGTTTATCTACATCATGTTCCTATGAGCTTGAATCAAACCGAATTTGAAAAGGGAGAAAAAAAATACTAAATTTAAAAAAAAGTCCATTACTAGGCAATCCCACTTACCAGGATAGTCACAGTAATGAATGCGTCTCTTCTCCAGATCTGGATTACTCCTTCTGTTGTATCTGACAGTTGGGATGTTCTGTGAATTAATTGGCAGGGTGGCTGGTAAATTTGGATTGTGAATTGCCATCTTGGAAGCAATCGTAGCCGCGTAAGAAGGGGGAGGGGTTAAATTCTGTAGCATCTCAGCTTGCCTATCTGGACTTCCAGGCTCGGAACTTGGGGGTGAAGGAGGCAAGTAAGTGGCCTGCTGTGGAAGGAACTGATTTGGCATTGTGTACGTGCAGGGAGGAATACCCTGGAATTGCTTCATTGCAGTCTGCGGAACAGCCGAGGCGAGCGCATTGAGGCCTGCCATGGCTGCTGGCATGGAGACGTTATTAAGAGTGTCCATTACCGCGGCTTGATTGGTAGAGTTGGGCAGATCTAAATCCGGAGAGCTCAGGAGTTGGTACAGTTGACCCTGCTGGGGAGTGACCGAGAGATGGAGATCTGGTGCAGGAAGCTCTTGCTTGATGAAAATGTTGTTCACATCTGGAGCTGCCGTCTGGTGTGAGCTGAATATACTAGTGAACTCGGGGAGAGCCTGAGTAGGGGCCTGGTTGGGGACAGTAGCTTCACTCTGATGGCTAAAAATGGCAACGGGTTCTGTCTTGATGTGTGTCACGCACGGTCTCTGGGATTTGTAGAGGCCAGTTCTCAGGTGAGTGATGTCAGGAAGGAAGACATTCATGTTGATACTGTACGGCAACCCTTCGCTGTCAGTGAAGAACTGGTCTACAACGGAGGCGCTGTCTCTTCTGTACTTTTTATGCTCTGGGATGATGGGAGCGGGGGGAAGCTGAGGCGACAGGTACTTCTCCATTTCGCATCTCGTCTGAAAGAGCAAACAACCCCACAATCTTCATGATTCATCGGCCATCAGGCAACTAAGGCAAACATCCATCATTCACTTAGAGAACTAAACCCCGAGAAAGAAAAAATGAGGCAGGCCAACAAGTTTGAGATGTGTTCCTCAAAGGACAAGCTATTCTGGCTTTTGGAAGTATCTGTCATGTCATTAGCTCAAAAGTGACACTGGAGTAGCACAGCAACACATCACTCTGGTGAAACGAACCAAACTCAAGTGAAACTGTGCGTGAGAGTGGAAAGAAAAAAAAGCAAAGAGTAAAAATCCTTCCGATGAAATAACAGCATTTCATAAACTCAAGCTTATACGATCTGTTGGCTTGCTATACTTCCAGTTTACTAAGAGTTCTCAAGTCTTCTCCCATTCTTTTCACCCACTCTATATCCTTATTTCCTGGTTACGTTTTGATAAGGTTAGAGTTTATAACGATGAAGGCATTTAAGCGCTTACTGTGTACAAAGCACTGTCTAAGCACTGCAGTTATTTTCCTTAAACATCTGAGATGCAATGTTACACGGTAGTTCTTGGTTATGTATTTCAATAGACCAACTACATTATCCAAAACGACAAAATGAAATCCAAGAAAAACCCCCTCATATTTGAGCTTGTCCTTCTTAGATCAGTAGCCTCTGTAATTGGTTAATAATAATAATGATGGTATTTGTTAAGCGCTTACTATGCACCAAGCACTGTTCTAATATGATAATGGAATGTTCCTATTCATATCCCTATCTGCCACAGATCTTTAATTACCTTCAGGGAAAAAAAATCATCCCCTTCCTATAGTGGTGCTAAGGACCTCGTGGGTGGCGAGAGCCCGATCCATTACTAGCACAGTCATCGGCCAAATATTTATCATGTACCCTTCAGTGGGCAAATGCTACATTCCCCCTGGCGCTGTCAAAGTCCTGCCGTACCATATCACTTTAGCACCCCTAAAAAGAATTGGCTGACAGGGCAGAAAATAGGATACAAGTCTTCCACGGACTGTTGTTCCTCAATAATGTTAATGTGAATAATAATGTTAATAATTAATAATAATGTGAATGTGAATAATGTTAATAGTAATAATAATAAATTATTACTATGGTACTGGTTAAGCGCTTACTACGTGCCCAGCACTGTTCTAAACACAGGAGTGGATACGAGTCATTTCACGTACATTTCGTTTTATTGTGCCTAGTGGTGTAAGCAATATTTTGAGGACACCCCCCCCCCCCCAAATACATACACACACTCCCCACCCACGGATACAAGACTTAAATCACTCCTATTTTGACCAAGTAGCCCAGTTCGCCCGGGCCTATCCATTATCGCAGAATAAAGTGAAGCGGCGATAGGCCACCTCACCCGGGCATATCCTCGCTTCATCTTGGATTCGAGATCATTTCTGTGGATGGGGACTGGGATTTCCCGGGACAAGTCTCCGTTTAAAAATCAAACCTTGCGGTCATGCGAGGGGCACGGCTGTCAAACGCCAGGACCACCTTAGGGGTCTGTGACATTAAAGGATCAATCAATCGTATTTATCAACAATAATAATAATAATGGCATTTGTTAAGTGCTTACTATGTGCAAAGCGCTTTATTGGGTCTTTACTGTGTACAGAGCACTGTACTAAGCGCTTGATCCCACTAAGGATCCCACGGAGGAGAAGGCCAGGGGGACCCAATACAGCGAGGGGGCTATGAAATGAAAAGCGTCTCGAAATAAACCAAACTAAAACCCTTCCGTGCACTAAGCTCACGTCGCGGTTAGCGGTTTCTGATTTTAGCTCTTCCAGCTGTTTGCATGTGGGGCTGGTTCCAAATTTTTCTGGGGACCTGCTGAAAGTCCCTGGAAGTTTTTTCTGGGCTGGGTGACGGGCTGTGCGTGGGCGGGAGAAACAGGCGGTTGCTCTAATTCTGCCGCTCGGCAAGTGTAAAAGCCAACTGCCGGCTTTCAACGCGGCTCCGAAGAACAGATTGACGCGCAGGCCAAACGGAAAGCCGCTCCGGTCACTTCGGCTTCGCTCGACTTCTTGTTTTGTTGCGGTTTTTTTTTTTTTTCTGATGAAAAGTGGGGCAAATGGGTGGGTGAACCTCACACCTAACAATAATGATGATGGCACTTATTAAGGCCTTACTCTGTGCAAAGCACCGTTCTGAGCGACGGGAAGGTTACAAGGTGATCAGGTTGTCCCACGGTGGGGGGGCTCACAGTCTTCATCCCCATTTGACAGATGAGGGAATTGAGGCACGGAGAAGGGACTTTCCCAAAGCTGACAATGGGAGGGGTCGGGATTTGAACCCATGACCTCCGACTCCAAAGCCCGGGCTCTTTCCACTGAGCCACGAGGCCGGCAGCGGGGGCGGAGGGCATCCATTCATTCATCCAGTCGTACTTACTGAGCGCTTACTGTGTGCAGAGCACTGTACTGGGCGCTTAGGAAGTACAAGTTGGCAACATATAGAGGCCCGAGGAGGGAGGCTGAGGCCCCCCGGGCCCACCCGTCCATCTCTACTTGCGGCCGGCCTCGACCCCCGCCCCGTGGGCACAGTGAGGACCAGGAAGGGGCAGGGCAGGGACCCGGGGGGGCGTCGATTGATTGATTGATTGATTGACGGGTGGCACCGTCCCTATCACTTGCCGATTTGTCCTTCCCGGGCGTTTACTCCAGTGCTCTGCACCCACAGTGTGCATTACTAGTCGAGATTGAGTAGGCGCCCAATCAGTGACTTTGCCACCTGCCTACTTGTTTTGTTGTCCGGCTCCCCCTTCAAGACTGTGAGCCCGTCGCTAGGAAGGGACCGTCCCAAGCGCTTAGTACAGCGCTCTGCACACGGTAAGCGCTCGGTAAATACGATTGAATGGATACGACTGAAGGAACGGATGAAGGAGCGGGAGAGGGAGCAGGACGGGGAGCCAGGGAGCAGGAGGAGGGAGGGCGAGGAAGGAGGGCAAGGAACCAGGGAGCAGGAGGAGAGAGGGTAAGGAAGGAGGACCAACAGCCAGGGAGCAGGAGGAAAGAGGGTAAGGAAGGAGGACCAAGAGCCAGGGAGCAGGAGGAGAGAGGGCGAGGAAGGAGGGCAAGGAACCAGGGAGCAGGAGGAGAGAGGGTGAGGAAGGAGGACAAGGAACCAGGGAGCAGGAGGAAAGAGGGTAAGGAAGGAGGACCAGGAACCAGGGAGCGGGAGGAGAGAGGGTGAGGAAGGAGGGGCCCACTGCTGAGTAGGGACTATCTCTATATGTTGGCAACCTGTACTTCCCAAGCGCTCAGTACAGTGCTCTGCACACAGTAAGCGCTCAATAAATACGATTGATTGACTGATTGAGGGCAAGGAACCAGGGAGCAGGAGGAGAGAGGGTGAGGAAAGAGGGCAAGGAACCAGGGAGCGGGAGGAGAGGGGGTGAGGAAGGAGGGCAAGGAACCAGGGAGCGGGAGGAGAGAGGGCGAGGAGGCAGGACAAGGAATCAGGGAGCAGGAGGAGAGGGGGTGAGGAAGGAGGACAAGGAACCAGGGAGCGGGGGGAGAGGGGGTGAGGAAGGAGGTCCAGGAACCAGGGAGCGGGAGGAGAGGGGGTGAGGAAGGAGGTCCAGGAACCAGGGAGCGGGAGGAGAGAGGGTGAGGAAGGAGGACCAGGAACCAGGGAGCGGGAGGAGAGGGGGTGAGGAAGGAGGGCAAGGAACCATAGGGCAGGAAGAGAGAGGGTGAGGAAGGAGGACATGGACCCATAGGGCAGGAGGAGAGAGGGTGAGGAGGCAGGACAAGGAACAAGGGAGCGGGAGGAGAGAGGAAGAGGAGACGGGACAAGGTGGCAGGGAGCGGGGAGCAGGACCCGGAGCGAACGGAGAAGGAGGAAGGAAGGGGAGGGAGGCCCCGGGTGGGGCCGGGCCGGGCGGGCCGGGGCGGGGCGGGGCAGGGCGGGGCGGGGCGGCGCCCCTTGGCTCCTACCTGGACCAGCTCCTCGTTGGCGGGGATCCTGGCGCCGCCCGCCTGCTGCGGGGGCTGCGGGGGCTGCGGAGCGTGCTGCGGAGGGTGGTGCGGAGCGTGCTGCGGAGGGTGGTGCGGAGCGTGCTGCGGAGGGTGGTGCGGGGCGTGCCGCTTCAGCGGGTCGGCGGGGAAGAGCGGGGCGTCCCGGGGCGCGGCGCCGCCGAGCACGGGCTTCAGCTGCGCGAACACGGGGGAGTCGTCCGGGGCCGCGGGCGGCGGCGGGGGCGGCGGGGGGGGGGCCCAGCCGGGCGCTCAGGGACAGCACCCGAGTGCCCATCGCCCACCAACACACCGGCGGCGGCGGGGGGGGACACACCCACAGACCCACCGACTCACACTGCTGCTGCCCGCTCCGACGGACGGGCACGGGGGACGGCAAAGCCCCGCGCGCGCGGACGGAACCAACTCCAACGACGGCCGCCTCCGCCTCCGCCTCCGCCTCCCGCCCTGCCCGTCCCGTCCGCGGCCCCGGCCGGCCCCTGACAGACCCATGGCGCCGCCTCTATTTGACTCCGCTCCGGGGGGCGGGGCCCGGGCCCGCGAGCGACGGCGCGCTCGGCCAATGGGGAGCGGCGGGGGCGGGCCCGGCGGGGGCGCCCGGCCAATGGGCGCGCGGGGCCCGGCGGCGGGGACACGCCCCCTCCCCGGGCCGCGCCCTGGGCGCGCGCGCGCGCAGCCGGCCCGGGGGGCTGCGACCGTCGGGCGCGCGCACGCGCGCTCTCGTGGGGGGAGCGTCCTCTTCGGGCTCAATAATAACGGCATTTATGAGGCGCTTACTACGTGCAAAGCACTGTTCTAAGCGCTCCGGGGCTTCTTCTCCGCCGGCAAAACGAGAGCGTTTTGCCCGTCCCTCCAATCAATCAATCAATCAATCAATCGTATTTATTGAGCGCTTACTATGTGCAGAGCACTGTACTAAGCGCTTGGGAAGTACAAGTTGGCATCACACAGAGACAGTCCCTACCCAACGGTGGGCTCACAGTCTAAAAGGGGGAGACAGAGAACAGAACCAAACATACCCACAAAATAAAATAAGTAGGATAGAAATGTACAAGTAAAATATAAATAAATAAATAAATAAATAGAGTAATAAATATGTCTCCCCCGTCCGCCTCCCCCTTGTAGACTGTGAGCCCGTCTCCAGAGGTTGCCAACTTGGGACTTCCCAAAGCGCTTAGTACAGTGCTCTGCACCTAGTAAGCGCTCAAGAGAAGCAGCGTGGCGCGGTGGAAAGAGCTCGGGCTTTGGAGCCAGGGGCCGTGGGTTCAAATCCCGCCAGTTGTCAGCTGTGTGACTTTGGCCAAGTCACTTCACTTCTCTGGGCCTCGGTTGCCTCATCTGGAAAATGGGGATGAAGACTGTGAGCCCCACGAGGGACAACCTGATCACCTTGTAACCTCCCCAGCGCTTAGAACGGTGCTTTGCACATGGTAAGCGCTTAATAAATGTCATCATTATCATTGTTATTATTATTAAGACTGTGAGCCCCCCCATGGGACAACCTGATCACCTTGTCACCTCCCCAGCGCTTAGTACAGTGCCCTGCACCTAGTAAGCGCTCAAGAGAAGCAGCGTGGCGCGGTGGAAAGAGCTCGGGCTTTGGAGCCAGGGGCCGTGGGTTCAAATCCCGCCAATTGTCAGCTGTGTGACTTTGGGCAAGTCACTTCACTTCTCTGGGCCTCGGTTACCTCATCTGGAAAATGTGGGTGAAGACTGTGAGCCCCACGAGGGACAACCTGATCACCTTGTAACCTCCCCAGCGCTTAGAACGGTGCTTTGCACATAGTAAGCTGTGTGACCTTGGGCAAGTCACTTAACTTCTCTGAGCCTCAGTTCCCTCATCTGTAAAATGGGGATTAAGACTGTGAGCCCCACATGGGACTACTTAAGCAGCGTGGCTCAGTGGAAAAGAGCCCGGGCTTTGGAGTCAGAGGTCATGGGTTTAAATCCCGACTCCACCACTTGTCAGCTGTGTGACTTTGGGCAAGTCACTTCACTTCTCTGTGCCTCAGTTCCCTCATCTGTAAAATGGGGATGAAGACTGTGAGCCCCACGTGGGACAACCTCATCACCTTGTATCCCCCAGCGCTTAGAACAGTGCTTTGCACATAGTAAGCGCTTAATCAATGCCATTATTATTATTATTATTATTGTATCCCCAGCGCTTAGAACAGTGCTTTGCACATAGTAAGCGCTTAACAAATGCCGTCATTATTATTATTAGTAGTAGTAAGTGCTTAATAAATTCCATCATTATTATTAAGACTGTGAGCCCCCCCCATGGGACAACCTGATCACCTTGTCACCTCCCCAGCGCTTAGTACAGTGCTCTGCACCTAGTAAGCGCTTAATAAATGCCCTCGTTATTATTATTAGTCTTCTAGACCGTGAGCCCGCTGTTGGGTAGGGACCGTCTCTATGTGTTGCCGACTTGGACTTCCCCAGCGCTTAGTACAGTGCTTTGCACCTAGTAAAAGCTTAATAAATGCCCTCGTTATTATTATTATTATTAATCTTCTAGACTGTGAGCCCGCTGTTGGGTAGGGACCGTCTCTATGTGTTGCCGACTTGTACTTCCCCAGCGCTCAGTACAGTGCTTTGCACCTAGTAAGCGCTTAATAAATGTCCTCGTTATTATTATTATTAATCTTCTAGACTGTGAGTCCGCTGTTGGGTAGGGACCGTCCCTATGTGTCGCCGACTTGGACTTCCCCAGCGCTTAGTACAGTGCTCTGCACACAGTAAGCGCTCAATAAATACGATTGAATGAATGATTATTAATCAATGCGATTGAATGACTGAATGAAAGTGTTGTGCAAGGACCCGAAACTGGCCTGCTGAAACCCGGACGGGCCGCGGGGCGGGAGCTCGGGCGGACGGCAGGCAGGGGGGGGGGGGGGGGGGGGGGGGGGGCTGCCTTTCTGGGACATTTTTGGGGGTTTTCTTTCCAAAAAATAAAAAATGGGGGCACCGGATAGGAAACCGGACTGATGGGACGCAACGATGAAAGCGGCAGAAGCCGCCTGGCTTGGGGGAAAGAGCCCGGGCTTGGGAATCACAGGATAATCAATCAATCAATCAATCGTATTTATTGAGCACTTACTGTGTGCAGAGCACTGTACTAAGCGCTTGGGAAGTACAAGCTGGCAACATATAGAGACAGTCCCTACCCAACAGCGGGCGCACAGTCTAGGAGGGGGAGACAGAGAACAAAACCAAACATGTTAACAAAATAAAATAAATAGAGTGGATGTGTACAAGATAAATAAATAAATAGAGTAATAAATATGTACAAACATAAGGTCGTGGGTTCTAATCCCGCCACTTCTCTGTTGGGTGACTTTGGGCAAGTCACTTCACATCTCCGGGCCTCAGTTCCCCCATCTGTCAAATGGGGGTGAAGACTGTGAGGCTCACGAGCCTGATCACCTCCCCAGCGCTTAGAACAGTGGTTGGTACATACCAAGGGCCTAACAAATACCATTTTACTTGTACCTATCTATTCTATTTATTTTATTTTGTTAGTATGTTTGGTTTTGTTCTCCGTCTCCCCCTTCTAGACTGTGAGCCCACTGTTGGGTAGGGACTGTATATGTTGCCAGCTTGTACTTCCCAAGCCCTTAGTACAGTGCTCTGCACACAGTAAGCGCTCAATAAATACGATTGATTGATTGATTGATTGATTGATTATTATTAAAACGGCCATCTTGCCTTCATGTACCCTCAGTGGCGAATGCCCACCTTTAGGCCAGTAGGCAGCTCAGTGGCAAGCGCTGGGGTTTTTTTTTGGTTTATTTATAAATCCCTGGATCTCAACGGGCCAGCGGGTTTGTCAAAAGTAGGGAAGGTTTGCCACGTGCCATTGCGTATGAGTAAACCTATCCAGGGTCCCCTCCTTGTGTGACATTTTTACTTTAAAAACTCTCATTCTGGGGAAAGAAAAAATGTGTGCATTGGAAGAGCGGTGCAGTTCGACGGGTTCGAGTCCATTCAACGGAGCTGATGTTGAGGGTCTCTGAACACTTACCCGTGAAAATAGGACCACGAGAGGAGGTTAAACTCATCATTAATAATACAACTGCCCCCCTAAAGTCTCACCAGATAGTTCACAAGCTGCAGACACAAACGGTAGCCCTGAGACGGAGACACTGCAATCCACCCCTTAGGTGCAGTTATGGGGAGGTGAATTTTTGTCCATGAACATCCTGGGAAGCCATTCGGTTGTTAATGACAAGGCAGACCGTGGTTTCAGACGTCTCACCTGAAGAAAAAAGCAACAGCTTAGGAACAACTATAAAAACAATAAAACCTCAATATTGCCCGTAAGTGTCTCCAAACTGGGATTGGCAGGGGAGGAAAGGGGAATCCGTTTAGTTGTGGACAAAACGTACCTAAGAAAGTTGACATTTTGCTAGGACATTGCAAACGCATATACAGTGCAACCTATCTCTACACTTTTTATTTTCTTTTTCTCCTTTAGCACAACAGTTTTTTCATTACTAGCAGTCACTTATAAGGAAATGTTGACGTTGATGAGCATCGTGCCTGCAGACATGTTTATACAAGGTTCAATTCAAAACTCTTTTAACCCCCCCACTCTTCACCTTCCACTTTCAAGTTACAATCTTGCTTTCCCCCAACCGTGTGACTCGTCTACTTCACTAGAGAGAGTTTGGAAAGTTAATTACAGAACTGTTTTGCTGGTTGAATGTTTAGCATAACATTTTTCTATAAATTGGCTAGCTCACAGACTTGATTCTCAATACCACCAAGTCTGAGTTTCAGACAAAGTTCTCCATGTTCTTCGTCTGACGCCACACCGGTAATTCTCTGAAGAACTGGCTTTCTTTTCAACTTGACCCAAAAGGTCTAATTCATTTTCCGGGTGAAGAAGTCTTTTTCTCAAAAGTTCAGCTTCCTTTATCTCAGGTTGGGCACCAATGCTCCACTGCCTTCGGTCCAAATCCCCTCCACATTTAAAAATACTTTTTGCACTGCAAACGTTTGTTCTATTTGATTTTCTGGAGGAATCATGTTTATATTAATACACTTACAAAAAGAAAAACAAATACTTGCTATTATCAGCTTCAAAGGGAATTTATATTCAGGAACCATTTTCCAATATTTCCATTTTTAAATTATGAGGCAAACACTACGTATAGATGCTATTACTTTAACATAGAGAAAAGGCTGGGTGATTTTAACTGAAATGCCATGGTTGTAACTCCATTCGATTTCTACAGTAAAAGTGTTTGTTCTCACAGAAAAATAACTAACTTGACATTGAACAACAGTACGGTAATCTTCTACTGAAATGTTCCCACTGCAGATCTACTGCAGATCTGAAGAAATTAAAGAGCTTGTTCCTGTGGTACTTTGATAGCAGCAAATCGGCACAACTGGAACATTTTTTTTTTAATTTAGCCAGAAAAAAAATGGGGATTAAAACTCTCTAAATGTTTTCAAACGCTCCCGTTTCTAACCTGGAAGGGAGCCAAGGAGTGTGAATGGACAGATCCTCAATTACTTTGAACTTTCTGGTTCTTTGCATTCCTTCCTGCTTAGTAGTGCGGTATCATTAGGGAAGATAGGCAAAAAGAAAGCCAAACCAAAAAAAAAAAAAAATACACACCCAAATGTCAGATTTCGGAGGGCAGTTGGTGGCCCGGCAGTAGTGTGTTATACAACTACCACGTGAGAGATTTCATAGGAAAGAGAAGAAAATAGTTCAGGCTCTGGAGGAGATACAAGGGAAAGGGCAGAAGAAATGTGCATACTAAAGCCCTTAGTCACCGGGTACTACAGATTTAGTCTTAGAATAAACCAGAAGCGTCACTATCTTTACTGGAATAAAGGTGCCTGAATGTGTGGGGGCTGTAAATGCACTGAATGGTGGGGAAGACAGGGAGGGGGAGTGGAAAAACATGAATAAATAACTCCTGAATGATGAGAAGAGGCAAATATGGAGGCCTCGCTGCGTCAGGATGTAGATATGGAAAACTTACACTGGCTTACCAGGTAAAAAGCAGCGTGTCCCAGGAATCAGAGGACCTGGGTTCTAATCCCAGTTCTGCCACTTGCCTGTTGTGTGAACTTGGGCGAGTCACTTAAATTCCCTCTGCCTTGGTTTTCCCATCTGCAAAATGGGGATTAAATACTTGTTTACCCTCCTACTTGGACTGCATCAGGCCTGATTATCTCGTATCCACTCCAGTGTTTGACACATAATAACGTGTAATGAATACCACGATTTGTATTGTGGGTGGCCGGAAAGTGGAAGGATTTCTTTTTAATTAATCTCTTACCTGCTCCGATTTTATACAATACTGAGAAAGTAAACGCATGTAAAAATGACAAAAGTACTAAGGTATCTTTGGCCTCCTACTCTCAAATGTCCAGTGAACATGGGAGTTGGGGAGGAGAGAGGTAAAATTTTCAACTTGTGAGGAATAGAAATGGAAAATTATTTGACAGAGTCGTTTGCTGTTTAAATGTGTACAGCATGCCATGAGGTGGATTGAACGTACCGAAGACGTCCTCATTGCTCTCTTAAGGCCTTAAATTATTGGATGGCATGCCTCGTACATGTCTTTTTATAGAAAGTGGAAAAAATCAAAATAAACCATCAGGCAAGCAAAGCAAAACTTGGTCTTATTGCTTAAAGGGGAGTTGTTCACTTATGGGAAGCTAGACATAGGGATTTACATAAGAGTAATTTTTTTTAATATAGAATCAAAGGGCCATTGAGAGGTCCGCCCTTTTATTCCTTTGCCTCCATCACAATTAACAGCTAGGACTCCCCACTTTACAATGTCCTTCATAAATGTCCATCACAAGGATGTAACTGAAACTTTATTCAATTAATAAATCAATCAATCATATTTACTGAGCACTTACTGTGCGCAAAGCACTGTACTAAGCGCTTGGGAGAGTACAATGCAACAGAGTTAGCAGACACATTCCCTGTCCACAAGGAGCTGCCAATTCTAGGATAGATCAAATTTTTACCTTCCAATAAATTGTTCCTTTTTCGGAGTTCTGGCATTGACTTTTTTCTTTAACAATGGGAGAACACAAAATGGACATGCAAAACTAACACTGAAAGGTAGACTGAGAATTGGTTTGATTAGATGTACGTTCTGAATAAATAAAAGTAAATCCATAGAGTCGCTATCAACGGAAATGACTCGACGGCAATTGATGGTAATAATAAAGTCTTCTCTCGGAAATCTTAGCACTGGCATTTACA
Source organism: Tachyglossus aculeatus (assembly GCF_015852505.1). Classification (NCBI taxonomy): domain Eukaryota; kingdom Metazoa; phylum Chordata; class Mammalia; order Monotremata; family Tachyglossidae; genus Tachyglossus; species Tachyglossus aculeatus. The sequence goes on along the minus strand of NC_052067.1, from coordinate 125,902,277 downwards.
CTGAACAGTTTGACTAGGTGGAAATTGTAGTGCTTATATTATTTTCAGGGCTTGCATCATCAGCATTTCAGTGAAGAGTTCTGAACCATCTGTTTTAGGTCGCCTTGAAAGAGAGTGGTTCATAACCTACACACTTGTCAAGAGTGGAAAGATTGTTTGGGTGACTAAAAAAAAGTGGTGCTGAGAAGTGCTTCTTCTGCATATTATAAATGTAATCTTACTTAGGATTCACCTGTAAGGGGCTTAATTTCATTCCTGGTTCACTTGGACATTCACAGATTGTTTTATGAAATTTAGTCCACGACTTTCCACTACATCTTGAGAGAAAAAAAGTATCCTGTAAAATTAATCATCATGGCTACTAAAGAGAGCTGGGTAGTTCTCTGACTTTTGCCCTAATTAAAAGTTCTTGAATGGAGCAGACAGGATGAACTATTTGACTCAGTGAAACTTCCACAACTCTTCTTTCTTGATCTCTCAAGGTAAAATTGTACGTGGTGTTATTCCCTTACTTTTTTTTGCTCAGAAATTCTTCAAACAGTACTCTAAAGATTCAGGAATGAAGCAAGGAACTGAAAAAAAAAATCTCCTAATTCACAGAGCTTTTATTTAAACATGTCTATTAAACTAAAACCATTGGATTAACGAAGCACAATATCCCCTTAAATGAACTGAAATCCTGCTACTGACATTTAATCTAGCTCAATCCTTTTTGGAGGCCCAGCACCAGAATTTTCAGTGGAATGAATGCAGAGAGTCTGTGTTCATCATCTCCCCGCCCCTCCCCTTGTCAAAGCTCTGATTCCAAGGATCTCAACCTTGTCTCTCTAAACTCCTGGTTAGCAGATTCCCCGAGTTTTCCCCAGGAGTTTTGGTTTCATACAGAATCACAGCAGAGGAGAACTACAAACCCTCAAAAAGCCTTACCTGAAGAAAACACATTGCTAAACCCTGCCCTCACTGACTTCTCTCTAGGCTCCTAAGACTAAGTGTTAAATTGACTAACCAGTCCTCACCAATTGACCAACGCAGATATATTTTAAGAAAGAATACCACATGGTTCATGCAGCAAAATGCAATGAGTGGAAGTATGGAATCATGGCCTCAAAAGCTTTAAAATTCAAAAGCAAATTCAACAATTTTTTAAAAATACCTAGATATATCAGCCATAGGTCTCTCTCTCTCTCTCTCTCTCTCTCTCTCTCTCTCTCTCTCTCACACACACACACACACACACACACACACACACACAGTATTATTAATGTAACTCTATACATAATAAAACGAGTTTTAATGGAGTGAACTTGCTTCATAATTCTGACATCAAAAGTTCACAGGCTTCCACATTTAAGTAGCTGCCATAACACGTAAAGCAGAGTTGGCTAGTAGAAAGGACACGGGCCTGGGAGTTGAGTTCTAATTCCATCTCTGCCACATGCCTGCTGTTAATCTTGGGCAAGTCACTTAACTCCTCCGGGTCTCGGTTTTTTCATCTGTAAAATAGGGATTCACTACCTGTCCTCCCTCCGCGGCTCAGTGGAAAGAGCCTGGACTTGGGAGTCAGAGGTCATGGGTTCAAATTCCAGCGCCGCCACTTGTCAGCTGTGAGATTTTGGGCAAGTCACTTCACTTCTCTGTGCCTCAGTTACCTTATCTGTAAAATAGGGATTAAGACTGTGAGCCCCACGTGGGACAACCTGATCATCTTATATCCTCCCCAGCGCTTCGAACAGTGCTTTGCACATAGTAAGCACCTAACAAATGCCATTATTATTATTTAGATTGTGAGCCCTGAACGGGACAGTGACTGTGTCCAATCTGATTATCCTGTATCTACCCAGTGCACAGTACAGTGCTTGGACTTATCAGATACCACAATTGTTATTTATTAGGAGATGAAGCACTCACTTCTCTTCATATGCATCTCAACAAAGCACTTAGCACTATGCTCGGCACACAGTGGTGCTCAGTAAATACCATTCACTGATTCATTGACTGGGTTTGAAAAGGGGCACTTAATATGAATCTGGTGGTAATTTGACTTGGGAGATAATTATTAATAGCAATTTGAATAGCAATTTCAACGAATTCAAGATATCCCAATGTTCCATGCTTCCTCCCACTAGGCTGAAAGCTTGTTGTGGGCAGGAAACGTGAGTACCGACTCTGATATAGTGTACTCTCTCAAGCGCTTAGTGGAGTGCCCTGCACACAGTAAGTGCTCAGTAAGATCATGATTGATTGATTTAAAAAATTCCTATCATAGTTGATTATCTTTTTCTGATGAAATCCAGAATCCCGAGCCCGAAGCTGGGCCCCAAGGAGGGCCATATTTCTCTAGAGTAACCTGTCAGAACAGTAATTTTACTGTTCTAGGAACCTCAGAGCCCCTTAAACCCCTACGTAAACCCAGCCCTCCACTCCAACCTCAGGGCTTTTGAGATTTTGTAAATTTTCCTGTCCCCCTTCCCCCCACCTCCAACTCATTCCCCACAGTGTCTCTCTACTTCTTCCCTAGCTCCAACACTGCAACGTCCCTTTGGGGCCCTTGTGGGTCTTGTTGCTACCCCAGCCGTTTCCATGATTGGTGATGTCCTCCTTCTAGGGTGGGAAAGTCGGGGTTCCCTGGCTGGACTGGGTGAGGGCAACAGAAGTGGAGGAGAGGAAAAAAGGGGCAGATGGAGCCTCAGGTCTTCTGGCATACACCCCACTCTACCTGCCATCACCTGGTCTCCCCTGCGTTCTGCACCGGCCTGGCCACAGCCCATCTTTGCGGCCCCGAAAGACGGGCCCCACCAATCAATCAATCAATCAATCGTATTTATTGAGCGCTTACTGTGTGCACAGCACTGTACTAAGCGCTTGGGAAGTACAAGTTGGCAACATATACAGACAGTCCCTACCCAACAGTGGGCTCACAGTCTAAAAGCCACAGGAGGAGCCGGGGAGGTAGCACTGGAGCTGGGGAAAAAAAAAAAAAGACATCACTAAAAGAATAGCTATAGGCTACAAAGCCCTCTGTAACCGGCAGATAGCCTCAGCTGTCTTTTTCTACAGTAGCAAACTCCACAACTTTATTGAGTGACGAGTGAAGAGGAGTTTCATTTTTTAAAATGGATCCTTCCAAGTACCCCTAAGGCCAGTACACAACTGAAACTCAAACACTGCCAAAATAAACATATATACCTGTCCTTGTTTTTCCAATACGATGTTACCGACGGTGTGGTCCTATCCTTGTTTGGAAGTGTAGAAGCAACATGGCATAGTGGATAAAACACAGGCCTAGGAGTCAGAAGGTCATGGGTTCTAATCCTGACTCTGCTACTGATAATAAGAATAATTATGGTACCCGTTAAGCACTTACTATGTGACAAGCACTGTTCTAAGCACTGGGGTAGATAGGATTTAATCAAGTTGGACACAGTCCCCTGAGGCTCACACTCTTAATCCCCATTTTACAGATGAGGCAACTGAGGCCCAGAGAAGTGAAATGAGTCACCCAAGGTCACAGAGCAGGCAAGTGGCAGAACCGGGATTAGAACTCAGGTCCTTCTGACTTCCTGGCCCACGGTCTATCCACTAAGCCACGCACTTGTCAATAATAATGTCATTATTATTATTGTCTGCTGCTACCTTGGACAAGTCACTTCACTTCTCTGGGCCTCAGTTAGTTCATCTGAGTGGGACACGGGCTGTGTCTAACCTGAGTAGCTTGTGTCTACCCCAGCGCTTAGTACAGTGCTTGGCAAAAAAAAAAAAATCAGAACACCAAGAAGCAAACTATAGATTACTACACCTTGTAAATTTACCTAAGAGCACCCATGCTTGTCTCCTATTCAGTTTGGCAATGCTCTTTTTGCCCTCACCCAAGAGTTCCCCCTGATTTCACTCAGCCAAGTAATAATAATAATAATAATGGCATTTATTAAGCGCTTACTATGTGCAAAGCACTGTTCTAAGCGCTGGGGAGGTTACAAGGTGATCAGGTTGTCCCACGGGGGGCTCACAGTCTTAATCTCCATTTTACAGATGAGGTAACTGAGGCACAGAGAAGTGAAGTGACTTGCCCAAAGTCACACAGCTGACAATTGGTGGAGCCGGGACTTGAACCCATGAACCCAAGTCTTAAGATGTGGATGTGCAGGGCTTTTTTCTTTTTAATGGTATTTATTAAGCACTTACTTTGTGCCAAGTGCTGTTCCAAGTACCAGGGTAGATACGTGCAAATCAGGTCGGACACAGTCCCTGTCCCACATGGGGCTTCACAGTCTTAACCCCCATTCTACAGATGAGGTAACAGGCACAGGGAAGTGAAGTGACTTGCCAGAAAATCACTCAGCAGACAAGTGACGGACCTAGGATTAGAACCCAGGCCTTTTTGGCTCCCAAGACTGTGCTCTACCTGCTAGGCCATGGTGCCCAGCACCTGTGGCTTGGAGCAGGGCTCAGGGCTTGCGGTGGAGCCTTGGAACTTCTGGGAAGAACCTAAGTGAAGAGCTCCAACAATACTCCTTACTACTACTACCACTTGTACTTCCCAAGCGCTTAGTACAGTGCTCTGCACACAGTAAGCGCTCAATAATTATGATTGAATGAATGAATGAATAATAATAATAATAATAATGGTATTTGTTTAGGGCTTACAACAGTGCTCTGCACATAGTAAGCGCTCAATAAATACGATTGATGATGATGATCTGTCAAGTACTGTTCTTAGCGCTGGGGTAGATGCAAGGTAATCAGGTTGTCCCATATGGGGCTCCAGTCTTAATCCCCATTTTACAGACGAGGTAGCTGAGACCCAGAGAAGTTAAATGGCTTGCCCAAGGTCACACAGCAGACAAGTGACAGAGCCCGGATTGGAACCCATGTCCTCTGACTCCCAATTTAAAAAAATCACGAAAGCCCTGAGGTTGGAGTGGAAGACTGGGTTTATGGGCAGATTTACAGGGTTCTGAGGTCCTTAGAGCAGTGAAATTACACCCAAACTCTTAGTGCTCTTTCCACTAAACCACACTGCTTCTCTTAGCTCTCAACATCTCCCCAAATCCTTCATCTCCTTCCTCTCAGGCCAGCAACACTCCAGTTCCTCTCCAAAGGGATCAGTGACTCAGCAGTGAGGTAATGGTCTGTGTATGAACTGAGAACAATAAACATTAAACTCCAAGAATAGAAAAAACTCTTCGTCTCCCTCCTCTCTTCCCAGTGTTGAACACTTAGTGATGGGGCTGGGCCTGAGGGGCATTGTTTTCACAATACTTTTAATTAGGGCCCACTCAATCACTGATTCTTCCACCTAATTTGAAAGCCTCCACTCTACCACATGTACCCTCAGGATATGGAGCCATTGGCGATAGCTACCACACCCTGGCCAGCTCTGTTTCCAGGTAGCAAAAAGAAAGAAATCCAATAGACTCAATCTTTCCAATATGTGGGAAAATTCCTGCGGTGAAGATTCTGTGATTGCGCCTAAAGGCTAGGTTGTGGAAGCAAAGATCCATTTCCATTGATTGTCCCACAGTTCCCAAATACTGCGAGTACGGTGGAAAGTTGAGTCTGGAGATCTGTTTAACAGTTGGAGTGTTTTGAACATTTCTGGAGAAGCAAGTGAATCTGGCCCAGGATCAGTTTGATTTTGAGCTTGAGCCTCGCCGTTCCCTGACAATTTTTTAGCCAAAATAGCATGGCTCTCTTTAGTACAGTGCTCCACACCCAGTAAGCACTCAATAAATAAGATTGGCTGATGAATTTTTTAAAAAAAGTAGCCCAGGCCTAGCGCTGGTAGAAAAGAACTTGTTCCATTTTACAAACCCATGAGAAATTCATTCTATAAGATTGAGGAAAAGTCAGTGTTAGGGAAAAAATGAAAAGGCACTTAACTATAACTGATTTGTTAGAGTAGGATTTTGTATGATTTATAACCAACTGAAGAAATGATTCATCTTCCTAATGAAAATGCTTACTCACATGTAGAGCGTTCTTATGTAAAAAGTCAATCAGGAATTCCTTTAGCTGCTAGCACTTTTCTACAGAATATCAGTGGTGCAAATTCAAGATGAAGAAAAAACAGGCTTCAGTGTGCTAGTATCTTTAGTTGACAACATAATTCACTGATAGAATACTTTCTTCTTTTTTAAAATAATAATAATAATAATGATGGTATTTGTTAAGCGCTTACTATGTGCAAAGCACTGTTCTAAGCGCTGGGGGATACAAGTTGATCAGGTTGTCCCACGTGAGGCTCACAGTCTTAATCCCCATTTTACAGATGAGGGTACTGAGGCACAGAGAAGTTAAGTGACTTGCCCAAAGTCACACAGCTGACAATTGGTGGAGCTGGGATTTGAACCCATGACCTCTGACTCCAAAGCCCGGGCTCTTTCCACTAATACACGCTGCTTCTCTTTTAAAATTATTTGTTAAACACTTCCTATGTATCAGGCACTGTGCTAAGTGTGGGAGTGGACACATGCTCATCAACTTGGACACAGTACATGTCCCACGTGGGGCTCACAGTCATTCATTCATTCATTCATTCATTCATTCATAGTTTTTGAACATTTACTGTGTGCAGAGCAATGTACTAAGCTCTTGGGAGAGTATAACAATAAACAGACACATTCTCTGCCCACAATGAGCTTACAGTCTGGAGGTGGGGAGAGACAGACATCAATACAAATAAATAAATTACAGATATGTACATAAGTGCTGATGGGCTGGGAGGGGGCCAGTGGGGGGACTGGGGTAGAACAAAGGAAGCAAGTCAGGGCAAGGCAGAAGGGAGTGGAGGAAGAGGAAAGGGGGCTTAGTCTGGGAAGGCCTCTTGGAGGAGATGTGCCTTCTCTTGGGGGAGAGTAATTGTCGGATTTGAGGAGGGAGGGTGTTCCACACCAGAGGCAGAACTTGGGATCCCGAGGCACAGTGAGATGGTTAGCATTAAAGGAGAGAAGTGTGCCTGATGGGCTGTAGAAGGGGAGTAGGGAATGGAGGTAAGAGGGGGCAAGGTGGTAGAGTGCTTTAAAGCCAATGGTGAGGATTCTTTCTTTGTTTGATGAGGAGGTGGACTTTTCTGAGGAGTGGGGTGACATGTCCCGAACATGTTTGTAAAAAGAATATTCGGGCAGCGGAGTGAAGTATAGACTGGAGTGGGGAGAGATAGGAGGCTGGGAGGTCAGCAAGGAGGTTGATAGAGTAATCCAGGTGGGCTAGGATGAGTGACTTCATTAATGTGGTAGCAGTTTGGATGGAAAGGAAAGAGAGGATTTTTGCGATGTTGTGAAAGTGGGACAGACAGGAGTCAGTGATGGATTGAATACGTGGGTTGAATGAGAGAGATGAGTCAAGGATAATGCCAAGGTTACGGGCTTGTGAGACAGGAAGGATGGTGGAGCCGTCTATGGTGATAGGAAAGTCACGGGAAGACAAGGTTTGGGTGAGAAGAGCTCTGTTTTGGACATGTTAAGCTTGAGGTGACCGGAGGACATCCAAGTAGAGATGTCTTGAAGGCAAGAGGAAATGTGAGAAGGCAGAGAGGGAGAGAAATCAGGGCTGGTGATGTAGGTTTGGATATCATCAGCATATAGGTGTTACTTGAAGCCATAGGAGCGATTGAGTTCTCCAAGGGAGTGGGTGTAGATAGAGAATAGAAGGGGACCTAGAACTGAAACTTGAGGGACGCCCATAGTTAGGGGTTGGGAGGCAGAGGAGGAGCCCGTGAAGGAGACTCAGAATGAATGGCCAGAGAGAACAGCCAAATAGGTCTTAATCCCCATTTTATAGATGAGGGAACTGGGGCATAGAGAATAATAATGATAATAATGGTATTTGTTAAGCACTTACTATGTGCCAGGCATAGTATTAAGCACTGGGGCAGATACAAGGTAATTGGGTTGGACACAGTCCCTCTCCCACATTGGGCTCACAGTCTTAATCCCCAGTTTACAGATGAGGTAATTGAGGCACAGAGAAGTTAAGTGACTTGCCCAAGGTCATATCATCATCATCATCATCATCATCATCAATCATATTTATTGAGCGCTTACTGTGTGCAGAGCACTGTACTAAGTGCTTGGGAAGTACAAGTCATATAGCAAAGTGGCAGAGCTGGAATTTGAACCCAGATCATTCTGGCTCCTAGGCCAGTGCCCTATCCACCTAGGCCACACTGCTTCTCACTAGGCCATCTTGCCTCTGATGCAAATTTAACAAGAAAGCTTTTGGGGACACTGACTTGTTCCTTCCATTTTATCCAGGACTGCATATTCATACTCAGTTGTTTTTGTTGGCATTAATGACCATCCCTAACCAGTGATTCAGGAGATCCTTTCTAGGCTAGGAAATTCCTCATCCCTCTCATTACTCATGCTAAAATTATGAAAATTTGGTTGTCCCTGGCTCTTATTTAGGTTGCTCTTTAGGCTCTAAACTTGAAGGAACAAGTTTTATCTAGTATTTCGTTCTGGGAGTACTGCACAGGCCCTATAGACCATTACCTCTAGCATCGGCACCACACTGAGGGGAGGAGAGGAGCAAGGGGGATTAAGAAGCAGAAAGTCCTCTACTTCCAGAATGAGGGCAGCAGGCAGTGCTGGAAGATGCAGCCCTCAATCACGGAAGTCAACGCGTGCCTTAAGAGAGGCCAGTGCTCTCATCTAGACTGTAAACTCTTTGTGGGCAGAGACTGTGTCTGTTTGTTGTTATATTGCACTCTTCGGAGCACTTAGTGCAGTGCCCTGAGCACAGTAGGCACTTAATAAATACGACTGCCTGCCTGACTGCCCAGGGATATCTGGGGTGCAGCACAGATTCTGGGGCACTATTCCCACCCATCTCGCTGCTGGACAATACCTAGGGGCATGCTTAGGGAGCAGTTGCATTAAAACCACTTTCCTCTGTCTCTGTTTCAAGGGTACACAGTTTTAGGGAGCTGGTTTAAGAGGGAAACCCTGGCCTATGGCACGGCAGAGAGCACATTCATTCATTCATTCATTCATTCATTCATTCATTCATTCATTCAATCACATTTACTGAGCGCTTACTGTGTACAGAGCACTGTACTAAGTGCTTGGAGAGTACAGTTCGGCAACAAGTAGAGACAGTCGCTACCCAACGGGCTCAAAGTCAATTCTGGTGCGGCTTAGAGTATGAAAACACCCAGGAGAGAGAGCTAAACCTGAAAGTTTACAAGGAAACACCTCCTGTTTAAAAATGAAAGTCACCTCCCAGTTGTCATGATATGCAAACTTGTTGACTTCCATCTTTATAATGTTTGGCAAATCTCTTAAAGAAAGGGGAGAGGTTTATGGCATAAAGTGTCAAAGACCAGTGTATGGCAAGACTGCTTCTGCTACAGAATGGGATTTAGCCTCTATCTACATTTATGGGTTTGATTGCATAATACAGAGAGTTAGCAGGAAGTACCAGAAAGATAAGGTTGGCTAGAGAGGCTATTTACGTTGAAAATAAATGCAACTCATGTTGGGAAATTCAGCTGCAAGTGGTTGGTAAAGTACTAAGAATACCCCATTCATTTTTCTTTCTGTTTGCAGTCCCATCAGACGAGAAGTCATTATTTGAACATTTAACGTACTAATTCATCAACAGGCTTCAAATCTGGGGTTTGCCCTCTTGAAAACTCAGTAAATTAGATACTGAAATAGACTGACAACACATTAGTTAATTCCAGTGAATAACGGTAGTGCTTGAACCATCTTAGAGCAATTCTTACTACAAAAATAGCATGGTGACACCAAATAACCCATTTTTCATCCTAACTCAAAGAGAAACAGGATTGCTGTTACTTGATCAATAGACCTTGCATTTGCCAAGAAAGAAATGACCTTTCAGAGTTAATGTGTAACTCATGATTGTTCTTTACCTAGATTAGGCCAAACTTTACTGTATGGAAATACTGTAACCTGGGTACACGAACAACCCTAAAACACTAAAACATGTCAAATGGCAGTGTAAATTTCCAGGATTATGTTTGGAATTACCTAGCTCATATATACATAACATGAATCTGGTGAACCTACCCACTGTTTCAAGTTCTCCCCGCAATAGCCTCCATACAGCAACATTTAGACAGCTGCAGAAATCAAGGATATCATTGTTACTAGCTTCTTTTAAAACGTCTAGTGGTGACAGTAAATGAATAACATAGTGAAGGGTAGCAACTCCATTTTACCCAAAGCAAATTACCCGAAAAATCTTTGTGGTGGAAAATGAAAACTAATGATATGTGCTTTTCGTATCGCAAAACTGCCTGTAACCTCATTTCCCAGCATGAGGGGTGCTTGATTTTCAAATTTAAATAAATTGCTCATTTAATCATTTGCTTTACCCCATTATTACCACTATTTCCCCATTCCCCATTAAGTGGTTCAACCAAAGAGGCACTTAAAACGGCAACTTCTGGTAACATTAATTGGGAACTTTGCCAATGGAGATGTTGTGTGCCGTTTGCTCTGACAAAGAACTGAACTCTGTTTCAACTGTTTTAAGATCTGGATCTCCATATTGAAAATCCATTTAAACCCCAAGTGCGACCCTATAACATAGGCCCTGTGAAAAGTCATTATGCTTTTCGGAGGGTGTCATATGTTGGATTTTCAGGGACACAACAGAACTAATCAGGCGATTGCTCCGGATGGACAGGGGTTTCAGTCACACTCCATTGTGTGGGATGGCACCCCAGCAATGTATTTAGATTAGCCTGTCGAGAATTTACCGAGGTGACAAAGAAAGGTAAGCTCCCTCCTGCTGCTGGTAAACACTAGCATTGTTCTTCATCCCTGCTGGCTCCCAGGGAATTCAATTCTGCAAAGCTCATTACTGCCATAATGAAAGAAATGCTACTAAATGACTTGGAATGTGCTAATTCGGTAAGGTTTAAATGATCTTGATATCAATTTTTTTTTTCAATGCTGGTTGCTACATACAGGTGTGCCCGACACATTTCTTCCAGCTGGCTTTCAAGCCAGGCATTTTAACTGGAGGAGCATTTAGGCCACTGTATCGATTGCCTGAGATTGGCTAGCAACTGGATATCCAATAATTAAGGATGGTTGGAAGTGCAACAAAAGACGATGATCACTTTCATACAACTATAAATTTTGAAATTAACTATAACGAGAGAAAAAAACCCTAAAGAGAAACAAACCCCCCAAAACTACATGATTTAAAGGGTCTTGGAAGATTACCTGGCCCAGCCCAGGATGATGAAACCCGTTTCAACCCTATCAATTTATTCTTTCTCATCCAATTTACTTCTTCATGCGGCATTTCTATCCTCAATAGAAATGGTGATGTGCTAATTGATATCTGCATAATCACCTTTATTCTTCTCAGCAAAATTAAACAATGCCTAGAGAAGCTTGAATTCTTGTTTTATCAGTGTTGTCTAGCTCTTGCTCTGCCCATCTTTCCATATTAGGGATATTTTTGGGATCCAAATTAATCGGGTCGACCTTAATGCTTTTAATAAAATGAAGCCGATGAATCCACGCGGGGTTAATTCTCTAAAAGAAAATATTTTTTACGCCTTTGGACCTTGGATAATTGTGGAGAGTAAACTGGTCAGCAACCTCTAAAAACAAGCTTTGCTAAAATGGAAAACATGAAAAAAAAACTTTCCAAGATTAGTAGGCTAAGATAACCACTTTGACCTACGTGAACATTTATGAAAACATTAATAATGATAGTTGTTAATTATACTGGATAATCTAAAATGATCTTTCTACTAATTAAGTTTGAAGGGAAGATTGAAAAGACCTTCAATAAAATGCTGTCACAAATTCCCTCCAAAAGAGCTTACCTGTAATTAAGATGCATTTACAGATCTGATATTCCTTAAAAGAAGCATTAACATTACAAAGCCCAATTATTCATGGTCAAACAAAGTAAATTCTAGTTCTTTGATCAAAGCAGTATTCTCTTTTACAATTGTTATTTTTGAAGTATCTTCAAACGGAACAAACGCGCATTGTCTATGCAAACAGCATATAGCTGTGGGCAAATTTGGTGTTTTCATGATTTAACCATTTTCCCACAGGGTTCAAACTTAGTATCAGTCAACTATTCTTCCAACTGGGGTGCGAAATTACCAAAGAATGATCAGTTTTCAGTACTACTGTTCCTGTCTATTTCTGATACATTTCTCATTTCCCAAAGCAATTTTCATTAACATTTGTAAACGACAGAAGGCAGAAAACCAAGGATCCAGCTGAAAAAGGCATACCTAGCTCATCTCTGGGAAACTCTGGGCAGGGTCTGTAATATGTGCTGCAAGGGTAAAACAGAACTAGAACAATGCCTTAGATTTATATAACAGATCACAGTTAAAAAACAAAACAAAATGCTAAATGACCTCACATAAATTAAAACCCTTCCCATATAATACAACATCTTTTTAAGAAAAATGCATCCAGCATTGTAACTGAAAAATATATCTAGAATAAAACTGTGCACTGAAAATTCCAGTTTTTGAAGCTTGAAACGAGCAGTTTCTGAGCTAACGCTTAGTAATTGAACTGATTCCTCTCAAATTTAAGAAAACCCTAAACGTTGATGAACGAATTTTTATTAATTCTGTGTATTTTCTTCCTCCAAAGGTTTTTTTTCACATTAGATCTTTTATTTGTATTTCTTTAAGAAGATTTACTGAACAACTGCTTATTTCATTTTATTACTTCATCTTAATCAGGAATCAAAAAAAACAGATAGACAGGCCCTGCTCAAAGGGTTTGTTTGTCAAATAGATACTGAACTGGAGATAGTACAGGTAACTTGGTAGGGAAGCCAGTGGGTAATCTTCCTCATTATTTTCAGTTGGTCTCAGGAAGTCACTTTGTCCTACCTCGAGAAAACTTAAAAAAAGGGCTATTAAAGTAAAGGACTAACATTAAAACAAACGACCAAATGCATGACTTGCTTTTGTTAAATCGAGAGCAGATGAGACAGGAGAATAGTGAAAGGAAAGCAGAAAGGCTGTTATTCAGGAGACAAAGGGTGGGCAGTTGGAAATACCACAGAAGGCCAGGAGAGACCCTGTAGTTGAGAAGAATGATCTTACTAGGTGTTGACTGATTTTGCTGGAGGTTAAGAAAGGGGGGGAAATTACTAAAAGTAGTAGAATCATTTCACATTCAAGAAACTATATTTAAATGATGCGACGTAGAGATAAGGCATATGGCTATTGAATTTTTAGTAAATCTGTCCAAAGTATTGAAATTGGGAAACCATATCCTGTACGTAGCTTTCAAACTACACCACGGTAGTGATAGCCGAGGGGAAATTGAAATTTAATAATTATAAATGATTTCTTTAAATGAAATTTACTTCAGAAAATGACATAAATTCAATAGCCAGTGCTAAACAGGGCCCAACGGCTACCAAAATAAAAATACTACCAAGCGAATGATCATCATCCAACCCTTTAATCAAGCTGTGAGAAACACCACCATGGCTTAGTGGAAAGAGCATGGAGTCAGAGGACCTGGGTTTGAATCCCAGCTCCACCACTTGACTTGACCTTGAGCAAGTCACTTAACTTCTCTGTGCCTCAGTCACATGGATTGTGCCCAATCTGATTAGCTTGTATCTACCCCAGTGCTCAGTACAGTGTCTGGCACATAGTAAGCATTTAATAGATGCCATTAAAACAACAACAACAACAAAAAAAAAAGCAAACAAACCTGATATTAAGACCACTCTTGGGGAAAACTCATAACAAAGACTACTGGGTGTGGCTTGATGGAAAGAACATTGGCCTAGGAGTCAGAAGGACCTGGGTTCTAATCCCAAACTCCGCCATTTGTCTGGTGTGTGACCTTGGGCAAGTCACTTTACTCTTGATCAGTTTCCTCATCTTTAAATAGGGATTAAATCCTCCTCCTCCTTACTTAGACCATGAGCTCCATTTGGGACAAGGACTGTGTACAACATGATTATCTTGTTTCTACTAAAGTGTTTAGAACAGTGCATGACATCAAGTAAATGCTCAACAAACATTATTACGATTATTTTGCCCATATGAGAGTGTTCTTTTCAGATATGGACAATGTTCAATTATGGCTGAAGTGAATTCTTAATTTGAATACCTGCTGTGAGCTTTTTAATGTTTTCAAAGAAGTAAATTTTGTTCATCACTTATCAAATTTGCAGTTATCAACCAACAGATGGTATTTCTTGAGCACTTACTGTGTGCTAAGAGCTTGGGGAAATATGATATCACAGAGTTAGTAGTCTGTGAGCTTGTTGTGGGCAGGGGTTGCTCCCTTTATTGCTATATCATACTTTACGAACACGTAGTACAGTGCTCTGCACACGGTAAGCGCTCAGTAAGTAAGATTGAATGAATGAACATGATCTCTGCCCACAAGGAGCTTACAGTCTGTAGGGGAGACAGATGTGAAAATACATTAAGGATAGGGGAAATAGTACAGTATAAATATAGGCATATAAGGACTGTGGGACTGGGGTAAGTAAAGTAATTAAGGGATACAAAGTCAAATGCAGAGTTGGCGGCAGGGGAGGGATTGATAGGGGGAATGAGGGCTTAGTCAGGGAAGGCTTCTTGAAAATGTGATTTAAGGAGGGTTTTGAAGGTGGGGAGAGTGGTGAGAGAATTGGATATGAAGCAGGAGGGCACACCAGACCCGAGGGAGGATGTGGGCAATGGTTAGATGGTGGGGTAGAGGAGATTAGAAGTACAAAGGGTAGGTTGGTGTCGGAGGAGCAGAGTCTGCAGGTTGGGTTGTAGATCAGTGAGAGGGCAAGCCGATTGAGTGTTTTGAAGAGAGGCTGATGGCCAACCATTAGCAGTTTTTGAGGCGTGGGGAGATTATGACATAATCAGAAAAATGATCCATCTGGGCTTCTGAGTGAAATAGGGACTGGAGTGGAGTGGAGGGAGACCTGTTGCAGGGAGGTCAGCAAAGAGCCTGATGTAGTAGTCAAAGCAGGTAATAAATGCTTGTATAAGTTTGGATGGAGAAGAACATGCAGATTCTAGGGATCAATCAATGGCATTTCTTGAAGTGCTGTGTGCAGAGCACTGTACTAAGTCCTTAGAAGCATATAGAGTGGGCAGACAGATATATCAGACATATCAGATGGATAACTGCTCTCCCCCACTTATTGAAGGCACATCTTCTCCAAGAAGCCTTCCCTGACAAAGCCCTCATCTTCTCTTCTCCCACTCCCTTCTGCATCCCTCTGACTTGCTCCTTTCATTCATACTCCCTTCCATTCCCACAGCACATATGTATACATCTAAAGTATATTTATATTTTAATGTATGTATATTAATGTCTGTCTCCCCCTCGACTGTGATCTCCTTGTGGGCAGAGAATATGTCTGTTTGTTGTTGTACTGTATTCTCCCAAGCGCCTAATACAGTGCTTTGCACACAGTAAGCGCTCAATAAATTTGATCAGTGGATTGATTGATTAGACACATTCCCTGCCCACGGCGACCTTACAGTCTTCTAAAGGGGGAAACAGACAATAACATAAGCAACAACAAAAATCCGGATATTTACATGAGAGTTGTGAAGCTGAGGATGGGGTGAATACCAAATACTCAAAGGATACATACAAATCCAAGTGCATAGAAGATGCAGAAGGGAAAGGGAGTCAGGGAAAGAGGCCTTATTTGGGGAAGGCCTTTTGGAGGAGATGTGACCATGAAGGCATTCTTACAGTAGAAATACACAGCTAACGTGAGGCTGAAGCAAAATGTATCGGAGGACATACTTGTGGAATTTGATGACTTGGGGCACCCAACCGCTGCGCTTTACTTTTTCCTTTGGGTGTGAAATTTAGGGGGACTAAATTGAAGATTTACACTCATATGGCTAAACTTCTCATTAGGTTGAAATCTCATGGGAAGGGATGGGGTCTCATGCACTTGAAGAGTAAAGTACTTGAGAAGTAAGCAAGCAAGAGAAGCTGTGTGGCCTAAGAAAAGCAGCACAGTCTAGTGGAAAGAACATGGGCTTGGGAGTCAAAGGACCTGGGTTCTAAACTTGGCTCTGCCACGTGCCTGCTGTGTGACCTTGGACAAGTCACTTCACTTCTTTGTGCCTCAGTTACCTCATCTGTCAAATGGGGATTAAAGACTTTGAGCCCCATGTGGGACATGTATTATGTCTACCTGATTATCCTACATCTACCTCAGTGCTTAGTAATAATAATGAGTGGTAATAATAATAATAATGATGGTATTTGTTAAGCGCTTACTATAATAATAATAATGTTGGTATTCGTTAAGTGCTTACTATGTGCAAAACACTGTTCTAAGCGCTGGGGGGAATACAAGGAGATGAGGTTGTCCCATGTGGGGCTCACAGTCTTAATCTCCATTTTACAGATGAGGGAACTGAGGCACAGAGAATCAATCAATCAATCGTATTTATTGAGTGCTTACTGTGTGCAGAGCACTGTACTAAGCACTTGGGAAGTACAAGTTGGCAACATATAGAGATGGTCCCTACCCAACAACGGGCTCACAGTCTAGAAGGGGGAGACAGGCAACAAAACAAAACATACCTTCCATTCATTTATTTATTTATATCAATATCTGGCTCCCTCTCTAGACTCCTGTGGGCAGGGAACATGTCTACCAACCCCGTTATATTGAACTCTCCCAAGCGCTTATTTCAGTACTCTGCATGCAGTAAGTGCTCAATAAAATTTGATTACTTGCTTGATTGATTAATTACACTCTGAGAACTAGGAGAAAAAGGCTTCTTTACTTCCATGCTCTAAAGTGCACACATGGCTGAATTCTTTCCCCTTGGAATTTCAGGAGAATCTAGGATAAGGAATGTTTAGGCAGAGCTCCCCATCACCTGATCTTGCTGCTGCCACTACTTTTTTCTTCATAGGCCTTCAGCATTCCGCTGTCTCCATAGGTGCCATAACCTGGCTGCATCTCCCGGAGGGCTTTAAAGCCTTAGGCTGACTTATGACCTAATGTCAAGTGCAAATGCATGTTTTGTTTTGTTTTGTTGTCTGCCTCCCCCTTCTAGACTGTGAGACCGTTGTTGGGTAGGGACCGTCTCTATACGTTGCCGACTTGTACTTCCTAAGCGCTTAGTACAGTGCTCTGCACACAGTAAGCGCTCAATAAATACAACTGAATGAATGAAATGTGGTGAGTGGAAGCGACCTAGGAAGACCTCGTTGGGAGTATATGATTCTTACGAACATACAGAGCGGGGCATTCTGACTTTCTGTGGTCTCTCCAAACTATATGGTCTGAGTCCAGCCCTGCACGCTGTCCTCAACCAGTGCTTTAAGCCCTCTCTCTAGAAAGGATTTGAGCATGCTGGAACCATGAGCTCTTTATTATTCCCCATCTGCCCTCCTCTCTGCATCCTTTGCATTTGGCTGTGCAACCCTTAAGCACTCTTGTAGTCAGTCAGTTGTATTTATTGAGCGCTCACTGTGTGCAGAGCACTGGATAAGTGCTTGGGAGAGTCCATTAGAACAATAGAACAGACATATTCACTCTGTACATAGTCAGTTCTCAGGAAATGCCACTGATGGGTTGTTTGAAGGCAGAAAAGGAGAGAGACGGGGGACAGGAAGGGTCACAGAATCATAAGGCCGAACAAACTTCTTCCCATCCACCCCTTCAGGTTCCCCCCTCATACAGACATTATTCCAATCCCAATCATTTCCACATACACCTTCACCCACGGTCAGTCCTCAATCCTTAATAATAATAACTGCGGTATTTGTTAAGCACTTGCTATGTGCCAGACACTGTACTAAGCCCTGGGGTGGATTCAAGCAAATCAGGGTGGATGCAACCCCTGTCCTATCTGCGGCTCACAGTCTCAATCCCCATTTTACAGATGAGGGAACTGAGGTATGGAGAAGTGAAGTGACTTGTCCAAGGTCACACAGCGGACAGCACTCTTTTCACCTTTGCATAGACACTCTTACAAACACCTCCCTCAGTTGTGATGGGCCTAGAAGCATATATTTGATGGACATTGTCATTCAATTGGCTATAGAACCAGTTTGGGAATCCTCAACCTGGTCCATCTCCCCTCCTCTCCTCCTCCCAAGATGTGGGCTTCCTGATATTTCTTCCTGGCTAGGTGACCCATAGATGCTCAGGCCAATATCCTGCTGCAAGAGGATTTCTTCAATAAGTTTCTCTTAGACTACGGTTATGTGAAATTTCAGAATCAAATAGAAGTACAAGATAGCAACCAATATTCCTTACAATCATATTAAAAGCTATTGGGGGGGGGGGGGGTCACAAAAAAGTGTTCATTTTTTAAGGAGGATGGCCTCATGTTAATCGTAAAATATTTAACTCTCCAAATTTGCCAGGCCAGAAAAATTTCAAGAATGTGCTGTCAAGTGCGGCATCCAACAAAAATATTTAGATTATGTCTAATGGGAATAGAACAACTGTAAAACGCTTTTATTCGCCTCAGTCATAAATACAGAGTACATGTTAATTTATTATTCTGTATCAAAAGATTCAAATCAAAAATGAAATATTCTCTCTTCTACTCTCCACACATTTGAATAATTATGCTAAACTATTCGGTATAATTTAAATGCAAAAATACAGTTGAAATAACCTCAAGCGATCTGTTCTAAAGCAAAAAGAGCATGATTTATTCTTCGGAGGAAACTTCAAAAACATTATGCTGTTTTTTTGTGTTTCAGTTTCGTGGGCCAGTCAGGTGCTTCTCTGTTTGTCTGTAAAACAAAAGAATATCCGCATTGAAAAATGTAATGATTTCTAAGACAAAAGGCCAGCTTACATGCCGTTTTGAATTACAATTGTCCTGGAATAAATTTTCTCAAGTTGAAAGCAGTGAAAGCCTAAGAACCAAGGGGTGTGCCAACATGTCAACTCTAAAAAAAATGGAGAAGTCCTATTTCATTGCCTTTATTACCAAAAGTCTTCCATTTCAGCTGAGACGTATTCCTACTGATTAGAGTTTTATGTGTTGGTCTTCTCCTTCCTACATGAAATGATTTACTACTTTGAGTTCTTTGTCCTGGATGATCTGGCTTTTAGAGGGCAACTGACCCATGAGATAGAGCTGCAGAAGCACGCTTGCCAAAACAATCCTCTTTTCTACTAAAAATGATGGCATTTGTTAAGCGCTTACTATGTGCAAAGCACTGTTCTAAGCACTGGATTTTTCTAGTGTTTAAAATAGGTCAGAATGAACATCTTCACAAAAGTAGTCACAGTACTCAAATCAATGATATTTACTGAGCATTTGCAGGGTGCCAAGCACTGTACTAAGGGCTTGGGAGTCAGAGGTCTTGGGTTCAAATCCCGGCTCTGCCGCTTGTCAGCTCTATGACTTTGGGCAAGTCATTTCACTTCTTTGTGCCTCAGTTACCTCATCTGTAAAATGGGGATTAAGACTGTGAGCCCCATGAGGGACAACCTGATAACTGTCCCCTGTGCTTAGAACAGTGCATGGCACATAGTAAGTGCTTAACAAATGCCATCATCATCATTATTATTATTATTACAATACAATGGAGTTGGTAGACACAATCCCTGCCTACAAAGGTGCTTACAGAAAAGGGAAGTTTTTTTTATTTTTTCCTCAAGTTGGAGCATACGTTTAAACTCTCCCAAGAGCTTAGAACAGTGCTTTGCACACAGTAAGTGCTCAATAAAAACAATTGAATGAATGAATATGTTTTATCGGGGTACAAAATAACATCGGTGACTAGCACTTGCTGTTATTTTCTGGCAGGAATTTTATGCAAAAATAATTAATCACTGTTTTGTTTCATTTGAATATCCCCAACTATCCAGCAACAGAATAATTCCACTTAGTTTTGATTTTATGTCTATGGCAAGTACTCAAGCAATTCATAACCTCTTGAGGGACAGGGACTTAGTCCAAACTGATCAGAGGACCTGTATTCTACTCCCAGCTCTGCCACTTGCCTTGGGCAAGTCACTTAACTTCTCCGTGCCTGAGTTTCCTCATCTGTAAAAACAGGATTAAATACCTGTTTCCCTTCCTGCTTAAGGCTGTGAGCCCCATATGGGTCAGGGTCTGCGTCAGGCATGATTCATTCATTCATTCATTCATTCATTCCTTCATTCAATCGTATTTATTAAGCGCTTACTGTGTGCAGGGCACTGTACTAAGCACTTGGGAAGTACAAGTCGGCAACATATAGAGACGGTTCCCACCCAACAACAGGCTCACAATCTACAAGGGAGAGATAGACAACAAAACAAAACATGTAGACAGGTGTCAAAATTGTCAGAACAAATAGAATTAAAGCTATATGCATATCATTAACAAAATAAATAGAATAGTAATTATGTGCAAGTAAAATAAATAGAGTAATAAATCTGTACAAACATATATACAAGTGCTGTGCAGAGGAGAAGGGAGTAGGGCGTAGGGGATGGGGAGGAGGAAAGGAAAAAGAGGGCCCAGTCTGGGAAGGCCTCCTGGAGGAGGTAAGCTCTAAGTAGGGCTTTGAAGGGAGGAAGAGAGCTAGCTTGGTGGATGTGCGGAGGGAGGGCATTCCAGGACAGGGGAAGGACGTGGGCCGGGGGTCGACGGCGGGACAGGAGAGAACAAGGTACAGTGAGGAGGTTAGCGGCAGAGGAGTGGAGGGTGTGGGATGGGAGAGAAGGGAGGTGAGGTAGGAGGGGGCGAGGTGATGGACAGCCTTGAAGCCGAGAGTAAGGAGTTTTTGCTTGATGCGTAGGTTGACAGGCAGCCACTGGAGATTTCTGAGGAGGGGAGTAACATGCCCAGAGTGTTTCTGCACAAAGATGATCTAGGCAGCAGAGTGAAGTATAGACTGAAGTGGGGAGAGACAGGAGGATGGGAGATCAGAGAGGAGGCTGATGCAGTAATCCAGTCGGGATAGGATGAGAGATTGAACCAGCAAGGTTTGGATGGAGAGGAAAGGATGGATCTTGGAGATGTTGTGGAGGTGAGACCGGCAGGTGTGTGGGGTGAACGAGAGAGCAGAGTGGAGGATGACACCAAGGTTGCGGGCTTGTTCATTCATTCATTCAATCGTATTTATTGAGCACTTACTGTGTGCAGAGCACTGCACTAAATGCTTGGGAAGTACAAGTAGGCAACTTATAGAGATAGTCCCTACCCAACAGCGGGTTCACAGTCTAGAAGTGGGAGACAGACAACAAAACAAAATACATTAACAAAATAAAATAAATAGAATAGTAAATAGATACAAGTAAAATAAATAGAGTAATAAATATGTACAAACATATATACAGGTGCTGTGGGGAGGGGAAGGAGGTAGGGCGGGAAGGGGATGGGGAGGAGGAGATGAAAAAGGGGGCTCTGTCTGGGAAGGCATCCTGGAGGAGGTGAGCTCTCAGTTGGGTTTTGAAGGGAGGAAGAGAGCTAGGTTGGCGGATGTGGGGAGGGAGCGCTTTCCAGGCCAGGGAGAAGATGTGGGCTGGGGGTCCAAGGAGGGACAGGCGATAACAAGGTACAGTGAGGAGGTTAGCGGCAGAGGAGTGGAGGGTATGGGCTGGGCTGTAGAAGGAGAGAAGGGAGGTGAGGTAGGAGGGGGTGATGTGATGTACAGCCTTGAAGCTGAAAGTGAGGAGTTTTTGCCTGATGCGTAGGTTGACTGGTAGCCACTGGAGATTTTTGAGGAGGGGAGTAACATGCCCAGAGCGTTTCTGCACAGAGATGATCCGGGCAGCAGTGTGAAGTATAGACTGAAGTGGGGAGAGACAGGAGGATGGGAGATCAGAGAGGAGGCTGATGCAGTAATCCAGTTGGGATAGGATGAGAGATTGAACCCTTCTCCCTTCATCCCTTCTCCCCTCCTTAACTTCCATCTTCAACCGCTCACTTTCCACTGGTTCCTTCCCCTCTGCCTTCAAACATGCCCATGTCTCTCCCATCCTAAAAAAACCCTCTCTTGACCCCACCTCACCTTCTAGTTATCGTCCCATATCCCTCCTACCATTCCTTTCCAAACTCCTTGAACGAGTTGTCTACGCGCGCTGCCTAGAATTCCTCAACAACAACTCTCTCCTCGACCCCCTCCAGTCTGGCTTCCGTCCCCTTCATTCCACGGAAACTGCACTCTCAAAGGTCACCAATGACCTCCTGCTTGCCAAATCCAACGGCTCATACTCTGTCCTAATCCTCCTCGACCTCTCAGCTGCCTTTGACACTGTGGACCACCCCCTTCTCCTCCACACGTTATCTGACCTTGGCTTCTCAGACTCCGTCCTCTCCTGGTTCTCCTCTTATCTCTCTGGTCGTTCTTTCTCAGTCTCTTTTGCAGGCTCCTCCTCCCCCTCCCATCCTCTTACGGTGGGGGTTCCCCAAGGTTCAGTGCTTGGTCCCCTTCTGTTCTCAATATACACTCACTCCCTTGGTGACCTCATTCGCTCCCACGGCTTCAACTATCATCTCTACGCTGATGACACCCAGATCTACATCTCTGCCCCTGCTCTCTCCCCCTCCCTCCAGGCTCGCATCTCCTCCTGCCTTCAGGACATCTCCATCTGGATGTCCGCCCGCCACCTAAAGCTCAACATGTCGAAGACTGAGCTCCTTGTCTTCCCTCCCAAACCTTGTCCTCTCCCTGACTTTCCCATCTCTGTTGACGGCACTACCATCCTTCCCGTCTCACAAGCCCGCAAACTTGGTGTCATCCTCGACTCTGCTCTCTCATTCACCCCTCACATCCAAGCCGTCACCAAAACCTGCCGGTCTCAGCTCCGCAACATTGCCAAGATCCGCCCTTTCCTCTCCATCCAAACTGCTACCCTGCTCATTCAAGCTCTCATCCTATCCCGTCTGGACTACTGCACTAGCCTTCTCTCTGATCTCCCATCCTCGTGTCTCTCTCCACTTCAATCCATACTTCATGCTGCTGCCCGGATTATCTTTGTCCAGAAACGCTCTGGACATATTACTCCCCTCCTCAAAAACCTCCAATGGCTACCGATCAATCTGCGCATCAGGCAGAAACTCCTCACCCTGGGCTTCAAGGCTGTCCATCACCTCGCCCCCTCCTACCTCACCTCCCTTCTCTCCTTCTACTGCCCAGCCCGCACCCTCCGCTCCTCCACCACTAATCTCCTCACTGTACCTCGCTCTCGCCTGTCCCGCCATCGACCCCCGGCCCACGTCATCCCCCGGGCCTGGAATGCCCTCCCTCTGCCCATCCGCCAAGCTAGCTCTCTTCCTCCCTTCAAGGCCCTGCTGAGAGCTCACCTCCTCCAGGAGGCCTTCCCAGACTGAGCCCCTTCTTTCCTCTCCCCCTCGTCCCCCTCTCCATCCCCCCGTCTTACCTCCTTCCCTTCCCCACAGCACCTGTATATATGTATATATGGTTGTACATATTTATTACTCTATTTATTTATTTATTTATTTATTTACTTTTCTTGTACATTTCTATCCTACTTATTTTATTTTGTTGGTATGTTTGGTTCTGTTCTCTGTCTCCCCCTTTTAGACTGTGAGCCCACTGTTGGGTAGGGACTGTCTCTATGTGATGCCAATTTGTACTTCCCAAGCGCTTAGTACAGTGCTCTGCACATAGTAAGCGCTCAATAAATACGATTGATTGATTGATTGATTGAACCAGCAGGGTAGCAGTGTGGATGGAGAGGAGAGGGCGGATCTTGGTGATGTTACAAAGGTGAGACCGGCAGGTTTTGGTGACAGATTGGATGTGGGAGGTGAACGAGAGAGCAGAGTCGAGGATGACACCAAGGTCGCGGGCTTGTGAGACGGGAAGTATGGTAGTGCCGTCTACAGTGATGGGAAAGTCAGGGAGAGGGCAGGGTTTAGGAGGGAAGATAAGGAGTTCAGTCTTGGACATATTGAGTTTTAGATGGCGGGCAGACATCCAGATGGAGATGTCTTGAAGTAGGAAGAGACCTGAGCCTGAAGGGAGGGAGAGAGAGCAGGGGCAGAGATGTAGATTTGGGTGTCATCAGCATAGAGATGATAGTTGAAGCCATGGGAGCAAATGAATTCACCAAGGGAGTGAGTGTAGATAGAGAACAGAAGGGGACCAAGAACTGACCCTGATTAACTTCCGTCTACCCGATAGCATAGTAGAGTGCTTGGTACATAGTAAGCACTTAGCAAATATCAATATCTTTGTTATTATTATTACCATTAGGATTGTTTGCTTTACGACTTTTCTATTTCTTGCTTTTGGATCATTTTAAACAATTTTACAAATTATTAGAATGCTGAAGCAATGATAATTGCCAGAAAAGTCCTGTTACCTGCCACCAGACACCAGAACTCTTCTTGATGGGGTTATCAACAGTCCTACCCCGTTAACTGTTCATTCACTCATTCATGCATTCATTCATATTTATTGAGTGCTTACTGTGTGCAGAGCACTGTATAATCTGTTGTTGGGTACGGATTGTCTCTGTTGCCAAATTGTACTTTCCAAGCACTTAGTACAGTGCTCTGCACTTAGTAAGTGATCAGTAAATACAATTGAATGAATGAATGAATGAAAGTACAAATCAGTAGAAAAGAGAGACAATCAATCATTCAATCAATCAATCAATCGTATTTATTGAGCGCTTACTGTGTGCAGAGCACTGTACTAAGCTCTTGGGAAGTACAAGTTGGCAACATATAGAGACAGTCCCTACCCAACAATGGGCTCACAGTCTAGAAGGGGGAGACAGAGAACAAAACCAAACATACTAACAAAATAAAATAAATAGAATAGATATGTTCAAGTAAAATGAATAAATAAATAGAGTAATAAATATGTACAAACATATATACATATGTACAGGTGCTGTGGGGAAGGGAAGGAGGTAAGATGGGGGGATGGAGAGGGGGGCGAGGGGGAGAGGAAGGAAGGGGCTCAGTTTGGGAAGGCCTCCTGGAGGAGGTGAGCTCTCAGTAGGACCTTGAAGGGAGGAAGAGAGCTAGCTTGGCGGATGGGCAGAGGGAGGGCATTCCAGGCCAGGGGGATGATGTGGGCCGGGGGTCGACGACGGGACAGGCAAGAATGAGGCACGGTGAGGAGATTAGCGGCGGAGGAGCGGAGGGTGCGGGGTGGGCTGTAGAAGGAGAGAAGGGAGGTGAGGTAGGCGGGGGCGAGGGGATGGACAGCCTTGAAGCTCAGGGTGAGCAGTTTCTGCCTGATGCGCAGATTGACTGGTAGCCACTGGAGATTTTTGAGGCGGGGAGTAACATGCCCAGAGCGTTTCTGGACAAAGACAATCTGGGCAGCAGCATGAAGTATGAATTGAAGAGGGGAGAGACACGAGGATGGGAGATCAGAGAGAAGGCTGATGCAGTAGTCCAGACGGGACAGGATGAGAGCTTGAACGAGTAGCGTAGCGGTTTGGATGGAGAGGAAAGGGCGGATCTTGGCAATGTTGCGGAGCTGAGACCGGCAGGTTTTGGTGACGGCTTGGATGTGAGGGGTGAATGAAAGAGCGGAGTCGAGGATGACACCAAGGTTGCGGGCTTGTGAGATGGGAAGGATGGCAGTGCCGTCAACAGAGATGGGAAAGTCAGGGAGATCTGACAATCCCTGCCCACACCGGGCTAACAGTGTAAAAGGGGGGAGACAAACATCAAAACAAGTAAACAGGCACCAATATTAATATACAGAATTATAGATACACACACACACACACACACACACACATATATGTGAATGAGAAAATATACACATGAAAAGCAGTGTGGCTCAGTGGAAAGAGCACAGGTTTGGGAGTCAGAGATTATAGGTATTATCCTGAGTCTGCCACCTGTCTGCTGTGTGACTTTGGGCAAGTGACTTAACTCTCTGGGCCTCAGTTACCTCATCTGTAAAATGGGGATTAAGACTGTGAGCCCCATGTGGGACAACCTCATTACCTTGTATCCCCCCCAGCACTTAGAACAGTGCTTGGCACATAGTAAGTGCTTCACAAATGCCATTATTATTATGATTGTATACATAAGTGCTGTGGGGTGGTGGGGAAAGAGCAAAGGGAGCGAGTCGAGGTGAGGCGGAAGGGGGGCAGCTGCGGAAAGGGGCGGCTTAGTCTGGGAAGGCCTCTTGGAGGAGGTGAGCCTTCAGTAGGGCTTCAAAGAGGGGATGAGTGATTGGTGGATTTGAGGAGGGAGGGTGTTCCAGGCCAGAGGTAGGATGTGGGCCAGGGGTTGACAGCAAGACAGGTGAGATCAAGGCACAATGAGAGGTTAGCATCAGCACTAGTGAGAAGGTTAACTGTCGGGTTTTTATTGGCTGTGCAGATAACCAAACTAGGTCACGTATTAACTAGGTTATTGTAGCTTGCAGTCGACCTCTCATTCATTCATTCATTCAATCGTATTTATTGAGCGCTTACTGTGTGCAGAGCACTGTACTAAGGACTTGGGAAATAAAAGCTGCCTTCAACACTGTCAACCACCCCCTTCTCCTGGAAACATTATCTAACTTTGGCTTCACAAACAATGTCCTTTCCTGGTTCTCCTCCTATTTCTCTGGCTGCTCAATCTCCAGCTCTTTTGCAGACTTCTCCTCTTCTTCCCACCAGCTAACTGTGGGGGTCCCTCAAAGTTCAGTTCTGGTCTCCTTCTATTTTCCATCTACACCTACTCCCTTGGAGAACTCATTTGCTCCCATGGCTTCATATACCATCCCTAAGTGGATGATTCCCAAATCTACATCTCCAGCCCTGATCTCTTTCATCCTCTGCCATCTCACATTTCCTCCTGCCTTCAGGACATCTCTACTTGAATGTCCTGTCTACACCTCAAACTGAACACGTCCAAAGCAGAACTCCTTTTCTTCCCATCCAAACTCTATCCTCCTCTTGACTTTCCCATCACTACAGACAACACCACCATCCTCTATCCTCTATAACCTTGGTGTTTCCTCAACTCATCTCTCTCATCCACCCCCATATTCAATGTTACCAACCTGTCAGTTCAACCTTCATAATATTGCTAAAATCCACCCTTTCTTCTCCATCCAAACTGCTACTATGTTAATCCAAGGACTTAACCTATCTTGCCTTGATTACTGCATCAGCCTGTCTCTTCCAATTCCAGTTCATACATCACTCTGCTGCCCGGATCATTTTTCTACAAAACTGTTCAGCCCACTCCTCACGAACTCCAATGGTTGCCGATCCACATCCTCATCAAACAGAAGTTCCTTACCTTAAGCTTTAAAGTACTCAATCTCCCTGCTCCTTCCTTCCTTATCTCCCCGATTCCCTAGCACAACCCAAACTGTACACTTGGCTCCTCTAATGCCAACCTACTCACTGTACCTCGATATCATCTACCTCACCGCCAACCTCTCGCCCACATTCTGCCTCTGGCCTGGAACGGCCTCCCTCTTCATAACTGACAATCACTCTCCCGCATTCAAAGCCTTATTAAAAGCACCATCTCCTTCAAGAGACCTTCCTTGACTAAGCCCTCATTTCCTCTTCTCCCACTCCCTTCTCTGTCATCCTTGCACTGGGCTTTGCCCCCTTTATTCACCCCTCCCTCATCCCCACAGCACTTATGATGATGATGATGATGATGGTATTTGTTAGGCGCTTACTATATGCAAAGCACTGTTCTAAGCGCTGGGTGGGGGGTAAGAGGTGATCAGGTTATCCCATGTGGGGCTCACAGTCTTCATTCCCATTTGACAGATGAGGTAACTGAGGCAGGGAGAAGTTAAGTGACTTGCCCAAAGTCACACAGCTGACAAGTGGCGGAGCCGGGATTAGAAACCATGACCTCTGACTCCCAAGCCCAGGCTCTTTCCACTGAGCCCCGCTGCTTCTCTGCCACTTATGTCCACATCAGTAAATCATTGATTTATATTCTTGTCTATATTAACCTTTAGACTGTAAGTTTGTTGTTGGGCAGGGAACTTGTCTACCAACTCTGTTATACTGAACTCTCCCAAGCACTTAGTACAGTGCTCTGCACACAGTAAGTGCTCAATAAATATGATTGATTGAGTGATTGATTTAATGATTGTTCTTTGGGTTGGCTGTATAAATCAGCTTCTAGTTTGATGCGCTGCAAAGGTCTAAGTACATTCTTACTTGATTTCATAATTCACTTATGTTTAGATTCTGCATTAACTACAGGAGAACCATTAACTAATCAATTCAGTGAAATAACTTTGAGGCAAATAAGACATGTTGATGGATTTTTATTCTAGCTACCAAATTGTATGACTATTAAATCTTGCTCTTTAATCAATCAATGGTATATGTTGAGCACTTAATGGGCGCAGAGCGCTGTACTAAGGGCTTTAAATTTAGCCAGAAGAAATCATCCCACAACAAACAACCAATATCAAGAATGAGGGCATACAGTCAGAAAAATATTCTGTTACTTGTCTTATGCCTTTGGGTCATTTCCAACTCACAGTGACACCATAGACACATCTGTCCCAGATTGCCCCTCTCTCCATCTGCAGTCATTCTGGTAGAGTCTCCGTAGAGTTTTCTTGGTAAAAATATGGAAGCGGTTTACCACTGCTGCCTTCTGCGCAGTAAACTTGAGTCCCCACCCTTGACCCTCTTCCATGCTGCACAGGTGAGTTTTGAATTGCAGCAGATTGCCTTTCACTCGTTAGCCACTGCCCAAGCTAGAAATGGAATGGGTTTTCCTCTGCTTGACTCTCCCTCCTGTAGCCGAGACTGACTGGAAACTCTCCAGGTGCAACCCTGAGAGGGGATTCTGTTACTAGAGATAGAAAATCTTCAAAAGACTAAGTTCTGGAGCTTAGAAATGGAATGGGTTTGCCTCTGCTTGACTCTCCCTCCTGTAGCCGAGATTGGTAGAGTACTGGAAACTCTCCAGGTGCAACCCTGAGAGGGGATTCTGTTGCTAGAGATAGAAAATCTTCAAAAGACTAAGTTCTAGAGATCCTTAAACAATAGTTTTCTACTTTAAAGACAACGTTGATTAGGATTGTTTGATTTTTTACTATTTTTTACGCTCCAATTTCTCTATTCCTCATTTTGAGTCCAGCTTTCCTTTCCGGAAGAGAACTTGGATTTTCACATGAAACAGGTTGGTGGGTTTTACAGAACTGTAATTGAAGCAGGTTCTTCCGATACTATCCCTCAGCTTTTTTACAGGAAGAGCCATCTGCCCTCTGCACACTGGACCCAGACTTAAGGAAACGGTCCTAAATGGCAGTATTAAGGGCTGAGTTTGGAAAAAAGGAAGAACGTCTTCACGTTAAGGATTGTTGGACATTGGGATGGATTACAAATGGGGCTGGTTAAATCGCCTTTGCCAGTTTCTTTAAACACAGACTAAGATATCCATCTGAGCAGGGAGGTACAAGTGTAGTACTGCCTGAAGGCATGGAGATAGATTAGATGACCTCTCAAGAACCCCTTGAGCTTTATGACTCCATGTTATAAACACTACAGGTAAAGCGTTTCTTCTCCTAGGTTAAAGAGATGCAAAACAGGAATGGGGTAGAAATTTAAAGACTGGAGGCGGAGTTTCTTCCTTCTTCTCTATATCCCCATCTGTTTTCCCTTCTTCTACCCTGCTCTTTCTCATTTTTATTACTTATTCCTTCTTCTGTTTTCTTTTTCTTGAATAGTACCTTAAATTTGAAGTGCTGCCATTTTTTTCCAGAGCCCCTTCATGGTCATTATCTCACATAATGTCACATCATCTCTGTGAGCTAGAGGCAAGTAGTGTCACCATTTTACAATGATTTTTTTCTTTTTTTTTTGAGAAGTAATGTGGCCTAGTGCATAGAGCACCAACCCAGGAGTCAGAGGGACCTGGATTCTAGTTCCAGCTCTAACACGGTCTTCTGTGTGACCTTGGGTAAGTCACTTAACTTTTTTTTGCTTTAACTTCTCAGTTACCTCATCTGTAAAACGGGAATTAAGACTGTGAGTCCCACATAGGACAGGGACTGTGTCCAATCTGATTAGCTTTTAGCTTTTATCTACCTAAGAACTTAGTACAGTGCCGGGCATATAGTAAGTGCTTAACAAATACCATTTAAAAAATGAAGATATTTAAGAACAGAGAGGTTAATCATTTGCCTGAAAGTACTCAGTATGGGTTTGTGGGTAGAGGGCTGGGATAAGTATCCAACTCAGTTCCACTGGCTCTCACCCAGGCTCTTTCCATTAGGTAACACATTAGAGAAGCACCGTGGCCAAATGGAAAGAGCACTGGGAGGCAGGGGATCTGGGTTCTAATCCTGCCTCACCACGTACCTGCTGCTTGACCACAGGCAAGTCACTTAACTTCTCTGAGTCTCAGTTCCCTTATCTGAAAAATAGGGATTCAATATATGTTCTCCCTCCTATTTAGACTGTGGGACTTGATTACCTTGTATCTACACTGCTGCTCAGTACAGTGCTTGGCACACAGTAAGTGCTTAACTAGTACCACAAGCATTATTATTAACACTGCCTCCCAACACCAGGTTGCCTACCCCATCCCTTCTTTTTTTAATCTCTTAGTCTAATTTCAAGCTACATTATTTTCCATTTAACAATGGAAGACTCTGATCTGAACCTGGATATTTTGGAACATGAAAATTTTCCCCTTCAGTGGTCCCAAGTCTCAAAACACAAACAATAACACATTTATTTAACGTTCTTCAAATTTCTTCAAGTTGCCTGTAAGTATATATGTTCTTTGTATTTAAAGAAGACACCACTGACAGTGGCCAGTAAGTAATCTCTTTACGTATCTGTCCATCTCAATGATGTCTTGGGTTATAAGTCCCTATAGGGCACTTTGATTGATTGACTTTTAATTCACTTAGAACAGTACCTCGCTCGATGCCTTGGGCAGATGTCTTCAAAGGTAAAATAGACCAAAACAAATGGAAGACATGAGAAATGATGTCATTTTACATCATGTAAGGGGATGACGTAATTTTACACAACAGTTACATGAAAATCAGAGTTGTACACCAAAATTCTACGTCACTAGGACTGTACTTACAAACAACGTTGGTTTGGGTAAAAATATATTTTCTTCTCCATGTTCTATAGTCACATTTACTGGCT
Source organism: Tachyglossus aculeatus (assembly GCF_015852505.1). Lineage (NCBI taxonomy): Eukaryota > Metazoa > Chordata > Mammalia > Monotremata > Tachyglossidae > Tachyglossus > Tachyglossus aculeatus. The sequence goes on along the minus strand of NC_052067.1, from coordinate 125,871,251 downwards.
TTGATTTCTGGTTTTCATTCACAATGCTTGGTTCTCCTTGGCCCTTACCACGAAGATTAATTAGTATTTGTTTCATTGCTGCCAATTCCTGTTAATGAACAAAAAAAGAAAATGAGAAAACTGATAGTAATCGGTCCTGAAACTGACAAATGATTACTTTGAGAGATTTATCTTTCATTATCATCAATAGATGGAAACGCTGTCAAAGTATTTCCATCAATCAATGGTACTTATTAAGCATATACTTTGCGCAGAGCACTGTACTAAACATTTGGGAGAGCACAGTATAGTTGGTAGACACGATTCTCAAGAGTTAAAGACATAAATATAATTTATTTATTATATTAGCTATGTATGTATTATATTAGTATAAACTCTTACATATATTCTATTTATATAATAAATACATATATTCTATTTATATAATAATATAAAACACAATGAAAATACTTTATGCAAACATATTTTGTTCATCATGACCTCTTTCAGATCCTATTAAGAGAATCAACGTGGCCCAGTGGAAAGAGTACAAAACTGGGAGTCAGAGGATCTGGGTTCTAATTCCAGCCCACTACTTTCTTGCTGGGTGATCTTATCTTTGCCTCAGTTTTCTCATCCGTAACATGGGGTTTGAATACCTGTTCTCCCTTGCTTTTTAGACTGTGAGCCCTATTTTTCCGCCGAGCTAGCTCTCTTCCTCCCTTCAAAGCCCTACTGAGAGCTCACCTCCTCCAAGAGGCCTTCCCAGACTAAGCCCACTTTTCCTCTCCTCTTCCCCATCTCCCCCCACCCTACCTCCTTCCCCTCCCCAAAGCACCTGTATATATGTTTGTACAGATTTAATTACTCTATTTATTTTACTTGTACGTATTTAATATTCTATTTATTTTGTTAATGATGTGCATCTAGCTTTACTTCTGTTTGTTCTGTCGCCTTGACACCTGTCCACATGTTTTGTTTTGTTGTCTGTCTTCCCCTTCTAGTCTGTGAGCCCGTTATTGGGTAGGGACCGTCTCTATATGTTGCCGACTTGTACTTCCCAAGCACTTAGTACAGTGCTCTGCACACAGTAAGTGCTCACTAAATATGATTGAATGAATGAATGAATGAATGAATGTGGAAAAGAGACTGTGTGTGACCTGATGTTTTTGTGTTTATCCCAGCGCATAATATTCTAGGCATATACTAGGTGCTTAACAAATGCCATTGTTATTAACTTAGCCTTGGCAAAGGCCACATAACCAGTTTCAATACAGTGCGTTCTTTTCCGTAGCCAGTTCCTGAAAATATATAGGCTGATTATTCTGTTATTTTTCTAGATCAGCTGCTTTTTCCTCTTTCTCCCTTTTGTGTCTGGTTTATGATCGCGTCACTGCTCACTCGCATTTTTTTAATGGTATTTGTTATGTGTTTACTATATGCCAAGCACTGTACTAAGCACTGGGGTAGACACAAGCTACATGTCCTGCTTGGTGCTCACAGTTTTACAGATGAGGTAACTGAGGCACAGAGAAGTGAAGTGACTTGCTCAAGGTCACGCAGCAGGCGAGTGGCAGGGCTGGGATGAGAACCCAGGCCTCTGACTCCCAGCCACGTGCACTTTCTACTAGGCCACGCTGCTTCTGCAAAGCATCAGGAGCATCAAAAAGATGGAAAGGAAAGGAGGAGGAATGCAGCTCTCTGAAATATTTTAAGAATAGTAACTGTGGCATTTGTTAATCACTTTAGAACGTGCACTGTACAAAGTGCTGGGGGAGGTAAACACAAGAAAATCAGGTTGGACACAAAGTTCCACATGGAGTTCACAAGCAAAGGAGAGGGAGAACATGTATGTAATCCCCATTTTAAAGATGAAAAAACTGAGTATAGAAAAGCGAAGTGACTTGCCCAAGGTCACACAGCAGGTAAGTGGCAGAGGGGAGATTAGAACCCCTGGCCTGGCTCCCAGGCCTGTGCTTGCTTTTCCCCTAGTGTTGCTCTTCAGTGGGGGAAAAGTGAGAAGAAGCAGCACGAAATAGTGGATAGAGCACTACCCTGGGAGTCAGAAGGACTTGGGTTCTAATCCCGGCTCCACCGCCTGTCTGCTGTGTGACCTTGGGCAAGTCACAACTTCTCTGGGCCTCTGTTACCTCATCTGTAAAATGGGGATTACGACTGTGAGCCCCATGTGGGACAGGGACTGTGATGACTGTGATCCAACCTGATTAGCGTCTATCTGCCCCAGCACTTAGACCAGTGCCTGATGCATAGTAAGCGCTTAACAAATACCTTAAAACAATGTTATCCTTGACCTCTAAAAACATGGATAATGAGGAGTTAACCCTAGCAGCCCTTCCCTCATTCATTCAATCGTACTTACTGAGCGCTTACTGTGTGCGGAGCACTGTACTAAGCGCTTCGGAAGTACAAGTTGGCAACATGTAGAGACGGTCCCTACCCAACAGTAACACCCAATAAATACCAGTGATTGATTGATTCATTGATGAGATATTATTGTATTCTCCCAAGCACTTAGTGCAGTGCTCTGCACAGAGTAAATGCTCAATAAATACCATTGATCGATTGATTAATTGATTGATTGCCAGGCTTGGATGTGAAATAATTCAGCCACACACTTGTGAGCCCTAGGTGGGACAAGGAATGTGTCCACTCCAATTATATGTAGCTACACTGGTTCTTCCCTGGAGCTTCTCTTAGCTTCACAGTACGTACGTATGTACGTATCTGTAATTTAATTTTTCATATTAATATGTGTCTCCTCCTCTAGGCTGTAAGCTCCTTGTGGGCAAGGAACACGTCTACCAATTCTGTTATATTGTACTCTCCCAAGTACTTTCTAAGGTGCCCTGCACATTCATTCATGCATTCAATCGTATTTATTGAGCGCTTACTGTGTGCAGAGCACCACACTAAGCACTTGGGAAGTACAAGTGGGAAACATATAGAGACGGTCCCTACCCAACAACGGGCTCACAATCTAGAAGGGGGAGACAGACAACAAAACAAAACATGTAGACAGGTGTCAAAATCATCAGAACAAATAAAATTAAAGCTATATGCACATCATTAACAAAATTAATAGAATAGTAAATATGTTCAAGCAAAATACATAGAGAGATAAATCTGTACAAATATATATACAAGTGCTGTGGGGAGGAGGTAGGGCGGGAGGGATGGGGGAGGAGGAGAGAAAAAAGGGGGCTCAGTCTGGGAAGGCCCCTTGGAGGAGGTGAGCTCTAAGTAGGGCTTTGAAGGGAGGAAGAGAGCTAGCTTGGCGGATGCGTGGAGGGAGGGCATTCCAGGCCAGGGGAAGGAAGTGGTCCGGGGGTCGATGGTGGGACAGGCGAGAACGGGGCACAGTGAGGAGGTTAGCGGCAGAGGAGCGGAGGGTGCGGGCTGGGCTGGAGAAGGAGAGAAGGGAGGTGAGGTAGGAGGGGGCAAGGTGATGGACAGCCTTGAAGACGAGAGCAAGGAGTTTTTGCTTGGTTCGTAGGTTGACAGGCAGCCACTGAAGATTTTTGAGGAGGGGAGTAACATGCCCAGAGTGTTTCTGCACAAAGATGATCTGGGCAGCAGAGTGAAGTATAGACTGAAGTGGGGAAACACAGGAGGATGGGAGATCAGAGAGGAGGCTGATGCAGTAAAACAGTCAGGATAGGAAGAGAGATTGAACCAGCAAGGTAGCAGTTTGGATGGAGAGGAAAGGGTGGATCTTGGCGATGTTGTGGAGGTGAGACCGGCAGGTTTTGGTGACGAATTCGATGTGTGGGGTGAATGAGAGAGCAGAGTCGAGGATGAAACCAAGGTTGCGGGCTTGTGAGACGGGAAGGATGGTAGTGCCGTCTACAGTGATGGGAAGGTCAGGGAGAGGGCAGGGTTTGGGAGGGAAGGCAAGGAGTTCAGTCTTGTACATGTTGAGTTTGAGGTGGCGGGCAGACATCCAGATGGAGATGTCCTGAAGACAGGAGGAGATGCGAGCCTGGAGGGAGGGAGAGAGAGCAGGGGCAGAGATGTAGATTTGGGTGTCATCAGCGTAGAGATGATAGTTGAAGCTGTGGGAGTGAATGAGTTCACCAAGGGAGTGAGTGTACATGGAGAACAGAAGGGGACCAAGAACTGACCCCTGAGGAACCCCTGTAGTAAGGGGATGGGAGGGGGAGGAGGAGCCCGCAAAGGAGACTGAGAATGAACGGCGAACACATGGCGAACACTCAGTAAGTACGATTGATTGACACTAAGCACTTAAATACCATAGTTCTTATGACAAAAATCTTTATTAGTCTACAATGTTTACCTGAGAAGCAGTGGGGCCTATTGGAAAGAGCAAAGGCCTGGGCATCAGAGGACCTGGGTTCTAAACCTGGCTTTGCCACTTGCCTGATGTGCGACTTTGAGCAAGTCACTTAACTGTGTGCCTCAGTTACCTCATCTGTAAAATGGGGATTAAGAGTATGTCCAACCCGATTATTCCCCCTCTAGAATGCATGCTCATTGTGGACAAGGAACGTGTCTATCCACTATGTTGAGTTATACACTCCCCAGTGTTTAGTACAATGTTTTGCACATAGTAAGAGTTAATAAATCCAATTGATTTATTGCTTGCTAACTCTCAATCAATCGTATTTACTGCTCTGTACCTAGCACGTGGGAGAGTAGAGTAAAACAGAGTCGGTTGACACGTTCTCTGCCTACAAAGAGTTTATGGTCCAGAGAGGGATACAGACATTAATATAAATGACAAATAATATGTACATCACTGCTGTGGGGCTGAGGGAGCGGTGAATAAAAGGTGAAAATCCAAGTGCGAGGGTGTCACAATAAGGGTGTGGGGGAAGAGGAAATGAGGGAAATGAAGTCAGGGAAGGCCTATTGGAGGAAGTTTGCTTTGAGGGTGTGGAGAGTGATCGTCTGTCGGATATGAAGAGGGAGGGTGTTCCAAGCCAGAGACAGGATCAATCAATCAATCAATCAATCGTATTTACTGAGCGCTTACTGTGTGCAGAGCACTGTACTAAGCGCTTGGGCAGTACAAGTTGGCAACATATAGAGACAGTCCCTACCCAACAGTGGGCTCACAGTCTAAAAGGGGGAGACAGAGAACAAAACCAAACATACTAACAAAATAAAATAAATAGAATAGATATGTAAAAGTAAAATAAATAAATAAACAAATAGAGTAATAAATATGTACAAACATATATACAGGTGCTGTGGGGAAGGGAAGGAGGTAAGATGGGGGATGAGAGATAGACGAGCTCGAGGTACGGTGAGTAGGTCGCCGTTAGCCTCTCCATCTCTTTGTGCTCCAAGTTCTCCCATATACTTAATTCCAACATAACCTTAGATCCAGATTCTTCATCCCCTCAGCCACAGCAACTGTGGGGGAATACGGGAAGAAACAATTCTCCTTCATCCCTTAGGAAGCGGGATTTCCATGGGCAGGGAATGGCCACGTGGCAGGAGGTGGCTACCATGGCTACTTTGGCAGAGATGGTCTCACAGACCTATCCCGCCTGCTTCTGCTTCTATTTTAAGCCACCTGGCTCCCCTGCCATTCTCCTCGAGCTATGAGGTTTAAAATAGAGTCACTATTTTAGTCTAAAGTCCTCGTTCATTCATTCAATTGTATGTATTGAGCGCTTACTGTGTGCAGTGCACTGTAGAGAAGCAGCGTGGCTCAGTGGAAAGAGCCCGGGCTTTGGAGTCAGAGGTCATGGGTTCAAATCCCTGCTCCGCCAATTGTCAGCTGTGTGACTTTGGGCAAGTCACTTATCTGTGCCTCAGTTCCCTCATCTGTAAAATGGGGATTAAGACTGTGCACGCCACATGGGACAACCTGATTACCTTGTAACCTCCCCAGCGCTTAGAACAGTGCTTTGCACATAGTAAGCACTTAATAAACACCATCATTAATTAATTACTAAGTGTCTGGGAAGTACAAATTGGCAACATATAGAGACGGTCTATACTCTATACTTGAACTAGTAGGCCTGGGCAAAGAATTTGGGAGAATGGTAGCAAAATTGCATTTGCTTCTTCCCAGAGTTGGACCTAACCATGGTGACATCTTTGAAAGCCCTCGTTTAAATAGTTCACCTGATTCCCTGGGTTCATTTTTAAGTGCCTGTTTATTTCTGGGACTTTAGTACACCAATTACTTCACTTAAAAAATTGAAGCTAACAGCTCCCTAAAGTCCCCCTTTGGTCAGTGCGGTCTTAATGGAGTAAAGTAGTAATAGTAGTACAAGTAGTAGTCACAACTTCTCTGTGCCTCAGTTACCACATCTGCAAAATGGGTTTATTAAGACTGTGAGCCCCATGTGGGACATAGACTGTATCCAACCTTATTATCTTGTATCTGCCCCAGAGGTTGGTACAATGCCAGAGCACCGTGGCTTACTGGAAAGAGCCCAGGCTTGGAAGTCAGAGATCATGGCTTCTGATTCCAGCTCCGACACTTATCAGCTGTGTGACTTAGGGCAAGTCACTTCCCTTCTCTGTGCCTCAGTTCCCTCATCTGTAAAATGGGGATGAAGACTGTGAGCCCCATGTGAGCCAACCTCATTACCTTGTACCTACCACAGCTCTTAGAACAGTGCTTGGCACGTAGTAAGCACTTAACAACTACCACCATCGTCATTTATTGAGCACCCAATTGGTTCAGTGCACTGTATTGGGCACTTGAGAGGTACAGAAAAAAGAATGGAGATGGTGCATGCCCACAAGGAGCTTACGCTCTAAAGTGGGAGACAAATATAAGGGGAGGAAGCCAGATTGTAATGGGCCAAGAGGAAGTCTGAAGAGAAATGAACCCAGCAGGTGTATACAACCTGCTGGAGAATTCTGAACAGGAATGGGAACAGGGAAATAGGATGCTAGCTAGCTGGACCAGGGATTTGTCTGATCTGATCTGATTAGTGTAGTGACTGGCAGATTGTAACCTTGATAAAGAGGACAGACATTATTTATTCATTCTTCAGTCGTACATTATTTACTCATTCTTCAGTCATATTTACTGAGCGCTTACTGTGTGCAGAGCACTGTACTAAGTGCTTGGGAAGTACAAATCGGCAACATACAGAGACAGTCCTTACCCCAACAACGGGCTCACAGTCTAGAAGGGGGAGACAGACAACAAAACAAAACAAGTAGACAGGTGTCAATACCATTATACACACACACACACACACACACACACACACGTATGTGTGTGTATATATATTTGTATTTAAATACATACATTATCTCCATGGCTTCAGGTTTGCTTGTGGGTAAGCAAGTGGGCTGTGTGTGTGTGACAAGACTACACAATTTTGAGGGACAGGAATTTCAAGGAAGTGAGAAGCAGTGTGGCCTAGTGGAAAGAGGGTAGGCCTGGATTCTAATCTCGGCTGTGCCACGTGGCTGCTTTGTGATCTTTCATCATTCATTCAATCGTATTTACTGAGCACTTACTATGCAGAGAACTGTACTAAGTGCTTGGGAAAGTATAATACATAATACAGCAAAAAAAAGAGACAATCCCTGCCCACAATGAGCTCACAGTCTAGAGTGGGGGTGCGGAGAGACAGACATCAATACAAATAAACAGAAATCAATATAAATAAATAAAATTACACAGATATACATAAGGGCTGTGAGGCGGGGAAAGGGGGAAAGAGAAAAGGGAGCAAGTCAGGGTGACGCAAAAGGGAGTGGGAGCTGAGGAAAACTGGGGCTTAGTCTGGGAAGGCCTCTTGGAGGAGATGTGCCTTGAGTAAGGCTTTGAATGGGGGGAGAGTAATTGTCTGGCAGATCTGAGGAGGGAGGGCGTTCCAAGCCAGAGGTAGGACGTGGGCCAGGGTTTGGCAAGATCAAGGCACAGTGACCTTGGGCAAGTCATTTACCTTCTCTGGGCCTCAGTCACCTCATCTGTAAAATATGAATTAACTCCCACTCCTCCTACTTAGACTGCAAGTCCTATGTGGGACAGGGATTGTTTTCAAACTGACTGACTTGTATCCACCCCAGTGCTTAGAACAGTGCTTGGCAAAGAGTAAGCACTTAACAAGTACCATTATTGTTTATAATAATAATAATGACAATAATACGACCCCTGTTGCTCTTCAAGATGGATGGATATGTATCATAAATGGCAATTTTAGCAGGGCTTTGAAAACGGAGAGTGTGTTATTAGAGAAGCAGCGTGGCTCAGTGGAGAGAGCATGGGCTTTGGGGTCAGAGGTCATGGGTTCAAATCCCGATTCCGCCAATTGCCATCTGTGTGACTCTGGGCAAGACACTTAACTTCTCTGTGCCTCACTTACCTCATCTGTAAAACGGGGATGAAGACTGTGAGCCCCCCGTGGGACAACCTGATCACCTTGTAACCCGCCCCCCCTCCTGCCCCCGGGCTTAGAAAAGTGCTTTGCACATAGTAAGCGCTTAATAAATGCTATCACTATTATTATCACTGTACTGGAAAAAAAACCTTGTTAGCACCCTTGGTAGGTGCAATGAAAACAAAGTGCTAAGAGACAGAGTGCAAAATGCAGTATAATTTCCCCTAGCAAATAATGTAGAGCTCATTACTACAATCCCGAGATGGACCAAAGCGGTATCGATATTTTTTTAAAGTGATAAAAAACACCATAAATATAGTTACCGCTATTTTCCTTCCTCTCCAACCCAACAGCTCCCACTCCGGTCATGCTGTAGCTGGACTACTGCATTAAGCCCCTTGCTGATCTCCTTGCTTCTAGCCTCTCCTTGCGCCAATCTATATCACACAGAGCTGTGATGATGATCTCTCGGAAGCATCGCTCGGCACTCATCTCTCCGCTCCTCGAATTACTCCAATGGCTTCTCGAGTCCCTCCTTATCAAGCAACAGCTCCTCACAACTGGCTTCACGGCTTCCAATAACTCAACCCGCCTTCCATATCTGCCTAGTCTCTTCATCTACTGTCCCCCGATCTGTCCTCTTCATTCCTCCCTGGCTAAGCTTCTAACTGTACCTCCCTATTGACACTCTGGCCTCTGTGCCCTCACTCACAATCTTCCCCTGGTTCAGGCCTCTCTTTTCCAGCCTAAATCCATCACCCGTCAGCCTCCACGTAGTCCAAAGCCCCCTAAAAGCCCACCTCCTTCAGCATGCCTTCCCCGACTACTTCCAAGCAACCCACAGGTCATATAAATCTACCGACCATCTGCCTGGCCTAGTGGATAAAGAACGGGCCTGTGAGTCAGAAGGATCTGTGTTCTAATCCTGATTCCGCCACTTGTCAGCTATGTGGCCTTGTGCATACAATTTTATTTAACCCATTGCCCCTCCCGGCTCCAAAGCAATTATATACATATCTGTAGTTTTATTTATTTGTATTGATTTTATTTATCGGTATTGATGTCTGCCTCCCTTACTCTAGATTGTGAGCTCATTTTGGGCAGGGAATGTCACTGTTTATTGTTGTATTGTACTATCTCAAGCGCTTAGTACAGTCTTTGCACACAGTAAGCACTTAATAAATGTGAATGAATGAATTTAACTTCGCTGAGCCTCAGTTAGCTCATTTGTAAAATGGGGACTTAACACTGTGAGCCCCATGTGGGACAGGGACTGTGTCCAACCTAATTGCTTCTATCCACCCCAGTGCTTAGTACAGTGCCTGGCACATAGTAAATGTTTCACAAATACCACAATTATTATTATTATTATTACCCATCAGTGCTTGGCATATAGTAAGCATCTAACAAATACCATCATTATGATACACGCTTTTTCAATTGTACATTCTCAATCCGTTATTTCATTTGTAAATTATTTTATGTTCATCTTCCTCGCTTGAGTGTACATTCCTTGTGGACAGGGAATGTGTCACTTGCTTATTTGGTATTTACCTAGTGCTTAGGGGAAAGCACTGCATCTACTGGAAGCTAATAAGTGCTATTTCTACTAGGGAAAGGAGGTCAATCATTGATAACACAGAGGCCACAGAAAAATCTATTGTTACCACAGACACTTTTCCAATCACTTGGAGCAATTACGTTACTTCAAAGAGGGGGAAAAAGGAGAAGAGTAGAATTCAAACTCTTAAAATTCAAACCCTCCTGCACATTTTCTGCAGTGTAGTTAAAATCCTTCACCAGGGTCCCAAACTCAAAAAGGCAATTAGCAGCAGTTAGTAGTCAAATCTCATACTGCTTTTGTGGGGGCCACCCAGCAAATTACCAATTCTCAAACTCTAACTGCTTTGAAGTTTCAATAATAATGCAAACTTTATTTGCATGCACAGAAGTGTATGGAACTTATAAGGTACTTATAGAGAAGCAGCGTGGCTCAGTGGAAAGAGCACGGGCTTTGGATTCAGAGCTCATGGGTTCAAATCCCGGCTCTGCCAATTGTCAGCTGTGTGACTTTGGGCAAGTCACTTAACTTCTCTGGGCCTCAGTTACCCCATCTGTAAAATGGGGATTAAGGCTGTGAGCCCCACGAGGGACAACCTGATCACCTTGTAACCTCCCCAGCGCTTAGAACAGTGCTTTGCAAATAGTAAGCACTTAATAAATGCTATTATTATTATTATAAGGTAGCAACAGGTAAACAGCAGAGTAGCACCCTGGAAGGAGAGGATAAAAAGAAGGAAAGGAAAGATAGGGAAAAGTAACAGAAAGGAAGAAGGAAGGGAAGAGGAGGGAAGAAGGAATGAAAGAAAGGATGAAGGAGTAAATTGGGGGAGATGAAAGGGAAGAGGAGGAGGAATAGGAAGGGAAACAGGAGAGAGAAAGGAGAAAGAAGAAGGAAGAGGGAAAGAGAGAAAAAGAAGGGAGGGAAGGGAAGAAAAAGGGAAGGGAAAAAGAGATGGAGGGAAGGGAGTAGGAGAGAAAGGAAAACAAAAGAAGAAAGAAGAGGAGAAAAAGGGAGGGAGTGATGGGGAAGAAAGAAGAAGGCAGTGTGGACTGCTGGAAAAAAACATATGTCTGAGACTCGGGAGTTCTCTACATTGTAAGCTCCTCAAGGGCAAGGATCATATTTACCAACAATGTTGTATTCTCCCAAGTGCTCAGTACAGTGCACTGCACACAGTAGGCACTCAAAAAATACCACTGATTGACTGATTGGAGGCCAGTCTACTATTTACCTCTGGCCAAGTCATTTTCCTCAGCTTCTAAATTTTGTGGAAAGAAAAGGCCTGTGTCAAATTTGAATATTTTGCATCTACCCCAAAATTTAGACAGTCTTTGAGCACCTAGTAAGCACTTAAGATAATTCTCAAATGACACCTACACAGTTTCTACAGATAACTAGTTAGCTGATACAAAGCATTATGCTCCAAGGCTATTATGTATTACAAATACGTAATAAATATGTAAACAAATTCTAGAAACTATGAAGAAATATACAAAGTTAAAATCACATATGTAACTACTAAAAAGAAACAGTGATGACAGAAAATGTGGAAGATTTTTGCTGAGACTGAAAAAAGTGAAGAATGAAGTCTGATTGGAATGTAACCAAAAAGAATGTAACCAATTCTGGTCCTTGAATTTTATTAACACAAATCCACGACAGTCATTTGGATACGGAAAGATATAAGAAAAGAACAAGAGTTATTCAATCGTGGCCACAAATCAGAATTGATAGACAGAAAATTGTGAGATCTTTTGAAAATCATATATCAACAGCATAATAGCAACCAATTCTTGTGAATCAGCAAATCAAGCGGTATTTGATTCATTCAATTGAGAGAAGCTTACACTTTGTTAATACTGTATTATTTTCCAAATATTGAAATGGCTGAGAAGCACTATATTGTCTGATTTGTACATTACTTTTTGTTTATTATTATATGATTTTTGAGAAATGATGATACCGAATAGCTAACATTTGCTCTAGCAAATGTAATCAGTCGGATAAGTCATACTGACCAAAATCTGATAGGTAAAGGTACACAATTCAGTAGCATAGAATTTACAAAATTCACATTGGAATGTTACTTCTTACATGTCAACTCATTTTTTGTGCAGGATATCTTATGTCAAATGTGTGTTAAAAAGAAATTTAAGTCAGGATAATTAAGAGAATACGTACTGGACAGTATTATATCACCTAATCCTTTCTTTGGCAATAATCAGTCACCCATGGAGCTATTTTGAGGGAAGAAAGTCAGAATTAAACTTCCAACCATGCTGGAAGTGAATCCAGTTAGGAAGTGGACTTCAATACAAACTGATAAGAAAATGGAAAGAAAATCGGTGGGTACGCAGCTGTTCTCATAGTTTAATGATAATGTTTTATTGCTTGTGGAAAATACCAGAGGATAAGTGGGTAACTGTGAGACCCCATGTGGGGCAGGGATTGTGTCCAACCTAATTAACTTGGACCTACCCCAGAGCTTAGAACTGTGTTTTACACATAGTGCTTAACAAGCACCATGAAGCAAAAACAAAACAAAACATGCAGAAATGGCACCAGCATTGTGTACAGCAAACACTTCCAACTCTTATTAGGTAAGATTAAAATTTTGGAACAGCCCAGAACAAGAGGATGAACAAAGCCATAATAACTGTTGCATTTATTAAGTGCTTACTATGTGCCAAGTACCGTACTATGTGCCAGAGTAGAAACACGATAATCAGATAGAACACAGTCCCTGCTCTGCATGGACTGTAGGAGGAGAACAGGTGTTGAATCACTTTTTACAGATGAGGTGATCGGAGGTACAGAGAAGTAAAGTGACTTGCCCAAAGCTACAGAGTGGCAGACAAGTGGCAGAGCCGGAATTAGCACCCAGGACTAGGATTCCACGCCTGTGCTTTAATAAATGCCATCATTATTATTATTATTTTTTCCACTGAGTCATGCTGACATGCTGGAGTTGGCTGAAAAACACGATACTGATACTGAGGTTGAGGAAAACAGGTAAAGGTAAGGAATTTAGAACGACTGCAGGAGATTGCACGGAAGACTAAATGAAAATTTTAAAATGCTTTAAATTGTATACTAATTGTGGACCATGAGATGTTATTTTTATAAAGGAAAGATGTTAGAATGGTCCCCCTTTAAAAGAGAAAGTTCCAGAGAAAACAGGAACAGGCATGAGAATCAGTTGAAAGAAATTATTATTTTATTTTAAAAACAAGAACTTACTTTGTGTCAATCACTGCCCTAAGCACTGGAGTAGACACAAATAAATCAGGGCCAGATATCCAGGTTTGCTACCATTTGCTTCTCTATTTGAACAACTCTTATACCTACTACTAATAACAATAATAACCAATTCTTTAAAGGTATAACAGACATTTATTGGATAATGATAATAATGATAACAGTAATAATAATGATTGTGGAATTTACTAACTGCTTACTATGTGTCAAGCACTGTATTAAATGCTGTCCCTGTCCCATATGGAGCTCACTGTCTAAGAAGGAGAGAACAGGTATCAAATCCCTATTTTGCAGATGAGGAAACTGAGGCATAGCAAGTTAACTGACTTGTCCAAGGTCACAGAGCAGGCAAATGGCAGAACCAGGACTAGAGCCCATGTCCTCTAACCCACTTCTCTATACCTGGGGTCATTGGGAAACACAAAATTCCAGCATAGTGGAGGATTAATAGGATTAGGATTAGAGAAGGAACATGGCCTAGTGGAAAGAAACCACTAGTATTGGGCATTTCCAATCGAATGAGCACATCATCTACTACTCTGCCCATGCTGAAAAGAGAAGAAATGGTATAACGGTAATTGTGACAAAGAAAATTGCTACGACAGTTATCGGATATAATGCTGTCAATGACTGATTGCTATCTGATAGATTCAGAGGAAAACCATTCAGTATGACAGTACTTCAGGTGTATTCCCCAACAACAGACACAGAGCAAGAAGAAATAGATAAGGGTTTACGATGAAGTTGAGAGAGAGACTGATAAAAGCTTCAAGCAAGATGTGTTGACTATCACTGGGGACTGGAATGCAAAAGTTGGTAATGGAATGGAAATGAAGGTTGTTGGAAAAAATGGCCTTGGAAATCCAAAGCAAGCCAGGGACTGACTGATTTCTGTGAATCAAATGATCTTTTTATTGCCAACACCTTCTTTATCTAACCTAAATGACGACTGTACACATGGACTTCACCAGATGGGATTATACAGAAATCAGATAGACTATATTATTTGCAGAAAGAGATGGAGGAGTTCTATTTTGGCAGCAAAAACATGGCCTGGAGCTGATTGTGGAACAGATCATGAGCTGTTAATGTGTAAACTCAGGCTAAAACTTAGAAAGATCAATCATGTCTTACAGCTGCCCAAATATGACCTGACAAATATTCCCCCAGTATTTAAAGATCATGTAAAAAAAAAAATAGATTCGAGGTGCTTAATCTCCTAGACAAGGGACCAGAGAAAATGTGGACAGAGATTAAAAATGTCATCAAGGAAGAAAGTGACAGAGTATTGCAAAAGGTCAGGAAGAAGAAAAAGCCAAAATGGATGTCAAACATAACTCTGGAAGTAGCCAAAAAAAGGAAGGAAGCAAAAATCAGCGGACAAAAGAACCTGGTTAAAGAACTGAACTGAGAATTCCAGCACTCTGCCAGGAAGGACAAACGAGAATATTGTAACGGTATATGTAAAGAAATGAAAGTCAATAAAACAAATGTGGGCAGACAAGATCACCATTTCAGAAGATTAAGGAAATTACGGGAACATTTCATCCTCGGATTGGCTTTGTCAAAAGCAAAGATGGACTGACTATAAGTGATACCAGTGGAATCAAACAGAGATGGAAAGAATACACACAGGAACTATACCAGAAAGATAGCAATATACAAGAAGTATATGAAAAAACTCCTTTTGAATTAGAGCTGCCATAATGCAAAGTGAAGTTGGATCAGCTTTACAATGTCTCGCCAAAAATAAGGCACCTGGCTTTGACAGGCTTCCTATTGAGGTGTTTCAGGCAGCTGGAGAGGAATCAGTTAAAGTCCTTACCAAATTATGTCTACAGGTATGGCTAACCACTCAATGGCCATCTGATTGGAAGAGATCATACAGATCATACAGAACCTGAATGACGCTGCTGCCCGGATCATCTTTGTGCAGAAATGCTCTGGGCATGTTACTCCCCTTCTCAAAAATTTCCAGTGGCTACCAGTCAACCTACACATCAGGCAAAAACTCCTCACTCTCGGCTTCAAGACTCTCCATCACCTCGCTTCCTCCTACCTCACCTCCCTTCATTCCTTCTCCAGCCCAGCCCGCACCTTCCGCTCCTCTGCCACTAACTTCCTCACCGTGCCTCGTTCTCGCCTGTCCTGCTGTCGACCCCCGGCCCACATCCTCCCCCTGGCCTGGAATGCCCTCCCTCCGCACATCCGACAAGCTAGCTCTCTTCCTCCCTTCAAAGCCCTACTGAGAGCTCACCTCCTCCAGGAGGCCTTCCCAGACTGAGCCTCCTCCTTTCTCTCCCCCTTCCCATCCCCCCTGCCCTACCTCTTTCCCCTCCCCACAGCACCTGTATATATGTTTGTACAGATTACTCTATTTATTTTACTTGTACATGTTTACTATTCTATTTATTTTGTTAATGATGTACATCTAGCTTTACTTCTATTTATTCTGATAAATTGGCACCTGTCCACATGTTTTGTTGTCTGTCTCCTCCTTCTAGACTGTGAGCCCGTTGTTGGGTAGGGACTGTCTTTATATGTTGCCAACTTGTACTTCCCAAGCGCTTAGTACACAGTACTTAGTGCACACAGTAAGCGCTCAATAAATACAATTGAATGAATGAATGAGTGACAAACAGAAGGCTATAATATGAACAGAATATGCAGAAGCAGATTGGTTTCCCATTAGTAGGAGTGTAAGATAGGGATGTATCTTATCGCCTTATCTGTTCATCCTTTACACAGAATACCTAATGAGAGAAGCCGGACTGGATGAAGACGAACAGGGAGTAAAGATTGGAGGAAGGAATATAAACAACCTTCATTAGGCTGATGATACAACCCTACTAGCAGAAAGTGAAGAAGATTTGAAGGGCTTATAATTGAAAGTTAAGGAACAGAGCAAAAAGATGGGCCTATATTTGAATGTCAAGAAAACAAAGATCATGACAACCGGAAGTTTTAACACATTTGTAGGGGATGGAGAGAAGACTGAAATGTTGACAGTTTTTCTCTCCTGGGATCGATAATCAATAAGAAAGGAACTAGTAGCCAAGAAATATGCCAAAGATTAATGTTAGGAAGACTTGCTATGAAGAGCGTGGGAAAAGTCATGAAACGTGCTGATGTAACAAACACCACAAAAATACAAATTGTCAACTCTGTGGTGTTTCCAGTGACAATATTTGGAACTGAAAGCTGGATAGTGAAAAAAACAGGATAGAAAGAACTTCGATTCTTTTGAAATGTGGTGTTGGAGAAGCCTTTTGCGAATACCATGGACTGCCCAAAAAGACAAACAAATGGATTTTGGAGCAAATTAAACCCAACTGGTCCTTGGAAGGTCAAATGACTCGACTTAGATTAGCATATTTTGGACACATAATCAGGAGGACTAATTCTCTGGGGAAGACACTGATGCTAGGAAAAGTCCACGCAGAAAGTGGAAGAGGCAGACCAGCTGCTAGACGGATACAGACCATAACAACGATAACAGAAGAACTCTTAGAAAGGTTGCGGAGTATGGCAGAGGACAGGATGCTCTGGAGAAAGTATACACACGGAGTCGCTATGAATCTAAAATTACTCGACGGCACTTAATAATAAAAACATTTACTTATGTATATGTACAAATATAAACATTAAGCTATAATAAGTAATAAATCTACATTGCATTTTATATTTGGACCAATAATTGCTAGTTGTAAACTGCTTTTTGGAGCAAGAAACTGGATATAGGCAAAATCTATGTTTTTCAAATATTACGAGAAGATTTTATTAAAAAATAGAATCCCCTTTCTCCATCTTAAAGTACCAATCTATTAAAAATTGGGAAATTGTTTTTTCTAAATCTTAAAAATGTATGTGAATACAATTCACATTGATATGGTCTGAAATGTCAAGGAAAAAATATATTCATAGTTAGTTTGAATTTCACCATCTGGTCAATATTTTCAGGGTGAGAATTTGTTGCTGAATTCTACCTTCCAAGTGCTTAGTACAGTGCTCTGGACACAGTAAGCCCTCAATAAATACAAATGAATGAACACACACACATATATATACACACATATCCATATAATAATGATGGCTTTTGTTAATATATATATGCACGCAGACATATATTTATAGAAACATAATATAGATACAAATATACAGTATCACACACTGCCTGTATATGCTTCTGGAAACAATCACTTCTAATATTTTCTATTACCCTTTTTTCCCCTCAAACAAAAACTTCATCATCACATCCCTTCTAAATTAAAAGAATTACAAACTCCATTTTTTCTTCTATTTCACTCTTTGGGGTTTCTTTGTCACGTCTCCAACTATTATATTCAATTGTATTATTTTAAGATTATTACCTAGCAATGTCTTAACTTTTTTCACTTAGTATTTCATCAGAGATTGGTCCTATATATGTGGCAGATAAGAAAACTACAAAATCTCATTTATAATTTCTCTTACAAAGCTAATCTAAAAAAATTGTCGGTGTACAACAAAGTAATGTAAATGATCTTTTGATAGTGTCACTTATAACCACTCCTCCCCCATTAAACCTGATCTGGGGAAAGGAAAAATGTGGCTGAAATGTTAAGGATGATATTTTGAGGACAGTAAACTTAAAATGAATGAAATTTCTTGATGATATTCTTGGTTCGAATAACTCCTATCAGTGGGCTTATGGTTTTCTTTACGTGGAAAGAGCGTGCCTTGGTCATTTAATATTAACTATTTGTATAGAACAACTATGTGTGGTGGCATGTTAAAACAGCTCAACTGCCGAACAGCTGTGAAAGACTCCTGAGTAGTCGATGCCAGCATGTTGCTGAAAGTTGTAAACTCTGCAAAGATGTTGCCAAGAGGATACATAGGCAGCATTTCTTGATGAAAATAGCTCAGACAAGTATAATACAAACTGCATTTTCCATCACCGTAGATTAAGCAATCTTCTGATATTAGCAGATGCTTTCATATAATCATACAAACTGCCAGACATTTCAGTATTTCAATATTTCAGTATGTCAGCAGACATCTCAAACATGCAGCTTGCAAAGGAGAGCTAGCTGGCCCAGCATTGAGGAAACAGGAGGGGAATAATAATAATATTTATGGTATTTGTTAAGCGCTTACTGTGAGCCAAGCGTTGTTCAAAGCGCTGAGGCAGATACAAGGTAATCAGGTTGTCCCACGGGGGGCTCACAGTCTTAATCCCCATTTTACAAATGAGGTAACTGAGGCTGAAAGAAGTGACTTGCCCAAGGTCACATAGCAGACAAGTGGCGGAGCCGGGATTAGAACCCATGACCTTCTGACTCCAAGGCCTAGGCTCTATCTACTATGCCATGCAGCTTCCCTATAAATCATGGTATTTGTTAGGCATTTACTATGTGCCAGGCACTGTAATAATAATAATGGCATTTATTAAGCACTTACTATGTGCAAAGCACTGTTCTAAGCGCTGGGGAGGTTACAAGGAGATCAGGTTGTCCTACGGGGGGCTCACAGTCTTCATCCCCATTTTACAGATGAGGTAACTGAGGCACAGAGAAGTGAAGTGACTTGCCCAAAGCCACACAGCTGACAATTGGTGGAGCCGGGATTTGAACCCATGACCTCTGACTCCAAAGCCCAGGCTCTTTCCACTGAGCCACGCTGCTTCTCTAAGCACTGTACTAAGCACTGGGGTAGGTACAAGCAAATCAGGTTGGACACAGTCGTTTGTCCCACATGGGGCTCACAGTCTCAATCCACATTTTACAGTTGAGGAAACGGAGGCACAGAGAAGTTAAGTGCCTTGCCCAAGGTCACACGGCAGACAAGTGGCAGAGGCGGGATTAGAACCCATGACCTTCTGCCTTCCAGGCATGTGCTCTATCCACTACGCCATGCTGCAGATTGAGACACACTGGAGACTAACTTTCCTCGTTCCTAATCCAGTCTTTATTTTACTGTTTGAATGGTATTTGTCAAGTGCTATGTGTCAAACACTGTCCTAAGCACTGGGGTCGATAAAAGCTAATTTGGTTGGACACAGTCCCTGTCCCGCATGGGGCTTACAGTCTGAGTAGGAGGGAGAATAGGAGAACTGAGGCAGAGAAAAGTTAAGCGACTTGCGTAAAATCACACAGCAAGCATTTGGCAGAGTTGGGATTAGAACTCAGGTCCTCTGTGCTTCTCCATCTTATTTGTATAAAAAAAAGTGGTGGGAAACAAAAAAAAAAAAAACACCACAGAGACTTAATAAACACTATTCAGTGATGATAAAAAGGCACAGCCTATGAAGATGAAAATGAATCAACTGAATTTACAATAGTCACACACAGCATAACTGAAATAGTCTAAATACTTTTGAACGATTGCAAACCTGATATAGTACTAATACAAGAGTCCAAATGACCTGAGAGTTCAGCTACAGTAAAAACAAGATTTCACAAATCACAAATCTGCTACAAAAATCTTTTTTGTCCTGGGAGAAAATTATCTTCCCTTCCGTGGATTCTTATTTTGTTACTTCTAAATATATCAAGCTAGATATATACATATATATGTATATTAAGATATAAGGATGTGAGTATAAAAAACACCTAGCGTAGTAAATCAATTAATGTAGCTGATATACTCGATAATAGGACGAGATTAGGATGGGGAAAGCAGCATGGCCTAGTGGATAGAGCACAGGCCTAGGAGTCGGAAGGACCTGTGTTCTCATTCCGGCTCTGTCACC
Organism: Tachyglossus aculeatus; assembly: GCF_015852505.1. Classification (NCBI taxonomy): domain Eukaryota; kingdom Metazoa; phylum Chordata; class Mammalia; order Monotremata; family Tachyglossidae; genus Tachyglossus; species Tachyglossus aculeatus. The sequence continues at coordinate 125,851,375 of NC_052067.1, read as the reverse complement.
TGCCAGCCGTGTGACCTTGGGCAAGTCAATTCACTTCTCCGTGCACCAGTTCCCTCATCTGTAAAATGAGGATTTAGACTATGAGTCTCATGTGGGACATGGACTGTGTCCAACCTGATACTTTGTATCCACCTCAGTGCTTAGAACAGTGCCTGGCACATAGTAAGTCTCTAACAAATACCATAAAAAATTAGTACTTTCAAACCCAATAGGGCTCACCAATATTTTAAATAATTCAATTTCATTTTTGAATATCAGAACAATCTCAACTGCAAATAATTTCTTACTTAGACTAAGGCCATTAGGTTCAAATCCTACTAATTAATTAACTCAGAGGAGAGTAATTCAAATTATGGGAATATTAATTTATTTCCGAGGGACTGTATGATGTGGGGAGTCCCTTCACATTATGACTTTGCATTGGTTTATGACACATTTCACACAGTTCCATCTACCTGCTTTAGAGAATTGGGTTTACTGTAAACTGACGATTTCCTTTGATTTATATTCAGCTGACACTTTTTCATTAAATGGCCAGTTTTGCTTTGCAAAGGCGTGACAGATTTTTATCAAATCTATCTAGCTCTAGGTACATTATTCGCATACTGTGAGTTCTAAATACTTAAGGAGGTATACAAGAAGCCAGGGCTGCTAGGTGAGGAGTTCCTGGGCCCATAAACCAGGAGGCCCACTGGAAGCGGGAATTTGGTCCCCAAATTGGGCAAAAACAGCCCGACAGAATGCTAAGAGCTTCTGACCACTCGAACGTAAGCTCATCGAGGGCAGGGATCAGGACTACCGACTTTCTTCGAGGCCTTTCTGAAATCCATCTTTCTTCAGGAGACTTTCCCCAGTTCAATTTATTCTTCCCAGGTCGCATCCTGCCAATTATCATTCTATTAGATCGTAATCTCCTTAAGGCAGAGATTTTTTCTACCAATTACAGTGTACTCTTCCAAGTGTTTAATACAGTCCTCTCCACACAGTAAGCACCCAAATACCACTGACTGAGAGGAACAGAGAAAAGAGGGAGCCAAAAGAGGAAGTGCACATTTCCCTATGTCATAATTGTGGTAAGAACTGAGACGGGATTCTTGGTGGGCCTGAGGATAGAAGCCCAATAACCGGCCCATATGCAGCCCTGGTCTGGGCACCAGTCTCCCCAGAGCCTAATAAAAATAATGATGATGATGATAATAACATTACTAATAACAATAACATCAATAATAAAAATAATAATATTTGTTAAGTACTTACAATGTCCCAAAACCACTGTAAATACTAAGAGCTGGGTTAGATACACGATAAACAGTTGGATACAGTCCCTATCCCACATATGGCTCACAGTCTAAGTAGGACACAGTAGGATTCAATCCCCATTTTACAGATGAGGCAACTGAGGTACCAGAGAGTTAAATGACTTGCCCAAGGTCACACAAATCTAGATATCACCCACAGCCTGGAATAATCCCCTGCATCTAAGGTTGTTGAAGGGGAGAAGGTGTACAAATTCTGCTGTACTGTACTCTCCCAAGTGCTTAGTACAGTGATCTGCAATAAATAACACTGATAACGATGATGATGACAACAATAGAATAAAAAGGGTTTGAAGTTACACTGGTAGAAGGAGGCATGAATTGTCACCTGTAATTTTTGTACTAAGCCCCACACTGAACATTTCCACCCCAACTGAATGATGACACTCATGAAAACAATAAAAAAAGGGGGAAACAAATTTGGACGCGTAACCTTAAAGGCATCTAAGCATAATAAGACCGTAAATTCAAGGTTAATTAAAATGTTTATTAGGAATATTTCCTTCGGAGAAGAATGTCACCATAAACTTTGACATTTATTCAGCAATGTGCTATTTGTCTGAAAACTTTATGAAGTGGATTGCCTCAGGGTCAGACTGTGATGCTGACATGTCCCTGTGATATTCTGAGAAAAACACAAGAACACAGAAGAATCTTGGAACAAAAACACTTTGAGAGAAAAACGATAATTACACCATGACTTCACATTTAAAAATCTTTCGTTCTGAAAATCAGATTTCTTAACAGATGTAACATACAGCAGAAGAATAATAAGGGCTGGAAGGGCCTTCAAAGGTCATCTCTCTCTGCAAGATTGCATTCAATCCATTCCAGAAAATCATCTGCCAACTCCTGTAATGACTTACGGGAACGGGAAGGAGGAAAGCTAGAGAACCACATTGGCTGTGGACAGCAACTACAGAAGGATCATCTGGGCACAAAAGGATGTCAGTTTGGAAGCATTAATAATTCCTGGACCTAAGCTTTGTAACTTATTACCACCTCTTCGAGTTGGAAGAGTAAACAAGTTCACCAGGAAAATGTTGAGAAAGACTCTGATTTCATTCTTCTACTAATACGCCTTCCTCCTGGAATGAAGGTGGGCTGGGAAAACATTTGTGTGTGCTTGTAAATTTTTTTTTTGCACTTAAAGACAAAGCACTTAAATGAAGCAAGCCCACTGATCCAGAATAAAGACATATCCTTGGTTAAAACCACCCCAAAATACAAACCACCCAGGGGAAACTGAACCTGTACTGTTTGATGCCTTTCTCCATATATACACCCATTCAGCCCCGACATTCTGGCTTGAGCGCTACACGTAAGTAAATCCCTCCATATCTGGACTGAGATAAAACCATTAACGATCAACGTATAGGGAGGAAGCTCTGCCCATAATTTGTGTTGCATTTCTTTCAAGGAGTAGACTGTACCCTGGAGCAGATAACCAGTAAGCGCTCAATAAATACGACTGAACGAATAACCAAAGAAGCTGTTGAACCGAAAAGTCAACTCAAGCTAGAAATTTATGTTGCAAATGTTGAGTTAATTGTATCTTCATTTAGAGTAATCATTCTTTCAATGATAATAACTGTGGTATTTGTTAAGTGCTTGTTACGACTGGGGTTAAATAATAATAATAATAATAATGGCATTTATTAAGCGCTTATTATGTGCAAAGCACAAATACAAGATATACAGGTGGGGCCCAGTCCGTGTCCAATATATAGGGTTCACAATCTAAGGAGGAGGGAGAACAGGAGACTGAGGCAAAGAGAAGCTAAATGACTTGCCTGAAGTCCACAGCAATGAGGATTTATCAAACTGGGATAATTTAATACATCAATGCGGGATGCTGAAACACGATCAGAGTGCAACCTGTTATTTTTTAAATCATAGTTTGGTGACTTGATCTACACACAATAAGATTGTGAGCCCGTTGTTGGGTAGGGACCGTCTCTATATGTTACCCACTTGTACTTCCCAAGCGCTTAGTACAGTGCTCTGCACACAGTAAGCGCTCAATAAATACAATTGAATGAATGAATACACAATAAGCACTCAATAAATACCACCGATCAATTGATTAAATATGCACCATGCAAAGGAATTTCACATTGCTCTTCCAGAGGTTTTGGAACAGATCCTAACTTACAGCACGTACATCTAATGGAAAACATACACCACAATGCAACCTTTTGTGATACGATCACTTTTCAAAGAAGTTACATCACGAGCTACGTCCTACAGGGCCTTTTAAATGAGAATTTCTTGAGGAAAAAAAATTGCAGACGGACAGAGCAAAACAAATGCATTCCTAGTGATAAAACTGTAGTCATATACATATCAAGCTCTCGAACCATGTCATACTATAAAACAGAAATTACATCTTATGTGAGTAATTCCACTCCTTCACTGGATGCATGTTATCCAATAGTAATAATAATAATAATAATAATGGCATTTATTAAGCACTTACTATGCAAAGCACTGTTCTAAGCTCTGGCTTAATCATCTGGATCATCAGTCATCATCAATGGTATTTTATTGATCGCTCTACTGTGTGCAGAGCAGTATGCCCTCTCAGGATTGTACCTGGAGAGTTTCCAATACTCTACCAGTCTCGACTATCAATCAATCAATCAATCAATCGTATTTATTGAGCGCTTACTGTGTGCAGAGCACTGTACTAAGCGCTTGGGAAGTACAAGTTGGCAACATATAGAGACAGTCCCTACCCAACGGTGGGCTCACAGTCTAAAAGGGGGAGACAATGGGAGGGAGAGTCAAGCACGGGCCTGTTCATTCCATTCCTAGCTTGGGCAGTGGCTAGCGAGTGGCAGGCAATCTGCTACAAGTAAAAACTCCCCCGTGCTGGGCAGCAGCGGCATGGGACAGAGTCGAGAGAGGAGACTCGAGTTAAGTGCGCGGAAGGAGGCAATGGTAAACCACTTCCATATTTTTACCAAGAAAACTCTACGGATACAGTAACAGAATGACTGCAGATGGAGGAGAGGTGTTCTGGGAGAGATGCATCCACGGTGTCGCTATGGGTCGGAGACGACTCGACAGCATAATAATATAATAATAACGATGGTATTTGTTAAGTGCTTATTATGTGCCAAGCACTGTTCTAAGCACTGGGGTAGCTACAAGGTAATCAGGTTGTTCCACATGACACTCGCAGTCTTAATCCCCATTTTACAGATGACGTAACCGAGGCCCAGAGAATATTAATAATAATAATGATAACGGCATTTATTAAGTGCTTACTATGTGCAAAGCACTGTTCTAAGCGCTGGGGAGGTTACAAGGTGACCAGGTTGTCCCATGGCGGCTCACAGTCTTAATCCCCATTTTACAGATGAGGTAACTGAGGCATAGAGAAGTGAAGTGACTTGTCCTAAGTCACACAGCTGACAAGCGGTGGAGGCGGGATTAGAACCCACAAGAGCAGTGTACTTAGCACTTGGGAGAATACAACAGCATTGGTAGACATGTTTCCTAACCACAAGCAGCTTCAAGTCTAGATAGGGAGACAGACTTTAAAATGGACCTTAAAGTCTAGATGGGGAGACATCATCATCATCAATCGTATTTATTGAGCGCTTACTATGTGCAGAGCACTGTACTAAGCACTTGGGAAGTACAAATTGGCAACATATAGAGACAGTCCCTACCCAACAGTGGGCTCACAGTCTAAAAGGGGGAGACAGAGAACAAAACCAAACATACTAACAAAATAAAATAAATAGAATAGATATGTACAAGTAAAATAAATAAATAGAGTAATAAGATGTAAGAGACAGACATTAATGTAAATGATCTATAATAATGATGGTATTTGTTAAGCTCTTACTATGTGCCAAGCACTGCTCTAAGCGCTGGAGTAGATACAAGGTAATCAGGGTCCCATGCAGGGTTCACAGTCTTAATCCCCATTTTACAGATGAGGCAACTGAGGCACAGAGAAGTTATGTGACTTGCCCAAAGTCACACAGCTGATAAGTGGCAGAGCTGGGATTATCTGGATGATGGTTTGATGGTCTGGGAAGCCAAATTTGTTGGAGCCCAAATATGCTGAGCTCTACGAACACAGTATGAAATGTTTGGTCTTGATCCCTGACTCCTCCTCCAACTGCCAGATTTGATTTTCATTTGCAGCTTAGCTGCACGGCAATTCAGGGAAGGTATGGCTAACAGCCATCTTTGGACAAACTCATTAATGCAGTCAAAGCTATGAAACACGTAACAGCTCCTGTTTCTGGTGACCTTCCTGCAGAAATCTTTAAGCAAGGCTTCTCGGACGCCTTCACCTGCCACCCTTCAAACACAGAAGAAATTCCACAGAACTTCGAAGACATCACATGATCGCTCCCTTCGTAAAGGTCAGGAAAGCTGACTAGAACGACCAGGATATCTCATTGGTTCCCACTGTCGGAATGATTCTTAGCCAGAGTTTCCCTGGATAGGCTACTGAAGAACCACTTCACGAGCACAAATCATTTATGTTCCGAGAAACAGAATTAGCTTTCCCGAAATTTCTTGGAAAGCCTAAAACTCCAAAATCACAGTACAGAAGTTGATCAATGAAACTGCACTTCTACGTCGTTTCAGAACTCATATTCTAAGAGAGACACTAATACGGACACACAGTAGGAGGATTAGAAAATCACCAGACAACTATCACCACTCATTTTCCTTTGTTCAAAGATGATAGAATCATCCCCATCACCAGAATTCCTGAAACACTCTCATCCTCCTATTCCTATTCAGAAGCAGCGTGGCCTAGTAGATAGAGCATGGGCCTAAGGGTCAGAAGGACCTCGGTTCGAATCTTGGCTTGGCCACATGCCTGTTGTGTGGACTTGGGCAAGTCATTCAACTTCTCTGTGCCTCAGTTACCTGATATGTAAAATGGGGATTATGACTGTGAGCCCCATGTGGCTCACCCCAGTGTCTCTACCCCAGTGCTTAAAACAGTGCTTGGCACATAATAAGCGCTTAGCAAGTACCAGAACTATTATTATTCCTCCTCCTATTTTTCATCTTCCTCCTCCTCCTCTTCCATGCCTCTTTGGATGGTGAAGTGAGTGTTTTCCTCCAGCGTGGGTCGGAGCCCAGGTCAGGGGGCTCTTCTTGCCCCCACTTTGGAGTTCGGCTCACTGCCGCCATGCCAGCATGCATAGGGGGTGCAGTGTATGGTGTGGGGGTTCCTCTTGCCCTATGCTGAGAGGGCAGTGCCATGATAGAGCATGTGGAGAGCTCAGTGCCTGGCGTGGGGGCTGTTCATGCCCACTGCAGCAAGCAACATAATAATAATAATAACAATGATGGCATTTATTAAGTGCTTACTATGTGCAAAGCACTGTTTTAAGTGCTGGGGAGGTTACAAGGTGATCAGGTTGTCGCATGGGGGGCTTACAGTCTTAGAAAAGCAGCATGGCTCAGTGGAAAGAGCCCGGGCTTTTGAGTCAGAGGTCGTAGGTTCAAATCCCAGCTCCACCACTTGTCAGCTGTGTGACTTCGGGCAAGTCGCTTAACTTCTCTGTGCCTCAGTTACCTCATCTGTAAAATGGGGATTAAGACTGTGAGTCCCACGTGGGACAACCTGATCACCTTGTAACCTCCGCAGCGCTTAGAACAGTGCTTTGCACATAGTAAGCGCTTAATAAATGCCATCATCATCATTATTATTAATCCCCATTTTACAGACGAGGTAACTGAGGCACAGAGAAGATAAGCGACTTGCCCAAAGTCACACAGCTGACAACTGGCAGAGCTGGGATTTGAACCCATGACCTCTGACTCCAAGGCGCGTGCTCTTTCCAGTGAGCCATGCTGCTTCTGGAGGCACTCCTGCCCCGGATGCAGTTCCCTGCGGTCACCCCATGGCATGGTTCCCAATGCCCTTGGGGGTGAGTGCTTCCATTCCCTGTCCGACCTGGCCTGCCTGCCACGGGGGCCACTGTGGCCGGCACAGGCACTGGGGAAGGGGCTGGGGAGGAGGGAGCAGGAAAGGCTCCAGCGTGGGCTCCGGTGGGAATTCCAGCATTCCCCTAGCCAGGGTTGGGTCCTGCCAACGGATGTCAAGGCACAGGGCTGCCACATGGACTCCCCCTTGGCTTTTTTCCGGCTCTAAAGGGGCAGGAAAGGCAAGCTACTTCCTGGCCAAAAAGCTGTAAGGCAGAAGGCCCTCCGGAGCTCAGCCTACCCACGGAGCGGGATCTGTTGCTCGAGGGCCACATCTGATGTCACGTAGCTGTGGGTCGAAAGCCAAGTATGTGAAGCCAGGCCATCATCATCATCATCATCAATCGTATTTATTGAGCGCTTACTATGTGCAGAACACTGTACTAAGCGCTTGGGAAGTACAAATTGGCAACATAAAGAGACAGTCCCTACCCAACAGTGGGCTCACAGCCTAAAAGGGGGAGACAGAGAACAAAATCAAACATACTAACAAAATAAAATAAATAGAATAGATATGTACAAGTAAAATAAATAAATAAATAAATAAATAGAGTAATAAATATGTACAAACATATATACATATATACAGGTGCTGTGGGGAAGGGAAGGAGGTAAGATGGGGGGATGGAGGGGGGGGGAGAGGAAGGAAGAGGCTCAAGGCCAGGTCAAGATGGTTCATAATAATAATAATAATAATAATAATAATAATAATAATAATAATAATAGTATTTGTTAAGCGCTTATTATATGCCAGGCACCGTACTAAGCGCTGGGATGGCTACAAGTAAATCCGGTTGGACACTGTCCGTGTTCCACATGGGGCTCACAGTTTCAATCCCCATCTTTCAGATGAGGTAACCGAGGCCCAGGGAAGTGAAGTGACTTGCCCAAGGTCACACAGCAGACGAGTGGCAGAGCCGGGTTAGAACCCATGACCTTTTGAGTCCCAGGCCCATGCTCTAGCCACTATGCCACGCTGCTTCCACAATGTCTTGTTCTCTCCGAGAGTCCGGGGCCTATATTCTCGTTGACTCCAAGAGAGTTCCAACTGGGAATCACTGGGGATGGGCAAAATCCCCTCCTTGCTTCCTCTGCCCCACTGAATACCATCATTATTATTATATTAGAGTGGACAAAAAGTCCTTTTCATCTTTGCTCTTTTTCAAAGGGCCCAGTGAAGCTCTTTATTTAGTCTGGGATCTGGAACCAGATTAGCCTGAGGTAACATGAGAATGAAGGGCCAAAGGAGTGGGTATCTGTAACTCCCCACAATTCTGGGGTGAGGGTCCTCATAAACTGAGGGCTTTCAAATCCATGTCTGATGTTCCCATCGCCTTTGGCACCTCAAATAGGAGCACCGTTTTGAGTCAGTCTCAATCCCCATTTTACAGACGAGGTAACTGAGGCCCAAGGAAGTAAAGCGACTTGCCCCAGGTCACAGAGAAGACAGGTGGCAGAACTTGGATTAGAACCCAGGTCCTCCTGCCCCTCCACCTGTGCTCTATCCACTAGGCCACTCTGCTTCTCAGTCATCAACTCACAATCTATATTAACCCTATCACCAGCACATCATCATCATTAAAATTCATCAAGTAGTTTTTCAATGAAATAAGGTATTATCGACAACAATTACATCGAAACAGGAAGCTCACCTCCCTATGATTTAGAAGTCGTTCTAAATCGGCTGCCATCTGGTTCTTCACCTGTAGTAAAGCTGTCTTTTCTTTATTTAAATTGCTGGAAGAAAAAGAAACAATCTCGTTAAGAAATAGGATAAAAGGAACCCAGCTCTCTTGTAATCTTGACTTCTGATTGAGGTCTGTAGTCCAACTACGTTCAAGTAATTTAAAATATTGATCTTCTTCCCTAACTGCAAATTATGGTCAAAGGAAATTCACACAATGAATAGATGCAAGCGTTATAAATCTGACAATGTAATATTGCACTGTAAAACTTACTGACACCTAAGAGTTATACAAATCTCAGATCATTGTTCAGTACGTGCTCAAGTACATGAGTCTGTGTGAAAGTGTGAGCAGGTTGCTCTTTCATTTTCAAAGATCAACAAGTGCCAGCGAGGCACTGAATGTGTGTGTGTGTGTGTAGTGGGGGGGCTGAAGAGATTTATGTGCTACTGACAACGGGTTCCACATATATGTGTATTTGATATTCTCTATTAAGACTTTGGGTTTCTTTAAGCTTATTTTCATTCGACAGTGTTGTACAAACAGCGTACAAACTGAAGCAATTTGGTTTCATCTGCACAACAGCTTGTATAGAACACAAGAATTATTAACACACCAGAAGCAGCATGGCCTAGTGGGAAGAGCCCAAGCCTGGGAGTCGGAGGGCCTGGGTTCTAATCCCAGCTCTGTTACTTGTTTGTTGTGTGACCTGGGGCAAATCACTTCACTTGTTTGTAAGCCCCCGTGGGACAACCTGATCACCTTGTAACCTCCCCGGTGCTTAGAACAGTGCTTTGCACATAGTAAGCGCTTAATAAATGCCATCATTATTATTATTACTCTCCGGGTTTCAGTTCCCTCATCTGTAAAATGGGGATTCAATACCCGTCCTCCCTCCTACTTAGGCTGTGACGCCCATGTGGGACCTGATTATCCTGTATCCACCCCAGCACTTAGTACAGCGTTTGGCATATTAGTAGGCATTTAACAAGTACTACACTTACTACTATTACTACCATATTTTCAGAATGTCTGTCTCAAGCTCTTTTGTTGTTGCTTATAGCCTGTTGAACCACTGGAGAGGCACCCTGGGAACACATCTTGCACTAATCCTCTGGACCGTAAGCTCCTTGTGGGCAGGGAATTGGCAAGAAACTTCATTTTATTGTCCTCTCCCAACTCTTTATTGCAGTGCTCTGCACCCAGTAGGTGCTCAATAAATGCCATTGATTGATTGACTGATTGCTGTCCTGTCCTCCACATTATGTACCATGACTGTAGGGAAATCAATTCTCTAGCCGTTTCCTTCTTCTTTCTCCCCAATTACACAGTTTCAGTAACTCTGCTGCCCACTTTCCTGAACTTGACCCCTTTTATTACCGTGTCCCCTGTCTCCCCAGTCCTCCTCCCGCAACGGTCCACGGTTCAGCTTTGTTTTTTTTCTCCGTCTGTACTTTAATCACAGCAATAGATGTTGTTGGGGTTGCTGCCACTCCCGCTCTTCTTTTCCTTTGTTGAAGACACAACTCCCCACAGGAACCAAGGAATTAGAGAAAGGTAAAGACTTGGGATAGAGGGATTGGAGGTGGTAGTCCTCCCAGAGTGATATCAGGTCTCATATCCGTCCCATTTGGACCTACCTCAGAGCTACACCCAGTTTCTTATTTTCCCAGAACACAACATTAAATGGCAAGCCAGGAGCACTGGCATTTGAATCAATCAATCGATCAATCAACGCTATTTATTGAGCCCGTTGTTGGGTAGGAACCATCTCAGAGAAGCACCGTGGCTCAGTGGAAAGAGCACGGGCTTGGGAGTCAGAGGTCATGGGTTCTAGTCCCGGCTCCACCACTTGTCAGCTGTGTGACTTTGGGCAAGTCACTTAACTTCTCTGGGCCTCAGTTACCTCATCTGCCAAATGGGGATTAAGACTGTGAGCCCCATGTGGGACAACCTGATCACCTTGTATCCCCCCCAGCGCTAAGAACAGTGCTTCGCACATAGTAAGGACTTAACAAATGCCATCATCATCATTATTATTATTGTTATTATATGTTGCTGATATGTACTTCCCAAGCGCTTAGTACAGTGCTCTGCACACGGTAAGTGCTCAATAAATATGACTGAATGAATGAATTGAGTGCATAGGTGCAGAACACTATACAAATGAGAATACAATACAACAGAATTAAGACATGTTCCTTGCCCACAATGAACTCACAGTCTGGAAGGGGAGACAGACATTAATACTTAAATGTAAGCCTTGTCTTTAGAGCTGCAAACTTATTTTGGATGGGGAACACGTCTAACAGCTCTCTTTTATTGTACTCGCCCAAGCATTTGCTCTGTCCAAAGCAAGCGCTCAGTAAATACCACTGATTGAGTGACTGAGTGCATTTTAGCCTGCCTGGTTCTCCTCCTATCCCTCTGATCCTTCCTTCTCATATCATTCACTAGCTCTTCTCCCACCTCTCATCTACGACCTGTGGATTTCTCACAAAGCTGCATTCAAGGTCCCTTACTTTTCTTGCTTTTACCTGCACTTTCTCAAGGAACTCAAACTCATTTATTTTCCAGGCAGCAGGTAGCATTTTATGCAGATGATTCCCAAATCTACTTTGCTACTTCCAACCTCTCTCCTGCTTCATAATCTCATATTTCCTCTTGCCTCCAGATCATCTCTTGATGTCCGTATGTGGATGAAACTAAACTCCCCACTTTCCCTACTAAAATCACTTCATTTGTTCATTCAGTTGAATTTACTGAGCACTTACTGTGTGCAGAGCACTGTACTAAGCACTTGGGAAGAGACAGAGGCAGAGCTGGCATTTGAAGTCAGTTCTTTTGATAATAGTAAACAGACACATTCCCTGCCCACAGTGAGCTTACAGTCTAGAAGGGAAGACAGACATTAATATAAATAAACAATTTAGAGATATGTACATAAATGCTGTGACACAGAAGGGAGATGGAGAAGACGAAAGGTGGGCTTAGTCAGGGAAGGCCTCTTGGAGGAGATGTGCCTTCAGTAAGTCTTTGAAGGGGGAGAGAGTAATTGTCTGTCAGAATTGAGGAGGGAGGGTATTCCAGGCCAGAGGCAGGATGTGGGAGAGAGGTCAGCAGTGAGATAGACAGGATGGAGGTACAGTAAGAAGGTTAGCATTAGAGCAGTGAAGTGTGTGGGGTGGATTGTAGTAGGAGAGAAGCGAGGTGAGGTAGGAGGAGGGAAAGTGATTAGTGCTTTAAAGCCAATGGTGAGGAGTTTTTGTTTGATGCAGAAGTCAACAGGTAACCACTGGAGTTTCTTGAGGAGGGGGAAGGCATGGCCTGAAAAGTTTTGAAGAAAAATGATTTGGGCAGCAGAGTGAAGTGTGGATTGGAGTGGGGAAGAGCCAGGAGGCAGGGAAGTCAGCAAGGAGGCTAATACAGTAATCAGGATGGGATGGGATGAGTGACTGGATTAATGCGGTAGCAGTTTGGATGGAGAGGAAAGGGTGGGTTTTAGCGATATTGTGAAGATAGAACTGACAGAAATTAATCTTCCTCAACTCTAATATTTCAAATTTGTTGTGCTTTTTAAAAAAATATTTTAAAGTTGGAGGGACTGAATTGATCGAATACTGGTATTTATGAGAGCTTACTGAGTGCAGAGCACTGTAAAAAGCACTGTGAGAAGCAGCATGGCTTAGTGGAAAGAGCACAGGCTTGGGACTCAGAGGACAGGGGTTCTAAGAAAGGCTCTACCCACTCAGCTGTGTGATTTTGGGCAAGTCACTTAACTTCCCTGTACCTCAGTTACCTCATTTGTAAAATGGGGATTAAGACTGTGAACCCCACGTGGGACAACCTGATTACCTAGTATCTACCCCAGAGCTTAGCACAGTGCTTGGCACATAGTAAGTGCTTAACAAATACCATCATCATCATTATTATTATTATACGTCCTTGGGGAAGTATAATACAATACAGTAGGTAGATATAGTCCCCTGTCTTCAGGTAGTTTAGAGACTAAAGAAGCAGTGTGGCTCAGTGGAAAGAGCCAGGGCTTGGGATTCAGAGGTCATGGGTTCTAATTCCGGCTCCGCCACATGTCTGCTGTGTGACCTTGGGCAAGTCACTTAACTTCTCTGGGCCTCAGTTACCTCATCTGTGAGCCCCACATGGGACAACCTGATCACCTTGTATCCCCCCTCCAGCGCTTAGAACAGTGCTTCGCACACAGTTAGGCACTTAACAAACGCCATTATTATTACTATTAAAGGGTGAGACAATCATTAAAATATATTTCAGATGAATCGGTTCATAAGTGCTGTAGGGTTGGATGAACATCATCACAGTGCTTAAGGAATACAGATTCGAGTGCATAGGCAGCAGAGGGAAGGCTAAGGCAGGAGAGTAAGGGAAGGCCTCTTGGAGGAGATGCGATTTTAGGAGGGTTTTAAGGTGGGGAGAGTGGTGGACTGCGGGATATGAAGAGAGAGGGGGAGGGATCCCAGGCCCCAGGGAGGAAGCAGGAAAAGGAACAGCAGCAGCAGCAGCAGCGAGAAAGACAAGATTAAGGTGCAGTGAGTGGATTAGTGTTAAGAGGAGCAAAGTTTGTGGACTGGGTAGCAGGAGATCAGGGAGGTGAGGTAGAAAGGGGAGAGCCGTTTGAGTGCTTTAAAGGTAATGGTAAGGAGTCTGTTTGATGTGGAAGACCGACTGGTAACCACTGGAGGTTTTTAATGAGAGGGGAGACACAGAGGGAGTGAGTGTTTTTGAGATACAAGGCTATCAGGTTGGGCAGGGTCCCTGCCCCACATGGGGTTCACAATCTAGGTAGGGGCAAGTAGGATTTCTCATTTTACAGATGAAGAAACTGAGGCAGAGAGAAGTGAAGTGACTTGCCCGAGGTTACACAATGGGCGAGTGGCAGATTTGGCCTGTGCTCTTTCCACTAGGCCACCCTGGTTCTTGAAGAGATGAAATTGGGAGGGAAAGACAATGAGCTCAGTTTTGGAAAAACTAAAATGAAGGTAATAATGGCAACTGTGGTATTTATTAAGTGCTTACTATGTGCCAATATACTATGTGCTTACTATAGCTCTCTTCTTCCCTTCAAGGCCCTACTGAGAGCTCACCTCCTCCAGGAGGCCTTCCCAGACTGAGCTCCTTCTTTCCTCTCCCCCTCGTCCCCCTCTCCATCCCCCCCATCTTACCTCCTTCCCTTCCCCACAGCACCTGTATATATGTATGTACATAATTGTTTCTCTATTTATTTATTTATTTTACTTGTACATATCTACTCTATTTTATTTTGTTAGTATGTTTGGTTTTGTTCTCTGTCTCCCCCTTTTAGACTGTGAACCCACTGGTGGGTAGGGACTGTCTCTATATGTTGCCAATTTGTACTTCCCAAGCGCTTAGTACAGTGCTCTGCACACAGTAAGCGCTCAATAAATACGATTGATGATGATGATGACGATGATGCCAAGCACTGTTCTAAGCACTGGGGTAGATACAAGGTCATCAGGTCGACACAGAAGGTGGCAACACAATGTATGTGAAGATGCCTTCAAGGCGAAGAAATATGGGAATATGGGCCTGAAGAAAAGGCTGGAGGTCTGCCTGGAGATACAGATCTGGAATAATTAGCATACAATTGGAAAAGGAAACAAGGAAAGTGAACAAGTTACAAAGCACTGAGAATTAAACAAGACTAGCAGATAGCCCAGAGGGAAGAAGAGTTGGCAAACAAAGGAATGCACAACTGAAAAGTCCTGAAGAGAAAGTCAGAAGTGGAGCTGCCACCTGAAGTTAGGTCTTTTAGCTCGTTCTAGCCATTAAGCTAACCATGAGGCTCCCTTAGTTCCTTTCCTAAATCTGGCATCTTAGTGCTTTACAGAAAAGAGAAGACTAAATGATGCATGTCTCATTAAGCATGAGAAGCAGCGTGGCTCAGTGGAAAGAGCCCGGGCGTTGGAGTCAGAGATCATGGGTTCAAATCCCAGCTCTGCCAACTGTCAGCTGTGTGACTTTGGGCAAGTCACTTAGCTTCTCTGTGCCTCAGTTTCCTCATCTGTAAAATGGGGATTAAAACTGTGGGCACCCCGTGGGACAACCTGATTACCTTGTAACTTCCCCAGCGCTTAGAACAGTATTTTGCACATAGTAAGTGCTTAACAAATACCATCATTATTATTATATTATTATTATCAAGCACTTGGTACAGTGCCCTGCACACAGTAAGCGCTCAGTAAATTTGGTTGAACGAATGAATCGACTCCTTCCCTCAGTTAAGCGGTAGTATATTGAATGCATACTCTCTGCAGAGTACTGTACTAAGCACTCAGGAGATTACAATAGAGATGGTAGATATGAGAAGCGTTGTGGCTCAGTGGCAAGAGCCCGGGCTTTGGAGTCAGAGGTCATGGGTTCAAATCCCAGCTCTGCCAATTGTCAGCTGTGTGACTTTGGGCAAGTCACTTAACTTCTCTGGGTCTCAGTTACCTAATCTGTAAAATGGGGATTAACACTGTGAGCCCCACGTGGGCCAACCTGATCACCTTGTAACCTCCCCAGCGCTTAGAACAGTGCTTTGCACATAGTAAGCACTTAATAAATGCCATCATTATTACTATTATATGATCCCTATATCACCATGCCTGTTAAAAAAACCCAAAACTATTCTTCCCAAAAACGGAAGAGGAAGAAGCTGATCTGACCTTGGCTTCACAGACTCCGTCCTCTCCTGGTTCTCCTCTTATGTCTCCGGTCGTTCTTTCTCAGTCTCTTTTGCAGGCTCCTCCTCCCCCTCCCATCCTCTTACTGTGGGGGTTCCCCAAGGTTCAGTGCTTGGTCCCCTTCTGTTCTCGATCTACACGCACTCCCTTGGTGACCTCATTCGCTCCCACGGCTTCAACTATCATCTCTACGCTGATGACACCCAGATCTACATCTCTGCCCCTGCTCTCTCCCCCTCTCTCCAGGCTCGCATCTCCTCCTGCCTTCAGGACATCTCCATCTGGATGTCTGCCCGCCACCTAAAACTCAACATGGCGAAGACTGAACTCCTTGTCTTCTCTCCCAAACCTTGTCCTCTCCCTGACTTTCCCATCTCTGTTGACGGCACTACCATCCTTCCCGTCACACAAGCCTACATCCTTGGTGTCATCCTTGACTCCGCTCTCTCATTCACCTCTCACATCCAAGCCGTCACCAAAACCTGCTGGTCTCAGCTCCGCAACATTGCCAAGATCCGCCCTTTCCTCTCCATCCAAACTGCTACCCTGCTCATTCAAGCTCTCACCCTATCCCGTCTGGACTACTGCACTAGCCTTCTCTCTGATCTCCCATCCTCGTGTCTCTCTCCACTTCAATCCATACTTCATGCTGCTGCCCGGATTATCTTTGTCCAGAAACGCTCTGGACATATTACTCCCCTCCTCAAAAACCTCCAATGGCTACCGATCAATCTGCGCATCAGGCAGAAACTCCTCACCCTGGGCTTCAAGGCTGTCCATCACCTCGCCCCCTCCTACCTCACCTCCCTTTTCTCCTTCTACTGCCCAGCCCGCACCCTCCGCTCCTCCACCACTAATCTCCTCACTGTACCTCGCTCTCGCCTGTCCCGCCATTGACCCCCGGCCCACGTCATCCCCCGGGCCTGGAATGCCCTCCCTCTGCCCATCCGCCAAGCTAGCTCTCTTCCTCCCTTCAAGGCCCTGCTGAGAGCTCACCTCCTCCAGGAGGCCTTCCCAGACTGAGCCCCTTCCTTCCTCTCCCCCTCGTCCCCCTCTCCATCCCCCCATCTTACCTCCTTCCCTTCCCCACAGCACCTGTATATACGTATATATGTTTGTACATATTTATTACTCTATTTATTTATTTTACTTGTACATATCTATCCTATTTATCTTATTTTGTTAGTATGTTTGGTTTTGTTCTCTGTCTCCCCCTTTTAGACTGTGAGCCCACTGTTGGGTAGGGACTGTCTCTATATGTTGCCAATTTGTACTTCCCAAGCGCTTAGTACAGTGCTCTGCACATAGTAAGCGCTCAATAAATACGATTGATGATGATGATGTCTCCCCATCTAGACTTTAAGGTCCATTTTAAAGTGTGTCTCCCTATCTAGATTTGAAGCTGCTTGTGGTTAGGAAACATGTCTACCAATGCTGTTGTATTCTCCCAAGTGCTAAGTACACTGCTCTTGTGGGTTCTAATCCTGCCTCCGCCGCTTGTCAGCTGTGTGATTTAGGGCAAGTCACTTCACTTCTCTATGCCTCAGTTGCCTCATCTGTAAAATGGGGATTAAGACTGTGAGCCGCCATGGGACAACCTGGTCACCTTGTAACCTCCCCAGTGCTTAGAACAGTGCTTTGCACATAATAAGCGCTTAATAAATGCCATTATCATCATTATTATTAATATTCTCTGGGCCTCAGTTACATCATCTGTAAAATGGGGATTAAGACTTCGAGCAGATGTGGGACAACCTGATTACCTTGTAGCTACCCCAGTGCTTAGAACAGTGCTTGGCACATAGTAAGCGCTTACCAAATACCATCATTATTATTATATTATTATGCTGTCGAGTCATCTCCGACCCATAGCGACACCATGGATGCATCTCTCCCAGAACACCTCTCCTCCATCTGCAGTCATTCTGTTACTGTATCCGTAGAGTTTTCTTGGTAAAAATATGGAAGTGGTTTACCATTGCCTCCTTCCGTGCGCTTAACTTGAGTCTCCTCTCTCGACTCTGTCCCATGCCGCTGCTGCCCAGCACGGGGGAGTTTTTACTTGTAGCAGATTGCCTGCCACTCGCTAGCCCCTGCCCAAGCTAGGAATGGAATGAACAGGCCCGTGCTTGACTCTCCCTCCCATAGTCTCCCCCTTTTAGACTGTGAGCCCACTGTTGGGTAGGGACTGTCTCTATATGTTGCCAATTTGTACTTCCCAAGCGCTTAGTACAGTGCTCTGCACATAGTAAGTGCTCAATAAATACGATTCATGATGATGATGAGGTAAACTACTAACTTTGTGTGGGTCAGAGACTATGCCTAACCTGATTATCTTGTATCTACTCCAGTATTTAATTAATTCATTCAATCGTATTTATTGAGCACTTACTATGTGCAGAGCACTGTACTAAGCACTTGGGAAGTACAAGTCGGCAACATATAGAGACGATCCCTACCCAACAACGGGCTCACAGCGGGCTTGGTATAAAGAAAGTGCTTAACGAATACCACAGTTACTGTTGTCAACATTATTGTTACACAATTCTCCCAAAATATTTAATTAAAAATATCGGCTGCAGACATTCTCTAGAGAAAAAGTTCGAATTCACTCTTTTCTAAAACAAAATTTTCAGAAGCTGCATTTAGGCAGGTCGCTGTGGAACCCTTGAAAAGCTGGGGAGTGAATTATTATAAACGTTTCGGTGATCATGCCACATCTTCTAAGAAAAGCGAAAAGTGGCAGTGCATCAGTGACCCAAACACACTTGAATGGGCTTCTGCTGTGTACAGCCATAAATCAATCAGTGGTATTTACTGATCACCTGCTGTGTGGACTGTACTAAGCAACCGGGAGAGCAGGATGAAGTTGGTTGACATGATCCCTGCCCTCCGTTATTGTACATCAGTGGATAACTATAATCTCCTGGATTGTACAGCAATATATTGGTAGGGCCAGATGGCTAACACGAGTCTCAAAAACACAACCTGGGATTTCAAATCAATAGTTGGGTTTCAGGAACCACAGGGATCTTAGTGTCTAAATTTAGCATGGTCTAACAGGAAAAATGCCTGTAGATGAACATGGCAGCTGGAGTATTAAACCTCCATGAGCTAATAATAATAATAACAAATAAATAAATAAATACGATTGATGATGATGATAATAATAATGATGGCATTTGTTAAGCGCTTATTATGTGCAAAGCACTGTTCTAAGCGCTGGGGAGGATACAAGGTGATCAGGTTGTCCCACGTGGGGCTCACAGTCTTAATCCCCATTTTACAGATGAGGGAACTGTGGCACAGAGAAGTTGTGACATGCCCGAAGTCACACAGCTGACAAGTGGTGGAGCTGGGATTTGAACCCATGACCTCCGACTCCAAAGACCGTGTGCTTTCCACTGAGCCAAGCTGATGTGTCTACCCCTTTTGGCGTAGCACACTTTCTCAAATGCTTAGTACAGTGCTCTGCACTCAGTATGTACTCAAAGCATACCGTCGATTGTTTGATTGTGAGTGTCCCTTTTCTCCTCACTGAGGGGATGATCCTTGCCATATCCACTGCAGCCAGAAAGTATATAACTAATCCCTGATTCTGAAGAATCTGTTAGCTATAATGAACCAGAGATTAGTTCGTATTATGATGGTGATGTAGAAAACAATTGCCACACATTCTCTCTCAAGATAGAAACAGGAATCTAAAGAAATCCTGGAAACTGGAAATCCAGATTGTATGCAGCTTTTTCAGTGGATGCATTGCAAAATTAGGAAGCTACTAGATACTTCAAACTGAAAGTTTTGGGTGACAACTTTCTAGATGCGCATATAGTAAAGTAAGTAAATATATATTTATTTATATATATTTACTGGGGTAACGGTTTCAAACAGTGCTATGTGCACTTCCGTTGTGTGGTGGAACTGAGAAAAATACCTCAAGTGTTGAAAAGAAAAGTAAATTAAAAATCACGTTTAGTATTTCAAAGTACTGGGCAAAAACTCACCGTGGGCAGGAAAGGTGTCTACCAACTCTGTTACACTGCACTCTCCCAAGCACTTCAAATACAAGTTCTCTGCACACAGTAAGCACTCAATAAATGCGACTGATTGATTGATTGAAACTAATCTGCAAGAAGCGTAGCTCAGTGGAAAGAGCATGGGCTTTGGAGTCAGAGGTCATGGGCTTGAATCCCGGTCCCGCCACAAGTCTGCTGTGTGACCTTGGGCAAGTCACTTAACTTCTCTGAACCTCAGTTCTCTCATCTGTAAAATGGGGATTAAGATTGTGAGCTCCACATGGGACAACCTTGCATCCGCCCAGCGCTTAGAACAGTGCTTTGCACACAGTAAGCACTTAACAAATGCCATTATTATTAATAAGGGGCTAAACTGCACATACTCCAGACAATGAAGGTGGCAGACTTTCTGGAAAAACCAGTGGTTTGAAGGGCTCGAAAGCCAGACTACACCAGATTTACTTTCTTACTAATTGAAGATAGAAACTGCAACCAATTGCTGCTGTGATTTGCAGTTGTGAGATCTATTCCATTTGGATTTGCATTCCATTTCTATTCCTGACTCACTGGGTGGCATAGCCGCACACATCACCTCATTAGGTCTCAATTTCCAACTCTGTAAAAGGAGATAATCAATTAATGGTATTTATTGAGTACTTACTGGGTACAGAGCACTGCACTAAGTACACAGGAGAGTACGATATAAAAGGAGTTGGTAGAAACGTTCCCCGCAAACAAGGTCTTACAGTTCCTCTTCTCCCACTCTCTTCTGTGTCACCCTAGCACTTTGATCTGTTCCCTTTATTCACCCCTCCTTCAGCTCCACAGCACTTATGCATAATCATATTTATTTAATAATAATAATGGCATTTATTAAGCACTTATTATGTGCAAAGCGCTGTTCTAAGCGCTGGGGAAGTTACAAGGTGATCAGGTTGTCCCACGGTGGGCTCACAGTCTTAATCCCCATTTTACAGATGAGGTAGCTGAGGCACAGAGAAGTTAAGTGACTTACCCAAAGTCACACAGCTGACAATTGGCGGAGCTGGGATTTGAACCCATGGCCTCTGACTCCAAAGCCCATGGTCTTTCCACTGAACCATGCTGCTTCTCATGTAATTTAGTGTAAATTAATTTACATTAATGTACGTCTCCGTCTCTAGGCTGTAAACTCGTTGTGGGCAGGGAATGTGTCTACCAACCCTGTTGTATTATATTCTTGAAAGTGCCTGGTATAGTACTCTGCATTCATTCATTCATTCATTCAATCGTATTTATTAAGCGCTTATTATGTGCAGAGCACTGTACTAAGCGCTTGGGAAGTACAAGTTGGCAACATATAGAGACGGTCCCTACCCGACAACGGGCTCACAGTCTAGAAGGGGGAGACAGACAACAAAACAAAACATGTGGACAGGTGTCAAGTCAGAGCTCAGGAAATATAATTGACTGATTGATAGGGAGAGACAGACAATAAAATAAACTGCAGGCAGGGGAATAATAATAGTCACATGCCTCCAAAATGTTACATGAATGAATTAATGATTATAAATCATCATCATCAATCGTATTTATTCAGCGCTTACTATGTGCAGAGCACTGTACTAGCGCTTGGGAAGTACAAATTGGCAACATATACAGACAGTCCCTACCCAACAGTGGGCTCACAGTCTAAAAGAGCCTTGAACATATAATCTCTCTATAAATACCATTTGGCACCAGGTATCAGTGAAAAATAGAAATTAAATGCCCATGAAGGTAAGCAGCTCAGTGGAAAAACAAACTGACTGCTGAAGTTAGATGCTAGACTGTAAGCCCGTAGTTGGGTAGGGATTGTCTCTATTTGTTGGTGAACTGTACTTTCCAAGCGCTTAGTTCAGTGTTCTGTACACAGTAAGCACTCAATAAATACAACTGAATGAATCAATGAATTAGAGCTTACTTATCTCAGAAGTTAGAAAGACCTGAAGGGACCAAGGGAGCTGTGGTGCTCAGTAGGAGTTCCACCTTCAAAGCCTTGTTGAAAGCACATCTCCAAGAGAAGCAGCATGGATAGAGCACAGGCCTCGGAGTCGTACGACCTGGGTTCTAATCCCAGTTCCACCACTTGTCTGCTGTGTGACCTTGGGCAAGCAACTTAACTTTGCTGTGCCTCAGTTCCCTCATCTGTAAAATCAGGATTAAGACTGTGAGCTCCAAGTGGGACAGGGACTTGGTCCAACCTGATTAGAGAAGCAGCGTGGCTCAGTGGAAAGAGCACGGGCTTTGGAGTCAGAGTTCATGGGTTCAAATCCCGGCTCTGCCCATTGTCAGCTGGGTGACTTTGGGCAAGTCACTTCACTTCTCTGTGCCTCAGTTACTTCATCTGTAAAATGGGGATTAAGACTGTGAGCCCCCCTTGGGACAACCTGACCACCTTGTAACCTCCCCAGCGCTTAGAACAGTGTTTTGCACACAGTAAGCGCTTAATAAATGCCATTATTATTATTATTAGCTTGTATCTACCCCAATGCCTGGCACATAGTAAGTGCTTCACAAATACAATTTAGAAAAAAAAAAAGTCGGGCTGTACCCAAACATGGCAATGTAATGTTTCTTTAAGATATAGAACTCACTTTCAGAGAAAATTCAAGGGCACACCAGTTGGCAAATTAATAAAAATGTGGTGTACATGAATGGACTGTTGAAGGAATTAAAACCTCTGGATTAGTTCATTAGTTTATAGCTATAGTCCTGACCGAATGGGATTTTAAAACCCATTTTTTCCAAGGTAAAGTAAGTTTTTGTAATAATCGAGAATTAGATGGCAACTCATGTTATGCATTACAAGTGGGGTGGAGAGGCTGAGTTGCTCCTAAGGCCATCAGTTATTCACGATTAGCCATTAATTCACAGAACATAGTTGATATTTCAGAATCTTTAACTGCACGTTTTCAAACTCCTGCTGTTCTCTGAACTACCTTCAGCAATGCACTCTCCGAACAACATATGTGCAAGAAAGGTCTCTTGCTTAGAACCCTAGTTTCCTTTATTTCTATAGTGCATTAGATCCCTTTCAAAACCCAGTAATTTCAACTTTTCCTTTTCAAAGTTCATGGTATGACTCACAAAGTAGGTTAAAAAGCCACAAAACAAGCCTCTTCGAAAACACACCTAACTCAAAGAGTATATTATACATATAATCATTCAATTCCCTGTTAATAATTACCCAAGCACTCATGTTTATGATTCTGTCACCTGCTGCATGAAAACATATTCCTGTTCTATTGCTCCTTCCCTTCCTGGATCAATATTCCATGGCTACGGCTTAAAGGAGAAGCTTACAATTTAGTCTCACCTTCCTTAACTGACAGTAAGGTACAAACTATGGGCAGCACAGCCTTGTGGAAAAAACCTTAGACTGAGTGTCAGGAAACCCCTGCTCTGACACTGACGTGAGCAAGTCATTCAACCTGTACCAATCAATCAGTGCTATTTATTGAGCATGTACTGTATGCAGTGCACTACACTAAGCACTTTGGAGAGTACACTGCAATGGAGTTGACTTCAATTTCCTCACTTGTAAATTTGGGATAAAATTCCTGCTCTCCCTCAATCTTGGTCAATCCTATTTATTGAGTGCTTACCGTGTGCAGAACACTTACGTGTGCAGAAGCACTTGGGAGAGTACACTATAACGGAGACATTCCCTGCCCATAACAATCTTGCAGTCAAGAGGGGGAAACAGACATTAGTATAAGTAAGTAAATTACAGAACTGTACATAAATGTTACGGGGCTGGGAGGGAGGATGAATAAAGGAAGCAACTGTGAGCCTGGTGTGGAAAAGGACCAGTGTCTTACGTGATGATCTTCTATCTACCTCAAGGTTCAGCACCGTACATGGCATGTAGTAAGTGCTTCATAAATACCAATATTATTGTTATGGGGAATTTTGCTTATTCTACTAGGTCAAATTAGGAGAAGCAGCATGGCTCAGTGGAAAGAGCATGGGCTTTGGAGTCAAAGGTCATGGGCTCAAGTCCCAACCCTCCCAATTGTCAGCTGTGTGACTTTGGGCAAGTCACAACTTCTCTGTTCAAATCCCGGCCCTCCCAATTGTCAGCTGTGTGACTTTGGACAAGTCACAACTTCTCTGTGCCTCAGTTACGTCATCTGTAAAATGGGGATTAAGACTGTGAGCCCCCCCGTGGGACAACCTGATCACCCTGTAACCTCCCCAGAGCTTACAAATACCATCATTATCATTACTATTATTAATACTTTCATTTTTATTTCTTCTATTTCCCTAATGTTTTACTGGAAAGTTAGTCTTTTAGCCCATACACTCTTTTTGCGGGAGAATTAGAATTTAGACAGCTGTGATTCTCAGTGACAGGGGAATTTAAAGTGATCATAGTGAAATCAAACTGTCAAAAAAATAGTTCAGTTTAGATTTGAACATCTTGGGCTTTTTTGGTTATTGACTCTCTCCCTCTCTATGTACATTTTAATATTGCAATATCAAGCAAGCCTACTTTCTCTTAGACTGTTATATTTCAGAAGTCGCAACCTATCTGAAATCCATTTATGCTATAACTCATTCTCATTTTGGGTAAGAGATTAGGGAAGAAGAAGGGAACACTGGTTACCATAACATTACTGTGATTCCATTCTGTGATGTCGCTCTGCAAGAATGCTGTTTTAAGTGCACGCACCACAGTCGTTCATTAGGCATTACAAAGGCAACCAATAGCAACTTATTTGAAAATAACTGTTTACTAGAAACTGATTTTAAGCAGTGCAAATTGGATCCTTGTGACGTGCTAATGACCACTGATGTGGGGGGCACACAGCATGGCATAGTGGACAAAGCATGGGCCTCGGGAGTCAGAAGGTCATGGGTTTTTATCCGGGCTCCACCACTTGTCTGCTGTGTGACCTTGGGCAAGTCACTTTCCTTCTCTGTGCCTCAGTTACCTCATCTGTAAAATGGGGTTTGAGACTAGGTGATCCACATGGGACAGGGACTGGGTCCAACCCGATGTGCTTGCATTTCCCCCCAGTGCTTAGTACAGTGCCTGGCACAATCAGCACTTAACATATATAATTACTATTATTATTTTATGTCTCAAAGAAATGTCAGAGAGAACAAGTGAAGAACAATAGTCGAAGATAGCTCAAGAGAGCTCAGGTTCCACCTGAAGTTTGAAATGAGATTAAAGTCTACAGGAGCTAGAAAAACTGCATAAAGCTTGCTTCAAAGTGCTAAAAACCCTTTCACTCTACACAACCTCCTTGAGTTTCACTGAGTGTGAAAGGAACATCTGCTGTTTCCCTTGCCTTCTAACTCTCAACCCCTTTCCCAACAAGTATTGACACAACAGGGATGATTTGGGGGACAACAAAAAGTTGCAGGAAAGCAAAAACAAAAGGAAATGTAGGAATGAGAAAGTATTAGAGGAGAAATAACTGCGTGGCAAAACTATTACCACTCATTTCCCACAGAATTCAAATGTTTTCATTACTTTTTAGTTTTCATATTTTAAAAGGCCCACTGCTGTTTCAT
Source organism: Tachyglossus aculeatus (assembly GCF_015852505.1). Lineage (NCBI taxonomy): Eukaryota > Metazoa > Chordata > Mammalia > Monotremata > Tachyglossidae > Tachyglossus > Tachyglossus aculeatus. Next base: position 125,826,116 of record NC_052067.1, on the reverse strand, counting down.
TTTGTTTCTGTCTTTTCCCCGCAAGGAATCGGAGCACTTTTTCCCACATGCGGCCCACAAAGACGTAAGGCGTCACGGATCTGGGCCCAGACTCCTCCACCAGACATCTCCCATGCTGGCTATCCTGTCACGGTGGCTCTCGGGGCTCAGTGGAAAGAGCCCGGGCTTGGGAGTCAGAGGTCATGGGTTCGAATTCCGGCTCTGCCACATCATCATCATCATCATCAATCGTATTTATTGAGCGCTTACTGTGTGCAGAGCACTGTACTAAGCGCTTGGGAAGTACAAATTGGCAACATATAGAGACAGTCCCTGCCCAACAGTGGGCTCACAGTCTAAAAGGGGGAGACAGAGAACAAAACCAAACATACTAACAAAATAAAATAAATAGGATAGATATGTACAAGTAAAATAAATAAATAGAGTAATAAATATGTACAAACATATATACATATATACAGGTGCTGTGGGGAAGGGAAGGAGGTAAGATGGGGGGATGGAGAGGGGGACGAGGGGGAGAGGAGGGAAGGGGCTCAGTCTGGGAAGGCCTCCTGGAGGAGGTGAGCTCTCAGTAGGGCCTTGAAGGGTGGAAGAGAGCTAGCTTGGCGGATGCCACATGTCTGCTGTGTGACCTTGGGCAAGTCACTTCACTTCTCCGGGCCTCAGTTCCCTCATCTGTAAAATGGGGATTAAGACTGTGAGCCCCACATGGGACAACCTGATCACTTTGTACCCCCCAGCGTTTAGAACAGTGCTTTGCACATGGTAAGCGCTTAACAAATGCCATTATTATTATTATTATTATTATTATTATTATTATTATTATTATGCCTTGTGCGCTGTGGGCCACCCGTGATCTCCCCCCCCGTGCCGTGCCCGCTGTCTCCCATGGGTAGCTCCCAGGGCTGGCTTCCAACCTGCCCCGGGCACCGTGGGCTGCCTGTGTAGACTTACGCCATCGCTGACGGCAGCCAGGGCCTCCTCTCCGGAACATGGCTCCCGGGGCCACTGGCATCCTCCTCCAGAGGACCACCACACTGCTCCCCCAGAATCCCACCCTGCCCCTCCATCTCCTCATTGCAGAACCTCCATCCTAGCCTGCTTCGCACCACCCCGGTGGAACAGAGAAAAGTCGCTGCAGTTTGGCGCTGCCTTCGCAAAACCCGGTAAGACTGTGGCAGCGGCTGCTGCTCTAGGGCTCAGCGTGGCCACGGTTGTGATTGTGGATTCTGAGCTGCAAGGAGCCTAAAATTCTACACCCTCCGGATCTTGGTTTTTGTTTTAATGTTTTCTTAGTGTTTTCTTTCATCTCTCCTATCTGACTTCTCCTTCTCAGTTCCCCTTTTCTGACTCCTCCTCTGCCTCCTCCACTCTGACAGTGGTCTCTCCAGGCTCAGTTTTAGGTCTCCTTCTATTCTCCCTCTATACCCATTCCCTTGAAGAACTCATTCGCTTTCATTGCTTCAATTACCATCTCTATGCAGATGATTCCCAAATCTACATTTCCAGCCCTGACCCCTCTCCTTCCCTGCAACCTTGAATTTCCTCAGTCTTCAAGTCAGATCAATCAATCGTATTTATTGAGCGCTTACTGTGTGCAGAGCACTGTACTAAGCACTTGGGAAGTACAAGTTGGCAACATATAGAGACAGTCCCTACCCAACAGTGGGCTCAAAGTCAGATCTACTTGGATGTCCCACAGGCCCCATACCGACTTTATCTTCCCACCCAAACCCTGTCCTCCCGCTCTCTTCCCCTTCACTGTATACAACATCACTATCCTCCCTACCTCATAAGGCCATAACCTCGGCCATTACCTTCGGACTCATCTCTCATTCCTCCCACATATTCATTCATTCAATCGTATTTATTGAGTGCTTACTGTGTGCAAAGCACTGTATTAAATCTGTCACCAAATCCTGTTGGTTCTACCTTCGCAACATGGCTAAATTCCACCCTTTCCTCTCCATCCAAACTGCTACCACGCTAATCCAAGCACCCATCTTAACCCGACTTGATTACTGAATCTGACTCGTTGCTGACCTCCTGGCCTCCTGTCTCTTCCCACTCCAATCCATACTTCACTCTGCTGTATGAATCGTTTATCCACAAAAACCGTTCAGTTCATGTCTTCCCACTTCTCAAGAACCTCCAATGGCTGCCCATCCACCTCCGTATCAGTCAGAAACTCCTTATCATTGGCATTAAAGCAGTCAATCAGCTAGCCCCATCCTACCTCACCTCACTAATCTCCTACTACAGCCCAACTGGCATACTCCACTCCTCTAGCACCAGCTGACTCACTGTACCCTGATGTCATCTAGCTCATGGCTGACCCCTTTCCCATGTCCTTCCCCTAACCTGGAACTCCTCCCCCTCCATATATGCCAGACCACCACTCTCTCCACCTTCAAAACATTAGTAAGGTCACATCTCCTCCAAGAGGCCTTCCCTGATAAAGCCCTCTTTTCCCTAGCTTGCTCTCCCTTCTGCGTCATTTATGCCCTTCAAAGTGACCTTTGGATACTTGATATTCACCCACTCCCATCGCCACAGCACTTATGCATATACCTTTAAATCATCATCATCATCAATCATATTTATTGAGCGCTTACTGTGTGCAGAGCACTGTACTAAGCGCTTGGGAAGTACAAATTGGCAACATATAGAGACAGTCCCTACCCAACAGTGGACTCACAGTCTAAAAGGGGGAGACAAAACCAAACATACTACAAAATAAAATGGAATGAGTACTTTTAAATGACTTATTTATATTAATGTCTGCCTCCCCCTCTAGACTGTGAGTTTGTTAAGAGCAGGGAACAAGTCCACTAATTCTGTTGTATTGTACTCTCCCAAGCACTTAGTACAGTGCTCTGCACATAGTAAGCGCTCACTATATACAATTGATTGATTGATCTCTCCTTATGGATTTGGCACCTATCCCCTCTCCCCCGTTTTACTTTTTACAATTGTGAGTTCCCTGAAGGGAAAAGGACCATGTCTAATTCCCCACTTGTGTAGTCTTTCCCAGCTCTTAGTATAGTGCTCGACACAGAGTAAGCTCTTAGCACATAATTGTGCTACTGTGATTACTTTTCCAAAACATATTCTGTTTTTATTTTAATTACTACAAATATTCATTCCATTAAGCTCAAACTAATGTACCCAGGATGTGCTGGAGAGAACTATCAGTAATATCATATTTTCATTAGGCCACTGAAATTGACTCAGATTTTCACACTAAAATTATAGCAAATTTCATAGCTTGTAAAATATTTTAACATTTTAATGGTAGTTCACTCCATTTTAGGCAGAGCTTTTGTTACCCCATTACAATCATATGATGAGGCTTTTGAAGGCATCTTGTGGTTTACTTTCCAAAAAAAATATAAATCCCTGATACTGAGAAATGAAACTTTTCAATTAAAATTATCTGCAGTAAAAATACATAACCCAAATTCCAACTAATGCTAAGAATTAGACTTTTGCTTAATTAGGAATGAATGCACTGCCCTGCTTTCAGAGTTTGACAAATATTTGCACATAAAACATCCCTTTTGTATACAGGGTCTGGGTACATTTCCGGATAAGAAACTGAAAATCCCAAACTGCTTTTACTGAGAGGAGTAGAGATGATTAGGCCAATTCAGTAGCAAGGAAAAATAATCTTATCAATAATAATTGCCCATCCGCCAAGCCAGCTCTCTTCCTCCCTTCAAGGCCCTGCTGAGAGCTCACCTCCTCCAGGAGGCCTTCCCAGACTGAGCCCCTTCTTTCCTCTCCCCCTCGTCCCCCTCTCCATCCCCCCGTCTTACCTCCTTCCCTTCCCCACAGCACCTGTATATATGTATATATGGTTGTACATATTTATTACTCTATTTATTTATTTTACTTGTACATTTCTATCCTACTTATTTTATTTTGTTGGTATGTTTGGTTCTGTTCTCTGTCTCCCCCTTTTAGACTGTGAGCCCACTGTTGGGTAGGGACTGTCTCTATGTGATGCCAATTTGTACTTCCCAAGCGCTTAGTACAGTGCTCTGCACATAGTAAGCGCTCAATAAATACGATTGATTGATTGATTGATTGAATAATTGTGGTATCCGTTAGGCCCTTACAATGTGCCAAGCCGGGGACTAAGCACCAAGGTAGACATAAGAAATCAGATCCGAGGATGTCCCTGTTCCACATGGAGCTCACGGGCCAAGATTCAATCAAGGATTCAATTGTTTCCCTCTTATATAGTCATTAATACAACCGGAATACAAACTTGTTTCAAATCAAATGCACAGATAAGTACTTTGAAAGGCTTGTCTAAATGTTTCAGAGGAGGGATGCTAACCTTCTCACTATGCCTCGTTCTCACCTGTCCCGTCAACCCCTGGTCCACGTCCTTCCTCTGGCCTGGAATGTCCTCCCTCCTCAAAACCACCAAACAATCACACTCCCCCCCTTCAAAGCCCTACTGAATGCTCACCTTCTCCAGGAAGCTTTCCCAGGTGAAGCCCCCCTTTTCCTCTGCTCCTCCTCCCCTCCCCATCGCCCTGACTTGCTCCCTTTGCTCTACTGCCCTCTCCTCCCACATAGCACTTCTGTATATATGTTCATATTTATTATTCTACTAACAATATATATCTATAATTCTATTTATTTATATTGATGCTATTGATGCCTGCATACTACTCTTGATGCCTGTCTCCCCACCTCTAGACTGTGAGCCCATTGTGGGCAGGGACTGTCTCTGCTGCTGAATTTTACTTTCCAAGCATTTAGTACAGTGCTCTGCACACAGAAAATGCACAATAAATACAATTGAATGAATAAATGAATGAAACTTGCTGCCTACTTAGAAGTTTCTGTGTGGCTGGCAGGACACCTGGAAGCAACATGACCTAGTGGAAAGAGCACAGGTCCGGGACTCCAAGACCTGGGTTCTAATCCTGGCTCCACCACTTGCCTGTTGTGTGACTTTGGGTAAGCCACTTCACTTCTCTTTGCCGCAGTTTCTTCATCCAATAATGGGGATTAAATTCCTGTTCACCCTCCTACTTACAACTGAAAGCCCCAAGATGGGTAGGGACCGTCTCCGACCTGATTAGCATAACCCTACCACCTGCAATAGGGAAGCACGTGGGGAAAGACACACCTTAGCCTCTGTGGATACCCAACTCCAAGCTCCTACCTGAAGCTAGAGGAGCTGCTGCTGCTGTCACCATAGCTGCTGACCTCCAGGGATTCTTGAGGTTTTGGGGGCTGCTCTACAGGCAATATCCCGATGTGTGACACCTGAGAGAGCAGTCTCCTCCCATGGTGTAATGAACTTATCTGCTTAGCAGGACTGGAGCTCACCTCCTCCAGGAGGCCTTCCCAGACTGAGCCCCCTCCTTCCTCCCCCCCTCCTCCCCCGTCCTTCCCCCCAGCCTCACCTCCTTCCCTTCCCCACAGCACCTGTATATATGTTTGTACATATTTATTGCTCTATTTATTTATTTATTTTACTTGTACATATTTATTCTACTTACTTTATTTTGTTAATATGTTTTGTTTTGTTCTCCGTCTCCCCCTTATAGACTGTGAGCCCACTGTTGGGTAGGGACCGTCTCTATATGTTGCCAACTTGTACTTCCCAAGCGCTTAGTACAGTGCTCTGCACACAGTAAGCGCTCAATAAATACGATTGAATGAATGAATGAATGAATTGGGGTTCAATCACTCTTCCTTGTCTCTTTCCTAGTGCTACTGCTGCTGCTACTGTCTGATAGTGCTTAACCTTCTCATTGTACCTCGGCCTTGTCTATCTCGCCGTCTGGAATGTCCTCCCTCCTCGTATCTGATAGACAGTGACTCTCTTCCCACTCAAAGCCTTACTGAAAGCACATCTCCTTCCAGAGGCCTTGGCTGATTAAACTCTCCTTTCCTCTTCTCCCTCTTCCTTCTGCATAGCCCTGACTTGCTTCTTTCCTTCACCCCACCCCCATCCCAGTCCTACAGCACTTATGTATATATCTGTCATTTATTTATATTTATCTCTGTCTCAGTGATATATTTATCACTGTGGGCAGGGAATCTGTCTGCTTCTCTGTGTCTCAGTTACAGAATCTGTAAAATGGGGATTATGACTGTGAGCCCCACATGGGATAACCTGATTACATTGTATCTACCCCAATGCTTAGAACAGTGCTTGGCACATATTAAGTGCTTAACAAGTACCATCATCATTAATATTATTTATTGTTATGTTGTACCCTCCCAAGCGCTTAGTACAGTGCTGTGCAAACAGCAAGCTTTCAATAAATACAACTGAATGAATATGGGCTTCTGGTACTCCTAACCCTCGGCTTCAAGGCTGTCCATCTCCTCGCCCCCTCCTACCTCACCTCCCTTCTCTCCTTCTACAGTCCAGCCCACACCCTCCGTTCCTCATTGTGTCTCGTTCTCGCCTGTCCCGCTGTCGACCCCTGGCCCACGTCTTCCCCCGGGCCTGGAATGCCCTCCCTCTGCCCATCCGCCAAGCTAGCTCTCTTCCTCCCTTCAAAGCCCTACTGAGAGCTCATTTCCTCCAGGAGGCCTTCCCAGACTGAGCCCCCTCCTTCCTCTCCCCCTTTTCCCCTCCCCATCCCCCCGCCTTACCTCCTTCCCCTCCCCACCACACCTGTATATATGTATGCACATATTTATTACTCTATTTATTTATTTTACCTGTACATATTTATTCTATTTATTTTATTTTGTTAATATGTTCCGTTTTGTTGTCTGTCTACCCCTTCTAGACTGTGAGCCCGCTGTTGGGTAGGGACCGTCTCTATATGTTGCCAACTTGTACTTCCCAAGCGCTTAGTACAGTGTTCTGTACACAGTAAGCGCTCAATAAATATGATTGAATGGATGAATGAATGAATGAATGGTATGCCACTGTGGGCAGTGGCTTCTAGGGGACCTAAGGTTTAGTAATGTAAGGGAAGGGAATAACAGATTTAGCAAATCCCGGCTCCGCCAACTGTCAGCTATGTGACTTTGGGCAAGTCACTTAACTTCTCTATGCTTCAGTTACTTCATCTGTAAAATGGGGATTAAGACTATGAGGCCCCCATGGGACAACCTATCATAACCTCCCCAGCGCTTAGAACAGTGCTTTGCACTTAGTAAGTGCTAAATAAATGCCATTATTATTATTATTATTATTTGAAGGTGCTAAGGGGATGACATGGTATGGATAGTCCCAGTATGGTGCAGACAATTAGTATGTTCTCAGCTAGGAAGAAGTCTACTTGTGTAAGTCTAGAGCTATTATCACAATGCTAGGTATATGAGTTTTACCAATGCTAATTATCAATGGTATTTCTAGGGCCTTACTATGTGTGGAGCACTGTACTAAGTGCTTGGGGGGCTGGGGGTGGGGGAGACCCAGAACTAAGCCTTGGGGGAATCTCAAATAGAAAGCAAAGGATCAACCTGGCAAATCCCTCTAGATTGTCAGCTCTCTGTGGGAAGGGAACATGTCTACCAACTCCGTTATACTGCAGTCGCCCAAGTGCTTAGAACAGTGCAAGCAGTAACTGCTCAATAAACATTACTGATTGATTGACATACAGTTGCTCTTCAAACTTGAAGAATACAACACTGATAGTGAAATTCGTTTGTGGATGTGTACATGAATGAAAAAGCCAATGCGGGACTCATAATCCTGATCACACGGTGCGTACACACTGCCTCTTTTTGTGCTGCCCTGTGAGTTGTGTTCACTTTTGCCTCCATATCTCACGATTCATTCAAAGTTTCCACTTGAACAAAGCATCTCCTTTCTTAATTTCTCCCTCCTACCATACCTCACTGACCTCCCACTACAACCCAATCTGCACACTTTATTCCTCTAATTCTAAGAAAGTCATTGTACTTCAATCTTGCTTGGCTCACCACTGAACTCTGGCCTTCGTCCTCCTTCTGGCCTGGAGTTCCCTCCCCAATCACCTCTTACAGATCACCCACTCCCCACTTTCAAAGCCCTACAAACCTCACCCCCTTTCCAAGAGGCCTTTCCCGACAAGGTCCTGATTTTCCCATTTGATCTCCCTACTATATTACCTATGCACTTGGATCTATACTCATTCAGAACTTCACATTCACCTCACCCCCAGCCCCAGAATACTGAAATTCATACTCTCATTCTCTTCCATTCCTTCAACATTAATTTATTTTAATGTCTGTTCCCCTTGTCACCAAGTCCTGAGTGCCTAGCACAGTGGTTGGCACACAGTGAGCATTCCATAAATAGGACTGGTTGATTAATTGATTTTATTGTGCCCTGCTGGTCTGCCTGCAGTTTAGAGTTGGGATGCAGCTCTGTCTAAGGATTTACTAAAGCAATAAAAACAACTTTTATATTAGAGAAGCAGCGTGGCCCTAATGAAAACAGCACAGGCCTGCGAGTCAGAGGACCTGGGTTCTAATCCCAGCTCCACCACTCACCTGCTGTGGGACCCTGGGCAAGTCACTTAACTTCTCTGAGCCTCAGTTTCCTCATCTGTAAAACTGGAATTCAATACCTGTTCTCCTTCCTTAGACTTTGATCCTAATGTTGGAGCTGATTATCTTCTATCTATCCCAGGCCTTAGGACAGCGCTTATAATGGTAATAATAATAATGTATTATTATTATGGTATTTGTTAAGCACTTACTATGTGTCATACATTGTTCTAAGCACTGGGATAGATACATGATAATTGAGATGGACATGGTCCCTGTCCTACATAGGGCTCACAGTCTTAGTCCCCATTTTACAGATGAGGGAACTGAGGCACAAAGGAGTAAAATGACTTGCCCAAGGTCACACAGCAGACAAGTGGCAGAGCCAGAATTACAACACTGGTCAATCAATCAATCAATCAATCATATTTATTGAGCGCTTACTGTGTGCAGAGCACTGTACTAACCGCTTCTTAGTCCCAGGCCTATGCTCTAACCACTTGTCCATGGTGCTTTTTTTTATGCTATTTGTTAAGCGCTTACTATGTGCAAAGCACTGCAAAGCTTCTCACACATTGTAAACACTTGCATAATACCAATACAATGAGAAGCACAATACGATGAGAAGTAGCATGGCTTAGTGGCAAGAGCCCGGGCTTGGGAGTCAGAAGGACCTGGGTTTTAATCCTGGCTCTGCCACTTGTCTGCTGTGTGACCTTGGGCAGGCCATTTAACTTCTCTGTGCCTCAGTTACCTCATCTGCAAAATGGGGATTAAGACCGTGAGCCCCACGTGGGACAACCTGATTACCTCGTATCTACCCCAGAGCCTACAACAGTGCTTGGCACGTAGTCAGCACTTAACAAATACCATTATTATTATTATTATTACCACGGTTATTATTATTGTGAACAAAATTTTCGCATATTTATTAAGAGGTCAACATTTCTATAAAAGAGGGATTTGCACTTATAACAGTCCTTAAATCAAATAGCAGAATACATTGTGTACTTACCTGACATCTTTCTTGAGTTCTGCAATCTGCTCATTCTGTGACTGAATCTGAGAATCTCTCTGACGCACAGACTCAATGAGATAGCTGTAAGGTTGCTGTGCCTGGTTCAACAAAGAGTTGGCATTTTCAAGCTACAAAGAAAAAAGTTTCCATTATAATTTTTAAAGTAAAGCAATAAATTTTGATATGAACTAGAAGCACAAATGACCTAGTGGAAAGAACACAGCCTTGAGTAATAATAATAATTATGGCATTTATTAAGCGCTTACTATGTGCAAAGCCCTGTTCTAAGCGCTGGGGAGGTTACAAGGTGATGAGGTTGTCCCACGGGGGGCTCACAGTCTTCATCCCCATTTTACAGATGAAGGAACTGAGGCCCAGAGAAGTTAAGTGACCTGCCCAAAGTCACACAGCTGACAAGTGGCGGAGCGGAATTTGAACCCATGACCTCTGACTCCAAAGCCCGGGCTCTTTTCCACTGAGCCACGCTGCTTCTTGAGTGTCAGAGGACCTGGGTTCTAATCCCATCTCTGCCACTTACCTACTGTGTGACCTTGGATAAATCACTTAACTTTTCCATGGCTCAGTTTCTTCAGTGGCAAAATGGGGATTCACTACCAATTCTCTTTGCTACTTAGGATGTAAAAATTGGTATTCATCATCATCAATCGTATTTATTGAGCGCTTACTGTGTGCAGAGCACTGTACTAAGCGCTTGGGAAGTACAAGTTGGCAACACAACTTGGTATTGATCGGTATTGCCCTACATGGCAGTGACTGTCTGGCCTGATGGATTATTTTACATCAAACCCAGTGTTAGCATATAATACTCAATAAGTTACCATTACTATTATTATTATTATCAGTAGTATTAATAATGATGGCAACTACTATCATCACCTTCCAAAAGAATCTTGGCGTCTTTTCTGTCTTTTCTGTGTAAAAGGTATGCATTTCATCTAACAGAATTCTACTGATGTAATATACATTTTCTTCACATGATCATTTTTTAATGGTATTTGTTAATCAATCAATCAATCGTATTTATTGAGCGCTTACTGTGTGCAGAGCACTGTACTAATCACCTATTATGTGCCAAGCACTGTTCTAAGAGCTGGGATAGATAGAAAATAATTGGGTTGTCTCCAGAGGGGCTCACAGTCTCAATCCCCATTTTACAGATGAGGTAGCTGCGGCCCAGAGAAGTGATGTGATTTGCCCAAGGTCACACAGCAGACAAATGGCTGAGGCAGGATTAGAACCCAGTTCCTTCTGACTCCCAGTCCCATGCTCTATCCACTAGGTCATGCTGCTTCTCTCTTTTCTTTGCACCTTCCTGAACCTCCATAAATATTTTCTTTAATAAAGGCAAAAAAGAATGGTAAAAATGAAGGACAGCACCTTATAATCTACTTTTACGATAAACACCTATGGTTTTCTGATGGTTATTTTAACTTACCTTTTAAATTACATTTGCTTTATTTAGGTCAAATGTACTACGTACAACTTGGTTTTTCCATCTGGTTCAGATTATAATAATAATAATACATTTCGAGCATCACTTCCTAGCTTATTTTAAAAACTTATAATACAAAGATTCAATTATAGTCGTATATTATGAAATTATGTGATATCACTGGGAAAGGGAAAGACAAAGTAAATATTTTAATTTAGTTTCTCTGTCTTTTCCCTTTGCTTGGCCATACTCTACATTGGTAGACCGTAAACTCATTGTGGGCAGGGAATATGTCTACCAACTCTATTGTAGGGTTCTCTCACAAGTGCTTAGTTCAGTGCTCTGTACACAATAAGCACCAATAAATACCACCGGTGATGATGATGATGGTACGTTGCAAGCCCATTTTTTTGGTAACCAATATGATGAATTACCATATCATAAATGATCATATCATAAATTATAATGACGAACTACAATAAAAAGGTTTTGTATTATCTGAGAGCTTTCTCAAACAGAAACATTCTGAAGCGAAATTCTTTGAAAACATTTTAAACACCATTAAAAGTGCACACTTTGTCAAAATGATTAAATTGCCGCACGGTAAATAGCCCACAACACTTTTCTCCATTAATCAATCAATTAATTGGATTTATTGAGTGCTTACTTTGTGCAGAATAGTCTACTAAGCGCCTGGGAATGTACAACCCCACAATGTAACCGACACATTCCCTGCCCACAACGAGCTTAATGGGGGAAACAGATATTAAGGTATGCATTTCTTTTATCATCATCATCATCATCATCAATCGTATTTATTGAGCGCTTACTATGTGCAGAGCACTGTACTAAGCGCTTGGGAAGTACAAATTGGCAACATATAGAGACAGTCCCTACCCAACAGTGGTCTCACAGTCTAAAAGGCTCACAGTCTAAAAGACTGTGTTTGGTAGTTGGGTAGGGACTGTCTCTATATGTTGCCAATTTGTACTTCCCAAGCGCTTAGTACAGTGCTCTGCACACAGTAAGCGCTCAATAAATACGATTGATGATGATTAAGGTAAATAAATAAATAATGGATATAATGATAATAACAATGATGGCATTTTAAGCGCTTACTGTGTGCAAAGCACCGTTCTAAGAGCAGGGGAGGTTAAAAGGTGATCAGGTTGTCCCACAGGGGGCTCACAGTCTTCATCCCCATTTTACAGATTAGGTCACTGAGGCCCAGAGAAGTTAAGTGACTTGCCCAAAGTCACACAGCTGACAGTTGGCGGAGCCGGGATTTGAACCCATGACCTCTAACTCCAAAGCCCGTGCTCTTTCCACTGAGCCACGCTGCTTCTCTATGTACAAAGGTGTTGTGGGGCTGAGGGCAGGAAGGGGGTGAACAAAGGGAGAGGAAATGAGGATTTGGTCAGGGAAGTCCTCTCGGAGAAGCTGTGTCCTCAATAAAGCTTTGGAAGTGGGGAGAGTGATTGTCTGTTTTTTTTTTTTAATCGTATTTATTGAGTGCTTACTATGTACAGAGCACTGTACTAAGTGCTTGGGAAGTACAAATTGGCAACATATAGAGACAGTCCCTACCCAACAGTGGGCTCACAGTCTAAAAGGGGGAGACAGAGACCAAAACCAAACATATTAACAAAATAAAATAAATAGGATAGATATGTACAAGTAAAATAAATAGAGTAATAAATATGTACAAACATATATACATATATACAGGTGCTGTGGGGAAGGGAAGGAGGTAAGATGGGGGTAATGGAGAGGGGGACGAGGGGGAGAGGAAGGAAGGGGCTCAGTCTGGGAAGGCCTCCTGGAGGAGGTGAGCTCTCAGCAGAGAGCTGTTGGATATGAAGAGGGAGGGAGTTTCAGGCCAGAGGCAGGATGTGGGCAAGAGTTCGGCAATGGGGTAGATGAGACAGAGGTACAACAAATAGGGTGGCATTAAAGGGTGGCATTAAAGGAACACAGTGCGTGGGCTGGGTTGTAGCCGGAGAGTAGCAAGGTGAAGTAGGAGGGGCAAAATGATGGAGTGCTTTAAAGCTGATCGAAAGGAATTTCCATTTGATGCAGAGGTGGACGGGCAAAAACTGGAGTTTCTTGAGGAGCGGGGAAGTATGTCCTGAATGTTTTCGTAGAAAAATGATCTGGGCAGCAGAGTGAAGTACTGGAATGGAGTGGGGAGAGACGGGAAGCAGGGAGGTCAGCAAGGAGGCTGATACAGTAATCAAGGTGGGATACGATAAGTGCTTGGATTAACGCGGTAGCAGTTCTTTCATTCTTTCAATCATATTTATTGAGCGCTTACTGTGTTCAGAGCGCTGTACTAAGCACTTGGAAGATACAATTCAGCAATAAAGAGAGACAATCCCTGTCCTCACCAGGCTTACCATCTAGAAGCGGGGAGACAGACATCAAAGCAAGTAAACAGGCATCAAGAGAAATAAATAGAATTATAGATAAATACCCATTAAAACAAGTGAACAGGCATTAATATGAATGAATAGGCTTACAGATATGTTCATATATACACAAGTGCTGTGTGGAGGGACAATCGGGGTGGAGCAAATGGAGTGAGTTGGGGCGGCGTGGAGGGGAGGAGGAGCTGAGGAAAAGGGGGGTTTAGTCCGGGAAGGCCTCTTGGAGGAGGTGAATCTTTAGTAGGGCTTTGAAGGGCGTGAGTGGGATTGGTGGATTTGAAGAGGGAGGGCGTTCCAGGCCAGAGGTAAGACTTGGACTAGGGGTCCAGAGAAGGGAGGTGAGATAAGAAGGGGGAAGGTGATGGAGAGCTCTGAAGCCAATAGGGAGGAGTTTTTGTTTGATATGGAGGTTGATAGGCAACAACCGGAGATTTAATAGTAAGCGCTCAATAAATAAGACTGATTTGATTGATTGATTCTTCCCTTTCCACTGTCATAGCATCTTTGCCAGTATCAGCACTACTGTTTCACTGCTCTTCCCTTGTTATTTCCAATGGGAAGAGCAAAGCTCTTAGGAATCAGGAGACTTGGAATTCTATTCCCAACTTTGCTGGACCGACATCACCTGGACTGTAAGCTCGTTGTGGGTGCCCGTTGTTGGGTGGGGACCGTCCCTATATGTTGCCGACTTGTACTTCCCAAGCGCTTAGTACAGTGCTCTGCACACAGTAAGCGCTCAATAAATACGATTGAATGAATGAATGAATGAATGAATGAATAGGGAACGTGTCTGCTATCTCTACTGCACTGTCCTCTCCCAAGAGCCTAGGACAGTGCCCTGTACATAGTAAGCGCTCAGTAAATACCACTGATTGATGTCACCAATGGTGAAGGTTTCTGACTGAAAAGCCACTTAGGGTGTTATGCGGGGTGGACAAGTTGTTGCCAACTTGTACTTCCCAAGCGCTTAGTACAGTGCTCTGCACACAGTAAGCGCTCAATAAATACGATTGATGATGATGATGATGATGACAGGCCCAGCGGGAATTCTGAAAAATAGCTGGCGAATGTGGGCTGCGAAGACAAGAGCAGTATGAGTTATTTTATTAGACTGCTGCCATCGAGGAGCCATTTAGAGATGGGCAATGCAAAATGCTGAAAGCAAGCCAGGTTGGCTTGGAACTGGGTTCTCGTAAGAAGAACAGTTCTGCAGAGGCTAGTTTGCGGTGGTGGTCCTTTCTTGTGGCTTGAAGGGGCAGGAAGTGGAACCTACACTAACCTTCCCCTGGCATCCTCCTATGCAATGGGGCGCGGCTCAGTGGAAAGAGCACGGGCTTTGGAGTCAGTGGTCAGGGGTTCAAATCCCGGCTCCGCCAATTGTCAGCTGTGTGACTTTGGGCAAGTCACTTCACTTCTCTGTGCCTCAGTGACCTTATCTGTAAAATGGGGATTGGCTGTGAGCCCCCTGTGGGACAACCTGATCACCCTGTAACCCCCCCCCAGCGTTTAGAACAGTGTTTTGCACATAGTAAGCACTTAATAAATGCCATTATTATTATTACTATGTGCAGGGTACTATACTAAGCACTTGAAGCACTGTTCTAAGCCTCTTGCTGGAAACAGGGCTCTGGCTGAGGAGACTACTGGGGAGGTGAATATGGCTGGGAGGAGGCGGGAGCTGTTGACAATGTCACTAGGACTACTGGACCGCACAGCTCACAGCCTCCCTGGCAAAGCCCCTCAGTCGCCGCCTCTCCTTCCATCCAGGTACCCATTGCCACCCCCTAACCTCGATCCTGACACAAGATCAATCAATCAATCAATCAATCGTATTTATTGAGCGCTTACTGTGTGCAGAGTACTGTACTAAGCGCTTGGGAAGTACAAGTTGGCGACATATAGAGACGGTCCCTACCCAACAGTGGGCTCACAGTCTAGAAGGGAGAGACAGAGAACAAAACAAGACATATTAACAAAATAAAATAAATAGAATAAAAATGTACAAGTAAAATAGAGTAATAAATACGTGCAAACATATATACAGGTGCTGTGGGGAAGGGAAGGAGGTATGGCGGGGGGGATGGATGGGGGAGGAGGGGGATAGGAAGGAGGGGGCTCAGTCTGGGAAGGCCTCCTGGAGGAGGTGAGCTCTCAGTAGGGCCTTGAAGGGAGGAAGAGAGCTAGCTTGGCGGATGGGCAGAGGGAGGGCATTCCAGGCCCGGGGGATGACGTGGGCCGGGGGTCGATGGCGGGACAGGTGAGAACGAGGTACGGTGAGGAGATTGGCGGCGGAGGAGCAGAGGGTGCGGGCTGGGCTGGAGAAGGAGAGAAGGGAGGTGAGGTAGGAGGGGGCGAGGGGATGGACAGCCTTGAAGCCCAGGGTGAGGAGTTTCTGCCTGATGCATAGGTTGATTGGTAGCCACTGGAGATACAGAGAAGATACACAGAAGCAGTGTGGCTCAGTGGAAAGAGCACAGGCTTGGGAGTCAGAGGTCATGGGTTCTAATCCCAGCTCCGCCACTTGTCAGCTGTGTGATTTAACTTCTTTGTGCCTCAGTTACCTCATCTGTAAAAAAATGGGGATTAAGACTGTGAGCCCCACGTGGGACAAGCTGCTCACCTTGTATCCTCCCCAGCACTTAGAACAGTGTTTTGCACATAGTAAGCACTTAACAAATGCTATTATTATTATTATTATTATTCTAGAGTGAATGAGGCAGCAGTGGTCCTCTTGTTGGTTCTCTCCTCATCCTCCCAACCTCCTCTTTCCTCCCTCCCTGCGGCCACCACCACCATCACTGGGATGATGAGGAATTGATCCAGGAAGGAGAAGGGAGACCTGGAATCTGAGTGGAGAAGCAGCATTCTCCTCCAAGGGGCCTTCCCTGATTAAGTCCTCTTCTCCCACTCCCTTCTGTGTTACCCTGACTCTTTCCCTTTATTCATCCCCCTCCCTCCCTCCCCCCGGCCCCACCTCCACCGCACTTAGGTACATAGCTGTCGTGTATTTATTTATCATTTATTTATATTCATGCCTGCCTCCCCCTCTAGGCTGTAAGCCTGTCATGTGCAGGGAATGTGTCTGTTTATTGTTACATTGTTCTCTCCCCTGCACTTAGTACAGTGCTCTGGACATGGTAAGTGCTCAACGAATACAACTGACTGACTGACTGTCTGGCCTAGTGGATAGAGCACTGGCCTGGAAGTCAGAAGGACCTGGGTTCTAATCATGGTCTGCTGTGTGACCTTGGGCAAGTCATTTACCTTCTCTATGACTAGGACTATGAGTCCCATGTGGGGCAGGGACTGTGGCCAACCTGATTAGCTTGTACCTACCCACGTGATCAGAACAGTTTGAAACACAGTAAGTGGTTAACAAATACCATCATAATCATCACCATCATCATCAAGGGGCCAGCCCAACCCTACAGTCCTGGCACGATCGGAACTGCGGGCCTGGGCTCCAACTGGACTGTGGGTAGGGCCACTCTGGGTACAAAGAGAAAAGGGGGAGCAGGGCAATGGCCCCTTCTGGGGTCTCGGGCCCCTGCTTGACAAGTAGAAGTTGTGTCTGCCTATCCACCTCTGTGTCAAACAAAAACTCCTCACCATATTCAGCTCGACTCGCTTGGTCCCCTTTCCCTTCGTTGCTTTCGTACCACTAACCCACAGCCCTGGATCACTGCCACTGCCGCCTCCTTCGCTCTTATGCTCGAGCTGCTGAACGCTGCTGGTGAAAGTCTAAACACCAAGCCAACCTTGTTCACTTCAAGTTTATCCTCTCCTGCCTTAACTCTGCCCTCTCCTCTGCCAGACAAAACTATTTCTCCTCCCTTATTGACACCCATGCCCATCATTCCCGTCAGCTCTTCCGTACATTTAACTCCCTTCTCAGGGCCCCTGTTCCTCCCCCTCCTCCTTCCCTCGCCCCCAACGATCTGGCCTCCTACTTCATTAGTAAAATTAACTCCATCAGGTCTGAGCTCCCCAAAGTCATTCCTCCACCATCTCCAACTCCCCTGCTCTCAACCCTCTCCACTACTCTCCCATCCTTCCCAGTAGTATCCTCAGATGAGGTCTCCTCCCTCCTCTCAAGTGTTACTCTGGCCACCTGTGCTTCTGACCCCATTCCCTCTCATCTTATGAAATTTCTCGCCCCTTCCCTCCTCCCCTCCTTAACTTCCATCTTCAACCGCTCACTCTCCACTGGTTCCTTCCCCTCTGCCTTCAAAAATGCCCACATCTCCCCCATCCTAAAAAAACCCTCTCTTGACCCCACCTCCCCTTCTAGTTATGACCCTATCTCCCTCCTACCATTCCTTTCCAAATTCCTTGAACAAGTCGTCTAAACCCGCTGCCTCGAATTCCTCAACGCCAACACCCTCCTCAACCCCCTCCAATCTGGCTTCCGTCCCCAACATTCCACCAAAACTGCCCTCTCAAAGGTCACCAATGACCTCCTGCTTGCCAAATCCAATGGCTCCTACTCTATTCTAATCCTCCTCGACCTCTCACCTGCCTTCGACACTGTGGACCACCCCCTTCTCCTCAACACGCTATATGACCTTGGCTTCACAGTCTCCGTCCTCTCCTGGTTTTCCTCTTATCTCATTCTCAGTCTCCTTTGCGGACCCCTCCTCCCCCTCCCATCCCCTTACTGTGGGGGTTCCTCAAGGGTCAGGTCTTGGTCCCCTTCTGTTCTCTATCTACACTCACTTCCTTGGTGATCTCATTCGCTCCCACGGCTTCAACTATCATTTCTACACTGATGACACCCAAACCTACATCTCTGCTCCTGCTCTCTCTCCCTCCATTCAGGCTCGGGTCTCCTCCTGCCTTCAGGACAGCTCCATCTGGATGTCGGCCCGCCATCGAAAACTCAATATGTCCAAGACTGAACTCCTTATCTTCCCTCCCAAACCCTGCCCTCTCTCTGACTTTCCCGTCACTGTAGATGGCACTACCATCCTTCCCAACTCACAAGCCCACAACCTTGGTGTCCTCCTTGACTCCGCTCTCTCGTTCACCCCTCACATCCAATCCGTCACCAAAACCTGCTGGTCTCAGCTCCGCAACATTGCCAAGATCCACCCTTTCCTCTCCATCCAAACCGCTACCCTGCTGGTTCAATCTCTCATCCTATTCCCGACTAGATTACTGCATCAGCCTCCTCTCTGATCTCCCATCCGCCTGTCTCTCCCCACTTCAGTCTATACTTCACGCTGTTGCCCGGATCATTTCTGTGCAGAAACGCTCTGGGCATGTTACTCCCCCTCCTCAAAAATCTCCAGTGGCTTCCAATCAACCTACGCATCAGGCAAAAACTCCTCACCCTGGGCTTCAAGGCTGTCCATCACCTCGCCCCCTCCTACCTCACCTCCCTTCTCTCCTTCTCCAGCCCAGCCCGCACCCTCCACTCCTCTGCCGCTAACCTCCTCACTGTACCTCGTTCTCGCCTGTCCTGCCGTCGACCCCCGGCCCACGTCCTCCCCCTGGCTTGGAATGCCCTCCCTCTGCACATCCGCCAAGCTAGCTCTCTTCCTCCCTTCAAAGCCCTACTGAGAGCTCACCTCCTCCAGGAGGCCTTCCCAGACTGAGCCCCCTCCCTCCTCTCCTCCTCCCCATCTCCCCACCTCCTTCCCGTCCCCACAGCACCTGCATATATGTTTGTACAGATTTATTACTCTATTTATTTTACTTGTACATATTGACTATTCTATTTTGTTAATGTTGTGCATCTAGCTTTACTTCTATTTATTCTGACGACTTGACACCTGTCTGCATGTTCATCCCCTCCTCCCCCTCCCCACCCCTCGCCTTACCTCCTTCCCCTCCCCACAGTACCTGTATATATGTATATATGTTTGTACGTATTTATTACTCTATTTTATTTGTCCATATTTATTCTATTTATTTATTTTGTTAATATGTTTTGTTTTGTTGTCTGTCTCCCCCTTCTAGACTGTGAGCCCGCTGTTGGGTAGGCACCTGTCTCTATATGTTGCCAACTTGAACTTCCCAAGCACTCAGTACAGTGCTCTGCACACAGTAAGCGCTCAATAAATATGATTGAATGAATGAATGAATGAATGAATGTTCTGTTGTTTGTCTCCCCCCTCTAGACTGTGAGCCCGTTGTTGGGTAGGGGCCATCTCTATATGTTGCCAACTTGTACTTCCCAAGCGCTTAGTACAGTACTCTGCACACAGTAAGCGCTCAAGAAATACGATTGAATGAATGAATGAATGAAAAATTCTCCATCACTTTGCCCGCTCCTACCTCACCTCGCTTCTCTCCTTCTACAACCCAGCCCGCATACTCTGCTCCTCTGCCGCTAACCTTCTCACTGTGCCTCAATCTCGCCTGTCTCACCACCGACCCCTGGCCTAGAATGCCCACTCTCCTCAAATTCGCCGGAAAATCACTCTCCCCCTTCTTCAAAGGCTTACTGAAGGCAGATCTCCTCCAGAAGGCCTTCCCAGACTGAGCCCCACTTTTCTTCATCTCCCTCTCCCTTCTGCGTCACCCTGACTTGCTCCCTTTGCTCTCCCTCCCTTTCCCTGCCCCACAGCACTTATGTATATATCCGTAATTTTGTTAATTTATATTGATGTCTGTTTACTTGTATTGATGTCTTTCTCCCCGGTTCTAGACTCTGAGCTTGTTGTGGGTAGGGATGTCTCGCTTTATTGCCATATTGTACTTTCCCAAGCGCTTAGTATAGTGCTCTGCAAACAGTAAGTACTCAATAAATACCATTGAGTGAATGAATGAATGAGTGTTGGATGGGACAAATAGAGAGGAAGCCCCGGTCTTCGACTCACGCCCAGGGCAATCTATGTGTGTGAAATCTTGGGTGATCCAGTTGGAAATATTTTTTAGTTTCCTCCTGGTATTGTATCTTTTTGGTCTCCAGGCAGAATAATAATAATAAATAATAAGAATAATAATAAACCGGCATTATCATGTAGAGCTAGTCTTCTTTTCAAAGATGATACTGATGGTGAGATCCTACCCATGTTTGCAAGTGTTTTTAAAAAGAATGATGTGTGACAGGCACGCCCTTCTAAATTGTTTGTCCCAAAAGCTAAATCCTTGCCGTGCTGATGGTTTTGTCCTACAAAGAGAATTAATGTCTTTGCTTCAGAGCCTGCCTTTCAGCGTCCCAATCTTGCAAAGCCTTTGATTGCTGCCCACCCGGCTGGCCTGTCTATCATTGCGTGTTCCGAGAATCGACCTCTACGTCAATACGTCTGAGATTACGTTTCGCCGTGTCCTGAAGTCATTTATTCTGCCGTCATGGCTTGCAAGTGTTCCCTTTCAAGGGCCCGCTGGGTTCCACCATCAACTCCCCCGGCCTGATAGGGTTAGCAGCTTCTGGCTTGTGTAACAGAAGTCCAGGTACAATGGCTGGAATGTGGGAAGTCCTGACTTTCCACATATTCACTCTACTGCTGGCATCCACTTTAATCCATGAAGGAAGCCTTCATGTGGCTTCCCCTGTTAAACACAAAAGACTAAGGCCATCGAGTTGGTGAACAAATATTGATCAGTGCTCTCACGTTTCCCAGCAACAAATCAAAGAATATTACTTAATGAGCCAGATTCTCCCCAAGGCCCAAGTACCACCTTCCCGGTAATAAATTACACGCTTAGGAGAGCAACAATAATGCTTTAAATGCCCCTCTAGTGTCCCGAAGAATTGATGTCCTTTCTCAGGGCTATAAAGCCTAAAATGTACAAGCTATTCAGAAACCTGAAGGTAAACAATGGAATTTTATAGAAATCTCTGTTGGTGCTGTATAATATTATAGGGATCAGAACCCAATTAATTTGTACAGAAACTTTAGGGAAAGCAGTAGAAGTAGGTTTAAATACATTTTTGTTTATCAAATCAAAACAGCTTAGGAAGAAAATCTACAGTGAACCTTAGAATTTTAGGAAGAATTTTTCAATTGCATTGCCTGACAAAAATGCAAGTAATAATGAAATATATTAAAACAACTTCAGCTTCATAAAGCAAAGAAGTTACAAGAATACATGTACCTATGGATTTGTATAACTTCTATCTAGGGTACCCAGCACCAAAGCCTGTTTGTTTTAAGCCAAGGTGGTAAAGTTTTATGAACTGAAGAGCCACAAATTAAAAACCCAACATGGCTGAGAACCGCAGATTGAAAAATAAAGAATTCCTTTAACCAGAATGGCAAGCAGGCATTCTGGGATGGTGGGGGCAGTGAGTAGTGGAGAGCAACCAATCAATCAATCAATCAATCAATCATATTTATTGAGCGCTTATTGTGTGCAGAGCACTGTACTAGGCGCTTGGGAAGTACAAGTTGGCAACATATAGAGACAGTCCCTACCCAACAGTGGGCTCACAGTCTAAAAGGGGGAAGACAGAAAACAAAACCAAACATACTAACAAAATAAAATAAATAGAATAGATATGCACAAGTAAAATAAATAAATAAATAAATAGAGTAATAAATAAGTACAAACATATATACATATATACAGGTGCTGTGGGGAAGGGAAGGAGGTAAGATGGGGGGATGAAGAGGGGGACGAGGGGGAGAGGAAGGAAGGGGCTCAGTCTGGGAAGGCCTCCTGGAGGAGGAGAGCTCTCAGCAGGGCCTTGAAGGGAGGAAGAGAGCTAGCTTGGCGGATGGGCAGAGGGAGGGCATTCCAGGCCCGGGGGATGACGTGGGCCAGGGGTCGATAGCGGGACAGGCGAGAACGAGGCACAGTGAGGAGATTAGTGGCAGAGGAGCAGAGGGTGCGGGCTGGGCTGGAGAAGGAGAGAAGGGAGGTGAGGTGGGAGGGGGCGAGGTGATGGACAGCCTTGAAGCCCAGGGTGAGGAGTTTCTGCCTGATGCGCAGATTGATTGGTAGCCACTGGACATTTTTGAGGAGGGGAGTAACATGCCCAGAGCATTTCTGGACAACCACTGGGAAGAAATACGATAATCAAGTCAGGCACAGTCCCTGTTCCACATGAGTCTCACACCCTAAGAAGGAGGGAGAACGTGATTTACAGACAAAGAAACTGAGGGACAGAGATGTTAAATGACTTATCTAAGGTCATTTACCTTCAAGTAGCACACTTCCAGACTGGAACCTGGGCCCCCTGACTCCCAGTCCCAGAGTTTTTCACTAGACCACTTTAACACGTGGTCTATTCCAGAACCCATATAACTCCAGAATGTAAGCTCGTTGTGGGCAGGGATTGTCACTTTTTATTATTGTATTGTTCTTTCCCAAGTGCTTAGTACAGTGCTCTGCACACAGTAAGCGCTTAATAAATACGATTGAATGAATGAATTGAATGAATGAAGGCTCTGAATGGAAGACTTCAACGGAACCAATGGACTCACCGGAAGTGCTCTGCACAAAGTAAGCTCTCAATACATACGATTGAATGAATGAACCAATGGAACCACCAAATTAAGCGGCTATTGCTGTTGACAACCTCACCTGTAATTCTTAAAATTCTGTGACTTCGCCATGCCCCCTCAATCTGTCCCTCTAATCAGCCCAACCCTGTCCTTCCTCCCCAGCACCTCCGTCCCCATCCATCAGCCCTCCCCACACTTGGCGGTGTTCCCTCCTGGACTGCCTCCTTGTCCTCCTTTCATTCATTCATTCATTCAATCGTATTTATTGAGCGCTTACTGTGTGCAGAGCACTGTACTAAGCGCTTGGGAAGTACAAGTTGGGGAAGTACATTTTCCAGATCAGGTCACTGAGGCCCAGAGAAGTGAAGTGACTCGCCCAAAGTCACACAGCCGACAACTGGCGGTGTCAGAATTTGAACCCATGACCTCTGACTCCAAAGCCCGGGCTCTTTCCACTGAGCCATGCTGCTTCCCTAACAATAATGATGGTATTTGTTAAGCGCTTACTCTGTGCCAAGCACTGTTCTAAGCGCTGGGGGGGATACAAGGTAATCAGGTTGTCCCAGGTAGGGCTCACAGTCTTAATCCCCATTTTACAGATCAGGTCACTGAGGCCCAGAGAAGTGAAGTGACTTGCCCAAAGTCACACAGCTTTCCCAGTGCAGTGCTTCATCCTCTCTCCCGACACTGGCCCCCTCCAGCTTATTCCCATCCAACCACTTCCTACCACCGGCGACGTCCTCTCATAGCCTCAGCCAGGTGAGGCTTGAGGACCCCCGGCTCCATCACGGGAAAACTCCCTTTTATCCTCGATCTGTTCCTGATCCAGTCACTGCTCCTCCTTGCCATCGGTCAAACCTGGCTCTCCCCACAAAGACACGGTCTCCTCTCCCACTCTCTCTACAAGGGGCCATATCTTCTCTCACTCCCCAAGATTCACTGGATAAGAGGGAGGAGTTGGGCTCCTTCTTGTTCCCCAATGCCGCTTTCACACTACCCTCCCCGATCCATCTCTTTCCCTTCTTTTGAAGCCCACATCATCTGCTTTGACCACTCACTCTGATTACTAGTCCTGGGCAACTACCGCCCCTCAGGCCTCACCTCCAACTTTCTGAACCATTCTGATCCCTTTCTTACATTCCTTCTCTCTCCATCTCTACAATGCTCTTTGGGTATTTCAATATAATAATAATAACAATGTTGGCATTTGTTAAGCACTTACTATGTGCCAAGCACTGTTCTGAGTGCTGGGATAGATACAAGGTAATTAAGTTGTCTCACGTAGGGCTCACAGTCTTCATCCTCATTTTACAGATGAGGAAACTGAGGCACAGAGAAATAATAATAATGATGGCATTTGTTAAGCGCTATGTGCAAAGCACTGTTCTAAGTGCTGGGGAGGATACAAGATGATCAGGTTGTCCCTCGTGGGGCTCACAGTCTTAATCCCCATTTTACAGATGAGGGAACTGAGGCCCAGAGAAGTTAAGTGACTTGCCTAAGGTCACACAGCTGACAAGTGGTGGAGCCGGGATTAGAACTCACGACCTCTGACTCCAAAGCCCGGGCTCTTTCCACTGAGCCACGTTGCTTCCAATATCCATGTGGATGTCCCCAGTGACCTTTCCAATGTCCACCTCCTATCACTTCTCAAGTCTGTTGACTTCCTGCTCCACCCCACTTTCATTCATTCATTCATTCATTCATTCAATCGTATTTATTGAGCGCTTACTGTGTGCACAGCACTGTACTAAGTGCTTGGGAAGTACAAGTCGGCAACATCTAGAGACGGTCCCTACCCAACAACGGGCTCCCAGTCTAGAAGGGGGAGGCAGACAACAAAACAAAACATGTGGACAGGTGTCAAGTCATCAGATCAATTTGGATACAAACTTGATCTCGTCATCTCCAGCCATTAAACAATCTCTACTCTCACCAATTCTGAAATCTTCCTATCTGGCCACAACCTCCTCACCCGCCCTCTCTCCCACATACCCCCTCCCTGCAAATCTGTCCTGTCCCACAGAGACCTCCGATTTTTTGATGCCATCCAATTTTCTGAAGTCACCATGCCCCATTTGGTCTCAATCAATCGTATTTATTGAGCGCTTACTGTGTGCAGAGCACCATACTAGACGCATGGTAGAGTACAATATAAAAATACAACAGACACATTCCCTGCCCACCACGGGCTTACAGTCTAGTCTCCATACCCAAACTATTTTCCCTAGTTGCACAAACTGACACCCTCAATAACATCCTCTTTTCTGAATTCAAATCAGTCACTCCCCCACCCCTTCACCAATCTTATACCACAGTGTGCTTTCTTTGCTACTAGGCGTGAGCTGTGGAGAACTGCTGGTGGAAATCCAGGTATCAGGCTGCCTCTGTCCATCTCAACTTCATCCTCACCATCCTCATCATCCTCACCCTTTTCCCTGGCCAGCAACATTATCTCTCCATCCTTACTGACTACCATGCCCACTGGCCTTGCTAATTGTTTTAGATATTTTAAGTCTCTCCTCAAACCTCCTATCCCCATTTAGCCCCTTCTCTTGTCCCTAATAACTTGGCCACATGCTTTATTGATAAAACTGAAACCATCAGGCATGATCTCCCTGAAACCTCCCCTGCTCCTCTCCAGTCCCTACCTCCTCCTACCCTTTCTCCTGCCCTACTCCTTTATCTTCCCTGTCCCCCCAACTCGACTTTCCTACCACTGTAAGCAACACCACCATCCTCCCTGTCCCACAAGCTCATGACCTTGGGGTTGTCCTCCAATCACCTCTCTCATTCCCCACTCCTCAAGAAACTCCAATGGTTGCCCATCCACCTCCACATCAAACAAAAACTCCTGACCCACTGGCTTGAAAGCACTCAGTCACCTGGCCACCACCATCTTACTTCCTTGATTTATCCTACTACAACCCAAACCACATAGTTTGCGCCCCCAATGCCAGCCTACCTCAATCTTGCCGCCGACCTCTCGCCCACATCCTGCCTTGGGCTAGAAGTCCCCCTCTCTCTGTATTCGACAGACTATCACTCTTCCCATATTCAAAGCCTTATTGAAGGCACATCTCCACTTTCTCTCCCCCACATCCCTCCTTGACCCCTTTCAATCTGGCTTCCACCCTCTTCATTCCACCAAAACTCTCCTCTCTAAGATCACCTTCTTTACCAAATTAAAAGGCTTCTACTCCAACCTAATCCTTCTCAACTTCTCGGATACCTTCGACATTATGGACCATCCTCTTCTCCTGGAAACATTGTCTAATCCTTGATTCTCTGACACTGTCCTCTCCTGGTTCTCCTGTTTCTCTGGCTGCTCATTCTCAATCTCGTTCACAGGCTCCTTGTCTGTCTTCCACCCCCCTGACTGTGGGAGTCCTTCAAAGATCAGTTCTAGGTCTCCTTCTATTTTCCATCTACACCCAAGCCCTAGGAGGACTCATTTGCTTTCATGGCTTCAACTGCCATTTCTGTATGGATGATTCCCAAACTTACATCTCCAGCCCAGCCTACCCCCTTCTCTGCGGTCTTGTATTTCCTCCTTTCTTCAGAACCCCTGTTCTTGGATGTCCTGCCACATGCTTAATTTGCTTATCTAACACAAACCTAATCACTAATAATAATAACAGTGACAATAATTGTGGTAATAATTGTGGCAACTGTTACTATGTGCCAAGCACTGTATTAAGCACTGGGGTAGATAAAAGATCATCAGGTCCCACATGGGGTTCACAATGTAAGAAGGAGTGAGAACAGGTATTGGATTGATTCACAGATTAGGGAAGAGGCCCAGAGAAGTTGAGTGACTTGCCAGGGTCACACAGCAGATAAGTGGCAGAGGTGGGATTAGAACCCAGGTCCTCTGACTCCCAAGACCGTGCTGTTTCCTCTAGGCTACGCTGCCTTTCTTGCCCCCGAGCCTTTAATTACATCCTACCACTAGCTGGAAATCCCCCACCCTTCATACCTGACAGGCTATCATTCCCCACGGTTTCACAGCCTTATTAACATTTCATCTCCTCCAAGAGGCATCATTTCCCCTACTCCCTCTCCTTTCTGCATCTTCTCCCTTTCCCTTCCCACACGCTTATGTACATATTTGCAATTTATTTCAATGTCTGTCTCCCTTTTTAGAGTGCAAACTCCTTGTGGCCAGGGAATGTACCTACCGACTCTGTTATACAGTCGCCACCCAAGCATTCATTCATTCATTCAATCAGATTTATTGAGCGCTTACTGTGTGCAGAGCACTGTACTAAGCGCTTGGGAAGTACAAGTTGGCAACATACAGAAACAGTCCCTATCAGGCTCACAGTCTAGAAGGGGGAGACAGACAACAAAACATGTGGACAGGTGTCAAGCTGTCAGAACAAATAGAATTTAAGCTAAATGCACATCATTAACAAAATAAATAGAATAGTAAATATGTACAAGTCTCTGCCCACAGTAAGCCCTCAACAGATAGCACTGATGGATTGATTTCTCTGTCACAGTACTGCAATATCTTCAGTCGACCAATCAGTGGTATATATTGAGCACTTATTAGAGCACTGTACTAGAGCACAGTAGAGTTGGTAGACACATTCCTTACCCACAAGGCTTTGACAGTCAATCAATCAATCGTATTTATTGAGCGCTTACTGTGTGCAGAGCACCGTACTAAGCGCTTGGGAAGTACAAGTTGGCAACATATAGAGACAGTCCCTACCCAACAGTGGGCTCACAGTCTAAAAGTCAAGGGGAGGAGATCAACACAAGTGTCTCAAAAGACAACACTAGCCTACCCTTCCAGCTGGCCAAACTACTGTGGTTCTGGTGAGAGAGCAGCAATGTTCGAAATTCTGCAGCAGGCTAGAGTGGCTTAAAAAGATGGCAGTAAGAAGTGCTGTTTTTCATCCTCTTGATTTGCATGGGACTCGAAACTGATGAGTAGCCACTTTTTATTAGAACAGAGAGGTGTAGATATGGTGATTTTGATTAGAAACACACTACTGAGACAGAATATGTGCTAATAATAATATTATTATTAATAATAAGTCCCCCTTTTAGACTGTGAGCCCACTATTGGGTAGGGACTGTATATGTTGCCAACTTGTACTTCCCAAGCGCTTAGTACAGTGCTCTGCACACAGTAAGCGCTCAATAAATACGATTGATGATGATGATGATGATGATAAGTTGCCCTATTCTACCTGTCATAGTCCAAGCAGTTGTTATTCTGTCATGCTACTCCACCAATGTTTGGCAGTAATTTACCCTCTCCCGTTTCCCAGTATGAGACACTTTCTCTGCTGCTGCTGCTGCTGATATTGCTGACTGGCTGGGAGTTCTCCCTGCCGGATGGCCAGAGTCATCATCATCATCATCACCATCATCATCATCAATGGTATTTATTGAGAGCTTACTATGTACAGAAATCTGAACTTCAAAAGGTTTAGCTAACCCCAGAATAAGGTGAGACTGCACCTACCTGTTTTTGAGGTGAACTAAGTTTTAGAGTGGTGCATTTCATGATTTGGAGGAACACTCCCAAACTCACTGCTGAGATAATCTGGTTTCCTAGAGGAAATCACTCTACAATACTTTTGGGTAGGGACTGTCTCTATATGTTGCCAATTTGTACTTCCCAAGCGCTTAGTACAGTGCTCTGCACATAGTAAGCGCTCAATAAATACGATTGATGATGTGGGAAAGTGCAACACTCGGCCCACTTGTAGGTTCGGGTAACCGGCAAAAGCCATAGCAGGAAAGTGGAAGGAGGGAGAGGGCACTGGACAGGCCCGCATCACCTTTGCTACCTATCTTTTTTTTTAATGTTATCTGTTAAATGTTTACTATGTGCCAGGCAATGTACTGAGCACTGGGATACATACAAGCTGATCAGTTTGGATACAGTCCACATGCTTCACATGCTCCACATGGAGAAGCAACGTGGCTCAGTGGCAAGAGCACGGATTTTGGAGTCAGAGGTCAGGGGTTCAAATCCCAGTTCTGCCAACTGTCAGCTGTGTGACTTTGGGCAAATCACTTAACTTCTCTGGGCCTCAGTTCCCTCATCTGTAAAATAGGGATGAAGACTGTGAGCCCCATGTGGGACAACCTGCTCACCTTGTAACCTCCCCAGCGCTTAGAACAGTGCTTTGCACATAGTAAGCGCTTAATAAATGCCATTATTATTATTATTATGCTACCTGGGGTTCACAGTCTGAATCTCCATTTTACAGATGAAGTAACTGAGGTACAGGGGAGTGAACTGTCCAAGGTCACGGAGCAGACAAGTGGTGGAGCCAGGATTAGAACCCAGATCTTCCTGATTCCCAGGCCTGTTGCTCTATCCACTAGGCATCACTGCTCCAATCTGCCTCGTTGCTCTGGGTGGAAGGGACTGCTGTTGTTGCTGTTCGTGCAGTGAGGGCTGGTCTTCGGGTCCCCAGAGATTTTGGTGGGCTGCCCTACCCATGGTTTCCCCAGGACCAGCGGGAAGAAGAACTCATCAGCCATGATCCCCTGGCCGGGAGCGTGGAGAAATAGAGAGGGGAGTGGGGAGAAGGCCTTTCCCTCTTGTCACTAATTGGCTACTCTCAGTTTGTTGACAACTTGTACTTCCCAAGCGCTTAGTACAGTGCTTTGCACACAGTAAGCGCTCAATAAATATGATTGATTGATTGATTGATTTGTTCTATGAGGGGGAATCATCTGGGTGAGGTGGAAGTGTCTCTTTCAGAGGAGTCATTAGTGTGGAAGGAGCGTTCGTCTGACTCTGACTCTCTTTCGAATCTTGGCCCACTGTCCTCCTGTCAATTGAAGCCCCCACTTCCCACTAACGGTGTAGCTGTAATTTTAGAAATAGTCGTACTTATTTTCCTTTTTCTCTTTTTTTATATTTCATAATTATACTTTTTCACATAATTCACTAGTACCTTGTAGCTTTTTGAAAGTATGGTCAGGATAGGAATATATACTAATAACAATAATAATAATCATGGCTCTTGTTAAGTGCTTACTGTGTGCCAAGCACTGTTCTAAGCACTGGGATATGAGCCCACTGTTGGGTAGGGACTGTCTCTATATGTTGCCAACTTGTACTTCACAAGCGCTTAGTACAGTGCTCTGCACACAGTAAGCGCTCAATAAATACGATTGATGATGATGATACAAGTTCATCTGGTTGGACACAGGCCCTGTCCCACATGGGGCTCACACTCTTAATCCCCATTTTTCAGATGAGGTCACTGAGGCCCAGAGAAGTGAAGTGACTTGCCCAAGGTCACACAGCAGACAAGTGGCAGAGCCGGAATTAGAACCCAGGTCCTTCCGACTCCCAACCCCGTGCTCTATCTACTAGGCCAGGCTGCTTCTCCACAAGAGGCAGATACAATACATGACAGATATAATTACTCTTCAGGTGGATCCTAAAAAGAAGAAAATTCAAAGTAGCCTAGGCAGTCTCATGGCTAGCAAAGCTAAGTACATTGCTGGCGTCTTTAGGGATCAACTGTGACTTGAGGTGACATTATCTTCTCAATGTGGAAGAAAGAAGAGAAGAATAACAGATGACTTGTCAACTTTTCAAAACTCTCATGACAACCAAGTTTCAGCTGTACGCTTACTATGTATAAGATTAATAATCACTGAAGGGAAATGAAGGATATCATCTTTTTTGTACTAACACAATGGAAATCATAGAAGTTTCTCAAATTCTTAAGATTATTAATGGAGTTGATTTCTCATTAAGATTTTTTTGGGGGTGCTCACTACTGAAAGTTTGGAAAGGGAATCCACAGCAGAGATGGAAGGAAGAGTGAAGAAACCTTAGTACAACGTGATTCAAAGTAATAGTTTGGAATGTGAATGTTTTGTTATTTAACCCGAGTGTGAACTGTTAACATAAATTCTTCACAAATTTTAGCTCTGATTCAGCATAGTTCTGTGTCTAATAACCTATGCAACTGCAAGCTTGTCACTTTAAAAAAAATTACTAGACTATGGATAGAATGAAATAAATTCTTCAGGGTGACTTTTGGGTGATTGATATTTGGTAGCCAGTATGAAATTTGATCTTGTTTTACATGACAATTTCTTTAGCGAACCAGTGAAACTCTCAATGCTATACATACACTAATAGATCTTATGAACAAATGCACTTTATAAAATTTTTTCCTTTTAATTGTTGGAATGATATTACACACTAAGTAGTCCATCAAACTGAGAAAGATACAAAGAACATTGCAATTCCAAATTACATGGAATTAGGAAATATATTTCCTATTATTTGCCTATGATAAAATAGTCTCAAAATATCAAAGAATCATAAAAATAATTTTGTATTTTAAGAAATTTAGTTACTTTCAATGAAGCTATATTTTTTTCAATGTATTCTTATACTTCAGGCAAACTTTGCCGCAAAGATAATTGACAAAGACTTTTATATGAATGACTATGAATGACTACCTCATATAAAATGAGGTCACTGACATTTCCTCTAAATTTTTCCTCTCTGTCATCCCTTTTTCTGATGAATCTCTTGGAAGTCATTCTGCTTGCCAATTCCTTCATAAAACTGGTAAGTCATTTCTGTTTCGGTCTTGCTTTTGCTTTTTTTATTTCCTTCACCCTACACTCATGCAGGAAGTATGAGGATATTGTGTGTGTCTCTCTCTCTTTCTCTCTCTCTCTTTCCCCAACTCCCTCCCTAAACCCTGCCCTGCACTCCCTCCCCCACCAAGGTGGGAGGCCTGTATTAGAATTCTTGGCATTTTACATTCACTACTTTTCAAAACAACATTTTCTAGAGCTTTAAAAAAATTATAAAGAAAACAGTGAATCAATTCTCATAAAAGTAATCTTTTCCCAGGTCATAAGCAGAAATCTCAGAAATAGAACAACCAGTCACGGCCAGGAGATGAGGTTTGGTAGCACTAGTCAAGCTTTGATTTCACAGGGCCAAGACCAGGAGAGAAGGAAGACAAGGTGTTTAGAAGAAGAAATATCTCCCATTCCAGTCATCCCATTCTTTATCGGTCCTCTTCCCAGAGAGGCTTTTGCTCTGAACTTTGAAGTGGGTCCAGGCAGGAGCTGGGTTAAATAGTGGCAATTATCTTTGCCCAACACCTTCACTTCTGGGTTGAGGAAAGAGCCAGAGAGCCCCTCAGGGTCTATGTATTTGGGGGTTCTGCCACTTGCAGGGAGAGCGGGATAAGACAGAGAAGCAGCATGGCTCAGTGGAAAGAGCCCGGGCTTAGGAGACAGAGGTCGTGGGTTCAAATCCCAGCTTCATCACTTGTCAGCTGTGTGACTTTGGGCAAGTCGCTTAACTTCTCTGGGCTTCAGTTCCCTCATCCGTAAAATGGGGAGTAAAGCTGTGAGCCCCACGTCGGACAACCTGATCACCTTGTATCCTCCCTGGCGCTTAGAACAGTGCTTTGCACATAGTAAGCGCTTAATAAATGCCATCATTATATTATTATATATTAGCATCTTTAAACTGGCATTTCAGGGAATCAGAGGACCGGGATCTAATCCTGGATTTGTCATTGGCCGGCTGGCAAACCTTGGGCAAGTCACTCTGTTGCCCAGATCATTCTTCTACAAAAACGTTCAGTCCTTGTTTCCCCACTCCTCCAGTGGCTGCCCATCTACCACCGCATCAAGCAGAAACGCCTTACCGTCAGATTAAAGCCCTCAATCACCTTGCCCCCTCCTACCTCGTTGCTGTCTTACTACGAACCAGCCTGCTCAACTTGCTCCTCTAATGCTAACCTATTCACTGTACCTCAATCTCAGCTACCCACCCACCTCTTGGTCATATCCAGCCTCTGGCTTGAAATGCCCTCCCTCACCACATCTGACAATTACTCTCCCCTCCTTCAAAGGCTTACTGAAGACAGAACTCCTTCAAGAGGACTTCTCTGACTAAGACCTCATTATCTTTTCTTCCATTCCCCTCTGTGTCACCCTGACTTGCTCCCTTTAGTCAGCAGCCCGCCCTTGCCCCAGTATGGACTGGAGTGGGGAGAGACAGAAGTCACAGAGATCAGCAAGGAGGCTGATACAGTAATCACGGCAGGATAGGATCAGAGTCTGGATTAATACGGTAGCAGTTTGGATGGAGAGGAAAGGGCGGATTTTAGCGATGTTGTAAAGATTAAACTGACAGGGTTAGTGATAAATTGAATGTGGGTTGAATGGGAGGGAGGAGGCAAGGACAATGCCAAGGTTACAGGTTTGTGAGACAGGATGGACGGTGTATGCACATATCTATAATTCTATTTATTTATATTGCTGCCTGTTTGTTTTGATGTCTGTCTCCTGCTCTCTAGACTGTAAGCCTATTGTGGGCAGGGATTGTCTCTATTGCTGTATTATACTTTCCAAGTGCTTAGTACAGTGCTCTGCACACAGTACGTGTTCAATAAATATGACTAAATAAATGGCTGAATGGTGCTGTCTATAGTGCTGGGAAAGTCAGGGGAAGGGCAGGGTTTGGGTAGTGTGATAAGGCCTTTTGCTTTGGGCATGTTAAGTTTGAGGTAATGGCAGGACTTTCCAAGTAGCCATGTCTTGAAGGCAGGAGGAAATACAATGCTGTAGAGAGGAAGAGCGATCAGGGCAGCTGGAGATGTAGATTTGGCTATCATCAGCATAGAGATGGTAATTGAAGCCATTCAGTCATTCAGTCATATTTATTGAGCACATATGAATTGTGGTATTTGGTAACTGCTTACTATGTGCCAAGCACTGTTCTAAGTACTGGGGTAGATATAAGGTAATCAGGTTGGACACAGTTCTTGTCCCCCATGGGGCTCACAATCTTGATCTCCATTTTACAGATGAGGTAACTGAGGCACAGAGATGTTAAGTGACTTGCCCAAGGTCATACAGCAGACAAGCGGCGGAGATGGGATTAGAACCCTAGAACTCTGACTTCTGGGCCCATGCTCTTTCCACTAAGCCATGCTGCTTACTGTGCGCAAAGCACTGTACTAAGCGCTTGGGAGAGTACAATACAACAACAAACAGTCATATTCCCGCCCAAAATGAGCTCACAGTCTAGAGCTCTAGTGAATGAGTTCTCCAAGGGAGTGGGTGGAGATGGAGAATAGAACTGAACCTTGAGGGACTCCCACAGTTAGGGGGTGAGAGGCAGAGGAGAAGACTGCTAAAGAAACTGAGATTGAGCAGCCAGAGAGATAGGAGGAGAATCAGAAGAGAACAGTGTTCCCGAAGCCAAGGTCGGATATTGTTTCCAGGAGAAGAGGGTGGTCAATAGTGACAATGGCAGGTGAGAAGTTGGGGAGGATTAGGATGGAGTAGAGGCCATCGGATTTGGCAAGAAGGAGATAATAATAATAATAATAATAATGGTATTTTTAAGTGCTTACTATGTGCCAAGCACTGTTCTAAGTGTAGGGGTAGATACAAGGTAATCAGATTGGGCACAGTCCCTGTCCCACATGGGGCTCACAGTCTTAATCCTCATTTTACAGATGAGGTAACCGAGGCACAGAGAATAATAATGATGATGGTATTTGTTAAACGCTTACTATGTTCCTAGCACTGCTCTAAGCGCTGGGGTAAATGCATGGTAATCAGGTTGTCCCACATGGGGTTCACAAGTCTTAATCCCCATTTTACAGATGAGGTAACTGAGGCACAGAGAAGTTAAGTGACTTGCCAGAGGTCACACAGCAGACAAGTGGCGGAGCCAGGACTAGAACCCATGACCTTCTCAGTCCTAGACCCGAGCTTGTGACCTCTGAGAGGACGGTTTCTGGGAAGTGAAGGGGACGGAAGCCAGATTGGAGAGGATCAAGGAGCGAATTGGAGGGCAGGAGTCAAGAGTGAAGTACGGCTGGAAAGTGGTTTAGGAGGAAAGGAGACATCAAGTTGGGGAACAGTGGAAGTTTTAGGATATCATTATTCATTCATTCATTCACTCATTCATTCATTCAATCGTATTTATTGAGCACTTGCTATGTGCAGAGCACTGTACTAAGAGCTTGAAGAGCTTGGGAAGTACAAATCAGCAACGTATTCTAGAGGGGGGAGACAGACATTAATATAAATAAACAAATCAAAGGGTTGGGGCAGGAGATGTCCCCCCCAGACTCCCCACTGTGATTTAGGGGTGAATCTACACAAAGAGAAATGGGGAAGACCTGAGCAGGGTGCGCTAGAATATCACAAACAGAAGTCTCCTTCCCATTTAACTATTGTCTTTGCAAAATTTCAAGAACCAACTTAGTATTATTCAATTCTATACTATACTTGCATATACTACATTTGGATCATTTTTGTCCCATGATGTTTTAGGAAAAGAATGTTTCTACCTGACTTTTTTTTGGCATTTAAATGTTGGTTAGAAGTCATTGAAATTAACTGTATAACACTGCATAAAACACTGCCCTTCACTTTAGGAACTAAAACGAACTGAAGCAACATTTAAGGAAACAACTGAAAGAACCCCTAATGTTCACATTTTAGACTCTATTCCTATCAAAACATAAGTTTCAATTAAATGTGATAATTTTCACTTAAAAAACCAAATATATGTAATATGCATACTTTAAAATCACACTTTGTGATATCCTATAAGATTAGGAAGAGAATATTGCACCATTATCATTAACAAGGCCCTTTGTACATGAAGAAAGGTTGAAGTGAAATTATTTGGATAGTATCATATACCATAGAAAGCACAATGATTGAAAAACCTTAACTGTGGATAACAAATCAGGAGTGGTTAAGGGATAAGTGATCCCTTCTAAGAAGAGAAAGAATCCCCAAAGCAAATCTATGTAAAAAATGAGGTATTAGTTGAAAACTGAAAATACCATGGAAAATACCCAAACTTGTTTTGCTACTTAGTCGCCTTAGAAATCAAAGCTTTGTCTGTCTAGCCTGAATTTATGTTTAGTCTGGGTAAAATAATCTCTCTTTTGATCTCAGTTTTGTCATACAATATAAATTGCTTTGTAAAGCTTTAGCATAATTTAATTCATCAATTGTGGGTCATTTTGCAACAGAAAACAGCATAATTCAAAAATACCAATCTTAATATTTAGTGTACCTGGTGTATTGTATTGCTTTTATTGGAATTATTTACCTCTTGTGAAATCTGCATTACTTGTTTCTTTTGATGTTCCAGGTCTTTTACAAGCAAAGAGTTTTGCTTTTCTAGCTGAAGCAGTCTTCTTGCCAAGTGGACACTGTGCCAATTAAAGGAGAGAATGAATGCTTGCAAAGTGATCTCTCGGAAACATGCTAAATGCACTTCTAATACTTCTGAATTTCCTTAAGCCTTGCTAATAGCCCTGAAATATTCACAGAAAAAAGGATTTGCAAAATAATATTCACCATTGCCTGAATGGAAAAACCAAGACCCAATAACCTTTAAGAATTTTGAAGTAATAACATTAAGCAACCCACAATAACACTACTGCGACATATTGATTAGCACAGTAATTGCTTCTGTCCTTTTCCATAAAAGATCTAAAGTAATCGTATGAGAAAGCTTCAAATAACCACAAGACAGCTTTCCAGAGAGTTATTACAAAAAAGCCTTTCTTACACCTCTTAAACACAATTATACAATTAGATACTAATCGGGCTATTGTTTTGGAAAGACAAAAGAACTGAAATATTGCAAATGATAATCTTCCCTGACTCTGGAAGAACACTTAATGATTGTTTGTTTTTGAAAAAGCAAGGCTTTTACTTGTGACATCCAAAGGCTCTATAACCTATTAACTACCTAAAGCCTTAACTTAAATAATGTGTTCCCCTTTGAAGGAGGGCAAAAGTATATACAACTGAGAAGGAGAAATTTCTACAGGAAAATGGCCAGCTTTGAGTTGAAGGCCTTCAACAATGGCATTCTGGCAGGCTGCATTATTGCCCTTTCTTTGCATTATTGACATCGATGTTCCAAATCAACTACTGGTGTTGCTATTTTGGATAATTCATTCCATGAGATTTCGTTACTAGAATATTTTCATCTCTAAGGGAGTACATTTTCTGATTTTTTTTTCATAATCTGACCTGAAATGAAATGTTCTTGCAATTGCATATCAATCAGTCAATTCATTCATTCATTCAATTGTATTTATTGAGCATTTACTGTGTGCAGAGCACTGTACAAAGCGCTTGGGAAGTACAAGTTGGCAACATGAGCGCTTACAGTGTGCAGAACATTTAGGACAGAGCAACAGAACAGAATTGGTAGACACAATCCACGCTCTTAAAGAGATTATAATCTACTGAGCGGATGGACTCTAAAATAAATTACAAGTATAAGAAAGAGCAGAATACATGGCTAAGTACATAAGTGCTGTAAGGCTGGAGATGGGATGAGTATTGTTAATAATAATAATAATGATGGCATTTATTAAGTGCTTACTATGTGCAAAGCACTGTTCTAAGCACTGGGGAGGTTACAAGGCGATCAGGTTGTCCCGCAGGGGGTTTACAGCCTTAATCCCCATTTTACAGATGAGGTAACTGAGGCCCAGAGAAGTTAAGTGACTTGCCCAAGGTCACACAGCTGACAACTGGCGGAGCCAGAATTTGAACCCATGATGTCTAACTCCACAGCCCGTGCTCTTTCCATTGAGCCACGCTGGGCATACAGATTCAAGGGCATAGACAAATGAAAAGGATGAAGAACTGAGGTTATTCAGGAAAGGTTTCTTGGAGGAAATATGATTTTAGTAGGGTTTTGAAGATGGGGATAGTGGTAGTAATAAAAATGATAGTAGTAATAATAATAATATTTGTAAAATTCTCCCTGTACGTCAAACACTATATGAAACCCTAGTGCTTGGAACAGTG
Organism: Tachyglossus aculeatus; assembly: GCF_015852505.1. NCBI lineage: Eukaryota > Metazoa > Chordata > Mammalia > Monotremata > Tachyglossidae > Tachyglossus > Tachyglossus aculeatus. The sequence goes on along the minus strand of NC_052067.1, from coordinate 125,788,514 downwards.
CTTGGCACATAGTAAGTGCTTATCAAATACTGTCATTATTATTAAATTTGAGAGCTAGGTCGGGTGGGCCTGTGGGCAGTGAGAAGGTTGTGTTTGGAAAGTGGAAGGAGAGAGTTAGTGAGGTTAGAGCTAAGGCATTGCTTGGAGATGATTAGATCAAGTGTGCATCCTGGCTGTTGAGTGGTTAAAGCAGAATGGGGTAAGAGATTCTCGGAGGAGAAGAGGAAGGGAAGCGCACTGGGGATCCGGGGTGCCCATCAATCAATCAATCAATCAATCAATCAATCGTATTTATTGAGCGCTTACTATGTGCAGAGCACTGTACTAAGCGCTTGGGAAGTACAAATTGGCATCACATAGAGACAGTCCCTACCCAACAGTGGGCTCACAGTCTAAAAGGGGGAGACAGAGAACAGAACCAAACATACCAACAAAATAAAATAAGTAGGATAGAAATGTACAAGTAAAATAAATAAATAAATAAATAGAGTAATAAATATGTACAACCATATATACATATATACAGGTGCTGTGGGGAAGGGAAGGAGGTAAGACGGGGGGATGGAGAGGGGGACGAGGGGAGAGGAAAGAAGGGGCTCAGTCTGGGAAGGCCTCCTGGAGGAGGTGAGCTCTCAGCAGGGCCTTGAAGGGAGGAAGAGAGCTAGCTTGGCGGATGGGCAGAGGGAGGGCATTCCAGGCCCGGGGGATGACGTGGGCCGGGGGTCGATGGCGGGACAGGCGAGAGCGAGGTACAGTGAGGAGATTAGTGGTGGAGGAGCGGAGGGTGCGGGCTGGGCAGTAGAAGGAGAGAAGGGAGGTGAGGTAGGAGGGGGCGAGGTGATGGAGAGCCTTGAAGCCCAGGGTGAGGAGTTTCTGCTTGATGCGCAGATTGATCGGTAGCCATTGGAGGTTTTTGAGGAGGGGAGTAATATGTCCAGAGCGTTTCTGGACAAAGATAATCCGGGCCGCAGCATGAAGTATGGATTGAAGTGGAGAGAGACACGAGGATGGGAGATCAGAGAGAAGGCTAGTGCAGTAGTCCAGACGGGATAGGATGAGAGCTTGAATTAGCAGGGTAGCGGTTTGGATGGAGAGGAAAGGGCGGATCTTGGCAATGTTGCGGAGCTGAGACCGGCAGGTTTTGGTGACGGCTTGGATGTGAGGGGTGAATGAGAGAGCGGAGTCGAGGATGACACCAAGGTTGCGGGCTTGTGAGACGGGAAGGATGGTAGTGCCGTCAACAGAGATGGGAAAGTCAGGGAGAGGACAAGGTTTGGGAGGGAAGACAAGGAGCTCAGTCTTCGACATGTTGAGCTTTAGGTGGCGGGCGGACATCCAGATGGAGATGTCCTGAAGGCAGGAGGAGATGCGAGCCTGGAGGGAGGGGGAGAGAGCAGGGGCAGAGATGTAGATCTGGGTGTCATCAGCGTAGAGATGATAGTTGAAGCCGTGGGAGCGAATGAGGTCACCAAGGGAGTGAGTGTAGATTGAGAACAGAAGGGGACCAAGCACTGAACCTTGGGGAACCCCCACAGTAAGAGGATGGGAGGGGGAGGAGGAGCCTGCAAAAGAGACTGAGAAAGAACGACCGGAGAGATAAGAGGAGAACCAGGAGAGGACGGAGTCAGTGAAGCCAAGGTCAGATAACGTGTTGAGGAGAAGGGGGTGGTCCACAGTGTCAAAGGCAGCTGAGAGGTCGAGGAGGATTAGGACAGAGTATGAGCCGTTGGATTTGGCAAGCAGGAGGTCATTGGTGACCTTTGAGAGCGCAGTTTCCGTGGAATGAAGGGGACGGAAGCCAGACTGGAGGGGGTCGAGGAGAGAGTTGTTGTTGAGGAATTCTAGGCAGCGCGTGTAGACAACTCGTTCAAGGAGTTTGGAAAGGAATGGTAGGAGGGATATGGGACGATCACCATGATGACATTGAAATCCCCAACGATTAGAGTGGGAGAAAGGAGAGCTCTTGGGAAGGTTAGCAAAACAGCTCCGAATGAAATGCAGAGGTGAGATTCGAGGAGGCGGTAAACATCAGTGACCAGGAGCTGAAGTGGGGGGCAGAGATGGACAATGGATGGGGTTCAAAGGATGTCTTCTACACACTGTGAGCCCGCTGTTGAGTAGGGACTGTTTCTATATGTTGCCGACTTGTACTTCCCAAGCGCTTAGTACAGTGCTCTGCGCACAGTAAGTGCTCAATAAATATGATTGAATGAATGAATGAATGAACGAATGAGAAGAGAGAGGGAAAGGGGGTACAATGAGAGAGAGCCACATTGGGGGATGAAGAGATGCAGCATGGCCTAGTAGCTAGAGCATGGGCCGGAAGTCTCAAAAATCTCCAGTGGCTACCAATCAATCTGCGCATCAGGCAGAAACTCCTCACCCTGGGCTTCAAGGCTGTCCATCACCTCGCCCCCTCCTACCTCACCTCCCTTCTCTCCTTCTCCAGCCCACCCCGCACCCTCTGCTCCTCTGCCGCTAATCTCCTCACTGTACCTCGTTCTCGCCTGTCCCGCCATTGACCCCCGGCCCACGTCATCTCCCGGGCCTGGAACGCCCTCCCTCTGCCCATCCGCCAAGCTAGCTCTCTTCCTCCCTTCAAGGCCCTACTGAGAGCTCACCTCTTCCAGGAGGCCTTCCCAGACTGAGCCCCTTCCTTCCTCTTCCCCTCGTCCCTCCCTCCATCCCCCCCATCTTACCTCCTTCCCTTCCCCACAGCACCTGTATATATGTATATATGTTTATACATATTTATTACTCTATGTATTTATTTATTTATTTATTTTACTTGTACATATCTATTCTATTTATTTTATTTTGTTAGTATGCTTGGTTTTGTTCTCCGTCTCTCCCTTTTAGACTGTGAGCCCACTGTTGGGTAGGGACTGTCTCTATATGTTGCCAACTTGTACTTCCCAAGCACTTAGTACAGTGCTCTGCACACAGTAAGCGCTCAATAAATATGATTGATTGATTGATTGATTGAAGTCAGAAGGACCTGGTTTCTAATACTCCTACTGAGAGCTCACCTCCTCCAGGAGGCCTTCCCAGACTGAGCCCTCTCCTTCCTCTCCCCCTCCTCCCCCTTCCCATCCTCCCGCCTTACCTCCTTCCCCTCCCCACAGCACCTGTATATATGTATACATGTTTGTACATATTTATTACTCTATTTAATTATTTATTTATTTTACTTGTACATATTTATTCTATTTATTTTATTTTGTTAATATGTTTTGTTTTGTTGTCTGTCTCCCCCTTCTAGACTGTAAGCCTATAGGGTAGGGACAATCTCTGTATGTTGCCAACTTATACTTCCCAAGCGCTTAGTACAGTGCTCTGCACACAGTAAGTGCTCAATAAATACGATTGAATGAATGAAGGAGGCAATGGCACACCACTTCCGGATTTTTACCAGGAAAACTCTATGGATACAGTACCGGAACGACTGCTGATGGAGGTGGGGAGTTCTGGGAGAGATGTGTCCATGGCATTGCTATGGGTCAGAGACGACTTGACAGTATAAGACAAGCACATAGTACGGTGCTCCGCACATAATAAGCGCTCAATAAATACGATTGATTGATTGACTGATTCTACTGACTCCATGCACTTAGTACAATTCTTTGTGATGATGATGATGGCATTTGTTAAGTGCTTACTACATGCGAAGCACTGTTCTAAGCGCTGGCGGGGGACAGAAGGGGATAAGGTTGTCCCACATGGGGCTCACAATCTTAATCCCCATTTTACAGATGAGGTAACTGAGGCACAGAGAAGTTAAGTGACTTGCCCAGTCACACACCTGACAAGGGGCAGAGTCAGGATTAGAACCCATGACCTATGGCTCCCAAGCCTGTGCTCTTTCCACTGAGCCATGCTGCTTCTCTCTTTGTGCTCAGAAGGCATTGAACAAATACCACCAGCTGAGAGTTAATACAGGACGGCTCCAATCCACTGTTCTGAAGTAGAAAAAAAAGTCTGAACAGAAATCTATTTGATGAGCAATACAGCATAATCCCCAGAGCATGCTGATATACTTGTTTTTTGTATTTAAATCTTTGGATCCAACACTTGTCACCAAGTGTCCAAAGATTACCACTCGGCAGCTGAGATCCTATCGACTGTATTACCTAATTCCAATGCTCATTTTTGAACCCCAGGAAAGGAGCAGGAGACCTAGCCCCCCACCAGACTATAAGCTCGCTGTGGCCAGAGAATGTCTGTTTATTGTTGTACTGTACTCTCCTAAGCACTTAGAACAGTGCTCCACACCCAGTAAGTGCTCAATAAATATGAATGAATGAATAGCTAAAAATGGCTCCTATCCTTGGAACCCTTCCCTCTGCTGTAGTCTTCAATTTGCCTGGTACCTGCCAGCAAATGGAAGCCAAATGGTACTTAAAACTGTCTACGTGACGGGCTGATGAGTAAAGCAGAAAAGGGGAAAGGGGAAATGTGGTTGCAGGGTAGCTGGAAGAGTGGGTGAAGTTTTACAATAAAGATACCCTAGGGAGAAGAAAGCTATTTTAAGGAGTCCCTTGAATGTCTCTACTACCAGGCCTTAAATCAACAATTATAAGGCTGATCTAGTAATTCAGCCTTCTCTTCTCTTCAGAGATTGGTGCTCCTTGCATGCATTTCACCATTCATTATGTGAATTGGTCACCCTTGCAGATAAGAGGGCATAATGCCGTGCTTAAAGATGCTATTCCTCACAGATACATTCACTGACACTAGTCCGCTTTGAACGAACTGCTGTTCGGACACACACACACCCGCCCCCCCCCCCCCCCCCCCCCCCCCCCCCCCCCCGCCCCCAAGAGCTTTCGATAGAATGACACAATTAAGTGGGTGCTCCGCAGGCTATATGATTGTAATAAGATTGTAACTTATCCAAGGTCCTTTGTATAACAGAGGACCTCCTCCTCTGTGGAACTCTCCCCTCATATCCATCAGACCACGGCTCTCCTCGGCTTCAATGCTCTCCTAATTCACCTGTGCCTCCTCCGGGAAGCGATACCCTACTAAGCTTCACCTTTCCGGGTTTCCGCCAAACAGGTTCCCTGAGCAATTACACATATCATCAAGAAATAATAATAATAATAATAATAATAATAATTATTATTATTATTATTATTATTTCGGTATTTGTTAAGCGCTACGTGCCAAGCACTGTTCTAAGCACTGGGGAAGATACCAGGTCAACAGGTTGTCCCACATGGGGCTCACAGTCTTAATCCCCATTTTCCAGATGAGGTAACTGAGGCACAGAGAAGTTAGGTGACTTGCCCGCGCCAGTGACTTACACTCGCTGCCTCGAATTCCTCAACACCAACTCTCTCCTCGATCCCCTCCAATCTGGCTTCCGTCACCTACAGTCCACGGAAACTGCCTTCTCAAAGGTCACCAATGAGCTCCTGCTTGCCAAATCCAACGGCTCATACTCTGTCCTAATCCTCCTCGACCTCTCAGCTGCCTTCGACACTGTGGACCACCCCCTTCTCCTCAACACGCTATACAACCTTGCTTCACAGACTCCATCCTCTCCTGGTTCTCCTCTTACCTCTCCGGTCATTCATTCTCAGTCTCTTTTGCAGGCTCCTCCTCCCCCTCCCACCCCCTTACTATAGGGGTTCCTCAAGGTTCAGTTCTTGGTCCCATTCTGTTCTCTATCTGTACTCACTCCCTTGGTGACCTCATTTGCTCCCACGGCTTCAACTATCATCTCTACGCTGATGACACCCAGATCTACATCTCTGTCCCTGCTCTCTCTCCTTCCCTCCAGGCTCGCATCTCCTCCTGCCTTCAGGACATCTCCGTCTGGATGTCTGCCCACCACCTAAAACTCAACATGTCCAAGACTGAACTCCTTGTCTTCCCTCCCAAACCCTGCCCTCTCCCTGACTTTCCCATCACTGTTGACGGCACTACCACCCTTCCCGTCTCACAAGCCCGCAACCTTGGTGTCATCCTCGACTAGGCTCTCTCATTCACCCCTCACATCCAAGCCATCACCAACACCCACCGGTCTCAACTGCGCAACATTGCCAAGATCCGCCCTTTCCTCTCCACCCAAACCGCCACCCTGCCTGTTCAAGCTCTCATCCTATCCCGTCCGGACTACTGTATCAGCCTCTCTCCGATCTCCCATCCTCCTGTATCTCCCCACTTCAATCCATACTTTACGCCGCTGCCGGGATTGTCTTTGTCCAGAAACACCCTGGGCACGTTACTCCGCTCCTCAAAAATCTCCAGTGGCTACCAATCAACCTATGCATCAGGCAGAAACTCCTCACCCTCGGCTTCAAGGCTGTCCATCACTTCGCCCCCTCCTACCTCACCTCCCTTCTCTCCTTCTACAGCCCAGCCCACACCCTCCGCTCCTCCGCCGCTAATCTCCTCACCGTGCCTCGTTCTCGCCTGTCCCGCCGTCGACCCCCGGCCCACGTCATCCCCCTGGCCGGGAATGCCCTCCCTCCCCACATCCGCCAAGCTAGCTCTCTTCCTCCCTTCAAGGCCCTACTGAGAGCTCACCTCCTCCAGGAGGCCTTCTCAGACTGAGCCCCCTCTTTCCTCTCCCCCTCCTTCCCCTCTCCATCCCCCCAGCTTTGCCTCCTTCCCTTTCCCACAGAACCTGTATATATGTATATATGTGTTTGTACGTATTTATTACTCTATTTATTTATTTATTTTACTTGTACATATCTATTCTATTTATTTTATTTTGCTAATATGTTTTGTTTTGTTCTCTGTCTCCCCCTTCTAGACTGTAAGCCCATTGTTGGGTAGGGACCATCTCTATATGTTGCCAACTTGTACTTCCCAAGCACTTAGTACAGTGCTCTGCACACAGTAAGCACTCAATAAATACGATTGATTGATTGACTTGATTGACTGCCCAAAGTCACACAGCTGATAAGTGGTGGAGCCGGGATTAGAACCCATGACCTCTTACTCCCAAGCCCGCGCTCTATCCACTGAGCCACACTGCTTCTTATGAATTTATACCTATCGAGCTATACATCCATCGAAGCTTTGGCTCTCAGTAACTGTAATAATCACACAGTAAGCTCTCAGTAAATATGATTAATAATAATAATAAAGAATTATCCTATAATACTAATAACTATGGTATTTGTTAATTGCTTACTATGTGCGGGTACTGATCTAAGCACTGGGGTGGATACAAGCTAAAAGGATTGGTCACAGTCCCTGTCCCACTTGGGGCTCACAGTCTTGATCCCCATTTTACAGAGGTCAGTCTCATCCATTAGCACCTTGAGGTCAGGGGCCGTATTTCTTACTTAACCGATGATGACAGTGGTGATGTTGATAACAATAATAATAATAACGATGATATTTGATGTTATTTGATGATGATATATGAGAAGCAGTGTAGCCTAGTGGAGAGAGCGAGGGCTTGGGAGTCGGGGGTTCTGGACTCTAATCCGGGATCCACCTCCTGACTGCTGTGTGACTTTGGGAAAGTCACTGAACTTCCTTGTTGTTTTGTAAAAATACTAATTATGGCATTTGCTAAGCGCTTACTACTACTATCAGGCACCATACTAAGTGTCGGGGTGGATAGGAGTAAATCAGGTTGGATACAGTCCTTCTCTCGGGTGGGGTTCACAGTCTCAACCCCCATTTTACAGATGAGGTAACTGAGGCACAGAGAATAACAATCATAATGATGGCATTTGTTAAGCGCTTACTATGTGCCAAGCACTGTTCTAAGCGCTGGGATAGATACAAGGTTATCAGGTTGTCCCATTCAGGGCTCACAATCTTAATCCCCCCATTTCACAGATGAGATAACTGAGGCACTGAGAAGTGAAGCGACTTGCCTGAGGTCACATAGCAGACTCTCCCAAGTGCTTAGTACAGTGCTCTGCACAAAGCAAGTGCTCAATGAATATGATTGATCAACAGTGCCTCGGTTTCTTCATCTCTAAAATTGATATTAGATACTTGTTCTCCCTTGCCCTAAGACTGTGAGCTCTTTGTGGGATGGGAACTGTGTCCAATCTGCTTATCCTGGAATAATAATAACATTTATGGTATTTGTTAAGCACTTACTATGTTCCAAGCACTGTCTAAGTGCTGGGGTAGATATACGGTAATAGAGTTGTCTCACGTGGGGCTCACAACCTTTATCTCCATTTTACAGATGAGATAACTGAGGGATAGAGAAGTTAAGTGGCTTGCCCAAGGTCACGCAACAGACAAGTGGTGGAGCCAGACTTGGAACCCACATCCTCTGACTCCCTAATAATGATGGTATTTGTCAAGCGCTTACTATGTGCCAAGTGCTCCAGCACTTAGTACAGTACTTGGCATAGATTAGGCACTTAAAAATACTGCAGTTATGATGATGATCCACCAAGCCAAGGTACTTATTGGATGCTTAATGGGTGCAGAGCACTGCATTAAGCCCTGAGACGCTGCTGATAGGGTTGTTTAGACTGGAGAAGAGAAAATTACGCTTGCCCCTAAAGAAGCTACACGGTCTGCTCCTCGCTTCCATCTTACCCCACCAGTCCAGATGAAAAGCCTGGATCATACGGAGAGGAAAACTTGTGGAAATCACAGAAACAAACTATGCACCATGGTGCCTTGATGAAATAGTTCCACAGCTGGGGTATATGCCCTGCTGCATATGCCATGCAACAATTGTGGATGTGAGAGCCAAATTCTTCCCTCAACAGCCTAAGGATTTGCAACAGACAACTCTTCCCCTAAGTAGCAGAGAAAAACAATTTCAATAAGCGTGAATGACAAAGAGTGAGTGTGTTTTAAAGTAGCCTCTAAGCTGAAAATTGCCTGGAAGCCTGTAATCATTCTCTGCTCAATCGCCTGTATTTGAATGAGGTCTTATTCAGGGCCCTCGTAAATGCCATCCTTGAAGGAAATCATTGAGGCCTAATGAGAAACAGCAGGGCCTAATGGACAGAGCATGGGGGAACTCCGCAACTTGTCTGCTGTGTGATCTTGGGCGAGTCACTTACCTTCTCTGTGCCTCGGTGACCTCATCAGGAAAATGGGGATTAATACTGTGAGCCCCATGTAGGACATGGACCTTGTCCAACCTGAATAGCTTGTACCTACTCCAGTGCTTAACAAATGCCATAAAAAAATGGACAATATTTATAAGGAATGTATTGTTGGCCTGAGGTGCAACTCATCTTAACCCGATTTTGATCAAAATATTGCTAACTAGAACTGTTTCAAGGAAATGACAATACACGAGTGAGATCATTAAAGAAACTCTAATCTAAGGAAATGCTCAAAATCTAAATTATGGGAAGAGACATTATGTGAAAAGAGCAAATCATCATGCAGGTGCTGACTTGTAGGAACAGCGCTACCTCTTCTCCTTTCTGTTTTCTTTCCTTTATTTTTTACAAGGCTACCTCCAGTACAAAAGCTCCAAATCGACACTCTCAGTTTTCCAAAATACAGGAATTAAAATAGCATACCCATAAAATAGCCTATTTTAATAAGCTTTAAAGAAACAAACAGTGCACATTTAGATCTTCTTATTGTTTGTGTTTAGCCCATTTAGTCAATGAATCAAATAACGAAGGTCAAATAACGAAGACATACAACCAGAAAATCACGCTTATTATTTTCAAAACAGTCATGACCGAAATGAACACATTACTTCAGACTTTCAAGTTCAGTCAAGCCAGGTAGAGCCAATTTTATTGGAATCCAGGTTAGTTATGTAAGTTATTTACCTTTCCAAATAGTGATGCGTGAAGACAGTTTTCTGAAATAACAATCTGGCCATTATACATGCCTTTTTAAAAATTGTGAATAACGTGATTGATCTATTCTCACTTCATAGGCTACGCTTATTTCAAACCAAAAATATTATTTGCTTAGGGAACGCTTTTAAACCTCTTTGCTGTAAAACAGTTATGCTTCGCTTTTGCATCTGTAACCTGGATGACTTTTCTAAAATGTCCTTCTGCACATTCCTCCCTACTTCTCAAACGCCTATATTGAGCCACATTTTTTTCTCAACATCAAGCAGAAACTCCTGACCGTTGTAATTAAAGCAGTTAAGCAGCTCTTTCCTTCCTACTTACCCTCTCTTTTCTCCCTCTACACCCCAGCTTACCCGCTTCATTCTTACTGACTAGGCCTCATTCTCATCTCTCCCACCACCAACCTCTTGCTTACCCTCTCTCTTCTAACTGGAACTTCCTCTCCTTTCCATAGTCACTCATTCAATCGTATTTATTGAGCGCTTACTGTCTGGGAGATCATTACTCTCCCCTTCAAAGCCTTTCTGAGACAGTACCTTCTCCAGGAAGCCTGTCCCAATTGATGTTTCATCTCTCTTTTCATTCATTCAATTGTATTTATTGAGCGTTTACTGTGGGCAGAGCACTGTACTAAGCACTTGGGAAGTACAATTCGGCAACATATAGAGACGGTCCCTACCCCCCAACGGGCTCACAACCTGCCCAACTGCTATTTCGTCAGCACTTCCGTGCCACCCAGGGCCTCACTGCGGAGATCAGTCTTCATGCCCTCTAACTGGTTTTAGTGGGTGCCTCCCCAGCTGGCCGAGTGAAGGTGGCTGTGTCGTTAGTAGCCGTGGAGGTGGCTTTTCATGGCCCGGCCCGCCCCTCTCCTCCTAGACGGGTTAGGGCAAAGCGGGCTGTGTGGAGACTGTGAGCCCACTGTTGGGTAGGGACCGTGTCTACGTGTTGCCAACTTGTACTTCCCAAGCGCTTAGTACAGTGCTCTGCACACAGTAAGTGCTCAATAAATACGATTGATTGATTGATTGGAAAGAGCACTGTAACAGAGGCCTCTCCACTGCAGCTCTCGGACGGCCCCTCGACAGCTGCTTGACTCTTCCAGGTACATGCCACCCACCGTCTTGGCTCCAAGGGCCCGGGGTGTCCCCCTCTAGTCGATCCCCGTCTAGCTGACCCCCGCACTGCCTTCCACAACGGTTTTCCTCAGCACCACTGCGGAGCCTCCACCCCCCCGCCCAGCAGCGGCCCAAGGAAAGTGACCGCGGCCTGGCAGTGCCACCTCCATGAAAAGCGTGGAGGAAATCACCACTCTACACATCACTGTGGCCACGGTCGGGACTGTGGGCTCTGAGCTGCGAGGGCCTGGAAATCTGCTCTCTAGCCCCAGCACCCTACTGAGCTTTGTTTTTATCTTTACGTTGTCTTGGTGTTTTATTTCATCTCTCCTGGTGTATCTGTCCCCAAGTGTAGCAATAGCAGAGAAGCAGCATGGCATAATGGATGGAGTATGGGCCTGGCAGACGTCAGAAGGTCATGGGTTCTAATCCAGGATCCACCACTTGTCTGCTGTGTGACCTTGGGCAAGTCACTTCAGTTCTCTGGGCCTCAGTTCCCTCAGCTGTAAAATGGGGATGGAGGCTGTGAGCCCACTGTTGGGTAGGGACTGGGGACTGTCTCTGTATGTTGCCAACTTGTACTTCCCAAGCGCTTAGTACAGTGCTCTGCACACAGTAAGCGCTCAATAAATATGATTGATTGATTGATTGACAGGGACTGTGTCCAACTGGGATTTGCTTGTATCCACCCTGGCACTTAGTACAGTGCCTGGCACATAGGAAGTGCTTAACATATACCATAATTATTATTATTTGTTCCCTCTCCCCCTTTTCATTTTTAGACTGTGAGCCTGCCGAGGGATAGCAGCTGTGTCTATTTCTCATTTATGTACTCTTTCCCAGCACTTTCTCCTATGCTCGGTACACAGGGAGTACTTAGTAAATACTATTACTACTATTCATTCATTCAGTCAGCCAGTCAATCGTATTTACCGAGTGCTTACTGTGTGCAGAGCACTGTACTAAACACTTGGAAAGTACAATTTGGCAGCAGATCGAGACAATCCCTACCCAACAATGGGCTCACAGTCTAGAAGGGGGTGACAGACAACAAAATGAAACAATCAATAAATACGATTGATGATGATGATGATGATGAAGTAGACAGGCCCCACTATTGATGGTATTTGTTAAGCGCTTACTATGTGCCAAGCACTGCACTAAGTGCTGGGGTAGATACAAGATAATCAGGTTGGAAATAGCCCCTGTCCCACGTAGGGCTCACAGTCTTCGTCCCCATTTTACAGGTGAAGGAACTGAGGCACAGAGATGTTAAGTGACTTGCCTGAGGTCACCCAGCAGACAAATGGTGGAGCTGGGATTAGAACCCAGGTCTTTCTGACTCCCAGCCCCACACTCTATCGACTAGGCCATGCTGCTTCTCTACTATTGCTATGATTACTACTACTGCTGCTACTACTAGACTGTAAGCTCCTTTAAGGCAGAGCACATGTCTACAGTTTCTGGGGGGGGCGTGGAAGGGGAGCAGCTGAGGTTGCTGCCACTTGTAAGAGTCCATCTCAAGCTGGTGCCGGGGCTGATGGAGGCCCAGTGACATGGGGTTTGGACAGCTTCTTTCCCACATGGTGGGGTCCACTGGCTGTTGCTCCAAAATGGAAAATCCTCAATCCCTTAACTCAACCTCTGGGCCATCCCCATGCCACCAGGGCCTACGGTTACTGTGGAAAGGGAGAGGTCTAATGACACAGACTCCCTTCATTTCTCTTGATTCAGCTCTCGTGAGGAGACATGCAGGGAGAATACCGTGAGGAACTAATGCATTCCCTTGGGCTGGGGAAGGGACTTGATGAAGGGATTTGGGACAGTAGGCGGTCCAACAATTGGGACTCCCACCTGTTCTCTTTCTTGCTATCTTGGTGGCAAACGTCCGCACCAAACAATGAGAATGGCAGGGAAGAACAACAGGGGATCAGATTTTCCCAAGCCAGGGGCCTGGGACCTGGGACACTTTGGCCATACACATAGACTATTCAGTGAGTCAGTGTCGGCCCAGGGTCTCTGTTGGGGCTTTTCATTTTTGGTCACCCATGTCTCTCTGGCTCCATCAAAATAACAAGGACAGAAGAAGTGGCAACATGCGCTTTGGCCTCCCAAACCGTTGTCTCGCCAAACCACCTGGATGGCAATCTATGCCACCCGCAAGCCGTGTCATCCCAGGGCCTCCTTCTCAGCCTGCCTTGCTCTTTCTTGGCGGGAGAGCCAGAAGCAGTGGTGACAGCAGCGTGGCAGCACCTCCATGGAATTCGCAGAGAATTGGGAAGGCCGCAGCCACCACGGTCTCTGTGGCTCAGAGCGTTGGCCTCTGAGCCATGAAAACCCTGAAATCCTGCTCTTCTAACCATGGCGCCTGACACCTCTTATATCATCATCATCATCATCAATCATATTTATTGAGCGCTTATTGTGTGCAGAGCACTGTACTAAGTGCTTGGGAAGTACAAATTGGCAACATATAGAGACAGTCCCTACCCAACAGTGGGCTCACAGTCTAAAAGGGGGAGACAGAGAACAAAACCAAACATACTAACAAAATAAAATAAATAAAATAGATATGTACAAGTAAAATAAATAGAGTAATAAATATGTACAAATATATATATATACACATATATATATATATATATACACATATATACAGGAACATATATACATATATACAGGATATACATCACTGCCCTCCGCTTTTATATTCATTTTGTGTTTTTATCATTTTATTTTCTTCTTACGTGCCCTTCGCCTGCCTCCTTAGCCTCTTACTTTTCAGATTGTGAACTTCGAGGAACCCTAGGAACCCTATGTAATGCTCACCCATGTATTTTTTCCCAGTGGATAGAACAGTGTTTTGCACACAGCAAGTGCTTAATAAATCCTATTACTACTACTACTACTACTACTACTACTACTACTACTACTACTACTTCTACTTTCTGAATCATTGTTGACAGTTGTTGAAGGTTAACTTAAGTTTTGGGAACTGCTCTACCCTACACTGGGCCACCTCAATGTAGGGGCTTTTGGAGCTGCACCCAAAGGCCTCAGATAAAGAAACAGTGTGGCTTAGAGAAGCAGCGTGACACAGTGGAAATAGCACAGGCTTTGGAGTCAGAGGTCATGGGTTCAAATCCCGGCTCTGCCAATTGTCAGCTGTGTGACTTAGGGCAAGTCACTTAACTTCTCTGTGCTTCAGTTACCTTATCTGTAAAATGGGGATTAAGACTGTGAGCTCCACGTGGGACAACCTGATCACCTTGTAACCTCCCCAGTGCTTAGAACAGTGCTTTGCACATAATAAGTGCTTAATAAATGTCATTATTATTATTAGTGGAAAGAGCACAGGCTTGGGAGTCAGACCTGGGTTCTAATTCCAGCTCTGCCACTTGTCTGTTGTGTGACCACGGGCAAATCATTCACTTCTCTGGTCTCAGTTTCCTCATCTTTAAAATGGGAATTAAATCCTCCTCTAAAATGGGAATTAAATCCTCCTCCTTCTAATTTAGACTGAGTTTTATGGACAGGGACTGTGTCCAACCTGCTGCTCTTGTCTTTACCCCAGCGCTTAGAACAGTGCTTGATACATAATAAGCACTTAACTAATCCCACTGGAAAAAAAAATAAGGGAAGGGGCACAAAGGCCTGCAAAAAAAAAAATCCTTACTTATATACCTCAGGAGAGTAATCTGGTCCTTTCACTCATTAATTAATTCATTCATTTAATTTATTTGCTCAATTTATTGAGCATTTACTGTGTGCAGAGCACTGTACTAAGAACTTAGGAAAGTACAGTACAATAAAGAGAGACAATCCCTGCCCACAACGAGCTCACAATCTAGACAGTGACATAACTGGTCCTACAACTGGGCCAGTCGGGCTAGAGGCAAGGAGTTGAGCCACAGAAGGACATGAGGGAGGCCAAGGAGTTGATTCGACAAGCAACAAAACGAAGGCAGCTGCAAGGGCCACTGGTCTCATTTTGCACCCCTCTAGCCCCTGACCTCTCTACCCCACCAGGCCTGTGGTCATCTTGTCCAAGCCTGAGGACGTTGTTCCTCCTAGAAACTGAGCCACCAGGAAGGAGATGTGTGTCCTGTGTATGACGGTGGGGAAATGTGTCCAGGTGGAATAGACTATCCCTGCCGGACAGCCTGGAAAGCTGGGGCATTGTGGACTGGATACCTACCTTGGCCTACTGCATTACTGATTGAGTCTGGGGCGTGTGGCCCCCGGGTTTCAGTATCACGCTCCATCCAGCCCGGGACTCTGACGGTGGGGGCATCAGGGTGCTGGGAACGACTGTGTGCTAGTTGCCCTCATGGATACTCACTGTCACAGTTTGGGATAGGACATCCTAAACCCTGGCTGTCCTTTCCACTCTCTCTGCTTTGACCTTTCCGGAAATGCAACCTAATTTTCCCCTCAATGTGTTTCCCATTTCCCACCGTTTCCCACCTTGGACTCCTCTCTGGATTGGGACCTGTGTGACCGGCCTTTCCCCGCTGCTGCCCCAGGCAGGCTGGACACATCGGGGAGGACTCAGGAGTGGGACCAATTTGATTCCGCAGCCGATTCCTCCGCTCAGACCAGACGTGCTGCTGGGCTTTTCTTAGCTTATTCCCTGACCACCTCCCCTCCCTGGGGCTGGGAAGCCTAGGAGCTGATGGTTGGATGTGGTTCGCTGTCACGAACGAAGGCGGGGGTGAGTAACTGGTGCTGGATTCATTCTCCTCTAGCCGGCTAGCAGCAAAACTGCCCAATTATTTGGCTTGCCAGAGGAGGATTTAGAAAAGGAAGTCTGGCCAGACAGTTGATCCAGCCTCTATGCAGGATCCCCAATGCTTTGCAACCCAGCAGACTGGGAGCTTGTCTATGGGGTGGCCACAAAAATCTAAAAGTCCACAGGAAAATCAATCTGGCCCTGCTCTTTCAGTGTATGATGTTCTTCCCTTCCTCCTTATATTGGGCGTTCCTGAACTGTCAGAGTCTGTTTCTTTTTCTCACCTCAAATATAAACTTCCAGGCATTTAGGAAATACAGTGGTTTGTGTGGAATAAGCATTTTATAAGTGCTCACTTGAATGACAAAGTCCTAGAACAGTTATACGAGAATTACTCTACGCAGATGACTAGGTCCTAGAGGTCCAAAAATCAAGAAGATGTGCGAATGATGGTAAACTCCTTCACCACATCATCCAGGAGCTACAGGCTGACAAGAAGTCTAAAGAAAACAAAGGTGCTGCATCAGTCTGCACCAGGGAAGGTGTACACATGACCAAAAATTCATACTGACAACACAGACCTGAAAGTTGTGACAGAAGGGCATTAGCACTTATGTATATATCTGTAATTTTATTTATTTATATTGATGCCTGTCTTCTCCCGTCCAGACTGTGAGCTTGTTGTGGGCAGGGCATGTCACTGTTTATTATTGTATTGTACTTTCCCGAGTGCTTAGTACAGTGTTTTGCACACAGTAAGCGCTTAATAAATATGAGTGAATGAATGAATCTCCTCACTGTGCCTCGTTTTCGCCGGTCCCGCCGCCGACCCCCGGCCCACGTCATCCCCCGGGCCTGGAATGCCCTCCCTCCGCACATCTGCCAAGGTAGCTCTCTTCCTTCCTTCAAAGCCCTACTGAGAGCTCACCTCCTCCAGAAGGCCTTCCCAGACTGAGCCCTCTTCTTCCTCTCCCCCTCCTCTGCCTCCCCATCCCCTCATCTTACCTCCTTCCCCTCCCCACAGCACCTGTATATATGTTGTACGTATTTATTACTCTATTTATTTTACTTGTACATATTTATTCTATTTATTTTATTTTGTTAATATGTTTTGTTTTGTTGTCTGTCTCCCCCTTCTAGACTGTGAACCCGCTGTTGGGTAGGGACCGTCTTTATATGTTGCCAACTTGTACTTCCCAAACGCTTAGTACAGTGCTCTGCACACATTAAGTGCTCAGTAAATACGATTGAATGAATGAATGAATGAATGACAAGAAAATTCACCTTTAGAACATCCTCTATGTTCAACACACAGAACTGGATAGTTTTCCTAAATATTTAATCCTCTGTTTTTCTCATCTACAGCCAGATTCATTCAGGTACTTAATTAAGGCCTTTAAAACCATCAAGAAAGGTGCTTCCAACATTTCCTATTAAAAGCTCTGCTTCCATCTCTTCCACAGAGTTAACGCACTCTGCTGATCCTAAAAGCCACAATGCAAAATTCTTCTTTAAAATTATCAAAGTTTAATTTTTCTCTCAGCATGACATACCCCCAGCAAAATGAAGCTAGGATGTTGCTTTCCTTTCCCATATTGGAAAGAGCACAGGCTATGGAGTCAGAGGTCATGGGATCAAATCCCGGCTCTGCCAATTGTCAGCTGTGACTTTAGGCAAGTTACTTAACTTCCCTGTGCCTCAGTTACCTCATCTGTAAAATGGGGATTGAGACTGTGAGCCCCCTGTGGGACAACCTGATCACCTTGTAACCTCCCCAGGACTTAGAACAGTGCTTTGCACATAGTAAGTGCTTAATAAATGCCATTATTATAAATGATATAATGAACAATGAGCTATCAAAACTTATCCTCTAAAAATTGGCTTTGGACCAGCTAATACTGTTCAAAATCTATTCTTCCAACTAGCTCACAAGCCTTGACCTCTTTGCTTTGTTGTAACCTCATATTTCCTCCTGCCTCCAGGTCACCTCCGCTTGGATATCCTGCTGACACTTCAAGCTCAACCTGTCAAAAACCGAATTCCTCCCAAATCCTCTGATTCACTTAACTTTCCCATCACTGTTGATAAAAACACCTTCCTCCCTATCTTTCAAGCCCATAACCTTGACGTTGTCTTTGACTCCTCCTTCTCTTTCAATCCCCATATTCAGTCTGTGGCCAAATCCCGCTGATTCTTCATCACAAGATTTCCAGAATCTGTTCCTTCCTTTTTATCCCATTTGCCAACACGCTTTTCTGGGCACTGTCATAACCTGGCTTGAATACGTTGTCATCCTCCAATTTGAAATCCACCTCCAGACTCTCCCCTCTCCAGTCTGTTATTTACTCTGCAGCCTGATCATTTTTCTAAAATGCACACACCGCCTCCTTCCTCCAAATCCTCCAATGGTTCATTTGTCTCCACATGAAGCAGAATCTCCAGATCATTGTCTTTTAACCACTCAATTACCTTTCTCTCTCCTACTTAACCATGCTCTTCCTGGGCTATATCCCAGGTCACATGCTTCATTCTGCTTAAATGTACCTACTCACTGTGTCTTCATCTTTTTCTTTTCTCTCTTGCCGCCGACTTTTTGCTCAAGGCCTCCCTCCTGACTGAAAGTCCTCCAACATCACATCTGACAGATCACTGTTCTTCAAAGCCCTTGTGAAATCACATCTCTTCCAGGGGTCCTTCCCTGATTAATCTCTCATCCGCCCCACTTTACTATCCCCCCACTGCTACCGTTAGCCTTTTCACACCACCACTTAATAATAATAATAATGATGGAATTTGTTAAGTGCTTACTATGTGTGAAGCACTGTTCTAAGCGCTGGGGGGGGACAGACAAGGTGATCAGGTTGTCCCACATGGGGCTCGTAGCTTTACTCCCCATTTTACAGATGGGGTAACCGAGGCCCAGAGAAGTTAAGTGATTTGCCCAAAGTCACACAGCTGACAAGTGGCAGAGCCAGGATTAGAACCCATGACCTCTGGCTCCCAAGCCCGGTCTCTTTCCACTGAGCCACACTGCTTCTCATGATAATAATGTTGGTATTTGTTAAGCACTTACTATGTGCGAAGCACTGTTCTAAGCGCTGGGGGGGATACAAGGTGATCAGGTTGTCCCATGTGGGGCTCACAGTCTTAATCCCCATTTTACAGATGAGGTAACTGAGGCCCAGAGAAGTGAAGTGAATTGTCCAAAGTCACACAGATGACAAATAGTGGAGCCGGGACTAGAACCCAGGACCTCCGACTCTCAAGTCCGTGCTCTTTCCACAGGGCCACCCTGCTTCTCTAACTTCTACAACCCCTGTATCACTTATGTATATATCAACCAATGATATTTATTGAGCGCTTGCAGTGTGCAGATGGGCAGTGAACATATCTATCCACCCTGTTATACCGCACTCTCCCAAGTGCTTAGTAAGCTCTTCTGCACCCAGTAAGTGCTCAATAAATATAATTGATTAATTGATTGATTGATATCGATCGGCTGCAGAACACTGTACTAAGTGTCTGGGAGTGTAATCAATTAATTAAATGGGATTTATTGAGTTCTTACTGTGTTCTTACTGCAGAGCACTCTATTACCCACACAGAGCATACGGTCTGCAGGAGGAGCTTACAGTCTATACATATCTTATAGACTCAATTACCTCTTTCAATCTGTAATGTATTGAAGAATTAGTGCTCTGCTGTTGATCTCTCAAATTATAGTTGAAAAAGAATAAACTTTAGAGTTAAGGTTATGTTTCTGTCCCGGTCTTGAAATTCAATACTAGAGGAACTTCAATTTAAGAATGTGTCAAATATTTGTGGAGAACCCGCTGAATGAAATAAAGATAATTTTGCATTAGAGAAGCAGCGGCTGAGTGAAATCAGTCTGGACCTGGGATTCAGAGGCACTGGGCTCCAATCCTGTTCTGCAACATGTTTGTTGTGCGACCTTGGGCACATCACTTAACTTCTCTTTGCCTCAGTTTTCTCATCTGTAAAATGGAGAGTAAATCCTAGCGTCTCCTACTTAGACTGTGAGGCCCATGTGTGACAATGTGCCAGGAACTGTACTAAGCGCTGGGGTGTATACGGGCAAATCGGGTTGGACACGGTCCCTGTCCCACTTGGGGCTCACAGTCTCCACCCCCATTTTACAAATGAGGCAAGTGAGGTCCAGAGAAGTGAAGTGACTTGCCCAGGGTCACACAGCAAAGTGGCGAAGCTTTAAATCTATTTGTTCTGACGATTTTGACACCTGCCTACATGTTTTGCTTTGTCGTCTGTCTCCCCCTTCTAGACTGTGAGCCCTTTTTTGGGTAGGGACCGCCTCTATATGTTGCCGACTTGTACTTCCCAAGCGCTTAGTACAGTGCTCTGCACAAAGTAAGCGCTCAATAAATACGATTGAATGAATGACAGGAACTGTGCCCAACTTGATTATCTTGTATCTATCCTAGTATTTAGAATGTGCATGGCACATAGTAAGTGCTTAACAAGTACCATAATTATTAATTATTATTCTTGATAAGTTATGTCAATCTAGCAGAGTCATAAACCACAGAGATTTAAGGGAAAAGAAGCACAAAAATCAACTAAAGTTCCCATTACTGTTATGAAGAAACACTAAAAAATGTGTTATGAAGAAAACAAAAAATGAAAAGAAAACCACCATAACAACTGTCTCTGTGATCTGGTGGTTTATGAAGTCCTACCCCTTTCATGAAACCACTATCAACCAGAGGAAACAATGTTACTTTGATTTTACCTCTTCAGACAAGCATTTCCAAATTTCAGATAGCAAACCACTAAGTGCACTTATCCATTGCTTTCAAAAAACGTAATCCCTGCATGCACTCAATTCACTTATTTTCCAATACAGTCTTACAGTACAACCTTATCATACAACAACAGGCCACAAACACAATTCAATTATAAAGAAACTCAGATATTTTGGAAAAAGATAATATGTGGTTGTTGGGTTGTCCTCCAGACGCTGACAAACACTTATATTTACTGCTAATACGACTTTCTAGCAATTTACCAGCTAAAACCACAGTGAAATTAAATGAAAGTAAAGACAGGAGAAAAGAAGACATCTGAGAGTGATGAGTTGCAGGGAGAATGTGTTAGGGTGGGGAGGAAGTGAGAAGAGAAGCTATTCGGTTCAGGCCATGATCTGGCATCCAAACGAACTGGTTGAGAGATAGAAAGAAAGGAACAGAAGGCACGGCAGCATGGATTTGTTTTCAGAAATCAGTTAGGGAAGAAAATAGAAGGAAAGATTCATTCATTCATATTTATTGAGAGCTTACTGTGTGCAGAGCACTGTACTAAGCGCTTGGGAAGTACAAGCTGGCAACATATAGAGACGGTCCCTACCCAACAACGTTTTCACAGTCTAGAAGGGGGAGACCGACAACAAAACAGAACATGAAGACAGGTGTCCAAGTTGTCAGAACAAACAGAATGAAAGCTATATGCACATCATTAACAAAATAAACAGAATAGAAAAATAAAAAAATAAAATAAAAAGAAAGAAATAAAAAGAAAATAAAATAAATAAAAAATAAAAAATAGAAAATAAAATAAATAAAAAATAAAAAATAAAATAAATAAAAATAAAAAATAGAAAAAAATAAATAGAGTAATAAATCTGTACAAATATATATACAGGTGCTGTGGGGAGGGGAAGGAGGTAGGGCGGGGGGATGGGGAGGAGGAGAGGAAAAAGGGGGCTCAGTCTGGGAAGGATGCGCCAATGTAAGCGAAGAGGGTTGTGGGAAACAATGCTTTTCAGGATATCATCATCATCAATCGTATTTATTGAGCGCTTACTGTGTGCAGAGCACTGTACTAAGCGCTTGGGAAGTACAAGTTGGCAACATATAGAGACGGTCCCTACCCAACAGTGGGCTCACAGGATATGTGTTTAGACTGTGAGCCCGTTGTTGCGTAAGGACCGTCTTTAAATGTTACCGACTTCTACTGTGCACTGCACGCAATAAGTGCTCAGTAAATACAACTGAATGAATGAATGAGTGTGTTATAGTGGTCAAAAATTGTTAAAATGTCCCAAGCCCTGCCCTTTGAACTTTCAAGGGTACAGGAGGGGGAGGGTTGACTCTCCACTTAATCCCTTGACTGCCTCTTAAGCATCCAGCAGGCTTTCTCTTATCTAGTCACTACCTGCTTAATGACCTCCCCAAGCAAGAAATTGTCAAGATTCCTCCTGGAGGCACTGAGATGAAGGGGGGTGTGCCTACTGTCCCAATGGCTCAGTACAGTGCTCTGCACTTAATAAGCACTCATTAAATACTATTGATTCTATCCTATTTTATTTTGTTGGTATGTTTGGTTCTGTTCTCTGTCTCCCCCTTTTAGACTGTGAGCCCACTGTTGGGTAGGGACTGTCTCTATGTGTTGCCAATTTGTACTTCCCAAGCGCTTAGTACAGTGCTCTGCACATAGTAAGTGCTCAATAAATACGATTGATTGATTGATTGATTGATTGACTGGATGGTGATCAACATCTATTTGTGCTAATCACTACCTCAGGAGGTGGGCCAAATGAGATGAAGGGGAAGGAAACTAAAGCATCTAGGATTTTAGAGGGACTCCTGGGGATATGTAGGCCCCGCTCTCCTGCTGCCATGTTCCTTAATAATAATTCATTCATTCATTCAATCGTATTTATTGAGCGCTTACTGTGTGCAGAGCACTGTACTAAGCGCTTGGGAAGTACAAGTTGGCAACATATAGAGAGGGTCCCTACCCAATAGTGGGCTCACAGTCTAAAAGGGGGAGACAGAGAACAAAACCAAACATACTAACAAAATAAAATAAAAAGAATAGATATGTACAAGTAAAATAAATAAATAAATAGAGTAATAAATATGTACAAACATATATACATATATACAGGTGCTGTGGGGAAGGGAAGGAGGTAAGATGGGGGGATGGAGAGATGTTCTAAGCGCTGGGGAGGCCACAAGGTGATCAGGTTGTCTCCCGTGGGGCTCCCAGATTCAATCCCCATTTTCCAGATGAGGGAACTGAGGCCCAGAGAAGTGAAGTGACTTGCCCGAAGTCACACAGCTGGCAATTGGCAGAGCCGGATTTAAACCCATGACCTCGGATTCCAAAGCCCGTGCTCTTTTCACTGAGCCACGCTGCTTCTCTAATTTACAATTTAAAGGGTAGTTGCTTTGAGAAGAAGACCATCTTTTTAGTTCCCAGACCGCGGTTATGAAAATAACGTCAAGAAGGGTGATGATTTTGGGGTCGGCCAAGGCGCCTGGAAACCCGGAGCCTTGGTCTTAATAATAATAACTGTGGTAACGGTTAGGAGCCAGGCACTGTACTAAGCAACGGGGTAGATACAAGCAAATCGGGTTGGATACAGCCCCTGCCCCACGTGGGACTCACAGTCTAAATCCCCATTTTACAGATGAGGGAACTGAGTCACAGAGAAGTCAAGGGACCTGCCTAAGGTGGCAGAACAGAGATTAGAACCCAGGTCCTCTGACTCCCATGCCTGTGCTCTTTCCACTAGGCCACACTGCTAGCTCCATGCTCTTGTCTACAGACCGTTACATTGTACTCTCCCAAGAGCTTATTTAGTAAAGTGCTCTGCACATAGTAAGAACTCAATAGATACAATTGATATTAATCCAGCCCTGACGTCGGGAGGAAGAGGGATTATGATTGTCTTGTACCTACCATAATGTTTAGCACAAAGTTTATCACATGGTAAGCATTTTTTTAAATAATACAATTATTATTATTTTATTAAAGGCTTGGTGAAATCCTTGGGAAAATCACCGCTCACTGAAGTAATGTTTACCTAGAAAAGGGTCCATTTTTATAATTGTTTAGAAATGGGTAGACTATTGTTATCATTACTTCCACATTTATTAATTTCAGGCTGTCAAATACGCAGTTTCTCAAAAGAATAATGCTATACCATCTCATTTAGCTTACTGGGATAGGAAAACAGAAGCAGCATGGCATAGTGGATAGAGCACAGTCCTGGGAGTCAGAAGGTCATGGGTTCTAATCCAACTTCTGCCACTTGTCTACTGTGTGACCTTGGGCAAGTCACTTCACTCCTCTGTGACTCAGTTACCTCGACTGTAAAATGGGGATTGAGACTGTGAGTCCCATGTGGGACAGAGACTGTTCCCAACCCGATTTGCTTGTATCCACCCAGGATTTAGTGCAATGCCTAGCACACAGTGAGCGCTTAACAAATACCACAATTATCATTATTGTTATTGTTATTGTTATTATTATAATTATTATTTTACCTGTGCTTTAGTCGTCTTTTGGCCGTAGTCGGTACATTAGCGCCGTAGCCATAAGAGAAGAGAACTCTTTCTGCCTCGACTTCATTTTCCACTGTGAAGTAATCAAACATTTTTATACTGTCAGAATATCAGTTCTCAAAAAAACAGTAGAAACAGAGAAAGTAGACCATAATTCAGTCACAAAAAACCCCTCAAATATGACGAGGGTAAGTAAGTGATTCCAAACAGCCTTACTGTAAAGAAAGGCTTGCTCCTGACGGTATGTTGCCCAATTTTGTTTTAAATGCCTTGGGCGATATCATCACATGGTTTAACTACAATTAACCACAAATACTATATTGGTTGTGTTCTTCTGAATGATTTATTATCACAGACCTTTGGCACATAAATTAGGCAGTCAAATAGGATGACCAAATAATGAAATGCAGTGATCATGTCATTGAAATATGAGAAATGAGTAATTTCCATTTCTAAAAATGAACACATGGTTTCTTCAGTAGGAAAGCATTGCTGGAACATGCAGTAGCATAATTATATGCTTTAAACAGAACACTAAATGAACAAAATGTACAGGGCAAAGTACTGGCTGGCAGCAACATCTCAAACCTTACTGACTAAAAGAAGAGGGATGTACTCTATCCGTAAGGTTTGCTATTACTGGCGGAGAACACAAATCTTTATTTCCTTACCCATGTTGGGGTGTAAAGGTCATGTGGTCAAAAGTTTTATAAAAGTTTTCCCATTAAAATGTTAATAGGCTTGTTTCATTTCTGAAAAATAGATTTTAGGCCAATTGGTAGTTTATTTGTCCAGCGCTGACACTGACTTTAGGTTTTCTCCCAATTTAGCAGCACCAACATTACCTTATCTAGATTAAATCCCAACCAGTTGACTTTCATTCTGTTGTGGATAAACTGTGAAGCTAGTCTTTTGATAAAATAATACCAAAAGATCAATCAAGATGGTGAGAGTGACAAATTGGAATGCGCTAGCACGCCAACCTGGTTCGTTCCTATAAAATGTACGAACGTTTGGTTGCATTTATATTTTATCTGTAAAATAAAGATGGTTGTTCAATCCGGTAGTAGGTGAGATTACAAAACAATCCAAATATAGTTTAGTGGGAAGCATATAACTGTTTTAACGTTTATAAACAGTAATATGCTGAAATTAAAATAAGGTATTTTAATTTTATTACTAAAATTTCTTACATACATATCAGTAATTTATTTACATTAACGTCTGTCTCCCCCTCTAGACTGTAAACTCACTGTGAGCAGTGACTGTACCTACCAACTCTTATTCTCTCACCAACTTAGTACAGTGCTCTGCACATGTAAGTGCTCAATAATCACGACTGATTAATAAGATGCACTCATTTGTGAGATGGGGCCACCTTGCTTACAGATATACCTAGAATGAGGCACAAAAGACTTTCACTGGTCCAGTTATTCACACAGAACAAAGGAACTCTGGCCAGACTCCCAAAGGGCCTGAGGTCTTCGAAGAGCTGTAAAACTCTGACTGAACATTTTTGCTAACGGACGATATTTTAACTAGAGATACAACTGAAGAGAATGCCAAAAGGAAATCCAAATGGAGATTGAAAATGAAACCTAAAATTTACGCTAGAAAACAGCCAAATGAGCACTAACCGGCTCTCCTCTAGCCTACCTTCCTGTAGCTTTTTTGGATAAGGTGACTTCTTATTGGGTGGAAACTGCTTCTAAGAGCCAAAAGAAGACACACCCCACTGAACCAGAGCCCAGAAATACAAGAAATTTTATCTTCTACCCCGGGTCTTCCCTGCTGCCTATCCCCATCCAAGGCACCTCTGGGGGCTTGCTTTCACCCAGACCCAATAATTTGCTGCTACGAAAGCCAGGCAGGCCATTTGCTTTCTAGGAAATAGCTTTCATCGAGGACTGGCCATCACCCAGCGCAGCCTAACACTTTGAAAATTCTCTTTTCTATTCCACACTATTTAAGTACTGAATACTTCTTAATTCCAGCCAGGGTCATTCTCGGTTTCAGAGTAAAGTAATAATAATGATAATAATAATGATGGCATTTGTTAAGTGCTTACTATGTGCCAAGCACTGTTCTAAGTGCTAGGGGGATACTAGGTAATCAGGTTGTCCCACATGGGGCTTACAGTCTTAAGCCTCATTTTCCAGATGAGGGAACGGAGGCACAGAGAAGCGAAGTGACTTGCCCAAAATCACACAGCTGACAAGTGGTGGAGCCGGGATTAGAACCCATGACCTCTGATTCCCAAGCCCGTGCTCTTTCCTCTGAGTCACGCTGCTTCTCCCGCAATTATTGACGGAAGGTGGTAGGGAGAATCTAGGCTTCTTTAACTGAGGTGGTAATGCTTGCACTTCTCTACCAAGGTTTGAGCCATTATGGGTCCTTTTGGCTTTAGGGCTCTCCTGGCGCTACAAAATGCTGCTCAAATGCTCAAAATGCAGTTTTTTTTCCCCAACCAAATCTAGAAGGGTATTTACAATCTCGTTTTTCAGATGTAGATTTTGCCTTCCTCATCCCCATCTGTAACCATGCGGAATGTTTGATGAAACATTATGCCTAGTCATATAAAAATTTCAGTTGGTGCAGAATATAGTCACTTAACTGCTAATGGAACTGAAAGAAGTACATTATAACGGTATACTGGAAACTGTAGTGGTTACTTCTCTGCTTCCAAGTGCAATTTAAAAGGCTGACTTTAATACATAATGACCTAGATGAACTGTTTACTGGTTACTTTAGAGATTGCTTCTTTCTTTGTACACTCCCGGATCAGGGAAGATTAACTGGTACATTTTTGCTAATAATCTGTAGATTTACACTGAGGAAAGGATGTTTTCTGTTAACATCTCTGGAATTTCCTGCAGGTCCCAGTTTATAACCTTCAACTCACACACGGCCTTAACAAGATGGCTTACTGTTAAAGCTTCTGATTGTATAATGCCTTATATTCTGAAGTTTTCTCACAGTGGCTGCTGATTACTCTAATTTGTTGTCTTTTCACAGCACATCTGATGGCGCTTTTATAGAAAAGGGCACTCTTTGACAAAATGTGAAATAAGGTACTCGGCCTTTAAATCATACACCCCATGGAGAAATTACATGAAAATACATGAAAACATTGAGGTTATAAACTCCATGAACCATCGGGCAATTGTGTATTCTTGGCTCAGTCCTGCAGGAAGATTTACATGGTAATTTCCATTTTGTGACTATGCTCTTGGGTGATATCAGAAAAGTACTTACCATCCTACACCTCAATTCCTTCACACTGAAATGGGCATGGTCAAATGGTATAAGAGGCAATGGGGCCTAGTGAAAAGCACTGCTGAGAAGCAGTGTGGCTCAGTGAAAAGAGCCCAGGCTTGGGAGTCAGAGGTCATGGGTTCTAATCCCAGCTCCGCCACTTGTCAGGTGTGTGACTTTGGGCAAGTCACTTAACTTCTCTGTGCCTCAGTTACATCATCTGTAAAATGGGGATTAAGACTGTGAGCCCCACGTGGGACAACCTGATCATCTTGTATCACCCCAGGCTTAGAACAGTGCTTTGCACATAGTAAGCACTAAACAAATGCCACTACTATTATTATTATTATTATTAGTGGAAAGAGCTCGAGCCAGAGGTAGACCTGGAATCCAGTCCTGGCTCTACCACGTCCTTTTTGTGTGACCTTAGGCAAGTCCCCCCTACATCTCCTCATTGGTTTTCAGTCCACTATATCAGCAGGAGAGGAGAGAGGACCCTTTCCAGGCAGCAGACCAAACATTCTGAAAATCAGGGAGTGGACAAGCGAAAACAATAGCAGTATCTATAAAATGGGTCTCGAGAAATAGGGCAATCCATCTGTTTGTCTGCTGCCCTAAGGGATCACGTTTATAGAGGCAAGCCCTGTGTATCTTTTATCTGTAGTATACCCAAGAAATTGGTGTAAGGTAACTTTAGGGAAAAAAACCCCCACACATTGGGAAGGCAGAACAAACATTTTAAAAGGCATGACTGAAGCCCAGTCTTTTACAATTGAAGGGAGCAGTGGACTTTTGGGAGGTAAGAACGGCAGGCAAATGGGCCTGGTGAGCAGGAAATAAGAGAGGGTTTAGTCCTCTTCCACTGATTCTTCAGGAGGACATACTAAGAGTTAGTCTTAAAAGCACTGTCAGGTTTCACGAGTTGCAAACAAAGGATTGCAGCAAGGAGTTATAACAATAATGATGGCACTTGTTAAGCACTTACATTGTGTCAAGCACTGTTCTAAGAGCTGAGAGAGATACCTTGTGGGGCTCACAGTCTTTAATCCCCATTTTCCAGATGAGGTAACTGAGGCACAGAGAAGTGAAGTGACTTGCCCAAAGTCACACAGCTGACAAATGGCAGAACCGGGATTAGAAGCCACGACCTCTGACTCCTAAACCCGCGCTCTTTCCACCGAGCCGCATTGCTATGTCTTCAACATTGACTGAAGTGACAGTCACATATTCTTCTTTGCAGCCACTTATGCACATGAGGCTAGGATCTCACCAATGATCAAGCAATCCATCAAATTTAGTGAGTTTTATTGAGTTTTTACTGTGTGCAGAGCACTATATACTAAGCACTTGGGAGAGTACAATATAACAGAGTTGGTCGACATATTCCCTGTCCACAAGGAGCTTACAGTCGAGAGGGGGAGATAGACATGAACATAAATAAAAAAATGAATTCTGGATATGTTCATAAGTGCTGTGGGGCTGACGATGGGATGAATACCCCAAAAGTTGTATCATTAAAAAATGAAAGCTTATATATTGCATCATATATATATTGATGATGCTAACGGTAACACTCCATACATGCAGGGCCTGAGCATTATTTCAGGTTTGTGATGATAACAGTGATAATCATCTGAACTGGGCCTTGGAGGGGAAACTGTGGCTTCAGGTCACTATTAGGCTGCAATTATGATTTAAGCTTGTGGTTTTATTTCATATCAAGGTCTATAAAAAGTATGAGAGGAACTGAAATAATAATAATGATTCTAATTATAATAATAGTACTTACTATGTGCCATGCACTGTAATGATAAAGGTACTTGTTAAGCGCTTACTATGTGCCAGGCACTTTATTAAGCACTGTACTAAATGCTGGGGTAGATGATACTAGATAATCAGATTGGACATAATCCCTGTCCCATATGGGGCTCACAGTCTAGGTAGGAGGAAGTAGGATTCAATCCCATTTTACATATGAGGAAACTGAAGCACAGAGAAGTTAAGTGATTGGCCCAAGGTCACAAAGCAGATGGGTGAAAGAGCTGGGATTAGAACCCAGGTCCTCTGACTCCCAGAATCGTGGTCTTTCACTAGGCCATGCTATTTCCCACAGAACTATTTCTTCACTATAGAGTAAAACATTAGAGAAAAAGTGAAATTAATGAATCTCTGGAAGGATAAACAGCCATCACACAAGGAGAACAAGTGATTCAGATACATTTGACCCAGAGAGAAAAGCAGCACAGACTTTTCCCAATACACATTCACCTCACTGTTAACTTGAGCATGGGAGGGGAATTCCACCTGCCATAGTTAAATAATAATAATAATGATGCCATTTTATTAAGCGCTTACTATGTGCAAAGCACTGTTCTAAGCGCTGGGGGAGATACGAGGTGATCAGGTTGTCCCACGTGGAGCTCACAGTCTTAATCTCCATTTGACAGATGAGGTAACAGGCACAGAGAAGTGAAGTGACTTGCCCAAAGTCACACAGCTGACGAGTGATGGAGCTGGGATTAGAAACCATGACCTCTGACTTCCAAGCCCAGGCTCTTTCCACTGAGCCACATTGCTTCTGGCTCTGAATCTGAACACACGCTGTGATTGGAGTCAAGTAGCGGGGGCTGCACTTTAATAATAATAATACTTGGCATTTGTAAAGCGCTTACTATGTGCAAAGCACTGTTCTAAGCGCCTGGGGAGGATACAGGGTGATCAGGTTGTCCCATGTGGGGCTCACAGTCTTAATCCCCAGTTTACAGATGAGGTAACTGAGGCCCAGAGAAGTTAAGTGACTTGCCCAAGATCACACAGCAGACATGTGGTGGAGTCCACATTCGAACCCATGACCTCTGACTCCAAAGCCCTTTAACGGTACATGGCCCACTGGCCACAGTGCAAATACCACCCTTGGCGTACATGCTCTTCTGGTATAGCCCCTGAATGAAAGAGCTAGTCCATCTTCAGAGTTGTTTCAATCTTAGGATACTAGAGTTACAAAACAACCTATTTATTTTCTGGGAGAAACTGAGATTTGGGGTCTCTGGATACTGTATACTCAGGGGAAAATTTGTTTCTTTGCTCTTTTCTTAAAAGCGTGCATTAAAACTTGCTGGAATCTATATATTCTTCAAGAAATAATGTCAGCTCTGCTATAATAATGAACTATAGATTAATTGGGGGAGGGGCACACGAGATGGGGGAAGAGCAACTATGCTGATAGCTGCAAAGAAACACACACAAAAACTGCACAGTTGGGGTTAAATATCCATCCACAAGTCTTCATTCACAGGCCCACGCATAACCTCTCTCGTCCACACACCCATTCGAATACAGACACACATATCCACAGTGAGAAGGGAGTTAACAGGGAGCACAATGGCTGCAGCAGATACAGAAAGAGAAAAAGGATCGGGGAGAAGAAAGGAGGACTAAAGCTGAAAGGTGAGGTTGGGAGGGAGGGAGGGAGAAGGTTGGGATGCATTTATGTAGGAAGGGAAAAGATGGTAGGTGGTGGGGGGAAAGAGGAGAGAAGGGTTTTGTTGCTGGTGGCACAGTAAGGGAGAGAGAGAGAAGGAAGGACTTCTAACATGGGGGGGTACCTGTGGCTTGAATCATGGGGTCAAGGTGGGGCTTTTATCAGAACATGGAGCGGTTTGGTTCTCCGTAGCTGTTGGGGAAAAGCAGGGAGAGGATACAAGGGAAAGACAGGGAGTGAAGGCAGGCAGGCAAGAAGAGAACCAGTTTGGGATTGGAGGACTTGGGGAAATGCCTTCCTCGAGCACCAAATGGACCATTATGTAAGCAGCCCTTAGAAGCAGCGTGGCTCAGTGGAAAGGGCACGGGCTCTGAAGTCAGAGGTCGTGGGTTCAAATCCCGGCTCCACCAACTGTCGGCTGTGTGACTTTGGGCAAGTCACTTAACTTCTCTGTGCCTCAGTTCCCTCATCTGTAAAATGGGGATTAAGACTGTGAGCCCCCCGTGGGGCAACCTGATCACCTTGTAACCTCCCCAGAGCTTAGAACAGTGCTTTGCACATAGTAAGCTCTTAATAAATGCCATTATTATTATTATTATTGTTATCCATGCACTTAATACAGTGCTTTGCACACAGTAAGCGCTCAAAAAATACGATAGAATGAATCAGTCAATTGTATCGATCCATACCTCTCCTTTCCTGATCCCTTTTCTCTTTCCATATCTGGTGCAGCCCCTGTGCTGGATGTTAAGTCCCGTCTCATTGTGGGTATGTATATATTGATGAGAGAGGTGTCAATAAGTTAATCAATGGTATTTATTGATCATTTATTGGATGCAGAGCACCATACTCACTGCTTGGGAGCATACAATACAATGGAGTACATAGACATGATTTGTCCCACCAAGGAGCTTAGTCTAGTGGAGAAGACAGGCATTAAAATAAATACCGACTGGGGAAATGGGAGAAAATAATTATATGTTACATAAGTGTTCTGAGGGTGTTCTAGACTATCAGCTCATTGTTGGGTAGGGATTGTCTCTGTTGCCAAATTGTATTTTCCAAGCACATAGTACAGTGCTCTGCACACAATAAGCGCTCAATAAATACGATTGAAAGAATGAATATCAACTGCTTATGGGATGCAGATCAAAATGGGAAGCAGCATGGCTCAGTGGAAAGAGCATGGGCTTTGGAGTCAGAGGTCGTGGGTTCAAATCCCGGCTCTGCCAATTGTCAGCTATGTGACTTTGGGCAAGTCACTTAACTTCTCTGGGCCTCAGTTCCCTCATCT
Source organism: Tachyglossus aculeatus (assembly GCF_015852505.1). Lineage (NCBI taxonomy): Eukaryota > Metazoa > Chordata > Mammalia > Monotremata > Tachyglossidae > Tachyglossus > Tachyglossus aculeatus. Next base: position 125,756,534 of record NC_052067.1, on the reverse strand, counting down.
GTAAAATGTGGATTAAGACTATGAGCCCCCTGTGGGACAAACTGATCACCTTGTAACCTCCCCAGAGCTTAGAACAGTGCTTTGCACATAGTAAGCATTATTATTATTATTAAATGCACAGGTGACACAGAAATGGGGGTGAATATGGGGAATGAGGGCTAAATCAGGGAAGGCCTCTTGGAAGAGATGTGATTTTAGGAAAGCGGGAGAGCTGTGGCCCATCATATATTAAAAGGGAGGGAGTTCCAGGCAGAGGGAAGATGTGGTCAAAGCGTTCAACTGTGAATAGATGAAAACGAGGTACAGTGAGTAGGCTGGCATTAGAGGAGTAAATTATGTGGGCTGGGATGTAGAAGAAGAACAGTAAAGTCAGAAGCAGCGTGGCTCAGTGGAAAGAGCACGGGCTCTGCCAATTGTCAGCTGCGTGACTTTGGGCAAGCCACTTAACTTCTCTGTGCCTCAGTTACCTCATGTGTAAAATGGGGATTGACTGTGAGCCCTACGTGGGACAACCTGATAAGCCCTGTATCCACCCCAGCGCTTAGAACAGCGCTTAACAAATGCCATTATTATTATTATTATTATTAAAGTAAAAGGGGGAGATCTGATTGAGTGTTTTAAAGTCAATGGTAAAGAGTTTCTGTTTGATGGGGAGATCAATCGGCAACCATGATGTTCTTGAGGAGTGGAAAGACATAGATTGAATGTTTTTTCAGGAAAATGAACCAGGCAGCTGAGTGAGGAATGGACTGGAGTGGGGAGAGACAGAAGGCAGGGAGGTCAACAAGGAGGCTTGATACGGTAGTCAAGGTGGAGAAGCAAAGTGGTCTAGTCAATCAATCAATCAATCGTATTTATTGAGCGCTTACTATGTGCAGAGCACTGTACTAAGCGCTTGGGAAGTACAAATTGGCAACATATAGAGACAGGCCCTACCCAGCAGTGGGCTCACAGTCTAAAAGGGGGAGACAGAGAACAAAACCAAACATACTAACAAAGTAAAATAAACAGAATAGATATGTACAAGTAAAATAAATAAATAAATAAATAAATAGAGTAATAAATATGTACAAAAGACTTCTAGCGCTGCATCAGAACTGGATAAGAATCTGACCAACTGAAAATCACAATGTTCATTATGAAACTGGATAAATGGCCACTCAAGGTATAACAGATTCTAATGAGAAGAGAAAGAACATGAATCTTCTGAGCAGTTGGCACACTTTTCCCTACACTCACTGACAGGTTTGGACAGAAAGAAGATTACATAAGGGGGTACAGGAGAATCCACTCTGGAAATTCCTGATGCAGAGGGAACAAAGGGGCGTAGAAATGCACACACAACACTAGGAGAAAAATCTCCTAATTAGTTGCTTCAACCAAATAATGCTCATAATAAAGGCATCTTTATCAAAGGTTGACTCAGCAGATGTGGCTGGTTATTACACAGTAGACTGCTGTGTGACCTAGGACAAGTCACTTAACATCTCTGTGCCTGAGTTCCCTCATCTGTAAAATGGGGATTAATTCCTGTTCTCCCTCTTACTCTGAGTACCTTGTGGGACACGGATGGTTCCTGATCTGATTGCACTGAATCTGACCCAGCACTTAGTACAAGGGCTTGGCCCATAGTAAGTGCTTAATACCACACTCTAATGAAATCCGTACATTCCTGAAAGTCTTGTTGGCATCCTCTTCACTAAGTCAAACCAAAGCTCAACAGCAGGCTCCAGGTTTGGGTGGCCCCTGGTTGACACTCAAGGGTACCAAACACCTTTGGATGGACCACCTTGGAATACCACACCAGGAGTACTTATCAATCAATGATATTTACTGAGTGCTTACTGTGGACAGAGCACTTCGGAGAGTACGCTACAACAGAATTAGCGGACAGGCTTCCTGCTAATTGAAAGAGAGCAACAGAATTACGAGACATGATCCCTGTCCCCGGTGAGTTTATAATCTATCAGGGGAAGACTGACACTAAAGTAAATTAGGAGGAAGGAGAAAAATGGGATTTGTACATTAGTTGTTACTTATATACTGGGGCATGTAGTCGTTAGAGCAAGGGCCTGGGTGTCAGAAGGACCTGGGTTCTAATCCCAGCTCCATCATTGGTCTGCTGTGTGACCATGGGTAAGTCACTTCACTTCACTGTGCCTCAGTTCCCTCATCTGTAAGATGGGAATTAAGACTGTGAACACTATGTGGGACAGGGACTATGTCCAACCCGATTATCTTGTATCTATCCCGGGGTTAGAACGGCACTTGGCATGTCAAAATACCACAATTATTATTATGAATTACAGATATATTGTAATGAAATACTTTTAAAGATGTTATTACATTCCTATGCTTGCCAAAATGTGGGCAAAACTTACTTTCTGCACTCTGCATTGTAATCTCATCCAGCTCTTTTTCCAGTTTCTCGTAAATGTCTAGTCTTGCTTGATGCTCAGAATTTTGTGCTTGAAGCTCAGTAATGCGTTTTTCAGAGGAGGCTTGAAGACCATAAAATTCTTTTGTTAAAACCTAACATAGCAAACAGAGGCAGAAAAAAAGTCACAAACTTATTTAAATAAGTTAAGGGTGCAAAGAGCAGAACAAGGAAACAAAATTGGCAGAGGCTTATTTTGTCATTTAAGTATTTTTTAAAAATTTAGTAGCAATAAGTTTAATTGGGCTCAACATTTTGGAAAGAGCAAAATAAAATCTAAAGAATGTTTATTAAATTCTCATTTTTAAAATCATTATCATTTGGTATTTATGAAATATCTGTTCCTAAAGAGAAAAACAAATGCATTTTAAGGTTACTTTCAATATTACTACACTGTTTAGAAATGTCACTGGTTTAAATTCCTAATCTTCAATAAACCCATTTCCTGGAATTGTCAGAAATATGGGTAACTGATCAGTATGAGTTGCTCTTTCATCTTCCGGATTAAGTTCCTTTATAAAGAGAAAAATCACGAAAGGGAAGAGAGGCAACTGCTGACAGAAACTCTAGATGAGTTCAGATTGGGCTTTGCTTCCTTACCTATGGGGTCGGTGCTATAATAATAATAGCATTTGTTATGACTCTTCCCACCCCTCCATTTCCCACCCCCAATCTTGTCCACTTAAAGCTGTTTTTGGCTCCCTTTCCTTCTTCCAGAAGCTTCCATGTGCTTTCTCAATTCCTCAGCCCTCTGATGAACAACTGGGGCATGTCGGCTGGACCATTGCTATGTATGTGCCATGACCTGGTGTATTCATGACTGTCTTATGGCCTTCTAAAACAACTGTACACACAGATTTCACCTCTTCAGCAAGGAAACACACTTCCATAAGTGAGGCCCAGTTCCATTTCATCCAATTGTATTCTAAGGCTCAGGTTGGTAAAAGATCAGACCAGGTATTTTTGATCTATTCAGGATTCTAATGCAACGATCCCTCCTAACGTCACTAATGTAATCTCGCTAAAAACAGAACTCCTTATGTTTCCATCCAAGTCCTATCTTTCCCCTGACTTTCCCATCACTGTAGACAGCACCACCATTCTTCCTGTCTCATAAGCCGGTAACCTTGGCATTAATCTTGACTCCTCTCTTTCATTCAACCCACATATTCAATCCATCACTAAATCCTATTGGTTCAACCTCCATAACATTGCTAAAATCCACCCTTTCCTCTCCATCCCAACTGCTTCCAAGCACTTATCCTATCCTGCCTTGATTACTGTATCAGCCTCCTTGCTAATCTCCCTGCTTCCTGTCTCTCCCCACTCCAGTCCATACTTCACTCTGCTGCCTGGATCATTTTTCTACAAAAACACTCAGTTCATGTTTCTCCACTCCTCAGGAACCTCTGGTGATTGCCAATCCACCTCCATATCATCATCATCAATCGTATTTATTGAGCGCTTACTGTGTGCAGAGCACTATACTAAGCGCTCCATATCAAACAGAAACTCCTCACCATTGGCTTTAAAGCACTCTATCATCTTGCCCCTCCTACCTCACGTCCCTACTCTCCTACTATAACCCAGACTGCACACCTCATCCCTCTAATGCTTACCTTCTCACTATACCTCAATCTCATCTAACTTGCCACCAATCTCTGGCCTGGAATGCCCTCCTTTTTCATATCCGACAGACAATTACTCTCCCCCGCTGCTTCAAAGCCTTATTGAAGACACAGCTCCTACAAGATACCCTCCCTAAGCCCTCTTTTCCTTTTCTTCCACTCCCTTCTGTGTTGCCCTGACTTACTCCTTTTATTCATTCCCCTCTCCCACCCCCACAGCACTTATGCACATATCTGGAATTATTTATTTATATTAATGTCTGTCTCCCCCTTTAGACTGTAAGCTTGTTGTGGGCAGGGAAGGTGTCTGTGATATTGCTATACAGTACTCTCCCAAGTGCTCTGCATACAGCCCAGTTCAAGGCTGGGCACATAGTAAGCGCTCAATAAATGACTGATCGATTGAGTAATCTCAGTAGATCTCTATCTCATCTACAGTGCCATCGACCCCTTGCCCATGATATTCCTCCGGCCTGGAACTCCCTCCATCTTCATATCCAACAGTCCACGACTCTTCGCACATTCAAAACCCTCCTAAAATCACATGTTTTCCAAAAGGCCACCCCGACTCAGCCTTATTTCCCTTATCTGCTCCCCCCATCTGCATCGACTATGCATTTGGCCGTGTACATGGTAAGACTGTTGTGGGCAGGGAATGTGTTTACCAGCTCTGTTATGCTGGCATATTGAACTGTCCCAATAATAATAATAATAATAATAATGGCATTTATTAAGCGCTTACTATATGTATAGCACTGTTCTAAGTGCTGGGGAGGTTACAAGGTGATCAGGTTGTCCCACGGCGAGCTCACCGTATTCATCCCCATTTTCCATATGAGGTAACTGAAGCCCAGAGAAGTTAAGTGACTTGTCCAAAGTCACACAGCTGACAATAGGTGGAGTCGAGATTTGAACCCATGACCTCTGACTCCAAAGCCTGTGCTCTTTCTACTGAGCCACGCTGCTTCTTATGTGCTTAGTACAGTGCTCTGCACACAGTAGGCGCTCAATAGTTATCATTGATTGATTGTAACCCTTAAGCACTTTGATACTCACCCCAGACCCACAGTACATAGGTAAATATTCAGAGAAGCAGCACTGTCTAGTGGAAAGACCATGGGCCTGGGATTCAGAGGACCTGAGCGCCAATCCTGACTCTCAGTTACCTGTTGCATGACCTTGGATAAGTCATTTCTCTTCTCTGTGCCTCAGTTCCCTCATCTGCAAAATGGGAATTCAGCATCTATTCTCCCTCCTACTTAGCCTGTGAGTCCCCTGTGGGACCTGGTTATCTTGTATCTACCCCAGCGCTTAGAATAATAATAATAATAATAATAGCATTAGTTAAGCGTATACTATGTGCCAAGCACTGCTCTAAGCGCTGGGGGGATACAAGGTAATCAGGTTGTCCGAATTGGAGCTCACAGTTTTAATCCCCATTTTACAGATGAGGTAACTGAGGCCCAGAGAAGTTAAGTGACTTGCCCAAAGTCACACAGCTGACAAGTGGTGGAGCCGGGATTTGAACTCATACCCTCTGACTCCCAAACCCGTGCTCTTTCCATTGAGCCACGCTGCTTCTTGAATAGAATAGTCCTTGGCACATAGTAGGCACTTAACAAATACCATACTTATTATAATTGTATACTCTACTTAAATTAATTGTAATTTATTTAAATGTCTGTCTCTCTGTGAAGACTTTACGTTCCTTTCATTCAATCGTATTTATTGAGCGCTTACTGTGTGCAGAGCACTGCACAAAGTGCTTGTTCCTTGTGGACAGGGATCGTGTCTACCAACTCTGTTGTACCTTCCCAAGTACTTAGTACAGTGCTCTGCACACATAAGCATTCAAGACACACCGCTGACTGATTAATTATAAATGAACTAATTATAATCCACTTCCTTAAGAACCGTAATTAAAGAGAGATACTAAATCCCAGTATCTGTCGAGATGTTCAGCCTTAATCTTAAACTTAGGGAAGCAGCGTGGCTTGGGCAAATCACTTCACTCCTCTGTGCCTCAGTTACCTCATCTGTAAAATGGGAATTAAGACCGTGAGCCCCCTGTGGGACATGGACGTGTCCAACCTGATTACCTTGTGTCTACCCCAGTGTTTAGAACAGGGCCTGGCACATAGTAAGCACTTAACAAATAACATTAAAAAATTTATTTTGACTTTCTATTTGTCAAAAAAAATTGGTGAATCGCTAATTAAAGTTATTTCAATCTTTTGGGCCTTGTGTGCTTCCACTGTTGGTGCTTCTAAAGCTTCCACCATCTAGAAGAGAATGCTTGATTCCTCCAAATCCCATTTCAAGTCTCCCATGAATAGTATTAGCCAAATGAAGTTTCCTAACACCTGTGCCACGGCACACGTACTGCACTGCCAGAAGCTACTTCGAGTCTTTTCTTCCTCTGCCGTTTACCCAAAACATAGACACATGAAAAAAGGAAAATTTAAGATAGTAAAAGGAAGAGGGGATCAGATGGAGGAAGAGTTGGGAGAAAAATGAACTGGGATGATGTGGGAAAGCTGGACCTTCGTATGAACTTGGTGCATAAATGAGCAGGCAGAAACTATGGGTATTTACCAACATGGATGAGGAAAATAGATACGGTAAGGCAGACTGAGAACATTTTTTTCCCTCCAGTCCAGTCTCTTCTTTCTGCTACCATGGGCTTTGAGAGTAGGGGCAGTGAGGAGACAATAATATGCACACTGGTAGAAACATCCAAGGGTTAGTCAGGTTTTCTCTTAGGTTTTTCCCAATTTAGAAGGCACGATGCCATCACAGCTCACACTGCCTATTCCTCCCAATGTCGGTAAATGGTACACACATAGCTCATTAAAAGTTGTCACAGTAGCCAGCTTGAAAACTCAGATAAAAAATGTTATGCTTTTGTATTATCACACATATACCATGCTTGTCACCTTTAGACAGATACTAAATCTCTCTATTAGGATTTTTACTTCAGTACGCAAACTTCATCAATCACACGTAACTGTACTTTTTGCCTGAATGTTCCCTGTTTTCAACTCTTAGTAGGAATGGGATGTTCCTTTTGTCCAAAAGGTTGCTCTTAAAGGCTTTCAAATGCTATTTTATGAAGGAAGCTAAAAGCCTCTTTTCTGATGTTCATTTTAAATGAATTTATGTATAGGGTGGGGTGTGTGTGTGTGTGTGTGTGTGTGTGTGTGCATATATGTACTGAGAATTTAGAACCATAGAAAAGAGCACTTTGCTTCAAGTTGCACTTTTCAGGATTATGTTGCTAATCTATAATGAAGAAGGTCTATACGGATTACTTGGGGTTTGCCAAACACTTGCCCTTGCAATGTCATAAATGTCATAAAGCTGAATTTAAAAAAAATCTCAAAGAGAGAAAGATATGAACTCTACAAAGCAAGAGACGGTGAAGGCTTAAATGATGTCGTGCATCACGAAGAGACTAAGAGGAGACAAAATTCTAGTGGCAAGTACTAAAAAGGCTTTCATTTATTTTTCTCCAAGTCCTTACGACTTGGGAGATTGTCTTTTTAATTTTAACATTATTTCTTAATTTTACTCAATCGGTGAACTACTGTGACTACTGTGATTTATGAAACCAGACCTGTTAGTGAAGAAAAAGTACAAGCAAGCACTGTTAATTATTTTTCTTTTTCATTTCAGTAGTCATAGTATTTATTAAGCACTAATGTACGCAGATCCCTGTACTAAGGACAGGGAGAGAATGCAGTGGTGGGAATCAGTGTACTATGTCAGAACATTTTCTTGTATTTGGGGAGGTAGAATAAAGAAACAGAGAGATGAAGAAAGGAGGTAATGTTGCTTAGTGGATAGAGCATGGGCCCAAGAGTCAAAAATACCTGAGTTCTAATCCTGGTTCTGCCATTTGTCTGCTATGTGACCTTGGGCAAGTCAACTAACTTCACTGTGCCTCAGTTATCTCATCTGTAAAATGGGGATAGACTATGAGCCCCATGTGGGACAGGGACTGTGTCCAACCATCAGCTTGTATCTTTCCCAGAGTTTAGTACAGGCCCTGGAGCTTAACAAATACCCTAAAACAAGGTCACATCAAGTGGCTAAGAATATACTAAATGACAAAGGCTGATGTAAGAAAAAGATCTTCACTTTCAAGAGATGAAATGACGAACTTTAAGGGATCCTTGCTCTTTCATTCTTTGCACAATTCAATGAACTGGGGCTGCTTTGACTTCCTTCAAACTACCTATTTCTGATGGAGGCCAAACTGGATCAATGGTGACACAAGAAACAGAAGACACATTTATTTATATCTTAGCCAATATTCTGGGTGAGTATATTTCTATTCAGCTTGACTGTCATATTAGTATTCTATAGAATGGAATTTTCAGTTGATATCATCATTAGAAAAAAGTACAAAATTGATGGGATGAATTGTTTGAAATCAGTTATATAGCCTTGTGGAAAAAGACCTAAGTCTGGAAGAGGACCTGGGTACTAATCCCAGCTCTTCCACTGGCCTACTCTGTAACCTTGGATTAGTCACATAATATCTCCATTCTTCAGTATCCTCATTTGTGAAATGGGAATTACATCCTATGCCCTCCTACCCTTTGAGCCCCATATAGGACAGGGTCTGCGCTTGACCTGATAAATTTGTGCCTACCCTAGTGCTTGGCCCTTAGTGAGCACTTAACAAATATCATAATATTTATTATCTTTATGAGTAATTTAGAATATATGAAAAGCTCTGGGTGAGGGGCCATCGATTTTGGAAGAAGTGTTTTTATTTTGTCCACTGGGTATTTATCCATGTCCTTTATGCTATTTTAATAATAATAATAATAATAATAATAATAATAATGATAACGGTATTTGTTAAGCGCTTACTATGTGCAAAGCACTGTTCTAAGCTCTGGGGGGATACAAGGGTGATCAGGTTGTCCCACGTGGGGCTCACAGTCTTAATCCCCATTTTACAGATGAGGTAACTAAGGCACAGAGAAGTAAAGTGACTTGCCCAAAGTCACACAGCTGACAACTGGCAGAGCCGGGATTTGAACCCCTGACTTCTGACTCCAAAGCCCGGGCTCTTTCCACTGAGCCACGCTTCTTCTCTTTAATGTTTTATTGTTTCATTGCTCCTGATATGTCTGTCTCCAGGCCTCTCCCCATCTACATTCATTGATTGTGAGTCCTTCACAGACATAAAATATGGAGAAAATAATCAAAATAAATGATTAAATGTATAACTGAATGAACATACATTCAAAAGTGAATTGGTATAAGAAAGTAGATAAATGAGAAGCAGTGTGATGTAGTGGATAGAGCACAAGCCTGAGAGTCAAAAGGTCACGCTTTCTAATCCTGGCTCCGCCACTTGTCTGCTGTGTGACCATGGCAAGTCACTTCACTTTTCTGGGCCTCAATTACCTCACCTGTGAAATGGGGATTCAGACTGTGAGCCCCATGTGGGACGGGGACTGTATCCAACCCGATAAGCTTGTATCCGCCCCAGTGATGAGAACAGTGCCTGACACCTAGTAAGTGCTTAACAAATACCATTATTATTATTATTATTATTTACATGACATAATGTAAATGTACTTTTCCCATGAATTACTTGGGCAAAGTATTATTAAACTAGTAGAGCCATTCTTTAACAAATTTTACGTCACAAGAAGTCGGCTTTGAAAACGATACCTCCAATTTTTTCTGATATTTTTCACATTCCAGTTGACACTGTATGAGGTTTCTTGATGTTTCTTCTTGTACAAGTTGAACACGCTCATTCTCAAAAGATTTTAGTTTACTCTGATGAAGAAATTCAGCCACTTTGCTTTCGGCACTGAGTTGTAGTTGCCGGTACCTGAAAGAGTCACCACAGTCAGTGGTTTTGGAATCCTAGAGGAATGCAGTCAAATCATTCCTATCAGCACACAATCTCTCGTCCCCTCCTTTACACACACACAATGTTTCGACAGTACATTGTGTCCACTCAGCCATAATTTTCTGATATTCATTCATTCATTCAATTGTATTTATTGAGCGCAGACTGTGTGTACAGCACTGACACAATCCCTGCCCACAATGAGCTTACAGTCTACAGGGGAGACAGACATTAATATAAATGAATAAATTTCAGATCTATACATAAGTACTGTGGGGCTGGAAGGGGGATGAACAAAGGGAGCAAGTCAGGGTGATGTGGAAGGGAGTAGGAGAAGAAGAAAGGAGAGCTTAGTCAGGGAAGGCCTCCTGGAGGAGATGAGCTTTCAGTAAGGCTTTGAAGATGAAAAGAGTAATTTTCTGTCAGATAGGAGGATGGAGGGCATTCCAGGCCAGTGGGGGAGAGGTCGGTGGTGAGATAGATGAGATCGAGGTGTAGTGAGAAGTTTAGCGTTAGAGGAGCAAGGTGTGCGTGCTGGTTTGTAGTAGAATTGTGAGGTGAGGGAGTAGGGGGCAAGGTGATTGAGTGCTTTAAAGCCAGTGGTGAGGAGTTTTTGTTTGATGAGGAGGTGGATGGGCAACCACTGGAGTTTCTTGAGGCGTGGGGAAACATGGCCTGAACGTTTTTTTGTCAAAAAATGATCCAAGCTGCAGAGTTAAGTATGGACTAGAGTGGGGAGAGACAGGAGACCTTCTCTGTTTAAGCCCCCTTTTTCCTCTTCTCCCACTACCGTCTGTGTCCCCGACTTGCTCCCTTTATTTCTGTCCCCTCCCAGTCCCCTAGCACTTATGCATATATTTGTAATTTATATTAATGTCTGTCTCCCCCTCTAGACGTTAAGCTTGTTGTGGACAGGGAATGTGTCTATCGTTGTATTGTACTCTCCCAAGCACTTAATACAGCACTCTACACACAGTAAGTGCTCATTAAATATGATTGAATACATTGATGAATGAATTGTACAGCGGAAGTGCTCAATAAATACCACTGATTAAGCGATTGGTTGACATGCCAAGGCAGGGTCACCAGGCCTCGACATTTCCCTCCAGTAACCTTCGCCCGTTTCTCCTGGTCCCAGGTTTGGTAAGCAGTGGTGACAGGGTTAGCAGATCCAAAGGGAAGAGACCCTCCTAGAATAATTCAAACGATGTTCATTTGAAGGCTCACCATTGTTATTGGGCTTGTGACCTACCAGCCCCAGGACTCCTCAGGATCAGCAACATGGTTAGGAGTCTCTGAGGAACCCTTCTCATGCTCCTACCGTAAGGATAATGAAGCCCTTATAGAACCCCGAAAGGCCTTCCACATTGCAATAAGGGTCCCAGGTCTCCTTACTCCCTGTGGGTACCCTCCTCTCAGTATATCATTTCCCATGAAATCATGACAAGAAACAGACATAGAAAATGATGTCCTTGCAGTATCTTTGTCACGCTATACGATCACAGTGTGAGTTGCAGCTACTAGAAAAGCAGCCTCTCATCCTTAGTCATTCAAGCCACCGAAAAATATATTGTTAAGCAATAATTCAACAATTTAAAGTTCAAATGGTAGTTCTGTTTGGATGCCCGACATACTGTGCTTGCCGTAGTACGGTATTTATTGTTTCCACCAATATTACAAAGTGGTTTAAAATGCTGGCGCTTTCCGCCCTACTTCCCCCATTCTAAAAGACTCTTCATGCCAGTAAATTTAGTACTCTGAAACCCAAATCTGACGTGCCCTATTGCTGGCTACTTTCGTAAACCATACTTTCAAATTGGGCCAAACATACTTGATTTAATCTTCTTTCCACATTAACTTATAGAAGGATGGCCGGTTATGGAAATGTCACAGCCATCTTGTTCGAAGTCTACATTTACAGGCTTTTCTATTCTTGAACTCGTTACAGCAGATCTCTCAAAGCAACCAATTCAGCAGCTTGTATAAGCTCCATCAGATGTGTTTACTTCAGAGTGGAATAAAGTATGACGACAACTAAATTGATTTCACAAGCATTCTCCGCCTAAGTATCCACTCTAATAGGGTTCGAAATAGAATAGTAATTTCCAAAGCCGTAGATAGGTTAGGGAAATAAAATTAGATGATGAACAATTGATCATCTAGTGAAAAACAATGCTGATAGAGTACCTTTAAAACAATGTTTTTTCTCTTTTTAACAAAAGGCTATAAACAAAAGAAGGGTCTTCTATTGGGCAATGTTTATTTTGTTTAGTCTTTCAGTTTGCAGACAGCTTCAAAAAAACAAACATTAACCATGGACACAATAAATTTGATTTAATATCCAAAAACCCACCAGGCAGTGCATTAGTTTACTAATGAGAAATTATACATAAATTATATTTTATATTTGGTTTGCAGAAGTCTGCTTTGGGGCAGAACTGGAACTTTCTTTAAGGCTTCTTGTTTCAAACCTCACTTTTTTATGCCGCAGAGCTCCATTTCTTGGTTTCTACCACAATTCCCTATTTTGAAAGGAGGGAATGGTATACAATATACTCAACTTTGATCATTTTGTGAATAGAAACAATATGCTATGTATGAGAGCAGAATTTATAATTAAATATGAAGCCTTAGAGTAGGTGGTCAAAGCTACCATTTTTTGAGACAGTAAGTGGGGAAATAATATCGATGCTCTTTGGCAGCACTTACTGGTATGTTCCGAATTACTGTGCATTTCTTTTTAATATTACTCAGCGTTTCTATACAGCTAAATGGTTCCAAACCGACCCCACTTCAAATGGCAACAGGAAACACGTACAGCCGGTCAGGTGGGGGGAACCAAAACCTCACTTGCTGCCATTAGTACCGTAATGCATTGTTAGAATGGACTGGAAAATCAGGGAGCATCTTCGGCCAACATCGGTCTAGATTGGTCACTGTAGAAACGGCTCTGAGTGTGTGCGTAGTGATGGAATGGGTGAGCCCTATGCCTCCCGTTTTCCTTAATGCGAGGTTTCATAATAACTTGATCATCACATTATAGGACAGCTGAGTGTAACTACCCCATAAAAAAGGAGCCAATGATTTCTTTCACAAATCTCCCTAACTCCACAGGAGTTGGTTTTTCAGAATCAGACAGAGAACAATGAACTACTCTACTAAAAACCTCCACCAAACTAGATTGGAAGATCAATGTGGGTAGGGAATGTGCCTAGTAACTCTGTTGCACAGCACTGTCCCGAGTGTTTAGTAGAATGCTCTGCACATAGTAAGCGCTCAATTAATACCATGGATTGATTGACTGATTCCCCTTTTTATCTGCCCACTGAATGCACAGCACTGTACTACGTGCTTGGGAGAATACAATACGAAAGAGTTGGTAGACACATTCCCTATTACCGATATATACATAAGAGCTGTGGGGCTAAGGGTATTATGTTTTTATGTCCTTATGTTAATATTGGAACACACTAGCCCCCTGCCACGCCGGAGAAATATAATTTTTGGCATCTTAAGAATCAAAGGCACAAGGGGACAGTATTTCCACATTGCACTTTTTTAATTTGTTCATTCATTCAATTGTATTTACTGAGCATTTACTGTGGGCAGAGCACTGTACTAAGTGCTTGGAAAGTACAATTTAGCAACAAAGAGAGACAATCCCTTTCCACCACGGGCTCACAGTCTAGAAAGGGAGAGACAGGCATCAAAACAAGTAAACAGGCAGGAAACACATCAATTGCTTGTTAGACAAGTGTTAACTCCCAGGCTGACTTTTTACCTAAAAGCTTGAATGGTTTTTAGTTTTAATGATTTTTTAAAATGATGCTATACAGGTATTTCATTGAATTAGATGAAAATGTATTAGGAACATTTAATTAAGCCAAAAGAGATGGCAAATAAAAGATTAGCTGAATTTGGTTTTGATGAAAGGGAGAAATCTGAAGAGGAATTGGTAAAATCCCCAAGAGCCTCCATGGCAGACTACCTAAATGAAGATGGTCTATCCAAATTGAAGCCAAAAGATTCAGGCAAAAATAGAAAGAGAAACCAAGCATAGAAGAACATTAGTGGATACGGACTATACATTCAGAATTTAGAATTAAACCGAGTCAGGAGACATGAGAGAAAATTCCAGCCTAAACTGTACATAAACAAAGACCACTCAAAGTGAAAGTTTGCATCTGAGTACCTTTAGATTCAACAAAATAATCTGACATCGAAAGAGGGAGTATTTAAAGTGCTAATTCACTGAGACTGTTGACACTTTGCTAATCTAAACAAAACAATACAAACAGTTAAACAGGGCCTAAAGGGACAACTTGGGGAGGCTGTTTTTAGAGGACTCAAGGCAGACATACGAGTGCAAAACAGAACCAAAACCTGACTGTGAGGGGAAAAGGGATTCTTAGACGCAAAGCTTGTATTTGCCACACCACATTGTGACTGTTTCTTAACAATAACAACTGTGGTATTTGTTAAGCAACTACTATGTGTCAGGCACTGTATTCACCACTGGGTAGATACAATATAAGCAGATTGTTCTGATTGATATGGACACAATTTTTTAATATTTTCATTTCTGTCATAAACAGGTGATGCTGATATATAAAACTGGGGGTGGGATAAAGTTGGGAACATACTTTAAGTTGAATAGAGAGAGTTTCACGGACTAAGGGAAAGGGATGATGACGAGTATTCCTTTCTTTTTTTACAGATGAGGAAAACTAGGAAAACAGAGGTGATTTGCTCACGATCCTCCAGCAGGCAAGTGGCAGAGCCAAGATTAAAACCCAGGTCTAGTGACTCCCAGTTTTTTGCTCTTTGTGCTCTTTACTGTTTTCCATCCACTCATTCAATCGTATTTACTGAGCACTTACTCTGTGCAAAGCATGTGAACTACATAAGAGAAAAAACATCAGCGAGAGTTGGACCTCTGGTTCCCCTTGGGTTGGATGGTCCATTCATACTATAGCTCAGGAATCTTTACTGTTTCCTCTTACACCTTCATTTTGGTAGCTGGTTTTAGAGCCTTGCTTTATATGTATATAGATATATAATATATATTCAATACATATATATTCAATTCAATACCTGTTCTCTTTCCTACTTGTATAATAATAATAATAATAATGGTATTCGTTAGGCACTTAGTACGTGCAAGCACTGTTCTAAGCACTGGGGTAGATACAAGGTAATCAGGTTGTCCCACGTGGGGCTCACAGTCTTAATCATTATTATTATTATTAATAATAATAATCCCCATTCTACAGATGAGGTTACTGAAGCACAGAGAAGTTAAGTGACTTGCCCAAAGTCACACAACTGACAAGTGGCAGAGCTGGGATTAGAACCCATGACCTCTGACTCCCAAGCCCGTGCTCTTTCCACTAAGCCACGGATATATACATATATATCAATCAATCAATCGTATTTATTGAGCACTTACTGTGTGCAGAGCACTGTACTAAGCGCTTGGGAAGTACAAGTCGGCAACACATAGAGACAGTCCCTACCCAACAGCGGGATCACAGTCTAGAAGGGGGAGACAGAGAACAAAACCAAACATACTAACAAAATAAAATAGAATAGATATGTACAAGATAAATAAATAAATAAATAGAGTAATAAATATGTACAAACATATATACATATATACAGGTGCTGTGGGGAAGGGAAGGAGGTAAGATTGGGGGGATGGAGAGGGGGACGACGGGGAGAGGATAGAATGGTGTGTTAGTGAGAAGAATAATGATTATACTTGTTAAATGTTATGTGCCGACCAGTGTGGTCTAGTGGAAAGATCATGGGACTGAGAGTCAGAGGACCTGGGTTCTAATCTAACTCTGCCATTTACCTGCTGCGTGTACCTGGGTAAGTCACTTAGCTTCTCTTTGCCTCAATTTCTTCATCTGCCAAATGGGGATTCATTCGTTCATTCAATTGTATTTATTAAGCACTTACTGTGTGCACTGTACTGTACTAAACGCTTGGTAAAGTATTTACAGCAATAGTGACAATCCTTGCCCACAACAAGCTCACAGTCGAGAGGCGAGAGACAGACATCAATACAAATAAAACAGACATCAGTATAAATAAATAAAATTACAGATATATACATAAGTATCTCTGTGGGGCAGGGAGTGGGGGAAGAGTAAAGAGAACAAGTAAGAAGATGAGGAAGAGTGGGGCTCAGTCTGAGAAGGCTGCTTGGAGGAGATGTGCCTTCAGTAAAGCTTTGAGGGGGTGGGGAGTAATTGTCTGGAGCATATAATAATAATAATAATGGCATTTGTTAAGCGCTTACTGTGTGCAAAGCACTGTTCTAAGCGCTGGAGAGGATACAAGGTGACCAGGTTGTCCCTCGTGAGGCTCACAGTCTTAATCCCCATTCTACAGATGAGGGAACTGAGACACAGAGAAGTGAAGTGACTTGCCCAAAATCACACGGCTGACAAGTGGTGGAGCCGGGATTTGAACCCATGACCCCCGACTCCAAAGCCCTTGCTCTTTCCACTGAGCCACGCTGCTTCTCGTAGGAAGGGAGGGAGGGGAGGGTACTCCAGGCCAGGGAGATAGGACAAGGGGCAGGAGTGACGTGTGTGGTTTCAATACCTGTTCTCCTTCCTACTTACTGTGAGCCCCATATGGGACATGATTAACTTGTATCTACCTCAGTGCTTAGTACAGTGCTGGGCACATAATAAGCATTTAACAAGTACTACAATTATCATTATTACTATAATTATCACTATGCAGAAGCAGCATGGCGTAGTGAATAGAGCACAGGATTAGGAGCCAGAAGGTCAGGGGCTCAAAATCCCGGCTCTTCCACATGTCTGCTGTGTGATCTTGGGCAAGTTACTTCTCTGGGCCTCAGTTACCTCATCTGTAAAATGGGGATTGTGACTGTGAGCCCCAGGGAAGACAGGGATTGTGTCCAACCCGATTTGCTTGCATTTGTTAAGCGGTTACTATGTGCAAAGCACTGTTCTAAGCACTGGGGGGGATACAAGGTGATCAGGTTGTCCCACGGGAGGCTCACAGTCTTCATCCCCATTTTACAGATGAGGGAACTGAGGCTCAGAGAAGTTAAGTGACTTGCCCAAGGACACACAGCAGACATGTGGCGGAGCCAGGATTAGAACCATGACCTCTGACTCCCAAGCCCGTGCTCTTTCCACTGAGCCACACTGCTTCCATCGACCTCAGAGTTTAGTCCAGTGCCTGGCACATAGTAAGCATTTAACAAATACCATAATTATTATTATTATAATAAACACTATACTTAGGCCTGGGGTAAATACAGGGTAAGTAGGTGAGACATAGTTCCTGTCCCACAGGGGGCTCATAGTGTATTATTATTAAATGCCGTCTAGTCGTTTCAGATTTATAGCGACTCCATGGATATACTTTCTTCAGAACGTCCTATCCTCTGCCATAATCTGCAACCATTCTAGTGGTTCTGCCCTTATCATTGTTATGGTCCCTACCCATCTAGCTGCCAGTCTGCCTCTTCCACATTTTCCCTGAACTTTTCCTAGCATTTGTGTCTTCTCTAGAGAATTAGTCCTCCTGATTATGTGTCCAAAATATGCTAATCTAAGTCGAGTCATTTGACCTTCCAAGGACCAGTTCGGTTTAATTTGCTCCAAAATCCATTTGTTTGTCTTTTGGGCAGTCCATGGTATTCGCAAAAGGCTTCTCCAACACCAGATTTCAAAAGAATCAATGTTCTTTCTATCCTGTTTTTTCACTATCCAGCTTTCAGATCCATACATTGTCACTGGAAACACCACAGAGTTGACAATTTGTATTTTTGTGGCAATTGTTACATTGTCACATTTCATGACTTTTTCCAGGCTCTATATAGCAAGTCTTCCTAACATTTTTCTTGGCATATTTCTTGGCTACTAGTCCAGTGCTTAGAACAGTGCTTGGCACATAGTAAGTGCTTAATAAATGCCATCATTAATTAATTAATTAATTAGTTCCTTTCTTACTGTCGATCCCAGGAGAGAAAAATTGTCAACTATTTCAATCTTCCCTCCGTCCACTACAAATGAGTTAAAACCTCCAATTATCATGATCATTGTTTTCTTGACATTCAAATATAGGCCCATCTTTTTGCTCTGTTTCCTAACGTTTAATAATAAATCCTTCAAATTTTCTTCACTTTCTGCTAGTAGGGTTCTATCATCAGCATAACGAAAGCTGTTTGTATTCCCTCTTCCAGTCTTTACTCCCCGTTCGTCTTCATCCAATCCAGCTTCTCTCATTAGGTGTTCACTCTAAAGGATGAACAGATGAGGCGATAAGATACATCCTTGTCTTACACCCTTATTAATGGGAAACCAATCTGTTTCTCCATATTCTGTTCTTATTGTAGCCTCCTGTTTGTCATTCAGGTTCCATATTAATGCAATTAAATGGTCCGGCATGCCCATTTTCCTTAATGTGCTCCAGTGTTTCTCGTGATCCATGCTGACAAAGGCCTTACTATAATCAATAAAGCACAAGATGAATTTCTTTTAATATTCTCTTGTCCTTTCAATCATCCAATGGCATCAGCAATAATAGCTCACGTCCCTCGCCCTTTCCGGAATTCTGCTTGGACATCGGGCAACTTGCGTTCCATGTAGGTCTTCATTCGACTCTGTATAACTTTTAGCAGTACTTTGCTGGCATGTGATATCAAGAAAACCGTACGATAACTGTCGCGGAATATTATAACAGCATAGGTAAAGAAATGGAAGTCAATAACAAATGTGGCGGACGAGATCACTATTTCAAAAGATTAAGGAAATTAAGGGGAACATTTCCTCCTCGGATTGGCTTTGTCAAAAGCAAAGATGTTTAATGATGGTACCAGTGGAATCAAACAGAGATGGAAAGAATACACACAGGAACTATACCAGAAAGATAGCGACAGACAAGGAGTATTTGAAGACGCTCCTTTTGAATTAGAGCCGCTCATCATGGAAAGTGAAGTTAGATCAGCTTGACACTGCCTCGCCAAAAATAAGGCATCTGACTTTGATAGGCTCTTATTGAGGTGTCTCAGGCAGCTGGAGAGGAATCGGATAAAGTCCGTACCATATTATGTGAACAGGCATGGCTACTTACTCAATGGCCATCTGCCTGGAAGAGATCAGTTTATGTTCCAATACTGAAGAAAGAAGACAGAGAAACAGCGTCGCTCAATGGAAAGAGCCCGGGCTTGGGAGTCAGAGGTCATGGGTTCAAATCCCACCCAGCCGCTTGTCAGCTGTGTGACTTTGGGCAAGTCACTTCACTTTTCTGTACTACCCAAGCACTTAGTACAGTGCTCTGCACACAGTAAGCGCTCAATAAATACGATTGATTGATTGATTGATTCTCTGGGCTTCAGTTACCTAATCTGTAAAATGGGGATCTGTAAGACTCTGAGCCCCATGTGGGACAACCTGATCACCTTGTATCCTCCCCAGTGCTTAGAACAGTGCTTTGCACATAGTAAGCGATTAACAAATGTCATTATTATTATTATTATTAAATGCTCACAGTGTAAGGGACTGTGAAATGGACTGAGATATAAGTTAAAAGAAAGAATACAGGTAATGATAATGGTAAATTCAAAAAACAATTTTTTTTTAAATGTTTGGTGGCTATCATGGAACCTTGGCATTTCTTGTTTGAATTTAGAATGAACTGAATTTTGGAAATAGGATACTCTCATTAGAAGTGTGCAGTCACTAGCAGAAGAAATTTGAGTGCTCTCTCTATTCAACTTGTATGTTCCCAAACTTTATCCCACTAAATATCAGCCTCACCTGTTTATGCCAAAAATGAAAATATTAAAAAATTGCGTCCATATAAATCGGAACAATTGGGATTAATGGTTAGACAGTATTTAAAGGATAGAACCCTTATGCTACAGAATCCATGCTTCGTCACCCCTAATCCTTCCTCTGCCTCTGAAGCCTGCTTCTTTTCTTGGGTCATAAAACATCTGAGTCAACCAAGAATGTGAGAGAAGGAAGAGAAGTTGCAGGGAGGGGAATCAAGAGATGAATGCTTTGGGGAAACAGGAACTCAAAAATTGCCTGGGACTTGACCTCCTAGACAATGAAAAGCCAGATTCGGATGCAAATTATAGGTAAATGCATATGTAACCCTCCTAACTACTTGTACTAGGCCTTTGGAAAAACTCAAATGGATGGCAAAGATAAAAACACTTTATGTTAACGTACATTTTTTGTTTCATTGTCACTGAGTTGTAAGATTACAGAGCTGGAAGAGCACTTCCATTTATCTTCAGGCCACAATGCTTGAGGTGTGGCCAGGCTAACTTCTACTTGTTCAGGTGATTCAGCTTATTTTGTAAATACAACCTTCAGCCAGGAAGAGACACTTCAAACTCTACTGTCATTCAATCGCTGGCTCCCAGTTTAGACGGTCGGTGATGTCAGTAACAAAATATTTGGAATCAAAATGAGATCAGCAAGCTATTTAACAAAAGCTAGCACAACAATTTGTAGTGAAAACACTGAAATGGCTGGAAATCGCCAACTGGTTTAAAAACCCATTTTTGTGGAGATAAAATCTCTATTTTCCCATCACCAACCTTTGTTTCAACTTTTCAAATATACTACAGCAGTTCAATATCTAGTCTAGTGTTCTACCCATGCCACCTCTGTATTTATTCAATCGTATTTATTGAGCGCTTACTGTGTGCAGTATTCAATCGTATTCAATCGTATTTATTGAGTGCTTACTGTGTGCAGTATTCAATCGTATTCAATTGTATTTATTGAGCGCTTACTGTGTGCAGAGCACTGTGCTAGGCGCTTGGGAAGTACAAGTTGGCAACATGTGGAGACGGTCCCTACCCAACAGTGGGCTCACAGTCTAGAAGGGGGAGACAGAGAACGAAACCAAACATATCAACAAAATAAAATAAATAGACTAAATAGAATAAATAAGTTTTTAGGCTGTAAATCCCTCGAAGACCATGTTCCTTATCCATTGCCAACTTGTACTTCCCAAGCGCTTAGTACAGTGCTCTGCACACAGTAAGCGCTCAATAAATACAATTGATTGATTGATTGACTTTATTCGCCCAGGTGCTTAGGGCAACGCTCTGCACACGGTAAGGTGTGTGACTCACCGACTGACAGTTAAGTGGCTGATTTCATGAATTATCCAATACAGACATCAACCCCCTTGGAGGAATTCTGTTTGAATAAATATTGGATCACAATCATTCAAGTACCTTGTACACAAAATAATGACAATATTCATAGCTCTGAAAGACAACCTCTTCTGAAGAAGATTTAATCCGGTACGTGATATAAAGCTGATTAAAGCTTTGTTAATGCTGAGCAATTGAAGTTTAACGTTCATATAAATACACCACAGAAAATGGTCAGAAGCCGTTTGTGAAAATACACACATTTTACTTAGAGAATACCCTTTTAAAAATCAT
The DNA here is from genome assembly GCF_015852505.1 of Tachyglossus aculeatus. Lineage (NCBI taxonomy): Eukaryota > Metazoa > Chordata > Mammalia > Monotremata > Tachyglossidae > Tachyglossus > Tachyglossus aculeatus. The sequence continues at coordinate 125,735,121 of NC_052067.1, read as the reverse complement.
TATTCAAAGACTTATGAAATAGAAATATTCCAAGTTTATGTAAACATCCCAGGAAGTACAGGAAACTCTTGTTCAATATAAATCTCAGAAGGTATCTACTAAATAAAATATACCACCAGCATGGTGAGAAGCAGCGCAGCTCAGGGGAAAGAGTCCACGCTTGGGAGTCAGAGGTCAATCAATCAATCAATCAATCGTATTTACTGAGCGCTTACTGTGTGCAAAGCACTGTACTAAGAGCTTGGGAAGTACATATAGAGATGGTCCCTACCCAACAGTGGGCTCACAGTCTAGAAGGGGGAGACAGAGAACAAAACAAAACATATTAACAAAATAAAATAAATAGAATAGATATGTACAAGTAAAATAAATAGAGTAATAAATATGTACAAACATATATACATATATACAGGTGCTGTGGGAAAGGGAAGGAGGCAAGGCGGGGGGTGGAGAGGTAGAGGAGGGGGAGAGGAAGGAGGGGGCTCAGTCTGGGAAGGCCTCCTGGAGGAGGTGAGCTCTCAGTAGGGCCGTGAAGGGAGGAAGAGAGCTAGCTTGGCGGATGGGCAGAGGGAGGGCATTCCAGGCCTGGGGGAGGACGTGTGCCGGGGGTCGATGGCGGGACAGGCGAGAACGAGGCATGGTGAGGAGATTAGCGGCAGAGGAGCGGAGGGTACGGGGTAAGCTGTAGAAGGAGAGAAGGGAGGTGAGGTAGGAGGGGGCGAGGTGATGGACAGCCTTGAAGCCCAGGGTGAGGAGTTTCTGCCTGATGCGTAGGTTGATTGGTAGCCACCGGAGATTTTTGAGGAGGGGAGTAACATGCCCAGAGCGTTTCTGGACAAAGACAATCCGGGCAGCAGCATGAAGTATGGATTGAAGTGGGGAGAGACATGAGGATGGGAGATCAGAGAGAAGGCTGATACAGTAGTTCAGACGGGATAGGATGAGAGCTTGAACGAGCAGGGTAGCGGTTTGGATGGAGAGGAAAGGGTGGATCTTGGTAATGTTGTGGAGCTGAGACTGGCAGGTTTTGGTGATGGCTTGGATGTGAGGAGTGAACGAGAGAGCGGAGTCGAAGATGACACCAAGGTTGCGGGCTTGTGAGACGGGAAAGATGGTAGTGCTGTCAACAGTGATGGGAAAGTCAGGGAGAGGGCAGGGTTTGGGAGGGAAGACAAGGAGTTCAGTCTTGGACATGTTGAGCTCTAGGTGGCGGGCAGACCTCCAGATGGAGATGTCCTGAAGGCAGGAGGAGATGCGAGCCTGGAGGGAGGGGGAGAGAGCAGGGGCGGAGATGTAGATCTGGGTGTCGTCAGCGTAGAGATGATAGTTGAAGTCGTGGGAGCGAATGAGGCCACCAAGGGAGTGAGTGTACATGGAGAACAGAAGGGGACCAAGAACTGAACCTTGAGGAGCCCCTACAGTAAGGGGATGGGAGGGGGAGGAGGAGCCTGCAAAAGGGACTGTCATGATTCTAATCCTGGCTCAGACACTTGTCTGCTGTGTGACCTTGGGCAAATCACTTAACTTCTCTGGGCCTCAGTTACCGCATCTCTAAAATGGGGACGAAGACTGTGAGTCCCATGTGGGACAACCTAACTACCTTGTATCTAACCCAGCTCTTAGAACAGTGCTTGGCACATAGTAAGTGTTTAACAAATACCATCAATATTATAAAAGAGAAGCGGTGTGACCCAGTGGATAGACTACAAGTGTGAAAGTCAGGAGGACCTGTGTTCTAATTTTGGCTCCACGACGTCTGCCGTGTGACCTTGGGCAAGTCACTTCACTTCTCTGTGCCTTGGTTAACTCATCTGTAAAATCGGGATTAGGACTGAGCCCCACGTGGGACAGGGTCCAACCAGATTAGATGGTTTCTACCTCAGAACTTGGTACAGTGTCTGGCACACAGTAAGCACTTAACAAACACCATAAAATAAAATTTTAAAAAAGGGATAGACTTGGCTTTCACAATGTGAAACATATGCACAGCACAGAAACCAGGATGAATGTGGTTTTCCTCAGCTTTTCACACTCTGCAGTATTTAGGATGAATCCGATCCCAATATCACATGTCTAATTTTTTTTCTAGGATAATTTAAACAAACTAAAATGATGAAGGAAATTAAAAGTCACTCTTGAATTTCCATAAATTTTGCTGTTAAATATTAAACACTTCATGATAATTAATTTTCATTAATTTTTCAGAATTTGCTTAAATGGCCCTAGGGACTTTGCAATCTATAGTGGTTTCACTCAACACTGAATAGCAGTCATGACATTATAAGAAAGAAGTACTGGGATGGAAAAACATCAATGACTGTTCCTAGAAAACTGCTTTCGTCAGATCAATTTTAAATGATTCTTGAAAGAATGCTTTCTTATCGATCTACTTACGTGGCTTTTACTACGATGCCTTTTAAATATAAAACACCAGAGTGGAGGAATAAATGGCATGCATATGTGGACCTGTATAATATACTTTTCATATATTCCCAAGTGCTGAAGAAGGAAATTAACAACTCTGTGCGTGCTAGATGTTGAGCTGATGGGACTCAACTGCAAGCTCGCTGTGGACAGGGAGTGTGTTTATTGTTGTATTACTCTTCCAAGTGCTTAGTAAAGTGCACTATACACAGTAAGAACTCAATAAATCAATAAATATGATTGAATGATGTTATGTTAAGACATAAATCAGGTAGAGCCTGCTAGAGAAGGTGGGAATTCTGGAGAGCTTTGAACATGGGAGACCTGTGCTATATGCAGGCTTAGAAGTAGCATGCCTAGTGTCAAGAGCACAGGCCTGGGGGTCAGAAGGACTTGAGTTCTAAACCTGGCTCTGCCACCTGTCTGCTGTGTGACCTTGGGCAAGTCCCTTCACTTCTCTGGGCCTCGGTTACTTCATCTGTAAAATGAAGATGAAGACTCTGAGCTCGATGGGGAACAAAGACTGTGTCCAATCTATGTAGGTACAAGCTTGTAATAATAATAATAATGATGATGGCACTTGTTAAGCATTTACTATGTACGAAGCACTGTTCTAAGCACTGGAGGGGGATACAAGGTGATCAGGTTGTCCCACGTGGGGCTTACAGTCTTAATCCCCATTTTACGGATGAGGTAAAATGTTCAGAGAAGTGAAGTGACTTGCCCAAAGTCACACAGCTGACAAAGCCGGGATTAGAACCCATGACCCCTGACTCCCAAGCCAGCACTCCTTCCATGGAACCACACTGCTTCTCTTGTACCTACCCCAGTGCTTAGTACAGTGCCTGGCATACAGCAAGCACATAGCAAATACCATTAAAACATAAACATATATATCATTCTGACCTTGTTTCTCCTTTAGAGCCCTTAGCTATCTCAATGAAATTACAAACTGCTTTAAGAAAGATTTATGACCCAGGTTGAAGGGGAAAAGACCTGTTGCTTATATTATCTCTTAAATGTCAGTTGATAGCTACCAATAATTTAAACACAGTTTGTAAGGTCAATTGAGACTTTATTTTTCTCATGAACTTTGGAACAATATTCCTTAGTAGAACAACAAACAATTGAAGTGGGGACCACCCAGAACTTATTATGTAAGTGCCTAACAAGCATCACTACTTATATCCAAGTCCCATTTTCCATATCAGAACAGTAGAAGTCCACACAGGCATTAAAAAAAATTATACCCAAAGAAACACTTTTCATTTGGACAGTTCTAAATAATTTTATTTCTACAGATTGTCAGTGTCTTCTTAGGCCTGTGGCTTTTCTTCCAATATTACTTTTTTCATTCTAATTCTGAAAAAAGTCATATGGAAAAGTGTGTTTTAAAATATGTCCAACATGAAACTACACATTCTAAAGGTGATTGCGGCATATATTGTTTCTTTGGTATACCATACTCTCCTAAGCACTCAGTACAATAGTCTGCACACAGTAAGCACTCAAAAAATATGTTTGATTTTTTTTAACGTGATGATGATTACAAAGAGATGAACATAAAAGGAATTTCATGTAAAAATTCTAAGAAAAGGGCAAGAACCTTCAGTATAGCAGGAGCCCTCTTTTACTCTTTCCCTCGAGAAGTACTATACTTATACTTAGAGCACGGTTTCAAGAGGCCTGCTAACTAGGTTTTTACCCAGTATTCCACCAGTTCCATATGCGTACGCTAGAAAAGACCACAGCAATTCTCCATTTCACCCCCAACTAAATTTGGAAAGTAGGAATTGCTTAATAGGTATTTAAGGCTTTTTTTGTTTTGTTTTGTGCTTATGGCACTTGTTAAGCGCTTATTATGCGTCAAGCACTGTTCAAAGCCCTGGGGTAGATACCAGGAAATCAGGTTGGACTGTATCCAACCTGGACTCACAGTCTAAATTGGAGAAAGGAGGATTTAATCGTCATTTTACAGTTGAGGTAACAGAAACACAGAGAGGTTAAGTGACTTAACCAAGGTCACACGGCAGACAAGTGGCAGAACTGGTATTAGAACCAGGTCCTCTGATTTTTTTTAATGATATTTGTTAATGCTGGGGTAGATACAAGTTACTCAGGCTAGATACAGTCCCTGTTCTACATGGGGCTCACAGACTAGGTAGGAGGATGCACAGGTATGGGATCAGGCCCAAGGGCACACAGCAGGTAAGTGATGGAGTTGGGGTTAAATTCATTCATTCAATCGTATTTACAGAGCGCTTCCTGAATCCAGGTCTTTTGGTTCCCAGCCCACGCTTTTCCCAATATGGCTTTTCACTGGGTCACACTGCTTCTCAGGGTGAAGGTGGGGGAGGAGTTGCCTTGGCTAGGGTATCAGGGCTCTACCTCACACACATTTCAACCTAACCGCCAATCCCCTAACACTTACAAACATATCCTTATACTTTGCCGCTTCCCCTATATTTAATCTATTTAATGCCCATCTCCCAGACTAGATTCTAATGTCCTTGAGGACAGGGATCATGTCTATCAACTCTATTGTATGTACTCTTACAATTACGGAGTACAATCTTCTGCACATTAATGTGAAATACTCATACGCGTGGCTCAGTGGAAAGAGCACGGGCTTTGGAGTCAGAGGTCATGGGTTCAAGCCCCGGCTCCGCCAATTGTCAGCTGTGTGACTTTGGGCAAGTCACTTAACTTCTCTGTGCCTCAGTTACCTCATCTGTAAAATGGGGATTAAGACTGTGAGCCCCCTCTGGAACACCCTGATCACCTTGTAACCTCCCCAGGGCTTACAACAATGCTTTGCACATAGTAAGCACTTAATAAATGCCATCGTTATTAAGAGAAGCAGCGTGGCTCAGTGGAAAGAGCACGGGCTATGGAGTCAGAGGTCACAGATTCAAGCCCCAGCTCCACCAATTGTCAGCTGTGTGACTTTGGGCAAGTCACTTAACTTCTCTGTGCCTCAGTTTACCTCATCTGTAAAACAGGGATTAAACTGTGAGCCCCCCGTGGGACAATCTGATCACTTTGTAACCTCCCCAGTGTTTAGAACAGTGCTTTGCACATAGTAAGTGCTTAATAAATGCCATCATTATTATTATTATCATTATTATACATGCTCAATAAGTACCACTGACTGATTGCGACATTTGGGTCCTGACAATTTTTTGTGGATTTCCATGGGCTTGGGTCAAAATGCCTTTAAAAATCCTCGGGTGATTTCCGATGTTTTGACCTCTGCAACCTTTTTAACTTTTGCAGAAATAAAAGGTGGAGGCTGAGGACAAGCGCACCCTGGAATACAGCAGAATTATAGCCTAGTCTTTCCCTTACCACATAACAGGTACTGGGTATCCACTGGAACTTGAAAAGGGCGTCTTCAAAACAAATAAGAAAAAGAGCTCCCGACTTCTCTAAAACCCAACTCAGCCACCCGCGCATCTGATCATTCCCCTTCACACCTTATCAAAACAACCGCCCCCTCCTTTCTTCCCTCCATGACTGCCATCTTCGACTGTTTGCTCTCCAATAGCTTTCACATTGGGTACATGAGAAGAAGCAGCGTGACTCAGTGGAAAGAGTATGGGCTTTGGAGTCAAAGGTCATGAGGTCACCAAGGGAGTGAGTGTAGATAGAGAACAGAAGGGGACCAAGAACTGACCCTTGAGGAACACCTACAGTAAGGGGATGGGAGGGGGAAGAGGAGCCCGCAAAAGAGACTGAGAATGAATGGCCGGAGAGATAAGAGGAGAACCAGGAGAGGACAGAGTCTGTGAAGCCAATGATGGATAGCGTGTTGAGGAGAAGGGGGTGGTCCACAGTGTCAAAGGCAGCTGAGAGGTCGGGGAGGATTAGGATAGAGTAGGAGCCGTTGGATTTGGCAAGTAGGAGATCATTGGTGACCTTTGAGAGAGCAGTTTCCGTGGAATATAGGGGACGGAAGCCAGATTGGAGGGGGTCGAGGAGAGAGTTGGCGTTGAGGAATTCGAGGTACCGTGTGTAGACGACGCGTTCAAGGAGTTTGGAAAGGAATGGCAGGAGGGAGATAGGGCGATAACTAGAAAGGGAGGTGGGGGTCAAGAGAGGGTCTGCTAAATTGTTATACTGTACTCGCCTAAGCGCTTAGTACAGTTCTCTGTAAATAGAAAGCGCTGAATAAATATGATCGACTGATTGACTAGGGGACTTAAGGAAAGAATTAAAGGTCTGGAATGTTTGATGGGAGCCGTGGGTATGAGGGTCAATAAGGATGAAGAAGCAGTACTTGTTGAGCAGACGAGATAGCAGAGTTAAAGCAGGTGAGGATGGATTTGAGATGGCTGAGGTTAGCCTGGTGCCTGGATTTCTGACAATGGCCCTCTGTGACACGAGTGTGGGGGCAGAGGAAATGTACTGCAGAAGTGATGCAGGGATCACTTAACTATCAGACATTCTCCCAGGCATCTCTGAGCTATGCATTCTCTGACATTCTATGACCGCCTGGGAGAATAGCTCATAAACCTGAAAAGATTCGCAAATCCTTTCCTACAGGCAGGAGAATGTGTAAACCATTCAGTACCGACAGTTAGCTAATCTTTTTCAAAATATCTCTAGGGATGGAGACCCTACAGTTGTTCCACTGTTTATTCATTCAGTCGTATTTACTGAGCGCTTACTGTGTGCAGAGCACTGTTTCCATTTACCTGATGGTAAAGTCTTTTTTTTCCACCAACCAGATCACCTCTTCCAACAATTTACTTCTGTTCAACCCTCATTCAGTAGTATTTCTAGAGCACCTACTATATTCAGTGCTTGAGAGACCACAACTAAGAAACACAGTCCCTGTCCTCAAGGATCTTCTTCATAAAGATCCTATTTAAACTTGAAGACCCAAACCTGTCTCACTTCTAAACAATCCTAGACTAAACAATCCTAACTCTTCTGCTGCTGAACTTTCCTCAAGGATGTACTTTCCCTTCTCTTAGCCATTTTCCTCCTGTTTCCCTAGTCCCCTCAAAGTTTTAAAACGTGGTTGAAAAGACTGGATACAATATTTTAATAGTAGAATGCATACTGTCTGGCTCTTCTATGTCACCTTAATGCATCCCAGTACCACGCTGGCTTTTTAAGTATGGATACTGCATTGCTGACTCACATTCATCATAGGGGGAGGCTTTGACCACAAAATCTTTTACTGCAGCACAGCGGAGTATCAATTATCCAAACCACTTGAGACCAAGAGTTCTTCGTGTAATTGAAAGTTTGAGTGATTGACTCCCCACTATCAATTAAACGCATGGGAGGAGAATGGGTGGGCAGGGACGATTTCAGCAGTTTGCCTGCAGATATCGTCGGGGGCCTCAACTGTTGGGCTTATTCACTATTTGGTCTTCCAAATCTGCTAGAAAAAGCTCTGTTCTCATAAAATGTTTGTTTAGAGGTTAGGCAAAGCCATGAATTGCATAAATAGTATATTGTATATAGCATATACAACTGTACAGTATATACACTAGTATGTACTGTTGCAATATAGTATATTCATTATGTGAAGTAAATATGCTGTCCTGAGTGGATGCTAATGAATTGATTTCCTCCATCCTCCATCAAAATCTGTGGATTTTGTTAAATGCTTCAATCTACTTTGGACAATTCTCGAGGGGAGTCGTCTCTCAGTGTATTGTTTGTACAGATGACTTTGACTATTCGCTATGGAGAAGCGGCATGGCTTAATGGATAGAGCACAGGCCTGAAACTCACAAGGTCAGGGGCTCTAATTCCAGCTCCACCAAATGTCTGCTGTGTGACCTTGGGCAAGTCACCTAACTTCGCTGGGCCTCAGTTACCACATCTGTAAAATGGGGATTAGGGCTGTGCACCTTATGTGGGACAGGGATTGTAGCCAACCTGACTACCTTGACCTCTGACTCCAAAGCCCATGCTCTTTTCCACTGAGCCACGCTGCTTCTATTTATTGAGCGCTTACTGTGTGCAGAGCACTGTACTAAGCACTTGGGAAGTACAAGTTGGCAACATATTCCTCCCTCCTTCCTCCTCCTCCATCCTGCTTTAATAATAATGGCATTTATTAAGAGCTTACTATGTGCAAAGCACTGTTCTAAGCGCTGATAATTTTGGTATTTGTTAAGCACTTACAATGTGCAAAGCAGTGCTCTAAGCTCTGGGGAGAATACGAGGTGATCAGGTTCTCCCCTTCCCTCCTCCGCATCCCTCTTCCTCCCCGCCTTTCTCCCACATTCCCCCACCTTCCCCTACCCGCCATTACTCTATTTATTTATTTTATCTGTACATATTTATTCTATTTCTTTTATTTTGTTAATATGTTTTGTTTTGTTGTCTGTCTCCCCCTTTTAGACTGTGAGCCCGCTGTTGGGTAGGGACCGCTTAGTACAGTGCTCTGCACACAGTAAACGCTCAATAAATATGATTGAATGAATGAATGAATCTATCCCAGCACTTAAAACAGTGCTTAGCACAGAGTAAGAGCTTAATAAGTACTATTATTATTATTATTATTCAGTAATAGTTTATTCCCATTATCCCCAGCAGAGTTTCCGCACCCTGTTTCCTTGTTGTCCAAGTGGTTGCCCAGCCTCCTCCACATCAAACATAAACTTCTTGCCATTGGCTTTAAGGTACTCAATCAGCTCACCTCCTCCTATCTTATCTTACCAATTTCCTACTATGCCCCAGCTGGGACACTTCACTCCTCTAAAGCTAACCTGCTCACTTTCATTCATTCATTCACTCATTCATTCATTCAATCGTATTTAGGCACAGTAATAATAATAATAATAATAATAAAAATAATAATGATGATGATGGCATTTGTTAAACGCTTATGATGTGCAGGGAACTGTTCTAAGCACTGGGGAGGATACAAGGTGATCAGGTTGTCCCAAATGGGACTCCTAGTCTTAATGCCCATTTTACAGATGAGGTAACTTAGGCACAGAGAGGTGAAGTGACTTGCCCAAAGTCACACAGCTGACAATTGGCAGAGCCAGGATTTGAACCCAGGACCTCTGACTCCCAAGCCCGGGCTCTTTCCACTGAGCCACGCTGCTTCTCTACTAAGCACTGGGGTGGATACAAGCAATTTGGGTTGGACGCAGTCCCTGTCCCATGTGGGGCTCACAGTCTTAACCTCCATTTTACAGACGAGATAACTGAGGCCCAGAGAAGTGAAGTGACTTGCCCAAGGCCACACCAAAGAGAAAGGGAAGCTGGGGTTAGAACCCATGTCCTTCTGACACCCAGGCTTGTGCTCTATCCACTAGGCCATGCTGCTTCTCTGAAGCACTAGGGTAAATATCAGATTGGGCACAGTCCCTGTCCCACATAGGGGCACACAATCTAAGTAGGATGAAGTAGGATTTAATCTCCATTTTACAGATGAGGAAACTGAGGCACAGAAAAGGTAAGTGACTTGCCCAAAGACATAGAACAGACGGGTGAGAAGCAGCATGGCCTAGTGGACAGAATCCAGGTCCTTCAGAACCCAGGTCCTGCTGACGGCCAGACCTGCGAAAGCACCATCAGGCACTGTGAGGAAAAAAAGCTACAGTGCACTAAGGCTCAATTTTTACGTGTAATAATAATAATGATAATAATGGCATTTATTAAGTGCTTACTATATGCAAAGCACAGTTCTAAGTGCTGGGGAGGTTACAAGGTGATCAGGTTATCCCACGGAGGGCTCAGTCTTAATTCCCATTTTACAGATGAGGGAACTGAGGTGCAGAGAAGTTCAGTGACTTGCCCAAAGTCACACAGCTGACAAGTGGTGGATCCGGGATCTGAACCCATGACCTTTGACTCCAAAGCCCGTACTCTTTCCACTGAGCCACGATGCTTCTTCTCATGTACCCAATGTGAAAGTGAATGTCAGTTGTACATTCATTTTTATCAGTCAGGACTGAACACACATTAATGAAAACATTCTCCCCTACAGTCTTTCAATCCATAATATTTATTGAGTGCCTACTGGGTATAGAGAACTGAATGATGCCCGGAAGAGTATAATGAATTAGTAGGCATGATTCCGACAATCATGCAGGACTACCTGACACTAAAATATAATTAAAGATTGGCTGGAGAAGGAAGAACAAGAAGAGAGCCAAAGCTAAGGAAATGTTATACCTTTAGATAGTGAAATGTAAATATACCCTAAACAAAGCATTTATGTAGAAATCTTGTATAGCCTATTACTTAAGCCCTCCCTTACACAGATATTCCCTTCTTCTTTTTTCAGCAAATTATTTTGGTGCCTGTCTCCCCAGCTAGCTTATAAACACCTGAGGGAAGAGGTTTTGGCTCTTTATTCATTCAATCATATTTACTGAGCACTGACTGTGTGCGGAGCACTGTACTAAGCACTTGGGAAGTACAAGTCAGCAACAAGTCTTTCATACACTCAGTATAGTGCTCATTACATATGAGTAATTGAGAAAGGGGATAAGTATTTCAGTAAGCATTTAAGAGCAGTGATATAATCTCCATATACGTACAGACACCAAAAAAAAAATGCTTCCAGAAATACCACTGATGGTGCATTTAATACAGTAATATTTAGTCCAGTGAATTTAGGTCTTTTAGTATCATAAATTCACGAGGATTAAGTTTACTGGTTCATTAATTTCTACTACAGTTCTCATTGCTGTTATTTAAATAAAGTAGCCTGATTCTTGGTAACTTTCCTTTTTGGGTTAAAAATGATGGTCATTCTCTCCCACGTCTAAGTCATTCCAGATCATGCGGGAGGCATCTGAATCCTCTTGCTGTTCATATTGATATTAAAATAGAATAAATGTGTTGCCTTGGCAGGGGAGCATTTAAGTCCAGCCACCAAAGTGGGACTCCCAGAATGACCTACCCCCCTTTTCCACCACTCCTTCACTAGTTGTCACTTATACTTAGCCTAGGATCAAAGACACAAACATAACTTCGAAGTTACAGAAGAGTTCCAAGTTTCCATAACTCTTATGTAAAATGGTAGTTGGAAAGACTAAAGAAAATTCAGTTTACTCTGGCTTTTTAAGAGACTTTTATACTTTTCTGAAATGAAATATTTTTTCAGCAACTTATCAAAAAGTTATTGGCACCCCACACAACTTGAGCGACACACTTGGTGAAGGAATCTGAAAAGGTTGTTTTTGTCTTGGCCCAAGCTAAACGTTATTTGGATAATTTCCTCAATCAGTTCACTTCTCAGTTTGTAAGTAGCATCTGTCGTTTTTGGCTCGGAAGCGGACGGTAACATGAATGTGAGCAATCCTTTTTTGCTTGGCTAAAAATGCCGGGTATGCTCAACAACTGTACGGCGGATTTATAAGAATTCCAATTGTCCATTTAGAGTAATTTGATGTATTGCTAGTGTCAAGAGCAAATAAGGCATGCGACACGATTAATAAAATAAACACCGTTACTGCATTTGGTTATCTTATGAAGGCAAGCAAAAGTGATGTCTTAGACACGTACTGAAAAATGGAATGGTGATCTTAAAATCCAGTCAAACAAAAATGAGACAAAATTAGGGCAAGTTATATAGTTTACAACTTTTTGGGAGTTGAATGTTTAATGATCATCTGACCAGTAAGCATTCAACACTGGACCCTAATAATTCTCCCAATCTAAGATAAAATATATATTGACATGGGTGTTTGAGAGCATTCCAATTCCCATTTCACTACATTTTTTCAATGTATGCTAATGAACAGTGCTTTGAATACATGATGATGGGAGCTGAGTCTCCATCATAGACTGGATAAAAAAGAATGCTCCCAAAGTGAGCGATTGTTCATTGTTCATTCAATCATATTTATCGAGCGATTACCGTGTGCAGAGCACTGTACTAAGTGCTTGGAAAGTACAATTCAGCAATAGAGATAATCCCTGTCCAAAATCATCATCATCATCATCAATCGTATTTATTGAGCGCTTACTATGTGCAGAGCACTGTACTAAGCGCTTGGGAAGTACAAATTGGCAACATATAGAGACAGTCCCTACCCAACAGTGGGCTCACAGTCTAAAAGGGGAAGACAGAGAACAAAACCGAACATACTAACAAAATAAAATAAATAGAACAGATATGTACAAATAAATTAAATAAATAAATAGAGTAAAAAAATGTACAAACATATATACAGGTGCTGTGGGGAAGGGAGGGAGGTAAGATGGGGGGATGGAGAGGGGGACGAGGGGGAGAGGAAGGAAGGGGGGCTTAAAGTCTAGAAGGGGGGAGAGAGAGACATCAAAACAAGTAAGCAGGCATCAATAGCATCAATATAAATAAATAGAATTATAGATATATACACATCAAAACAAGTAAACAGGAATTAACATAAATAAATAGAATTATAGCTATGTAGATATATACACAAGTGCTGTGGGGCGGAGAGAGGAGGTAGAGCATAGGGAGCAAGTTGGGGCGATGGGATGGGGAGGGGGAGCTGAGGAAAGAGGGGCTTAGTCGGGGAAGGCCTCTTGGAGGAGGTGAGCCTTCAGTAGGGCTTTGAAGGGGGGAGGTACAATTGTTCGGTGGATTTGACGAGGGAGGGAATCCCATTGCAGAGGTAGGATGAGGGCCAGGGATCAAGGCGGGACAGGTGAGAACGAGGCACAGTGAGAAGGTTAGCACCAGAGGAGAGGAGTGTGTGGGCAGAAGAGAGAAGGGAGGGTTGAGGTAGGAAAGGGCAAGGTGACTGAGAGTTTGGAAGCCAATAGTGAGGAGGTTTTGCTTGATATGGAGTTTGATAGGCAACCACTAGAGATTTTTAAGGAAGGGGGTAATGTGCCCAAAACGTTTCTGTAGAAAGATAATCCGGGCAGCAGAGTGAAGTATAAAGACCGAAGTGGGGAAAGACAGTGTTAGAAAATAAGCTTCTTGAAACCTGAGCAAAGAAGACGATCTACATACTAATTTTAATTTCATCGGATTTCCCCAAGCATCCATTACTTGCTTTACTGGGAATCGGTTTCTCTCCTATTTTCATGACAGAGTCGGGAGGTGACCTAATACATTATCCCTAATGGAGATTCCACATAATAATAATGATGGCATTTATTAAGTGCTTACTATGTGCAAAGCACTGTTCTAAGCGCTGGGGAGGTTATAAGGTGATCAGGTTGTCCCATGGGGGCTCACACTTTTAACCCCCATTTTTACAGATGAGGGAACTGAGGCACAGAGAAGTTAAGTGACTTGCCCAAAGTCACACAGCTGACACTTGGCAGAGCGGAATTTGAACCCATGACCTCTGACTCCAAAGCCCGGGCTCTTTCCACTGAGCCACGCTGCTTCTCACGTAACACTACCCATCCTTCCTGCCTCTCAAGCATGCAACATTGGCATTATCATTGACTCTTTTCTTTGGTTGTCCTAATCAATGAATGATTAAATCCTGTCCGTTCTTTCTCTGCAACATCTCCAGAATCCAAACTGCCACCATGCTGTTGCAAGCAGACATCATATCTCAGCTTGACAATACATTAACCTCCTAGCAGACTTCCCTGCCCCTAGACTCTCCCCTAATACATAATAATAATAATAATAATGATAATAATAATTGTGGTATTTGTTAAGCATCTCTTTGCACATATCACCCCTATTCCATAAAACCCTTCAATAGTTGCCTGACCCTCACTAACAAAAGTATAAAGCCCTGACTATCAGATTTAAGACACTCAACAAGCTCTCTTGTCATATTTAGCCTCACTCCTCTCCTAATAAAAGCCAGCTTGCACTCCTCATTCCTCTCAAGCCGACTTACTCACTACTTATTCCCATTTCTCTCACCATCAATATGCTGTTTTTGCTCTCCCTCCACGCTAAAACTCCCAATCTATTCTCATTATTTTCAAAGCCCTTCTAAAAATCACGTCTTCTAAGAGGCCTTCCCTGATTAACTCTCCTTTCCCCTATGTCCCACACAGGGCTCAAAGTCTCAATTCCCATTTTACAGCACTCCAGCACTTACAAATAAACAATACACTAATAATAATAACGATAACAATAACAATAACAACAGCAAAAATAGCTTTTAAGTTCCTACTATGTGCCAAAACTATACTAAGCACTGGGGTACATACGAGGAAATCACAGTGAACAGGTACTGAATCCCCATTTTGCAGATGACAGAACTAAGGTGTAGAAAATTTGAATATTGGTGAGAGACTAATATTGCTCCCTTAGCCTTTCTACCATATCATACTTCGCCAACTCCCTCCCCCCCACCACAAAAAAAAGAAAAAACAAAAACCAAAAACACTACACTGGTCATTGGTTGATTTTGCTTTACTGGTCCCTTTTAAAAGTTCTACTTGCCCAAGGACACACAGCAGGTAAGTGGCGGAACTGGGATTAGAACCCAAGTCCTCTAACTCCCTGACCATTGTTCTTTCCACTACGATAAGTTGCTTCTTCTCTTGGGCACTCTTATCCTGTACAGTGTACTATGTACAGGCCAGTGTACTAGTTATGTACATATCTTTAAACTCCACTGCTTCCCGCTACCGATAATTTGTTTTAGTGCTTGTTTCCCCACACGAGATTGTAAGCTCCTTGAGCACAGGGATCATGTCTACTAGCTCTATTGTACTCTTCCAAGAGATTAGCATAAGGGTCCCCCTTTATATTTCATAAACCACCACCCTCCCCATCTTCAAATCCCTACTTAAAATCATGTCACCTCCAGGAAGTTTTCCCTGACTAATCTTTAATCTCCCTACCCTATTTGCCCTTCTTTCAGCATCGCTATTCACGTTAAGTCCATATCCCCTAAACAATTTTGTACTCAATCCACTCCAATGGCACTTATGTACCAATCCTTGTACTCCCTTACAGGTCTTGTCATGCCGTTGAGTCGTCTCCAACCCATAGCGTAGAACAGGGCTTTGCGCATAGTAAGCGCACATAGTAATAATAATGCCATCATTATTATTATTATTTATAGCGACACCACAGACAAATCTCTCCCAGAACGTCCCACCTCCATCTGCAATCGTTCTGGTAGTGTATCCACAGTTTACTTGGTCCAAATCTGGAAGTGGTTTACTACCGCCGCCTTCCGCGCAGTAAACTCTAGTCTCCGCTCTTGACTCTCTCCCATGCTGCTGTTGCCCAGCACAGTGGAGTTTTGACTTGTAGCGGATTGCCTGCCACTCGCCAGCCCCTGCCCAAGCTAGAAATGGAATGGATACGCTTCTGCTTGACTCTCCCTCCCAGAGCCCAGACTGGTAGAGTACTGGAAACTCTCCAAATGCGACCCCGAGAGGGGACTCTGTTACTAACCCCTATCTATATCTTATTGTAATGTCTGTCTGCCCCACTAGATTGTTAGATGACTCAGGGCACAGACTGTGTCTACCTACTTTGGATAATGAATGCTCTGTACACAGGAAGCGCTCAATAAATACCGATGATTGACTGATACAGTGCTCACCCCAAGAGTAAGCACTCAATAAATACTATTAATCGATCGACTCTTGAAACTGTAGTGGGACAAGGGATTTTAGAGTCCTGAAATAAGTTATTAAATCTATTTATATACCTTTTTGTCAGTGTAAGCCACTTAAGCATTGTCTCCATCAGTCTGTTCCTCTCCAAGCTAAATACTGCTCCCTTAGCCTTTCTACACTACCATAATTTGCTGAGAAACAAACTCTGTCTCTCTGCCTCTCTCTCTCTCTCTCTCTCTCTCTCTCTCTCTCTCTCTCTCTCTCACACACACACACACACACACACACCCCTATAACCATTTTCATTGGTGATTGATTCATTTCATTGTATTGTCCCTTTTTAAAGTTCTACACATCTTACTTAAATTATGATTTCCAAAACTAAATGCAACGTTCTTATAAAGTTCTTACTAGTGCTAAGTATGGAAGGAAGATTAGCTCAGTTTCAACACGTTATACTCCTACTTAAACAAACACCCATAGACTGCTTTTCATTTCCTTTTTTATGATAGCATTAGCTGGCTGACTCACTGAACTAGTTCAGAGTGACTAAAAATAGGATCTAGATGAACAGATAGTTGGGAGGGTTTTTTTGCTGTTTGTTCTTAATGGTATTAAGCACCTACTCATGTGCCAGGCACTGTGCTAAACACTAGGGTAGATACAAGATAATCAGGTTGGACCCAATCCCTGTCCAACATAGGGCTCACAGCATTAATCCACATTTTACAGATGATGTAACTGAGGCACAGAGAAGTTAAGTGACTTGATCAAGGTCATACAGAAGACAAGTGGCAGAGCTGGGGTTAGAGCCCGGTTCTTCTGATTCCCAGGGCTGAGTTCTATCCACTAGGCCTTGCTGCTTGTCAGTTCAAGAAGCCATTCAAGGTGTTCCAAACCCAGGGAAAGTGTAGTTTCAATAGCTTCTTGAGGGCTTCACACAGATTCTGGCTGTGCAGTGGAGGTTGTGTGGCATAAAACATACGGCAATTTCTGGTTAGCGAAACCCACCCATCTTGACTGCTGCAGGATCAGTTGAGCTACAAGGACCATCAGATTTTGACCCCACTACCTCACTCTAAGCATGCATTTTCTACAATGACAGAAACATCCACCAACATGTAAGAAATGCACACAGCGAAAGACAGGGGGAACAAATTAGCATATTACAGAGAGATACAAATATGTAATAAAAAAATCAGATAATTAGGTAAGATGATTCAGACACTGGTTAGAGTTAGTGGTCCCCATTTCTAAAATTTTGTTTCATTTTATTTGAGATGAAGAAATGGATATTGTGACTACTAGAAAAGTGCTATTCTATGAAACATGAGTTTATACCATTGCAACTATTTAGTTATTTGGCAAAATTGACCCTTCAAGATTCTGTAAAAGTAAGTCATAAAATCATTCAGCTTTCTTCTTTCCAGACAGAAAAGTCGTAATCTTTAAAGTTTCTCATAGGGAAATCTCTCCACTCCAATGATCGTTTTTATTGTCTATCTCTGTACTTTCTCCAGTTCTATTACACTCTTCCTAAAATGCAGCAACCAGAACTGCTACTGATATTTCTGGTGCAGGTTTATATAGCAGCAAGATATGTCTTTTGCTTTGCTTCCCATTACCTTCTTTGTTCTGCCCATGATAAATCAAAGCTGGGTAAATCAAATTCAGATCCCATTAGGCCACACTAAATGACTACCGCACACTAGTAATAATTTCCAAACATATCCTACAGCAAGTACCAAATTATGAGTCTTTTTCTAAAAACAGGGTAGTGAAACTGTAAAGTGTCATTAGTATTAGAGTTTCTGTAGCCTAGAATCCTTCACTTTGAAGATGTTTTCCAAGGACCAGACAAAAAGAAACGTAGAAGATATTGTTTCTGGTAGGACAAATTCTTGCTTTTAGGGATCAGACTAAATGTTATACACCTCATCTCTGGTTATGCTGAATTGATGTCCAATAGTTATGAGTGTTTAACTCCAGGGTTCACCTTGTAAAGGGCCCTTAAAACAATTAAGTAATAATAATAATTATGGTATTTATTCATTCAATCATATTTATTAAGCACTTACTATGTGCCAAGCACTATTCTAAGCTCTGGAGTAGATACAAGGTAATCAAGTTGTCCTACATGGGGCTCACAGTCTTAATCCCCATTTTACAGATGAGGTAACTGAGGCACAGAGAAGTGAAGTGACTTGCCCAAGGTCACACAGCAGACAAGTGGCGGAGCCAGGATTAGAGCCCAAATCCTCTGACTCTCAAGCCCGTGCTCTTTCCTCTAAGCCATGCTACTTCTCTAAGTACAATCACTCCATCCTGCACTGCAATAAATTAAGTGTGATATCCATTTAATACTTTATTATAAAAGAAACTCAGGCAACTGTAAACCTGGGTGAAAAAGAATATAAGCAGGAAAAAAATATTACTTTTGCCACGGTGAGTTTGAAAACGTAAAGATAAGGATTACATCGGCCTATTCAATTTTCTGTTGTGATAATAAATGTAGCAATACTGACCACCTGAAAGCAGCTTAGTACACTTCACTGCACAGAGTAAGAGCTTAATAGATATTATCATCATCCCGCCCCCACAACACTATGTATATATCTTTAAATTGTACATTTTAAATTATTTACTTATATTAATATTCATCTTCTCCCTCAACGCTGTCTACTTATGGGCAGGGGACATTTCCATTAATACTGTTGTATTGTACTCTCCCAAGTGCTTAGTACAGTGCTCTGCATGTAGTAAGCACTCAATAAGTACCAGCAATTGATTAACTACTACCACTACTCCTATTACTACTTACAACTACTACTGGAGAAGGTACAAAGCTACACTACATGAGATGATGCTACAAAATACAAAAGCCACAAAACACATGCATTG
Organism: Tachyglossus aculeatus; assembly: GCF_015852505.1. Lineage (NCBI taxonomy): Eukaryota > Metazoa > Chordata > Mammalia > Monotremata > Tachyglossidae > Tachyglossus > Tachyglossus aculeatus. The sequence continues at coordinate 125,716,323 of NC_052067.1, read as the reverse complement.
CACAGAATAGCATCTAGCACACAGCGAAGATGGATAAGTGCTATAACTCCTGGAGAACAAAGACATCACTCTTCTCTGCAGCAAATATCAAAACCACAACCCCCAGTATAAATAACAAAGGGACATTTCTCCATGATACTGTATACCAGGCAGCTGTCAAGACAACGGGCATGACCAAAAGAAGTCTTTGAGACTGGCTCATTGCAAATGATTTAGAGATGAATCAACAGCATTTATTGAATGCCTACTGTCTTTGGAGCAGCACTGTGCTAAGTGCTTGGGAGCACTCACTAGAGTTCTCAGATATGATCCCTGCCTTCAAGGAACTTACAACTCCGTCAGAGGAAATGGACATTTTAAATACATTACATATGGGGGAGTAGTACAGTATGTAAGATGTATACTTCAGTATTTTGGGGGCAGAGAGAAGCTGAAGTGGCAGGTGGGTAGATGAAGTGTACGAAGTGTAAGGAGTGTATATGCAGGTGGAAATATGAAGTTAGAAATTGTTGGGGAAGACGTGGCCTAGTGGATAGAGCATGGGCCTGATAGAAAGACATGGGTTCTCATCCCAGCTATACCCCTTGTCTGCTGTGTGATCTTGGGTAAGTCACTTAACTTCTCTGTGCCTCAGTTACATCACCTGTAAAATGGCAATTAAGAATGTAAGCCCTATGTGGGCATGGACTGTGTCCAACCTGACGAGCTTTCATTTACCCTGACGTTTGCTATAGCGTCTGGCACATAGTAAGTGCTTAACAAATACCATAAAAAAAGGTCTCTGGAGAAAATGTGATCTCATCATCATCATCATCAATCGCATTTATTGAGCGCTTACTATGTGCAGAGCACTGTACTAAGCGCTTGGGAAGTACAAATTGGCAACATATAGAGACAGTCCCTACCCAACAGTGGGCTCACAGTCTAAAAGGGGGAGACAGAGAACAAAACCAAACATACTAACAAAATAAAATAAATAGAATAGATATGTACAAATAAATTAAATAAATAAATAAATAGAGTAAAAAAATATGTACAAACATATATACATATATACAGGTGCTGTGGGGAAGGGAGGGAGGTAAGATGGGGGGATGGAGACGGGGAGGAGGGGGAGAGGAAGGAAGGGGCTCAGTCTGGGAAGGCCTCCTGGAGGAGGTGAGCTCTCAGCAGGGCCTTGAAGGGAGGAAGAGAGCTAGCTTGGCGGATGGGCAGAGGGAGGGCATTCCAGGCCCGGGGGATGACGTGGGCCGGGGGTCGATGGCGGGACAGGCGAGAGCGAGGTACGGTAAGGAGATCAGCGGTGGAGGAGCGGAGGGTGTGGGCTGGGCTGTAGAAGGAGAGAAGGGAGGTGAGGTAGGAGGGGGCGAGGTGATGGACAGCCTTGAAGCCGAGGGTGAGGAGTTTCTGCCTCATGCGCAGATTGATTGGTAGCCACTGGAGATTTTTGAGGAGGGGAGTGATATGCCCAGAGCGTTTCTGGACAAAGATAATCCGGGCAGCAGCATGAAGTATGGAGCAGCATGAAGTATGGATCTCATAAGGACCTTGAGGAAGGGGAGAGTTGTGCTCTGTCAGCTATGAAGAGGGAGGGAGTTCCAGGTACAGTGGGAGGGCGTGAGCCAGAGGTCAGCCAAGGGAGTGACTGAGAATGAGGCACAATGAGTAGCTTAGCCTGAGGTGGGTAACAGTGGGAGAAGAGAATAGATACAGAGAGGGGAGAGAGATCATTGAGTGCTTTAAAGCTAATAGTCAGGACTTGGAAGATGATGATTGCGGTCTTCGTTAAGAACTTACTAAGTTTCTCTGAGGGGAAAGGAATGGATTACCACTGGAGGTTTTTGAGGAGTGTGCAGAAACGATGCTTTAGAAAAGCGATATGGACAGTGGAGTGAAGAATGGGCTGGAGAGGGGAGACACTGAAGGCAGGGGGGTCAACTGGATAGCACGTATGCCTGGCCCAGGGTAGTGGCCATCAGTCTTCAGCTCCTTATGGGCAGGGACTGCATTGGCGTGCTCTATTGTATTGTATTCTTCCAAGCTTTCTGTATAGTGCTCCATACCAGGGAAATGCTCTATGAATAGTACTGATTGACTGATCGACTCTACCTGCGATAGACATCTAAAGCCCCTTGAGGCACCCCAGGGCTCAGCCACGAGTGAGAGTTAAAGCAACTTGAGCCATGGCATGAAAATCAAGCGACAGAACGTGGTGATGATGATCTTCTAATCAATCAATCGCATTTATTGAGCGCTTACTGTGTGCAGAGCACTGTACTAAGCGCTTAGTCTTCTACACTGTGAGCCCACTGTTGGGTGGGACTGTCTCTATATGTTGCCAACTTGTACTTCCCAAGCACTTCGTACAGTGCTCTGCACACAGTAAGCACTCAATAAATAAAATTGATTGATTGATTGATGAGGAAGAGGATGGTAAAGTTGCTCATTGGGAGGATGCTGAAACTTTAGGCCTGTGACCCTGCATGGGAGAACGATGCTGATCAGTCCTCCGTACAATGCCTCGGCGCTCAGTACAGTGCCTGGCACATAGTAAGCACTTAACAAATACCATAATTATTATTAGCGCGGTTTATAAAATGTCATGATTTGCACACTCTCTTCCCTGTCAATTCTGTTCCCACTGGGACCTGGGCTACAGTGACTGCGTGGATAGGCAGAGGTACGACACGCTGTGTAGGGAATGTGTCTGTTATACTGTTCTACTGTACTCTCCCAAGCGCTTAGCACAGTGCTTTGCATACAGTAAGCACTCAATAAATACGACTGAATGAATAAATGAACAAATAATAATGATGATGATGGTATTTGTTAAGCGCTTACTATGTGCCAAGCAGTGTTCTAAGCACTGGGGTAGATACAGGGTAAGCAGGTTGTTCCATGTGGGGCTCACACTTTTAATCCCCATTTTACAGATGAAGTAACTGAAGCACAGAGAAGTTAAGTGACTTGCCCAGGGCCACACAGCAGACAAGTGGAGGAGCCGGGATTAGAACCCACGTCCTCTGACTCCCAAGCCCACGCTCTTTCCACTAAGCCACACTGCTTTTCTATGACAGAGGCTCTTCTGGGCAGGCCCCTTTTATGACCTGTATATATGTATATATGTTTGCACATATTTATTACTCTATTTATTTATTTATTTATTTTACTTGTACGTATCTAGTCTATTTTATTTTGTTAGTATGTTTGGTTTTGTTCTCTGTCTCCCCCCTTTTAGACTGGGAGCCCACTGTTGGGTAGGGACTGTATATGTTGCCAATTTGTACTTCCCAAGCGCTTAGTACAGTGTTCTGCACATAGTAAGCGCTCAATACATACGATTGATGATGATGATGATGATGATGATGACCAAAGTGACCAGATAGAGCATGGGGCGGAATCTGTGCCACTGCCCTGGGGCCTGGAAGAAGGCTGCCTTGGGTGCCGCTGGGCTCTTGGCCACCTGTGTTGGCCAGCCAGCTTCCAGGATTTCGGCCGGGCCTGTCCACCTCAGTGTGACCTAACTAACTGGTTCTGTGGTTGGAGTGGCAGCATTTTTTGAGCCCCCACTGAAGCCAATGTAGTGCTGGGGAAGTGCAAAATGAAGGACTGGCATATTCCCTGCCCACACTGAGCTAACATTCCAAACTTCACTACTGATGAGTAGTCACTTAGCTTGTGAGCCTTGTGAAGGACAGGGACTGTGACCGACCTGCTTAAACTTGTATCTTCCCCAACACTTAGAACAGTGCTTGATCCGTAATAAGCACTTAACAAACACAATTACTGTTATTATTATTGTCTCAACACACAGAACTGGGACTGGCACCCAAGACCCCTGACTTACGGGGCAGAAGGAAAATTTATGGGATCAAGGGCAGGTGGTGGGATGCTACAGAACCCCAAATTTTAACACATCGCTAAGCCTTCACAAGCCATCCCTTAGTCTCAAAGCATGAATATGGCTCCAACTTCATCGCAGAGGAAGAGGGAAACCTGAACTTAAAGTGATGGCAACAGATTTCTCCTCTAGACTGTAAGCTCATTGAGGGTAGGGAACATGGCTTCCGACTCTGTTATATAGTATTCTCCCAAGTGCTTTGTACAGTGCTCTGCACACAGTAAGCGTTTAATAAAAACCACTGGTTGTTTGATCCACTGATTCTCCTCAACACTTTGTGCTATTGAAGACGAGGCCTTATGGGATATAGATAAATTTTCCCACCTGTCCATTCAGGATATTTAGAATACAGAAAACGTTCCAACATGTGCTTCCCAGACAAAACATTTCTTTCAATAGTTAAGTCAAAACGACAGTCAGAGCTCTAAAAACTGGGAGAGCAGCATGGAGAAGCAGCATAGTCTAGTGGATATAGCATGGGCCCGGGAGTCTTGAGGGACCTTGGTTCTAATCCCAGCTCTGCCAATTGTCTGTTGTGTGGCCTTGGACAAGTCACTTTACTTCTCTGCGCCTCAGTTACCTCATCTGTAAAAAGGGAATTAAGACGGTGAGCCCCAGGTGGGACATGGACTGTGTCCAACCTGATTAGCCTGTACGTGCCCTAGAGTTTAGAACAGTGTCTGGCCACAACAAGCACTTAACAACTGCCATAAAAAAACAAACAAACAAACAAAAAATAGATCACGGATCTGATGGCACTCCCACATGTATAAGACGACATCCTGCTTAAACACTCCTACAAGTTTTCCTTAACAAAAGAAACACTGAGAAAATGCCAATGGATCGCAAGGACGCCATCATCACTAGCGTCTTCAAGAGGAAGGGCAAAACGACTGATTGCAGAAATTATCAGCGTGTGATACAGCTCTCCAAGGTCAACCAGATCTTAGCCAGATTAATTATAATCAATTAATAATAATTATTAGTGTTTAAAATAATATATTACAATAATTATCATCACTATATATTACTATATACTATAATTAATTATAATGAATTAATTTTGAAGACTATTGGCCACTGAACGCTCCTGGATCAATAAGGCTTTAGCTCACAGGATGGCTTAGCAAACATGATGTTTGTGGCAATGTCATACACTGGAAAAGTCTAAGGGACCACACCAATACTTCTATATGGTTTTCATAGGCCTTACAAAACCATTTGACATCACCGACCTCTAGGCTCCGGAAATTCCTCAGTAAATTGGATTTTCCTGTAAAGTTTATTAATAATACTAATAATAATGACAATCATGGTATTTGTTAAGCGCTTACTATGTGCAGGCACTGTACTAAGCATTGAGGTGGATACAAGAGCAATCGGGTTGGACACAGTCCCTGTCCCACATAGGGCTCGCAGCTTCGATCCCCATTTTAAAGATGAAGTAACTGGGGCCCAGAGAAGTGAAGTGACTTGCCCAGGGTCACACAGCAGACAAGTGGCAGAGCCGGGATTCAGAGACTATTTCATGACAGCATGACTGGCTGTGTCAGAGTGCTGGGCACTCCTTCAAACATTTCCCCATTACCAATGGGGTAAAAATAGGCATCTAATGTGCTTCCAAAGCTACTCGCTTTATTCTACTCAGTTAAGCTGGAAGATCCACTGGTTAAATGATTGATGAATTACCCTCTAGACTGTAAGCTCGTTGTGGGCAGGGAATGTGTTTGTTGCTATACTGTACTCTCCCAAGCACTTAGTACGGTGCTCTGCACCCAGAAAGCGCTTAATAAATACGATTGAAAGAGTGAATGAATTCAACAAGAGACTTCGATGGAAGCATTATGTTTCCATTTCTCTGGGAAACTCTTCTAACTCCACAGATTTAAAGTCCCAGAAATATTCATCCACAAATTGCTGCACACAGATAATTGCACTCTATATCCAGACATTCAGGAAGGCGAGCGAATCATCGTGACCCACGCTGCCAAATCAGCTAGGCATTATGAGCTGAAAATAATTCTAAAGAAAACCAAGGAAATGTATCAGTCTCCATCAAAGAAGCCATACAAACAACCAAATCCCATTTTGGTAACTCGGAGCGAGAAGCGGTCACAGAATTATGTTGCCTAGGCAATCAATGAAACAGTAATAATAATAATAATAGTGATAATAATAATGATAATAATGAGGATGGTATTTGTTAAGTGATTACTATATGTCAAGCACTGTTCTAAGTGCTAGGGTTGATACAAACTAATCAGGTTGGACACAATTCCTGTCCCACGTGGGATTCACAGTCTTAATCCCCATTTTAAAGATGAGGTAACTGAGGCACAGAGAAGTTGAGTGACTTGCCCAAGGTCACAGCAGTCAAGTGGCGGAGCAGGGATTAGATTACAGATCCTCGATTCAAAGGCACGGGCTCTTTCAACTAGGCCACTCTGCTTATCCTAAGGACCGGCATAGTCTATAGGAGACTCTAAGCCAGAATACCACAATTATGTGGTATCACACTTCTGACCCAAATAGAGGGCTTCCTTTCGACTTTGAGAACTGGACTCCTCACAACTGCCACATTCAACTCCCTGAGCAGTTCACTACCATCATTTAGGGGTCAAACTCAACTTCAGTCCCCTAGCACTGAAGTTACACTCACCCTCACCCAACTGATGGGATGGGAGAAGGAAAATGGATGATAACTGCTAAACAGTGAAGAAAGCTAGGAAACACTAAGCATGAAGGATAGAGAAAGGGTTTGATAGAGAAAATGTTTGAGGGATAAAAAGGCTTCAGACAAAGGCTACATCTCAGCCCAGAATTGTGGTCAGGGAACTTGTCTACCCACTCTAGAGTACTACACTTTCTCAAGCGCTTAGTACAGTGCCCTTCACAGAGTAAACACTCAAATACCACTGATTGATTGACTGACTGATTAAATGGCCAGCAGGCACATAACTACCTAAAAAGTCCAAGAACGAGTTTGATATTCCTCACAATCCTAACTGCCAGATTGTCACTCATATTAAAAAAAATATGGTGAGCAGGTCCATTAAAAGAAAGCCATAATAATAATAATAATGTTGGTATTTGTTAAGCGCTTACTATGTGCCAAGCACTGTTCTAAGTGCTGGGGCAGATACAAGGTCATCAGGTTGTCCCATGTGGGGCTCACAGTCTTAATCCCCATTTTACAGATGAGGTAACTGAGGCCCAGAGAAGTTAAGTGCCTTGCCCAAAGTCACACAGCTGACAGGTGGCGGAGCTGGGATTAGAACCCACGACCTCTGACTCCAAAGCCCAACCTCTTTCCACTGAGTCACGCTGCTTCTCATACTATATGTCCTGCAAAGACTAATGCTGCTACACTACAAATTACAAATTCATGTTATCTTTAATAAAAAATGCAATATTTTGGTGAAAATCATCTAGCAAACTATTCAACAAAAGGAAAAAATATGAAATTTGGAGTCTGTTGCTCTCACTATTCTTATACATTAACAATTAAAGCAATATGAGAAATCTGAAAACTTTCCTGAAAACCAAAACAAAGACAAGCTGTTAACGGCTTTCAGATGTCAGCAAGGTTGGGCTATATTTGGGCAAAGTTCTTGGCCTCTTTTGTCTTTGCTGCTCACTTCCTGAGACTACTCCCCTCATCTCTTATGGTTGTACATATTTATTACTCTATTTATTTATTTATTTATTTATCTTACTTGTACATTTCTATCCTATTTATTTTATTTTGTTGGTATGTTTGGTTCTGTTCTCTGTCTCCCCCTTTTAGACTGTGAGCCCACTGTTGGGTAGGGACTGCCTCTATGTGTTGCCAATTTGTACTTCCCAAGCGCTTAGTACAGTGCTCTGCACATAGTAAGCGCTCAATAAATACGATTGATTGATTGATTGATCTGTTCTTTCCACTTTGGCTAACTCCCAGTGAAGAAGTGAGGAGCCATGGAGAGCCCATTCATATTTAGGGATGGAGGTGGCTGCACCGGGTGGAGGCCCACTGAAAGGCCTTAGTACAGTGCTCTGCACATAGTAAGCGCTCAATAAATACGATTGATGATGATGATGAAAGGACCACATCACCAAGAGGCTGATTAAAATGATATGAATAATAATTGTAGTATTTGTTAAGCGCTTACAATGTGCCGGGCACTGTGCTAAGCACGGGGGTGGGTGCAAGCAGATCGGGTTGGACACAATCCCTGTCCCACATGGTGCTCACGGCCTTCTTCTCCATTTGACAAATGAGGTAACTGAGGCACGGAAATGTTAAGTGACTTGCCCAAGGTCACAAAACAGACAAGCGGTGGAGCTGAAATTAGAACCCAGTCCTTCGGACTCCGAGACCCGGGCTCCACTGACTAAGTCACACTGCTTCTCATCAAGTTGGATCAAGTAGCAGGATAGTGTGGATGATCAGGAAGGTGGGAGACGATGGAGAGGGAAAGAGAAAGAGAGAGAGGAGTGAGAAGCTCAAAGAAGCTGATGAAGGAGCTCCTGGGATGTGATGTTAAGAGATAAAGGGATAGAGTCCACAGGGCTTTCTTTCTGCAACCTTCTAGAAGAATGGGGACAGAGGGATAAAGAAGAGATGGTGTCAAGCCTTCTTTGGAGGGAGGGGAAGGGCATAAAAAAGTGTGGAGAAGCAATGTGGCTTAGTAAATAGAACTCAGACCTTGGAGTCAAAAGGACTTTGGTTCTAGTCCCGGCTGCACACTTGTCTGCTGTGTGACCTCGGTCAAGTCACTTTACTTATCTGTGCCTCAGTTATCTCATCTGTAAAATGGAGATTAAAACTGTGACCTCCATGTGGGACATGGACTGTGTCCAGTCTGATCACCTTATATCTACCTCAAAGCTTAGAACAGTGCCTGGTACATAGAAAGTACTTCATTCATTCATTCAAATGTATTTATTGAGCGCTTACTGTGTGCAGAGCACTGTACTAAGCTCTTGGGAAGTACAAGTTGGCAACATATAGAGACGGTCTCTACCCAACAGCGGGCTCACAGTCTAGAAGGGGGAGACAGACAACAAAACAAAACATATTAACAAAATAAAATAAATAGAATAGTAAATATGTACAAGTAAAATGGAGTAATAAATCTGTACAAACACATATACAGGTGCTGTGGGGAGGGGAAGGAGGTAAGGCGGGGGGATGGGGAGGGGGAGGAGGGGGAGAGGAAGCAGGGGACTCAGTCTGGGAGTCAGTACTTATAATCCCCATTACACAGATGAGGTAACTGAGGCCCAGATAAATTAAATGACTAGCCCAAGGTCACACTGAAGACATGTGGCAGAGCCAGGATTGGAGCCCAGGTCATTCTGACTCCCATTCCCATACCCTTTCCTCTAGGCCATGCTGCTTTCAATACCACTATTTGTTTTAGGCCTGCATTATTTATAAGTACTTGACAACATTATTTTTTAAATTATAAAAAGTCTCAGATTGAAAGAATCTAACCCCCTAATTCCCACTGGCTCAAATGCTCATAACACAGTTTTACGTTTCACGGGGTTTTCTAAAGAACGCAACAGTTGTGGGATGAAAAGGGTTTTAGTGTATTTCTTAAAACAACAGAAACAAAATCTCAACTCCCTAACCCCCCTTCCTCTTCACAAAAATGAGCCTTGAGGAATACTTTTTTGTGATTTCATGTGTTAAAAGTCCCACCACACTTCAACAAGCTCGCTTCCATAAGTAACTCATTTCACGGTACCTATTCGAGGAATCAATCAGGCAATCAATCAATGGTATCTACTGAGCACTTACTATGTATAGAGCACCGAACGGAGCGCTTGGGAGAGTACAACAGAGTGGGCAGAAACGTTCCCTGACAGTCTAGAGGGAGCATGCTGTTTTTTGAGCTGTACCATTGAAACCATCAAACTTTGTACATCCTAAGCTAAGTGTAGTGAAAACTGCCATAGAAAGACCTGTAGAATATGACTCCTTATTTAACAAGTTACTAGGCATGAATACTTAAAATGTGAAGTGGAGGCATTGACAGGGTAGAGGGGGAAGGAGTTCTGAAATCAAGAGAATCAGTATGGATGAACTGGGAGCCAGCTGGAAGCTTAGACCAGATATCATCATCATCATCATCAATTGTATTTACTGAGCGCTTACTATGTGCAGGGCACTGTACTAAGCGCTTGGGAAGTACAAATTGGCAACATATAGAGACAATCCCTATGCAACAGTGGGCTCACAGTCTAAAAGGGTCTAAAAGTCTAAAAGGATATCACACAGTCAGACAATATGTATACCAATTTGATTCTGCCCGGTTCCTGGCTCAAGTTCCAAGAGCAACGGCTGTATATTTAAAATCTCAAACCTGATCTTATAAATGTGACTTGCACCTCAGTGTTCAGAGAAATCATGTGCACAGAAAACAGATAATTTAATTTCACAATGTGCTTTTCTCATTTAAACATCTGTTGGCTTATTTCTGGATCAACCAATGGCAAAAGCTGACAGATGAATAAGAATAGACACGTTTTGTGGCACCAACATACAGAACATTCCATTCTGTTCTGACACGCTACATACCATACCTTGGTTTTTCCAGTAAGCTCTCTTTTATAAGTGCTTTGAATCTAACATCTCCTTATTACTTCAAGATTCCTGATTTTCTTTAGTCTGACATGGGGATATCAATTTGGGGCATCTTTTATTAGTATAATTTTTTAAAGTGTATAGATTTCTGAAAAAGAATGATGGGAAACACGTCAATCATTATGCTCTATTACTAACTCCCTAAATATAATTTAAGGCTTTAGTCAAGTGAATTACTAAAATATTATTTAATTCTAATAGTAGATATATGTGGTGAATATATAATCGTATATGTAATTATTGCATATATTATAATTACATATGTAACTATTATGTATATTTACACATTGCTTTTATAAAACACTAAAAGGTTTGGAAAATATGTATTTATATGGATGTTTTCTAAATAAGCTTCTGTAAAATGTATTAAACAGGCTTAAAAAACAAAACTTTTTTGTTAACTGGATATTTCTGCAAGGAGGAAATCGATCATGAAGAAGAAAGGAAAGAAAGGGAAGTCCAATGCCGAGGATTAGACTTTGAGTCCTAAGGTATCTGCACATCTTGTGAGGTTAAAAAAGTGTGCTAATTTCTCATGGCTAGATTTTATCACAATCAGTACTCCCAGTCTGATTCACCCCTCATCCATCACTCAGAACTTTGCACCTAAAAGCCATTATAAAAGTCTGTCAGGCAGAGAGATATTGATATAAATAAAAGCAACAAATTATGTCAACATTGACAGTAATTGGGAGGGAGAGGGGTAACTTCTTTCAGGAAGGGAGGAGAGACACAAGTTGCTGCTCCCAAAATCAAATCCCACCACTTGCGGCTCTTAAACTTATAATGCCAATTGCGTGTGTCTCCCAGAATCAGCAGATTTCATGTGAAAAGGGCTGGCTTGAGAGACTTAGATTTTCTCTTCAAGTCTGCCACTGAGCTTTTGCCCTAAAGAAATCAGCTTTTAAAACACCGAATTGTATTAAAAAGAGAATGAAGGAATTAACTTTCACTAGTTCTAGTCCGTAAATTCCTTGTGGGCAGGGTCTGTCTTTATATATTCTGCTTTATTGGACTCTCCCAAGCACTGAGTACAGGGCTCTGCACACAGAAGGCAGTCCAAAAATATCATTGGTTCAAGTTGCTACTTTTAGTTAAATCCACACAAAGTGGAAATTTATCAGTTACCTACTTTGATGTTTTCACACAGTCTAAAGAAATCATTTTAGGGAAAAAAATGAAAACTTTAGGACCTGGATTATGTGATTTGGCTATCTTCATCGACCAAATTGGGAACTTTCTAAATCTCCTCTTCAACTGACGGGGTAGCACGGTGTAATGAGCATAGAGTCAGGAGTCTTAGGACTTGGGTTTGAATTCTGACTCCACCACTTGTCTACTGCACTACCTTAGACAAGTCACTTAAATGATCTATGCCTCAGTTTCCTCAATTGTAAAACAGGGATTCAATGCCTGTTCTCATTCCCCCCAGACTGTGAGCCCTGTAGGGGCTAGTGAACTGCTTCTGATCTGATTATCTTGTATCTATCCAAGCGTTTGGTACAGCACTTGATACATAATAAATGCTTAACAAAACAACAATTATTACTGACATTATGTTTAATCAATGTATGCTACCTAGATTATTATAGAATGTGAAAAAAGGTCTGTATCTTTACCTTCTTCCTTTGAAGGCCAGGCTATCCGCCACTACCACCAACTACAATTACTAGCTGTAGTTATCTATCATCCAATTACATCTCTGCTTTTCTGAGAAATCCATTCCTTTCTTACCTTCATCTCTCCTCTCTTTCTCCGTAACCATCTTCGTTGACTTGGATATCCCTGCGGGAATGTTTCTGATCACGCCAGTTGCCCACTTTCTCTTACTTCACTGGTCTCCTGATCCACCCCGTCTCTCACTCAGAGAATGATAAATCAATCAATAATTAGTACGTTTTGTGCCGCCTAGTGTGTACCACACTGTACACGGGTGAGCACGATAATGTTGGCAAATGCAATCTCTGCCCCAAGGAGCTTAGACAGATACTAAAATAAATTACAGAAAGGAGGAAGTAACAAAGTATAAAATATTGAGATGGGGTATAGGTATCCAAGTGCTTTGCTGGAACAGAAGTGTTTTAGTGGAAATTTTTTTTTTTTTTTTGTGTGTGTGTGTGTGTGTGTGTGTGTATGTGTGTGTGTGTGTGTGTAGGGGGATAAAGAAATGATTTGATGGCCTTCAGAAGGAGGTTGGATTCCAGTTTGGACACACCTGGACTGCATCATCACTCACTGCTGTTCCACTTCTAATCTGATCCACTCCGCAATCTCACTTTTCCTCCTAGTGTGTAGGGAACGTGCCTACCAACTCTCTTATAGAATATTCTCCCAAGCACGTAATATTGTTCTCTGCACATAGTAAGGGCTCAACAAATACCACTCATTGAGTCAAACCCAAACCTACACCTAGCTGTCCTGTAAAACTATTCTTACCTAAACAACCTCTCAGTGCCTACTGGATTCAGGACACAGTACTAAGCACTTGGGTGAGTCCAGCAGAAATTAGTAGACATGATCCCTGCACTCCAGTCTACAAGCCAGAGAAGCACCATGGTACAGTGGATAGAGCACGGGCCCGGGAGCCAGAAGGTCATGGGTTCTAATCCCAGCTCTGCCATGCATTTGCTGTGTGACCTTGGGCAAGTCACTTCACTTCTCTGGGCCTCAGTTCCCTCCGCTGGAAAATGGGGATTGAGACTGTGAGCAACCCCATTTGCTGGTATCCACCCCAGTGCTTAGTATAACAATAACGATGGCATTTGTTAAGCGCTTACTATGTGCAAAGCACTGTTCTAAGCGCTGGGGAGGATACAAGGTGATCGGGTTGTCCCATGTGGGGTTCACAATCTAAATCCCCATTTTACAGATGAGGTAACTGAGGCCCAGAGAAGTTAAGTGATTTGCCCAAAGTCACACAGCTGACAAGTGGCGGACCTGGGATTTGAACCCATAACCTCTGACCTCAAAGCCCGGGCTCTTTCCACTGAGCCACGCTGCTTCTCTGTATAGTGCCTGGCACATAGTAAGCACTTAACAAATACCACAATTATTATTATTATTATTATTATTATTAGTGGGGAAGAAAGAGACAAATAAGTTACAGGTAGAAGGAAGCAACAGAGGAAAGCACAGTCAGGAGTTCGGCGAAGGCAGAGAGGAGAATGAGGCACGGAGGCTCCTCACGTGAAGAGCTCCTAACTCTAGACCATCTCCCTTTATCATGGCTACGCTAAAACTCCCTTTCCAATATCTCCTCTCTAGATGTACACCTCCACACCCACAGAATCACTCTCCCTGCTGATCTCTTAATACAGTGCCTGACATTCTGTACAGGTCCTTTCATTCATTCGGTCATATTTATTGAGCGCTTACTGTGTGCAGAGCCCTGTATCAAGGACTCGAGAGAGTAAAATGCAACAATAAACTGACACATTCCCTGCCCATGACAAGCTCAGTCTAGAGAGGTGAGAAGCAGACATTAATATAAATAAATTACAGATCTGTACATAAGTACTGGGGGCTGGGAGGGGGGAAGAACAAAAGGAGCAAGTCGGGGCAATGCGGAAGGGAGTGGGAGAAGAGGAAGGGGGTTCTTAGTCAGGGAAGGCCTCTTGGAGGAGATGTGCCTTCAATAAAGCTTTGAAGTGGGGGAGAGTCCATTGTCTGTCGGATTTGAGGAGGTTCCAGGCCAGAGGCAGCACTTGGGCAAGGGACAGGTGGTGAGATAGGTGAGAAAGAGGCACAGTGAGAAGGTGAGCATTAGAGGAGTGAAGTGTGAGGGCTGGGCTGTAGGAAGAGAGTAGTGAGGTGAGGTAGGAGGTGCAAGGTGATTAAGTGCCTTGAAGCTCTAGACTGTAAATTCGTTGTGGGCAGGGAATGTGCTTGTTCATTGTTATACTGTATTTTCCCAAGCACTTAGTACAGTGCTCTGCATACAGTAAGTGCTCAATAAATACAACTGACTGATTGAATGAATTAACAAATACATCCAAAAAACTCTCACCCTCGTGTCCTTCCACCGACCTCCTGGAGCAACGTGCTCCTCTGGTGCTAACCTTCTCCTTGTGCCTCGTTCTCGCCTGTCCCGCCGTCGACCCCAGGCCCACGTCCTACCTCTGGCCTGGAATGCCCTCCCTCCTCACATCCGCCAAACAAGCACACTTCCTCCCTTCAAAGCCCTACTAAAAGCTCACCTCCTCCAGATGGCCTTCCCAGACTGAGTCCCCCTTTTCCTCTGCTCCTCCTCCCCTCCCCATCACTCCGACTCCCTCCCTCCTCACCCCACAGCACTTGTGTATATATGTACATATTTATTATTCTATTTTATTAATGAAATGCATGTATCTCTATTTCTATTTATTCATATTGATGCTATTGATGCCTGCTTACTTGTTTTGATGTCTGGCTCTCCCCTCTAGACTGTAAGCCCATTGCTGGACAAGGGATTGTCTCTATTTGTTGCTGAATTGTACTTCCCAAGCACTTAGTACAGTGTTCTACACACAGTAAGCACTCAATAAATACAACTGAATGAATGAACAACCCCAACCATGCATCCATGGATCACGTCTCTCGCTCCTGTGCTTGTGTAGCAGAGGGCAGAGGCAGAATCCCGGCAGACACCGGCCTCGTTTCAGCCCCTTTGAATTAATTGTGCTCTGCCTTGCTGGAACTCTTAACTTCTCTTTTGCCCAAGAACACTACTTATCCCTCATCAACCTTTCATGCCCGTTGGCTCCATCAAAATTATTCTTGACTTTCAATGCATTTCTGAAGGCTCCAGGGGGCTTCTATTTTTTAGGCTGTCTTCAAAATGGAGCCCCCCAATATGTCCACCCCACTTTCCCGATTCCATCCCACTGACATTTATACTTCCATCCATCTAAGCTATCTCTCAAAAAGAGATCATCTGCCTGCTTTCAAGTCTTACCCCTTCTGTGGTGCTGACCCTATTCCTTCTGGCCTTCAAAAAACACTTGATTTCACTGTTCTTTTTAAATGGCATTTGTTAAGCACTTACTTTGTGCCGGGCACCGTCAGAATTGCTTGTCAGAATTTGAACTATTCCTTTTAAATATTTGCAGAGACCAATGTAAAACACGATATGAAAACAAACTACATGAGAAACTGTAGCAAATTTGACTGAAAACAAGAAATTGCGAAACATCAAAATACCAGAGATGTATTAACATATTTTTAATGACATTTATTAAGTCCTTACTGTGTGCCAAAGCACTGTACTAAGCACTGGGGTACTTACAAGCTAACCAGATTGGACAAAGTTCATGTCCCACAGGGGACTCAAAGTCTTAAACCACTGAGTTACTAGGCCATGTGGCTTCATTCATTCATTCATTCAATCATATTTATTGAGTGTTTACTGTGTGCAGAGCACTGTACTAAATACTTGGAAAGTACAATACAGCAATAAAGAGAGACAATCCCAGCCCATAACGGGCTCACAGTCTAGATGAGGGGGACTGTTGTGGTGTGTTACCACCTTAATTACTTTGAAACCTGGCCCTAACACAGTAGACAGATCCAGCCAAGGAAGCCAAACTGATCGTTAAATGACAGGACAAGACTGCCAACAATGAGGACCCCAATGGGTATGAGTGTAAAATGAGGGGAGAATCAGACATTCGTTCAATTGTATTTATTGAGCACTTACTGTGTGCAGAGCACTGTACTAAGTGCTTGGGAAGTACAAGTTGGCAACATATAGAGACATGGAGCTGAGCTCTGAGAAACACCCACAGGGAGGGAGTGGGAGGGAGGCTGGTTTGTGCGGAGGAAGAGCCGGCAAAAGAGACAGAGACAGCTCCATCAGACCTAAGAGAAGAGCAAGGAAATATCAGGAAAACCAAACCTAGGTAAGTGTTTCTGAGAGAAGGGAGAGAGCCCCAGGGACGAAGCAAGCGAGAGGTTAAGGGAGATCAGGATGGGGTAGAGTCCGTTAGATTTGGCAAGGAGGAGATCATTCTGGAGAGACTGTAATAAGTGGCATGGCAAAGGTGGAAAACAGATTGTAAAGAGTCAAGAAGGGATTTGGAAGAGTCTGTTCAAGGCGTTTGGACAGGAATGGGAGGAAGGAGATGGGGTGATAGTTGAAGGGTGCAGTGAACCCAGAGAAGGATTGGTTAGGATAAGGGAGATGTGCGCAGGTTTGAACGCAGAGGGGAAGAAGCCACCTGAGAATGATCAGTTGAAGATGATAGGGAGGGAAGAAGAGAAGCAGCATGCGGTAGTTGAAAGAAGGCAGGCCTGGGATACAGGAGGGCCTGGGTTTTAATCCCAGCTCTGCCACTGGTCTGGCTGTGTGCTTTGGGCAAGTCACTTAACTTTTCTGGGCCTCAGTTCCCTAAATCGGTAAAACAGGGATTAAGACTATGTGCCCCATGTGGGACATGGACTGTGTCCAAGCTGAATAGCTTGCATCTACCCCAGCGCTTAGTACGGTGCCTGGCACACAGGAAGCACTTAACAAATACCTTAACCACCCTTCTCCCCACCCCACAAAAAACAGTCTTGAGACCTTCAATTGAGCCTGGAGTGTGGAGCCCCACTGCTGACGATGCGATCTTTTGAATGCCATTTTTGCCTCTTTTCCCCTATTTTTTAATTGATCTTTGCATCAAGGACAGCATATGGCCTAGGTGGCAGGCAGGATTTAGAAGATAGCGAGAAGAAGCGTGGCCTAGTGGATAGAGCACGCGCCTGGGAGTCAGAAGGTCATGGGTTTTTATCCTAGCTCCGCCACTCGTCTGCTATGTGACTTTGGGCAAGTCACTTAACTTCCCTGGCCCTCATCTGTATACGGGGATTAAGTCTGTGAGGCTGAAGTGGAAAGGGACTGTGTCCAATCTGATTAACGTGTATCTGCCCCAAAGCTTAGAACAGTGCCTGGCACGTTGTAAGCACTTAACAAGCACCCTAATTATTATAGATTATTATTTGGACACTACTGTCAGCTCTGTCCGGCTGATGAAAACACTCAGCTCGGGGAAGGATTTCCTGTGCACAGACCGGTAGGTGACCTAGGTTTCCTTCCCACTTCGTGTCAGACTGTAGCTCTGTGCCAAATCCGCAAAGTGAACGATAACCAGGAGCGCCGTGGGCCCCGTACGGGGGAGCCTGACCTGATCATCTGGTATCTACGTCAGGGCTTAGTACAAACAGTGCTTGGCACATGGTAATCACTAACCAAGTACCACAGCTATAGCCATTTGCATGTCTTCCTGTACGTGCGCGGCTAGGGAACGGTTCCTAGGCAACCCGGGAAGTTCCATCAGCCCATGCTCTGCTCTACCATGGCAGGAAGAAGCAGAAACAGACGGTACCTTCCCCATCAGAGCGAGATCTGCTGCCCCGAAGTAGAGCCGCCCTGCCCCGTGGGCCACTAGGACTTCCCCCTCATGGCACGGAGAAGCGGCCGAGGGAGGCCTCTGGCCGCGACCGACCGACTGCGGCTGGGATTAATTACCGCCCCTGTTGGATTCTGAGTCGTGAAGTTTGTTCCTCAAACCCCAGTACTCTGGCACTCTTCGAATGCGTTTCATTTCATAGCACTGTCCTCATCTTTTATGTTGTTGGGGGCTCTTCATTTGTCATCTTCCCTTTCGTCTCTGTGGCCATTTCCGCCCACCACAACTCATTCTTACGTTGTGAGGTCTCTGGGAGCCGGGGACTGTGTCTAAGTCCCAAATATCTACTTTTTTCTTAATCTTTAGTGTGGTGCTTTGCACAGAGTAGGTGCTTAATATATTCCATTAGATTCCATATAAATAAATATTTATTTATTACTTCTACCACCATTACTAACTGAAAGAATATTTCAGTAGGGTGGGGGCATATCTGATTCCGGTTGCAGGTCTTTCGGTGGCACCCTCAAACATAGGTTGAATGGCACTCAGTACAGGGATCTGCACATGTTAAGCACTCGATAAATACCATGGATTGACTGATTAACCGACCGGCCCCTCCCTTAGCCCAGCTGCACTCGGACAGTGATGGTCAAAGGACCTGTCAGAGGTCCGGCAACTCAGACTTGACCAACCATTCTCCTGTGGAGTAATAATAATTATAATCATCATCATCATCATCATTATTATTAAAGAGGTCTTGGTCTTATTCTTTCCACTCGTCTTGTATCTACTATACTGAAAAAAAACACACTTAATCATATTTGAGTGCTTACTGTGTGCAAAGCACTGTACTTAGCGCTTGGGAAGTACAAATCGGCAACATATAGAGATGGTCCCTACCCAACAACGGGCTCACAGTCTAGAATCTGTTGTACCATGATTTTGTCTGAATCCACACTGTCACTCAAGTAATGCACAACTGACTACATCGTTTGGTATCCAAACAATAATAACAATAATGATGGCATTTGTTAAGCGCTTACTATGTGCGAAGCACTGTTCTAAGTGCTGGGGGGCGGGGGGGGGGGGGCTACAAGGTGATCAGGTTGTCCCACGTGGGGCTCACAGTCTTAATCCTCATTTTACAGATGAGGGAACTGAGGCCCAGAAAAGTTAAGTGACTTGTCCAAAGTCACACAGCTGACAAGTGGCGGAGCCGGGATTAGAACTCATCACCTCTGGCTCCCAATAATCGATACTACAACAAAGTGACTGTGTAGTACTTGTGGCCTTGAGGAGGAAGAGGGAATAAATAACGACTACGAAGAGAAGCAGATGAAATTCACGAAAATATTTCAATACATTATATTTATAGTCATTTGATTATAGAGTCATTTGCTCCTGACTTTGGGCCACTTTTTTTTTCACTTACATTTTTCTCCATCTGCACAGTGGGCGTATTAAAAAAAAATCTTATTTGTGAAACAAAGTCAGTTTCAAATGAAAAGTCCTATGCTTGAACACAACTACGTTCGGAAAGCGTAGCCAACTCATTTTTGTTAAAGAAAAACACCACGTCTTTGCAGACGATCGAATATACTTCCAATCAATTCTCTGTTTTGTTCTTTATGAAAGACCTTTATGTGGTGATTGACACATAATTTAGAAGCAGCCTCTAAAACTGGAAGTAACATGTATCTAAATATGTCTGCCAAGTTTAAAAATATTTAAGGAGCTAAATTGAAACATGTTGAAAATGACTCACTGTAGTACCAGAATACACACAGTAGGAAATAAGAGCTCATTTACAAGAGGGAGAAATCCACTCAACACTTCATCTGTGGGACTTCACTACACTTCCCTTCCAGTAAACATATTTTTAAATAATCATGGAAAACCAAACACTTTCAGCTGAAAATTCTGATTTGAGCAGTTTGCACTTCAAAACCATATGCCTATCTTTTTATGGGGCATGGATATATTTACTAAATTGGAGCCAATTAAGAGTCCAAAACAAGCAGCAAATTAGCAACATTAAAAGTAGTCTGATAGTAAGACTTGAATGACGCATGTTCAGCTCAGTCCTGTGATGCAAGTTCCATATTTATACACAGGGCAAAATTTAACACCTGAAAAATACCAATGAAGTCTTCGCAGAATTATTAGCAATCTAATCCATTATTATTAAATGATGGTATTTGTTAAGCGCTTACTATGTGTCAAGCACTGGTCTAAGCGCTGGGCACTGTTCTAAAACAAAAGGAAATCAAATTGGGGAATAATTGGGGAATAAAATCCTTGTTACTAATTTCTTCCAGAAAACTGACCAGGGTTCCATGGGGGACAGTATTAACCTAAGATGAGGATTTAAAAAAAAAGAGGGAAAGTGAAGAACAGGAAGAATGAATCCATAGAACAACTGGGGAATTCACACAGGAGGGGCAAAACACACACACACACACACCACACACTCTCTCTCTCTCTCAAATAAAATTCTTATAATACCAATCTGGACACATACACACTTGTAGTCAATCCACGGTATTTATTGAACACTACGTGCAGGGCACTGTCCTAAGCGATTGGGAGAGTACAACAAAACAGAATTAGCATTCATTCATTCAATCGTATTTATTGAGCGCTTACTGTGTGCACAGCACTGTACTAAGCACTGGGGAAGTACAAGTTGGCAAGATATAGAGACGGTCCCTACCCAACAACAGGCTCACAGTCTAGAAGGGGGAGACAGACAACAAAACAAAACATGTGGACAGGTGTCAAGTCATCAGAATAAATAGAAATAAAGCTAGATGCACATCATTAACAAAAATAGAATAGTAAATATGTACAAGTAAAATAAATAGAGTAATAAATCTGTACAGACATATATACAGGTGCTGTGGGGAGGGGAAGGAGGTAGGGCAGGGGGATGGGGAGGAGGAGAGGAAAAAGGGGGCTCAGTCTGGGAAGGCCTCCTGGAGGAGGTGAGCTCTCAGTAGGGCTTTGAAGGGAGGAAGAGAGCTAGCTTGGTGGATCTGTGGAGGGAGGCAGACACATTCCCTGCACATAACAGGCTTGCAGTCCAGAGACAGCTTAGAGTCTACGTCATCCTTCAATCAGTGGTATTTACTGAGTGTTTACAGTGTGCATGGCCCTAAACTAGGCAAGTGAGAGAGTACAGAAGCTCACTATCTACCAACTCTGTTACATTGCATTTTCCCAAATGCTTAGTACAGTGCTCTGAACACAGTAAGCATTCAATAAATACCACGGATAAAAAAAAACCCCACTGGCTGATAAGTAGATTGGACACAATCCTTACCATCTGAGGTGCAGTGGGAGTAGCTTGGTGTTAGAGGAATAAAGTGTGCAAGCTCAGTTGAAGTAGGATTGGAGTGAGGAGAAGTAGGAGGGAGAGAGATGATGGACTGCCTGAGACGCAGTGTGGCCTAGAGGAAACAGCTCGGGCCTGAGAGTCAGATTCTAATCCCAGAACCACTACTTGTCTGCTCTGTGACCTCGGGCAAGTCACTTCACTGCTCTGTGCCACAATTGCCTCATCTGTAAAATGGGGATTAAGACAGTGAGCCCCACGTGGGACAACTTGATCACCTTGTATCTCCCCCCCAGCGCTTAGAACAGTGCTCTGCACATAGTAAGCGCTTAACAAATGCCATCATTATTATTATTATTATCTGAAAAATGGGGATAAAGAATAATAATAACAATGATGACATTTATTAAGTGCTTACTATGTGCAGAGCACTGTTCTAAGCACTGGGGAGGTTACAAGGAGATCAGGCTGTCCCACGGCGGGTTCACAATCTTAATCCCCATTTTACAAATGAGGGAACTGAGGCACAGAGAAGTTAAGTGACTTGCCCAAAGTCACACAGCTGACAACTGGCGCAGCTGGGATTCGAACCCATGACCCCTGACTCCAAAGCCCATGCTCTTTCCACTGAGCCACGCTGCTTCTCTAAGAATGTGAGCACTATGTGGGATGGGTATCAATTCCACCACTTAGTATGGTGCCTGATATATAGTATGGGTTTACAAATGTTATTTTTTTTTAATGTTACTTGTTAAGTGATTACTACATGGCAGGCCCTGGACTATGTGCTGGAGTAGATACAACCTAATCAAGTTGTATAGTCCTTGTCCCACATGGGGCTCACATAATCCCTACTTTACATCCCTAGGAGAAGCAGCATGGCTCAGTGGAAAGAGCACGGGCTTTGGAGTCAGAGGTCATGGGTTCAAATCCCGGCTCCTCCAATTGTCAGCTGTGTGACTTTGGGCAAGTCACTTAACTTCTCTGTGCCTCAGTTCCCTCATCTGTAAAATGGGGATTAAAAGTGTGGCACAACCTGATCACCTTGTAACCTCCCCAGCGCTTAGAACAGTGTTTTGCACATAGTAAGCGCTTAATAAATGCCATCATTATTATTATATGAGGTAACTGGCATGGAGGAGTTAAGTGACAATTACTTATTTGCTTAATTACTTATTAAGTGACACTGGAAACTGGGGATGATGAATTTGTTAAACTTGAGCAGCTCTAGTGATTTTTCCATTCTGGGGCAATTGCCAACTCTGACTTTCATGCTAAAGCTGCATTAGATGTGGATGGCCCGCTCAAAGGCAAATGGGATCCTGTGGTTGTTTTCCAACAGGATCTGAGAAGGTTCTTCCCTGTCCTTTCCACGCTTGTTCTTTCTCATTTGCTTGACTAACTTACTGCAGTTTACCTCACGGAGACCTTTGCAGATTAAGTCCTCATTCCCTCTTCCCCCGCTCCTTGCTGTGTTGCCCCTGCACTTGGATTTGCACGCCTTAGTCGCACCTCTCTCAGTCCCACTGCACTTATACTAGTATCCACAATTTTTTTTATTTATATTAATATACTCTCCCAAGACCTTAGTACAGTGCTCTGCACGTAGTAAGTGCTCCATAATAATAATAATAATAATAATATTGATGGCATTTGTTAAGCGCTTACTATGACTCACTGTTGATGGCACTACCATCCTTTCCGTCTCACAAGCCCGCAACCTTGGTGTCATCCTCAACTCTACTCTCTCGTTCACCCCTCACATCCAAGCCGTCACCAAAACCTGCCGGTCTCACCTCCGCAACACTGCCAAGATCCGCCCTTTCCTCTCCATCGAAACTGCTACCCTGCTCGTTCAAGCTCTCATCCTATCCCGTCTGGATTACTGTATCAGCCTTCTCTCTGATCTCCCATCCTCGTGTCTCTCCCCACTTCAATCCATACTTCATGCCGCTGCCCGGACTGTCTTTGTCTAGAAACGCTCTGGACATGTTACTCCCCTCCTCAAAAATCTCCAGTGGCTACCAATCAACCTACGCATCAGGCAGAAACTCCTCACCCTGGGCTTCAAGGCTGTCCATCACCTCGCCCCCTCCTACCTCACCTCCCTTTTCTCCTTCTATAGCCCAGCCTGCACCCTCCGCTCTTCTGCCGCTAACCTCCTCACTGTGCCTCGTTCTCGCCTGTCCCGCCGTTGACTCCTGGCCCACGTCATCCCCCTGGCCTGGAATGCCCTCCCTCTGCCCATCCGCCAAGCTAGCTCTCTTCCTCCCTTCAAGGCCCTACTGAGAGCTCACCTCCTCCAGGAGGCCTTCCCAGACTGAGCCCCCTCCTTCCTCTCCCCCTCCTGCCCTCCTCCATCCCCCCCGCCTTACCTCCTTCCCTTCCCCACAACACCTGTATATATGTATATATGTTTGTACGTTTTTATTACTCTATTTATTTATTTTACTTGTACATAT
The DNA here is from genome assembly GCF_015852505.1 of Tachyglossus aculeatus. Lineage (NCBI taxonomy): Eukaryota > Metazoa > Chordata > Mammalia > Monotremata > Tachyglossidae > Tachyglossus > Tachyglossus aculeatus. The sequence continues at coordinate 125,692,625 of NC_052067.1, read as the reverse complement.
TCTATTTATTTTATTTTGTTAATATGTTTTGTTCTGTTCTCTGTCTCCCCCTTCTAGACTGTGAGCCCACTGTTGGGTAGGGACCGTCTCTATATGTTGCCAACTTGTACTTCCCAAGCGCTTAGTACAGTGCTCTGCACACAGTAAGCGCTCAATAAATACAATTGAATGAATGAATGAATGAATATGAGCCAAGCACTGTTCTATGTGCTGGGGGAGATACAAGGTAATCAGGTTGTCCCCCATGGGGCTCACAGTCTTAATCCCCATTTTACAGAAGAGGTAACTGAGATGCAGAAGTTAAGTGACTTGCCCAAAGTCACACAGCTGATGTGACAGAACCCATGACCACTGACTCCCAAGTCTGTGCTCTTTCCACTAAGCCATGCATTGATTGATTGATTAATGTCTGTCTCCCCCTCCATTGATTCATGCAGAGCACTGCACTAAGCACTTGGGAAGTACAAGTTGGCAACATATAGAGACGGTCCCTACCCGAAAGCAGGCTCACAGTCTAGAAGGGGGAGACAGACAATAAAACCAAACATGTGGACAGGTGTCACGTCGTCAGAACAAATAAAATTAAAGCTAAATGCACACTAGACTGCAGTCTAGACTGTAACCTCGCTAAGCTGCTCAGGGAACATGTCTACCAACTCTGTTACAAGCTCTCCCTACAGCTTAGTACGGTGTTCTGCACGCAGTCAGCGCTCAATAAATACCACTGACTCAACGGAAGTCACATCTCAGCTACTCTCCTGTGTGGTCGCTACAGTTCTGCTCTCAGGTTCCACTCCCCCTGGATTTGGGGCCCCATGAGGACACCCACCCTCCCCTTTCCTACCGTCCCCGTCCCCCCAGGGAGGAAGAGGTGGGGTTGGGGCTCTGGAGACTCTCACTGAGTCAGAAAGGGTCAGCACCGCTGTCCGCATTGAGCCCAAGGGGAGCTAAACACTGGAGTAGAAACAAAGATAATCCAATGGGACATGGGCCCGGTCTTATATGGGCAACGTGTTTTTATCTTCTATTCCTTCCTCCTCCCTCAAGTATATTTTAGTGTTTTTCTCCACTGCTACAGGTAAACTAGTTGAGGGCAGGGACTGCGTAAGAGATTCATTCTGCCCTCTGCTAAGTGCTGGTTAGTTAATGCAGAGGGCTGACCCTGGGGTTCGCAATGTCCGCTGACTAAATGTTACCGGTGGTGATTAATTGTCTACCTGGGGCCTGCTATGCGACCCCCGGCCCACGTCCTCCCCTTGGCCTGGAATGCCCTCCCTCCACACATCCGCCAAGCTAGCTCTTTTCCTCCCTTCAAAACCCTACTGAGCTCACCTCCTCCAGGAGGCCTTCCCAGACTGAGCCCCCTTTTTCCTCTCCTTCTCCCCATAACCCCCCAACCCTACCTCCTTCCCCTCCCCACAGCACTTGTATATATATTTGTACAGATTTATTACTCTATTTATTTTACTTGTACATATTTTCTATTCATTTTGTTAATGATGTGCATATAGCTATAATTCTATTTGTTCTGATGATTTTGACACCTGTCTACATATTTTGTTTTGTTGTCTGTCTCCCTCTTCTAGACTGTGAGCCTGTTGTTAGGTAGGGACCGTCTCTATATGTTGCCGACTTGTACTTCCCAAGCACTTAGTACAGTGCTCTGCACCAGTAAGCACTCAATAAATACGATTAAATGAATGAATGCTATCGAAGTCAGATCTACAATCAGGTCTTGAACAACTTTCCAAGCAACAACGATGAATCCTACTAAATATCTAACAGCAGGCTGAGGTAACAGCCAATGCAGTCACGGAACACGGTCACCAGCCTGGAAGCGATAATAACAATAATAATAATGGCATTTATTAAGCGCTTACTATGTGCAAAGCACGGTTCTAAGCGCTGGGGAGGTTACAAGGGGATCAGGTTGTCCCACGGGGGGATCACAGTCTTAATCCTCATTTTACAGATGAGGTAACTGAGGCTCAGAGAAGTTAAGTGACTTGCCCAAAGTCACACAGCTGACAATTGGCGGAGTCGGGATTTGAACCCATGACCTCTGACTCCAAAGCCCGTGCTCCTTCCACTGAGCCACGCTGCTTCTCACAGCAGCACAGCTGCAACAGACGGGCCATGTGACAAGAAGAGATGATAGCAGGATAACACCAAACAGCTTTTTTATGGTGAATTAACATGGTTATTCGCTGCAAGCACGGATGTATGCAGAATGAAAGAAGAAAAAAGAATGAGAGCAAAGAAAAACACAGAGGGTAAAGCCGGAATGTAAACAAGGCAGGTTTGAATAAGGCTGCCAACCACTAAAATTAGAGTTAAAAGCATCCAAGTCACTCTTTGGACACGGGGCAAAATTGAATCTGGAAGACCTAAATTCTAGACCACCACCCAAACTGCAACTTTTGTTACATTTGCACTTGTAACATCTGCACAACAGAAATCCAAAATTATCAATATATTTGGGATGGAAGCAGCATGGCCTAGTGGAAAGAGCCCAAGGCTGGGAGTCAGAGAACCTAGGTTCTACTCTCAGCTCTTCTATTTGCCTGTTGCGTGACCTTGGAGAAGTCACCTCACTTTTCCGTGCCTCAATTTCCTCAGCTGTAAAATGGGGACTCAATACCTGTTCTCCCTCTAAGACTGTGAGCTCCATGTGAGATGGGGAATGTGTCCGACCTTATTATCTTCTATCTACCCCAGTTCTTAGAACAGCGCTTGACACAGAGTAAGCGCTTAACAAGTACCATTAAAAAAAAAGGGAAGTAGCTATATGTTCAGAAGTCCTGAAATTCATAGCAAGCATATTTTCATGCCTCAGGTATATGAAAAAGTTGTATATTTTGCTCCATCACTTGTCTCTGACTTTCAATCTCCAATCCTAAAAATGAAATTAACATCAGCCATCTGGGGGGATTGCTGAGAGAATGCAAAGAATCACAAAGATAATGTAAATCATTCTGTTTCTAGGAAAAAGAGATAATACTATCAGATATCATTTAAACAATATCTAAATACATAAGATGAATATAGAATTTATTTTCAAAAGGACAACCATCACTTTTCAGAGTTTGCACACTGAAAATTTTCCTCAAACTTTATACATTCAAAAATATATTCTATATTTTTAGAGCCAATTACAGAAAAATTTCCTTTCAACTGTAACTGAAGAGTTATTACTTAGATCACTGCCAGAACGCAAGATAATGTTTCACATGCCAGTACTTTATATACAGCACTCGCTGTCAGAATTCCAAGCATCTAATAGTATTTTCTCCTTCTGTTTCCATTTAGGGATTGATTTATTTTTTTTTTCCCTTCTTTTGACATTTGAGGATGCAGAATGTATCCTTTGAGTGTGTGCTAGGATTCAGAGGCACATAAAATGAGGCAATCACAATTCAGGCGGGTGAAAGCTGGTTCTTTGTTGCTTAATACTGGGTTAAATGTTGTTTGAATTGAGACATACACAGTACTACTGTATTATCAGGAAGAGTCCAGTCCTTTGATATTAAAATTCTCAACCGTGAAGCCCTTAAAAAATAGTTTAGTATGGCTGTGTTGCTTTCTCAATGTATCCTTCAATAATAAAGCAACTCGTTTTAGTTACTTGAAAAGGCATTTGAACAAAAAACTGCAAAACTAACATTAATGAGAAAGATGAGACGAATTCCATCGGACGAGAAAACTGATCGTGGCTACAGCCCTGAACATAGATCTTGCCACAGGCTTGATTTAACCACCATTTAGGACAAGCGGCATTCCACATGCTCTTGAAGCTTTTGAATATTTCAAACATATTGATTTATACAGATATTATCAAAGGCATTGAGTATATGTTTCCTACTCTGAGTAATGTGAAGTTCGACAAAAAAAAAAATAAGAACAGAAAACTAGTTACATAAAAAAAATTCAAACCAGATAGTAGGTCTGAGATATTGTTTATTGTAAGCCCCTGAGATTCCTATTTTCGGAAAATATAGGCTTCTATTTGTCTCATTTATATGAAGGATACACTATATTTTAGTTATCCAAATTTTGTTTTGAGAAAATGTATTGAAGAAAGTAACCTGTCAGTAAGTCACAGAGGTCCGCTATATTTTCCAAGAATTCACAATACCTAGGCTTCATTCAATCGTATTTACTGAGTGTTTACTGTGTGCTTGGGAAGTACAATTCAGCAACAAATAGAGACAATACCTGCCCACAACTGGCATTTGTTAAGCGCTTACAATGTGCCAGGCACTGTACTAAACGCTGGGGTAGACACAAGGTTGTCAGGTTAGACACATTCCCTTTCCCACATGGGGCTCATGGTCTTCAGTCCCATTTTACAGATGAGGGAACTGAGGCCCAGAGAAGTGAAGTGATTTGCCCAAGGTCACACGGCAGACAAACAGTGGAGCCGGGATTATTCATTCATTCAATCGTATTTATTGAGCGCTTACTGTGTGCAGAGCACTGTACTAAGAGCTTGGGAAGTATAAGTTCATTTGTTCATTCATTCATTCAATCGTATTTATTGAGTGCTTACTGTGTGTAGAGCACCGTACTAAGTGCTTGGGAAGTACAAGTTGGCAACATATAGCGACGGTCCCTACCCAACAGTGGGCTCACAGTCTAGAAGGGGGAGACAGAGAACAAAACAAAACATATTAATAAAATAAAATAAATAGAATAAATATGCACAAATAAAATAAATAAATAAATAGAGTAATAAATTTGTACAAACATATATGCATATATACAGGTGCAGTGGGGAGGGGAAGGAGGTAAGGCGGGGGGGAAGGGGAGGGGGAGGATGGGGCAACATATAAGTTGGCAACATATAGAGATGGTCCCTACCCAACAGCAGGCTCACAGCCTAGAAGGGGGAGACAGACAACAAAACAAAACATATTAACAAAATAAAATAAATAGAATAAATATGTACAAGTAAAATAAATAAATAAATAAATAGAGTAATAAATACGTACAAGCATATATACATATATACAGGTGCTGTGGGGAGGGGAAGGAGGTAAGGCAGAGGGGATGGGAAGGGGGAGGAGGGGAAGAGGAAGGAGGGGGCTCAGTCTGGGAAGGCCTCCTGGAGGAGGTGAGCTCTCAGTAGGAGTATTAGAAACCAGGTCCTTCTGACTTCCAGCCCGTGCTCTAGCCACTAGGCCATGCTGCGTCTCTTCATCCCCCAATGTGGCTCTCTCTCACTGCACCCCCCTTCCCTCTCTCTTCTCATTCATTCATTCAATTGATTGATTGATTCATTCATTCAATCGTATTTATTGAGCGCTTACTGTGAGCAGAGCACCGTACTAAGCGCTTGGGAAGTACAAGTCGGCAACATATAGAGACAGTCCCTACCCAGCAACGGGCTCACAGTGTGTAGAAGACATCCTTTGAACCCCACATTGTCCATCGCTGCCCGCCACTTCAGCTCCTGGTCACTGATGTTTACCGCCTCCTGGAATCTCACGTCTGCATTTCATTCGGAGCTGTTTGGCTAACCTTCCCAAGAGCTCTCCTTTCTCCCACTCTGATCGTTGGGGATTTCAATATCATCATGGTGCCGATGGGCGCCCCGGATCCCCAGTGCGCTTCCCTTCCTCCTCCTCCTCCGAGAATCTCTTACCCCATTCTGCCTTACCACTCAACAGCCAGGATGCACACTTGATCTAATCATCTCCAAACAATGCCTCATCTCTAACCTCACTAACTCTCTCCTTCCACTTTCCAAACACAACCTTCTCACTGCCCACAGGCCCACCCGACCTAGCTCTCAAATTTAATAATAATGACAGTATTTGATAAGCGCTTACTATGTGCCAAGCACTGTTCTAAGCGCTGGGGTAGACACAAGGTAATCAGGTTGTCCCACGGGGGGGCTTACAGTCTTAATCCCCATTTTCCAGATGAGGTAACTGAGGCACAGAGAAGTTAAGTGACTTCCCGGGCTCCTTCCACTGAGCCATGCTGCTTCTCCTCAATGTGGTCCTCTCGTATGACCTCTGTATCTAGACCCAGTCCACCATGGCTCAGTGGAAAGAGCATGGGCTTTGGAGTCAGAGGTCACGGGTTCAAATCCCAGCTCCACCACTTGTCAGCTGGGTGACTTTGGGCAAGTTACTTAACTTCTCTGTGCCTCAGTTATCTCATCTGTATAATGGGGATTAAGACTGTGAGCCCCCCGTGGGACAACCTGATCACCTTGTAACCTCTCCAGCGCTTCGAACAGTGCTTTGCACATAGTAAGTGCTTAATAAATGCTATCATTATTATTATTATCCCAGGACATTTTCCTTTACCTGGACTCCTTCCTGTCATTCTCATCTCCTTAAGGCAACTCAGAGACCTGGGAAGCAAGCAGTCTACCCCCACTCCCCTACCAACCCTACAGAATCGGATAGAAGGCATGTCAGAAGGTCATGGGTTCTAATCCTGCCTCCACCACTTGTCAGCTGTGCGACCTTGAGCCAGCCACTTAACTTCTCCGTGCCTCAGTTATCTCATCTGTAAAATGGGGATGGAGACCGTAAGCCCCACATGGGACAAGGAACTGTGTCTAGCCTGATTTGCTTGCATCCACCCCAGCGCTTAGTATAGTGACTGGAATATAGTAAGCGCTCAACAAATACCGTAATGACTATTATTACTATTTTAGGGTGCCGCAACACCAAAAAGGTCTTAGTTGACAACTGCAAGTGTGCAATAAAATAAAATACGGCGATTCACAGATTTAGATCACTTTTTAACTTAGATGGTATTTGTTAAGCACTTCATATGTGTCAACCACTGCTCTAAGCACTGGGGTAGATACAAGTTAATCAGACCAGATGGAGTCCCTGTTCCACATGAGGCTTACAGCCTAAGGAGGAGTGAGCACAGGTATGGATTTAATCCCTATTTTGCAGATGAGGGAACTGAGGCACAGAGAAGCTAAGTGACTCGCCCGAGGTCACACAGCAGGCAAATGGTGGAGCTAGGATTAGAAATCAGGTCCTCTGGCTCCAAGGCCTGTGCTCTTTCCACTAGCCATGCCGCTCATCTGAGAGGTCAACAAATAAAACTGTTGAGCCATTGCATGCTAGTTAGGAATGGTGCTTTTGGTGGATTCGGTCAATGAAAGAGCATAATTTAGCATGACTGTCAATCATGCCAAATTAGGCTTCCATTCTAAAAAAAGAAAGGCATTCAAAAAGACATTAGGTTTCATATTAGGATTAAGGTGAACTGTGCTGTGATAGCTTTCTTGTCCTACCTTATCAATAAATTCATTTCACAGGGGGTTGACTGAAATAATTCCTAAAAGGCAGCACCATTTCTACTATCATTATTTTACTCTTTTTTTCTCTTGCAAACGCCCCGGATACCCCCCCAACCAAAAAAGGAAACAAGCCCCAAAGCATTAAAAAAAAAAAAGAACGAAAGCACTTTGGTGATGAAAGGTACTTACTGTTCTAAGAGTTGATCATATTTTCCTGCAGCATCTTTTTCAGCCCAAACTGCCCGGTCTTTTTCAGCCACAGCATTATCTCTTGCTTCTCTTAGATTCCTATAATTGTTTTGAAAAAAGGAAGTGTCAGTTGTAAATTTGTTTCGTAGACACTTATTAAACATCCACCTCCACATCATAAAGAAACTCCTTACCATCAGCTTTAAAGCACTCGATCACCTGGCCTCCTTCTACTTTATCACCCCGATTTCCTCCTACAACCCAGCCCGCACACTTCGCTCTTCTAATGTAGCTTACTCCCTGCACCTCTATCTCTTCTATTTCACCGCTGACCTCTTGTCCTCTAATTCATTCAATCGTATTTATTGAGCACTTACTGTGTGCACAGCACTGTACTAAGCTCTTGGGAAGTACAAGTCGGTAACATATAGAGACGGTCCCTACCCAACAATGGGCTCATTTCGCTGCTGACCTCTCGCCTGTGTCCTGCCTCTGGCCTGGGACGCCCTCCCTCTTCATATCCGACAGACCATCTCTCCGTATCTTCAAAGCCTTAATAATGAGAGCATTTATTAAGCGCTTACTATGTGCAAAGCACTGTTCTAAGCACTGGGGAGGTTACAAGGTGATCAGGTTGTCCCCTGGGGGGCTCACAGTCTTCATCCCCATTTTACAGATGAGGTAACTGAGGCACAGAGAAGTGAAGTGGCTTTCTCAAAGTCACACAGCTGGCAACTGGTGGAGTCGGCATTTGAACCCATGACCTCTGACTCCAAAGCCCGTGCTCTTTCCACTGAGCCACGCTGCTTCTCTAAAACCATATCTCCATCAGGACGCCTTCCCGGAATCCAACGCCCATCTATGTTGCCTTGGACTTGGATTTGCACTCTTTATTTACCCCTCCCTCACCCCCACAGCACTTAAATGTTTATTTATAGTAATATCCGTCTGTCCCGCTAGACTGTATACTTGTTGTGGGCAGGGACCTTGCCTACTGACTCTGTTCTATTGTACTCTTCCAAGCGCTTAGGACAGTACTCTGCACACAGTAAGCACTCAATAAATAGGATTGATTAATTGATGGATTGATTGAATGATGAAATAACAGGTGGAATTACAGTATTATATGCAGCATCACTCGTCTGTTCACACCAGGGTGACGGAGCGGGTGGCTAACGGCCTTCCCCATAGTTTTGGGAGGGATTGGCGGCCTTCCCCACTCTGCCCTGTACTGATGAAAAGAGGCCGGTGGTTGTCAAAATGGTGGCTTCACCTCTTCATCCACTGTAGGACTCTGGGAACGTGCAAGAACGATTCCTCTCAGCCCAAGCAGACCCGCCATTCATTCATTCATCCATTCAATTGTATTTATTGAGCGCTTACTGTGTGCAGAGCACTGTACTAAGCGCTTGGGAAGTACAAGTGGGCAACATATAGAGACGGTCCCTACCCAACAGCGGATTCACAGTCTAGAAGGGGGAGACAGGCGACAAAACAAAACATTTTAACAAAATAAAATAAATAGGATAAATATGTACAAGTAAAATAAATAAATGGAGTAATAAATCATCATCATCATCATCAATTGCATTTATTGAGCGCTTACTATGTGCAGAGCACTGTACTAAGCGCATGGGAAGTACAAATTGGCAACATACAGAGACAGTCCCTACCCAACATTGGGCTCACAGTCTAAAAGGGGGAGACAGAGAACAAAACCAAACATACTAACAAAATAAAATAAATAGAATAGATATGTACAAGCAAAATAAATAAATAAATAAATAGAGTAATAAATATGTACAAACACATATACACATATACAGGTGCTGTGGGGAAGGGAAGGAGGTAAGATGGGGGGGATGGAGAGGGGGACGAGGGGGAGAGGAAGGAAGGGGCTCAGTCTGGGAAGGCCTCCTGGAGGAGGTGAGCTCTCAGCAGGGCCTTGAAGGGAGGAAGAGAGCTAGCTTGGCGGATGGGCAATAAATAGTTCCTGAGGGACGAACTGGGGTGCGGCAGAGCCAGGTGTGGAGCAGCAAGAATACCATCATGGGGACCACGCAATTGTTCTGCTTTTCTGCCAGGGCCCACCGCCATGGCTGCAGGAATGAAGCAAAACTGCTAGGCTGCAGCAGCCATCGGCAGCTCTAGGCCGCTAGCTCTGGGTGGCTCTCCCCGAGTGGTGTTGCGGGGCTGAGGGAGGGGTAACTAAAAGGTGCAACTCCAAGTGCAAGGGTGACGTGGGAGGGAGTGGGAGAAGAGGAAAGGAAAGCCTACTTGGGGAAGGCCTCCTGGAGGAGATGTGCCTTTGACGAGGTTTTGAAGGTGGGGAGAGTAAATGACTGGTGGATATAAAGAGGGAGGGCAGGACATGGGTGAGAGGTCGGAGGCAAGGTGGGCAAGTCTGAGGTACAGAAAGTAGGTTGGCATTACAGGAGCGAAGTATATGGGCTGGGTTGTAGTAGGAATCAGTGAGCTGAGGTAGGAGAGGATAAGGCGATTGAGTGGTTCTCCTGAGTGATGTGAGGATGCTGGGTCCGGGTCTCAGGAATCATCCCGACCTCCCTGGCCGGAATTTCAAGGTTGGAGAGAGATCTTAGGGCATGTGCACGGAGGACTATTGGGTTTCACCTCCCGTGACCCAGGAGTGCTTAAGACAGGACAGGACACTGGAATTCAAGAAAAGGAGGAACAAATCATTGGCAATGATGCTCACTGAACCTATTTTTGTGGTTTCTTGACCACAGCAGACACCGCTTCACCCAGAAGGTGCCACTGCCCACCATACTGGATTGCCTAATTCCACAAGCGGGCCGAAGGGTCTGCCGTACACCTCTGCCGGTGCAAGGCTCCACAAGGCACAGCAGGGCTGGCCCTCAAACAGTCTCCCAAGGGTTGCTCCTGGAGGAGGGTTGCTCCTGGAGGCCCCTACCAGTGGAAGCAGAGTGGCCTAATGGATAGTGCAAGAGCCTGGGAGCCAGAAAAACCTGGGCTCTAATCCTGGCTCCACTGCTTGTCCGCTGTGTGATCTTGGGCAAATCACTTCACTTCTCTGGGCCTCAGTTCCCTCATCTGTAAAATGGGGATTACGACCGTGAGCCCCACGGGGGACAGGGACTGAGTCCAACTCGATTTGCTTGTACCCATCTGAAGGCTTAGAACAGCGCCCGGCACATAGTAAGCGTTTAACAAATACCAATATTATTGATGCAGCAGCCCCACGGACACCGCATATCCCAAATCTGCCTCGCTGCCTTGAAGCCGTTTGTCATCACACCCCCGTCAGCTGTTCTGTACATTTAACTCCCTCCTCAGGCCCCCTATCCCTCCCCCTCTACCATCCCTCACCCCCAGCGATCTGGCCACATACTTCATTATGGTCTGAGCTCCCCAAAATCACCCTTCCCACTCTTCAATTCCCCCTCCTCTTGCTCCCCTTTTCAACTTTCCCAACCTTCCCAGCAGTATCTTCAGAGGAGGTCTCCTGCCTCCACATGAGCATAGGACCCCATTCCTTCGCACCTTATCAAATCTCTCACCCCTTCCCTTCCCTCCTCCCCTCCTTAACTTCCATCCTCAACCGCACACTCTCCAATGGCTTCTTCCTCTCTGCCTTCAAACATGCCCACGTCTCCACACCATTGTCAGCTGTGTGACTTTGGGCAAGTCACTTCTCTTCTCTGGGCCTCAGTCCCCTCACCTGTAAAATGGGGATGAAGATTGGGAGCCCCAAGTGGGACAACATGATTACCTTGTATATCCCCCGGTGCTTAGAACAGTGCTTGGCACATAGTAGGTGCTTAACAAGCACCACTTTTTTTTTTATTTAGAAAAGCAGATGGCTCAGTGGAAAGAGCCCAGGTTTTGGAATCAGAGGTCATGGGTTCAAATCCCGGCTCTGCCTATTGTCAGCTGTGTGACTTTGGAGAAGTCACTTCACTTCTCTGGGCCTCAGTTACCTCATCTGCAAAATGGGGATTAAGACTGTGTGCCCCACGTGGGACAACCTGATCACCTTGTAACCTCCCCAGCGCTTAGAACAGTGCTTTGCACATAGTAAGCACTTAATAAATGTCATTATTATTATATATATCTATATATCTATGTCTATTTATATTAATGACTGTTTACTTGTTTTGTTGTGCATGTATCTATAATTCTATTTATTTATATTGATGCTATTGATGCCCATATTACTACTTGTTTTGATGTCTGTGTCCCCCCTTCTAGACTATAAGCCCGATGTGTGCAGGTATTGTCTCTTTTTATTGCTAAATTGTACTTTCCAAGAGCTTAATACAGCGCTGTGCACACAATAAGCGCTCAATAAATACAACTGAATGAATGAACGATGCGACTAAAATGGTTCACCTTCCCCACTGTCACTGCTCCAAATGTCCACTTTCCTGCCCACCCGAGTGCAAACAGAGGTTCATTCATTCACTCATTCAATCATATTTATTGAGCACTTTCTGTGTGCAGAGCACTGTACTCAGTGCTTGAAAAGTACAACACGGCAACATACAAAGACAGTCCCTACCCAACAACGGGCTCACAGTCTAGAAGGGGGAGACAGACAACAAAACTAAACAAGTAGAAAGGTGTCAATACTATCAAAATAAATAGAATTACAGACATATACATATCATTAATAAAGTAAATAGAGTAATAAATATGTACAAATATACACAAGTGCTGTGGGGAGGAGAAGGAGGTAGGGCAGAGGGAGGGAGTGGGGGCGATGGGGAGGGGAGGAGGAGGAGAGGTTACGGCGGGGGGGGCTCAGACTGGGAAGGCATCCTGGAGGAGGTGAGCTCTCAGTAGGGCTTTGAAGGGAGGAAGAGAGCTAGTTTGGCGGATGTGTGGAGGGAGGGCATTCCAGGCCAGGGGGAGGACGTGGGCCAGGGGTCGACGGCGGGACAGACGAGAACGAGGCACAGTGAGGAGGTTAGCAGCAGAGGAGTGGAGTGTGCGGGCTGGGCTGGAGAAGGAGAGAAAGGAGGTGAGGTAGGAGGGGGCCAGGTGATGGACAGCCTTGAAGCCGAGAGTGAGGAGTTTTTGCTTGATGCTTACGTTGACTGGCAGCCACTGGAGATTTTTGAGGAGGGGAGTAACATGCCCAGAGCGTTTCTGCAAAAAGATGATCTGGGCAGCACAGTGAAGAATAGACTGAAGCGGGGAGGGACAGGAGGATGAGAGATCAGAGAGGAGACTGATTCAGTAATCCAGTCAGGATAGGATGAGAAATTGAACCAGCAAGGTAGCGGTTTGGATGGAGAGGAAAGGGACAGGTTGCTCCGAGCTGTTTTCCACAGGGTCAACCGAGGACCCAGGGACTCCCCTGAAGGGGAGGCAGCATCATCTTCCTTCCCCTGCCCTTCCCATACACATTCCTTGGAGTTTCCTCTCAGAAATAAGAACCTCTAGACCGTAAGCTCGTTATGAGCATGGAATGTGTCTGCTAATTCTGTTGATTTGTCCTCTCCCAAGCGCTTAGGACAGTGCTCTGCACACAGTAAGCGCTCAATAAATACCACTGATCGATACTGCAATGCCTCCTGCAGATCTTTCTCCTCTCCTAAAGCAAAGGCCTTGGTAAAAGACTGCTTTGCATCACAGGATCATTTAATAATAATAATGGTGGTATTTGTTAAGCGCTTATTATATGTGAAGCATTGTTCTAAGCGCTGGGGGATACAAAGTGATCAGGTTGTCTTAATCCCCATTTTACAGATGAGGTAACTGAGGCACAGAGAAGTGAAGTGACTTGCCCAAGGTCACACAGCTGACAAGTGGCTGAGCAGGGATTCGAACCCATGACCTCTGACTCCCAAGCCCGCGCTCTTTCCACTGAGCCACGCTGCTTCTATAAGTGAGTTCTAAACATGCCGCTCTATGAAACGTGTTGAAAAAGGACACACTATATATAACTCATGCAAAAATAAAATGAAAAACATTAGAAAATACACAATAATTAATGCTTATCTGCTTGGAGAGTGCTAGTAAAAATTCACCATGAGCCCACTGATATGCTTGGAGATTCAGCAGTCTGTGCCAGTACACACTGACATTTTTTGCATGGAGATGCTAACGATAAGTTTAAGACTGAAAACATGTTCCAGCCTTAAAAGAAACACCATTTTAACAGACTCTGAGCTAGGAAACACAACCAATTTTCTGAACTAACGTATGGAGAAATAACTCCATTGATTTTAAAAATCAAACAACTACTATATACCTATATATGTATAAATATGGACCTTTTCATTCATTCATTCATTCAATCATATTTCTTAAATGCTTACTGTGTGCAGAACAGTGTACTAAGTGCTTGGAAAGTATAATTTATCAACAGAGACAATCCCTACCCAAGAATGGGCTCACAGTCTAGAAGGGGGGAGACAGGAAATGCAAACTGTCACTATCCTTATTTTATATCAATTATCTTTATTGTAGGGACTAAATTCCACCTCTCAGAAGGTCCCAAACTTTGGAAGTAAACTCCAGAGTATCATTCATTCATTCAATCGTATTTATTGAGCGCTTACTGTGTGCAGAGCACTGTACTAAGCACTTGGGAAGTACAGGTCGGCAACGTATAGAGACGGTCCCTACCCAACAACAGGCTCACAGTCTAGAAGGGGGAGACAGACAACAAAACAAAACATGTGGACAGGTGTCAAGTCATCAGAATAAATAGAAATAAAGCTAGATGCACATCATTAACAAAATAAATAGAATAGTAAATATGTACAAGTAAAATAAATAGAGTAATAAATGTGTACAAACATATATACAGGTGCTGTGGGGAGGGGAAGGAGGTAGGGTGGTGGGGGGATGGGGAGGGGGAGAGTGTGATACTTACTCTGTGTCAAGCACTGTCTTAGCTCCCAGGGTGGATATAAGTTAATCAGGTCAGATACTTCCATACGTGAATTCTCTATCTGAGGGATGCCTCCTGATGTGAAGCATTTAATTCCAATTTTCCTCCCCTGCACACAATCTCTCTCTCTCTCTCTCTGTCTCCCACCCTCCCTCCCCCTTTCTGTGTTTTTCTCTGTAATAATAATCATCATCAATTCATCAATTGTATTTATTGAGCGCTTACTATGTGCAGAGCACTGTACTAAGCGCTTGGGAAGTACAAATTGGCAACAACAATAATAATAATAATAATGACGATGGCATTCGTTAAGCACTTACTATGTGCCAGGCGCTGTTCTAAGTGCTGGGGTAGATACAAGATAATCAGGTTGGACACAGCCCCTGTCTCACATGGGGTTCACAGTCAATCCCCATTTTACTGATGAGGGAACTGAGTGAGGCCCAGAGAAGTGAGGGGATTTGCCCAAGGTTTCACAACAGACAAGTGGCAGAGCTGGGATTAGAACCCGGGTGCTTTTTATTCATTCAATCGTATTTATTGAGTGCTTACTGTGTGCACAGCACTGTACTAAGCGCTTGGAAAGTACAATTCAGCAATAAAGAGACAATCCCTGCCCACATCGAGCTTATAGTCTAGAATGGGGAAGATAGACAGCAAGATAAGTAAACAGGCACCGATATAAACAGAATTATAAATATACACCCATTTGACTCCTAGATCCAGTGGCTCTAAATCCACTGGACCACGCTGCTTCCCTCTTTCTCAAGCCACGAGAGCCTCGAGGGTGGCACGGAATGATAGGGAGAGGGCAGAGGAGGCATGGGAAACAAGAGGGAAGGGAACCTTTAAAAGATGATGTGGAATTCTTCACAATGTAACCAAGTCCATACCCAGGATCAATCAGTTAAGGCAGTGGCTATTCTTGGGAATACTCAACTAGTGCAAATGGACTCTCACAGAGAAGCAGCGTGGCTCCGTGGAAAGAGCATGGGCTTTAGAGTCAGAGGTCAAGGGTTCAAATCCCCATTCCTCCAATTGTCAGCTGTGTGACTTTGGACAAGCCACTTAACTTCTCTGTGCCTCAGTTACCTCATCTGTAAAATGGGGATCAAGACGGGGAGCCCCCCCATGGGAAAACCTGACCACCTTGTAACCTCCCCAGCGCTTAGAACAGTGCTTTGCACACAGTAAGCCCTTAATAAATGCCATGATTATTATTATCAAGGCTACACACTTACTTTTGAATTACAGTGGGTGCCTAATAATCTTTACCGGCGGCAGTTTCGTTGGACCGGCACCATGGCTGGAGCCAGCTCCCTCTGCCCCATCCCTCGGAGCTGGAAAGGGACAAGAGCGGCGCCTGAATGGCAGTGCTCCACTTTTGTCTCTGAATGGAAAACGGGAGGAAAGGAAAGAGGAGGAAGAGGCCAAACCCAGCTCAGGCCTCCAGCGACCAGCAGCCGGGCATGAGCCTCTGATCCCCAAGCCCCGGGAGACAGGCTCCATGGTGACAGCTGGGAGCTGGGTCATTGGATTTACGGCTGGGAACTCTGAGCAGATCCCCTAGGATGCCTGCCTTACTGGGCCCGAGGCAGGGTGCTGGGAAGGACCAGGAAAGCAGCCGCTGAGGGAGGAGGCCCATGTGTGTATGTGCGTGGGGGGAGGTGGGAAGGGAGCACGAGAAACGGAAGAACAAGGAGGAACAGTAAGCTCACTGTGGGTAGGGAACGTGTTTGCTTATTGTTATATTCATTCATTCAATCGTATTTATTGAGCGCTTACTGTGTGCAGAGTACTGTACTAACCGTTTGGGAAGTACAAGTTGGCAACATATAGAGACGGTCCCTACCCAATAACGGGCTCACAGTCAAGAAGGGGGAGACAGACAACGAAACAAAATATATTAACAAAATAAAATAAGTAGAATAGTAAATATGTACAAGTAAAATAGAGTAATAAATCTGTAGAAACATATATACAGGTGCTGTGGGGAGGGGAAGGAGGTAGGGCGGGGGGATGGGGAGGGGGAGGAGGGGGAGAGGAAGGAGGGGGAGAGGAAGGAGGGGGCTCAGTCTGGGAAGGCCTTCTGGAGGAGGTGAGCTCTCAGTAGGGCCTTGAAGGGAGGAAGAGAGCTAGCTTGGCGGATGTGTGGAGGGAGGGCATTCCAGGCCAGGGGGAGGGCGTGAGCTGGGGGTCTATGGCGGGACAGGAGAGAACGAGGCACAGTGAGGAGGTTAGTGGCAGAGGAGCAGAGGGTGCGGGCTGGGCTGTAGGAGAGAAGGGAGGTGAGGTAGGAGGGGGCAAGGTGATGGACAGCCTTGAAGCCGAGAGTGAGGAGTTTTTGCCTGATGCGTGGGTTGATTGGTAGCCACTGGAGATTTTTGAGGAGGGGAGTAACATGCCCAGAGTGTTTCTGCACAAAGATGATCCGGGCAGTAGCGTGAAGTATAGATTGAAGGGGGTAGAGACAGGAGGATGGGAGATCAGAGAGGAGGCTGATGCAGTAATCCAGTCGGGATAGGATGAGAGATTGAACCAGCAGGGTAGCAGTTTGGATGGAGAGGAAAGGGCGGATCTTGGCGATGTTGCGGAGGTGAGACCGGCAGGTTTTGGTGACGGATTGGATGTGGGGGGTGAACGAGAGAGCGGAGTCAAGGAGGACACCAAGGTTGCGGGCTTGTGAGTTGGGAAGGATGGCAGTGCCGTCTACAGTGATGGGAAAGTCAGGGAGAGGGCAGGGTTTGGGAGGGTCTTGGACATATTGAGTTTAAGATGGCAGGCAGACATCCAGATGGAGATGTCCTGAAGGCAGGAGGAGATACGAGCCTGAAGGGAGGGAGAGAGAGCAGGGGCCGAGATGTAAATTTGGGTGTCATCAGCGTAGAGATGATAGTTGAAGCTGTGGAAGCGAATGAGTTCACCAAGGGAATGAGTGTAAATAGAGAACAGAAGGGGACCAAGAACCGACCTTTGACGAACCCCAACAGTAAGGGGATGGGAGGGGGAGGAGGAGCCTGCAAAATAGACTGAGAATGAACGACCGGAGAGAGGAGAACCAGGAGAGGACGGAGTCTGTGAAGCCAAGGTCGGATAGCATGTTGAGGAGAAGGGGGTGGTTCACAGTGTCGAAGGCAGCTGAGAGGTCCAGGAGGTTTAGGATAGAGTAGGAGCCGTTGGATTTGGCAAGCAGGAGGCCATTGGTGACCTTTGTGAGGGCAGTTTCGGTGGAATGTAGGGGACAGAAGCCAGATTGGAGGGGGTCAAGGAGAGAGTTAGCATTGACACTCTCCCAAGTGCTTAGTACAGTGCTCAGCACACAGTAAATACTCAATAAACACGACCAACTGACTGACAACAGCAGGGGTGAATATCTTCCTTTAGGGTGCCTCCCCATGCTCCTCACTGGCCCTCTCCCCATCTCTTCTTCCTTCCTTTCCCCCACTCTTTTTTTCAATGGCATTTATTAAGCACTGGGGAGGTTACAAGGTGATCAGGTTGTCCCACCTGGGGCTCAGTCTTCATCCCCATTTTACAGATGAGGTAACTGAGGCACAGAGAAGTTAAGTGACTTGTCCAAAGTCACACAGCTGACAATTGGTGGAGCCAGAATTTGAACCCATGACCTCTGACTCTTCCTTTTTCCTTTCTAGTCCGGCCACCACCGCCCCATTCTTGTCCCTCTACAGCCTGGCCTCCCGGCTAGAAACAGTTAGTACCTCAACTAAATAGACGTGCCCCGATTCCCTAACAGCATTTTACTCAAGATTCATCGTGAGATCACACATTATAGCAGGACTAAGTGCATTTTTCAAAATTATTACTTTAAGCAGCTACCCTTGTCAGAAAAGATTGAATGTTCATTCAGAGAGATAAGAGCCTTATTAAAAATTAAAATTATTATCCTTATTAAAATTAATAGCCTTATTAACGGCACATCTCCTCCAAGGAGGCCTTCCCCAACTAAGCCCTCATTTCCTCTTCTCCCATTTCCTTCTGCATCACTCTTACACTTGGATTTGCATACTTCATTCACCCCTCCCTCATCCCTACAGCACTTCTGTACAGATCCACAATTTATTTATTTATATTAATGTCTGTCTCCTTCCTGCTAGACTGTAAGTCCGTTGTGGGCAGGGAATGTGTTTGTTATATTGTACTCTCCCAAGTGCTGATTACAGTGCTCTGCACACAGTATTATTATTACCATCAAGTGCCGTCGAGTTATTTCCGATTCATAGCTTCTATGGATATATTTTCTCCAGATCATCCTATCTTCCGCCATAATCTGTAGCTTGTCTATCAGTTCTTCCGTTATCGTTGTTATGGTCTCTATCCATCTAGCTGCTGGTCTGCCTCTTCCATGTTTTCCCTAGACTTTTCCTAGCATTAGTGTCTTCTCCAGAGAATTAGTCCTCCTGATTATGTGTCCAAAATATGCCAATCTAAGTCGAGCCATTTGGCCTTCCAAAGACCACTTTGGCTTAATTTGCTCCAAAATCAATTTGTTTTTCGGGCCTTCTCCAACACCACATTTCAAAAGAAAAGATGTTCTCTCTATCCAGTTTTTTCACTGTCCAGCTTTTGGATCTATACATTGTCACTGGTAACACCACAGAATTGACAATTTGTATTTTTGCGGCAATTGTTATGTCAGCACATTTCATGACATTTTCCAGGCTCTTCACAGCGAGAAGTGCTCAATAAATACAATTGATTGATTGATCGAAATTGGTATTTTAGACTACCACTCCTTTGGCAGTGTTGGAAGAAATGGTTTGTATGCACGTGGTTTAAAGGAGATTCATTCATTCAGTCGTATTTATTGAGTGCTCACTGTGTGCAGGGCACTGCACTAAGCCCTTGGAAAGTACAATTGAGCAACAAGTAGGGACAATCCCTGCCCACAGTGGGCTCACAATCTAGAAGCTTGGCCTAGTAAGAACAAGGGACTAGATGTCAGGGGACTGGTTTTTTAATCCCAGCTCTCCCACTGGCCTGCTGTGTCACTTTGACTGAGCCACTTTTCCTCCATTGGCCTCAGTTTCCTCATCAGTAAAATGGGGATAAAATAGACTGTGAGACCTATTATTATAATGATTACTATCTTATATTTGTTAGGTACTTACTATGGGTTAAGCACTGTTCTAAGAGTGGGGTAGGTACAAGTTTGAAAACAGTCTCTGCACCACACAGGGCTCTGTCTAAGTAGGAGGGAGAACAGGTGTTGAATCTCCAGTTTACAGATGACGAATGTGAGGCCCAGAGAAGTTCAGTGACTTGCCCAAGGTCACCCAACAGACTTGTGGGGGAGCCAGAATTAGAACTCAGGTCCTCTGACTCCTGGGCCTGGGTTTTTTCCCATACGCCATGCTGCTCCAGGGAGGGGGCATCTCCCATCTGCTAACCTTGTTTCTACCACGAACTTAGAGATACGGAAAATGCACATTAATGATAATGATTATAGCGATTATAATAATGATTGTGGTAATTGTTAAGGACTTTCTTTGCGCCAAGTATTGTGCTAAGCTCCGGGATAGTTACAAGGTGTTTAGGCGAATACAGTCCCTGTCCCACAGTTGGGCTCACAGTCTAAGGGGGAAGGAGAACAAATATTCATTTTACAGATCAGGAAACTGAGGCACAGAAAAGTTAAATGATTTGCCCAAGTTCACACAGCAGACAAATGGGGGAGCAGGGATTAGAACCCAAGTCCTCTGACTTCTAGGCCCATTATCTTTCCTTGAGGCCACGCTGCTTCTCATTTTTACTGCTGCACAGCATACTGGGGGTCCTTCACCAGGGATGCTGATGACATTTGCACTTAAGGGCTAGAGGTGTGGGGGTGAAAAATAGTCATCACATTAGCATTTACTGAGTGCCTAATCACTGTGCACTGTACTAAGTGCTTAGGAAACACTAAATACGCAGAGATTCCCTACCTTAAGAACACTACAAGGGAGACAGGAGTAAAGTTATTTACAAACAAGGTAATAGAAATAAATCACTGAATGTATGATTGAATACCATCCTTCCCGTCTCACAAGCCCGCAACCTTGGTGTCATCCTCGACTCCGCTCTCTCATTCACCCCTCACATCCAAGCCGTCACCAAAACCTGCCGGTCTCAGCTCCGCAACATTGCCAAGATCCGCCCTTTCCTCTCCATCCAAACCGCTACCCTGCTAATTCAAGCTCTCATCCTATCCCGTCTGGACTACTGCACTAGCCTTCTCTCTGATCTCCCATCCTCGTGTCTCTCTCCACTTCAATCCATACTTCATGCTGCTGCCCGGATTATCTTTGTCCAGAAACGCTCTGGACATATCACTCCCCTCCTCAAAAACCTCCAATGGCTACCGATCAATCTGCGCATCAGGCAGAAACTCCTCACCCTGGGCTTCAAGGCTCTCCATCACCTCGCCCCCCTCCTACCTCACCTCCCTTCTCTCCTTCTACTGCCCAGCCCGCACCCTCCGCTCCTCCACCACTAATCTCCTCACTGTACCTCGCTCTCGCCTGTCCCGCCATCGACCCCCGGCCCACGTCATCCCCCGGGCCTGGAATGCCCTCCCTCTGCCCATCCGCCAAGCTAGCTCTCTTCCTCCCTTCAAGGCCCTGCTGAGAGCTCACCTCCTCCAGGAGGCCTTCCCAGATTGAGCCCCTTCTTTCCTCTCCCCCTCGTCCCCCTCTCCATCCCCCCGCCTTACCGCCTTCCCCTCCCCACAGCACCTGTATATATGTATATATGGTTGTACATATTTATTACTCTGTTTATTTATTTATTTATTTATTTTACTTGTACATTTCTATCCTACTTATTTTATTTTGTTGGTATGTTTGGTTCTGTTCTCTGTCTCCCCCTTTTAGACTGTGAGCCCACTATCGGGTAGGGACTGTCTCTATGTGATGCCAATTTGTACTTCCCAAGAGCTTAGTACAGTGCTCTGCACATAGTAAGCGCTCAATAAATACGATTGATTGATTGATTGATTGATTGAATAAAGGTAAATACATTAAGTGCCAAGAGCAGGTGTAAATTAGTATTCAAGTGGTAGAGATGATTGATTGCTTTTGATGCCTTCGGATGCTGGAAATGAATCGGGTAAAGACGAATGTATTTCCAAGTTCTTTTCACAAGAAGCTGCGGTGAATAAGAGGAATGAATCCGGAACTTTACTCAGGCCTTTGAACTAAGTTGCATGGTATCGATAGGGAGAGAAGAGATAAGAGCAGTGATTGGTAAATGCAGAGATTTTCCGTGACCTCCCTGAACGGTTCCTGGATGGAAAGACTCAGAAACTGGTAATGGAAGCAGCATGTCCTGGGTCAAATGAGCACTAGCTCTGCTTTGTAAGTTGAGATCGGCGACGGGGAAATAATGAAAAAAGCACGGCTCACCGCAAGTCAGTTTTCTTAACTGAGTGCTAAATGAAACAAAATTTGGCTAGATGGTCTTAAGTCTTTAGTTTAATTCAGACAAAACCCAGGACCTTTGACCTTGAGCTATCTGTATATCAAAAAATCACTGGTACAGCTTTCAGTGTACTATAGGGGTTTGACGAATCATTTTGATTACGGTGCGTTGGAAGGACCAGCCCTCTGGAAGGGACGTTTGGGGCAGTTCCGTGACATTATGGGCTCCCCATCCCTCCCAGCAGACAGAGCTTCGGGGAGCTACACCCTGATCACGTTGTAACCTCCCCAGCGCTTAGAACAGTGCTTTGCACATAGTAAGCGCTAAATAAATGCTATCATAAATGCTCATTATAAATGCTCCCCCTAGTTCCCCTCTCCATCCCCCCATCTTACCTCCTTCCCTTCCCCACTGCACCTGTATATATGTATATATGTTTGTACATATTTGTTACTCTATTTATTTATTTATTTATTTATTTATTTTACTTGTACATATCTATTCTCTTTATTTTATTTTGTTAGTATGTTTGGTTTTGTTCTCTGTCTCCCCCTTTTAGACTGTGAGCCCACTGTTGGGTAGGGACTGTCTCTATATGTTGCCAACTTGTACTTCCCAAGCGCTTAGTACAGTGCTCTGCACACAGTAAGTGCTCAATAAATACGATTGATGATGATTGATGATATCATTATTATTAGAGGGAGGTGGGAGGGGGCGTTGATGCCTCGAGTGATTGGCAGACCACATCGCCCTGTATGATGATGATGATAATGGCATTTATTAAGTGCTTACTATGTGCAAAGCACTGTTCTAAGAACTGGGGAGGTTACAACGTGATCAGGTTGTCCCACGGGGGGCTCACAGTCTTAATCCCCATTTGACAAATGAGGGAACTCAGGTCCAGTGAAGTTAAGTGACTTGCCCAAAGTCACACAGCTGACAAGTGGTGGAGCCAGGATTTGAACCCATGACCTCTGACTCCAAAGCCCGTGCTCTTTCCACTGAGCCATGCTTGCTTCCTGATATGACTGAGTGCACGCTGGCTATAACGCACCATGCTAAGTGCTCGGGGAAGGGCAAAACAAAACAAGAGTGTCCCCTGCCCTTAAGGAGCTTACTGGATGCTTTCGATGGATTGGTCAGTCCAGGGGCATTTAGTGAGCACTTTCTGTGTGCAGAGCACTGTGGTGAGGGCTTGGAAGAGTGTGACAGTGTTGTTAGACAAAAACAGGAGTAACCTTAGCATTTATTGAGTGCCCAATCACAGTGCACTGTACTAAGTGCCTGGGAAACACAAAATAAGCAGGTGAAACATGCCCCACCTTAAAGGCAGGGCAGACACGCATAGAGTACTGACAAACAAGGTTATAAAAAAAAATAAATCATTGAATATACAATTTAATGCAGGTAAATTCACATGGGCTGAGAGCAGGTGTAAATTAGCATTTGAGTGCAATGTATGACTGATTGCTTTCGATGCCTTTGGATGCTGGAAATTAATCTGGTAAATACGAACGTATTTCCAGATTCCAGACACTATTTGCTGAGTGGAATGGGGTCCTGAGGCCCTGGGGAAGTCCGTACTCCCCCATGAAAGGTGAGAGGGAGGCAATGACAGATTGACAGTGGGGGAAGGCAAGGGGAAAAGATGGAAGGCTGGAATTGGTGCTCTCTAATGCCCACCCCATATTTTGGAATACTTTTCCACACCATTTTATCCATGGAAAAGGTTGTACTGAGAGAACATGAAAAGAGTGATCGACCGCTCTGTAAAACCACATAAGGCATCTAGATATAAAACCAGTTGGGAAGGGCGTGGAGAAGTAAAGGCTTCAAATCAAGAGGACATCTCAAAACACATCATCCATTTTTCGATCTGTGTGATGCTTTGAAGGAAGATGTCAATCACTTCCTATACGTTTGAGTCTGTAGCAGCCCCTTAATTTGTTTGTATTACGGAAAAAAATCCTCCAAGAAAACAGAATTTCATTGTGTGCTTGGACTTCTTATATGTGAGTTTTCTGGCATCCTGGTACATTAGTATAGCAAACTCATTATCATCCTCTGTTTGTTCTTGCGTATGTACTTAGGTGGACTTTCTGCAGTATAATCCGTAGCATTTTGAACACTACGCTATTATAATGGATTATAGTGGAAATACAAAGTGGTCTGAAATTATAAGCGGTTCCCCTGCAGCTTGAAAAATGTTTCTGGAAACATTTCCAGCTTCCTTGTTTCAAAATCAAACATGGCTAAGTATGAGCGGGAAGCCATTAAGCCAGACTGTGACATCAGTTTGACAGGAATTTTGTGAAAACTGTCAAGATGCCGGTTGATTTTGTAAATACATAACTCGTGTGGTAGTCTCATGTGACACATGGCATGTGTCTGCATTATTTTAAGGTAGAGTTACTGACTGTAGTGTTAGAGTCTGATCTTTAACTTGGTTCCGACGTATGCCAGATCAAGCGCTTAGGACAGCGCTCGGTATCCAGTAAGCACTCGATAAATGCCATTGATCGATAATCCTAATAAACCTAGCTGATGGATAAATTAAGGATAAGAATGACTTCTACGAGTGTGCATTGCAGCCGCTCTCTCCTTCACAGTCCCCAAATTATGATTGCATGTTTCCATGTGCTACATGGGCCCAGATTCAGAATTACACAGACCACACTGAAATACAATTCTTGGTGGCAACAAATTAAACGCGGAGTTCCAAATATACAGGCCACAGTGAAACACGACCCTCTGTGGAGAAAATCTCAAAAGTTTTGGTTTATGCAAAATATGAAGGCAAGAAAAATAAATAAAATATTCCCTGGGGAAATGGAAAATCCTCCATTTTGGCACGGGTATCATTGAATTAACATTTGAAATTTTGTCAGCAAATTCCTTAAACACTCAGAGAAAATTTACTTCAACTTCAGCAAGAACTTTGCACCATGAAAATCCTTGATCAAAACACGATAGTATTTTAGCATCAATGACAGCATGCTTAAATCTATTTTAGGAGGTAGAAAATATTTATGACAAATGGAATCGCCTCACGCCCTCCTACCTCACCTCCCTTCTTTCCTTCTCCAGCCCAGCCCGCACCCTCCGTTCCTCTGCCGCTAACCTCCTCACTGTGCCTCATTCTCGCCTGTCCTGCCGTCGACCCCCGGCCCATGTCCTCCCCCTGGCCTGGAATGGCCTCCCTCTGCCCATCCGCCAAGCTAGCTCTCTTCCTCCCTTCAAAGCCCTACTGAGAGCTCACCTCCTCCAGGAGGCCTTCCCAGACTGAGCCCCATTTTCCTCTCCCCCTCCCCATCCCGCCCGCCCTACCTGCTTCCCCTGCCCACAGCACCTGTATATATATTTGTACAGGTTTATTACTCTATTTATTTTACTTGTACATACTTACTATTCTACTTATTTTGTTAATGATGTGCATCTAGCTTTACTTCTACTTATTCTGATGACTTGACACCTGTCCACATGTTTTGTTTTGTTGTCTGTCTCCCCCTTCTAGACTGTGAGCCCGTTGTTGGGTAGGGACCATCTCTACTTGTTGCCAACTTGTACTTCCCAAGCACTTAGTACAGTGCTCTGCACACAGTAAGCACTCAATAAATACGATTGAATGAATGAATTAATGAATCACTTCACACAGTAAAATACCTCAATTTTCTCAACAAATTCCTAAATACAACAACATTGCTAGGGGTAGGGTGTAGTCTACCCAACTGGGCAAAGATTACAGCAGAGTTTTGGTAATGTTCCTTTGAGACTTCATGTGCAACCCAACATATTATAGATCTTTGATATCACTTGACAGGCAGGAAATATGTTTTCAAATGGCCGAGCAAATACATAGACTAGGGCTGACCTTGTCCTCTCAGATTCAAGCTTACCTTCAAACCCAATAATCTGTCGACCACCTGTCATAATGATCGCTACAATTTGTTTTTAAGTGTATTTTCACAAACAGATTCAAACATACACAATACGGACACACGCACACTTTATATGCAAGCACTTGAAACACGACAAATCATAAAACATAAAAACATATATCATATATATGTACAGTACAGTGCTCTGCACACAGTAAGCGCTCAATAAATACAATTGAATTGAATGAACGAATGAACATATGGAGAGAGGACGCTTTCTAAGCGTATTGCCAAAGTCTGGGTGTTTAGCCTGTAAGCTCGTTATGGGCACAGAACGTGTCTGACAACTCTGTTGCACTGTACTCTCCCAAGCGCTTAGTACAGCGCTCTGCACATAGTAAGTGCTCAATAAATAGCACTGATGGAACTGCTTTAGAGGATGGATGTAAGGAACGTTAGAAACGATGCCACACTCCGCTCTCGGTTTCCAAAGTGACAGATGGGAATATTTGATCGATATCTCACTTCTTTGTCAATCCTTATACGCTGGACAAAGGTACCCCTGGTTAGCAGCATTCACCTTTCCATTGGTAAAGGCAACTGGTACCTTTGGGTGGTGTCTCAAAAATCTCCAATGGCTCATATTGCTTCTTGAATAAAAGAACAAAACACCTGACCATTAGTTTCTAGGCATTCCTCAACTCACAGACTCATCACTCTACCCAAACCTGGTAACGTGACAACCTGGTAACATGACCTTGCCTCTCCCACCTTCAATCGCTCACTTGAATGGCTCACCTCACCTGGAACATTTCCTCCTTTCCCCAATTCTCCCAGATTATAGCTCTGATCTTCAAAGTCTTCCAAAAAGGCCACCTCCTTCTGGAAGTCTTCCCCGATCAACTCACGATACCCTGGTCCCTTCTACCCAACAGCCAGTACAGTGCTCTTCACACAGTAAGTGCTCAATAAATATGACTGAATGAATGAATGATAGAACATTCATCAATTTAACCTGGTTTCTGCCCCCTTCACCCAACAGAAACTCTTCTCTGAGGTCACTAATGATCTCCTGGTTAAATCCAATGGCCTCTACGCCATTCTCATCACCCTCATCCTCTCCGTTGCCTTTGAAAACGAAGACCACTCCCTTCTCTTTGAAACATTATCTAACTTTGGCTTCGCTGACACTCCTCTCCTGGTTCTCCTCCTATCTCTCTGGTCGCTCCTTCTCAATCTCTTTTTCAGGCTCTTCTCTGCTCCCCATGCCTAATAATGGGAGTCCCTCAAGGCTCACTTCTGGATCCCCTTCTCCTCTCCGTCTACACCCACTCCTTTGGAGAACTCATTCGCCCCTATGGCTACAACTACCATCTCCATGAGGCTGATTCCCCAAACCAACCCCTCCAGCCCTGACCTCTCTCCCTCTCTGCAATCTCACATTTCTTCCTGCCTTCAGGTCATCTCTATTTAGATGTCCCACGGACACTTCAAATTGAACATGTCCAAAAACCTTTTAAGAACTTGATATTCACCCCATCCTCGGCCCCACAGCACTTATATACATACTCATACTTTATTTTAATGTTGGTCTCTCCCTTTAGACTGTAAGCTCCTTGTGAGTAGGGAATGCACCCACCAAACTTGTTGTAGTGTACTCTCCCAAGCGCTTAGTACACTGCTCTGCACACCATAATGAGTGATCGATGAATCCCATTGATTATTTCATTCTGGACTTCAGACACAGTAAACGTACGTGCATTTATTTATATAGTCAATTTTTGATTCAGATATTTCACCTGGACACATATGTATTGCTTCCTTCTATATCCTTATTTCTCTCTCTGCCTTCACTCTCTGTAAATAATTTCTCTCAGGGTCCCTTCTGTTAGGTTGCAGACTCCTCGAGGACACAGAAAGGGTCTTGCTTCTCTTGAACTCTTCCAACACTTGGTGCGGTGCTTTACTCAGTAGACACTCGGTGAATCCCAGTTCCCAACCCAATGCTCTTGTCTTTTCTCCCACCTGGTATACCATCCTCGCAGCACCTGGCCAAACCGCATCCCTCCGCTCTTTCCCTTCTAAAAGCTCAGTTCCTACAGATGCCATTTTTTGCAGAATCTCATTTTATTGTTTGCAACAACCCCTCATTGCAGGTAGGCATTACTCTCAAAATTGGAGGGGTATTGTTTGGTCCACCCCATTTGTAATAATAATAATAATAATAATGATGGTATTTGTTAAGCGCAACAAAGACTGTTTGCAACAGTCTTACACTCCCATCTGTATCTACTGTCCGGATAGGGTTATTAGTTCTCCTTTCACTCTTTTTTTAACTATTCCACGATAGTCGATTCATATCCGCTTATCTCCCCAGTTAAGCTAGAGGACAAGACTCGGGTCCTTTACTTGTACTGTACTTTCCCAAGTGCCTACTAGAGTGAGTAGCACCTCCAATTTGGGGGTCTCCATAATGACCGCCCTCCGGGGCCTTGCTGCTTCTCCAGTTTGGCTCTCGGGGTTCCGCTTCCAGGATGTCCCGCACGCTACAGGCCGCCTGCATGGATGTAAGCCGCCACCCACCCACCTGATGGCCAGGGGCCTCCTCCGAGTACCCGCCACATCTTCACCGTGGCTCTTGGGGCCCGGGGCGTCCCCCTCTAGCCGACCCCCATTCTGCCTCCCCGGGATCCCGCGCCGGCTCTTCTTGGCGTCACTGCAGAGCCCCCATCCTACCCCGACTCCCCGGGAAGGCGAAGGAAAGCAGCCACAGCCTGGCAGTGCTGCCTCCATAAGACCACGGGAAGACCATGGCAGGGCCGTGGGCTTGGAGTTGCGAGGAACGGGAAATCTGACCCCACAACAACGTATCCTACTGAGCCTTTTGTCTTTTTTGCACGCCTGCTGTTTTATTTCCTCTGTTCTTATGCGTTAGTCACCGGTGCCTGCTCCCCCTCTGCATAGGCACCGTGAGTCTCCTGAGGGACAGGTATCATGCCTAATTACCACCCGTTTTCCTCGGCATGCAGTAAGCGCTCAGTAACTACTGTCCCACTCTACATATTGCAGGTGCTCAATGAGATGTTGATCTTCATGCTGCAGTTGAGGAAAATGAACTGAACATGCTAGATAACTGTGCTTCGTACCATTGTAGAGAAGCAGCGTGGCTCAGTGGAAGGAGCACGGGTTTTGGAGTCAGATGTCGTGGGTTCAAATCCTGCCTCTGCCAATTGTCAGCTGTGTGACTTTGGGCAAGTCACTTAATCAATCAATCATTCGTATTTATTGAGCGCTTACTGTGTGCAGAGCACTGTACTAAGCGCTTGGGAAGTACAAGCTGGCAACATATAGAGACAGTCCCTACTCTGTACCTCAGCTCCCTCATCTGTAAAATGGGGATTAAGACTGTGAGCCCCACGTGGGACAACCTGATCACAGCACTTAGAACTGTGCTTTGCACATGGTGAGCGCTTAACAAATA
Source organism: Tachyglossus aculeatus (assembly GCF_015852505.1). Taxonomy (NCBI): domain Eukaryota; kingdom Metazoa; phylum Chordata; class Mammalia; order Monotremata; family Tachyglossidae; genus Tachyglossus; species Tachyglossus aculeatus. The sequence continues at coordinate 125,663,502 of NC_052067.1, read as the reverse complement.
CCATCATTATTATTATTATTATTATTATTATTATGATTACAAATGGGGCGGACCAAACAATACCCCTCCAATTTTGAGAGTAATGCCTACCTGCAACGAGCTACGGAACTTGACCCATTTCTTAAGGCAGCCACACTCTCAGAAGTTGCCTGAGCCCAGTAAGGCCTTGAGACGCCACGGAAGGTCTCATTATTTTCTTCATATCCGAATTTTGTGGGCAGCACAGATCCTGAGTATTTCATATGCAGAGGAAAAAGAGCCTCTGCACCAAAACTCAAGATTTTAATGATGGCATTTATTAAGTGCTTACTATGTGCAAAGCACTGTTCTAAACGCTGGGGAGGTTACAAGGTGATCAGGTTGTCCCACAGGGGGCTCACAGTCTTAATCCCCATTGTAGTTTTCCAAGCACTCAGTAAAGTGCTGTGCACACAGTATTTAGCTCACAGTCTTAATCTTGGGGAACCAGCGTGGCTCTGGAAAGAGCATGGGCTTTGGAGTCAGGGGTCAGGGGTTCAGATCCTGGCTCCACCAATTGATTTACAGTGGGAAGGCACAATCTCCGCCCACAAGGAGCAGGTCTTCTACTACTACTGATTTTGTTGTGGTAGTAAAACAGCCTATAGATGATTCCCAAATCTACATCTCCAACCCTGATCTCTCTCCCTCTCTGCAGTCTCACATTTCCTCATATCCCTACTTCGATGTCCTGCCGTCACCTCCAACTTAACATGTCCAAAGCAGAACTCTTTATCTCCCCCCCCCGAACCCTGTCCTCCCCTTCACTTTCCCATCACTATCCTTCCTGTCTCACAAACCCGTAACTTTGGCGTTACCCTTAACTCCTCTCTTCAACCCACATATTCAATCCATCACTAAATCCTGTCAGTTCAACCTCCACAACCTTTCCCCTCCATGCAAACCGCTACCACGTTAATCCAACCAGTTATCCTCCTCCACCCTCAATTACTGTACCAGCCTCTTTCCTGACCTCCCTGCCTCCAGTCTCTCCCCACTCCACTCCACACTTCACTCTGCTGCCCAGATCGTTTTTCTACAAAAACGTTCAGGACATGTTTCCCCACTCCTCGAGAACCTTCATTAGTTGCCCACCCATCTCTTCATCAAACAGAAACTCCTTATCATTTGCTTTAAAGCACTCCATCACTCTGCCCTCTCCCACCTCACCTAGCTACTCTCTTACTACAACCAAACCCACACACTTATCTTCTCACATGCTGACCTACTCACCTTACTACCACCTCACCTGTCTCGCCACCAACCTTCATGCACATCCTGCTTCTGGAACATCCTCCCTCTTCATATCCAATGGTCAATTACTCTCCCCACCTTCAAAGCTTTACTGAAAGCACACCTCCTCCAAGAGGCCTTCCCTAAGTCCTCTTTTCCTTTTCTTCCACTCCCTTCTGCATCCTTCTGACTTGCTCCCTATATTCATTTCCCTTTCCCAGCCCCACAGCCCTCAGGTACATATTTCTAATTTCATGTATTTATATCCACGTCAGTTTCCCTCTCTAGACTTTAAGCTCGTTGTGGGCAGGGACTGTCTGTTACATTTTTATACTGTCATCTCCCAAGCGCTTAGTACAGTCTGTGCAAACAGAGTTGATCAACTGATAAATACTAGAAGCAGCAGCTGCATTTATTAAGAGCCACTGTGTGTGGAGCACTGTAATAGGAGCTTGACAAATATAAAATAAGAAAGTGATAATAATAATAATAATAATGTTGGCATTTGTTAAGCGCTTACTATGTGCAAAGCACTATTCTAAACGCTGGGGTAGATACAAGGTGATCAGGTTGTCCGACGAGGGGCTCGCAGTCTTCATCCCCATTTTCCAGATGAGGGACTGAGGCCCAGAGAAGTGAAGTGACTCGCCCAAAGTCACACAGCTGACCAGTGGCAGAGCTGGGATTTGAACCCACGGCCTCTGGCTCCAAAGCCCGGGCTCTTTCCACTGAGCCACGCTGCTTCTCAAGTGATGACTTGTCCTATGACTCAAGGAGCTTCCACTAAATGCGGGAGCAAAACATCAAACTTTTTAGAACTAGAGAAGTCAAAAATAAAGAAAGCGGACATATATAAGAGTGCAAAACAAAATACAAATAATAATTGTGATGTTATTTGTTAAGCGCTTGCTGTGTGTCAAGCACTACTCTAAGTACTGGGGTATATACAAGTTAATTAGGTAGGACAGTCCCTGTCCCACATCGGGCTCGCGGTCTAAAGGGGAAGATGTAGGAAGCTCCATTTTACAGTTGAGGAAACTGAGGCATGGGGAGTTAAGGGACTTGCCCAGGGTCACAAAGCAGGCAAGTGGCAGGGCCCAAATTAGAACTCCGGTCCTGTACCACCCAGGCCCGTGCTCTTTTCCACTAGGACATGCCGCTTGTCACTCAGCCACTGTCTGCTAACAGTCCTTACGCTCTTACAGGCATCCAAGCAGAGAGTTTCCCAAGGCATCTATATTCCCTGGGCATCTGGATACGCGAGGCATCCTCATAGAGGATGTTTGATAATGTTTCACAGCTTCTTGCAGATATCTTTAATTTCCCAGGAGGGCTATTTAGAAGTACATTACTTACACCTCATTAACTTTTGTTGTGGAAAGGATGTGCCCTTTCTCCTATCCCAGTCTCTAAACCCAGCCCTGCCTCCTCCCCTTCCCGTTCAGGTCCCTGTCTGCAGCTTTCCTCCCGCCCCCTCCACCCTGAAATCGCCCCTTCTCCCAATCTCCCCAGTACCTCCGCCGCCACTCCATCTTTTCTCTCCTTCACTATATTTTTCATGGGTACTTCTGCTTCTGCCACAGCCCAAACTCTGCGCTGCCTTCCAGGGATGCAATGTTCGGGGGTGGGAGGGTGAGGGTCAGCTGCGGGTTGGAATGGGGAAAGGGCAGTGATAAGAGCAGCAGAGAGGGAGGCCTGAAGGAACGGGAGTCCGTCCAGCAGCCCTTCCTCCCCTCCTGGTGCAGCCCCGCTCCCTTCCCTACCTGCCGTCCCACTGTATCCTGGTCTGCCCCAGAAAAGGGCCAGTAGAGGGGATGGTTGGAGCATCTGGGAAACTAGAGAAAAGTTAGAAAAATACACAATCTGCGGGGGGAGGGAAGGAAGGTGTGCAGGGAGAGAGGCACATCTCCTCCAAGAAGCCTTCCCTGACTAAGCCCTCCTCTTCTCTTCTCATTCATTCATTCATTCAATCATATTCATTGAGTGCTTACTGTGTGCAGAGCACTGTACTAAGCGCTTGGGAAGTACAAGTCGGCAACATATAGAGACGGTCCCGACCCAACAACGGGCTCACAGTCTAGAACTCCACTTCCTTCTGTGCCGCTCTTTCTTGATCCTTCATTCATCTTCCCTCCCATCCCCAGAGCACATATGTACATATCTGTATATGTCTGTAATTTATCTGTTTATTTATTTACATTCATGTCTGTCTCCCCTTCTAGACTGTGAGCTCATTGTGGGCAGAAATGTGTTTGTTTTTTACTATACTGTACTCATCCAAGCGCTTAGTACAGTGCTTTGCACACAGTAAGCGCTCAGTAAATACGACTGACTGACAATGAATGAATGAATGTATGAATGACTGACTGAAGAGAGGGGAAATGAGAAGCAGCATGGCTTAATGGAAAGAGCACAGGCTTGGGAGTCAGAGGTAGTGGGTTCTAATCCCGGCTCCGCCATTTGTCAGGTGTGTGATTTTGGGCAAATCACTTAACTTCTCTAGCCTCAGTTACCTCATCTGTAAAACAGATGATTAAGACTGTGAGCCCTAAGTGGGACAAGCGCTTAGTACAGTGCTCTGCACACAGTAAGTGCTCAATAAATACGACTGATTGAAATACGATTGATTGACACCCTGATAGCCTTGAATCTATCCCAGAGTGTAGAACTGAAAGCTCACTTCCTCCAGGAGACCTTCCCAGATTAAGCCCCCTTTTCTTCTGCTCCTCCTCCCCTCCCCATCTCCCCGACTCCCTCCCTCTGCTCTACCCCCTCCCTGCCCCACAGCACTTTTGTATATATGTACATATTAATTATTCTATTTATTTTATTAGTGATGTTTATCTATCTATAACTCTATTCATTTATATTGATGCTATTGTTGCCTGTCTACTTGTTTTGATGTCTGTCTCCCCACTTCTACACTGTGAGCCCTTGTTGGGTAGGGATTGTCTCTATTTGTTGCTAAATTGTACTTTCCAAGTGCTTAGTACAGTGCTCTGCACACAATAAGCGCTCAATAAATACAATTGAATGAATGAACAGTGCTTGACACATTGTAAGCGCTTAACAAATACCATCATTATTAAGTGCTTCTACAGTGCTCTGTACACAGTAAGTGCTCAATAAATATGATTGAATAAGTACGATTGAATAATAATAATGATGATGGCATTTGTTAATTGCTTACTATGTGCCAAGCACTGTTCTAAGTACTGGGGAGATATAAGGTAATCAGGTTGTCCCACGTGGGGTTTATACTCTTAATCCCCATTTTCCAGATGAGGGAACTGAGTCACAGAGAAGTGAAGTGACTTGCCCAAAGTCACACAGCTGACAAGTGGTGGAGCCAGGATTAGAACCCAGGACCTCTGACTCCCAAGCCCAAGTCCGAGCTATTTCCTCTGAGCCACGCTGCTCCTCCGAATTGAATGAAAATAGGAGGGGAACTGGATGGGGAATTAACACATTCAGGGTGCGAGGATGGGGGACAGGAAAGCCCCACAATAGGTACAGGGGAGGGCAGGGTGGCAATACGGAAAGAGGTGGGATAGCTAACCTGGAAAATCCCACAGAACCTGGAGAATCCCAAAACACGGAACCTGGAAAAGCAATCGCCTTGACAGGAGGTGATTTCTGCTGGTAATAATAATAATAATGGCATTTATTAAGAGCTTACTCTGTGAAAAGCACTGTTCTAAGCCCTGGGAAGGTTACAAGGTGATCAGGTTGTTCCATGGGGGCTCATAGGCTTCATCCCCATTTTACAGATGAGGGAACTGAAGCACAGTAAAGTGAAGTGACTTGCCCAAAGTCACACAGCTGACAATTGGTGGAGCCAGGATTTGAACCCATGACCTCTGACTCCAAAGCCCGGGCTCCTTCCACTGTGCCACGCTGCTTCTCTTTGCTAATGAAAGTGAACCATTCCAAGCCACGGTGAGTGAATGCCATAATTATAATAATATTGATGGTATTTGTTAAGCGCTATGTGCCAAGCGCCATCTGAACATCTTTCAAGTCTTATAGCTAAACAGTGCTGTGGTCATTACGGTGCCAAGCGCTTAGTACAGTGCTCTGCACACAGTAAGCGCTCAATAAATACGATTGAATGAATGAATGAATGAACAATGGGGTTACAAGTTGAATGTACACCATCAGAAAACTTGTCCAAAATAGGGTTAGACGAGAATTGTTTTGAATTTTTCACATTATACATCAACATAAATATTCAAGAAGGTGGAATAGTTGTAAGAGTTATCTGTAAATTTCCAAAGGAATTTATAAAGAAGACCAGAAAGGGCTAGTTTGAAGGGATTTCTTTTTCCAACAAATGCCTTTAGAAAAAAATGATAAAGATACTTGTTTTCAACAGGAACAAGCCAAACATTTTAGGCAATAACTAAGAAATGCACTTTCAAAATGATAAATGGAACTTCTGAAAACGGCTTCCAGGAATACATAAAATAACCTCAATTGCAATGCATTACATCCCATCAACCAACAGCCATAAATAAACTTATTTTCAAAGCTTTTTTACTGATATACAAGTTTCTACTTGAGATGCAAGAGTTTGTTACTAAAGCTTCTTCTTACAACACTTAAAAAGAGAGATCATTTGTGGTCAGAGGATTTTTGTTGATACAGTGTGAAAAAAGCATCCCTTTTCCTTAAAAGCATGTTTTTACAACTCCCTTGCCTTTCCGAAGACCAATTATGAAGTTACTTAAAATCTGGAATTCCATGTCCTGTGAAATAGCCGGAGCGCATCGAGCAACTGACAAACTAAATTATCACGTTTTTCTGACTCACTCTCTTCCTTCTCTTCATCAAAGCACTGATTGGGCTAGTTTTATCTTCTCTGGCAAGCCCACCCATTACCTGTGCTCTGATCCCACTCTACTCCTGTAAACCTCAAGATATTACACCTAGGCTCCCTGTATTTTGGTAAATTCACTGAAAAACAGTTTGCTGTCTCAGTAATCAATCAATCAATCAATCAATCGTATTTATTGAGCGCTTACTGTGTAGTGGAATACCTATGGGCAGCTCTGCCAGCTTCGACAGGTTTACGATGTTTTGTTTCATTCCCACAGATTTACTTAAATTTCTCCAAGTGCGATGCATGCGTGGCCTCATGCATTTCTTTGTTCTCCCTTCTCCCTTAATATCATCCTCTTTCCACTGGCTCTTTTGCTCTGTCTTTAAACACATAAACATATTCGTACTCACCGGTGACAAACCACGTTTGAAAGCTAGTTAATTGGCAGGAGGTAGGGATTTACTGATATATGTTGCCAACTTGTACTTCCCAAGCGCTTAGTACAGTGCTCTGCACACAGTAAGCGCTCAATAAATACGATTGATGATTGATGATTTACTGAGAGACTGTGAACTCGTCGTCGTGGGCAGGGAACGTGTCTACCAACTCTGTTCATTCATTCATTCAATCGTATTTACCGAGCGCTTACTGTGTGCAGAGCACTGTATTAAGTGCGTGGGAAGTACAAATCGGCAACATATCGAGACGGTCCCTACCCAACAATGGGCTCACAGTCTAGAAGGGGGAGACAGACCGCAAAACAAAACAAGTAGACAGGTGTCAATACCATCAGAATAAATAGAATTATAGCTATCGACAAATCATTAATAAAATAGAGTAATAAACATGTACAAATAAAATCGAGTAATAAGTATGTACAGATAAAATAGAGTAATAAATATGCACAAATATATACAAGTGCTGTTATAGTGCATTCTCCCTACCGCTCAGTACAGTGCTCTGTGCACAGCAAGTGGTCAATAAATGTGATTGGTAAGACCCCAAATTTAAACAAGCAATTAAGTCAAATACTGCACACACCCCTACAAAGGAAGACCACTCCTTTTTTCACTTGACTAGTAAACTGAGCCAAGTTTTTTCTGCAGGCTATCCATGTACCTTAGTCAAACTCTCCCATCTCTGAATATCAATGACCCACCTTTCCAGTTAAGTAAATAAAGCACCATATTCCATGCAGGAGAGCAAATGCTTGCGTTTAATGCTTGGGTTTTGGTGAAATCTTCGCTCCCCATAAATGATCTGATTGTAACTTGAGGGGACCGCAGAATGGATACAGAATTAACAAATACTAGTATTACAATGATTATTCTTTATGCTTCTCCATCCACTTTTCCAACAGGCCAGACACTATTCATTTCAAGTACAGGTACAATACGGTGCAATCTGTGTCCCTCTATCTGATTTCTTCAAATAACCAATTAAATCAATCAATAACCAATAGCATTTATTGAGTATTTACACAGGAGAGAGCACTACACTAAGTTTTGGGGAAAGTACAATAGAGTGAGTAGAGGTGATTGTGAACAGCCATCTATTCTTAGTGGCAAGAGCACGGACTTGAGAGTAAGTGGATGTGGGCTCTCATCTTCCTTCTGCCACTTATCTGCTGTGTGACCTTGAGCAAGTCACTTCACTTCTCTGGGCCTCAGTTCCCTCATCTGTAAAACGCGGGACAGGGACTGTGTCCAACCTGATCATCTTGTATCTACTCCAGCACTCAGAACAGTGCTTGGCACATAGTAAGCACTCAACAAATACCATTATTATTATTATATTGTTCTTTCCCAAGTGTTTAGTGATAATAGTAACGGCATTCGTTATGTGCTTACTAAGTTCCAGGCACTGTTCTTAGCACTGGGGTAGATACGAGGTAATCAGGTTGTTCCATGTGGGGCTCACAGTCTTAATCCCCATTTTAAAGATGAGATGAATGTGGCACAGAGAAGTTAAGTGACTTGCCAAGGTCACACAGCGAACAAGTGGTGGGGAACCAGGATTAGAACCCACATCCTCTGACTCCCAAACCTGTGCTCTTGCCACCAGGATACGCCGCCTCTCTACAATGCTCTGCACACAGTAAACCCTCAATTAATACCATTGCCTGGTTGACTGAAACCTGCCCTTAACAATAATAATAATAATAATGATGGCATTTATTAAGCGCTTATGATGTGCAAAGCACTGTTCTAAGCACTGGGGAGGTTACAAGGTGATCAGGTTGTCCCAAGGGGCGCTCACAGTCTTAATCCCCATTTTCTGAGGCTCAGAGAAGTTAAGTGACTTGCCCAAAGTCACACAGCTGACAATTGGCAGAGCCAGGATTTGAACCCATGACCTCTGACTCCAAAGCCCGTGCTCTTTTCCACTGAGCCACGAGGGGCTTGCAATCTAGTGGGGGAGAGATTGATCAGGGAAGGCCCGCTGGAGGAGATGGGATTTCAGGAGGGCTTTGAGGATGGGGAGAAGAGTTGTCCGCTGGCTGTGAAAGGGAATGGCATTCCAGTCCAGAGGGAGGTCAGCAAGAGGCATTGTTCCTCACATAATAGGGGTTCATTAGGTACCACTGACTGACTGGAGAAACAAAAATGGGGCACAGCGCTCAGGTTGGCTTGAGAACTAAGAACCTCAGCCCCCTCAGTACAGCTAGCAGGAGTGGCACGTTTCCCAAAATTTTACGGGAAGGATGACGGCACTACCTGGATCTCGTCTACCTTGTTGCCGACCTCTCGCCCACAACCAGCCTGTGGCCTGGGACTCAATACGATTGATTGATCGATTGATTCATCGACTGATGTGCCTGCTGCTTTCACTCGTCGCATGGGAAGAGCACTTGTTGCAGTGCTCTGCTCTTAGGATGATGCTCTGCACCGTGTACACGCGGAATATTTACTATTACTACTACGACTATTACCAGATGAATGTGGATGGCTCAGTACAAACCCTCACTGCTGCTGGAGGAAAAATCAAGTGGAAGCCCCAAAGACGGCAGGATGTGCCTTCTTCCTCCCAATTATCCAATTCTAAAGTCCTGTGTCAACAGACAACTCCCGTTTGGTCCCTCAGTTGACTGCTTTCTTCTTCAGTGAGTATGCTATTTGGGAAGGTACTGCTCATGCTGATTGAACGGGAGACGAGAAAATGTGGTAGTAGATCAAACAATCAATCATATTTACTGGGTACTTGCTGTATGTGCAGAGCTCTGTACTTACTAAGCACTAGGGAGAGAGTTGGTAGATAGGTTTCCTGCCCGAAGGGAGGTTACAGTCTAGAGGAAGTTTGGAAGAGTCGGCAGTGTGACTTAGTAGAAAGAGCACAGGCTTGGGAATAGGAGGATGTGGGTTCTAATCCCGGCTCTGCCACATGTCTGCTGTGTGACCTTGGGCAAGTCACTTAACTTCTCTGGGCCTCAATTACCTCATCCGTAAAATGGGGATTAAAAGTGTGAGCCCCACGTGGGACGACCTGATTACGGTGTATCTACCCCAGCGCCTGGAACACTGCTTGGCACATAGTAAGCGCTTAACAAATACCATCATTATTATTATTATTATTTTCCGCACCACACTCATCATCATCATCATCAATCGTATTTATTGAGCGCTTACTATGTGCAGAGCACTGTACTAAGCGCTTGGGAAGTACAAATTGGCAACATATAGAGACAGTCCCTACCCAACAGTGGGCTCACAGTCTAAAAGGGGGAGACAGAGAACAAAACCAAACATACTAACAAAATAAAATAAATAGAATAGATATGTACAAATAAATTAAATAAATAAATAGAGTAAAAAAAAATGTACAAACATATATACATATATATAGGTGCTGTGGGGAAGGGAGGGAGGTAAGATGGGGGGATGGAGACGGGGACGAGGGGGAGAGGAAGGAAGGGGCTCAGTCTGGGAAGGCCTCCTGGAGGAGGTGAGCTCTCAGCAGGGCCTTGAAGGGAGGAAGAGAGCTAGCTTGGCGGATGGGCAGAGGGAGGGCATTCCAGGCCCGGGGGATGACGTGGGCCGGGGGTCGATGGCGGGACAGCACGTTATCTGACCTTGGCTTCACAGACTCCATCCTCTCCTGGTTCTCCTCTTATCTCTCCGGTCGTTCTTTCTCAGTCTCTTTTGCAGGCTCCTCCTCCCCCTCCCATCCTCTTACTGTGGGGGTTCCCCAAGGTTCAGTGCTTGGTCCCCTTCTGTTCTCAATATACACTCACTCCCTTGGTGACCTCATTCGCTCCCACGGCTTCAACTATCATCTCTACGCTGATGACACCCAGATCTACATCTCTGCCCCTGCTCTCTCCCCCTCCCTCCAGGCTCGCATCTCCTCCTGCCTTCAGGACATCTCCATCTGGATGTCCGCCCGCCACCTAATGCTCAACATGTCGAAGACTGAGTTCCTTGTCTTCCCTCCCAAACCTTGTCCTCTCCCTGACTTTCCCATCTCTGTTGACAGCACTACCATCCTTCCCGTCTCACAAGCCCGCAACCTTGGTGTCATCCTCGACTCCGCTCTCTCATTCACCCATCACATCCAAGCCGTCACCAAAACCTGCCGGTCTCAGCTCCGCAACATTGCCAAGATCCGCCCTTTCCTCTCCATCCAAACCGCTACCCTGCTCATTCAAGCTCTCATCCTATCCCATCTGGACTACTGCACTAGCCTTCTCTCTGATCTCCCATCCTCGTGTCTCTCTCCACTTCAATCCATACTTCATGCTGCTGCCCGGATTATCTTTGTCCAGAAACGCTCTGGACATATTACTCCCCTCCTCAAAAACCTCCAATGGCTACCGATCAATCTGCGCATCAGGCAGAGGAGGGGAGTGATATGCCCAGAGCGTTTCTGGACAAAGATAATCCGGGCAGCAGCATGAAGTATGGATTGAAGTGGAGAGAGACACGAGGATGGGAGATCAGACAGAAGGCTGATGCAGTAGTCCAGACGGGATAGGATGAGAGCTTGAATGAGCAGGGTAGCGGTTGGGATGGAGAGGAAAGGGCGGATCTTGATAATGTTGTGGAGCTGAGACCGGCAGGTTTTGGTCACGGCTTGGATGTGAGGGGTGAGTGAGAGAGCGGAGTCGAGGACAGAACTTCCATCGGCAGGTCTGGCTTCAAAAAAAGAACCATACGCTGATGTGAGTTCTCTCTAAATAGTTCCTACGAGGAGGGTGGCTGGAGAAGACGTGTTAGGTAATTCTTTATTCATTCATTCATTCAATCGTATTTATTGAGCGCTTACTGTGTGCAGAGCACTGTACTAAGCACTTGGGAAGTGCAAGTTAGCATCATAAAGAGATGGTCCCTACCCATAAACGGGCTCACAGTCTAGAATGGGGAGGCAGACAACAAAACAAAACATGTGGACAGGTGTCATCAGAATAAACAGAAATAAAGCTAGATGTACATCACTAAGAAAGTAAATAGAATAGTAAATATGTACAAGTAAAATAAATAGAGTGATCAATCTGTACAAACATATATACAGGTGCTGTGGGGAGGGGAAGGAGGTAGGGTGGGGGGTGGGGAGGGGGAGAGGAAGGAAGGGGCTCAGTCTGGGAAGGCCTCCTGGAGGAGGTGAGCTCTCAGTAGGGCTTTGAAGGGAGGAAGAGAGCTAGCTTGGTGGATGGGCAGAGGGAGGGCATTCCAGGCCCGGGGGATGACGTGGGCCAGGGGTCGATGGCGAGACAGGAGAGAACGAGGTACGGTGAGGAGGTTAGCGGCAGAGGAGCAGAGGGTGCGGGCTGGGCTGGACAAGGAGAGAAGGGAGGTGAGAGACCAGTCACCAAGTACATGACTCCATGATCTAAGGCTGGGAACATTTTAGTAAAAACAGTAAATTTGCAAGGATTGAAAGGAACCCGATGGTAAGGTCGTTTTTATGAACTAGTGGATACTTCTAAATGATATTCCTTGTATTGTCCCTTTTCTCCTAAGGAGAAGCGGCGTGGTTTAGTGGGTAAAGCCTGGGCTTGGGAGTCAGAAGGACCTGGGTTCCCAGCTCTGCCACTTGTCTGCGGTGAGACCCTGCGCATGTCACTTAACTGCTCTGTGCCTCAGTTATCTGTAAAATGGGGATTAATTCTCTGACCCCAGCTGGGACATGGACTGAGTCCAACCTGATTAGCTTGCACCTAATGCAGAGTGCTGAGCACAGAATAAGCGCTTAGCAGATATCATTAAAAACAAACAAACAACAACAAAAACCAAGCTCTGTGGCTAGACCTGGGAATGTCCGGATGCTCCTTCCAGTCTGGGATGAGATTTTCCTGGGAGCTAATATCTCATAATAATAATAGTAGTAATGGTATTTGTTAAGCTCTTACTGTGTGCCAAGCACTGTTCTAAGCGCTGGGAGAGATACAAGGTAATCAGGTTGTTCCATGTGGGGCTCACACTTTTTCCAGATGAGGTATCTGAGGCACAGAAGGTAAGTGACTTGTCCAAGGTCACACAGCTGACAAGTGGCAGAGTCAGGATTAGAACCCATGACCTCTGACGTCCAAGCCCGGGCTCTTTCCACTGAGTCACACTCTTGTCACTGTGCTAACACTCCATCTGGCCCTGAATGTAGCCTAGCCCGGCTGGCCTGGTCACTAGCCACCCCCACTCCCAGAAAGGACCGAGAAGCCAAAGAGGGCTAGCTGGGCCTGACCAGGCCAAAAGGTGCCACCTTTCCAGTTAGGGTAAGGGGATGAAGGGTGAAAGTGGGGTGGGTGGGGGACTGTAGAGATGATTAGTGCATCAGCCTCCTCTCTGATCTCTCATCCTCCTGTCTCTCCCTGCTTCAGTCTATACTTCACTCTGCTGCCCGGATTATCTTTGTACAGAAACGCTCTGGGCATGTCACTCCCCTCCTCAAAAATCTCCAGTGGCTGCCTGTCAACTTACGAATCAAGCAAAAATTCCTCATTTTCGGTTTCAAGGCTGTCCATCACCTCGCCCTCTCCTACCTCACCTCCCTTTTCTCCTTCTATAGCCCAGCCCGCACCCTCCGCTCCTCTGCCGCTGACCTCTTCACTGTGCCTTGTTCTCGCCTGTCCCGCCGTCGACCCCCGGCCCACGTCATCCCCCTGGCCTGGAATGCCCTCCCTCCACACATCTGCCAAACTAGCTCTCTTCCTCCCTTCAAAGCCCTACTGAAAGCTCACCTCCTCCGGGAGGCCTTCCCAGTCTGAGCCCCCTTTTTCCTCTCCTCCTCCCAATCCCCCCACTCTGCCCTACCCCCTTACCCTCCCCACAGCACCTGTATGTTGTACAGATTTATTACTCTATTTATTTTACTTGTAGATATTTACTACTCTATTTTGTTAATGATCAATCAATCAATCAATCAATTGTATTTATTGAGCGCTTACTGTGAGCACAGCACTGTACTAAGCGCTTGGGAAGTACAAGTTGGCAACACATAGAGACGTGCATATAGCTGTAATTCTACTTATTCTGACCGTTTCGACACCCGTCTACATGTTTAGTTTTGTTGTCTGTCTCCCCCTTCTAGACTGTGAGCCCACTGTTGGGTAGGAACTGTCTCTATATGTTGTCAATTTGTACTTCCCAAGCGCTTAGTACAGTGCTCTGCACATAGTAAGCGCTCAATACGATTGATGATGATGATGACCATCTCTATATGTTGCCGACTTGTACTTCCCAAGTGCTTAGTACAGTACTCTGCACACAGTACTCAATAAATACGATTGAATGAAAGGATGGGGGCTGGGAAGCGACAGGGCTCAAAAAAGAGGGAAGAAAGTTGCATTCTGGAGGTCTTTGACCCTTGCGGACACACTAAAGACCTGTCAGAAACCTGAGATGAGTGAGGCTGAAAATTCAGCTTTAAAAAGCAGTGGAGAAAATTGTCCCCGTGAACCACACAAAGTTGGCACCTAAGGGCCAAGCATTTTTCGAAGATGCACAAGACGCACATTAGAAACGGCATGTCCTAGTGGAAAAAGTCAGGTCATGTGTTCTAATCCCAACTCTGCCACTTGTATGCTGTGTGACCTTGGGCAAGTCATTTCACTTCTGTGCCTCAGTTACCTCAACTGTAAAATGGGGATTGAGACTGCGAGCCCCATGTGGGACAGGGACTGTGTCCAGTCCGATTTGCTTGTACCCACCCCGGCATTTAGAACAGTGGCCGGCACATAGTAAGCCCTTAACAAGTACCATTATTATTATTATTATTATTAGCCTGGAAGTCAGAGGACCTGGGTTCTAATCCTGGCTCTGCCAGTTGCTTGCTCTGTGACCTTGAACTAGTAAGTTAACTTCTCTGTGCCTCAGTTCTATTCTTCTTCCTCCTTAGACTGTGACCCCCCCAACATGGGACAGGGACTGTGCCCAACCTAAATGACTTGTATTTACCCCAATGCTTAAAACAGTGTTTGACACATAGTAAGTGCTTAACAAAGACTACAAAACAAACATGGGCTTGTTTACTTTAGGATTTACCACCTCAGGATGCATCCAGCCAGGCAGCTTAGAAGTTATACTGTTAATTGCAAGATGCTTTTTACAAAAGTTTGGGGTTGGGTTTTTTTGTTTGTTCGTTTGTTTTCTCCCCACCCCTACGCCCCACCAGAACACTTCTCTGCTGGGTTCTAATCACCACTCTGTCACTTGTCTCCTGTGTGACCTTGGGCGAAACATTTAATATCTCTATGCCTCAGTTCCTTCATCTGTAAAATGAGGATTCGATACCTGTTCTCTCTCCTACTTAGACTGTGAGCCCCATGTGGGATCTAATTATCTTGTATCTACCCACGCATTGAGTACAGTGCTTAGCACACATAAGTTAATAAATCCCACTATTATTCCCTTCTTCTTTGCAAAACTGTCCAAATAACTTTTTAATAATTTAATCCTTCTCACACCTCTTGTCTTAAGTTTACCATCTTTTTTATATGATTTGTTGAGTGTTTATTATGTGCCAGACACTGTACTAAGCACTGGGATACATTTAAGCTAATCAGGTTGGACACAGTCCATGTCTCACATGGGGCTCACAGTCTTTTACAAATTTTTGCAGATGAGGCAACTGAGGCACGGAGAAGTTAAGTGACTTGCCCAGGGTCACAAAGCAGACAAGGGGCAGAGCCAGGATTACAACCCAGGTTCTTCTGACTCTCAGGCCTGGACTCTATCCATTAGGCCACACTGCTTCTCTAGGACTTAGGACAACAGGCTTAACTTTCTGATAGAAATCACTTGTATAAACTGAGATAATCATAAAGTTAAATATGAAAGCCAAAAGGAAAGATAAATCGAATATTTCTCACCTACTGAAACCATGTTGAACCTAAATTATTACACCCACCCACACACAGATGAAGTTTCATGCTCTAGGTATGTTCCTCAAATACAAAAGACAACTATATAGTTACATACATGTTTCTAAGTGGGAAACTTTGACGATACTCTCAGGCCACTTATCATATTGCGTTCTGTCCTGTAGAAAGAGCAACAACCATGGAAATTAGGAGGCCTGGTCTCTAGGTCCCCGAGATTTTGCCTACTGGCCCTATGCCATCTCCAATAGCATCCTGCTAAGGTGGACGGGACCAGCAGGAAACTATCAATGGCCACGGTGGTTTCCAAGGCAACTGGCTGGGTCATGGCACTAATACAAAGAGGTGGAATTGGGCTGCCATCACTGTGGATGACAATGGGTTCCACATATAAAGTCTCCGAGTACGTCTGTAATTTGCCCGCTGATAATGCCCGCCTACTTGCTGGTTGCATTCTATGCCCTACGGGGAACGTGACTGGAAGGAACAAAAGAGTGAGAGTGACTCTGGGGAAACCGTTAATCAAATTTTTCCACACGGATTGTCGATCCTGGATTCCCAGGCCTGACTTCCACCATCTTTCCTGAGAGGAGACTCCATCCCTTAGACTGTGAGGTTCATCAGGGTCAGGGACTGTGTCAGACCTCATTATCTCGTACCTTCCCCAGTGCTTAGTACAATGCTTGGCTCGTGCATAGTAAACACTTAACAAACACCATACGGTATTATCCCTGAACCAAGAACAAACAAGTATCTTAGACATTGAGAACTGAACTGATTAGGTGCTGTTCATTTATTTTCAAGTCTTGAAAATCACCAGATTTACTTTCCTTTTAAATGTCTTTTCCAGCTTCATGCTTTATGTTTAGGTGATCCTAATAGCATATGGTAGCAGCCAACAAATGACCACTATCTGGCTTGAATGGAAATGAATTTTGGCCTTCACTCTGGATTTTCTGTTTCCTAAGCATACATTCAATTTCCTCTTGTTCAAAATTAGGATTCCTTTCTGTGCTAATTATTCAGATTGCGGCGATGATATGCATTCAGCATACTAAAAGATAATGCTTACAATACACATCAATTTACTATAATGAGGCAGTACCTCTTAAGAGAATGTCCTAAAGAGCATTTAAAAACAAAGCACACACCTGTCAACTCCACTCAGTCTCAGGGAGTGCCACGTTATTGCCTAATATTATTTTTAAGAAGTGGGGGGTGGAAAAACAGCTTTAGTAATAGAAGAGCGGAGGGCAGACTCATTGAAACCCCTCAGGTAGGCAGAATGAGGGGAAGTTAATTAGATAATGGATTCCTTCAAAGTGACTTTCCCCCAACCATACAACTGAACACATATTCCTCAAAGTAATTGGGAGAGCCACAGTAAGTTATAAGCAATTCAAAACTCTGGTTCTGAAAGCTATGTTCCTCTATGATACCACTGTACTCTATGTCATCGCACTCTGAAAAGCTGTTTTCTGGCACGGATGCCTGTATTAGAGAGAAGGAGCAGAGTCTATTAAAGAACAAATGGGCATGTGAGTAAGAGGGTTTACTTACAATCCAGTCTCAGATCTCCTTAAGTCCTGCTGAGCGAATCTGGGCAAGTCAATCAACAAATGAGATTTATTAAGCACTTGCTGTGTGCAGAACACTGAACTAAGCGCTTAGGAGAGTATTATACCATGCAGTTGGAAGACACGCAAGCCTCGAGGAGGCTTACAATCTATAGTATACTTAATCTTTCTATGCATCAGTTTTATCCTCTCTAAAATGTGGATAAAACCTACCCCACTGTGCTGCTGTGAGGGCAAATGAGATTGATCAAACAATCGATCAATCAATCGTATTTATTGAGCACTTACTGTGTGCAGAGCACTGTACTAAGCACTTGGGAGAGTACAATATAACAGCATTGATAGATGTACACTGAGCTTACAGTCTAAAGATGAGTACATTTGTTTCTGCCCGAATGCATACTTTAACTATGCATTTTGGTTAAAATACAAGAGCAGAATTTGGAAATATTCCTTCACCCACATAAGACTGTCTGGACGTATCACCATATGGCAGAAAAAACTTGTGTGGCACATGCACAATGTGGGGTTCTGCACAGATATAATTATTGTGCTGTAGGAGAACTGGGAATTTTGAGTGGTAATGGGAATATCAACATAGGAGAAGGAGAAAAGGAGGTGATCATGATGGAGTGAGGACTTGGGGAAGTTCATGCCTGATGGTTTCTATTTTACCACCAGAATAGTTGGTGCAAGTTGTCAGGAAACAGAGAGGTAGGTGGTGGTGAGCTAGGGCTGCAAAGCAGACAAGCAGTAAGTTGTAAAGGGGTGAAATCTTTGATGATAATAATAATAATAATAATAATCCTTGTTAAACATTTACTACATGCCAAGCACTGTTTCAAGCACTGATATAGATACAAGTTCATTAGATTGGACACAGACTCTGTCCCACATGGGGCTCACACTCTTAATTCCTATTGTACAGATGAGGTAACTGAGGTCCAGAGAACTGAAGTGAGTTGCCCAAGGTCTCATAGCAGACATGTGGAGGAGCTAGGATTAGAACCCAGGTCCTTCTGACTCTCAGGCCCGTGCCCTATCCACTAAGCCATGGTGCTGAACAATGTTGTGTTTTCTTCAGGACATCCCTTCAGATCCAGGGAAAAGGAGAAGCAGCATGACTCAGTGGAAAGAGCCTGGGCTTTGGAGTCAGAGGTGATGGGTTCGTATCCCAGCTCCGCCAATTGTCAGCTGTGTGACTTTGGGCAAGTCACTAAACTTCTCTGGGCCTCAGTTACCTCATCCGTAAAATGGGAATGAAGACTGTGAGCCCTGCGTGGGACAACCTGATCACCTTGTAACCTCCCCAGTGCTTAGAACAGTGCTTTGCACATAGTAAATGTTTAATAAATGCCATTAAAAAAAAGGAGAAATTGGGGGACAGGTCACAAAGCTGATGAGAATCCAGAGACTCGACTCTGCTCCCTCAATCACCCCACACATCCAATCTGTCACCAAAACCTGCCAGTCTCACCTCCACAACATCGCCAAGATCCGCACTTTCCTCTCCATCCAAACTGCTACCTTGCTGGTTCAATCTCTCATTCTATCCTGACTGGATTACTGCATCAGCCTCCTTTCTGATCTCCCATCCTCCTGTCTCTCCCCGTTTCAGTTTATACTTGACTCTGCTGCCCGGATTATCATTGTACAGAAACGCTCTGTGCATGTTACTCCCCTTGTCAAAAATCTCCAGTGGCTGCCTGTCAACCCTCAAATCAAGCAAAAACTCCTCACTCATGGCTTCAAGGCTGTCCATCACCTCGCCCCCTGGTACCTCACCTCCCTTCTCTCCTTGTCCAGCCCAGCCCGCACCCTCCGCTCCTCTGCCGCTAACCTCCTCACTGGGCCTTGTTCTCGCCTGTCCCGCCGTCGACCCCCGGCCCTCGTCCTTCCACTGGCCTGGAATTCATTCATTCAATCGTATTTACTGAGCGCTTACTGTGTGCAGAGCACTGTACTAATGCCCTCTCTCCATGCCTCCGCCAAGCTAGCTCACCTCCTTTAGGAGGCCTTCCCAGACTGAGCCCTTTTTCCTCTCCTCCTTCCCCTCCCCACAGCACTTGTATATATTTGTACAGATTGATTACTCTATTTATTTTACTTGTACATATTTACTATTCTACTTATTTTGTTAATGATGTGCATATAGCTTTAATTCTATTTGTTCTGACGATTTTGACACCTGTCTACATGTTTTGCTTTGTTGCCTGTCTCCCCCTTCTAGACTGTGAGCCCGTTGTTGGGTAGGGACCGTCTCTACATGTTGCTGACTTGTACTTCCCAAGCGCTTAGTACAGTGCTTTGCACACAGTAAGCACTCAATACATATGATTGAATGAATGAATGAATGAATGAGAAGCAGCTGGAGCAGGCTGTGGGCATGGCCCTGGGCATCACTGCAGCAAGCAGAGCCGCCCTGCGCCTGGAGATCCTCCTGGAGGCTATCTGAGTGGATGGTCCATCTGGACGGGGAAGGAGGTGGGTCACAGGAGGACTGAGAAATGACTGGCTGCAGTTACAGCTACTGTCTGCCCCCATTGCCTCTGGCTCCAGGGGGTCCGTCCCCTCCTAGGCCGGAACGGCCTCCCGATGGCAGCTCTCCAGTTCCCTTCTTCGCTGACCCTTCAGGGGCAAAGTCGGGCAGGTGGGCTGGTCCAGGACGGGTGGTATTGGGAGAGTGTGAGGATCAAGCACTTGGTACAGTGCTCTGCACACAGTAAGTGTTCAATAAATACAATTGAATGAATGGAGTAGCACATGTGTGGGGGCAACTGCTGTCATTGCTATTACTGCCAATGTAGTGCTGGCCTGGGGCTTGGGGGAAGGAAGGGGACAAAGGGGAAGGAGCAGGAGAGGGTTATTCAAGAAACAGCCACTCTTGACCTGGCTTTCACCAACTCCTACAACGCTTCCCTATTCTCTTCTTGGAAACAGAAGGCAGAATCAAGAAGGCCAGCACATCCTTCTGCTCTGCCTCTTGTCTGCTGCGTGACCTTAGACAAGACACTTCACTTCTCTGGGCTTCAGTTCCCGCAACTGTCAAATGGGGATTGAGACTGTGAGCCCCCTGTGGGACAGGGACTGTGCCCAACACAGTTAGCTTGTATCCACCCCAGCGCTTAGTTCAGTGCCTGGCACATAATGAGCACCGAACAAATACCATTATCGTTATTATTATTATTGCTATTATTTGGGAGGCAGTGAAAGGGAGGTTGGAGGTAGCATGGGACGAGGCTCCAGACCAGACTCAAGGACTCGAGAGCCGCCAGGTCGTCCAACCCTCTCTAAGGCTGAAAGTTAAATTTGGGCTCCATATCCTAGCTCTCTTTCCCACTTCAAAGCCCTACTGAGAGCTCACCTCCTCCAGGAGACCTTCCCAGATTGAGCCCCTTTTCTCTGCTCTTCCTCCCCTCCCCATCGCCCCTACTCCCTCCCTCTGCTCTACCCCCTTCCCCGCCCCCAACACTTGTGTATATTTGTACATATTTATTATTCTATTTATTTTATTAATGATGTGTATATATCTATAATTCTATGTATCTATTTTGATGCTAATGCTGTCTGTCTACTTGTTTTGTTTTGTCGTCTGTCTCCTCCTTCTAGACTGTGAGACCCTTGTGGGGTAGGGATTGTGTCTATCTGTTGTGGAATTGTACTTTCCAAGCACTTAGTACAGTGCTCTGCACACAGAAGAGCTCAATAAATATGATTGAATGAATGACTGTATGAATATCCGGTTCTTTGAGCAGTTCCATTCAGCATTACTTGTGGGCCAGACTCGCTACCAGATGGTGAGACAAGGAGATGGACAATAAGGTCCTAAGACCCAATCAATTAGGCTCCTAGCATTCGTCAATCAATCAATCGACGGTATTTACTGAGTGCTTACTAGATGCAGAGCACTGGATTAAGCACTTGGGAGAGTACAATGCAACAAAATTAGCACATGCTTCTCTTAGAACAGTGCTTTGCACATAGTAAGCGCTTAACAAATACCATCATTAGTATTATAACAAGCTTACAGGATAGAGGGGGAGACCGACTTTAATAAGAACAAACTGTAATTTACAATACATAATTTAAAGAGTGCTATGGGATTGCGGATGGGACAAAGGTCACAGATCCAAGTGCATAGATGATGCGGAAGGAGAGAGAGCCAAGGAAAGCTGGGAAGCAGCATGGAATAGTGGATGGAACACGGGCCTGGGAATCAGAGGGTCATGGGTTCAAATCCCAGCTCCACCACTTGTCTGCTGTGTGACCTTGGAAAGTCACTTCACTTCTCTGGGCCTCAGTTACCTCGTCTGTAAAATGGGGATTGAGACCATGAGCCTCACATGGGGCAGGTACTGTGTTCACCTCAGTGCTTAGTACAGTACTAGATATAAAGTGCTTAACCAATACAAGTTGTATTAATATTATTAATAATAATGTTATTATTAATAATAATAATAATAAGGAAAAGGGGCTTAAACAGGGAAGACCTCTTGGATGAGATGTGACCTTAGTAATGCTTTGAAGGTGGAGAGAGTGGTGGTCTGGCATATATGGAGGGGGAGGGAGTTCCAGGATAGGGGGAAGATGTGGGAAAGGGGTTAGTAGAGAGACAGATGAGATCGGGGCAGAGTGAGTAAGCCAGCGCTACAGGAGCAGAGTGTGCAGGCTGGGCTGTAGTAATAATAATGATGGCATTCATCAGGCAAAAACTCCTCACTCTCGGCTTCAAGGCTGTCCATCACCTCGCCCCCTCCTGCCTCACCTCCCTTCTCTCCTACAGCCCAGCCCACACCTTCCACTCCTCTGCCACTAACCTCCTCACTGGGCCTCGTTCTCACCTGTCCCGTCGTCGACCCCCGGCCCACGTCCTCCCCCTGGCCTGGAATGCCCTCCCTCTGCCCATCTGCCAAGCTAGCTCTCTTCCTCCCTTCAAAGCCCTAGTGAGAGCTCACCTCCTCCAGGAGGCCTTCCCAGACTGAGCCCCCTCCTTCCTCTCCCTCTCCTCTCCCTCCCCAGCCCCCCGCCTTACCTCCTTCCCCTCCCCACAGCACCTGTATATATGTTTGTACATATTTATTACTCTATTCATTTTACTTGTATATATTTATTCTATTTATTTTATTAATATACTTTGTTTTGTTGTCTGCCTCCCCCTTCTAGTCTGTGAGCCGCTGTTGGGTAGGGACTGTCTCTATATGTTGCCAACTTGTACTTCCCAAGCACTTAGTACAGTGCTCTGCACACAGTAAGCGCTCAATAAATATGACTGAATGATTGAATGAATGATTAAGCGCTTACTATGTGCAAAGCACTGTTCTAAGCACTGGGGAGGTTACAAGGTGATCAGGTTGTCCCACGGGGGGCTCACAGTCTTAACCCCCATTTTACAGATGAGGTAGCTG
Organism: Tachyglossus aculeatus; assembly: GCF_015852505.1. NCBI lineage: Eukaryota > Metazoa > Chordata > Mammalia > Monotremata > Tachyglossidae > Tachyglossus > Tachyglossus aculeatus. The sequence continues at coordinate 125,641,137 of NC_052067.1, read as the reverse complement.
GCACAGAGAAGTGAAGTGACTTGCCCAAAGTCACACAACTGACAGTTGGCGGAGCAGGGATTTGAACCCATGACCTCTGACTCCAAAGCCCAGGCTCTTTCCACTGAGCCACACTACTGAAGGCGATCAGTGAAGTGAAGTAGGATGGGGCTAGCACTGAAGCTATGCTCACCTAAACACAGCAACACTGGTTCATCATCATCATCATCAATGATACTTATTGAGTGCCCACTGTGGGCAGAGCACTGACTCTACCAAGTGCTGGGGAGAGTACCTTCCAACAGTCGGAAGACACGAAAGCCTCAAGGAGGCTTACAATCTATAGTACACTTAATCTGTCCACGCAACAGTTTTTGTTTTTGTAAAATGGGGCGAATACCTGCCCTGCAGTGATGTTGTGAGGCCAAATGAGATCCAAAGAATCCACTGTATTTACTGAGCGCTTACTGTGTGCAGAGCACTGCACTAAGCAGTGGGGAGAGGGTACATATTTATTACTCTATTTATTTATTTATTTATTTTACTTGTACATATCTATCCTATTTATTTTATTTTGTTAGTATGTTTGGTTTTGTTCTCTGTCTCCCCCTTTTAGACTGTGAGCCCACTGTTGGGTAGGGACTGTCTCTATGTGTTGCCAATTTGTACTTCCCAAGTGCTTAGTACAGTGCTCTGCACATAGTAAGCGCTCAATAAATACGATTGATGATGATGATGATGAGAGTGCAATGCAACAGAGTTGGCGGACGTGCTCCCTGCCCACAACGAACTTACAGTCTGGGGGACGAGCTTGCAGTCTAGAGGTGGGACCATGGGATGAGAATGGGCCACAGCAGGATGCCAAGACGACTGCTCTGGGGAGAGATGACCCTGGGAAACTGGAAGCAAGGAGGGCAGAGGAAGCGTTTTAAGGACACGGTGCAACAGCACCTCAGACGAGGCGGCGTCCTGGCTGAAAACTGGGTGAGATCTGCATGGCACACTGCCATCAAGAAGGGAGTGGCTCTCTTGGAGCAAAAGCGTTGCACAGAAAGCAAGATAAGAAGGCCAAAGTGAGAACAGTGCCAAGAGCTGCAAACTTCAAGCACAGCAACACATGGGATGACTTTTTGTGTGGCCAAAGTGGCCAGGACTGTGGATCCCGCATTGGCTTTTTCAGACTCACAAGCACTCATAAGTGAATCGCACTCTCAACGGTATCCTCTAGATGGTAAGCTCGTTGTGGGCAGGGTATATGTGTTTACTGTTGCATTGTACTCTCCTAAGCGCTCAGCACACAGAAGCACTCAATAAATACAACAGATTTATCTTCTTCAAATAAGAAAGACAACTATTCACTTGCAATTTATTTGCTTTGTCTCGCCCCCAGTATGGTTCTTCAGTCAGGGATCAGGCCTAGTCATTCTACTGACACGTACCGAATGCTTAGTACAGTGCTTTGCACCCAGAGGGACCGCAATAAGAACGCGTGATCAATTGGTCTCACTGTAAGCGGCGGTAAAGAAGAAAGAGAAGTGGAGGTGGAGAAAGGGGAGGAAAGGAGGAGGTAGGGCGAGCAGTAACAGCAGTTCCTTCAGGGGCTGTTGCCACTATTTTGTATGGGAAGGGAAGGAAGAGAAGAGGGAGGTGAGGGATGGGGAGGAAGGAACTGGGGGAAGAGGGGAAGGGAGATAATCTTCAAATGCCGTAGAGTCATTTCTGACCCATAGAGACTCCGTGGACACACCCTCTTCAGAATGTCCCATCTTCTGTTACAAAATCATTCTGGTACGTGTCCGTAGAGTTTTTCTGGGTAAAGATAGGGAAGGGGCTTACCACTGCCTTCTTCCACACACTAAAAACCTGAGTCTTTGCCATTGTCTTTGATCACTTGATCATCCACCTTTGACTCTTTCCCACACCACTGCTGCCCAGCATGGGTGAATCCACTCTGTCTGATGCTTCGGCTTAGAACTTTCCATTATACGTAGCCCTATATGGCATAGCTCCAAGCTTCATCACCGAACACAAACTCTCCTGCCACGGTAAGGCGTCGATTCAGAGGAGAGTTTTGAACACTACTTAGGGTAAAATGGCTTATTAGCTGCAATTTCATAGGGCTGTGTTTTGTACTCATTTTATTCCTTGTACATAAAACCGACAATAGGCGTTTCAGGGTAACTAACAAGAAATGCAAAGGAAGGCTGCGTTTGCGGGGGTGGAGGTGGGAGAGGGGTATGTGTGTGTGTGTGTGTGTCTCTCTCTCTCTTTCAACCTGAGCTGCTTTAGATCCTCTGGCCAAAACCCCGCAGAGTGAGGGGGATTGTGGCAAGTCAAACACACCCAAACTTGCCAAGGAGTAGCATGGTGGCTGCCCAAACCACTTCTAGAGTCCCGGGAGCTGCAGGAGGAGCTCTAATTTCCCGATTCCTTTATAAACGAGGGAGATGAGAGGTACACAGCATTCATCAGGTTTAGCCACCTTCCACGATGAGAATGATTTTTCCTTCCAAGGGGGCTATTTATGCGTCTGCATGACTAATACGCCTGATGAGAAAATGGCAAAGTATGCAGCATCCTGGGCAAACACTTCCATTGGGAAAGGATGATTCAGGTTTCTCGGGTTGTTTCGCTCACTCTCCACACCTCAGGCAGCAACGGGCTCCAAAATAATGGGGATTCTCTGCGGCCTCACATCCTCATGTGAAGTGATTCTTGGCCGACGTTTCCCGGGATGCTATATTTATCTTGCGTTTTTGCAAACGCGAAACTCGAGGACGTCTTCAAAATAGTGCCTCTGCCCTTTCAGGCATCTCCCTTGGTCGAACTGGGAGTTAAAGGTTCGTTCTGGGAGCCTCGAATCAAGGGAGTCTCGGCGCGCTGATGGCATCTCGCCAGGACGGCCTAGATGCCCACGGGGCCGAGCGGCCCTGCAGGAGGACACTCGCGATGGAGACCGCTCCTCCCTCACGGCTCCTCTGCAGGCGATATTGATGCCATTTTTCCCACAGCTTAAGATGACTTCTGTTTTTTATTCGCATCTTGGCTTCCTGCAGTAAAGACGGGATTGGAGCTGTCTGCTAATCACAGTCTAACGTTTCAGGCCTCACTATTTCTCGGGCCGTGTGAAGACTGTGCTTGCACTCTTGATGAAATGATGAATTTCTTCAATAATGTCAGCACTCCCCAATCCATAGCACGGGAACATATTTACATTCAATAATTTATCAATCGATGGTATTCGCTGAGCACTTACAGCTTGCTGAACCCTGCCAGAACTAAGCTCTTGGGAGAGTAAAATACAAAACAGAGTTTGTATGTACGTTCCCTGCCAGGAGGAGCTTATGGGCTAGAAGAAGAGCCTTTATTCTGACAAAGATGGAGCAGAGGCTGTGTTTTATCTAATTTCTTGGCATGTACTCATTCATTCATTCGTTCAATAATATTTACTGAGCGCTTACTGTGTGCAAAGCACTGTACTAAGTGCTTGGGAGAGTACAATATAACAACAAATCGACGCACTTCTGCCCACAAGTAGCTCACTTTCTTTTCTTAGTCCCATCAAATGGTTTCTGCATTTCCCCAGCCTCCTGATTCATTCATTCATTCATTCAATCGTATTTACTGAGCGCTTACTGTGTGCAGAGCACTGTACTAAGCGCTTGGAAAGTACGAGTCGGCAACATATAGAGACGGTCCCTACCCAACAACGGGCTCACAGTCTAGAAGGGGGAGACAGACAACAAAACAAAACATGTGGACAGGTGTCAAGTCGTCAGAACAAATAGAATTAAAGCTAAATGCACATCATTAACAAAATAAATAAAACAGAATAGAGTAAATAGAATTCTCACTCCCTTATGCCTCCAAATCCACCTCCCCAGACAGGTGGACGGTCCACCCGTGCCCACGTTCAGTGCCGCTTTCTGAATTTTTAAAAACATTGCAGTTGGCATTGTTTCACAGCAAGGCCAAACCCTTCCCCAAATGCAGACCCTTTCCAGTGGGGGCCAAGAAAGACAAGCGTAGTACTCTGGTGTTTAGCATATTGTTTGGCATATCCTAACCACTTAATAAATACCATAGTTGACAAATCTCATCCTTCCATCTGTTAGTTTTTCGTTCTTTCTCCCACTTCTACTCTTTGTACTCCTTCATCCAACGGCAACCACTTTGAGGGCAGGGAACATGGGTTTTGCTGTTGTAATAATAATAATAATGATGATATTTGTTAAGCGCTTACTATGTGCAAAACACTGTTCTAAGCGCTGGGGAGGTTACAAGGTGATCAGGTTATCCCATGGGGGGGCTTACAGTTTTAATCCCCATTTTACAGATGAGGGAACCGAGGCCCAGAGAAGTTAAGTGACTTGCCCAAAGTCACACAGCTGGCAGTTGGCGGAGCTGGGATTTGAACCCATGACCTCTGGCTCCAAAGCCCGGGCTCTTTCCACTGAGCCACGCTGCTTCCCTGTTGTACTCTCCCGTGGTAGACAGAGCAGGGGTCTGGGAGACAGAAGGTCATGGGTTCTAATTCTGCCTCTCCCACTTGTCTGCTGTGTGGCCCTGAGCAAGTCACTTCACTTCTCTGTGCTCAGTTACTTCATCTGTAACATGGGGATTAAGACTGTGAGCCCTTTATGGGTCAGGGACTGTGTCCAACCCGATTTGCTTGTATTCGCTCGTTCATTCAATCGTATTTATTGAGCGCTTACTATGTGGCGCTTTTATCCATCCACGCCAACATTCAGTGCAGTGCTTGGCACAGAGTAGGTGCTTAAACACCACAATTATCATTATTACTACTCACCCAAGTGCTTAGAACAGTGCCTTGTAGGTGCTCAAAAATACTGCTGATAGTTTGAGATAGACAGTAGGGAAAATAGCCCACGAATCTGAAGTCAAGAATTGTTTCGGTCTCGTGGATGTTTAGGAATATCCCAATTTTTCACATATTCCAGGAAAGGACATTTGATTCTTAGTACATAGCCTACAAAATCATCAGCATATTAGAGTTCACTGTGTCTGGAGAGGGGGCTGCCATAACTCAGAAGAGGTTAACATTGAGTGGATTCCTATCTATGTGGAAATTTTATTCTACTCTGGTGGGAAATGACGGTAGGATATAGAAAGGAAGAAAAATATAGAAACAAGTAGAGAAGCAGCATGGCCTAGTGGCAAATACATAAACCTGGGTGTTGGTGGATCCACACACTTCAGTCCTCCATCACCAACGTACTCACCGTACCTCGATCTCATCTATCTCGCGACCCACCCACACTCTCCCTCTGGCCTACAACTCCCTTCTCCCCCCCTTTCAACTATGACAGTCCATCACACTCCCCACCTTCACAGAGTTCGTGAAAATCGCATTTCCCCTTCTCCCTCTTTTCTCTGCTTAGCCCATGTACTTGGAGAAGCTCAGTGGATGGAGCCCGGGCTTTGGAGTCGGAGTCCGTGGGTTCAAATCCCGGCTCCGCCAATTATCAGCTGTGCGACTGGGCAAGCCACTTCACCTCTCTGTGCCTCAGTTACCTCATCTGTAAAATGGGGATTAAGACTGTGAGCCCCCTCCATGGGACAACCTGATCACCTTGTAACCTCCCCAGCGCTTAGAACAGTGCTTTGCACATAGTAAGTGCTTAATAAACGCCATCATTATTATTATATTATATGTATTATATTATATTATATTATTATTATAAGCGCTTAGTACAGTGCTCTGCACACAGTAAGTGCTCAATAAATACGATTGATGATGATGATTATTATTATTACCCCTTAAGCAGGTGATATCCCCGCCACCCTCAGCCCCACAACACTTAGGTAGAGAAACAGCATGTCTTAGTGGAAAGGGCACAGCTTGGGAGTCAGAGGCAGCGGGTTCTAATTCCAGCTCCTCCACCTGTCTGCTGTGCGACCTTAGGCAAGCCACTTAACTTCTCTGGGCCTCAGTTACCTCATCTGTAAAATGGGGATTAAGACTGTGAGCCCCATGGGGGACAACATGATTACCTTGTATCTAACTCCAGTGCTTAGAATAGTGCTTGGCACACAGTAAGCACTTAACAAATACAAGAATTATTATTGTTACTATTATTATATAGCTGTAATTTATTTAAATATGTCTCCCCCTCTAGACTGTAAGCTCCTACTGGAGAGTGAATGTGTCTACCAACTTTTTCCCAAGTGATTGACTGACTGATTATTTTCCTCCCTATTGCCTCCCCAGGTTCTCAAGTCCTTCCCCTCACATGACTTATGTACATATCCTTATGCTTGGTGGCTAACCCTAGCTGTAATGTATTTTAACACCTGATTCCTGTGCTAGATTGTAAGCTCCAGGAGGGTAGGTATCATGTCTATTGAGTCTTCTGTAGTCTCCCAATGGCTCAGAACAGTGTTCTTCACAGGGTAGGTACTCAATAAATAGCATTCATTACCCGATTGATTGATTGATTTTCTGAATTAGGGAGGCAGTGGGGCCTATTGGAAAGGGCACAGGACTGAAAATTAGGAGACCCAGATTCCAGTGCTGGTTCCATAATTATCTGGTGTGTGGTCCTTGGCATGCTGCTTTAAATCAATCAATTCAGTTGTATTTATTGAGCACCTACTGTGTGCAAAGCACTGCGTACTAAGACTCGGGAGAGTACAATACAACAGAGTCAGCAGACACGGACCCTGCTCACATGGTGCATACTTAACCTTCCCGTGCCTCAGTGACTATCTGTACAAGAAGAATAAAATCCCTGTTCTCCTTCTCTTACACTGTGGGCCCCATGTGTCCACCAGGATTACTTTGGACCTACCCCAGTGCTTAACACAATCTAAGTACTAAATAGCATAGTCATGACCATTAGTAAAATTAAAAATAACAACAATACATACAGTGATACAATAATACATACAGCTCTGTAGTTCTCACTCTCACATCTATTCCTTCTTTTTTAAATACTTTCAGAAAAACAGCAATCTTAATGCCCCCCGGGTTTCTCATTGTTTCAGATATTTAGGAAGAGTGTTTGGAATTCTTATAAGCTTCTACCACTTCATTTAAATATTTCTGTAGGGAATCCATCTTTTTTGGGTTCCTTGCTATTCGGTTTACTCACTTGTCAGAGGTAGGGAAGTTCTAAAGTCCTTTCAAACTCGACTTTGCAGTGTCTAAATCTACTTGATCATGATATGCAATTTGAGAAGAACAGTTAGTGCATTACTGTCATGCTTTGCCACTCGGTAGAATAATAATAATAATAATGATGGCATTTATCAAGCGCTTACTATGTGCAAAGCACTGTTCTAAGCGCTGGGGAGGTTACAAGGTGATCAGGTTGTCCCACAGTGGGGCTCACAGTTTTAATCCCCATTTTACAGATGAGGGAACTGAGGCACAGAGAAGCTAAGTGACTTGCCCAAAGTCACACAGCTGACGTTGGCGGAGCCGGGATTTGAACCCATGATCTCTGACTCCAAAGCCTGGGCTCTTTCCACTGAGCCACGCTGCTTCTCTATGCAAACAGCTCCTTAATGAAAGAGTTATTGCTACTCCCAAGCACCTAAATTATTATCATGTTGTACTGGAGGACGTGGCCTTGTTTTCACCAACAAACACCCCATTGTCTTCCAGCTGCCTCTTCAATCACTCAATCAATCAAGCAGGCTGTATTTATTGAGTGCTTACTATGTGCAGAGCACTATACTAAGCACTTGGGAAAGTACAAGGTAACAGGGTCAGTAGACACGTTCCCTGCCCACAAGGAGTTTACAGTGGAGAGTGGGAGACAGATATGAAAATGAATTATGGATCTATCTATCTATCTAATCTATATATATATATATTAGTGTTGTGGGGCTGAGGGTGGGGTGAATAAAATATTCAAATCTAAGTGCCTGGGTGATGCGGAAGGCAGAAGTAGTAGGGGAAATGAGGGGCTTTGTCAGGGAAGGCCTCTTGGAAGAGATGTGGTTTTGATAAGGCTTGGCAGGTAGAGAGGGTGGTGGCCATTAAGGGGGAAAGAAGTCTTCTGGGCCGCACCAGGGTTTCTAAAGCTGCTGAGGCAGAATGGGAAGGAGGGGCGGCCCGTGGTCACTACCTCGGGACCACTCTATCTGTGAGGAAGCGGCAGAGGAAAGTGAACGTGACTTGGAAGAGGTGACATCGCTGAGTATGTCCACATGTTTTGTTTTGTTGTCTGTCTCCCCCACCTAGACTGTGAGCCCGTTGTTGGGTAGGGACCGTCTCTGTATGTTGCCAACTTGTACTTCCCAAGTGCTTAGTACAGTGCTCTGCACACAGTAAGCGCTCAATAAATAGATTGAATGAATAAATTAATGAATAAATGGCAGAACAAGGTACCAACCTCAGTCTAGCAGAGGTCCAGTTTCCCCCTGCAGATCTTCCTACAGTTTGAATGGCTCCCATATCCTGGAGCCAACAAAGAACTGACCCTTGGGTACTTAGACTTTACAGAGTTTTAGTGGCAAGCAAGAAACCAAACTCGTCACAATATCAATCACAAAATGAATTCTTTTCACCTTCTCATCCAAAGAAACAGCACAGGGTAAATGCTCATAGAACAATTAACAAAAGGGCAGAGGTGGTAAAAACCCGGATTAGATAAGATGAAGAGAGGGGATTTGTTATTTTCAGTCAATCAATTGTATTTACTGAGCACATGGGCAGAGCACTGTACTAAGCATTTGGGACAGTACACTATACGGGAGTTGGTAGACAAATTCCCTGACCACAAGGAGTTTACAGTCTAGAGCAGGAGACAAACATTAATAAAAATACATTATAGATATGTACATAAGTGTTTTGGGGCTGAGGGATGGGGTGAATCAATCAATTGTATTTAGTGAGAGCTTATTATGTACAGAGCACCATACTAAGCGTTTGGGAGAGTATAATACAACAGAATTAGCAGACACATTCCCTGCCCATCATGAGTTTACAGTCTAGAGGGGGACACAGACCTTTTATATGAATAAAAGGTCAAGGCCCTGCTGAGAGCTCACCTCCTCCAGGAGGCTTTCCCAGACTGAGCCCCTTCCTTCCTCTCCCCCTCGTCCCCTCCCCATCCCCCCATCTTACCTCCTTCCCTTCCCCACAGCACCTGTATATATGTATATATGTTTGTACATATTTATTACTCTATTTATTTATTTATTTTACTTGTACATAGCTATTCTATTTATTTTATTTTGTTAGTATGATTGGTTTTGTTCTCTGTCTCCCCCTTTTAGACTGTGAGCCCACTGTTGGGTAGGGACTGTCTCTATATGTTGCCAATTTGTACTTCCCAAGCGCTTAGTACAGTGCTCTGCACATAGTAAGCGCTCAATAAATACGACTGATGATGATGATGATGAAAAAATAATTTACAATATATAATTTAAAGATAAGTACATAAGAGCAGTTTCCGCCTCCAGACTGTAAGGTCACTGTAGACAGGGAATGTGACTGTTATATTGTACTCTCCCAAACACTCAGCACAGTGCTTTGCACACAGTAAACACTCCAATCACTCATTCAGTCATTCCATCAATCATATTTATTAAGCACTTACTGTGTTGTAGAACACTAAACTAATAGCTTGGGAGAATACTAAATACAAGGGCAAAGCAGAAAGAAGTAGGATAGGAGGAAATAAGGACTTAATCAGGAAAGACCTCAGAATAGATGTGCTTTTAATAAGGCTTTGAAGGTGGGCAGAGTGATCATCTTCCAGATGTGAAGATGAAGGGCATTCCAGGATAGAGGCAGGATGCAGGTGAGAGGTTAGAGGAGAGACAGATGAAATAGAGGTACCGTGAGTAGGCTGGCATTAGTGGAGCAAAGTACGTGGATTGGGAATCAGGGAGGTAAGGTAGGAGGAGTCCAGTTGATTGAGTGCTTTAAAGCCCATGATAAAGTAGTTTCTATTTGAAGTCATCTTGCCCTAAATACCACCTAGTTGTAATTCAGGTCTTGGAGACTAACGCTGGATAATCTTCATTTCTCCCTGGTCAGTCTCCCAACCAGATTTTTCAAAAGGCCTTTTAGACAAAAACTTAACACCACAGAATAGGGCAGTTAAACATTTGATGCAAACGAACTATATAATAATGACGGTATTTGTTAAGTGCTTACTATGTGCAAAGCACTGTTCTAAGCGCTGCGGGGGATACAAGGTGATCAGGTTGTCCCACGTGGGCTCACAATCTTAATCCCCATTTTCCAGATGAGGGAACTGAGGCACAGAGAAGCTAAGTGACTTGCCCAAAGTCACACAGCTGACAGTTGGCGGAGCTGGGATTTGAACCCATGACCTCTGACTCCAAAGCCCGGGCTCTTTCCACTGAGCCACGCTGCTTCTCACGCTGCTTCTCTATGTATAAATACGTCATCATTATCATCATCATTGGCAATTACTGAGCACTTAATATGACTATGGGAGAGTACAACAGAGTTGACAGATAAATTCCCTGCACATACTTTTCTTCCTTAATCTGAAATATCATTCTACGTATTAACGTAGGCTTCTCTCCATTCACACTTGGAAAAGAACATGGCCTCAGTTCTAATTCTGGCTCCGTCACATGTCTTCTGTGTGACCTTGGGCAAGTCACTTAACTTCTCTGTGCCTCAGGTGCCTTAGTCCCCTCATCTGTAATGTGGGGATTGAGACCGTGAGCCCCTTGTGGGCTATGTCCAATCTGATTATCTTGAATCTACCCAGTGATTAGCATAGCTCATGGAATACAGTAAAGGCTTAAATAAATGTCATTAAAGAAAATTATGTACCTATTTTCACGTTCATACATCTCTTTGGAAGTACTTCGAAGTTTCTCAATTTCTTGATTTGTTTTCAGTCGGATTTGCTCCAGTTCATCCCGTAGTTTGTTTTCATATTCTGTTTTATAGTGATCTCTGCGAATATGTAAGAGGAACAGCTGAAATTCTAACACGCAAAGATAATTTAATTCTCCACCAGCTTCTAATTATACCTCACCTCTATATGTGATATATTTGCTTAAAAAGTTGGCTGTTGAATGTAACCGCCAGTCTTTAGAGCAACATGGCCACATACATTGTTTAACGGAGATATCTCATCCTTGGTTAAATACGTTGGCTTCCACTCAATGGCTCAACATTTAACGTTAATAATTCATCCTACTGAATAGTTGCTCATTTTCTAAAAATGTTTTATGGCTACATGCATGTGCCCTGAGGCCTGGAAACGGAAGCAGGCATGCTGTCAGTCATTAAAAAATAATAATTTGGTTTAGTGCATGGACAAACAACAGTAATGTAGATTGTTCTTCTCGATTCAGTTCCCTCATTCAAGCCAAATATTCAGTCTGTCACCAGATCCAGTCACTTCTTACCGTCACTAAAATCCACCCTTTTCTTTTCAACCAAACCGCTACTCCGCTGATCCAAGCACTCAATATGTGCCGCTTTGACCACTGCATTGGCCACCTCACTGACCTCCCTGCCACCTGCTTCTCCCCTCTTCAGTCCTGCTTTCGCTCTGCTGCCCAGATCTTGTTTCTGAAAAACTGTTCAGTTCACATCTTCCTCATGCCTCAAAAATCTCCGATGGTTACCCATCCACCTCCTCATCAAACAGAAAATCGTTACCATCGGCTTTAACACAGCTTGCCCCCTCCTATCTCACCTCACTGACTTTCTACTTCAACACAGTCCTCACGCTTCGCTCCTCCAACCCCAACCTACTCACTGTACCTCAATCTCATCTACTTCACCAATGCTTTTCCCATGTCCACCATCTGGCATGGAACTCCTTTTCCCTTTATACACATCACACCATCACTCTCCCTATCTTCAGAACCTTATTAAAATCACATCACCTCCAAAAAGCCTTCCCTAAGCCCTCATTTCCCCTACTCCCCCTTCCCTGCTGCATCATCCACGCACTTGGATCTGTTCCTATTAAGTACTTGATATTCACCCCTCCCTCAGCACTTATGAATTTATGGCCACATCTCCTCCAAGTAGTCTTTCCCGATGAATCCCTCTTTTCCCCCGACTGCTCTCCCTTCTGCATCATCTATGCATTTGGATCTGTGATCTTTAGACATTTGACAGTCACCCCACCCCAACACCACAGCGCTTATGTACATATCTTTGAATTACATTTATTATAAATTAATTATTGATTATAAATAAACTATTTTTTCATATTAAGGCCCGTCTTCCCTCTATAGACTGTAAGCTCGTTATGGGCAGGGAACGTTTCAGAATCAGTCCCTGACTGCTTTGCCCGCTATCCCCACCCTTAGCACACGATGATCTTCTCCCACTCCATCACCGCCCCCTCCCATCCTCTGACGGGGCCTTTAACTCAGTGTGCAAATGAATCTAACACTTGCCTGGATGTAACATATTTTTCATACATCTCCTCTCTAGCTTTTTTGGCTTCATCCAGCTGAATCTGAAGTCTTTCTAGGCGATCTTCTTCATGGGCACAGCGCACACTGAGCTCCATATTTTGGCGATTGAGGTATTCTTTATCCTTTTGCAGCAAAGTAACAGACTGCTGTAAGGTTGCAACCTACAGATAGAAAATATACTCTGATAAGTTCTTGTCTTGATTTGAAAAAGTGAAAAGCGATAAGCTTTTCTTATTCATTCAATCGTATTTATTGAGCACTGACGATGTGCAGAGCACTGCACTAAGCGCTTGGGAAAGTACAACAGAATTAGCAGACACAGTCTCTGCCCATAATACTTCTTATTTACCTGTTAATACGTTAACATAAAAATGACGACTTTAAGTTTCATCAGCAAGCACTTTCTTCAAACAAATGGTTAAGAAAAGACTATTCTCCCCAAGCTATGATACCTCTCCTAACAAACAGCTAATTGAGGCTCTGAAGAAACTAGGCAGAGGTATTGACTGTGGGAGAGACATTTCCAGAAACAGCAAAGATTAGAAATAGAGTAAAGGGGGGGAAAGAGAGAGAGAGAGAAGAAAAGAGTAAGGGAGAGAGGGAGAGAGAGAGAGAAGGAAAAGAGATGGGAAATGGGGAGAGAGAGTGAAGGAAAAGCAAGGGAGAGAAAGAAGGGGAAGAGAGGGAAAGTGGGATATAACCCTCTAATTACAGGAAATTGGAATCTAAGTGTAGTAAGTGAAATCTTAAAATCCCTCTGGCTATTTGCCACTCTCCTAAGCCTCCTGTAAGAACAGAGAGTTAGTTCTTGAGCTGCAGTCCCCCAATTTTGCTTTCAAATGTTTTGATATTCCCGCTATCAGAGTGTTTACCTGAGTTACCCCTACCCATCCCCAAGTCCCTCCATCCTTCCACTCATCCATATGAACACAGACCTCTCCTCCATTCAGGTAGTCCGGACAATTATGTTTCTGACTGCCAGTGTGAAAACGCCTGCAGAGCGGACGTGTTCCTTTGAAAATTATTATTGCAAATTAATCTGAACTAAAACACAGAGGGGCTGAATCTGTACATTTACCTCTTTAGATAAATCACTTCTTTCTTTAGCTTGGGTTTTGTGAGACACTTCCAATATTTCATGTTTTCTTCTAAACTCCGATACTTCAAATTCCAGTGCATCCCGTTCACTAGGAAGCAGGAAATAGGAATATGAGATTTCATTAACAAATACTATTTAAGGATTCAAATGCAAGTGACATTGTGCTGGAAAAGATAAGAAGGTTCTTAGAGTACTTTGCACTTCAAATTAGCCAACAGAAACACACTTCGGCATGCATGCACGCGCGCACATCATCATCATCAATCGTATTTATTGAGCGCTTACTATGTGCAGAGCACTGTACTAAGCGCTTGGGAAGTACAAATTGGCAACATATACAGTCCCTACCCAACAGTGGGCACACACACACAGAGCACCTCATGAAAGTAACTGCACTAAGACAATTCAGTGATCAAATTCCTTCTCAAAGACAGTGGGGAAAGGATTATTCTTCTTATGTAGAAACAACAGATTTTTTCGGTGGAGTGTGTCAATTTCATTTTAGAACCAAAGATAGAAAGAAAATTCCACTCAATTTTACTTAGAAAACGCTACAAGGTGGGAGCTTAGAGCTAGAAAATAAATGATGGGCAAGGAAGTCATCAATATAATTAAGCAGTTACTGTGTGCCAGGCATTGTACTAAGTGCTGGGCTAGATAAAAGCAAGGCAGGTTGGGCACAGTCCCTCTCCCACGAGCAGCATGGCCTAGTGGAAAAAGCACGGGCTTTGGAGTCAGAGGTTGTGGGTTCAAATCCCAGCTCTGCCACTTGTCAGCTGTGTGACTTTGGGCAAGTCACTTAACTTCTCTGTGCCTCAGTTCCCTCATTTGGAAAATGGGGATTAAGACTGTGAGCCCCACGTGGGACAACCTGATCACCTTGTATCCCCCCAGCACTTAGAACAGTGCTTTGCACATGGTAAGTGCTTAATAATGCCATGATTATTATTATTATTATTAGTGGCAAGAGCACAGCATTGAGAGTCAAAGGATGTGGGTTCTAATCCCAGCTCTGCCACTTGTCTGCTGTGTGACCTGGCCCAGTGGAAAGAGCCCAGGCTTAGGAGTCAGAGGTCATGGGTTCAAATCCCAGCTCCGCCACTGTCAGCTGTGTGACTCTGGGCAAGTCACTTAACTTCTCTGTGCCCTCATCTGTAAAATGGGGATGAAGACTGTGAGCCCCCCGTGGGACAACCTGATCCCCTTGTAACCTCCCTAACACTTAGAATAGTGCTTTGCACATAGTAAGCGCTTAATAAATGCCATCATTATTATTATTACTTAACTTTTCTGTGCCTCAGTTACCTCATCTGTAAAATGGGGATTAAGACTGTGAGCCCCATGTGGCACAGGGCTGTGTCCAACTTGATTACCTTGCATCTACCCCAGTGCTTAGAACAGCACATAGTAAGCACTTAACAAATACCACTATTATTACCGGGAAGCACTGTGGCTCAGTGGAAAAAGCACAGGCTTGAGAGTCAGAGGTCATGGGTTCTAATCCCGGCTCTGCCACATGTCTGCTGCGTGACCTTGGGTAAGTCATTTAACTTCTCTGAGCCTCAGTTACCTCATCTGTCAAATGGGGCTGAAGACTGCGAGCCCCACGTGGGACAACCTGATCACCCTGTATCCCCCCCAGCGCTGAGAATAGTGCTTTGCACATAGTAAGCGCTTCATAAATGCCATCATTACTATTATTATTATTATTATTATTACTACAGAGAAGTTAAGTTGCCCAAGATCACACAGCAGACAAGTGGCAGGGCTGGGATTAGAACCCAAGTCCTTCTAAATCCCAGGTCCGTAGTCTAGCCATTATGCCTCGCTGCTTCTCTATCACGCTGCTTCTTCCAACATAGGTTGGTGCTGAGTTAAAGCTGAAAATCAGTCACTCACTCAATCAATTTGGTGCTTATTGTTTGCAGAGCACGTACTAAGCGCTGGCAAAGTTTAGCTTGGTGGGAATTTGACGCGGACCCTATCTGGCCCTCGAGAAGCACATGATCTAATAGACGCTCAAAACTACATAGCCGATGAGCGGGTTCATCTGGTTGGCCAAGACCAAAAGGATAGGCAGGAAATAAGGACGAGGTAGTAACATATGAACATTTCAGCCAATAAAAAAAAAATAGCTTTAAACCTAAGTGTGGCTTAGTGGAAAGAGCACGGGCTTGGGGGTCAGAGGTCGTGAGTTCTAATCCCAGCTCCGCCACTTGTCAGCTGTTTGACTTTGGGCAAATCACTTAACTTCTCTGTGCCTCAGTTACTTCATTAGTAAAATGGGGATTAAGACTGTGAGCACCACGTGGGACAACCTGATTACCTTGTATCGACCTCAGTGCGTAGAACAGTGCTTGGCACACAGTAAGCGTTTAACGAATACCATCACCACCATTATTATTATTATTAATAGTAATTATAATTAAAATATTGATATACAAACTGATAAGAAGTCACTGCAAGGTGTTAAGGAAAGAAGGGATACCGGGACTAAACAGACTGCCATGTTTAGGATTTACAAGATGACTGTTCAAAGTGGAGAGGCAATTGTAATGGTAGACAGAAATTCTTTTAAATAGAAGTTTTGAAAAAGTAAGAAGGGGAGGAACGGGCCAGTTATAACGTAAATGTGGAAAAGCAGGTAAAATTCAGAAAAAAATATGAGGTGCTTTTAACCCCATCTTGTGCTGGACTCTAAAAATATGCCATAAAGTATATATAATTGTAAAATGATGAAAGAGATTTTATGACCTCTTTATTTTGCCACTGTTATGGACACTAATAGTGATTTAACTGAATTAACAAAATAAATTTGTTTTCTCAAGGATCATTCATACCCTGAAAGTATACAACATAACAGCATAAAAAAGCAAATAAATTAAAAGGAGTGACCAAACTAAATTAGTAACTTTGAACTAGGGTAGTATACTGGAATGCGCTGCTATGGAAGACTGGGGAATCTCCACTCACTAGTCTTTAAGAATATATGAATATTTGTTCTGGATAGCTAAGTTATTCACATATCTGGCATTAGGACTCTAGAATTGATGATACCCTGAGGTCTCTTGCAGCTCTACAACTCTATGATTCTGTTAGAGAAACAAATAAATGCATACGTACCATTTAACTTTATCATAGTTTTCCTGCCTGTAGTCTCCTTGTTGTATTAACTGTTTTGTATCTGCTAATTCCAATGCCAAGCGTTGGCATCTAAACTGAAGATCAGAGTGATTTCGTCGCTCATCTTCATAGTTCTAGAAATGGAAGATTTACAGTCATTCAAAATTGTCGCTCTGTTTAACGGTTAAGAAAGTCAATACATTTCTGCTACATGTGAGGCTTTTGACAAAAGTATTAATTCCTGAAGGTCATAAGGGGACCCCAAGAGACTTACAATAATGAATGCTCTCCTCAAACTACCTATTGGGACCTAAGAAATTCACTCAATAGTGGAATCATACAAATTTTGTATTATTTTTCTGGATTCATCAAGGTTTTTGAGCAGGGAGGAACATTTTCTCAAGAAAATGATCTGAGAGGCAGAGCGAACTATGGACTGGACGGGGAGAGGAAAGAGGCAGAGAGGTAGAGAGGAGGCTGATGGAATAGGCGGGGCAGTTTGGAATTAAGAAGAAGGGGAAGAATCTAGATATGTTGTGTAGGAAGACTGGCAGGATTTGGTGACACTAATATTCATTCAATAGCATTTATTGAACGCTTACTGTGTGCAGAGCACTGTACTAAGCGCTTGGGAAGTACAAGTCGGCAACATATAGAGACGGTCCCTCCCCAACAATGGGCTCAGTATAGATATTTCTTGGCTATAATGACCTACATAAAGAGCAGCATTAAAACTAAAGAAAAAAGGTTCTTTTCAGTAGAAATATGTTTGAATATCTTAAAAAGGATAATGAATAATTCACATCCAGGAAAGTGTGTAATCAAGTCAAGTCTGCTGGAAATCATATTTATTCCTGAAAAGTGTCAGAAATTTAAGACACAGAGTATGTGCGGGGATCTCAAATGTAAGTTTTCTTCCTATAAATTGAACCCTTCTTTTTCCTATTACTACAAATCCATGGTCTGTTCTTTTCCTCTGTTTGCACACTTCAACTCAGATACCTCAACTCCCTCAACATTCACACTAGAAACTGTCTGGCCTAGAGGAAAGTCCACGGCCTGGGAATCAGAGGACCTGGTTCCTAATGCCAGCTCCGCCACATATCTGCTGTGTGTCCTTGGGCAGAGTCACTTAACTTCTCTGTGCCTCAGTTACCTCATCTATAAAATGGGGATTGATACTATGAGCCCTTTGTGAGACAAGGACTGTATCCAAACAGATTATCTTCAATATATACCAGTGCTTGGTAGAGTGCCCAGCACATAATTACACTCAAAAAATGTTAATAAAAAGAAAAAAAAATCTCCCTGAAGGTCCACTTGTTTTTATGCTTCTAAATTTAACTAACCTACCCCCTCCCTCTGTCCCATATAGGTCACACAGCTTAGTTTAACATCTATTTATCTTGTATTGGCCCCACCCCTAAACACATAAACATTTAATAAATATGAGATAGTTTTGCTGTGTCATTTTAAATATGGAGTGATTGTGCTTGTAGCATGGGCCACTAAAATGTGAGGAAAAAACTACACATTGATTGCCTCACAATCTGCACATGATTTCATATTCTTTAACCAAATTAGCATCCTGCTAATATTAAAATGCCAGGCCTACTAAGACTTTGAAGGGGTTGAAGAAATAACTAGCATAAAATCATTTCCAGGGCTCAAAAATGCCCCAAACATCTAAATCTGAGTGTCCTTTGTGCATTTCAATGTTAGCACATTTGAACTGTGCATAAGGACTGAGGTGACAAAAAACTATGGGATGGGGCAGGGAATTTCACTTAAAGACACATATTGGGCTATTTCAAATAAAAATTCAAGTTAGAAACTTCTATGTTTGGATGCATTTGAGATTTTTTTTTATATACAAAAAATTATTCTACGTGAATATTACTTCCTTCCAGATTTTCTGGAATCTTACACTTTCAGGAGTCCTGGTGAGATACTAGAAGAAATCATGCTAATTCACGGTAGATTAATTGAAAAAAAATCATGAAAAATTACTAATCTCTCATCTGACTAAAAAGGCATCACACAAGGTGAAGCGACAGCACCCATAAATATGGAAAAACACTTTAGAAAAAAATAATTACACCTTTTCTTTTTTTTATGGGATACCTTTAGGAATTTGCTACCACCAATCTCCCTTACTTCAAAGTCTTATTCAAATCCCACCTAGACTTTAAACTCATTTTGGGCAAGAAATGTGTGTTTTATTGTACTTTCCCAAGCACTTAGTACTGTGTTCCGCACATAGTATGCGCTCAATAATAATGATGGCATTTATTAAGCGCTTACTATGTGGAAAGCACTGTTCTAAGCGCTGGGGAGATTACAAGGCAATCAAGTTGATCCCACGGGGGGCTTACAGTCTTATTCTTCATTTTGCAGATGAGGTAACTGAGGCCCAGAGAAGTGAAGTGACTTGCCCAAAGTCACACAGCTGACAATTGGCAGAGCCGGGATCTGAACCCATGACCTCTGACTCCAAAGCCTGTGCTCTTTCCACTGAGCCACGCTGCTTGAACGAATGACTGAGATCTCCTCCAAATAGTAGCAGCTGAGAAGCAGCATGGCCAAGTAGAGAGGACAAAGGCCTGGGAATCAGAGGTTCTAATCCCAGCTCTAAAACTTGCTTGCTGAGTGACCCTGGGCTAGTCACTTAACTCCTCTATGCCTCAGTTACTTCAACTATAAAATGGGGACTAGGATTGTGAGCCATACGTTGGCCATGGACTGTGTCCAACCTGATTATCTTGTATCAACCACAGTGACTCCTTGACTCCGCTCTCTCATTCGGTACAGTGCTTGACACACAGTAAG
The DNA here is from genome assembly GCF_015852505.1 of Tachyglossus aculeatus. Taxonomy (NCBI): domain Eukaryota; kingdom Metazoa; phylum Chordata; class Mammalia; order Monotremata; family Tachyglossidae; genus Tachyglossus; species Tachyglossus aculeatus. Next base: position 125,621,705 of record NC_052067.1, on the reverse strand, counting down.
TGCTTAAAAAAACATAATTTTTTAGAAAGGCTTTCCCCAATCTCTGACAAAGCCATCTTTCTCCACGACTCCCTGTCCCTTCTTTGTCATCTGTGCACTTCATCATCATCATCATCAATCGTATTTATTGAGCGCTTACTATGTGCAGAGCACTGTACTAAGCGCTTGGGAAGTACAAATTGGCATAGAGACAGTCCCTACCCAACAGTGGGCTCACAGTCTAAAAGGGGGAGACAGAGAACAAAACCAAACATACTAACAAAATAAAATAAATAGGATAGATATGTACAAGTAAAATAAATGAATAAATAGAGTAATAAATATGTACAACCATATATACATATATACAGGTGCTGTGGGGAAGGGAAGGAGGTAAGATGGGGGGGATGGAGAGGGGGACGAGGGGGAGAGGAAAGAAGGGGCTCAGTCTGGGAAGGCCTCCTGGAGGAGGTGAGCTCTCAGCAGGGCCTTGAAGGGAGGAAGAGAGCTAGCTTGGCGGATGGGCAGAGGGGGGGCACTTGGATCTGTTATAATAACAATAATAATTATTATTAGTAGTATTAGTATTTTCATATTTGTTAAGCGCTTCCTATGTGCATAGCACTGTTCTAAGCACTGGGGTAGATACAAGGTGGTTAGGTTGTCCCACGTGGAGCTCACAGTCTTCATCCCCATTTTACAGATGGGGTAACTGAGGCACAGAGAAGTGAAGTGACTTCCCCAAAGTCACACAGCTGACCAGCAGTGGAGTCAGGATGTGAACCCATGACCTCTGACTCCCAAGCCCGAGCTCTTTCCACTGAGCCATGCTGCTTCTCTACCCTTCTGTACCCTTTAAGCATTTGATATTCACTCCACACTCAGTCCCACTGCACTTTTGTACATAACTGTTAATTTATTTATTTCCACGCCTGCCTTTCCTTCTAGACTGTGAGCTCCTCGTGGGCAGGGAACATGTCCACCAACCCTTTAGTATTGTAATAATAATGACAATAAAAATATTGTGGTATTTGTTAAGTGCTTATTAAGTGCCAAACATTGTACTATAAGCACTTGGGGTAATGCAAGACAATCAGGTCCCACATGGGCCTTGCAGTCAAAGTAGAAGTAGGAAGTAGAATGCCTCCCTCCAGGCTTGCATCTCATCCTGCCTTCAGGACACCTCCACCTGGATGTCCGCCCGTCACCTAACACTCAACATGTCCAAGACTGAACTCCTTATCTTCCCTCCCAAACCCCGTTCTCTCCCTGACTTTCCCATCACTGTGGACAGCACTACCATCCTTCCTGCATCACAAGCCCGCAACCTTGGTGTCATCTTTGGCTCCGCTCTCTCATTCAGCAAACGTATCTACCCCATCACCAAAGCTGCCAGTCTCATTTTCACAACATCGCCAACATTCGCCCTTTCCTCTCCATCCATACCGCTACCTTGCTGGTTCAGTCTCTCATCCTATCCCAACTGGATTACTGCATCAGCCTCCTCTCTGATCTCTCATCCTCCTGTCTCTCCCTGCTTCAGTCTATACTTCACTCTGCTGCCCAGGTTATCTTTGTACAGAAACACTCTGGGCATGTCACTCCCCTCCTCAAAAATCTGTAGTGGTTGCCTGTCAACCCACGAATCAAGCAAAAACTTCTCACTATTGGCTTCAAAGCTCTCCATCACCTCACCTCCCTTGTCTTTCTACAGCCCAGCCCGCACACTCCACTCCTCCAGTGATAACCTTCTCACTGTGCCTCATTCTTGCCTGGCCCACGTCCTGCCTCTGGCCTGGAATGCCCTCCCTCCTCATATCCACCAAACTAGCACACTTCCCCCCTTCAAAGCCTACTGAAATCTCACCTCTTCCAGGAGGCCTTCCTGGACTAAGCCCCCCTTTTCCGCTGCTCCTCCTCCCCTCCCCATCACCCCGACTCCCTCCATCTGCTCTATCCCCCTCCCTGCCCTATAGCACCTGTGTGTATATGTGTACATATTTATTATTCTATCAATGGCATTAATAATGTGCATATATCTATAATTCTATTTATTTATATTGCTATCCGTCTCCCCACTTTTAGACTGTGAGCCCGTTGCGGGCAGGGACTGTCTCTGTTGTGAATTGTACTTTCCAAGTGCTTAGTACAATGCTCTGCACACAGTAAGCGCTCAATACGATTGAATGAATGAATCAATGAATGAGAACACGTATCGAACCCCCATTTTGCAGTTGAGGCAAAAAGAAGTGAAATGACTTGTCCAAGGTCACACAGCAGGTATGTGGTGGTGCCAGGATTACGACCCAAATTCTCTGACTCCCAGGTATGTGTTTTTTCCACTAGGCCATGTTGAGAAGCAGCGTGGCTCAGTGGAAAGAGCACGGACTTTGGAGTCAGAGGTCATGGGCTCAAATCCTGGCTCCACCAATTGTCAGCTGTGTGACTTTGGACAAGTCATTTCACTTCCCTGTGCCTCAGTTTCCTCATTGGGAAAATGGGGATTAAGACTGTAAGCCCCATGTGGGACAACCTGATTACCTTGTATCTCCCCCAGTGCTTAGAACAGTGCTTTGCACATAGTAAGCACTTAATATATGCCATCATTATTATTATGACTCCCCCAACTGATTATTACCACACTGTAGATGGCACTACCATCCTTCCCGTCTCACAAGCCCGCAAACTTGGTGTCATCCTCGACTCCGTTCTCTCATTCACCCCTCACATTCAATCCATCACCAAAACCGGCAGGTCTCATCTCCGTAATATCACCAAGATCCGCCCTTTTCTCTCCATCCATACCACTACCTTGCTGGTTCAATCTCTCATTTTATCCCGACTGGATTACTGCATCAGCCTCCTCTTTGATCTCCCATCCTCCTGTCTGTCCCAACTTCAGTCTATACTTCAAACTGCTGCCAGGATCATCTTTGATCCTCCTCCTCCTCACCCTGGGCTTCAAGGCTGTCCATCACCTCACCCCCTCCTACCTCACCTCCCTTCTCTCCTCCTACAGCCCAGCCCACACCCTCCGCTCCTCTGCCGCCAACCTCCTCACCGTGCCTCGTTCTCACCTGTCCCACCATCGACCCCCAGCCCACGTCATCCCCCTGGCCTGGAATGCCCTCCCTCCCCACATCTGCCAAGCAAGCTCTCTTCCTCCCTTCAAGGCCCTAATGAGAGCTCACCTCCTCCAGGAGGCCTTCCCAGACTGAGCCCCCTCCTTCCTCTCCCCTTCTTTCCCCCACCATCCCCCCCGCCTTACCTCCTTCCCTTCCCCACAGCACCCGTATATATGTAGATATGTTTATATGTATTTATTACTCTATTTATTGATTTATTTTACTTGTACATATTTATTCTATTTATTTTATTGTTAATATGTTTTGTTCTGTCTCCCCCCTTCTAGACTGTGAGCCCACTGTTGGGTAGGGACTCTCTATATGTTGCCAACTTGTACTTCCCAAGCGCTTAGTACAGTGCTCTGCATACAGTAAGCACTCAATAAATACGATTGAATGAATGAATGAATGAATCTTTGTGCAGAAATGCTCTGGGCATGTTACTCCCCTCCTCAAAAATCTCCAATGGCTGCCTGTCAACCTACATATCAAGCAAAAACTCCTCGCTCAGCTTCAAGGCTGTCCATCACCTCACCCCCTCCTACCTCACCTCCCTTCTCTCCTTCTCCAGCCCAGCCCGCACCCTCCGCTCCTGCGCCGCTAATCTTCTCACCGTGCCTCATTCTCGCCTGTCCTGCCGTCGAACCCCGGCCCACGTCATCCCCCGGGCCTGGAATGTCCTTCCTTCACACATCCGCCAAGCTAGCTCTCTTCCTCCCTTCAAAGCCCTACTGAGAGCTCACCTCCTCCAAGAGGCCTTCCCAGACTGAGCCCCCTTTTCCTTCTCCTCCTTCTCATCCCCCCGCCCTACCTCCTTCCCCTCTTCACAGCACCTGTATATATGTTTGTACAGATTTATTGCTCTATTTATTTTACTTGTACATATTTACCATTCTATTTACCTTATTAATGATGTATATATAGCTATAATTCTATTTATTCTGATGGTACTGACACCTGTCTACTTGTTTTGTTTTGTTGTTTGTCTCCCCCTTCTAGACTGTGAGCCCGTTGTTGGGTATTGACCGTCTCTATATGTTGCCAACTTGTACTTCCCAAGCGCTTAGTACAGTGCTCTGCACACAGTAAGCGGTCAATAAATACGACTGAATGAATGAATGAGTTTCCTACTTCAAAACATCTTACATAAAGATCAAGCAATCAGTGGTATCTACTGAGCACTTACTCTGTGCAGAGCAGTGTAGTTAGCACTTGGGAGAGTGTGGTATAACAGAGTTGGTAGAAATGTTCCCTGCCAGATTTAAAGAGATTTTGAGAAGTGTGCTGTTTTTGCATTAACATCATGGGATTCATGAGACAAACACTCAAGGTCTGGAAACAGTGGAACTCTCATTAATTATATTCACATATTAGTAAGTAAATTCAGGAACTGGTGCTATAGAGCTGTAGGGAAAATGGAAGGTGATGTTCACATATTTTCTCTGGCTAGCACAACTGACAATGCATCAATAGATAATAGATATTGATACACTGTATCGTTAAATATATCAATAGAGAAGCATTGTGGCTTGGTTGAAAGAGCATGAGCCTGGGACTCAGAGGATCTGAGTCGCAATCCCGGCTCCACCAAGTACCTGCTGTGTGACCTTGGACAAGTCACTTCACTTCTTTGTGCCTCAGTTTCCTCATCTGTAAAATGGGGATTAAATCCTACTCCCTCTTACCTAGACTTTGAGCCCCATGTGGGACAGGGACTGAAGACTCTAGACTCTCTCCACCCTCTAGGCTGTAAGCTCCTTGTGGGCAGGGAACATGTCTACCAATTCTATTACACTGTCTTCTCCAAAGCTCTGAGTACACGCACTGCACATAGTAAGCACTCAAATATGACTGACACAAGGCTTGGCACATAGTAAGCACTTAACAAGGACTATAATTTTTTTTTCACAAGGACCACATTGTATATTCATCGTACAATTATCAATGCCAACGACAAACAGTACAATTGCCAGATGACTAAGGATCCTACATGCCACGAAACTCGCATTTTGCTTTAAGTGGAGGATAAAGGCAGTGAGGTGGAGTAAAGGTTAAAGCCAGACAGATAAGGAGAGAAAGCAAGTATGAGTCAGAATGGACAAAGATTCCAGTGGAAACAGAAAAAGAAAAGAAACTTTTCTAAATGGTCAAGATTTAATATTATGATTCTTACTACTATTGTATTTACTAAGTGCTTACTATATGCCACAGATTTAGCTGGTATGCTAAATAAAAGCCAATCAGGGCAGACACTATCCCTGTCCCGCATGGGCTTTTCTCAATCAATTTAGGGGAAAGCAAACATACAGAAAACAGGAATGCAGTTATGAAAGATTCCTGAATGCAATGAAAGTGACTCTCACCTCCGAATATTTCACTACTTTCCTCTTTTAAATAGGTTTTTAAATGTATGGAGAAATCCGTGAACAGCAGCGATTGTGGAGAGATGTTAATAAAGAGTTCAAAGTCGTTCCAAATTCCTTATCATTTTGGAAGTAACGTCAAATGGGTTGATCAATGGAATTCTTCGGCTATCACTCATCTGTAAGAGTGTACTGAAAACTATCTAATAAGCTTGTCAAGCTACTCCCAACATTCTGCCAGAATGTATGCTCATTGAACTACATCTCTGCCCCTGCTCTCTCCCCCTCTCTCCAGGCTCGCATCTCCTCCTGCCTTCAGGACATCTCCATCAGGATTACTCCCCTCCTCAAAAATCTCCAGTGGCTACCAATCAATCTGCGCATCAGGCAGAAACTCCTCACCCTGGGCTCAAGGCTGTCCATCCCCTCGCCCCCTCCTACCTCACCTCCCTTCTCTCCTTCTCCAGCCCACCCCGCACCCTCCGCTCCTCCGCCGCTAATCTCCTCACCGTACCTCGTTCTCGCCTGTCCCGCCGTCGACCCCCGGCCCACGTCACCCCCCGGGCCTGGAATGCCCTCCCTCTGCCCATCCGCCAAGTTAGCTCTCTTCCTCCCTTCAAGGCCCTGCTGAGAGCTCACCTCCTCCAGGAGGCCTTCCCAGACTGAGCCCCTTCCTTCCTCTCCCCCTCGTCCCCCTCTTCATTCCCCCCATCTTACCTCCTTCCCTTCCCCACAGCACCTGTATATATGGATATATGTTTGTACATATTTATTACTCTATTTATTTATTTATTTATTTTACTTGTACATATCTATTCTATTTATTTTATTTTGTTAGTATGTTTGGTTTTGTTCTCTGTCTCCCCATTTTAGACTGTGAGCCCACTGTTGGGTAGGGACTGTCTCTACATGTTGCCAACTTGTACTTCCCAAGCGCTTAGTACAGTGCTCTGCACACAGTAAGTGCTCAATAAATACGATTGATTGATTGATTGAGGACAGGGATCAAGTGTACTTACTCTATTATACTCTCCCTAGAGTTTGGCACACAGTAAGTACTCAGTAAATACTACTGACTGATTGATTTCCCCACATCTGGAATTTCCCTTTATTGCATTATCACTGTCTGCTACAGTCATCCCTGTCGTGTACCTCTCTCCCTGGGTTGATACAGGTACATAATCGATGGCATTTAGTAAGCACTTACTATGTGCAGAGCACTGTGCTAAGTGCTTGGGGAGCACACAATACAACAGAGTTGGTAGACACATTCTCTGCCCACAATGAGCTTACAAGTCTAGAGAGGGAGACAGCCATTAATATACATACCTTAATAATATACAATTTATAGATATTTAAATGAGATAGAGTTCTGCCCATGTAGAATTCTCAAGATCTAATCAATCAATCGTATTTATTGAGCGCTTACTATGTGCAGAGCACTGTACTAAGCGCTTGGGAAGTACAAATTGGCATCACATAGAGACAGTCCCTACCCGATAGTGGGCTCACAGTCTAAAAGGGGGAGACAGAGAACAGAACCAAACATACCAACAAAATAAAATAAGTAGGATAGAAATGTACAAGTAAAATAAATAAATAAATAAATAAACAGAGTAATAAATATGTACAACCATATATACATATATACAGGTGCTGTGGGGAAGGGAAGGAGGTAAGACGGGGATGGAGAGGGGGACGAGGGGGAGAGGAAAGAAGGGGCTCAGTCTGGGAAGGCCTCCTGGAGGAGGTGAGCTCTCAGCAGGGCCTTGAAGGGAGGAAGAGAGCTAGCTTGGCGGAGGGGCAGAGGGAGGGCATTCCAGGCCCGGGGGATGACGTGGGCCGGGGGTCGATGGCGGGACAGGCGAGAGCGAGGTACAGTGAGGAGATTAGTGGTGGAGGAGCGGAGGGTGCGGGCTGGGCAGTAGAAGGAGAGAAGGGAGGTGAGGTAGGAGGGGGCGAGGTGATGGACAGCCTTGAAGCCCAGGGTGAGGAGTTTCTGCCTGATGTGCAGATTGATCGGTAGCCATTGGAGGTTTTTGAGGAGGAGAGTGATATGTCCAGAGTGTTTTTGGACAAAGATAATCCGGGCAGCAGCATGAAGTATGGATTGAAGTGGAGAGAGACACGAGGATGGGAGATCAGAGAGAAGGTTAGTGCAGTAGTCCAGACGGGATAGGATGAGAGCTTGAATTAGCAGGGTAGCGGTTTGGATGGAGAGGAAAGGGCGGATTTTGACAATGTTGCGGAGCTGAGACCGGCAGGTTTTGGTGACGGCTTGGATGTGAGGGGTGAATGAGAGAGCGGAGTCGAGGATGACACCAAGGTTGCGGGCTTGTGAGACGGGAAGGATGGTAGTGCCGTCAACAGAGATGGGAAAGTCAGGGAGAGGACAAGGTTTGGGAGGGAAGACAAGGAGCTCAGTCTTCGACAAGTTGAGCTTTAGGTGGCGGGCGGACATCCAGATGGAGATGTCCTGAAGGCAGGAGGAGATGCGAGCCTGGAGGGAGGGGGAGAGAGCAGGGGCAGAGATGGAGATCTGGGTGTCATCAGCGTAGAGGTGATAGTTGAAGCCGTGGGAGCGAATGAGGTCACCAAGGGAGTGAGTGTAGATTGAGAACAGAAGGGGACCAAGCACTGAACCTTGGGGAACTCCCACAGTAAGAGGATGGGAGGGGGAGGAGGAGCCTGCAAAAGAGACTGAGAAAGAACGACCGGAGAGATAAGAGGAGAACCAGGAGAGGACGGAGTCTGTGAAGCCAAGGTCAGATAACGTGTTGAGGAGAAGGGGGTGGTCCACAGTGTCAAAGGCAGCTGAGAGGTCGAGGAGGATTAGGACAGAGTATGAGCCGTTGGATTTGGCAAGCAGGAGGTCATTGGTGACCTTTGAGAGCGCAGAATCCGTGGAAAGAAGGGGATCTAATCCAGCCCAGCCTGGATATTCCCCAGCCCCACGCCACCGAGCATTGGAAAAGGCAGGATGGGGTCTGTGCAAAGCTCAAATTTCAAATACACTTGTCTGAATCTGGGGCAGCATTTAAAGAAGCCAAGTTTTAGATGGTCCCCATGCCAACATGGCCCTAGAATGGCAGCAGAAAGCAAGGATGTACCTACATCTCAATGTTCTCCTACGTTTTGGTTTCATATCCCAGTAGCTCTACAGGGTAGGAGGCGAAGCCAAAATCAAAGCAAGAGATGTGAAAATTCACTTAGCTCCCTTGTTTCTTGCCCCTTGACATGGTACAGGAATATGCAAGGAGGGAAAGCTGTTTAAACTAGCCTCCGTCCACAGACATACATCCCGTGGAACTCGAGAACTGAGTCTGGACTGTGCAAAGCTGAAAAAATGAGGAAAGCAGGGAAGGTGGTGAAAACGAGCCATGTCACACTCGCCAAAGAGTGGGCAGTGGGCCATTGCTAGCCTCAGATGTGCCAAGTTGTGTGTTATTCATTTGGAAGAACTCCACTTTATCAATTGAACTTTGAGAGGTGGAAAAAGCCAGAGCAATTTGTTTACTTTTCATGAATCCCTGACAGTGAAGGAACTGTTAAAACTTTTATTTTCCAACCTTCTTCCACCTGCAACTTCTCCCTCCCCTCTGTCCAACAACCCCTGGGGTTACCCTGCATTTTGACGGAAAACCTGCAGGCAAGCACGGTCTCTCTTTCCAATTGACTGTAATGGGATGGGAACGGTGTGTGTGTTGGGGTATCTTTCCATTTTGAGCTTGGGGACAAACTTGTTGTGAAGTTCTGAGCGGCAGAGTATTGAGGGCAGGACTTGAAGGGACAAGGCTTTCTCTTGGAGAGGGTCAGGAGGGAGAAAAGGGAAAAGAGGGGAAGAGGAAAGAAAAGGGGAAAAAGAGAGAGAAGGAAAGGGAGTGAAAGGAACGTGGAGAGAAGAGACTCTGGGGGAAGAAGGGGCAAAATGAGTACAAGGAAGGGAGAGTGTCTCCTCCTCATCTACACCTGCACACAGTAAGTGCTCAATAAATATGATTGATTGATTGCTCTGTCACTGGCTTGTACCCATACTTGTCATATTCACGAACCTCCTGAAACAGTCAAAGCAAGGCAACAGTCTCTGTTACCACACACAGCTTGGCGAACTTTGAAAGAGCCTTGCAAAGATTTTGAAGTATAAATTAATCAAAGTTATTGGCCTTCTATTTTTGAAACTTTGCCATATTCCACGTGACACAATGTTGTCAGTAAAGCCTTGTGCCATTCATTCATTGGAGGCCTTCCCAGACTGAGCCCCTTCCTTCCTCTCCCCCTCGACCCTCTCTCCATCCCCCCATCTTACCTCCTTCCCTTCCCCAAAGCACCTGTATATATGTATATATGTTTGTACATATTTATTACTCTATTTATTTATTTTACTTGTACATCTATTTATTTTATTTTGTTAGTATGTTTGGTTTTGTCTCCCCCTTTTAGACTGTGAGCCCACTGTTGGGTAGGGACTGTCTCTATGTGTTGCCAATTTGTACTTCCCAAGCGCTTAGTACAGTGCTCTGCACACAGTAAGCGCTCAATAAATACGATTGATGATGATGATGAGGAGGATTCATTCAATCGTATTTACTGAGTGCTTACTACGTGCAGAGCACTGTACTAAGCGCTTGGGAAGTACAAGTCGGCAACACACAAAGACGGTCTCTACCAAACAACGGGCTCAGAGTATAGAACGGGGAGACAGGCAACGAAACAAAACATGCAGACAGGTGTCAAAATCGTCAGAACAAATAGAATTATAGCTATATGCACATCATTAACAAAATAAATAGTACAGTAAATACATACGGGTAAAAATAGAGTAATAAATCTGTACAAATATATACAAGTCCTCATCCATCCCTTCCACAGACTGTTATAGAACTTGACTAGCAGTCTGAGCCATTATTCATTTGATTTCATAAAATTTGGCAGCAAGACCACTGGTGCCCCGAAAGGTGTTTTTTTTTTGTCTCCAAGGTGTGCATCAATCAACGGTATTTACTGAGCACTTACGGTGTGCAGATTACCACACAAGTACAGTGCACTATAAAGTGTAATACAATAGAGTTGGTGGACACAAACACCTCACCATTTGAGGCTCCCCATAGTCAAACTCTTCTGACTGATATTTTTTCCTGCTTCTTGAAACAACATGGTATCCCAACCTTCCGCTCTCCCTGAACCAGTAGCAGGATTCTAGATTTTCTTAATTCCGTGCTATTCACATGAATCACACTCCATCTGAGCCAGAGGCATCATTGTCACTTTACTCCCTGGGATGTGTGTTTCTAGATTCTATTTTTCTACCTTTTCAGTTACTTTTCCTTTTGGAATCGTTTTCTCTCTACCTCCTCTCCTTCTCCTGTTTCTTTCTTGAGGACAAGCCCTGAAGGGCCATTTGATAGTCTGTGCTCTCTGTGCACAGCACCTCTTTTCCTTCACCTTTGTCCTGATTTATCGCACCAGATTCTTCAACCGCTTCTCTTCTCCCCGCCTGCTGCTCTTTTGCTCCCCTTATTTCAAACTCCTTATTAAGGATTCTTCAACTTTTTTTTTTCCATCCCAACACTGAAAAGTTTCCCCTTGCTCTTTTGCATTTTTCTTCACCATCTTTTCTATTTAGTGCTCTTTTAATCCTTCTCCTATTATTAGTAACCACTTGAACTTCTTTTCTCAGTTTCAAGTATCATTAGTCTTTTCCCAACTCTGCCCTCCTACCCAGCTAGCTAGCTCCCCAGGCTTCTATGTGGCTGTTAAAACTAATAATATTTCATCTTTCAAGAGTATTCCTGTCCTCATGTCCTTGATTTTCCACAATAGCTGGCATGATCTTTTCCACTTTTCCAATCAAACTATTCATCATCTTTGGGCAGATGGCATACACACGTCCTTCTTCTCCACAGAAGTTGCATTTGATGTTATTTCTGCATTCAGAACTCCTATGCCCTCACATCTAAAACACTTAATAGCATTATATTCTCCAGTTATGCAAGCACCGCCTTGACAAGCATCTAAGGCACACCTGTTACTGTCCTTAGGATCTATCACATCACTTTTTTCAGGAATCAAATCAAATAAACTTGGAAAATCATTATCATAGTGTCTCAGTAACTGCCCCACTTTTCAGCATAATTTCTCTAACCAAACACAAGCAGAGGTCTATCATTCAGTGGGAATCAAGTCTAGCAATAATGGGAGTGGAAGAAAACGGAGAAGCAGTGTGACCTAGTAGAAAGAGCACAGGCTTGGGAGTCAGTAAACCTGGGTTCTAATCCCGACTGCCACTTCATCATCAGTGGTATTATCAGCACTTAGAACAGTGCCTGGCACATAGTAAGCGCTTAACAAATACCATTATTATTATTATTATTATTATTTATTGAGTGCTTATTAAATGTCAAACACTGTCCTAAGTACTTGGGAGAGTATGATATAACAGAGTTGGCAAAGTTCCCTACCACAGTGAGCTTACAGTCAAAAGGGGGAAACAGACATTAATATCTGCTGGGTGACCTTGGGCCAGTCCCTTAACTTTTCTGTGCTTCAGTTACCTTATTTCTAAAATGGGGATTAAGACTGTGAGCCTCACGTGGAACATGGACTGTAATCAACCTTATTAGCTTGTATCTACCCAAGTGCTTAGTACAGTGCCTGGCACATAGTAAGTCCTCAACAAATACCATTTTTTAAAAAAAGGAAGAAAGAGAGAGGTAAGCAGGCACTTCTACTGAACTTTCCCAAGTACTGCATACGTTAGAGAAGCAGCATGGCTATTCATTCATTCATTCATTCAATCGTATCTATTGAGCGCTTACTGTGTGCAGTGCACTGTACTGAGCGCTTGGAAAGTACAAGTACAACTTGTACTTCCCAAGCGCTCAGTACAGTGCTCTGCACACAGTAAGCGCTCAATAAATACGATTGATTGACTGATTGATTGATCCAAGTTGGCAACATATAGAGACGGTCCCTACCCAACAGTGGGCTCACAGTCTAGAAGGGGGAGACAGAGAACAAAACAAAATATATTAACAAAATAAAATAAATAGAATAGATATGTACAAATAAAAGAAAGACATAGAGTAATAAATACCTACAAACATATATACATACATACAGGTGCTGTGCGGAAGGGAAGGAGGTAAGGCGGAGGGAATGGGGAGGGGGAGGAGAGGAAGGAAGGAGCTCAGTCTGGGAAGGCCTCCTGGAGGAGGTGAGCTCTCAGTAGGGCTTTGAAGGGAAGCAGAGAGGGAAGCCATGCTAGAGAAGCAGCATGGCTCAGTAGTGGAAAGAGTACGGGCTTTGGAGTCAGTGGTCATGGGTTCAAATCCCGACTCCACCAATTGTCAGCTGTGTAACTTTGGGCAAGTCACTTAACTTCTCTGTGCCTCACTTCCCTCATCTGTAAAATGGGGATTAAGACTGTGAGCCCCACATGGGACAACCTGATCACCTTGGGTCCCCCAGCGCTTAAAACAGTGCTTTGCACATAGTAAGCGCTTAACAAATACCATTATTATTATTAGGCTCTCAATGAATTATGGTAACTCCCTTCTCCTTCAGGTGTGGAAGAAGAACACATCACAGCTGGAGCCTGTGTACTAGGGATCCCGACCCTGCTTTTCTTCCTATCCCTGAGCATTCTGCCATTTCTGTTGAAAAATCAGTGGGTGGGAGGGGGAACAATTACACCGGGAGGACTACAGGTAAGTACAGTACGCCATGATTCTCTAACACAATTCCATCTTACAAGTTTGCTTCATATATATGTTTGTCATTCCAAATCCTGAAATCACGGAAAATACGGCACATTGCTTTTTCCACTTTATCCGCATGTCTCTGATGCAGTTTCATTCCAATGCCCATCCAGGTTTTCTCAATGGTATAATCTCCAGCTTCTCTCCACTTTCTTTTCCTGGTGCTTTCTTGGCCTACAAATAATCCTGCTCAAAATAGCAATCTTCAACTCAGAAATATGCATTAAAGAGTAGGCCCTGGGGTTTACTCCCCCTAAAAAACATAATCAACAATTTCCCAATCACATAATCCCTAAGGGGCTTTCTGAGAAGATAGAAATCTCACTTTCGCCACATATCTTAATTTAAATGGTTCTTCCTCCAACTCCTTTTCCTTTAAAAGCTCCTTGTGGGCAGGGAATGTGTCTACTGACTCTGCTGTACTGTACTTTCTCAAGTGCTTAGGACAGTGCTTTGCACCCAATAAACGCTCAATAATACACCGCTGATTACTGAAAACCTTAGAAGCAAATGAAATGCATTTTAAACCAGGCTTAATGCAATCACAATATATCTTTAAAAATCATACCCTTTTTCTTTCAGTGGTTTGGTTATATTCTCTTCAAACACAGATCCTAAAAGCATAGCACATTATTCAATGCTGACATTTACTTCTTTTCATTTAACATAATTTCATTTCAGTTTGGGTAGGCCCCGAAAACCAACAACCCATCGTCATGAGCGCTCTCCCTACAGTCTCCAACTGGAGAAATCTACCTTTGTCTATGGTCTCCAAATAGCCTTCTGTTCTGATCACCAGATGAATAGTTGGTTAATTTTCCTCACTTCCTCTTCATTTTGTTTCAGGGGCAACTGATGAATCTTCTTCCATATTCCAAAAAACATACTGTACTTCTCCCACATAAAACAGTAAGCTCCTCGTGGCCAGGGATCGTCTATACGGCCGAAAACGAATGATAACTGTGGGGCTTAACTAAGCGCTTTACTGCGTGCCAAGCGCTGCCTTTCTAAGCACTTGGGGAGATATAAGATCATCAGGTCCCATGTGAAGCTCGCAGTCTAAATAGGAAAGGGAACAGGTACTGAATCCCCAATCTGCAGATGAGGGAACTGAGGCAAAGAGAAGTTAAGTGACTCGCTCCGTGGACACACAGCAGGTAAGTGGCAGATTGATCAATCAATGGAATTTATTGAGCACTTACTAGGTGCAGAGCACTGTAGTAAGCACTTGGGAGAGTACGGCATAACAGAGTGGGCAGACATGTTCCCTGCAAACAACTCCCAGGCCCTTGCTCCTTCCAAAAGGCCACTTTACTTCCAACTTTTATATACTGTACTCTCTCAAGTGCTTAGGAAAGTACTCTATGACATGGCCAGTGAGCCTGTTGTTGGGTGGGGATTGTCTCTAATTGTTGCTGAATACATCAATCAATCGTATTTATTGAGCGCTTACTGTGTGCAGAGCACTGTACTAAGCGCTTGGGAAGTACAAGTTGGCAACTTATAGAGACGGTCCCTACCCAACAGTGGGCTCACAGTCTAGAAGCTCACAGCAAGCGCACAATAAATTCATTCGTTCATTCAATCGTATTTATTGAGCGCTTACTGTGTGCAGGGCACTGTACTAAGCGCTCGGGAAGTACAAGTCGGCAACATACAGAGATGGCCCCTACCCAACAACGGGCTCACAGTCTAGAAGGGGGAGACAGACAACAAAACAAAACATGTAGACAGGTGTCAAAATCGTCAGAATAAATAGAATTATAGCTATATGCACATCATTAACAAAATAAATACAACCGAACGAATGAATGAAACAAATCCACTGTGATTGTTGTTGTGAAGATGTGATTGTTTACATCTTCACACACTATGCACCTTCTTTATATTTTTCATTCCCTTTAGTAAGGCATGTCCATTATTTGGCAACAACCCCCAAAATCACTTAGCCATGACACATTCTTTAACTAAAGGCTGCTGAGCTTCTACTTCCACCCTAGACAGAGTTTGCCCTGATCTTGACCCATATCCTTCTATTCCCTATGAACTAGATCACCTGCTAAACCTCCCCAGACTCTTTGAAAATGATTTCCTAGCTCACACACCTCCTGCTCTTTTAGGATAATAATAGTAATACTAATAATAGTAATAACAATGAAAGCATTTATTAAGTGCCTACTACGTGCAAAGCACTGTTCTAAGCGCTGGGGAGGTTACAAGGTGATCAGGTTGTCTCACAGTCTTAATCCCCATTTTACAGATGAGGGAACTGAGGCACAGAGAAGTGACTTGCCCAAAGTCACACAGCTGGCAATTGGCGGAGCCGGGATCCACATACTTTGGCTTCAGCACCTCCTTTCCTTCGCAGCTAGGTCTTGCTTTTCCGTTATTATACAACTGTATTCCAGACATCCTTATTACATCACGTTCTGTTATCCCTTTATTTGTCGTGGTGACTTCTTCTTCCCCCGGCCCCCCACCTTCTTTCACTCCCCAGTGGGGTCCAGGGCAGGGCTCTCTGGCTTCAAACTAGAGAGCCTCACTTGGGTCAGTTTTGCAGTGTCCCCTGTCCAACCTGAGAGGGTTCCTGGGGATCAATCAATCAATCAATCAATTGTATTTATTAAGCGCTAACTGTGTGCAGAGCTCTGGACTAAGCGCTTGGGAAGTACAAGTCGGCAACACATAGAGACAGTCCCTACCCAACAGCGGGCTCACAGTCTAGAAGGGGGAGACAGAGAACAAAACCAAACATACTAACAAAATAAAATAAATATTTTTTATGATGATGTGGGATGAGGTGGGAGTCATTACTCTGGAGCCTGCATGGGTGGGCCACCATCATCCAACATAATAATAATAATAATAATGGCATTTATTAAGCGCTATGTGCAAAGCACTGTTCTAAGCGCTGGGGCGGTTACAAGGTGATCAGGTTGTCCGACGGGGGGCTCACAGTCTTCATCCCCATTTTACAGATAAGGTAACTGAGGCACAGAGAAGTTAAGTCACTTGCCCCAAGTCACACAGCTGACAAGTGGGGGGAGCTGGGATTTGAACCCATGAACTCTGACTCCAAAGCCTGTGCTCTTTCCACTGAGCCACGCTGCTTCTCCATAACCTCGTTGTGGGCAGGGAACCTATCTACCTATTCTCTCCCACCAACACGGGCTCAAGTGCTTAGCACAGTGCCTGCACACAGCAAGCACCCAATTAACTACCGACGACTACCAATGATGATGTGGGCCCGCTGTTGGGTAGGGACCGTCTCTATGTGTTGCCAACTTGTACTTCCCAAGCGCTTAGTACAGTGCTCTGCACACAGTAAGTGCTCAATAAATACGATTGAATGAATGAATGAATGATGATAGCCTGTGTGCCACTGGAGCTGGAGCTGAGTCTACCTGCAGGGGGTTAGATATCACTTCCCCAATTCATTCAATCATATTTATTGGGCGCTACTGTGTGCGGAGCACAATACTAAGCGCTTGGAAAGTACAATTCGGCCACAGATAGAGACAATCCCCACCCAACAACGGGCTCACAGCCTAGAAGACTGTGCTTCTTCTAGCGTGCAATCCAGAGTGCTTAGTACAGTGCTCTGCACACAGCATTCGCTTAATAAATACAATTGAATGAATGAATGAATGAACATCAGCCGAACCCTCTCGATTCTGGCCACCTCAGTAGCTCGAGGGCCCCATCCCTTCTCATGTCAGCAGTTCCCCAGTGTGCTGGGGGGAATGAGTCATCTTCATAGGCCCCAGAGCCAGAAAGGGGTAATAATAATAATAATAATAATAATGGCATTTGTTAAGCACTTACTATGTGCAAAGCACTGTTCTAAGCGCTGGGGGGGATACAAGGTGATCAAGCTGTCCCACGTGGGGCTCACAGTCTTAATCCCCATTTTACAGATGAGGTAACTGAGGCTCAGAGAAGTTAAGTGACTTGCCCAAGGTCACACAGCAGACATGTGGCAGAGCTGGGATTTGAACCCATGACCTCTGACTCCAAAGCCCGTGATCTTTCCGCTGAGCCACGGGCAAAGGGCTCCTTCTCCTCCTCCCCTTCCCCACTGGGGTAGATACAAGATAACTAGGTTGGACACAGCCCCTGTCCCACACAGGGCTCACAGTCTTAATCCCCATTTTATAGATGAGGGAACTGAAGCAGTGAGAAGTTAAGTGACTTGCCTAAGGTCACACAGCAGACAAAAGGAGAGAAGCAGGAGTCAGCTCTGCCACGTACCTGTTGTGTGACCTCGGGTGAGTCACTTGACTTCTCTGTACCTGAGTCTTCTCTTCTCCAAAATGGTGACTCAAAACCCGTTCTCCCTCCCCTCTTAAGCACCCCAAATGGGACCTGATTACCTTATAACTACCCCAGCGATTAGTTCAACGCTTGGCACATAATAAGCACTTAACAAATACCACTATTATTATGATGATGATTAAAATAACTGCTCAGTCATTTTTTGTTAGGCAAGGATTTACTTCAAAAAATCCTTACAAGTTTCTCACTCTTTATGGTATCATTGTAGGAGCTACGTTCCTCTACACTGATGTGGGGGCAGTTGAATGGGCTGAGAAGCAGTGCACTTAAAAATAGCCTCTGTACATTAGAAAAACTATAAATCATCCCAAGATGTACATTAATTAGGAAAGCTTTTCCACAGTGGTGTTGGAATATTTTAAAGGTTTGTAACTAAAAAACTAAAGGAATTTAATGACATCTTTTCCACAATAAATTCTCATTTATATCTATTTCTCTTGAGAAGTTTATTTTTACGTTTCCATTAAATTAAGTTTGGAAAAAAGAATTTTCAACTTTCTAATGGTCACTAGGAACACTAGTAATTTGGTAAATATGAGAAGAACAAACAATAACTTCCCAGTATTTACTACTGTGGGTCCAAGATTCTCTCAGACACCACAAAGAAAATGTTAGTTTGTTCCAGCACTTTCATCAGTTTCAACATTTATTCTGTGAGTAGTATTCTGTGTTTCTAGACTGTGAACCCGTTGTTGTGTAGGGTTGTCTCTGCTGCTGAATTGTATTTTCCAAGTGCTTTGTACAGTGCTCTGCACACAGTAAGTGCTCAATAAATACGACTGAATGAAGTGAGTAGCTGAAACCACGAAAGACGAGCTCCCCAAAGGAGTGAGGGTAGACTGGGAAGAGAAGAAGCCCCCAGAAGAGAACCTTGAAACATTCCCGTTTTGGAAGTGGGATGCAGAGGACAAGCCAGCCAAAGAGACTGAGTAGAATTGGTCAGAGAGGTCAGAAGAAAACCAGGAAAGGCCTGGATTAGAAAAACCAGGGTTCAAAAGTGTTTCCTGGAGAAGGAATTTCTCCATAAAGTTCAAGGCAACTGAGACATTACATTTGGCAAGAAGGAGGTCATTGGTGACCATGGAGAGAGTGGTCTAATGGAGTGAAATAAGACTGAAGAGGGTCGGGAAAGAGGTTGAAGAAGAAGAAGCGGAGAAGTGGAAGCAGTGGGTGCAACTGTTTGAAGAGGATAGACCGGAATGGGAGGAGATAAATGGGAGTGGATGATGCAGTGAGTACGGAAAAGGTTTTGTTTTTGTTTTTTTTTAGAATACAAATGTGGGTGTGTTTGACTGCACAGGGGTTGCCACTACTAAAGAAAAGGTGGTTGAAAACGATAGCCTGAAAAGGCAAAAGAGTGCTCGCAAACGGATACATTTTGAAAGCAGGCAGGATATCCCTCTCGAGAGACACCTAAGAAAAGTGAATATAAAGTGAAAAAGTGATAAAGTGAAAAACTGGCCATACTAATAACTGTAGTATTTGTTAAGCACTTACTATATACCAATCGCTGTACTAACTGTCAAGGTAGATACCGAAGAATCAGGTTGGACTCCATTCCTATCCTGCTAGGGACTCACAGTCCAGGGTGGAGGGAGAACTGGTACTTAATTCCCATTTGATAGATGAGAAAGTGGAGGAACAGCAGGCAAGTGGCAGTCGCATTTAGAACCCAACTCTCCACAGGATACCGATGACCGACTCAAAACTATTCCAAGGCCAGAGTGGAGTGATGGCTCTTGTTTCTTTCCCAGAGACTTAACAGTTTAGGTAGAATTCCAAGGGAAAAAAAAAACAAAAGCAGTGTGGCCTAATGGAGAAAGCATAGGCCAGGGAGACAGAAGAACGTGGGTTCTAAGCCCAGCTCTATCAACTGCTGGCTGTGTGACTTTGAGCAAGTCACTTCACTTCTCCGCATCTCAGATTCTTCAACTGTAAAAGGGGGGATACCTGTTCTCCCTCCTACTTAGACTGTGAACCCCATGAGGGACCAGAACTGCATCTGACCTAATTAACTTGTACCTCCCGAGCAGTGTTTGACACATAGTAAGCGCTTAACAAATATCATAAAAAATGAAACACAAAAACAAATTCTCAGGCATTCCACCTGATGCACTCTTCCATGCTTTACTAAGACGTTACATACATCATGGAAATAAGAGGTCATCCCGGGATCCCAGGCACCTAATAATTCAGGCTAAGGGCCTAGAAGACCAGAAGGTGGACAGGTGAGTGGGAATCATGCAGGTGTAGTAGGGTGGGTCAGTGTAAGGACACTTCATGGGGGATAGCTGCCTTTAAAGATCTTCTTTTTCCCCTTTTTAAGTTAGGGAGCAAAAAGAAAATCATGCTTAGCGAGAGTATGGGACGAGTTTTCCCCCAATTCCTTTATCCTGCATCATGGCTCCAATCAGTCTCTTTCTTTCTATGGGATGAGTTTTCCCCCAATTCCTTGACCCTGCATCATGGCTCCAATCAGTCTCTTTCTTTTTCTTTCTCTTCTCTCTCTCTCTCTCACACACACACACACACTCTCTCTCAGAATGGCAAGTTCAGAGACAAGAAAAGTAGGTTAACCCAAGAAATCTGTCCTCTGCCTTCTTGGGACTAAAAATTTAATACAGAAAATGCTGGTGCCAATAAATATAAAGAACATACCGGTCAGAATCGTAAATGAAAGAAATTATGTGGGGGATGAGCAAATATTAAGGGACATCTGTGGAGTTATTAAAGGACTAGAATCTAGACTAAGTAGGATCAGGAGAAAGCGGAGTGGTCTCTTCTCATCCAATTAAGGAAGGTTTCACCTAAGGAGGCAGTCTTTCAGGAGTTATTTTTAAAAAGGGACGGGAGAAGGGCTTAGTGGACGGTTAGAGATGCTCCCCCGACACAAGAAATGAAAAGTAGGCTAGGGATGATCAAACAGAGGAGATGGTTAGTGAATGTGCCTCAGAGCTGAGCTTCTCCTCCGCCCAACGTGATGAGGAAGGAAGCCACCTAAAGCAGCGGGGTGTACAGGCAGGCACGGAAGAAAGAAGAAAAGAGGAAGAAAAGAAAAAAGAAGAAAAAGAGGAAAGGAGGAGGAAGACGATGATGATGATAATGAGGAGGAGGAGCAGAGAGGAGCTAGAGGAAGGGAGACCTTTGCATGGGCAAGGGATTCTTGGAGAGGGAATAATTTTTCAATGAACTGAGTTACAGCTGAAGACGTGTAATTCCTGAATCCCAGCTGAAAAGCACATAAGGTCGCCCGTCTATGGCTTTCAGGCCAGTCCATCCCATTAAGGATGATGAAAATCATCACTAGCATCACGTATCGCATCAGTCTGACACATAAACAAAACAAGAATTTCAAGGAAACCAAGAGGAAACTGTAGATTTGCCCTAGGAAAGCACATTTACAAACTGTAATTTCTCTACTTTTAAGTATTTTTACCCTCACATTTATTCTCTTTTTCCTTGATCTCTCCCAGAACCACACTGTATACTGCATTTTGTCTTCCTCCTTACCGTCAACTCAAAGGACTTTCCACCTATCCCTCTATTTCTCCCATCCCCAGCCTTCCATTTTACAAAAGGGGACATCCCAAAATTAAGTTTCTTCATTTCATTTGTAAAAGTCTGCTATGATGAAAAAATGGACAAACCAACATGAATCCTGAACTTTTAGTGTTGGTCAGTTTAGTCCCCTAGTTTGGTTATCTGGGCAGGAAATTTGTCTGTTTATTATTACATATGTACTCTTTCAAGTGCCTAGTACAGTGCTCTACACACACAAAGTGTTCAATAAATATGACTGAATGAATGACTCTTGATCTAACTGCAGCACTAAGAAGTCTGTCCTATTGTCACACAATCAACTCTGAGACATAACACAAAGCAGCTCTTTGTGGGCAAGAACAGGTCTACCAACTCTATTAGACTCTAAGGGCTTAGTGCAGTGCTCTGTACACATTAAGGGCTCAGTAATTATGACTGATTGATGGGCTGAAATGCAAAGAGAGTACTCTGTCTTCCAAAATGTACCATTACGTGTGGATAGGAGAGAATAAGTTGAAGAGAAAAGGAGGATGTACAGAAAGGCATGGATTATATAAAATCCCCTAGAAAATATTTAATTGACAATTTGTCTTCCAATTGATAGTATTCATTGAGAGCTGAGTACTAAGTACTTGGAAGAATACAACGGAATTAGTGGATGTGACCCCTACCCCCAAAGATGTTATATTTTAGTGGGACAGCATACACTGAAATAATTTGCAGACAGGAAGAAGAAACAGATGTAGCCATTCATTCAATCGTATTTACTGAGCGCTTACTGTGTGCAGAGTACTGTACTAAGCACTTGGCTATGCATATATGAATAGTACTTAGGGCTCAGTGGATGGACTACTGCATCAGCCTCCTCTCTGATCTCCCATCCTCCTGTTTCTCCCCACTTCAATCTATACTTCACGCCGCTGCCCGGATCGTCTTTGTGCAGAAACGCTCTGGGCATGTTACTCCCCTCCTCAAAATCTCCAGTGGCTACCAATCAACCAACGCATCAGGCAAAAACTCCTCACCCCGGGCTTCAAGGCTGTCCATCACCTCACCCCCTCCTACCTCACCTCCCTTCTCTCCTTCTACAGCACAGCCCGCACCCTCCGCTCCTCTGCCGCTCACCTCCTCGCTGTGCTTTGTTCTCGCCTGTCCCACTGTCGACTCCTGGCCCACGTCCTACCTCTGTCCTGGAATGCCCTCCCTCCACAAATCCGCCAAACTAGCTCTCTTCCTCCCTTCAAAGCCCTACTGAGAGCTCACCTCCTCCAGGAGGTCTTCCCAGACTAATCCCCTCCCAGACTGAGCCCCCTCCTTCCTCTCCCCGTCCTCCCCCTCGCCTTGCCTCCTTCCCCTCCCCACAGCACCTGTATATATGCATACATATTTGTTCATATTTATTACTCTATTTTACTTGTACATATTTATTCTATTTATTTTATTTTGTTAATGTGTTTGGTTTTGTTGTCTGTCTCCCCCTTCTAGACTGTGAGCCCATTGTTGGGTAGGGACCGTCTCTATATGTTGCCAACTTGTACTTCCCAAGCACTTAGTACAGGGCTCTGCACACAGTAAGCGCTCAATAAATACGATTGAATTGAATGGACCATGGGCCTAGGAGTCAGAAGGACCTGGGTTTTAATCCCAGCTCCACCAATATCTGCTGTGTGACCCTGAGCAAGTTGCTTTACTTCTCTGTGCCTATGTTCCCTCAGCTGTAAAATGGGGATTAAGAATGTGAGCCGCATGTGGGATGGGGGACTGTGTCTAACCTGATTAACTTGTATCTACCCCAGCACTTAGAACAGTGTTTGGCGCTTAACAAATACCATAATAATAGTAATAGTAATTATTATTATTATATTGCTTATGTTCAGAAGGGCCAAAGATGCTCGTGAGCATATTAAGTCCATAGTTGCTGCAGAATTCTAAAGTGGTAATCGGGTTTGGGAGTTGAGAAAAGCCTTTGTGGAGGTTATGTTGCATTATGACCATGCTCCGTCTACAAAGATAAACTACCAACACTACAGTCTTTATCAAACTTTATAACTCACTCTCACTTTCAAGGGACGCGTCACATTGTTACGAGGTCACTTTCTCTAATGGAGGTCAGGCATTCATTCATTCATTTACTCCTCAGTCATCCCCATTAACACTGATTGATTATTAAGTTACTGATACATTGGAAGGCATGTTTATGTAAAGTTGCACAATGTTCTGCCACAAAGCTGTCTGCCAATTGCCACTTGTGATATTAACCAAGTGACGCTTCTGTTTCAGCGTGGGATGTAATTGGATCTACTCTCAAAGAGACGCACAATTTTCTTTTTCTCTTCTCCACTGCAACTGGTTACTTCCACTTGCCATTACAGTATAGGTACAGGTACTCCCCCTACATACCTCCAACTTGACACTGCAGTTCCCAGAAATATGAGTAAAAATATCCAAGAAGTGGCAGTGCAAGAAATAAGAACACCAGGAAAACTAGACATTTTTGCAACTCAATTTGAAATTTTCTACCCTCTGGTTCCAAACTTCAAAACGTCACGGAATGTATTACCTTTTTGGCGCTCCATTATTTGAAAAACTCATTACCTTTACTAAATCTGCTTAAATATTGTATTTCATTTATTTAGATATGATGTTTTGGCCTGGTGAACTAAAAACACTTGGAATCCAGCCCAGTCTGTTTACAACAATTGAACACTGTCAAGCAAATCCAATTTCCCCATCAGAATTTAAACAAGACACTGCATTGTTTTAGCAGTTATGAGAGGAAGTCTCTCTCATGAATCGACACCTTATCGTGGCAGGAGAGTTTGTGTACACTGATGAAGCTTAGAGCTATGCCACAAAGGGCTACCCATAATAGAAAGGTCTAAGCCAAAGCATCAGGCAAAGTTGTTTCACCTGGGCCAGGCAGCAGTGGCATAGAAAAAAAGAGTCAAAGATGGATGATGAAATAGCCAAAATATTGATCAAAGACAATGGCAGAGACTTAAGTTTTTTACTGCGTGGAAGAAGGCTGTACCTTTTCCAAGAAATCTATGGACGCACATACCAAAATTCATTCAATCATTCAGTGGTACTTATTGAGCACTTACCGTGTGCAAAGCACTGTACTAAGCACCTGGGAAGAACAATTCAGCAACAAAGAGTCAATCCCGGCCCACAGTGGGCTCACAGTCTAGAAGAGGGGAATGACTTTATGGCAGGAGATGGGACATTCTGGAGAAGGTGTGTCCATGGAGTTGGCTGGATTGGAAAAGATTCAACGGCAGTTGAAGTGGATGAAATCTAAAAAAAAACCTATAAGAGAAGGCAAGTGTGATTGCCTTTTTTTTAATGGCATTTATTAAGAGCTTACTATGTGCAAAGCACTGTTCTAAGCGCTTCAGAGATAAGTCAAAATAATCTACATAATCATCAGAAAGGAGTCCATTAATGTAACAGGATTTGTTACATACTGTCCCTCAGCCAGGTAAAGGTAATTTTTCACCTCCTCAAATGGATGTCAATTGTGTGGGACAGAGATAAACGGATTTATCATTCTCCAAAGGGTTCTTTCCTTGATTAGGACTACAGGAATGGGCAAAATTTAAAAGACGGCTTAATTTCCATCATTAGATATTTCAGGTATCTATACTGTTTTAGACCAGTAGTGATCTTACAAAGCGACATTCAAATATCTGTGACAAACGACATACCCACTTTATCCCTATTCTTCCCTAAGGATTTGTGTTGATGAAACCCTAAAGGTTGCAACAAGTTGGGAATTCATATATGGTGCTCCCCAGTCTATTAAATAGGCCCTGGAATTCTGGGAACTTAGAGATTCAATTCGAGAGGCAATTTTCCTCCTCTCCTGCTGTGACACCCTAGTTAACTGTCCGCGTACAAATACCAGACCTTAGAACAGTGCTTGGCACATAGTAAGAGCTGAACAAATACCATCATTATTATAACAAAGCTGGCCCCAAGAAACCAATTTGTAGCTGGAAATCCTCAGTTACAGTTGACCAAAAGTATCCCTAAAGGCCTCAAATGTAAGAAAACATAAGATCCAATCAATGTCCATTGACTCTGACTCCTCTCGCCTACAGTTTCTCTTTAAAATTCTGCCACTTCTTCCACACCCAAGCTTCATTCATTCATTCATTCATCTAATCACATTTATTGAGCGCTCACTATGTGCAGAGCACTGGACTAAGCCCTTGGTAGGGTACAATATAACAATAAACAGACACGTTCCCTGCACACGATGAGCTAATGGTCTAGAGGGGGAGACAGACATTAATAGAAATAAATAAATAAGAGATGTGTACATTAAGTGCTGTGGGACTTAAAGGAATCAAGTCAGGGCGATGCAGAAGGGAGTGGGAGAAGAGGAAAGGGGGGCTTTATCAGGGAAGGCCTCTTGGAGGAGATGGGCCATCAATAAGGCTTTGACGCAGGGGAGAGTCACTGGCTGTCGGATTTGAGGAGGGAGGGTGAACTCTTGGCTTCAAGGCTGTCCATCACCTCACCCCCTCCTACCTCACCTCCCTTCTCTCCTTCTCCAGCCCAGCCCGAACCCTCTGCTCCTCTGCCGCTAACCTCCTCACTGTACCTCGTTCTCGCCTGTCCCGCCGTCGACCCCCGGCCCACGTCCTCCCCCTTGCCTGGAATGCCATCCCTCCGCACATCCGCCAAGCTAGCTCTTTTCCTCCCTTCAAAGCCCTAGTGAGAGCTCACCTCCTCCAGGAGGCCTTCCCAGACTGAGCCCCCCTTTTCCTCTCCTCCTCCCCATCCCCCCCACCCTACCTCCTTCCCCTCCCCACAGCACCTGTATATATGTCTGCACAGATTTATTACTCTACTTAACTTGTACATATTTACTATTCTATTTATTTTGTTAACGTTGTGCATCTAGCTTTATTTCTATTTCTTCTGATGACTTGACACCTGTCCACGTGATTTGTTTTGTTGTCTGTCTCCCCCTTCTAGACTGTTAGCCCGTTGTTGGGTAGGGACCGTCTCTATATGTTGCCGGCTTGTACTTCCCAAGCGCTTAGTACAGTGCGCTCAAAAAATATGATTGAATGAATAAACTCTCAACACCTTTTGGGCTGGATTAAGATGCCTACATTCAGTTTGGCTCTAAAGTTCTGCTGCTCCTTCCTTGATAATGCTTGACTGACACACCCTGGTACAAGCCTCTCATCACCTCTTGGGCTGAACTAGGAAACAGCTTCTTTATGACATCACCGCTTACGGCCTCTCTCTCCCTCTGTCTTCTTCCTTTGGCACACTGCTAACCTCAACCTCTCCCCGACTAGGGAACAGCTTTACCAAATTACTCGACCGACAGCTTTACCAAATTACTTCCCACCTTCCTCCTTCCACTTTCAGAGCCCTTCAAAGGGCCACCTCCTTGAGGAGAACATTCACCTCCCCAGCTATGCCATTCCTTCAGGGATATTATTGGTTACTCATTTATTTACCTAACTGTTAATTACAGGGAAGCAGCCTAGCCCAGTGGAAAGTTTAGAGAAGCCCAGGTTTACCTTAGTTGCCAGGTGGACACATCCATTTTTCCCTCTTCTGATAAAGTAAAAGTTGGTTCTCCTACTGTGGAACCTCTCTGATTTGACAGAAATAGATTCATGTAGATAGAGAAAAATGATAATATCTATTAAGTGTTTATTGTGTGCCAAACACCGGGTAGCTCAACTCCATTTTACAGATGAGACAACCGAGGCCAAGAGAATATAAATGGCTTGCCCGAGGTCACCTGGCAGATCACTGGTCAAGCTGGGATTACAGCTTGGATCTCCTAACTCCCAATTCACACATTTTCCACTAAACCATGCTACCTCTAAATTCTAAGCTCATTGTGGGCTGGTAAGGTGTCAGTTATGTTGTTATACTACTCTACTCTCCCAAGCGCTTGGTAAAGTGCTCTGCACACAGTAAGTGCTCAATAAATACAACTGGCTGGGAGACTGACTGTATCCTCCCATTACTTGCTTTACGCACAACTCTGGGTCATTTGTTTAAGTTGGGGGATTTTGCTTTGTTTGGGGAGTTTAACTTCGTTTCCTCCATGTATAATGTTCCCATAAAGAACTGATTCTATCCTAAAACATTTCTCCTCGGAAGAGGAACCTACCACCTGCCCTCTTTACATTCATCCTTATGTCTGCAAACCACCAGAGTGTAAGTGACCACTCCTCGGGTGGAAGGCATCCTTTACAACCTTCCAATCGATCAGTCGTATTTGTCGAGCACATATGTGGACAGAGCACTATACTAAGTGTTTGGGAGCATTGAATATGAGAGCCCACGACGAGCTTACAGTGTAGAGGGGGACTTGGAGCAAGCTGCGGAGGCTGCTCGGTTTCTAAGTCCACAACCCAGCAAACCGATGCTTTAGTAGCGGTCGCGGTCTGTGTCTCCCATCAGCCAGCTATCTTTCCGGATTCACTCATTCAATCGTATTCACTGAGCGCTTACTGTGCGCAGAGCACTGTACTAAGCATTTAGCTGAGCGAGCCAGCTGAGCGGGCCAGCCTGGCAGCCTTAAGTGGTCCTTGGGTGCGAACCTTCGCCTCGGATGGCATGGCTCCCACAGACGATCCCGCATTTGTGTGGTGTGGGCTGGCACCGGGATTTCCCAATTCCCTGAGATGCCCTCCTCCCTAAGATAAAACATGATTTATCATTTAGTAAACCTCAGGACTACTGACGCTACAGTGCCCGAGCCTCAGGAACTGAAGAGCCACGAACCAAAAACACCATCTAGATGAGAACTGAGTGGGGAGAAAGGGCCATGCAAGGTTTGGAAGCCGCAGCCTAGTCACCCCTAAAATATCTTCTGCAACCCCTACATTTTCCTCTACGATAACCATCATGAGATCTACTGGACAATAGATTAAAGCAGCATGGCCTTGTGGAAAGAGCACAGGACTGGGAGTCAGAAGGTCAGGGGTTCAAATCCCAGCTCCACCACTTGTCTGCTGCGCGACCCTGGACAAGTCACTTGACTTCTCTGTGCCTCAGTTCCCTCATCTGTAAAATGGGGATTAAGACTGTGAGCCCTACTATGTGGAACAGGGATGTGTCCAACCCAATTATCTTGTATCTACCCCAGGGCTTAGAACAGTGGCTGGCACACAGTAAACGCTTAGCAAATACCCATAATTATTATTAATCATTTTCATTATTATTACTACAGCAGCTTTGCCCTCTGACTTTTCATAATGTGGTACCAGAAGGAAAATTAAGAGCCCTCGCCCACAATTTACCCAAACCCTTCTTTTGATACTCTCTGCCTTCACAGTTACTTGTACCAACTGCATTAATAAAGAAGGATTTCAAGCATCGGCAGACACATCTTTGTTCTAATTCTATGGGATTCGGTGAATTCCACCTTCATCCGTTACGGGAGAATGGCATTCTTGAAGAACTCTCGCGTTTGGGACAATTTGCAATATAGGGCTCACATCTTGTACACGTGCCTAGCCATTTCTTCTGTCAACTGCATCGCATTCTATCTCAAATGATGGGTTTTGCTGGAAAAATATTTTCTAGCTCGCCAACAAGCACAATGAAAACACAAACTGACTGTCAACACTGCAGACACACTTCATAACTTTTAAATCTCAATCATATTCTCTCCCAAGTGCTTATTACAGTGCTCCGCCCACAGTAAATGCTCAGTAAATATCACTGATGGATCAATTCCTTCTCAGTCTTCATCTTTCCCAATTCAGTCTATTCTTTTCCAATCTCCTGGATCATTTTTGTCCCCCTTCTTTGAAACTTTTCTAGATTTTCTCCTTAAAAATAGAGGCCAGATCTGCATAGAATATTCAGGTCAGGTAGTACCACGTTTTTGCATAAAAGTAAAACTCTGC
This sequence comes from Tachyglossus aculeatus, assembly GCF_015852505.1. NCBI lineage: Eukaryota > Metazoa > Chordata > Mammalia > Monotremata > Tachyglossidae > Tachyglossus > Tachyglossus aculeatus. The sequence continues at coordinate 125,592,708 of NC_052067.1, read as the reverse complement.
TTCTCGTTTTCTTTCCCAGTGGATCCAATAAATTTACCACTTTACAATAGTATCTTATATCCAAGCCCTGGTTAACCATGTTCCTGGATTTAGTCACAGAAAAAAATTGTGGTATAAGAAAAGAGAAAAATGTGTTACGCAATTTTGATTCTGAATTGAGATTAGAAGAAAAAATTTAGGTCAAATTTATCTGATCTTGCAGCTCAAGTTTTAACCACGCAGTAGCTCAAGTGAATAGCACAATTTTTTTTAAATGGTGGATTTCTTCATGTTTCATATTTTTAAAAAATCAAGTTAGTTATGCTGTTTCTGTGTTTTCACCATGTGATCCCGGAAACCTATAAAGAAACAACCAGGCTTAGTGATCTAGGTAAGAACTGGAGTTCCGTGACTCCAAATTCTAATTCCATGACTACTCAACATTATCAATTCAATAATAATGACAATAATGATAACAATGACATTTGTTAAGCAAGTGCTCACTGTGCGTCAAGCATCACACTGAGGGCTGAGGTAAATTCCAGCAGATCAGGCACAGTTCTTGTCTCAGTTTACAGGGAAGGAAGAACGGGTATTCGTAAACCCATTTTACAGCTGAAGACGACGAGGCCCAGAGGAGTTCTGGGATGTGCCCGAGTTCATCCTATGTTCTTTCCGCTAGGCCACATGATTTGCCTTATTATTTAATCATTCTGAATTAGAGCTTCACGTACAATAGGGATAATAGTTCACCTAGCTGGCAGGGAGGTTATGTAAATTAATTAATACGAAACATCAAAATAATAATCCCTTGCTTGTAGGTCCTACTACACTCCACCGAGGATTTTTTCCTCAGGAGATACTCAACAATGGCCAATAGCCCCTCAGTGGTATATCTTTTAGCACCCCTTCCTACTAGGATCTTTAAGTCAACCAGTTGGTCTTGGAAGAAAAAGTGCCACTACGTACCTGGATATAATGCAACGACAAATTATTCACAAACAAAAGAAATTTTCTTCCCGAATAATAGTCTCTATGCTGCGGCATCTGAATAGCACAACAACTCGAATAACCAATCAATGGAATTTGAGCACTTACTACGTGCACGGCGCTGTACTAAACGCTTGGAAAAATAGAACAGGGTGGGTAGCCACGATCCCTGACCACAAGGAGCTAAGCAGGTGTTCCTCGCTGCATATACGCGGCATGGCCAAATCTCAAAGACCCAAGGGCCGAAAATCAGAAACATAATATGGCTGAGAGCTGCAGAACCAAAATATTCCTTCACGCGGATCACACGTTGGCATTCATTCACTCCATTCATTCAATCTTATTTATTGAGCGCTTACTGTGTGCAGAGCACCGTACTACGCGCTTGGAAAGTACAATTCAGCAACAGAAACAATTCCTGCCCACAACGAGCTTACAGTCTACAGTGCTCTGCACACAGTAAGCGCTCAATAAATACAATTGAATGAATGAATGAATGACTAGAAGGCGGGAGACAGACATCAAAACAAGAACACAGGCATCAATAGCATCAGTATAAACAAACAGAATTATAAATTCCAAGGGGGATCGGAAGGGCAAGGGCTGGTGGCGAGTGGTGGAGGGCAGGCTTGTTGCACACATCATAAACCACATCCTGAGATCGTCTTAGCAAAACCAAGATCTCTTGTGAAACTAGGAAGTGAATAGGTTCTAGGGAAATCAAGCCCGACAGAGCCGCTCGTGTTAAAGCATATTTCAAGAAAACCCCTTTCATATCTTATCTATTTAGGTTATATGCCAGGCTCTCTATATTCGCTGCTTTTCTGAGGGCAGGGATCATGTCTACCAACTCTGTTGGACTGCACTCCCTCAAGCGTTTATTATAGTATTCGGCACGCAATAAGCGCTCAATAAAAACCATCGGTTGATTGATGCGGTAGAAATGATACGTAGACTCCATTTTCCTGCAGTAATGGTCCTTCTACTGTTTCTAAATAACTGAGGGAAATACTAAAATGAGTGAAGAGCTGAAAAACAGAAGCCTCATAACTGGACTTCAGACTTATTAAACCTAAAAATCTACAGAACAGCATCATTTTAATTTTGTGTGCTTTTAAGAAGGTATCAACAAACTCATGGTATTGAATTCAACCAAGAATATTATGCTGTTGATTCTAGCAGATCACCCGGGGCAGTGTTTTAAGCTGTCACCAAGTGCTGTTTTTCCTCTCCTATGCCTTCTTACAGACCAGGCCCACTAAGCTCGTTGTGGGCATGGTATATATCGCTCTGCACACAGTCATCGCTCAAATACCACTGAATGAAGGAATGAATGAAAGTCCTAAGGCCATTTCCCCACTGACAACCAGAGAGGGCCCAAACCACAGCCTTATACTTTCTTTTCAATCAACGGTATTTACTAAGACCCTACTGTGTACTAAGTCCCGGAAAAGTACAATACAACAGAGTTGGTACACGTAACCCTCTGCCCTCAGAGAGCTTACAAACCAGTGGGGGAGAGAAACATTCAAATTCATTACTGATAGGGAAAGGGACGAGGGCAAGTTTAGCTTTATTATTTTTAACCCTAATTTAGAATGCTGATACTGAAAGAGATATGAAAATACAACAACGTAATACGCCGTCCGTTAGTAGAAAACAAGGAGAAACTTAAGTTTCAAATTTCTTGGTTAATTTCTTGAATGATTCTTTTTTAAAAGTGGAGACATCCTGCCATCATGTGGTGAAAGGAATGACTTTCCCAAGAATGCATTTCAGTTTTTATCATCACACCTGAGATTCAAACCATCAATCGCTCTATCAATCAATAGTATTTATTGAGCACTTACTATGTGCACAGCACTGTACTGAACACTTGGGAGAATACGATGCAACAGAGCTGGCAGACACGTTCCTGCCCACCCGAGTTTACAGTCTAGAGGGGAAGACAGACATTTCATCATCAATCGTATTTATTGAGCGCTTACTATGTACAGAGCACTGTACTAAGCGCTTGGGAAGTACAAATTGGCAACATATAGAGACAGTCCCTACCCAACAGTGGGCTCACAGTCTAAAAGGGGGAGATAGAGAACAAAACCAAACATACTAACAAAATAAAATAAATAGAATAGATATGTACAAATAAAATAAATAAATAGAGTAATAAATATGTACAAACATATATACATATATACAGGTGCTGTGGGGAAGGGAAGGAGGTAAGATGGGGGGGATGGAGAGGGGGATGAGGGGGAGAGGAAGGAAGGGGCTCAGTCTGGGAAGGCCTCCTAACATTTATCAATCAATGGTATTTACTGAGGGCAGCACACTGTATTAAGTGCTTGGGTGACTACAATGCAACAGAATTAGCAGACACTTTCCCGGCCCATAGCGAGCTTACAATGTGTAATAATTTAAAGATATGTACCTACTGAAAATAAATGCCTCTAACCCTCCTCAAAGGGCATGTTTCTGTTTCTACAATAAAAGAGAGAGCCATAATCCCTCCCTCAAATATGCATACTAGGAGTTTTCCCCCTGTCTGTCTTCTCTCGCATTCAGCACCCACTGTATCCTGCTTCTTATGGCAGCAGGCACTCAGTTTCCCAGGTCTCCCGATTCCCAGTCTTTTGCTCCTCCAAAAGAAAAAAAACGGGTATGAGAAACTGTGCGAGGTGAGCAGTTTGCACGTGATGGCTAGAATTTGGTGGGAAGCCCGAAAAGTGAAGATGTCAGAAGATGTGGTCAGGACAGGATGTTTTAGATGCTACTAGAAGCACCAAGTGGTGGAAGGGTCGGGCGCCTTCTTTTTCCTTCTCCTTACAAGCCTGGCAGAGTTTCAACACCTTTGGTAAGCTAGATAAGAAAAAGTCCAACATACACCGCAAACGATTGGCAGAGAAAGAAGAAAATTTTCTCCATCTCCCACCCAAGGATTGGAGTCTTTGGGATAGGGAAGGGAAAGGAAAACTTAATCGGGGAAGATCTCCTGGAGATGTGATTTCAGAAGAGCTTTGAAGATGGGGCGATCGATGGTCTGCCAGTCATTTCCAGATCTAGGCAGGAGGGAGGGCATGAGCAAAAACTGGCAATGCGAGAGGTGAGGATGGGGAACAGCGCATAGGTTGGCTTGAGAGGCGTGAAGTATGAGAAGTGCCCTAGTGGATAGAGCACGGGCCTGGGATTTGGAAGAATTTGGGTTTTAATCCCCACTCTGCCACTTGTCTGCTGTGTGACCTTGGGCAAGTCACTGAACTTCTCTGTGCCTCAGTTCCCTCATCTGTAAAATGGGGATTAAGACTGTAAACCCTATGTGGGACAGGGATTATGCCCAACCCGGTTAGCTTGCATCTACTCCAGGGCTTCTAACAGTGCTCAACACATAGTAAGTGCTTAACAAATACCACAATTATTACAATTATTATTACTGCTATTATTATTGTATAGTGGGAAATGAGCCAGGATTAGTAGGGGTGAGAGAACTTATCTGAGTGCCTGGGGACAGGGGTCACAACTCGCTGCTTGACATGGGAAGGGTGGGTTATCAGGTTTTGGAGGAGTAGGAGAGGAGCCCCAAAAGATGCTTTAGAAAAATGATCCGGGCAGCACGGATAGGTACGGACTGGAAAGGGGAGAGTACGAAGACAGGGAGGTCAGCAAGGAGGCTGAAGCAGTAGTCAAAGCAGAATATGCCAAGGGCGTAGACCAGAATGGTTGACAGTTTAGCTGGAGAGGAAGGGGTGGATTTTGGAGATAATAATAATAACTATTACGAAGGTATTTGTTATGCACTCACTATACACCAAGCACTCTACTAAACGTTGAGAAGCAGCGTGGCTCAATGGAAAGAGCACGGTCTTAGGAGTCAGAGGCCCTGAGTTCAAATCCCAGCTCCGCCAATTGCCAGCTGTGTGACTTTGGGCAAGTCACTTCACTTCTCTGTGCCTGTTCCCTCATCTGTAAAATGGGGATTAAAACTGTGGGCCCCACATGAGACAACCTGATCACCCTGTATCTTACCCAGCGCTTAGAACAGTGCTTTGCATATAGTAAGTGCTAAGGCAAATGCCATCATCATTATTATTATATTATTACAAGATAATCAAGCCCTTTATGGTGCTGATGTAGTAATAGGTGGGAGAACAGGTACTGAAGCCCCATTTTACAGATGAGGCTGCAGGCACAGAGGCACCGAGAAGTAAAGTGACTCACCCAAGATCACACAGCAGGGAAGTCGGGGAGACGGGGCTAGAATCCAGGTCCTCTGACCCCAAGGCCTACGCTCCTTCTACTAGTTCCCCAGATGACGTGAAGAAAGAACCAGCAGGACTTGGTGACTTTCATGAGGTATGAAAGAGAGAGAGAGGAGTGAAGTATTATGCCAGTATTCCAGGTTTAAAAGAAGGAGAGGACTGTGATGAGCCGGGAGGAGGAGGAGGAGAGGATTTCTGAGAGAAGATGAAAAGTCCTCCCCCTCTTCCTGCTATTTTCAATCTATCACTCTCTGCTGCCTCTTCAATCAATCTATCGATGGTATGTATTGAGCACTTATTATGTCAAGAGCAGTGTACTAAAAACTTGGGCGAGTACACTCACGATGAGCTTAGTTTCCTCCACCTTAAAAAGTCCCTCTCTTGACACTCTGGCCCACTCCAGGACTTAACCCCTTTTCTGCTCCCATTCCTATCCCAACTCCCAGAAAGGGCTATAATAAATAATAATAATAATGATGGCATTTGTTAAGCGCTTACTATGTCCGAAGCGCTGGGGAGGATACAGGGTGATCAGGTTGCCCCACGTGGGACTCACAGTCTTCATCCCCATTTTACAGATGATGTCACTGAGGCTCACAGAAGTTAAGTAACTTGCCCATGGTCACACAGCAGACGAGTGGCGGAGCCGGGACTAGAACCGATGGTCTCTGACTCCCAAGGCCGTGCTTTTTCCACTAGCCACGCCGTTTCTTGTGGTGATATCCTTACAATCATGTACATCTTAATCCTCCTCAGCCTCTCCGCTGGTTTTGACTCCACGGACCATTCCCTCGGTTTTCCTGACATAGTACTGGCCTGATTGTCCAGTCTACCTGTCCACTCCTCAATTTCATCTGCTGGCTCCTTTTCTGCCTCTCATTCTCTTCCTCTGGCATCCCACAAGGCTCTGTTCTGGGCCCTCAACTCTTCTCACTCTACGTCCACTTTCGTGGGCAGTTGAACCGCTCACAGGGTTTGAACTACTTCCCCCCTGTGGGACAACCTGATCACCTTGTAACCTCCCCAGCGCTTAGAACAGTGCTTTGCACATAGTAAACGCTTAATAAATGCCATTATTATTATCTATTTATTTTATTTTGTTAGTGTGTTTGGTTTTGTTCTCTGTCTCCCCCCTTTTAGACTGTGAGCCCACTGTTGGGTAGGGACTGTCTCTAGATGTTGCCAATTTGTACTTCCCAAGCGCTTAGTACAGTGCTCTGCACATAGTAAGCGCTCAATAAATACGATTGATGATGATGATGATGATATCTTCCAAATCTAGCTCTCTAGCCTTGACCTCTCACCTGATCTGCCGCACAACTTCTCGTCCCCAGGATACTATACTTAGGTGTCCGGCTGAAACCTTAAAGTCAATATGTCTAAAATAGAACTACTCATCTTTCCCCCTAAACCTACTCCCCTTCCTAACTTTTCCCCTATCAATGATAATAGTAATGACAGTAATTGAATAATGATAATTGTCATTATTATTATTGTGGTATTTGTTAAGTGCTTACTATGTTCCAAGCACTGTACTAAACGCTGGGGTGGATACAAGCAACGGGTCGGACACAGTCTCTGGACCAGCGGGGCTCACGGTCTAAATCTCCATTTTACAGACGAGATAACTGAGGGACAGAGAAGTGAAGTGACTTGCCCCAGGTCACACAGCAGACAAGTGGCAGAGCCGGGGTCAGCGATAACACCACAGTCCTTCCGGTCTGCAATTTCAGTGTCATCTTAATAATAATAATAATAATGATGGCATTTGTTAAGCACTATGTGCCAAGCACTGTTCTAAGCGCTGCAGGGATACAAGGTTGTCCCATGTGGGGCTCACAGTCTTAATTCCCATTTTACAGATGAGGGAACTAAGGCACAGGGAAGTTAAGTGACTTGCCCAAAATCACACAGCTGACAAGCGGAGGAGCCGGGATTAGAACCCATGACCTCTGACTCCCAAGCCTGGGCTCTTTCCACTGAGCCACGCTGCTTCTCTTGATGCCTCGCTGCCTTTCGACTGCCATTCAGTCTACTGCCAAATCTTGCTAGGTCTTCCTGCATGACATCCCTCCTGCCACTCCTCCATCCTGGGACAACCCCTGGGCAAATCAGGGCTAATGGATCAGCTTCCTCACTGGCCGTCTGCCTCCAGCCTCTGTAGCAGAGTACAGGCATGGCCTACTGGTCAATTGTGCGGGCTCTCCACCCTCTTGGCTCCAGAAGCTGTTTCCAACTTTCCCACTCAATCAATCAGTGGTATCTATTGAACGCTTATTGTGTGCAGGGCACTTACTAAGTGCTAGAGAGTACAACAGAATTAGTGAAAAAATTCTCTGCCCATAATGAACAGATACCATTGAGAAAGAAGGGGATGCAAATGATGATGATGATGGCATTTGTTAAACGTTTAGTATGTGTGAAGCACTGTTCTCAGTGCTGGGGGGGATACAAGGTGATCAGGTTGTCCCACGGGGGGCTCACAGTCTTAATCCCCATTTTATAGATGAGGTAACTGAGGCGCAGAGAAGTTAAGTGACTTGCTCCAAGTCACACAGCTGACAAGTGGCAGAGTCGGGATTTGAACCCATGACCAAACCCGTGCTCTTTCCAATGACCCATGCGGCTTCTCTTATGCAAAGTGGAATTGGTTGTGTTAGGGGGTGGAATGACTGGTAATGGCTTTTGTAAACCTGTCAAAGGGTTTCCCTTTTTCCCCGCTTTTAAAATGCCCCCACTTTCCCACTACCCCAACCTGGAGCCTGAGATTTGGTCCTTGCCCTTTCCTCTCCTCCCCCATGCGAGTTGTGGCACTTGCTCTGCAGCCCTGGGGCTTTCTACCTAAATGCTGCTACTGCTAATGATGATGACAATGATGATATCTGTGTCGCAATAATAATAATAATAATGGCATTTATTAAGCGCTCTAATTGTACAAAGCACTCTAACCGCTGGGGAGGTTACAAGGTGATCAGGTTGTCCCACAGGGGGCTCACAGTCTTAATCCCCATTTTACAGATGAGGTAACTGAGGCCCAGAGAAGTTAAGTGACTTGCCCAAAGTCACACAGCTGACGAATGGCAGAGCCGGGACTCGAACCCATGGCCTCTGACTCCAAAGCCCAAAGCCCATGCTCCTTCCACTCACTGAGCCACACTGCTTCGCTAACATATCAATCCAGAAACCCTTTCTGGGCAAAATGCAATAGGGACTGTGGCTTCTTCATTAGCCTTTTCTGTCACACACACCCTTTAAGAGAATTTTATCTTCAGTGCATTCTTCAAGAGAGAGAGAGAGAGAGAGAGAGAGAGAGAGAGAGAGAGAGTGTGTGTTTTGTCTGAAGTGCAAATTCCCTGTCAACTCACACTGCTCTAGCTTGAGGCCAGAAGATGCACTAAGAAAGTCCTGAGCTCCTGGTAAAAGGACAACTTATAATTTTCACACACCACATTCACTTCAAGACGGCATTCCTTTTGTGCTTGTAGTAATGACAGAGCAACATTCTTGGAGTATTTACGAGGCCAACAAATCAAACCGTCTCATACTTTTCTTAGATTAAAAGTCACAAACCTCCGCCAGTCGCTTCAGTTGGGATTTTGTGTCATTTAATTCTTCCGACAGGTCAACCTTTTTCACTTGGAGTTCACTTATTTCTCTTTTTAGTGGGGTAACTACTTCGTAGAAACGAATCTGAAAAAGAAAATGAGTACACTGTACCGAACTCAGAATGACAAATAACATGTCAAAAATAATCCAAATCAGAAGAAATTTTGAGAGCTAATACGTGATCCTAATGAAACAGCAGGTTTGCCTCTACCACCCAACGTGAAATATTGTACAGCAAGAACAACAACTTTAAAGTTTCAAGATACGAAGAGAAACGTAAAGTTACAATTATGGAAGAATTTGGACAAACAAGAAAAATTGCCATTGTGTAATGGCAGGCTAAAAATAAAGAAAGTTTGAACACATATAACCTACTTTGGATTCTAGACTGTGAGCTCGTTGTTGGGTAGGGACCATCTCTATATGTTACCAACTTGTACTTCCCAGTGCTTAGTACAGTGCTCTGCACACAGTAAGCGCTCAATAAATATGATTGAACGAATGAATGAATGGGCACTGTGGTCCTATCCTTATTTTCACAGCGACAAAATGGGAAGTTTAGCTCACGATTCGGCACAGTTGATTTCGGTAACGCTAGATTGGTGTGGATGCTTCCCTCCCATTACCCTGGAGTTGGGAGAACTAACTAGAATGCTAGATGTTTTTTTTTCCCACTCTCCCCCGGACCATCCACACCTTGCTACACATTTGATTGAATTTTAGGGTTGACCTAAGCTCATTTAGGAGGCAACAAGGTAAAGGGACAGGGTGAAAGGAGTGGAAGGCTGGCTGAGGAGGTGGTAACAGGGGTACAAACCCAGCCCAAACGCCGGGCACAATAATAAACCGCTGGGCCACCAACTCTGCCGTATGTGTGCGGCGCACATTCGCGAGTGTATAAGTGATTAGGTTGGCTAGGCCGTGATCGACAAGGAGGGTCTGCACACCCAACCCCTCCTCACAACCCCGAAGTGTCCCCGTTCCTGCCTCCCACGGAGCGGAAAAACCGGCTGTGGGAAATTAATCTGATTTTTGTGCTGCTCCCCTATTAACCAATGGTATTTATTACACACTTATTGTGGGCAGAGCATTGCACCAAGTGCTTGGGAGACTATGATCCAATAGAGTGGGTAGGAATGATCTCTGACCACAGGTAGCTTTCATTCTCCACTACTGCTCTCTACCCCCGAAAGCTATCGTGCTCTGCTATAGCAAAGGTAACCGCCTCCTTTCCTATGCAGCCCAAGGCCGCCACAGAGTCCAGAAATACTGCTTCCCCAATCAATCAATCAATCAATCGTATTTATTGAGCACTTACTGTGTGCAGAGCACTGTACTAAGCACTTGGGAAGTACAAGTCAGCAACACATAGAGACAGTCCCTACCCAATAGCGGGCTCACAGCCTAGAGCCCTGCCCGTACCCATCGATACCCACCGCTGCTGAGTCTCTTGGGATACTTTTTTCTTCATACGGGTTTGTGTGTGTCTGTGTGTGATGGACATGGGGGTCCCAGCTGCACTGACCTTCCTCATCTTCCCTGTTTTTTTTTCCTCTTTGGCATTTCAGTGCTTACTATACGCTGGTCACTGTACTGAGCGTTGGGGTAGATACAGGTTAATGATGACAATAATAATAATGGTATTTGTTAAGCGCTTGCTATGTGCCAAGCACTGTTCTAAGCACTGGGGGAGATACAAGATAATCAGGTTGTCCCACGTGGAGCTCATAGTCTTAATCGCCATTTTACAGATGAGGGAACTGAGGCCCAGAGAAGTGAAGTAACTTGCCCAAAGTCACACTGCAGATAAGTGGCAGAGGCAGGATTATAACCCATGACCTCTAACATCCACTAAGCCACTATGCTTCTCCATTAACTCATTCGATCGTATTTATTGAGAGCTTACTGTGTGCAGAGCACTGTACTACGCACTTAGCACTGTACTAAGTTAATCAGGTGGACACAGTCCAGGTCCCACAAGGGGCTCTCAGTCTTAATCCCTATTCTACAGGTGAGGTAACAGAGGCACAGAGAACTTAAGTGATTGCCCAATGTCACACAGCAGACAAGGTGGGGAGCCAGGGTTAGAACCCAGGTTCTTCTGACTCCAAGGGCCAGGGCTTTTTCTCTAGGCCCAAGTTGCTCCTCTTCTCTGACTCACCCCAGATAAATCTTGGTAATTCCGGAGGTCAGAGTAAAAACTGAAAAAGCTACTGAAAAATTCAGCTGGGGGAAAAAGTAACTTCCTGGCAACAGACACAAGTTGCGGCTGTTTGAGAAGAAAGTGGGCCCTGCAATTCTTTCATTCAATCACATTTACTGAGTGCTTACTGTGTGCAGAGCACTGTACTAAGCACTTGGGAAGTACAAGTCGGCAACATATGGAATGACAACAGAACATCAGACAATGGAGCTTAGGACAACGTTTCTAAGAATTTGCAAACAACACTGCCAAAAGAAAAATAAGTGGACTGCCAATCAGAAATATTAATGAGAAATCATGTGATTTATATTTCTGATTCGCAGTCCACGTATTTTTCTTTCGGCAGTGTTGTTTGCAAATTCTTAGAAACATTGTCCTAAGTTCCATGGTCATTCCCAATGTTGCCGACTTGTACTTCCCAAGCGCTTAGTACAGTGCTCTGCACACAGTAGGCGCTCAATACGACTGAATGAATGAATGATTTCCCATTAAATCCATAAACTGGCTTTTTTGCCCATTTTACACTGCTGATAATAGACACTCACAGAGACATATTCAGGAATGGAAAGTTGATCTTCAGAAAGAATCTTCAGTTTGGCATAGTGATCGTCAGTCAACTCGAGGTCACGCAAACTACGACGGATGTCTCCAGCCCGTTCTCTTAACTGATGATTAGTCTCTTCCAGTTGTTTCTGCCTCAATAAGATGGTTTCCATCTCCTGTTTCATTAGTTCCTGGTGCTTTCTACATTCATAGATAAAAAAGGTCAGCTGATACAAAGATGGTTTAGATTTCATTTTTACCAAAATAAGGAAGTGGCGAATCATATATGAGAGAACTGTAAGGGATTGTAAAATCTTATAAGAAAAGTTCCTTTCAATTAAAAAAAAAATTTTTTTCAATGACCAAAATACAAACACAAAGCAGACTATAATTTTACGGTTAGAGGAACTGGACAGTTGGCTAATATCAGGTCACTGCCAATTTGCCCATAATCAACTAAATCAATAGTATTTATTGAGCACTTAAGGTGTGCAGAGGACCGTATCAAGTGCTTGGGAGAGTATGATATAACAGAATGGGTAGAATTATTCCCTGCTCACCAGGAGATTACAGTCTAGAGGGGGGAAACAGACACTTAATTAAATATGTAGGGGCCGTAGGCCTGAGGGTGGAGTGAGTAACAAGTACTAAAAGGGTACAGATACAAATGCATAGGAAATGAAGGAGAGAGAAGAAAAAGGGGGAATAAAGGTTTAGTTGGGAAAGATGGTGAGAGTGGCAGTTCATTGTATATGAATAAAGGGGACGTTCCAAGTCAAGGGGAGGACATGGGCAAGACAGACAAGACAGAGGTCAAGTGAGTAGGTTGGCGTTAGAAGATCAAAGCGTGGGATGCAGTGTACTGGGATGCAGTAGGAAATCAGGAGGGAAAGGGAGGAGAGGGAGACCTGATGGAGAGCTTTAGAACCGATGGTGAGGTGTTTCTCTTTGAAGCGGAAGTGGATGTCCACACGTTGACAGGAGCTACGCTCTCTCTGGGTTTTCAGAACGGTGTCTTTTCTCCCTTCTATTTAGCCCAAATTAGTAGCAGCAAATTTTTTTTCTTAACCAATCCTTTTGGCTACGTTCCACCCCACTTCAAGCTTATTCTCCAATCCTCCTGGCTACCTTCCACCCCACTTCAAGCTTCTTCTCCAATCCTTCATCAGTTCCTCTTTGATTTAACTTACTTGTCATGGCTTTACAACATCCTCCCTGCTCGCTCCATTTTTCCCTTCTTCGCTGAATTTGAGACCGCATGCTAGACAGTAAGCGCGTCTCCAGACTGTAAGCTCGCTGTGGGCAGGAGATGTTTCTACCAACTCTGTTATACTGTACTCTCCCAAGTGCTTAGTACAGTGCTCAAAAACGCGGTAAGCGCTCGATAAATACAACTGATTGAGAGCACCGCTTCTTGGTTTCTTGTCCCTTTATACAGTTCCATAAGAACTGGGCCAAAATCCTAGACTCTAGTCCTTGACCACACTAAACCAAGATGATAATAACAATAATGATGGCATCTGTTAGGCGCTTACTATGTGTCGAGCACTGTTTTAAGCACTGGGGTAGATACAAGGTAATCAGGTTGTCCCACGTGGGGCTCACAGTCTTAATCCCCATTTTCCAGATGAGGGAACTGAGGCACAGAGAAGTCGCTTAGTACAGTGTGCTGCACACAGTAAGCGCTCAATAAATACGACTGATTGATTGCCCAAAGTCACACAGCTGGTCAGTGGCAGAGCCGGGATTAGAAGCCGTGACCTCTAATTCCCAAAACTGGGCTCTTTCCACTATGCCACGCTGACCGCAGACTAACGTCCCTCTGTTTATACCCAGCAGCCATGGCACACACTTTGAGGATGCTCAATAAACACTACTGATGCAATGACTAAAGGTTTGAGAAGACTTGGAAAAACAAAGAGACAAAAGAGTAGCAGCTCCAGGTGCCACAAACCCAGAACCATCTTTGCCTGAATACGGTGTGACAGGTACTTTCAGCACTTCGCTGCCTTTCAGGTACCCGTCATCGAAAATAAAGGACAACCGACTAATGAACTAAAAGCTACGTGTGAGGAAGGGAGACTCATTTGGACGGCAGGGGACTGGTAGAACTGGGTGGAGATCCCAGTCGCCTGGCTTCTCGAGAAGCAGCACAGGCCCGGGAATCAGAGGACCTGGGTTCTAATCCTGACTCGGCACGTGTCCGCTGTGTGACCTTGGGCCAGTCACCTCACTTCTCGGTGCCTCAGTTACCGCATCTGTAAAATGTGGATTAAATCCTAATCCCTCCTACTTAGGCTGGGAGCCTCATGTGGGACAGGGAGTGTAGCCAACCTGATTAACTTGTCTCACCCCAGTGCTTAGAATGGCGCTTGGCACATAGTAAGCGTTTACCAAGTAAGCTCGCTGTGGGCGGGGAATGTCACTGTTTATTGTTGTAAAGCGCTTAGTACAGTGTTCTGCACACAGTAAGCGCTCAATAAATACAACTGAATGAATGAATGAATGAACAAGGGCCATTGTTATTATAGCTGGCTCCAATCACCAACTAATTTGAGGCCTTTTCCAACTAAGCCCTCCATTTCTCCTACTCCTTCTCTTTTCTGTGTCACCTATGCACTTAGATCTATATCCCTCATCCCCCTCTCCATCCCCCCCATCTTACCTCCTTCCCTTCCCCACAGCACCTGTATATATATGTATATGTTTGTACATATTTATTACTCTATTTATTTATTTAACTTGTACATATCTATTCTATTTATTTTATTTTGTTAGTATGTTTGGTTTTGTTCTCTGTCTCCCCCTTTTAGACTGTGAGCCCGCTGTTGGGTAGGGACTGTCTCTATATGTTGCCACCTTGTACTTCCCAAGTGCTTAGTACAGTGCTCTGCACACAGTAAGCGCTCAATAAATACGATTGATGATGATGATATCCTTTAAGCACTTGATATTCCCTTCCCACCCTCAGCCCCACACCACTCGTGTACGTATCCGAAACTTATTTTAATGTCTACCTTTCTCCTATAGACTGGGAACGTGTCTATATGGATACGTTGTACTGTACAATCCCAAGCGCTTAGTACAGTGCTCTGCGCATAGCAAGCACTCAATACATATCACTGATTAACGGATTGAGATCTTAGACCAGGGCCCTTCACAAGCAAGATCTTTCCAGGATCCTGGGTAGTTTTCATAGCAACTTCAGATTTAGGAATTATATGTCCACGGATGTATTTCCGATGACACGGAACATAGTTAATACAGAGAAGCCACATGGCCTAGTGGAAAGAATGCAGGCCTGGCGGTCAGGAGTCACGTTCTGGTTCTAATCCCAGCTCCATCACTTACGTGATGTGTGACCTTGAACGAGTCACTTAACTTCTCTTAGCCTCATGTGGGACAACGTCTGGCCCCATCATTTTGTATCTACCCCAGTTCTTAGTACAGTGCATGGCACATCAAGCATTGTAACTACTATTTCTATTATTATCATTATAATTTGGGCTTAGAAAATGTCATCCTAGCTCTTCTGGGCATTTTATCACTGGCCCGGAAAAAACTTGGGCCATATTACAAAGAGTGGTGCTCTCTCCAAACAACTTCGTACCTGGCATCTTCTTGCTGCAAAGTCAATTGGCTGTCCAGTCTTAACGTTAACAATTGCTTTTGATGAAGAGCATCGTTAAGTTTCTCCTCCAATTCTTCAATCTAAAAAGAAGAAAAAGTGGTTATTTTGTCTACTCCTCAATAAGTTATTTAAAAAAATATGAATAAGAGCAAGAGAGACTAAAAGCAGCATAGGAGTCTAAAAGAGGTATAATTTTTCTCCCATAGATTACCGGTACAAACCCAGCAAAGAACCATCTTGCTTAGGTTTTTCAAGAAAATGAGCTGGCAGCTTCGGACCCACTACTAATACTTAAGATAGCCAGGAGAATCATAATCACATTGGTCTTCATTGGGTCCATTATAGTGAACGCTCCTCTGAGGGCAAGAATTGTACCTTTATAAGTACGTAGTAGAGTGCTCTGCACACAGTAAACACTGTATTAAGTGGTTGGGACCGTACAATGGAGTCGGCAGCCATGATCCCTGCCCTTAAGAAGCTTAGAATCTAGTGAAATGACAGTTGGCAGGAGGGACCTGGTGAAAATAAGAATGAACCGGGGAAAGTTTCCTTAAGAAAATGGGATTTCAGAAGGGTTTTGAAGTCAGGGAGACTGAGGTCTGGTGGATTTGAAGGGAGAGTTTCGGGCAGGAGAAGGGGAGGAACCACGCGTGAAAGGTGGTAAAACACAACAAGAATCGTGAATTCTCTTACTTTTGTAATATATTCCACTTTCAAGTTATCAATCATCAGGTTTTTCTGAGATAGCTCTATTTTCAACAACTGAAGATTATGAAGTAGTTCTTTTCTTTCAATAAGCTGCCTGGTGATTTTAACGGCCCCATCTCTTTCTTCCGATGAAGAAACGTCATCCGTAGGCACCGTAGTTTCTAAACTAATATCTTCCGATTCCAGAGAACTAGAAATATTTACTCTTCTGGATTTGGAAAACTGGGCCATCTTTACTCTTGCCGATATTTCTTCTCACAGATTTCCAGCGAAGCGTTCTGTGTGGAGCAAAAATGGGCAGAAATTTAGTTAGAGAGTGGGTAAGCTCACTTGTCCTCTCCCGGTTCTCCTCCTATCTCTCTGGATGCTCACTCTCATTTGCAGGCTCTTTCTCTGCCTCCCACCCTCTGACTGAGCGAACCCCTCACGGTTCCGTTGTGGATCCCCTCCTATTCATCATCTATGCCCCCTCCCCAGCTCTCTTGGAGAACTCCCTCCCTCCCATGGCTTCAGCTATTATTTCCATGCAAATGATTCCCAAATCTGCTTCCCCATCCCTGAACCTTCTCCTTCTCTGCAGTCTGGTATTTCCTCCTGCCTTCAGGGCATCCCTGTTGATACCTCAAGCTTTTCCTGTCCAAAACGGAACTCCTCACCTTCTACCTCCCCGCTGTCCCCCTGTCTTATCACTGTAGACAACACCGCTGTCCCTCCTGTCTCACAAGTCCATAACCTCGGTGTTGCCCTCGATTCACCTCTCTCCTTCCACTCACACATTCAATCTGTCACCAAATCCCGTCGGTTCTACTTTTGCATCATCACTAAAACCCACCCTTTTCTCTCCATCCAAACTACTACGCTGAACCAAGCACTTAACATATTCCACCCTAACGCATCAGCCACTTTGCTGAGCTCCCTCTCTCTCCCTACTCCAGTCCTTCCTTCACTCAGCTGCCCAGATTATTTTTCTAAAAACACATTCAGTTCACATCTCCCCACTCCTCAAAAGCGTACGGTAGTTGCCTATCCAACTCCGCATTAAAGAGAAACTCCTCACCAACACCCTTTAATACTCAATCACCTCATCCTCTCCTAAATTACCTAGCTGATTTCCTGCCCAGCCGGCACGCTTCGCTTCCTCAACGCCAAACCGTACCTCAATCTCAACTATCTCACCGCCGACGCCTGGCCCACGTCTTCCTTCTGGCCTGGTCTTCCCACTCCTTCCCATCCAACAGGCTGTCACGCTACCTACCTTCAAAGCCTTATTAAAATCACCTCTCCTTCCCCGACTAAAACCTCATTTCCGCTACTCCCTCTCCCTTCTGGATTGTCTACGCACTTGGATCTGTACACTTTTGGCACTTGATAATCACCCCACCCTCAGCCCCATCATTTATTTCAGTGTCTGTCTCTCCCACTAGACTGTAAACTCCCAATGGGCAAGGAACATGTCTATCGACTCTTTCGTACTAAACTCTCCCAAGCATTTATTCCAATGCTCAATAAATAATAATAATAATAATAATAATAATAATGATGGCATTTATTAAGCGCCTACTATGTGCAAAGCACTGTTCTAAGCGCTGGGGAGGTTACAAGGTGATCAGGTTGTCCCTCGTGGGGCTCACAGATTTAATCCCCATTTTCCAGATGAGGGAACTGAGGCCCGGAGAAGTTAAGTGACTTGCCCAAAGTCACACAGCTGACAATTGGTGGAGCCGGCATTTGAACCCATGACCTCTGACTCCAAAGCCCGTGCTCTTTCCTACTGAGCCACGCTGCTTCTCCAAATTTTATCTCAGCCTGTCTAGATAACTTATTCTAAACACTGCTATGCATTTACATGTTTTCTAAACTCTCATACCCAAGTGGGGATTAGAACCCAGGCCTCCAGCCTTTCAAGGCTGTTACCTTCACCTCTGGGCCACCACAGGCCTCGCAATTAATGAATGATTCATCCTCTAAGAACTTTGCATGCAATATAATTAGCCTTGGAAGTCATTCATTCAATCATATTTATTGAGCGCTGTGTGCAGAGCACTGTACTAAGTGCTTGGAAAGTACAATTCGGCAACAGACGGAGACAATCCCTACCCAACTACGGGATCACAGTCTAGACGGGGAAGACAGACAACAAAATGAAACAAGTAGACAGGCATCAATAGCACCCGAATAAAAAGAATTATAGATATATACACATCATTAATAAAATAGAATAAAAATATGTACAAATATACACAAGCGCTGAGGGGCGGGGAAGGGGGTAGAGCGGTCTGGGAAGGCCTCCTGGAGGAGGTGAGCTCTCAGTAGGGTTTTGAAGGGAGGAAGAGAGCTAGTTTGGCGGATTTGTGGAGGGAGGGTATTCCAGGCCAGAGGTGGGACAGGTGAGAACGAGGCACAGTGAGGAGGCATGCCTTAGTTACGTCACTTGAAAAATGGGGGGTTAAATACCTATTCTCCTCCCCCATACGTTGTATGCCTCATTTTTTTTTTAAAGGTATTTCTTAAGCGCTTACTACGTGCCAGGCATCGTCCACAGTCCTGAGGTAGCAGCACGGCACAGTGGATAAAGCATGGGCCTGGGGGTCAGAAGGGCATGGGTTCTAATCCCCGCTCTGCCGCTTGTCTGCTGTGCGACCCTGGGCACGTCACCTCACTTCTCGGTGCCTCAGTTCCCTCATTTGTAAAATGGGGATTTTGGGCACGTTACGTCACTTCTCGGTGCCTCAGTTCCCTCATTTGTAAAATGGGGATTTTGGGCACGTTACGTCACTTCTCGGTGCCTCAGTTCCCTCATTTGTAAAATGGGGATTTAGACCGTGAGCCCCGGGTGGGACAGGGATCGCGTCCAACCCGATTTGCTTGTATCCATCCGAGCACATAGTACAGTGCCCGGCGCGTAGTAAGTGCTTGACACATACCATAATTATTATTATAGGCAAATTAAAGATAATCAGGTAGGACAGTCCACTCCCCACATGGGGCTCAGTCTTCAAGCAGTGTGGTTCAATGGAAAGAGCTTGGAAGTCAGAGACCATGGGTTCAAATTCCGGCTCGGCCAACTGTCAGCTGTGTGACTTTGGGCAAGTCACTTAACTTCTCTGTGCCTCATCTGTAAAATGGGGATGAAGACTGTGAGCCCCCTGTGGGACAACCTGATCATCTTGTATCCCCCCCAACTCTTAGAACAGTGCTTGGCACGTAGTAAGCGCTCAACAAATGCCATCATCATTATTATTCTTATCCCCATTTCGCAGATAAGGGAACCGAGGCCCAGAAAAGTGAAGTCTTTTGCCCCAAGTCCCACAGCGGACAAGTGGCAGGGCCGGGATTAGAACTCACGACTTCTGACTCCGCAGCCTGGGCTCTCTCCAGGATGCCACGCTGCTTCTTTGTGGTTGGCGTGCACTCTCCCAACTGCTCAGTATAGTGCTCAGCACACAGTTGGCGCTCAATAGATCCTGCTGACTGAATGAGTGGGCTTAGGGGGAGAAGGGGAGGGGGTCCCCCCGTTCCCCGGGCTGGAGGCATCGGGCTTGGGAGTCAAAGGTCATGGGTTCAAATCCCGGCTCTGACAACTGGGTGACTTTGGGCAAGTCACTCCACTTCTCTGGGCCTCCGTTCCCTCATCTGTAAAATGGGGATGAAGACCGTGAGCCCCCCTGTGGGACAACCTGATCACCTTGTAACACAGTCCCAGCGCTTAGAACAGTGCTTTGCACACAGTAAGCGATTAATAAATGCCATCATTATCATTATTTAGTATTACCGGGCGGTGGGGCCCAGCCGGGGGACTGGGGGCCTTGGCCGGGCGCTCAGTACGGGGCTGGACAGGCCGAGGGCGCTCAGTAGGTAGGGTGGAAGGAAGGAGGCAGGTGGAGGAGGAAGGGCGGGGGCGACGGTACCTGCGGCCTCCCACCGCCGGCCGAGGGACAGCGGCAACCGCGGAGCGAGGGATGCAGGGCACGGAGCACTGGGTGCAGGGCAGTGAGTGCAGGGCACGGAGCACTGGAAGAGGAGCACTGGACGCGGAGCACTGGGCGCAGAGCGTGGAGCACTGGAAGAGGAGCGAGGGATGCAGGGCACGAAGCACTGGGCGCAGAGCACGGAGCACTGGAAGAGGAGCACCGGACGCGGAGCACTGGGCGCAGAGCGCGGAGCACTGGAAGAGCAGCACTGGGCGCGAAGCAAGGGATGCAGAGCACGCAGCACAAGCGGTGCAGGGCACGGAGCACTGGAAGAGGAGTACTGGACGCGGAGCGCGGAGCACTGGAAGAGGAGCACCGGACGCAGAGCACGGAGCACTGGAAGTGGATCACTGGACGCGGAGCCCTGGGTGCAGAGCACGGAGCACTGGAAGAGGAGCACCGGACGCGGAGTACTGGGTGCAGAGCACGGAGCACTGGAAGAGGAGCACCGGACGCGGAGTACTGGGTGCAGAGCACGGAGCACTGGAAGAGCTGCACTGGACGCGGAGCACTGGGCGCAGAGCACGGAGCACTGGAAGAGCTGCACTGGACGCGAAGCAAGGGATGCAGAGCACGCAGCACAAGGGGTGCAGGGCACGGAGCACTGGAAGAGGAGCACTGGACGCGGAGCGCGGAGCACTGGAAGAGGAGCACTGGACGCGGAGCGCGGAGCACTGGAAGAGGAGCACTGGACGCAGAGCACGGAGCAGTGGAAGAGGATCACCGGATGCAGAGCCCTGGGGGCAGAGCACGGAGCACTGGAAGAGGAGCACTGGGCGCAGAGCGCGGAGCACTGGAAGAGCAGCACTGGGCGCGAAGCAAGGGATGCAGAGCACGCAGCACAAGGGGTGCAGGGCACGGAGCACTGGACGCGGAGCACTGGGCGCGGAGCACTGGACGCAGAGCACGGAGCACTGGAAGAGGATCGGCGGAGCCCTGGACGCAGAGCACGGAGCACTGGAAGAGGAGCACCGGACGCGGAGCACTGGGTGCAGAGCGCGGAGCACTGGAAGAGGAGCACTGGACGCGGAGCACTGGGAGCAGAGCGCGGAACACTGGAAGAGGAGCACCGGGCGCGGAGCCCTGGACGCAGAGCGCGGAGCACTGGAAGAGGAGCACCGGACGCGGAGCAAGGGATGCAGAGCACGCAGCACAAGGGGTGCAGGGCACGGAGCACTGGGCGCGGAGCACGGAGCACCAGAGGAAGAACAAAGGATGCAGAGCACGGAGCACTGGACGAAGAACAGTGGATGCAGAGCACGGAGCAGTGGAAGAGGAGCACTGGACGCGGAGCAGTGGATGCGGAGCGCGGAGCGCGGAGCCCTGGAAGCGGAGCAGTAGATGAAGCCCAGTGGACGCGGGGCACGGAGCACTGGACGTGGAGCAGCAGCGCGGAGCAGTGCGGATGCAGAGCGCGGAGCCCGGCGGAGGCGGGGCAGCGGGCGCGGAGCACTGCGGGAGCCGTTGGCCGCGCGGGGCAGCGGCGGGGCTGAGGCGGCCACGGCGCGCTCCGTAACCGAGGCAACCCGCGCCCGGGCCCCCCGCCGCCGCCGCCGCCGAACGCGAAGGCGGCCTCGCTTTCCCGTGTCCCTGCCGGCTTCCGTAGCCCGCCGTAGGCCCGGTTGGGGGGGCAGGGGGGGCGGGAGAAGCCTGCGCGGCGGCTCGGCCAATCCGGGAGGCGCCCGGGGCCCGGGCTCGGCCAATCAGCGAGGCGTCTCGCGGGGCCGATGGTGGCGGGCGCGGAGTGACCCCCCCCCCCTTTCTCCTTCCGCCCCGTGCGCGGCGCACTCCGGGCTCGCGGCTGGTCGGCCCCGAGGCCTCTTCCCCGGGCACGCCGCTCCGCACGCCCGCGCGCGCAGCGGGGGTACCGCGCAGGGCGGGGGGGGCACAGCCTCGGGCACGCGCGCGCAGGGGGCACCGCGGCGCGCGCAGGGGGGGTAGCGCGTAGGGCACTAGCAGGGGGGCACCGCGGCGCGCGCGCGGGAGGGCACCAAGCAGGGCATCGCGGCGCGCGCGCAGGGAGGGCACCGCGTAGGGCGCGCGCGCGCGCGCAGAGGGGCACCGCGCCAGGGGGGCACCGCGTTGGGCACGCGCACGCAAGGGAGCAGCGCGGGGGGGCACCGCGCAGGGCAGGCGCAGGGAGGGCACCGCGTAGGGCGCGCGCGCGCGCAGAGGGGCACCGCGCCAGGGGGGGCAGCGCGCGCAGGGGGGCACCGCGTAGGGCACAAGCGCGCAGAAGGGCACCGCGCCAGGCGGGGCACCGCAGCGCGCGCAGGGGACACCACGTAGGGCACGCGCACGCAAGGGAGCAGCGCGGGGGGGCACCGCGCAGGGCACGCGCCGGGGGGGGCATCGCGTAGGGTGCGCGCGCAGGGGGACACCGCGCAAGGAGGGGCACCGTAGCGCAAAGGGGGGGCACCGCGTAGGGCACGCGCACGCAAGGGAGCAGCGCGCGGGGCAGGCGCAGGGAGGGCACCGCGTAGGGCGCGCGCGCGCCGAGGGGCACCGCGCCAGGGGGGGGCACCGCAGCGCGCGCGCACGCAAGGGAGCAGCGCGGGGGGGGGACACCACGCAGGGCACACGCAGGGAGGGCACCGCGTAGGGCGCGCGCACAGGGGGGGCGCCGCGCAAAGAGGGGCAGCGCAGCGCGCGTAGGGGGGGCACCGCGTAGGGCACGCACGCGCGGAGGGAGGGCACCGCGCAGGGGCCCCGCGCGCCCGCGCGATGCTGCAGCGTCGGACGTTCCTGAAGAAGACGCGCGCGGGCGGGGTGGTGAAGGTGGTGCGCGAGCACTACTTGCGCGACGACATCGGGTGCGGGGCCCCCGCCTGCGCGCGCTGCCCCGGGCCCCGCGGGGGGGACGGGGACGGGCTGGAGGCCCGGCCAAGGCTCCCCGCCAGCAGCCTCTGCCCGCAGCCGCACTACCTGCTGCCCGACACCAACGTCCTCCTCCACCAGGTAGCCTTCCCAGACTGAGCCCCTTCCTTCCTCTCCCCCTCGCCCCCCTCTCCATCCCCCCCATCTCACCTCCTTCCCTTCCCCACACCACCTGTATAGATGTTTGTACAGATTTATTACTCTATTTTATTTGTGCATATCCATTTTATTTTGTTAGTATGTTTGGTTTTGTTCTCTGTCTCCCCCTTTTAGACTGTGAGCCCACTGTTGGGTAGGGACCGTCTCTATATATGTTGCCAATTTGTACTTCCCGAGCGCTTAGTACAGTGCTCTGCACACAGTAAGCGCTCAATAAATACGATTGATGATGATGATGATGACTGTGAGCCCACTGTTGGGTAGGGACTGTCTCTATGTGTTGCCAATCATCATCATCATCATCATCAATCGTGTTTATTGAGCGCTTACTATGTGCAGAGCACCGTACTAAGCGCTTGGGAAGTACAAATTGGCAACACAGAGAGACAGTCCCTACCCAACGGTGGGCTCACAGTCTAAAAGGGGGAGACAGAGAACAAAACCAAACATACTAACAAAATAAAATAAATATAGAATGAATAAATAAAAGTGTTGCCAATTTGTACTTCCCAAGCACTTAGTACAGTGCTCTGCACATAGTAAGCGCTCAATAAATACGATTGATGATGATGATGATGCTGACTAGGTGCCAGGCGCCGTCCTGACCGCTGCGGAGGGTACAAGGGGATCAGGTTGTCCCACGGGGGGCTCACGGCCTTGCCCCCCGTTTTATAGTAATGATGATGGCAGCTGTGAAGCGCTTACCATGTGCCGAACACTGTTCTAAGCACTGAGGGGACACAAGATAAAGCATCATCATCATCATCAGTCATATTTATTGAGCGCTTACTATGTGCAGAGCACTGTACTAAGCGCTTGGGAAGTACAAATTGGCAACAGATAGAGACAGTCCCTACCCAACGGTCGGCTCACAATCTAAAAGGGGGAGACAGAGAACAGAACCAAACATACCAACAAAATAAAATAAATAGAATAAGTAAATAAAAGTGTTGCCAATTTGTACTTCCCAAGCACTTAGTACAGTGCTCTGCACATAGTAAGCGCTCAATAAATACGATTGATGATGATGATGCTGACTAGGTGCCAGGCGCCGTCCTGACCGCTGCGGAGGGTACAAGGGGATCAGGTTGTCCCACGGGGGGCTCACGGCCTTGCCCCCCGTTTTATAGTAATGATGATGGCAGCTGTGAAGCGCTTACCATGTGCCGAACACATGGTAAAGCATCATCATCATCATCATCATCAGTCGTATTTATTGAGCGCTTACTATGTGCAGAGCACTGTACTAAGCGCCTGGGAAGTACAAATTGGCAACATATAGAGACAGTCCCTACCCAACAGTGGTCTTCATCCCCATTTTATAGTAATGATGAAGGCATCTGTGAAGCGCTTACCACGTGCCAAACACCGTTCTAAGCACTGAGGGGACACAAGATTCAACAGTCTTCATCCCCATTTGACGGATGAGGGCATAGAGGCCCGGAGGATATCATCATCATTAGTCGTATTTATTGAGCGCTTACTATGTGTAGATAATAATAATGATGCTGGTGATGGAACTGAGGCCCAGAGAACAATAATAATAATAATAATGCTGATGATGGAACTGAGGCCCAGAGAACAGTGATAATAATAATGATGATGGCTATTGTTAAGCGCCGGCTATGTACCAAGCACTGTGCTAAGCGCTGAGGGAGATACAAGGTGATCAGGTTGTCCTTCGGGGGGCTCACGGTCTTTCTCCCCATTTTGTAGTAATGATGGTGGCAGCTGTGAAGCGCTCTCCACGTGCCAAACACTGTTCTGAGCACTGAGGGGACACAAGATTCAACAGTCTTCATCCCCATTTGACGGATGAGGGCATAGAGGCCCAGAGAATAATAATAATAGTAATAATGGAGAATAATAATAATAATGATGCTGATGATGGAGCTGAGGCCCAGAGAACAATAATAATAATAATAACGATGATGGCTATTGTTAAGCGCCGGCCAAGTGCCAAGTACTGTTCTAAGCGCTGAGGGAGATACAAGGTGATCAAGTTGTCCCACGGGGGGCTCACGGTCTTTCTCCCCATTTTATGGTAATAATGATGGCATCTGTGAAGCGCTTACCACGTGCCAAACACCGTTCTAAGCACTGAGGGGGACACAAGATTCAACAGTCTTCATCCCCATTTGACGGATGAGGGCATAGAGGCCCGGAGAAGAATAATAATAATAATAGAGAACGATAATTATGGAGAATAATAATGCTAATATTGATGCTGGTGATGGAACTGAGGCCCAGAGAACAACAATAATAATAATGATGGTGGCTATTGTTAAGCGCCGGCTTTGTGCCAAGCACTGTTCTAAGCGCTGAGGGAGATACAAGGTGATCAGGTTGTCCCTCGGGGGGCTCACGGTCTTTCTCCCCATTTTGTAGTAATGGTGATGGCATCTGTGAAGCGCTCTCCACGTGCCAAACACTGTTCTGAGCACTGAGGGGACACAAGATTCAACAGTCTTCATCCCCATTTGACGGATGAGGGCGTAGAGGCCCAGAGAATAATAATAATAGTAATAATCGAGAATAATAACAATAATGATGCTGATGATGGAGCTGAGGCCCAGAGAACAATAATAATAATAATAACGATGATGGCTATTGTTAAGTGCCGACCAAGTGCCAAGTACTGTTCTAAGCGCTGAGGGAGATACGAGGTGATCAAGTTGTCCCACGGGGGGCTCACGGTCTTTCTCCCCATTTTATGGTAATAATGATGGCATCTGTGAAGCGCTTACCACGTGCCAAACACCGTTCTAAGCACTGAGGGGGACACAAGATTCAACAGTCTTCATCCCCATTTGACGGATGAGGGCATAGAGGCCCGGAGAAGAATAATAATAATAATAGAGAACGATAATTATGGAGAATAATAATGCTAATATTGATGCTGGTGATGGAACTGAGGCCCAGAGAACAACAATAATAATAATGATGGTGGCTATTGTTAAGCGCCGGCTATGTGCCAAGCACTGTTCTAAGCACTGAGGGAGATACAAGGTGATCAGGTTGTCCCTCGGGGGGCTCACGGTCTTTCTCCCCATTTTGTAGTAATGGTGATGGCATCTGTGAAGCGCTTACCACGTGCCAACCACCGTTCTGAGCACTGAGGGGGACACAAGATTCAACAGTCTTCGTCCCCATTTGACGGATGAGGGCATAGAGGCCCGGAAAAGAATAATAATAATAATAATAATAGAGAACGATAATTATGGAGAATAATAATACTGATATTGATGCTGGTGATGGAACTGAGGCCCAGAGAACAACAATAATAATAATGGTGATGGCTATTGCTAAGCGCCGGCTATGTGCCAAGCACTGTTCTAAGCGCTGAGGGAGATACAAGGTGATCACCGTGGGGCAACCTGATCATCTTGTAACCTCCCCAGCGCTTAGAACAGTGCTTTGCACATAGTAAGCGCTTAATAAATGCCATCATTATTATTATTATTATTACCAGCCTGTCCCACGGGGGGCTCATAGTCTTTCTCCCCATTTTATAGTAATAATGATGGCATCTGTTAAGCGCTTACCACGTGCCAAACACTGTTCTGAGCACTGAGGGGATACAAGATAAAACAGTCTTCATCCCCATTTGACAGATGAGGGCATAGAGGCCCAGAGGGTAATAATAATAGTAATGGAGAACAATAATAATGGAGAATAATAATAGTGATAATGATGCTGATGATGGAACTGAGGCCCAGAGAACAATAATAATACTAATGATGATGGCTATTGTTAAGCACTGGCTATGTGCCAAGCACTGTGCTGAGCGCTGAGGGAGGTACAAGGTGATCAGGTTGTGCCACGGGGGGCTCACGGTCTTTCTCCCCATTTTATAGTAATAATGATGGCATCTGTGAAGCGCTTACCACGTGCCACGCACTGTTCTAAGCACTGAGGGGATGCAAGATAAAACAGTCTTCATCCCCATTTGACGGATAAGGGCATAGAGGCCCAGAGAATAATAATAATAGTAATAATGGCGAATAGTAATAACAATGATGCTGATGATGGAGCTGAGGCCCAGAGAACAATAATAATAATAATGGTGATGGCTATTGTTAAGCGCTGGCTATGTGCCAAGTACTGTTCTAAGCACTGAGGGAGATACAAGGTGATCACCGTGGGGCAACCTGATCATCTTGTAACCTCCCCAGCACTTAGAACAGTGCTTTGCTCATAGTAAGCACTTAACAAATGCCATCATTATTATTATTAATATCAGCTTGTCCCACAGGGGGCTCACAGTCTTTCTCCCCATTTTATAGTGATAATGATGGCATCTGTTAAGCACTTACCACGTGCCAAACACTGTTCTAAGCACTGAGAGGGTACAAGATAAAACAGCCTTCATCCCCATTTGACAGATGAGGGCATAGAGGCCCAGATAATAATAGTAATGGAGAATAATAATAATAAGGATGCTGATGATAGAACTGTGGCCCAGAGAACAATAAAAATAATAATGATGATAATGGCTATTGTTAAGCACCGACTATGTGCCAAGCACTGTTCTAAGCGCTGAGGGAGATACAAGGTGATCAGGTTGTCCCACAGGGGGCTCACAGTCTTTCTCCCCATTTTATAGTAATAATGATGGCATCTGTTAAGCGCTTACCATGTGCCAAACACTGTTCTAAGCACTGAAGGGATACAAGATAAAACAGTCTTCATCCCCATTTGATATATGAGGGCATAGAGGCCCAGAGAATAATAATAGTAATAATGGAGAATAATAGTAATGAAGAACAACAATAATGGAGAATAATAATAGTAATAATGATGCTGATGATGGAACTGAGGCCCAGAGAGCAATAATAATAATAATGATGATGGCTATTGTTAAGCACTGACTATGTGCCAAGCACTGTTCCAAGCGCTGAGGGAGATACAAGGTGATCAGGTTGTCCCACGGGGGGCTCACATGGGAAGCATCATGGCTCAGTGGAAAGAGCCCAGGCTTTGGAGTCAGAGGTCGGG
Organism: Tachyglossus aculeatus; assembly: GCF_015852505.1. NCBI lineage: Eukaryota > Metazoa > Chordata > Mammalia > Monotremata > Tachyglossidae > Tachyglossus > Tachyglossus aculeatus. The sequence continues at coordinate 125,564,787 of NC_052067.1, read as the reverse complement.
GGTTCAAATCCCGGCTCCGCCACTTGTCAGCTGTGTGACCTTGGGCAAGTCACTTAAATTCTCTGGGCCTCAGTTCCCTCATTTGTAAAATGAGGATGAAGACTGGGAGCCCCACATGGGACAACCTGATTACCTTGTATCCACCCCAGCACTTAGAACAGTGCCTGGCACATAGTAAGCACTTAACGAATACCAACATTATTATTATTATTATTATTATTATTATTTATTAATCCCCATTTTACAGATGAGGGCACAGAGGCCCAGAGAATAATAATAATAATGATGATGATGGCATTTGTTAAGCATTTACTATGTGCCAAGCACTGTTCTAAGCACTGGGGACATACAAGGTGATCAGGTTGTCCTCCATGGGGCTAACTGTCTTCATCCCCATTTTACAGATGAGGACCCAGGCCCAGAGAACAATAATAATAATAATAATAACAACGGCATCTGTTAAGCGCTTAGTATGGCATTTATTAAGCGCATACTATGTGCCAAGTACTATTCTAAGCGCTGAGGGAGATACAAGGTGATCAGGTTGGCCCCCGTGGGGCTCACAGTCTTCATCCCCATTTTACAGATGAGGACCCAGGCCCAGAGAACAATAATAATAATAATAATAATAACAACGGCATCTGTTAAGCGCTTAGTATGTGCAAAGCGCTGTTCTAAGCACTGAGGAAGATACAAAGTGATCAGGTTGTCCCGCGTGGGGCTCACGGTCTTCATTCCCATTTTATAATAACAATGATGGTATTTAAGTGCTTACTATGTGCCAAGCCCCATTCTAAGCACTGAGGGAGATACAAGGTGATCAGGTTGACCCACGGGGGGCTCATAGTCTTAATCTCCGTTTTACAGATGAGGGCACAGAGGCCCAGAGAATAATAATAAGAATGATGATGGCATTTATTAAGCGCTTACTGTGTGCCAAGCACTGTTCTAAGCACTGAGGGAGATACAAGGTGATCAGGTTGGCCCACGGTGGGCTCACAGTTTTGATCCCCATTTTACAGATGAGGGAACTGAGGCCCAGAGAAGTGACGTGACCTGCCCAGAGTCACACAGCTGACAATTTGTGGAGCCGGGGTAAAATAGTAATCACAATAATAATGTATTTTATTAAGCGCTTACTATGTGCAAAGCACTGTTCTAAGCGCTGGGAATGTTACAAGGTGATCAGGTTGTCCCACGTGGGGCTCACAGTCTTCTTCCCCATTTTACAGATGAGGTAACTGAGGCCCGGAGAACAATAATACTACTACTAATAATAGTAATAATGATGGCATTTGTTAAGAGTTTACAATGTGCAAAGCACTGTTTTAAGCACTGGGGAGATTGCAAGGTGATCAGGTTGTTCCACAGAGGGCTCACAGTTAATCCCCATTTTACTGATGAGGGAACTTAGAGAAGGAGAAGTGAAGTGACTTGCCCAAAGTCACACAGCTGACAAGTGGTGGAGCCGGGCTGATAGTAGTGATAATGTAATAATAATAATGGCATTTATTAAGCGCTTACTATGTGCAAAGCACTGTTCTAAGCGCTGGGAATGTTACAAGGTGATAATAGTAATAATGTAATAATAATAATGGCATTTATTAAGCGCTTACTATGTGCAAAGCACTGTTCTAAGCTCTGGGAATGTTACAGGGTGATCAGGTTGTCCCACGGGGGGCTCACAGTCTTAATCCCCATTTGACAGACGAGGTAACTGAGGCACAGAGAAGTTAAGCGACTTGCCCAAAGTCACACAACTGACAAGTGACCTCTGACTCCAAAGCCTGAGCTCTTGCCACTGAGCCACGCTGCTTCTCCAATGTGCGAAGCACTGTTCTAAGCGCTGGGGGAGATACAGGGTTACCAGGTTGTCCCACATGGGGCTCACAGTCTTCATTCCCATTTTACAGATGAGGGAACCGACGGCACAGAGAAGCTAAGTGACTTGCCCAGAGTCACACAGCTGACCATTCATTCATTCAGTCGTATTTATTGAGCACTTACTGTGTGCAGAGCACTGTACTAAGCGCTTGGGAAGTACAAGTTGGCAACATATAGAGACGGTCCCTACCCAACAACGGGCACACAGTGTAGAAGACAGTGGCAGAGTCCGGGATTAGAACCCACGACCCCTGAGTCCCAAGCCTGGGCTCTTGCCTCCAAGCCACGTTCCTCCTCTATTTTTTTTTTCGTTTTTTTTTTTGTTTTTTCCTCTCCTCCTCCTCCTCTCCCCATCACCCCCCTTCCCCTCCCTACAGCACTTGTGTATATTTGTACACATTTATTACTCTATTTTATTAAGGATGTGTGTAGAGCTATAATTCTATTGATGGCATTGACGCCTATCTACATGTTTTGTTTTGTTGTCTGTCTCCCCCTTCCAGCCTGTGAAGCCCGTTGTTGGGTAGGGACCGTCTCTGTATGTTGCCAACTTGTACTTCCCGATCGCTTAGTACAGTGCTGTGCACACAGGAGGCGCTCAGTAAATACGATTAAATGAGTGAATGAAAGGAGAAGGGCGTTTTGTGCTAAGCACCCCCACCGTGGGCCTGCCACTCTCCTAAGCACTGAGTTGAGGCCAATTCATTCAATTGTATTTATTAAGCGCTTTCTACGTGCAGAGCACTGTACTAAACACTTGGAAAGTACAATTCAGCAATAAAAAGAGACAATCCCTGCCCAACAACGGACTCACAGTCTAGAAGGGGGGAGACAGACAACGTCACAAGTAGACAGGCATCAATAGCATCAATATAAATGAATAGAATTAAGGATGTGTGCACATCCCAGTCCCCAATAATGATGGTGATGGTGTTTGTTAGGCACTTACTATGTGCCGGGCACTGTACTAAGCACTTGGGAGTGTGCAGTACCACAGACTTAACATATACAATCCCTGCCCATATTAATAAGCAATTTATAATACATCATTTGAAGGTATGTACATAAGTGCTGTGGGGGTAGAGGAATATCCAAAGGTCCAAGTGCATAGGCCGCAGTGGAGAGTGAGCTGGGGAAAAGAGGGCTTAATCTGGGAAGGCCACTTGGAGGAGGTGTGACCTTAAGGGTAGGGACTGTCTCTATATGTTGCCAACTTGTACTTCCCAAGCGCTTAGTACAGTGCTCTGCACACCGTAAGCACTCAATAAATACGATTGATGATGATGAGAGAGTGCTGATCCGGTGTTGATGGAGCAAGAAGGAGTTCCAGACTGGCGGAGGGGAGGTGGGAAAGGGATGGACATTAAATAGCCTGGGAGCCCGTTGTTGCGCAGGGATTGTCCCTATTTGTTGAATCAATGAATAGATTGGGGAAGGCTGGGCTGCTGGTTGGAGATCAGTTGATTCAATCAGTAGGTGGTATTTAATGAACACTTAGTACGTGCAGAGCACTCTTCAAAGTGCTTGGAAGAGTACAATACAAGAGAATTAGCAGACACATTCACTGCCCATAATGCGCTTACAGTCTAGCGGGGAGAGGTCTAGAGGTCTAGACCTCCTCCAGGAGGCCTTCCCAGACTGAGCCCCTTCCTTCCTCTCCCCCTCGTCCCCCCCTCCGTCCCACCCATCTTACCGCCGTCTCTTCCCCACAGCACCTGTATATATGTATATATGTTTGTACATATTTGTTACTCTATTTATTTATTTATTTTACTTGTACATATCTGTTCTATTTATTTTGTTAGTATGTTTGGTTTTGTTCTCTGTCTCCCCCTTTTAGACTGTGAGCCCACTGTTGGGTAGGGACTGTCTCTATTTGTTGCCATCTTGTACTTCCCAAGCGCTTAGTACAGTGCTGTGCACACAGTAAGCGCTCCATAAATATGGTTGATTGATTGAGAGACTGATTGAGTGCCATAATTCCAAAATGTGAATTAGATTCACTACTGAAGATTTCTGCTCTGGTACAGCCAGGTAGTGAAGAACACCCAAACTACAGAGGACTCTTCCAAAACCTTTTGTGATTGAAAAATTAAAAGCACTTCTCGGGGATGTCAGAGAAGACAGCATAAAGCGTTTTGTTGTTCTTGGGATTTTTCCCAAAGTTGGTGAAGAGGGGAAACCTCATCAGTCCCCCTCAACTGTGGTGTAAACCCCCACACTCAGGCGATGGGAGTAACGCCGTGGATCGCTCCTGAAGGACTCTTACGGGGATCTCTTGGTTGTGGAGAGATCGCCTCTCTAGTTCCCGTTGAGCAGCTCTGTCTCTTTTCAAAGTGATTGTGTCAATCACAACACCGGACAGCTCTCTGCCATTTCCTCTTTTTGTCAAGTATTTATAAAGGCAGGGTTCGCCTGTATCACCTACTTGATGATTTTCTTTATCTCATCCAAGGTGATAATAATAATAATAATAATGATGGCATTTGTTAAGCGCTTACTATGTGCAAAGCACTGTTCTAAGCGCTGGGGAAGTTACAAGGTGACCAGGTTGTCCCATGGGGGGGCTCACAGTTTTAATCCCCATTTTACTATCTACTACTATTTACTACTGACTATCTTACCTCCATCTTACCTCCTTCCCTTCCCCACAGCACCTGTATATATGTATATATGTTTGTACATATTTATTACTCTATTTATTTTACCTGTGCATATCTATTCTATTTTATTTTGTTAGTATGTTTGGTTTTGTTCTCTGTCTCCCCCTTTTAGACTGTGAGCCCACTGTTGGGTAGGGACTGTCTCTATATGTTGCCAACTTGTACTTCCCAAGCGCTTAGTACAGTGCTGTGCACGCAGTAAGCGCTCAATAAATACGATTGATTGATTGATTGATTTTACAGATGAGGTAACTGAGGCACAGAGAAGTTAAGTGACTTGCCCAAAGTTACACAGCTGACAGTTGGCGGAGTGAGGATTTGAACCCATGACCTCTGACTCCAAAGCCCGTGCTCTTAACACTGCAGTCGTCATCTCTGGGATGCTACGGAATAGTTACGTTCATGGTTGTTAAAAACTGAATTTTTTTATGGTATTTGTTAAGCACTTACTATGTCCCAGGCACCGTACTAAGCAGAAGGATCGATACGAGCTAATCAGGTTGGGAACAATCCATATCCCACACGGGGCTCACAGTCTTCATCCCCATTTTACAGATGAGGAAACTGAGGCCCAGGGAAGTGAAGCGACTTGCCCAAGGTCACACAGCAGACAAGTGGTGGAGCCATTATTAGAACCCGGGTCCACCACCCAGGCCCGTGATTGAGATGGTCTTCAAAATGCACCTTTCAAAAGGCATTATCCACTGGCTTTTTTGTAATCTTCAAGTTCAGCAATTTCCGCTTTGACGTGATGGTTTTGTTCTCGAGGAACTTTGGGTTATGGGAAATTTGCCCTATAATAAGATGATTCAATAAGAGTTAATGAGTTAGGGGGTAGCTCGCTAAGAGATACCATTGTAACCGACATTTTTATCTAAATTCCTATGTTATGTATTACGAGTGCTTTTATGATGAGTGAATATTCATTGAGTGAATGTGTGACATTGGGCAAGTCACTTAACTTCTCTGTGCCTCAGTTACCTCATCTGTAAAATGGGCATTAAAACCGTGAGCCCCCGGTGGGACAACCTGATCACCTTGTAACCTCCCCAGTGCTTAGAACAGTGCTTTGCACATAGTAAGCGCTTAACAAATACCATCATCATTATTATTGTTATTATTAATAGAGATGTATGTTTAAATGCGTTGTAACTGAGACTGAATTGTGAAAGAAAGAAAATGGATTTAATGGGAGGGTAGAGAACTTGCTACATTCATACATTATTCTAAAAACTATATATTTTTTTGCTAGTTCATGTTTAACCAAAACATCAATATTTCATCATTAACATCTAAAATGATGATGTTAAATTTCCTACACGCTATGGAACTGTTGCTATGAGCAAAAGAAGAGGATCGATCCATCAGTCATACTCATGGAGCGCTCCCTCTGTGAAGAACACTGTACTGAACACTTGGGAGAGGACAGTACCACAGAGTTGGCAGACATGTTTCCTGTCCACAACAAGCTTACAGTCTAGTAGGGCCAGGGGATGAAAAGAAGAGGGGGCCATGGCCCTTATGGAAGAGGCTAAGCGTATTTTTAATGTGCTTTGCACACAGTAAGTGCTCAATAAATACGATCGGATGAATGAATGTTTTCTATGATTGAGGGCAGGTCTGAGGTAATTCCATATTCTGGTGGGTGGATCCGGTGGCTGAGGTGAGTTTAGGGCTTCTAGAAGGCCTCTGTGGATGTAGAAGACCTCTGTGGACGTGAAAAACAAAGCTGTTGCCCCCTTTCTTCCATAAAAGTTGAACACGTTCCACTGGTACTTTCTGGTAGATCACCTCCAACAGAAAACCTCAATCTTTTGCCTTCTTGCCATTTTTCTCCTTTCGTCTAGGGCTGCGAGCGATGCCAGCGAAACATTCATTCCTCAGGCAACTTGGCCACTCTCCTCTACATCAGTTCATCTCCCCCTCCAACTCCGCTGTCCCATCTTCCGTTAGCTGCAGAGTTAGGTCTCAGATTCATCCATTCGTTCATTCATATTTATTGAGCACTTACTGTGTACAGAGCACTGTACTAAGCGCTTGGGAAAGTACAGTACAACAATCAACAGTGACATTCCACGCTCACAGTCTAGAGTGGGGGAGACAGACAACAATGCAAGGAAATAAAATTACAGATATTTACATCGGTGATTTGGGCAGCAGAGAAGGGAAAAACAAAGGGATAAAAAAAATTAAATGCATGTAAGTGCTTTGGTGATCCTGCCGTCATCTCCTCATTGGCCTCTTTGGGCTCTCATTGCAGTACTCCCATGTGTCTGTTTATTGTTGCATTGTACTCTCCCAGGCACTTAGTACAGTGCTCTGCATACAGTAAGTGCTCAATAAATGCAATTGACTGTCCTAATGACTAACAGTTCCTGGGAGAAACTTCTCCATCTTCGCCACATCAAAACCTGCCCACCTTGCAAGGGCCACATAACTGAGTTTTGAGCTGCTTCTTCCACAGCTCAAACTGTTCCTTGAAGGGCCTCACATCTTACACCGTGTCTGGCAGTAAAAGTAGCCCCAAGCTATCCAAGAATGTGTAAGAGCCTTATCCAAACAGTCCTGTCTAATGGCTCTGAGTGTATTCTTCATATTAAATGTCCTTCATATTAAATGTACACTTGACTTGCCCTCATCGGCACAACCAACTTTACAAATATTCCTCGCTAGCGAGGCGATGATAAGACTGTCCGAGTTGCTAGGGTTGCAAAAGCACGTGGGTATCACTTGTTGGCAAGAACAAAACTTGAGAAGGAGCCTTAACTGACTCCTAGGCTTGTGCTCTTAACCATCAGGCCCCGCTGTTTCTTAGAGAACAGTGATTATTCTCAATAAAAATTGAATATATTTTATAGGTGACGAGTACAAATAAAGCATAGTAGCTAACCCTGACCTTGTAAGTTGTCTGGCCTGTATATCTGATGAACAGCATTGGTTAGGTCATGACTAACTAGAGAAGCAGCGTGGCGCAGTGGAAAGAGCCCGGGCTTTGGAGCCAGAGGTCATGGGTTCAAATCCCGGCTCTGCCAATTGTCAGCTGCGTGACTTTGGGCAAGTCACTTAACTTCTCTGGGCCTCAGTTACCTCATCTGTAAAATGGGGATGAAGACTGTGAGCCCCCGGTGGGACAACCTGATCACCTTGTAACCTCCCCAGCTCTTAGAACATCATCATCATCAATCGCATTTATTGAGCGCTTACTATGTGCAGAGCACTGTACTAAGCGCTTGGGAAGTAGAACAGTGCTTTGCACATAGTACGTGCTTAATAAAGGCCATTATTGTTATTATTATTATTATTAATAAACAGTACCTCGCGAGTGAAAAGAATGCGTGGTTCTCCGAAAGGGTCTGATTCATTCTTACAAGCAACTTTGGCTACTCCTTCGAAGGTTAGCAGGTGGGGGGGTGTCTCCCTCACACACATATAGAGACACACATACTCACACAGGAAATGTCACGTTTACCATTTTCTTTTCCTTCCTCTTTTTCAGATAGATATTCTTGAGGATCCCATCATCAGAAATGTGATCGTGCTGCAAACAGTTCTCCAGGAAGTGAGAAATCGGAGTCCACCGGTTTATAAACGAATCAGAGATGTGATTAATAATCTTGAAAAGCACTTCTATACCTTCACTAATGAACATCACAGGTAGGGTGAAGTCACGGTTGCCTCATTAGAATGTAAATTCCTTGTGGTCAGGCAATATCACTTGCGTGTTTTGATATTTTCTAAGCACTTAGCAACTTGCCCCCCTATTAAATCCCATTTCTCCCGCTGCCACTAATGTGTTAAATAGGATTACACATTAATCAAGTGCCTACTTGACCGGAGCGTATGGACTTAAAAGATCCCTTTTTTATGATATTTGTTAAGCGCTTTGTGTCAAGCACTGTGCCGAGTCCTGGGGTAGATAAAAGTTAATCCGGTCAGACATCATCCCGATCCCACATGGGTCTCGCAGTCTTAGTAGAAGGGAGAGCAGGTATTGTGGCCCGACTTTAGAGTTGAGGAAACCGAGGTTCAGAGAAGTTAAGTGACTTGCCTAAATTCACACTGCAGTCACTTAGCAGAGCCAGGAGTTAACATCTCTTTGTTCTTTTTTCAAATAAAAAGTTTTTGTCTTCTGAAGCTGTACTTTTATAGAAGTCACAATGGCTTTGGTCATCCTATTCTCTGAACGTATTTAATTGTCGTATCTTTCATTGAACTAGAAGCATGATTCAACCTATCTGTCATTTTTGAAAAAAAAAGTACCATTGACTTGTATCATGTTTTTGTTCTTTATTTTGTGCTAAGCTTTTATCGTTTTCACGCGTTCCTGAGTAGATTCAGTGCTCTTATTTCTGGAATCTTGATTCGTCTTTGATACACAGAGAAACATACGTGGAACAGAAACAGGGGGAAAATGCTAATGATCGAAACGACAGAGCCATTCGAGTTGCAGCCCGGTGGTACAACGAGCACCTGAAGAAAATCACGGGGGATGACAGCCCGCCCCAGGTTGTCTTAATAACAAATGACAGAAAAAATAAAGAAAAGGCTATTGAAGAGGGTATACCAACTTACACATGTAAGTTTGTCTGTTTGGCATATCATTGGCATCCCATCTTCGGATCAAACGTTACTCTTCAAGTTTCCAACCCTTTGCCGGGTGTCACAGGTTGGGGCGGGTAGTGTTTCTACGACCAGTGCTCCGTGAAAGGTTGGCCGATTCACCGTGTTCAATCTTCAGGCAGAGAAACTGGGTGTACGTTTGTGTGTATCCCCATATTCTGCTGCCACTTCCCCTCCCTTCAATTGATTTTATTGACTCTCTACTACTAGATTGCAAGCTTTTTGTGGCCAGGGGTCGGGCTTACCAACTCCATTGTTTTTACTCTCCCAAGTGCTTAGTACAGTGCCGTGCACACAGTGGACGCTCAGTAAATGGCATCGCTTGATTGATTTTTAGTTACCGTGGCAGCGGCCTGCTTGCCACAGCTTCCCATAATGGGGATGTGTTGGGCCCTTGGAAGAGTGTGAAAGAAATATGAGGGAGCCACAGCCTTGCTCCTAAATTAGGTGAATAATAATAATAGTAATAATTGATATTTTAAGTGTTTACTCTGTGCCAATAATAAAAGTTATTATTAAATAATAATGATAATAATTACTAGATTATTATTATGGTATTTGTAAAGCACTTACTAGTGCTAGCCATTGTTCCAAGCAGTGGGGTGGATACAAGAAAATCAGGTTGGACGTAGTCCCTGTCCCACGTGGTGCTCACAGTCTTGATCCCCATTTTACAGATGAGGTAACTGGGGCACAGGGAAGTGAGGTGACTTGTCCAAGGTCACACAGCAGCCAAGTGGAGGAGCCGGAATTAGAACCCATGACCTTCTGACTCCCACCCTGTGTTCTATAATCAGGCTGCACACGGTTCCTGCCTCACCTGGGGCTCACAACATGTGTAGGAGGGAGAACAGATATTGCATCCTCATTTTATGGGTAACAAAACTGAGGCGTGGGGAACTTAAAGTGACTTGCCCAAGACTCACACAAGAAACAAATAACAGAGCCAGGATGAGAACCCAGACTTGTGGTTTTTTTTATGAGACTCTAAGGCCGTTGTGGGTAGGAACATGTCTACCAACTCTGTGGTATTTCTCTCAAGTTCTTAGTACAGTGCTCTGCACACAGTAAGAACTTAATAAATATTGGTCAAAGTGAATAGGTTGGTGATTATTTTCAAGGTTCATTTCAGGGATTTTTTCTGATATGTTGGGCAAACCAAAAATCCCCAAGAAAATGCATTTTTAGTGAAATTTATTGTTTACCAACAAACTGAATTTATTTTACAGGTGAGGAGTACATAAAAAGCTTAATAGCTAACCCTGAGCTTGTAGATCGTCTTGCTTGTATATCTGATGAAAAGGTACGTTTGAGGAATTTTTTCTTTTCTTTTTGAAAAGTTGGACTATCAATTCGGGTACTCTCCCATTAGTGTCGATAATTGCTTTCGTGAAAGTCAAGGATTGAACGCAAGAGTGTTTGATGAAGTATAATTTCCCTTGGAGTATGATGTAAAGTGCATTTGTGCGTTTTTAAGTAGCAGAAATTTTACCATAAAAATGATGGTAGTAAATACAATTACATGAAAAAATTGAAATGTAACCACCTACTAATAAAGTAATATGGATTTTTTTGTACGCACATGTAAATAATAGTTTTTAGTGTTTTCTTTTACTTCCTCTGCAACAAAAAGAGACCTTGGCGTAACATATCATTGGCATCATTATCTAATGCCAAATGAAGACTATAGCTCTTGAAATGAGCTTTCAGTCTCCCTAATTCAAGTTAGTGAAAATGCTATACACAGTGATGGGGTGGAGGAAAGGAGGAAAGTGTTTGAGCCGTGGGAAACTTAGCACATGCTACAAAAACACACCGTTATTGCTGAGTGAACGCTCTCAGAAGTACCGGTAATAAAATTATATCATTCTGTTGTGACCGACTGCTAATCAAAGGGTCTTATAGAGGTGATCTCTGAAATTGAGAACACCATGGCAGTGTTTGGATGTGATGTTTAAAGTATCATTATGGAGAGGTGACAATAAGTGTGGCCAGATACACCAGTAATAGCCGTTGTACTAGTCGACCTTCCGAAGATTTGCAGTCGGGCTTACTTGACTTTCTCCCCACTGTTCACGTCCTGTATAGTTTACCAGAGTCTCCCGGCCCAAACGTGAACTTCTGTGTATGGAGGCATTCGGAAAGACCATCCTCTCTGAAAACTCACGCAGGACCCTCAGATGTTATTTTTTGCACCCTCTTGAGCCGTGCCAAACCAGACCTAATCGTGTAAACTCCCAGCACTCTCCAAGGCCTTCCCGGGCCCTAAAGGCCTCGCTCTCCAGTCCCAGAAGAACTAAGACAGGAGGAAAGTTGATGGTTTGGTGACATCCTAGGAAGCAGGAATGATCTCTGCCATTTGGATTTAACCCTCTTAGCTAAAAACTTGGTAGTAGGAATGCGGCTCTAGGCAAACCCAGTCCTAGACATCTCGCAGGGCTTAATAATAATGATGGCATTTATTGAGCGCTTACTGTGTCCAAAGCACTGTTCTAAACGCTGGGGAGGATACAAGGTGATCAGATTGTCCCACGTGGGGCTTACAGTCTTAATCCCCATTTTACAGATGAGGTACCTGAGGCCCAGAGAAGTTGTGATGTGCCCATAGTCACACAGCTGACAATTGGCGGAGCCGGGATTTGAACCCATGACCTCTGACTCCAAAGCCCGGGCTCTTTCCACCGAGCCACGCTGCTTCTCAGACACGAGACATGAGAGGGTTTGAAATAGTAATGCTATTTATTGAGCTCCTGCTGAGTGCAGTACTATGCCCTAATAATAGTAATAATTGTTGTGTTTGTTAAGTACTTACTATGTGCCAACCCCTGTATACTAAGCTCTGGGATAGATACAGGATAATCAGAGCAGAAAAAGCCCCTGTCCCACGTTGGGCTCACAGTCTAAGCTGGAGAACTAAGGAGTTGAGGAGTGCCCCAGAAGCACAAGACACATTCTTAAAACCTCACAAGGAGCTGTCATCCTAACTGGGGGAGAAAGACCTAAAAATCTTTGCTCCCAGGGATGAACGGAAGCAGCTGGGGTGCTCAACCCAAAGGCCTACCCGATTATCTCCCATCCACTCACTACCACTGTGGAAACAGTAGTGGTTTAGCCTGGTATTCCTCAGCCCCTCTTCTGTTGGGCTGTTGTTTTTTTGGCCCCAGCTGGAGAGAGAAACCAGGAAGCAGAAATAGAATCAAAGAAACTGTCAACCCGGGAAAAGCCCTCAGGACCTCAACGTTCACGTGCTTCTCTGGGATTTATTTTCAAGAGTAAATAAGAGAAACGACAGGAGCAGTGCTCTTCTCTACTCTATTTTACTTGTACCTATCTATTCTATTTTATTTTGTTAGTATGTTTGCTTTTGTTCTCTGTCTCCCCCTTCTAGACTGTGAGCCCACTGTTGGGTAGGGACTGTCTCTATATGTTGCCAGCTTGTACTTCCCAAGCGCTTAGTACAGTGCTCTGCACACAGTAAGCACTCAATAAATGCGATTGATTGATTGATCTGAAGGTCGGGGACCACGTCCACTTAGATGTAGCCCACTTGCACCGCTTAGCGGGCTGGTGGGACATGCTTAGGATGGTTATGCCATAGTCACCGTGTAGCCGGCCACTGCCCCATTGCCCAGAGGAGGTTACACACCGGGATCCGTTTGGACATCTTTCTCTGAGCCTGGCCCGTGCCTGGGTCGACCACTGTCGGTATTATCCTCATCGTCATCTGTACTATTTACAGAGTGCTTGGGAGATTACAAGAGGGTCAGACAGACACGTTCTCTGCCCACATCTAACTGCCCCCGCCCCTCTCCTGCCCTTCTAAGCGGCCGTAGCAGGTCTAGACCGCCCACAATTGATGGACAGAGTTCACGTTTGAAAGAATCTCCTTTATTCTATGCTAGCAGAGCTGGTGCCCTCTTTCATTTAGGGGAGAACGCCTTTCGGGGGCGTCATTCTTTTGGGTCTCTGATGTCATTTCTATCTACCACTGTCATTACCCAGTGGAAAGAGTCTGACCTAAAGATCGAAAGTCCTACTATATGCCAGCTCTTACTATATGGTCACTATGCTAAGCCCCGGGGTAGATTCAAGTAGTCAGATCAGGCAACAGTCCCTGTCCTATGTGGGGCCCAGAGTCCTAACAGGGAAGGAGAACAGGTATTTAATCCCCATTTTGCAGATGTGGGAACTGAAGCACAGGGAAGTTAAGTGACTTGGCTAAGGTCACTCGAGTAGCATTGCGAAGTCTGCCACACTGAAAACCCTACAGTAGAAACTCACGAACAGAATCGGCTGAATGCCAAATACCAGCACATTGTAAAGAGAACTTTACTACCCTCCCTTGAAGTTTGTTTTACCGTACCCTGTTAAATTGGCTTAATATATCTGGTCTGTATCGGGAGAAGCCCATGGTTGAACATTCTATATTGTAAAGGAAAGAGATCTTTATGAACTTTATATTGGAAGCGTCAATGAGGATAATATACTAATTGCTCATTGTATTTTCCTGGACTTACAGAATGAAATAGAAAGTGGAAAAATACTATTTTCGGAGCACCTTCCGCTTAGTAAGTTACAGCAGGGCATAAAATCTGGCATTTACCTTCAAGGAACATTCAGAGCCAGTAGGGAAAATTATCTTGAAGCCACAGTATGGGTTCATGGAGATGTTGAAGAGAACAAAGAGGTAACTTTTCAATTTTAGTTTCTAGCTTTCGTAATCACCAACAACATTGATCTGTTCTATTCTACTGTTCTATTTATTTTGTTAATCATGTGCATCTAGCTTTACTTCTATTTATTCTAATGACTTGACACCTTTCCACATGTTTTGTTTTGTTGTCTGTCTCCCCCTTCTAGACTGTGAGCCCATTGTTGGGTAGGGACTGTCTCTATATGTTGCCAACTTGTACTTCCCAAGTGCTTAGTACAGTGCTCTGCACACAGTAAGCGCTCAATAAATACCATTGAATGAATGAATGAGGTTGTCCCACGTGGGTCTCACAGTCTTCATCCCCATTTTATAATAATAATGATGGTATTTGTTAAGCGCCTACTATGTGCAAAGCACTGTTCTAAGCGCTGTGGAGGTTACAAGGTGATCAGGTTCCACGGGGGGCTCACAGTCTTAATCCCCATTTTACAGATGAGGTAACTGAGGCACAGAGAAGTAAAGTGACTTGCCCAAAGTCACACAGCCAACAATTGGCAGAGCCAGGATTTGAACCCACGGCCTCTGACTCCAAAGTCTGTGCTCTTTCCAGTGAGCCACACTGCTTCTCGGGAAAGATACCCGTCGTAGGCTTGCAAGGGGACGATTAAATTAAGTAGTGAGATGAGAGTTACTCGGCTCGGCATGGCTCCACACATAGCATAAAATTCCTGACCTGCCGTCCTGGACACTTGTAGGATTCCTGAGGGGCTGGAGTGCCTGTTTCCCTGGGTGAGAGATTTCTTGTGAAGCGAATAACAGGGGAGTGGGTGAGGCTTAGGAGAACTGTTGGGAAAGTAATATTTCTGGTAGCCTTTGGAATTCCATTACACCTCTGCCCCTCCATACTAGCCCCGCTTCCCTCTTCCCCTTCCTTCACCACCTTCATTCCTCTTCTCTGTCTGTGATTGTTGGGGCATTTTAAAGCTGCAGTTTTCTGAGGAACAGGACAGCAGCCTGGACGGCCGTGGACGAGGCCTAACATACCAACACCATTTCTTTATCTCTGTGCTCCTTTTATTCCTTTCTTGCATTCACTCAATCCCTCTTAATTTCAAGGTTTCCTTTTGGCCATATCAATCCCCCACTTTCATTCTGCTGTACCAGTTTGAGATGGGTATCTGGGTAGGTGTGTGGGAGGGTGAGTGGAGAGAGAGAGGAGAAAATTTTGTTTTCTTATCTTCAAGGTTGGCGTAAATATGTTTTTGTAGCATGAGGAGTTTTTAGTTAAACATAGTTAATGTGGAAGCTTTCATTCATTATTCCATTAACTTGGGAGCTTTGTGTAGCTTTTTAAATGTAATTTCCTAATCCAGAAAATTCCTCCCGAGGGAGTCAAGGGAGGAGTGGTCCATCTGTTATTTATCCAGAGTGGGAATGGAGGCAGTTAGGTGGCTGGGTATCGGCAGTAGAAGCTGCTCGCAGCTAGATTCTTCCACAATAGGCCATAGGTTGAGGGGAGGCGGGAAGTGAGCGGTAGGCTATATGAGTTTGAAACAGAATTGATTTTTGTCTCTCATCTTACTACCTCTAGACTTCTCCCTCCTTGAAGGATGGTGGGAAAAGGGGGAGAAAACAAAGGAGTGGCTAGGAACGCCCCAAGGTAGAGTGTGAAGGGAGAGCGATGAGTAACCAAGGGAAGATAAACATAAGCAGGAGTTTTGGAAATGTAACCCAAATTTTACCAAATTAATCAGGGCTTAGAACTGGAGGTAATATCAGGGAAATCCAAAAAAAAATTCAGAGCCTAATTTCAGGACTATTAACGGTGTTTTCAATTTTTTAAACAGATAATTATTCAAGGACTTAAAAATTTAAATCGAGCAGTTCATGAAGATATCGTTGCTGTGGAGCTCCTGGCAAAAAATCAGTGGGTGGCCCCATCTTCTGTCGTCTTGCTTGATGAAGGACAAAATGAAGATGATTTGGAGCTGGAAGAGGAAAAAGAAAACGCCGTACGGGTTCAAACTGGTTTTCCACTCTATCTTTAAATTTCTTTATGGACAGGTTACAAAACAACTTGGTGGTTTCTTGAAATTCAGTTTTCCCAATTATTTGTAATTTAAAAGACTGCTACGATTGCATTTCAGAGAGGGTTACATGTCCTGAAATAAAGCCTCAGGTGTTAGTTACCCTGTTGTGCTTGTAGAATTCTAGAGAGGTAATATTCTTTGTTGTGATGTCATAATTTAAGGGCCTAAGTATTTGTGCCATTGAAGTGCAAGGTCAGTGGTTTTCTTATGGTAAAGATGACTGAAGACTTAATTCCATTTTCTTTTTGAAAACTCAGCTGAAGACTGCGGTAAATGAGAAAATGTTAAGGCCTACTGGTAAAGTGGTGGGAATAATAAAAAGGAATTGGAGACCGTTCTGTGGTATGCTTTCCAAGTCCCTTATTAAAGAGGTGAGTGAAAATGCCATTTCTTGTATGTCATATTTTCAGCACTTACATTTGTTTTCAATAAAAAGCTCCATTCTCCTTGATATCTCCAGGCAAGAAGGCATCTCTTCACACCTGCCGATAGAAGGATCCCTCGAATTCGAATAGAAACCAGGCAAGCCTCCACGTTAGATGGACAGAGAATTATTGTTGCTATCGATGGTTGGCCCAGAAATTCTAGATATCCTAATGTAAGTTTGTTTGGCATTTTATTTTACAATATGATTTTAAGCCTTTGGATCGGTTCATCAGTGGTATTAATTGAGAACTTAATAATAATAATAATAATAATGGCATTTATTAAGCGCTTACTATGTGCAAAGCACTGTTCTAAGCTCTGTGGGCAGAGCGGTATCGGTTAAGTGTTTACTGTGTGCCAGGCATTATACTAAGCACTGGGGTAAGTACTAGCAAATCGGGTTGGACACAGTCCTGTGTGAAGACCAGAGTCTAAGTGGGGAAGGAGAACAGGTAGTTAGTTAATTCCCATTTTTACAGAAGTGGAAACTGGGCCACAGGGAAGTAACTTGGCTAAGGTCACACAGTGCACAAGTGATGTTGTCAAGTCTGCTGTACTGAAAGCCCTATAATAGAAACTCATGAAGAGAATCAGCTGAGTGCCAAATACCATCACGATGAAAAGAGAAAAGCCCCTCCCTTGGAGTTTATTTTCCTGTACTCTGTTAGCTTAATGTATCTGTTCTGTGGTTTAAGACTGTACTGAGCAACTGGGAAAGTACGATACAGTACAGCAGAGTTGGTAGGTGCAATCTCTGGTCCCAAAGAGCTTACTGTCTGTAGGGTTTTTTATGGCATAATGGAGTAAGTAATATTCTTGTATACCTTAATGTAGGTAACAAGTATCAGTCCGTGTCGAGACGGAATCTGCAGAGAATCCAATGAAACTTGTATGAACACATCTTATATCATTAGTGTCCCCCCATCCCCCCACCTTACCTCCTTCCCCTCTCCACAGCAACTGTATATATGTTTGTATGTATTTATTACTCTATTTTATTTGTACATATTTATTCTATTTATTTTATTTTGTTAATATGTTTTGTTGTCTGTCTCCCCCTTCTAGACTGTGAGCCCGCTGTTGGGTAGGGACCGTCTCTATATGTTGCCAACTTGTACTTCCCAAGCGCTTAGTACAGTGCTGTGCACACAGTAGCACTCAATAAATACAATTGAATGAATGAATGAATTCCCTGAAAAATCCCTCAAGTTTCCGGATAAATTGCAAGCAATAATCCCCGACATTTAGGAATCTCGTATCTCCACCAACACCATGACAGTCGAAATAGTAGAAATTATGACTGTTAAGCACGAAGAATGTACGAAGCACTAAGCACAGGGGGAAAATGCAGGGATGCGTATTCAGATAAACCCTGGTCCACAGGCTGCTTACTCTGTAAAGTGGGGGAAGACTTGAGAAGGGCAGTCACAGGAGGAAAGAATAACAAGTAAATTCAGCCGAACAGTGTACAACAGTATGAGTAGCAGAACTCTTCCTGGATATCAGAGTGCTTTAGACTATTAGGGCCATAAGATGCTTGTCTACTTGTTTTGTTTTGTTGTCTCTCTCCCCCTTTCTAGACTGTGAGCCCGTTGTTGGGTAGGGATTGTCTCTATCTGCTCCAGAATTGTACATTCCAAGTGCTTAGTACAGTGCTCTGCACACAGTAAGTGCTTAATAAATCGATTGAATGAATGACAGGGCCTGTGTTTGACCTAATTATCTTGTATCTACCCCCGTGCTTAGCACAGAGTATGTGCTTAAATACAATTGTCATTATTATTATTCTCTCAGTCCAGAGATCTTGGTTCTCTGGACTTTCCTAAGTTAACAGAGTTAAACTTTTCATATAGGAATTTTGTTACTTTTGTATTTTGTAAATAACTTAGGTCTATGAACAAAATCACCTGGGTTTTCCATTTCAGAGCTTCAAATTTACAATTTAGGGGCTTTCCTCTGGAGACTAGGCAATTCTTCCAGATTTTTTTTTTTAAGCTGCATCTGTGTCTTTCAGTAAATGAGAAAAACAGTCAGTAAATTCAGATAAATCCAGAGTTGACAACAGGAAAGGTCCCTTGTGACCAACAGTAAGGAAAATTACCCCCACTTTAATAATAATTATGGTATTTGCTACTCACTGACTGTGTGCCAAACACTTTAGTAGGTATGGTATCAACACTGTAGAAGCAGATTGGATCCAGTTCCTTGTATCCCGTGAGGCTCACTGTCTGTGCGGGGCCTGGGGGTGGGACGGAGGAAGAAAGGGTATTTAACCTCCACTTTACAGATGAGAAAACTGAGGCACAGAGTAGTTGAGTGACTTGCTCAGGGACTCACAACTCTCTGTTCATCTTCGAAGTGTGTTCCTCCTTAATATCACTGCTGGTCTCATGTGGGAATCAACAACCATGGGATAATTTTGTGAGGTGGGGGAAAAAGTTATTGATGTATTTTCTGTGAGTAAATGGAAGAAAAATAGATTCCGTGCCTTTCCAGAAAGGAATCATGAACAGCTACAATACTGGCATTACACGTGCATGCTCTGGATTTTAGTCTAGGCTAGGCCCTGGGCAGAGAAAGATATATCACTACCCTTTTGTGTTTGCTCAGAGGGAGTAGTATTGAACCCTATTACAAGGTAGTTGTGAGGAATAAATGAGAAATTTGAGTTTGCTACACTTGGAAAACATTAAAGTGGTACGTGTTTGTGTGGGGGTGTGTGTGTTGTATAGGTAAATTTAAAAAATAGACATCAAAAATCTGTGAGCAGAAATAGCTGTGAAATACAAACCCTGATGAAAACATTGTTTTTAGGGTCACTTTGTAAAAAATTTAGGCACCGTTGGAGATAAAGAGACAGAGACAGAAGTGCTCCTTCTTGAACATGACGTCCCCCATCAGCCTTTCTCCCAGGCTGTCCTCAGCTTCCTGCCAAAGATGCCCTGGAGTATTACTGGAAAGGTAAAATAAATTCCAAGAGAGGTAAAACAAACACATTTTTTGTTTTTATTCCAATGAATTGATTCTAGTAGCTGATGCTTCTCCAGAAGAGTTTATTTTCTGGCCTGGAGCCTTTTTTTTTCCCTTTATTTTGAGATTTTGTATTCATTGGGGTGGGGTGATACTCTTAAAAATCAGACAATTCTCTGACCCTTTTGAATTGGCAAAAAAAAGAGGAAAGAGGAATATATTTTTTATTTTAAAGTTAAAAATGTTGCATAAGCCCACTGTCTGTATTCATGCAAGGAAACAACATGAATCTTAGTCATTACTCTTGGACTGAGGTGAGAGAAATGGGCAAAATCCTTATTTTGACAAAACGCTGCAGTTTGGAGGAACTGAGCTGTTTTTTTCATGATCTTTTTATACCTTTGTACCTTTAGGAATGTTTTCTAAAAATAAATTTGGCATATTCTAGGACATGAAAAACAGAGAAGATCTGAGGCATCTGTGTGTTTGTAGCGTGGACCCTCCGGGATGTACTGATATTGATGATGCTTTGCATTGCAGAGAACTGGAAAATGGAAATCTAGAGGTATTTATTTCTTATTTCTAAAAGAATATATGTTACCGCGTAAGGAGTTTTGTACATGGGAAGCCAAAGGCTACTTTTGTTTTTCCTAGAGAAACTACATACTGGGGTCATTGGGTTAAATGGGAGATCTATGTCACATTTCTATTTAATGGATTTTTTTTTCCCTTGAAATCCATCAAGAAAGGCTAACCAACTTTTCAGAATGATTACACCTTTTTCTCTTTCTGTTTTTGCTATGTTTCCAAGGTCGGTGTACATATTGCCGATGTCAGTCATTTTATTCGTCCAGGAAATGCTTTGGATCAAGAATCTGCCAGAAGAGGAACGACTGTGTACCTGTGTGAAAAAGTAAACATCTCATCTTACGATATAGTGTATTTTTCAGTGGTGTTTTGATGAAGACATTGTTTTTAACTGAGAATGATTTGAGATGCTCTGGGAGTAAGGAATGAGCTGCGTGTGTCTGCACTCTTGGCATTTGTTCAGTTGGACTTTGATTCAACCCAAATGATTGACCAAAAAAAGCAGTCTGAGTAGAGTTAGGGCAATATTTTTAAAGGTTCATTTAATTTTATTTTGGATGACAATTCATTCTTAAAATGAATAGCATTCATGTATACCTCGATTTTTGTCTGTTTTTCTTCCCTTTCCTGCAATTTTTATATTTATGTAAAAGTGTAAATGCCTAGTGTCTGCCTCTTTCTCTAATTCTTTCAGTCTGAATGTAGTGGAAAGAAGGAAGTGATCTCTCTTCCCCACTTTTGCAGAGACAATTAACAGTCATTTTATACCTTCATTAACCACAGTAGAGCAAAAGCTCCCTGCTCTAGCCCCAACCTGCTTTCCTTTGGAGGGGAGCACCACAGAGACTGCCTCTTAATCGGGGAATATGTGCATTCCCTATATACATGGGAATGGGATGGAGAGGAACATGTTTCACTCGTGTTCTGATATAATAATGTGGTGTCACTGTTTTCTATTACAAGTTGCATGGCATTCTTTTCCGTGATACACCCTTGGATAAAAATGAATATACATATATGTATTAAATACAAGTCTTTATTCTGTCTCTTACAGAGGATTGATATGGTTCCAGAGTTGCTTAGCTCTAACTTGTGCTCCTTAAGATCTAATGTGGACAGGTATTTTTGTGTGCTTTTTCATAATCCCATTATTTGCCACTTAAGTGGGTTGAATTTCTCAAATCTGGGTTATTAATTTGTGTGATTTTTCCAGGCTAGCATTTTCCTGCATTTGGGAAATGAATCACAATGCAGAAATTCTCAAAACCAGGTTTACCAAAAGTGCTATTAATTCAAAGGTGAGTTATTTAAAGTGATATATCTAGATATATGTGCCATACAGAGCAGACCTAAGTGGGATTGCAGGTTGCCATACAGCTGCTTTTAGTCTGTAAATTGTCTCTCTATTCTGGAAGCTCCTTTTAGGCAGGGAATATGTCTACCATTCTGTTTATATCATGCTCTCCTGAGTGCTTTGTACACTGCTCTGCACACAGCAAGCACTCAATAAATGCCAATGATTGATTGATAGAAAGCTCTTTATATTCAGGTTGAATTGAGGATTTTCTCATTGGTCTTTTTTGTGTATGTTCTAGTTCTGCTTCAGGAAAGAAAAAGTCGGCTACTGTTATGGGGGGGTCTGTACCATCCTCACTCAGATCGATCCCACTGACTGATCAGACAATATCTGTGATTTGATGAGGAAGTCCCGGCACATAATTTCAGTGGCCGGCTTATGAACATATTGGGAAAGGTCAGCTGCTTTCTATACACTCAGGTCTTATTTTATCTAAAGCCACAGCCTTGCTTAAATGAAGCACGAGTGGCTCGGGGTTGAGTGTACTTTCTCCCGAAGAATAGTGTTTTTACACATCTCTTCCTTGTTTTTACACATCTCTTACATTTAAGTAGGGTATCTTACCTGGAACCAATTTTAGAATCCATTTCTTATTGGTTTATAGAGACCTTTTCTGTCAGGAAGGAGGTTACAGAGGCTGCCCATAATTTGGTCATGTTCCTGAAAGAATCCTACATTAATGAAAATTCAAGTTGTGGTATCCAAGACATGTCAGGTGCCAAATACTTATGCAAAAATGTTCTTTTCTGACATCTCGTCATGCTGTTTAACAGAAATGCTCTGTCAAACGAACATTGCCCAAATCCCTCAATCAATCAGTTCATTCATTCATTCAGTCAGTCATACTTACTGTGTGCAGAGCACTACTAAGTGCTTGGGAAAGTACAATACAACAGTTCCCTGCCCACATCAAATTTACCATCTAGGGGGGTGGAGACAGACATCAATACAAATAAATAAATTACAAATATGTACATAGGTGCTGTGGGGCTGGGAGGGGAGAATAGCAAAGGGAGCAAGTCCAGGCGATGCAGAAGGGAGTGGGAGACAAGGAAAAGTGGGCCTTAAGGTTTTTATTGAGCATTTACTATATGCAGAGCACTTTTCTAAGTGCTTGGGGAAGTCCAGTACATGAGATTAGCAGATAACGTTCCCTGCCAATAATGAGCTTATAGTATAGTGGGGGAGACAGATGTTAATATGAATAAATAATTTAAAGGAATGTACATAAAGTGCTGTGGGGTTGGAGGTGGGGCGAATATCATCTGCCAAGCTAGCTCTCTTCCTCCCTTCAAGGCCCTGCTGAGAGCTCACCTCCTCCAGGAGGCCTTCCCAGACTGAGCCCCTTCTTTCCTCTCCCCCTCGTCCCCCTCTCCATCCCCCCGTTTTACCTCCTTCCCTTCCCCACAGCACCTGTATATATGTATATATGGTTGTACGTATTTATTACTCTATTTATTTATTTATTTATTTTACTTGTACATTTCTATCCTACTTATTTTATTTTGTTGGTATGTTTGGTTCTGTTCTCTGTCTTGCCCTTTTAGACTGTGAGCCCACTGTTGGGTAGGGACTGTCTCTATGTGATGCCAATTTGTACTTCCCAAGCGCTTAGTACAGTGCTCTGCACATAGTAAGCGCTCAATAAATACGATTGATTGATTGATTGATCAAATGTCCAAAAGTCACAGATCCAAGTGCATAGATGACTCAGAAGGGAGAGCGAGCCGGGGAAAAGGGGCTTCATCGTGGAAGGCCTAATAGAGAGGCAACATGGTTCTGTCCAGTATATAATAATAATTGTAGTATTGGTTAAGCATTTTCTACTAAATCCTGGAGTCGATACAAGATTGGACACAGTCCCTGTGCTCCATGGGGCTCACAGTCTAAGCAGGAGGGAGGACAGTTATTGAATCTCCATTTTACAGACGAGATAACTGAGGCCCAGAGAATTTAAGAGACAGATATGTCCACGGTTACACAGTAGTAAAGTGGCAGAGCTGGGATTAGAACCCAGGTCCTCTGACTCCCAGGGCTGTGCTCTTTCCATTCTAGTGGATAAACTTAACCTCTCTAGCTGGAAAACTGCCAGTTCCCTTTGACTTAGTAGACTTCTGCCTCATTGGCATCCGTTAGTTCGGCTGAGTAGTGACAATCTTTGTTGACTCAGAATTTGTCACCCATTTTGCTTAGACGTAATGAATTTGTGATTTTTAGTCAAGGTAGGATGGGGCAACTCTGCTCCAAAGCCACCGCTGTCATTTATGACTGTTACGTGACTACGTTGTTTCTTTTCCAGGCATCTCTTACGTACGCTGAGGCGCAGATGAGAATTGATTCCGGAAGCATGCGTGATGAAATCACCACAAGTCTCCGTGGCCTGAACAAACTAGCCAAAATTCTGAAAAAACAAAGAATAGACAAAGGGTAAATTGTTCTCTATGTTGGCTTTGTCTAGTATGACGTTTGGATAAACTGCTCTCTTGGCCCTGTTAAAAAGTGTATTAGGCGCAAGAAATAGTAATGGTGGCATTTGTTAAGCGCTTACTATGTGCAAAGCACTGTTCTAAGCGCTGGAGAAAGAATGCTTATAAGAATCTGGACACAAAATATGGATATTTATGTCAGATCAGTTGCAGTATTGTCAAGTCTCTTCCTCTCACTGGCTGATGCAAGTCTGAAATTACTGATTCCTGATGGAATTTTGTCTAAAATTGCTATCTCATAGTTCGTGTGATTTGTGGGAATATTTGGAAAAGAGATGAAAGAGAATAACTTAATAAAGGAATCAGGAAATGGGAGAAAGCCTTTTCTTCCTGGAGAGATCACCTGCTTAAGCCACTTAGCTTTCAGTGCATCAATTTTGCTTCTTAAAGAATATGATTCTCGAGGTTGAAGTAAATCAGTGAACGTTCACTTGTAGAAACGTATGCCCGTATAATGTACCTAAGCACTTTAAATAAACCCAGTTATCAGTACAAAAATAAAGCTGCTCCACAAATAAACAGTTGGAGTCTCTGAGTAAAGAAAGCACGTTAAGTCTTCCAGAAAGCTTGAAATTGTCATTCTGGAGCCGAGACCCTCAGAATTAATAGTCTGCCATCATTGGTGCCTCTCCCTTGTCAGATAAGCAGAAAGGAAAATCTCCCTCAGCCCATCTGAGAGGCAAGCGTAATAGGTCACTAACCAGTGACACTGTCAGCCACACAGAACTCCAGAGAATGAGGAGCCTAGCCTAGAGCTAAGGGAATAAATGATCATTTTATAAATAACCCAGTTTAGGGAGACTCTCGCTCACTTTTACAAGGAGTAAAATATGCCTGGAGCTGGAGGAAGTGTCATGTAGAGTCAGGAAGTGGATACCTCTCTGTTGTCAAAACTGGGACTGAAGAAATCCTTTATACTCCAGAAAGACAACTGTGTCCTTTTTCCTTATTTCCTTCACGTGAATGTTCAACCTTCAACCACTTGGCTGATATATCACTGAGCTTCTCCTGTATTTAGTGGGCAAAGAAAACTGGCTTGAGACTTAATGAAGTTGAATGCAAAACAGTTCAGAAATGACTACCTGCCCTACAGGAAAATAGGCATGTATTTGCTACATCTGATGCCTCTTGAAAGTATCGGTGCCTTCCTCCGTTTCGAGCATTGAAAAGGGACTGCTATTTGATTTAATCTTTTAAAATTGAAACTGGGATCATTGAGTTTAAGTGGAGATGCGTGACATTTGACAGAACCTCGTTTAAAGCCTTGCACTAACGCATGAAAAGTAGCAGCTGTATTCATTTGGTAGACTCTTCTCATCATGAATTATTTCCAGGTTTCCAGCTCTTTGTTTGGTCAGGCGACTACATGTCTTTTTGTTTCGTTTTGTTTTCTTCTTAGAGCTTTGACGCTTTCCTCCCCCGAAGTCCGCTTTCATATGGACAGTGAAACCCACGACCCTATAGATCTACAGACAAAGGAACTGAAGTAAGTTCTGTGTGTGAACGGGAGCCAGATATAGTTTTGTTGCTAGGACTGCTTATTTAGACTTTGTGTGAATACCCTGGAAAGTGAACTTTTTTTACGGTATGATATGGGTTGATTTTTTTTCAGGTGAGTCCAAGAAGAAATGAAACCTCAATATATAGTCCTCTGAGGCCAACCACATCTTGGTACTTCACTTTATTTACCCAGTGCAGTGAAATGCGGCGGTATATTGTCCAGTCCCTTCATCTATTAGAAGCTGCGTTGCTCAATGGAAAGAGCCCGGTTTGGGGAGTCAGAGGTCATGGGATCAAATCCCGGCGCCACCAGTTGTCTGCTGGGTGACTTTGGGCAAGTCACTTAACTTCTCTGTGCCTCAGTTACTTCATCTGTAAAATGGGAATTAAGACTGTGAGCCCCCCCGTGGGACAAGCTGATCACCTTGTATCTTCCCCAGCACTCAGAACAGTACTTGGCACATAATAAGCGCTTAACAAATGCCATCATTATTATTAGCTCTGCACCTGAGATCTCAGGGGGATCTGGAGCCTCCAGGAATGGCAGTAATAATAATAATAATAATGTTGGTATTTGTTAAGCGCTTACTATGTGCAAAACACTGTTCTAAGCGCTGGGGGAGATACAAGGTGATCAGGTTGTCCCACGTGGGGCTCACAGTCTTAATCCCCATTTTACAGATGGGGTAACTGAGGCACAGAGAAGTGAAGTAACTTGCCCAAAGTCACACAGCTGACAATTGGCAGAGCCGGGGTTTGAACCCATGACCTCTGACTCCAAAGCCCGTGCTCTTCCCACTGAGCCACGCTGCAGTAGAGACAAGCATTTCAGGTGGGTTGGCAAGGTCACTGTAATTAATGTAAAGGAATAGGTAAGGGAGCCATACTACCTAGGGGAGTTGAAGATTAATTTGGCTTCCTTTCAGAGCTATTAATATAAACTCGTACATATCTGGAGTTAGAGTAGTTCCATGCATTGCTGGAGCAAAGAACTGAGATTGGGTAGCAGTAGCCACAGTTGAGGTATAAGTGGCATAAAATGTATCAGCCATTTGTGAATTTGAACCATAATAATAACAATGGTATTTGTCAAGCGCTTACTCTGTGTCAAGTACTGTTCTAAGCGCTGGGGTCAATACCAGATTGGACACAGTCTCCAGTCCCACGTGGGTCTCACAGTCTCAATCCCCATTTTACAGATGAGGTAACTGTGGCACAGAGAATAATAATAATTATCATGGCATTTGTTAAGCGCTTACTATGTGCCAGGCACTGTACTAAGTGCTGGGGTGGATCCAAGCAAATCGGGTTGGACACGGTCCCTGTCCCATGTGGGGCTCACAGTCTCAATCCCCATTTTACAGATGAGGTAACTGAGGCACAGAGAATAATAATAATTATCATGGCATTTGTTAAGCGCTTACTATGTGCCAGGCACTGTACTAAGTGCTGGGGTGGATCCAAGCAAATTGGGTTGGACACGGTCCCTGTCCCATGTGGGGCTCACAGTCTTAATCCCCATTTTACAGATGAGGTAACTGAGGCACAGCGAATAATAATAATTATCATGGCATTTGCTAAGCGCTTACTATGTGCCAGGCACTGTACTAAGTGCTGGGGTGGATCCAAGCAAATCAGGTTGGATGCAGTCCCTGTCCCACGTGGGGCTCACAGTCTCAATCCCCATTTTACAGATGAGGTAACTGAGGCACAGAGAATAATAATAATTATCATGGCATTTGTTAAGCGCTTCCTATGTGCCAGGCACTGTACTAAGTGCTGGGGTGGATCCAAGCAAATCGGGTTGGACACGGTCCCTGTCCCATGTGGGGCTCACAGTCTTAATCCCCATTTTACAGATGAGGTAACTGAGGCACAGAAAATAATAATAATTATCATGGCATTTGTTAAGCGCTTACTATGTGCCAGGCACTGTACTAAGTGCTGGGGTGGATACAAGCAAATCGGGTTGGACATGGTCCCTGTCCCATGTGGGGCTCACAGTCTTAATCCCCATTTTACAGATGAGGGAACTGAGGCACAGAGAAGTGAAGTGACTTGCCCCAAATCACCCAGCAGAGAAGAGGCAGAGCTGGGATTAGAACCAGGTCCTTCTGACTTCCTCGCCCGTGTTCTATCCGCTAGGCCACGCTGCTTTCCTAATCAAATGTCAGCACAGAAGAAACCCCAAAATGGGGTTTCCTATGTCTGTGTCCTGACTTCGTGGAATCCCACCCCAGAGTGGCAGAGAACTGAGCACCATCTGAGCGCCCCTGCTTTTTTCTTGAGGCATTCTGGATTGAGAGAGCCACCCCCCCAAAAAAAACTGAAGCAGGTGCCTGACCTGAGCCTCACGGAGAAACCGTGGAATTCCAAGGTGCCCGGGCATTGGGCCTGGACTGCCGAGGGATACATTATCTTCCCCGTTCCTCTCATCCCTGAGTAAAATCCAGCTCCGCTGGGGCTTCCCTAACATGCTGATCCTGGTATTTCTGGTTGAAAACTGTTATTCAGTCTATGTGACTTCGGTTCAGGAAAGACCCAAGAGTTGCAGAAGTGAGACATTTAGGAAACTTTGAAATGTGTTTTGCAAAAGCAGAGCAGATCCCCAAGAGCTGTTCTGGTTTTCCAAAAGCTCTCCTCCAGTATTACAAATCTTTTTCCAAAATAGCATTGACCAAGCGCGCCTCCTAATATATTTGGACCTGTTAGTCCCAAAGACGATCTAAAATGGAACAGATTTTGAACAGAGAAAGAAAATAAGTGCGAGCTAGTACATTGCTTGATAAAGAAATGTGACGCGAACAGAAAACACATTGCCTTGAAGATCTCATTGTTAAGGAGATTGAGCTTGAAGTCTGTGTGTGATAGAGCTTTTCATGTCTGTCACCTCCTTGTGATGAGGAAAACATTTTAGAAATTACAGTAATCTAGAAAGTATACAGACTGAAGGAAAAAAAGGATTGACTAGCCTCTCTGGGAGTTTATATTTACTCATTCTCTTGAGATTTGGTCTAGGCGCGCCCTCTCTTTTACTCACAGTGAAAGGTCATAGTAGCAAATGTGTTTCCCAACCCTGTTGTATTGTACTCTTCCATGTGCAATAATAATAATAGTAGTGTAGTGCTATTTGTTAAGCACTTACTATGTGCCAGGTACTCTACTAAGTGCTGGGATGAATAAAGTCCAAATAAAGTCCCTGCCCGACATGGGGCTCACATTCTCCATCCCCATTTTACATATGAGGATACTGAGGCACAGAGAAATTAATCGACTTACCCAAGGTCACACAGCAGACAAGTGGCGTGGTCAGAATTAGAACCCGGGTCATTCAGTTATTCAGTCATATTTATTGAGCGCTTACTATGTGCAGAGCACTTGGACTAAGTCCTTCTGACTCCCAGCCTTTTCTATCCACTAGACCACGCTGCCTATTATATAGTAAGCCCTCAATAAATGCCACTGATGATGACGATGTGATGAAAGGCTCCAAAGAACTGATTCAGTGGATATTCTACATCAGGGAACCTTCCAAAGCTCGTGCTCACTTTGGAATGGGGCTAAGTGCAGATGCCTGATTTCCCAGCCAAGGTTCATTCAGACTGTTAGAATAACAAGTCAGTGTATTCCATCAGACTCCCGGTGAAACAGAAAGAACTTAGACTTCCTTCATATTTTCCTTAAACCCAAGGTAGACGTTCTCCTCCCACCTCATAGATTCAGCATTCATCCTGCAAGGTGCTAGTAAAGATGTTGGCACTAAAATTGTTTTTCGTTCCATTACTCTAAACATTTTGTGCTTTCTTTCTGACGTCGTAATTCTTTTCCATTGACAGAGAAACAAATTCCATGGTGGAAGAATTTATGTTACTCGCCAATATCTCTGTTGCAGAAAAAATTTATGAAGAGTTTTCTGAGCACGCCCTGCTCCGAAAACATCCTGCCCCGCCTCCGTCCAATTATGAAATCCTTGTTAAGGCCGCTAAGTCTAAGGTAAATGCCTGCTGTTTCTGATCCAGATGGGAAGCTGATGGGATCTTTTGCACTGAGTTTGAAAAGACATCTTGCTGCTAGGCCTATCAGAAAGATATTCCGACTGGGATTATCACCGGGGAATACCACCGAAAAATGTCAGGCAAAATCACAACCCCTAATCATGAATTACCTTTGCTCTGGGCCTCGACTAGCATCACTCCGCCTGCCTCTTGCACTTCCCACTTGGTTTTTGGTCTGTAGATGTATGTGTATTTTTTTTAAAAAGTTTTCTCACCCACTATCCTAATTTTCTTCATTCACTTTCTTTTTGTGTTCCTGTGTTAAAGCACAATCAGGTGATCTCCAGAACCTTTTAGTAGTTTAGCTATTTTTAATAATTGTAACTCTTATGCCAGTCCCCTTCTCCACCTTTTTTTAAAAAAAATTATATTTGTTAAGCACTACGTGCCAGGCACCATACTAAGGGCTGGAATACATACAGTCTAATCAGGTTGGACACAGTCCATGTTCCATGTGGAGCTCACAATCATAATCCCCACTTTACAGATGAAGTCATTGAAGCACAGAGAAGTGAAGTGACTTGCCTAAAGTCACACAGCAAACATAGTGGAGCTGGGATTAGAACCCAGGTCCTCTGACTGCTAGGCCTGGGCTCTTTCCACTAGGCCATGCTGCTTCCCCGTGACCCTTATCTGTTACTTCTGCTGATTAGGCCTGATTAGGTCTCGTTTGCCCTAGCCTATTTGGTGGTAAAGAGGCATGTTATTATTATATGTAATTAGTTACATATAATTACATATT
Source organism: Tachyglossus aculeatus (assembly GCF_015852505.1). NCBI lineage: Eukaryota > Metazoa > Chordata > Mammalia > Monotremata > Tachyglossidae > Tachyglossus > Tachyglossus aculeatus. The sequence continues at coordinate 125,534,752 of NC_052067.1, read as the reverse complement.
AGTATATGTAATTTTGAACCCCTTGAAACCCAAATTTTGTTGTGACGCTGGTGTAGATGGCAGCAACGTACGATAAAGTGCTGTTTTGACAAGTCGAAGGATTTGTGGCAGAACTGAACAACTCTTTCTTCCCTTTTTTTTTGTTTTAACCAGGATTTGGACGTTAAGACGGATTCAGCAAAGGCTCTGGCTGAGTCATTAGACCGTGCAGAATATCCTAGCTTCCCATATTTAAACACTCTTCTGCGAATACTGGCCACCCGCTGCATGATGCAAGCTGTCTATTTCTGTTCCGGAATGGATAATGATTTTCATCATTATGGCTTAGCCTCCCCGATATACACACACTTCACTTCACCCATCAGAAGGTATTCGCGACCGAGAGAGGTCAATTGTTGCTGAATTTGAATTGCAATTCAGAAGAATCTCAGTGAATCAAATGGAATGCCTATATAGTAATAACTGGCAAAATCTGACTAGAGATGTGAATGTGATCACTCAGGGAAGTGGACAGGCTGTGATGAAGTGAAATTTTGAATCCCAAAACTGGGGGAGGAAGATTATTCCAGCAGCCCTGTCCCTGCTACCCACTACCCTTGGGGTAGGAGAGCAAAAGAGGCTCCATTTGGGAAATCGTCCCCTGCGGCCTCACCTCCTCCAACTGCCCTGCCGTCCTGGGAGGGATTTGACGAGTCCTCCTTCCCCACCGCGATACCGTTCCGAGAGTGGAATGGGAGTAAAGCCGAAGAGAGCTCCTGGGCGGGTGTCCGCTGACAACGGAGAACATGAGACGGCAGCTGAGCGGTGCCAAGGAGGAAGAGAGTCACCCTGGGGGGCAGAGATGGGAAGAATGGGAGGCTGGAGGGTTGACTGACAAGATGGATTCCAGAAGTGGTAGGAAAGCCGTTAGGGTGTAGCCCACGAGAGAGATGACACAGGTTCTCGAACGTTAGACCTAAGATCTGTGAGAAGAAAGGGAAAGCCAGAAACGATGAAAATCTAGAAAGCTAGAGAACGCCAGACACCATGAGGTGCTAGCGTGATGTAGGCGGGAAGGGTAATTTAAAAGAAAAAAGAAAGTCCATTTGGAGAACACTTTAAAAGGTGAATCGTTTCTCTTCTCCAATCTCACAACCACGTCTTTGTGGCCTTAAGTTGTTTTTCATCTTGAAGGCTACAAACACCATCAAAGCCTATTGAAAACCACAAGTGTATCTTTTTGGTTATAAAACGTGTACAGGAAGGCAGTGAGTACTTCAAAAATAATAGGTAACAGAAAAAGCTGTAACAAGGTAAACGGGCATGGCATTGCGGATAAAGACCACAGCTCCTCTTTGTCTTCCCTCCCTCAAAAGATACGCTGATATAATCGTGCATCGGCTGCTGGCTGTGGCGATCGGAGCGGACTCAACGTATCCAGAGCTCACGGACAAACACAAACTAGCGGATCTGTGTAAAAATCTCAATTTCCGACACAAAATGGCCCAGTATGCCCAGCGAGCGTCGGTGGCGTTCCACACGCAGGTAACTGACATCCGCAGAGAGAGCGGAAAATTGCTCAGCGGAATGGATTTGTCGTCGTTGTCAACACTGAGGGCCAAGTGTGCGGGATGGGGTTGTTGTGGGGGATTAGTGAGGTTAAGTAGGAAGGGGTGAGCTGATTGTTCTCTAAAGCCAGTGGTAGAGAGTTTCTGTGTAGTGCAGAGATATTTGTTTGAAGAATGGGGAGACATGGACTGAACATTTCTTTTAGAAAAATCATCCGGGCAGCAGAGTGAAAATATGGACGGGAATGGGGTTGGACTGGTCAGGGAGGAGGCTGGTATGAGTTTGGATGGAGAGGAAACGACAAATTGTAGAGATGTTATGAAGTCAAAAGTGACAGGATTTTGTAACAGGTGACGTCAGGTTGACTGAGAAAGGTGAATCAAGGATAGTGTCAAGGTTACAGGTTTGTGAGATGGGAGGATGGTGGGGCTGTCTACAGTGATGGGAAAGTCAGGAGGACAGGGTTTGGAATTCTATTTTGGACATGTTAAATTTTAGGGCGGGGAGGACATCCAGATAGTAATAATTATGGCATTTGTTAAGCGCTTATTATGTGCCAGGCACTGTTTTAAGCTCTGGGGTGGATACAAGCACATGGAGTTGGGCACAGTCCCTGTCCCACACGGGGCTCACAGTCTTAATCCTCATTTTACAGATGAGGTAACGGCAGCCTAGAGAAGTGAAGCAACTTGCCCAAGATCGCACAGAGTAGCGATTAGAACCCAGATCCTTCTGACTCCCATGCCCACTCCATCCACTCGGCCACACTGCTTCTCAAGGAGATGTCCTGAAGGCCGGAGGAAATTTAGGATACTACAGAAGAGGAGAGAGATCAGGGTTGGAGAGGTAGATTTGGGAATTGTCAGCATAAAGATGGTAGTTAAAGCCGCAGGAGCAAATTGAGTCCTCCGAGGGAGTGGATGGAGATGCAGAATTAGAAACATTCAATTAATCAATGGTATGTATTGAACACTTACTGTGTGCAGAGCACTGTATTAAGCGCTTGGGAGAGTAGACCCAGAATTGAGCCTTGAGGGACTCCCACAGTAATGTGGTTCTTTTCTTCTTCGAAACTGGACCTCACCCACCTCTCTGCTTTCTCACCTGGGCTCAGGTGACAATAATAATAATAATGGTATTTGTTAAGCGCTTGCTAAGTGCTAGCACTGTATTAAGCCCTGGAAAAAGCAAAGCACCCAACGTGGGGCTCATACCCACGACCCTGAAATTAAGAGGCTCATGCCCTGAGCTAGTCGGGCACGATGGGTTCCCCTCATACTGCACTGATCTGATATTTCTTTTATAAAACCTTATTTTATTTTTTTTATTGGCACTGTGATCATAATCCAACACATTCGCAGCCCCACCTCTCATGCTTGTACCAGCGCGTACTTTCACGCATTTTCACATATAGACTGACCACCGTTACCTACCTCACCCTTGGTACTAGTAGCAGGAATCTCAGTAGGGTGAAATAAAAGTTTGGAGAAAGCGAGGGGAATTCAGAAGGGAAAGGAGGAAGGCAGAAGGAGTCCAGCAAGGCTATGGGGATGGATTTTGGTATCATGGAAACCGCTTGAGCGTCTGGTCTAACACTTCCCTCAACTCCCAGCCCCGAGCGGTCACTGCTTGGTCAAGGATTGAGCCTTGATGTGTGCAACCAGGCCAAGAACTAGAACCCACACAAGCCATTAGTACAGGGTGGTTGGAATTGAAAGAGAAGAAGACTGTAATTCCAGTTTCCCAGTTTCACCACAATAGAATTAGAAGAGCAGCCTGGCCTAGTGGAAAAAACACAGGTCTGGGGGTCAGAGGACCAGAGTTCTAGTCGCAGCTCTACCACATGAGTGCCGTGTGACCCTGGGCAAGTCACTTGACTTGCCTGTGCCTCAGTTGCCTCATCAGTCAAATGGGGATTAAGGCTGTGAGCCCCACCTGGACCGTGAATTGTGTTCAGTTTGATTCCCTCGTATCTGCCCCAGCGCTTAGTACAGTGCCCGGTCCATAGTAAGTACTTAACAAATAACATCTTTTTTAAAAGTACAGATCAGTAATATCTGCTATTGATATAAATTAATGAAATGATTTTCATCCCTCTAGTCGGCAGAGATGTAATATTGGAGATTCCTACAAGTCTTCAAGGTGTTAAAAGAGCTTAGTATGGGAAACAAAATATTTGCAGTTTGCTAGGGAAAATAGTAAAAGAATGATTTGTGTAGAGAAAGCAGCGTGGTTCAGTGGAAAGAGCCCGGGCTTTGGAGTCAGGGGTCATGGGTTCGAATCCCAGCTGCACCACTTGTCAGCCGTGTGACTTCGGGCAAGTCACTTCACTTCTCTGAGCCTCAGGTACCTCTTCTGTAAAATGGGGATGAAGATTGTGAGCCCCACATGGGACAACCTGATCACCTTGTATCCCCCTTGGCACTTAGAACAGTGCTTTGCACATAGTAAGCGCTTGATAAATGCCATCATTATTAGAAAAGCCCTAAAGCTGAAAATTGGCTTGACACATACGTTGATTCGAGTGGAAAAAATGTGAATGTAAAGATTTGTATGGGAAAGTGCTTTTAGTTTGGTGATCTTTGTTGTCAACTTTATGATTTTAAAAAAAGCTTCATTAACCATTTTGTACGTGTTACAGTTGTTCTTCAAAAGTAAAGGAATAGTGAATGAAGAAGCCTACATTTTGTTTGTACGGAAGAATGCCATTGTGGTCCTAATCCCCAAGTATGGTTTAGAAGGAACCGTGTTCTTTGAGGAGAAAGACAAACCAAAACCGAAGCTCACTTACAATGATGAGGTCTGTATTTGCCAGTTTTGTTTTCTTTTGTAACACAGTATTTTGCCTTATTGTTGTCCAGGAGATATCTCTTTAGCTCATGGAGTGAGTTTTATTTGCATTTTGCAAGGTATCTACTACAGTGTAAACTTAACCTTCTCGGTATGCCAGTTTTTGAAATGCTCACAGCCCCAGAGCTTGTCCAGAGCTCCAGCTGAGTCAACAAATACAACAGAAACACTCTTAAACTTCCGCATGAATGCTGTAATATTTTTTTAGCTTCTAAAAGCTGGAAAAATAAAGTAGTATTACAAAAGAAAAGCAATCAAAGGAATTAGGTGGAGCCCGGTTTTGGAAAACAGAACAAACCCGCGTGAAATTGTTTTCCTTGTTTCAGATACCTTCCCTTAAAGTAGAAGACACAGCATTCCATATGTTTGATAAAGTTAAAGTGAAAATCATGTTAGATTCGTCCAACCTTCAGCATCAGAAAATACGCATGGCGTTGGTGGAGCCCCAGGTGAGTTCACTCAGAGAGGCGACGGGAAGAGGGAAAGTGAAAGAGTTGGGTTTCAGGGAGAACGGAAAGAACAGGCTTTGGAAACGTTTAAATTTGGGGCTTCCCTGAGGAACCAAACTGGGACATTGATATTAAAATGTAATTGCTGTAATTATTCCTTAATCTAGTTGTGGTTTCAAATGACCCGAACTGAAATGGTGGGAGTTCTGATAAATTATGACTTAATTGTAGGAGGAAAGTGGTCATCTTTAAATGGGTACATAGTTAATTCTAAATTTGTTCAGTAGTACTTAGTGCCTACAGTGTGCAAAGCACTAGAGAAGCAGTGTGGTTCAGTGGAAAGAGCATGGGCTTTGGAGTCAGGAGGTCGTGGGTTCAAATCCTGGCTCCACCACGTGTCTGCTGTGTGACCTTGGGCAAGTCACTTAACTTCTCTGAGCTTCAGTTACCTCATCTGTACAATGGGGATTAAGACTGTGAGCCCCACGTGGGACAACTTGATCACCTTGTATCCCCCCCCCAGCTCTTAGAACAGTACTTTGCACATAGTTAGCTTTTAACAAATGCCATCATTATTATAAGGATAGACTAAAGTCACTGCATTCATGTCACATAAGTTAATGTGAAATGGGAGTAAGCTAAAAAAAAAATGCACCTAAACCATATGCTCTGTTCTCTGTCTCCCCCTTTTAGACTGTGAGCCCACTGTTGGGTAGGGACTGTCTCTATGTGATGCCAATTTGTACTTCCCAAGCGCTTAGTACAGTGCTCTGCACATAGTAAGCGCTCAATAAATACGATTGATTGATTGATTGATTGATTACGGGCAGGGAACGGGTCGGCTGATTCTGTTGTATTGTGCTCTCCCAAGCCCTTAGTACAGTGCTCTGCACATAGTAAGCGCTCAATAAATATCATCGTTAAACTGTTGAAATACTTGCGGAAGATCGTGTGCTTTAGCTGACAATCGCGGTTCACCATTCATTCATTTATTCATTCATGTAATCGTATTTATTGAGCGCTGAGTGCAGAGCACTGTACTAAGCGCCTGGGAAGTACAAGTTGGCAACATATAGAGGCGATCCCTACCCAACAACGGGCTCACGGTCTAGAAGGGGGAGACAGACAACACCGGGTTTCATAGCAACAGTACCCAGTGGGTGGAAAAGTAGTCTATCTGAAGAGATAGATGAGGAAAGCACTTAACAAATACTATTTGAAAAAAGTTAAAGATATGTGATTTAACTGGTATAAAATTCGATGTTTCCTGTCTGTCTTCTCAAACATCTTTATCAGGAAGCTTGACCCCACTCTGCTCTGCATGCTTGTGTGAGCCCACTGTTGGGTAGGGACTGTCTATATGTTGCCAATTTGTACTTCCCAAGCGCTTAGTACAGTGCTCTGCACATAGTAAGCGCTCAATAAATACAATTGATGATGATGATGAGGGAAAACGCTAGTGGCCAGAAACTTTTCCTCAATTGGGCTTATAGGGATACTTAGTGCAAACCTGCCTTCCTTCCCCAGCACCTAATTACACACCTCTCACCCCCTAAACATGGGCGGCGTATTATGAAAGCGTGGCTTTCATAATCTATAAGTCGGTGATAATTATTGAATGCTTACTGTGTGCAGAGCACTGCACTAAGCTCTCGGGAAAATGCAACACAAACAGACCTGTTCCCTGCCCACGAGGAGCTAACCGTAAAATAGTTTAGGGCTAGGGGAAAACAGTCTAATACTATTTATATAGGTATCGTGGGATGGGGTGAAGGTCAAAGCGTTTAGGGGTACACAGCCAAGGTCATAGTTGACGGAGAGGGGAGGGTGACTAGGAGTAAAAAGAAGGGGAGCGCTCTTGGGGAAGATGTGATTTTAGGAGGGTTTTGAAGGGGGGTAGAGAAATCACTTTTTGTTGAGCCACCCAGACAGCAAAGGGAATCTCTTCTGCGTTCTGTTTTGATCTAATAAATTTGCTAGAATGATAGCTTGATGGCTTTCTTTTTCCTTAGATTCCGGGAATCAGCATTCCTACAACGGCTCCCAGCTCCAACAGTGATGAACCAGAGAAAAAGAAAAGCAAGCTAGAAAAATAACTCTCTTGGTTAAAAATGTAACTGGAAACTTTAACCTGTTACTTTTAAGTGCATCTTATTATTTCTTTTTTTACAATTTGCATTTATTAAACCACTGCCCAAGTGTGTCTGATGTACTTTGCTCAGCAACTTTTTTGGCATCTGTTATTTTTGCAGTACAGTTAAACCAAATGCCCACAACTAAGAGAAACTGATAAAGATAATGCAAAGAAAGATTTTCAGAAGTGCCAGTTTTTTTACTGGTACATTTTGAAACATTCATTACCTCACTGAAAGGTGTTTAATCTTATAAGTAACTGCTGACTGCTATTCTTCAAAGTTGGTGCAGCAATCAAGTGACTTGGATAAGCACAGAGATAATAGCAATGAATTAATTTAGCTTTTGACCTGTCTCCAGCCGACACTAACTAGGTCCGGGTTTATTAGCTGGTCAACCTTTCCTATGCTTGCTAAAGTGGATGGCACCAAATGAGGACTTAAAAGCTACCCCTGCTCTTGGCCTCTGAGGTCAATAATTAACTGAAACGCACAGCTTCTTCCCATATAGTCACAAGTTTCATTCTTTTCCCTAACCTCCTTACCAAATCTCGGGAAGCAGCCTTTGGGTCCTGTCCCCATGGACTATTTATAATAATTACGGTACTTCAGTGCTTACTATGTGCCAGGCACCATACTAAGCGCTGGTGTGGATACAAGCAAATCGGGTTGGACACGGTCCCTGTCCCATGTGGGGCTCACACGCTTAATACCCATTTTACAGGGGAGGTCACTGAGGCCCAGAGAAGTCAAAATCACACGGCTGATCAGTGGCGGAGCCGGGATTAGAACCCATAACCTGTAACTCCCAAGCTTGGGCTCTTGCCACTGAGCCATGCTGCTGCTCTTAGAACTCAGGTCCCCTGATTCCCAGATCCATAGTCTTTCCAACAGGCTACATTGCTGATCCTTGAAGGCGGGGATCGTGCTGGCCAACTCTACTGTACTCTTCCAATGCTTAGTGCAGTGCTCTGCGCACAAGTGCTCTCAAACACTGCTGATTTTTTTTTTTTTTTGGGGTGGAGGGGGAGAAAGGTGTGCCATAGTTGCCACAGGAGAGTGCCCTGTGATTAAGAAGCAAGGTCCATAGTTACCCCACAACTGCTATAGAAATTGGCATAGCTTTGGAGCGATCTACCCTTTCCTCCAATCCCGGCTCCACCACGTCTGCTGTGTGATCAATCAATCAATCAATCGTATTTATTGAGCGCTTACTATGTGCAGAGCACTGTACTAAGCGCTTGGGAAGTACAGATTGGCAACACATAGAGACAGTCCCTACCCAACAGTGGGCTCACAGTCTCAAAGGGGGAGACAGAACAGAACCAAACATACCAACAAAATAAAATAAATAGGATAGAAATGTACAAGTAAAATAAATAGAGTAATAAATATGTACAACCATATATACATATATACAGGTGCTGTGGGGAAGGGAAGGAGGTAAGATGGTGGGATGGAGAGGGGGACAAATCATGGGCACATCACTTAACTTGTCTGAGCCTCAGTTCCCCCATCTGTAAAATGGGGATTAAGACGGTAAGCCACACGTGGGACAACCTGATCACCTTGTATCCCCCCAGCGCTTAGAACAGTGCTTCGCACATAGTAAGCGTTTAACAAATGCCATCATTATTATTATTATTATGGGGTATGATATTGAAGCTTCAGTGCTCCAATCACTGTTGGACGCTTCTGGGATTTATTTGAATGTCCGGCTCCCGCTCTACAGTGTAAGCTCGTTGTGGGCAAGGAAAGTATCTACCAGCTCTGTTGTTTTGTACGCTCCCAAGTGCTTAGTACAATGCTCCACACCCAGTAAGTGCTCAATAAATATGATTGAAAATATTTTCACATTAAACTGAGAAGCGTCCAGTTGGGTTGGTGATATCCCACGCGCCCCAAGTAGGAACTGAAATGACCGAGGAAAAAGCAGCTAACCTCTTTATTCTGAACCCCATCTTTAGGCGGCACAGAAAAACTAGGAATCTAGTTTCTAGACTGTGAGCCCACTGTTGGGTAGGGACCGTCTCTATATGCTGCCAACTTGTACTTCCCAAGCGCTTAGTACAGTGCTCTGCACACAGTAAGCACTCCATAAATACAATTGATTGAATGAATGAATGAATCAGCATGGAAAAGGGTGTACCTAGTACCCTCTGCCCAAATTGATTTGGTTCAAACATCCACCCATGTACCTAAACCTTGATTATGTAAACCTGGCAAGCACAAATAATAAAGGAGGCCATCCAATAATAGGTACAATAATGACCTCCTTCCGGCCTCCTTATGTATATAAGTTAGCCTGCTTTTCAACATAATTTTAGCCAAAGAAAATATCTGTTTAGGATGGTGGAAGAAGAGAATAATAATGATGGCATTTATTAAGTGCTTACTATGTGCAAAGCACTGTTCTAAACACTGGGGAGGTTACAAGGTGATCAGGTTTTAGACTGTGAGCCCACTGTTGGGTAGAGACTGTCTCTATATGTTGCCAATTTGTACTTCCCAAGCACTTAGTACAGTGCTCTGCACATAGTAAGCGCTCAAATACGATTGATGATGATGATCAGGTTGTCCCACTGGGGGGTCACAGTCCTAATAATAATAATAATAATGATGGTATTAAGTGCTTACTATGTGCAAAGCACTGTTCTAAGTGCTGGGGGGATACAAGGTGATCAGTTTATCCCATATGGGGCTCACAGTCTTCATCCCCATTGTACAGGTGAGGGAACGGAGGCCCAGAGACAGATATGCTATTTATTTTACTTATACATATTCTATTTTATTTTGTTAATATGTTCTGTTTTGTCCTCTGTCTCGCCCCTCTAGACTGCGAGCCCGCTGTTGGGTAGGGACCATCTCTATATGCTGCCAACTTTTACTTCCCAAGCGCTTAGTACAGTGCTCTGCACAGTAAGCGCTCAATGAATACAATTGAATGCATGAATGAATGGAATGAAGTGACTTCTAATGGCATTAAGTGCTTACTATGTGCAAAGCACTGTTCTAAGCGGTGGGGAGGTTACAAAGTGATCAGATTGTCCCACGGGGGGCTCACACTCTTAATCCCCGTTTTACAGATGAGGTAACAGGCACAGAGAAGTTAAGCGACTTGCCCTAAGTCACACAGCTGACAATTGGCATAGCTGGGATTTGAACCCATGACCTCTGACTCCAAAGCCCGGGCTCTTTCCACTGAGCCACACTGCTTCCCTGTTGAACAGCACTTTAAAGTAATAATATTTGTTAAGTGCTTACTCTGTGTCAAGTCCTGTTCTAAGGGCTGGGTTGGGTGCAAGATATTCAGGTTGGACACAGTCCCTGTCCCACACGGGGCTCACAGTTTAAGTAGGAGGGAGTGGGATTTAATCCCCATTTTACAGTTGAGGAAATTGAGGCACAAAAGTCAAATGACTTGCCTGGGGTCACACAGCAGGTGCATGGGAGAGCAGGGGATAAAACCCAGCTCCTCTGACTCTCAAGCCCGTGCTTTTCCCACTAGGCCACGCTGCTCTTAACTTATATTCATGTTTAAACATTTCAAATTGCCATGATGGAAAGTGTACCATGTGCACATGGGGAAAATTACATTTAACAGCTCATTATTTGTTAGGCACATATGCAGTATTTTACATTGGTAACCAAAGTGAAAATGTTGTACTACTATTTAAACATCAACATCTCAATGGCTAATTTTCCATATATTTTCCTTAACGCTTCAAAACAGTGGCTTGCACAAAGTAGGGGCTTAGTATTAAATTCATTTTTGATTTCATTTTAGACCGTGAGCCCACTGTTGGGTAGGGACCGTCTCTATATGTTGCCAACTTGTACTTCCCAAGCGCTTAGTACAGTGCTCTGCACACAGTAAGCGCTCAATAAATACGATTGATGATTGACGATGATGCAAGATTCGAAACATGAAAACTATTTTTGGACACTTTATTCTTTTCAGGTGAAAATTTAAAATTCTCAAGGCTCCGCCACTTGTCTGCTGTGTGACCTTGAGCAAGTCACTTAACTTTTCTGTGCCTCAGTTACCTCATCTGTAAAATGGGGATTAGGACTGTGAGCCCCACATGGGACAACCTGATTACCTTGTATCTACCCCAGTGCTTAGAACGGTGCTTTGCACATAGTAAGCGCTTAATAAATGCCATTAAAAAGAAAGTGCTTGGCACAGAGTAAGTGCTTAACAAATACCATTATTATTACTATAAATCTAGCTGATTTCCACATACATATGTGTATATATATACACATATATATCTACGTAGATACATATATACACATATATATCTACGTAGATACATATATACACATATATATCTACGTAGATACATATATACACATATATATCTACGTAGATACATATATACACATATATATCTACGTAGATATATATACATATATATCTACGTAGATATATATACATATATATCTATATATATCTACGTAGATATATATATATATATACATATATAGCTATGTAGAGATATATATACATATATCTACGTGTATATATATATGTGTGTATATATATATATATATATGTTTTTAAAACTCCATGAAAGACACAACTAGTTTAGAAACATGTTTATTTTGTGGTAAATAGGCAAAAAGCCATGTGATTCAGCTTCCGAAACTTCCTTGGTAGAACAAGACAAAATATTTCATTAAATTTAAGTTTTAAAAAGTCACACCTTGTGGCAGAAACTTTTTCCTTGTTTGTTTAAACATTTAGATAATGCTGAATGAAAAAAATATTCAAAAGGATGATACGCAAGGGCATACTACATATTCTAGAAATATACTCCTCCAAAAAATGTAAACTGTAAAGTTGCAGGTATAGCTATACTGTTCTTTTTCACAGTTAAATTGTAGTTTCATAATTTATGCCAAGGCTAGAGTCAATAGTCATGTTTAAAACATTCAAGTCGCCATGATGGAAAGTGCACAATGTTTAAAAGGGCAAAATTACAAATAAGGGTTCATTATTTGTTACACACTTAAAGCCAGTATTTTACCCTTGGTAATAGCAAATTGAAAAATGACAAATGATTGAATTTGTCCCATAACCATCTCGAAACTTGCAGTATTCTGTCGGTCTTCTTCAGGCATCAAATCGTAATTTCTGTGTTAATTTGAAAATGTCTAGTGATAAAAATGAATTAACTGGTACATCTGTGATCTGTTAGAATTCTAGGCATTGTTAGCTTCACCGTTTCCTGTAAACATCATCGATTCAGGCACTTGATTTTCAGTGCCCCCTTTCACATTGGGGAGGACTTCTACAAGTTCTCAAGATGTAGCTGAGGTAATTTCATCCCAATCATACAGTTATTACACTCCGGTCACAGGCTGAATAAAACCTGCAAATTCAACTGCTTTCCAACGGGCATCTCTACGGCCCGCTCCACTGGGCCGAAGGCACGTTTTTGGCCCAGCATCCTTGAGTTGGTTGCCCTTGCTGTACGAAAATCAAGAAAAGAAAAAGAGGAGAAAGTTTAGAACACAAACCGGAATACTGCATTCGAGACGAAACGGGGTAGAGTTTACTTACGCGGGAATGAACACAGTCCCTCGACTCTAAGCTGGTTGTGGGCAGGGAACGTGCCTATTGACTCGTACTGCATTCTTCCAAGTGCTTAGTACAGTGCTCTGCACAGAGTAAGCACTCAATAAGTACCACTGACTGACCGGCTGATTTTGTTTTTGAAGTGGGGAGGGGGCTGCCCTCGAGGAGCAAGTCGGGAGGATTCCCGCTCCGAGCAATGGCATTTCGTGGCACACTTCTCCTCCTAACCACACTTTACCCTTAGTACAGTGAAGTACTGTACTACTGTACAGTGAAGTACTGTACAGTGACCCTTAGTACTTAGTAAAGTAGACTTTACCCTTAGCACTTAGTACAGTGCTCCGCACACAGTGAGCGCTCAATAAATACAATTGATTGATTGATTTACCCCGTGGCTTGCTCTGTTAAGGTAGCTGGAAGTCGACGCGAGAGGAAGACTGGTGGCAGAGGAGCCCTCCTTTGCCCCTCGCAGCCCACTGGAAGCAGAAAAGCACACACACACACACACACACACACACACACACACACACACACACACACACACACACACAAATCCCCCCCGCCCCACCACGAGTCACCTTTACCCTACAATTCTGACTTTCCCTAACCCCCAAATTCCATTTTAACACAGAGCCCATATTTCCCTCTCCATTTAACTTAAAGACTCTCCTCGAAAAGCAATCAACGCCATTCCTCCTCGGGGCACCGGGAACAATAGCTTCAGGGAAAGGCGCTCTGATGAACAAGAGCTGGTGCTGAACCCCTGCCCAACAGGTGGCTACTAACCCGCAGGAGGTGGCCACTAACCCGCGGGAGGTGGCCATCTCCACAGAACGGTTGGGGAGCCAGCCGGCAGCACCTGAGCGGTGCTAACGAACCATTCCCCAGGGAGGCAGATGCTTTCTGGCCACTGGGACTCCATTGTCCGTCCCAGTGTCCATTCCCTGCCCAGTCTCGTCGCCCCCCACTACACCAGCCGGCCCAACGGACTCAAAACGACCACGTCTCCTGGAAGAGCCAAGCACAAGCCCACCGGTCGGTGGTGGGGCTGTACTGGGCCGGGAAAATGCCCGGGGGTTGCAGCGGAGCTATTAGCTTGTGGTCCGGCTACTGTTTCTCTCCTTAACAGAATGGATCAGTAGCCACCAAAAGTGCCCGTTCAGAGGGATGGCGAGAGGGGTCACCTTTAAAATATCCCAAGCAGCAGTTTCACCGATGGAGGGGAGGGAAAAGGGTTGGGCGGAGTCTTCCTAATCCAAGGCTTCTGGACTACAGCCCTGTTAGCCCACCCTGCTCACAACACACCGAGAGTCCGCGACATACAAAAGCACAGAGGCGGTAGCCGCTCTTTCGGTTTGGAGAAAGGGTGAGGATCGAAAAGCAGTGTGGCTTAGAGCACGGCTTGGGTGCCAGAAGGACCCGAGTTCTAATCCCGGCCCCCGCTACTTGTCTGCGGTGTGACCCTGGGCAAGTCACTTCACTTCTCTGGGCCCCCGTTTCCTCATCTGTAAAATGGGGATTAAGATTGTGGGACAGGGACTGTGTCTAACTTAGTTAACTCGTATCTACCTCAGTGCTTAGAACAGTGCTAGGCATAAAGTAAGGGCTTAACAAGTACCATCATTAGTATTTTTTAAATTATTATTATCCAGAATCTGGCAGGGTTGGAGGAGGCCACCGTTGGGAACCAGGGGAGATATAAGGGGGTATATCAGCGGCCAAAGGTAATCGGACTGGAGAAAAAAGACACTTCAAAGGCCAACTCCAGCCCCACGGAACCAGGGGGCAATGTCAGCCAAGCTTCCGTCCCGAGACTTCGGCACGAGAATATGCAGGAAGGATTCCATTAATGCCACAGTAGTTTTTGCACGCATTTACAGGTTTGACCTACCTTTGATTTGAAAAGTTGAGGATTGCCCTGAATCTCACAGGGTAGCGATTCGTTTTCTCCACTGCCACTCTCTCCCACAACTACATCCATAATGCTGTTTCCGCCAGTCTGCGTATTGTAGCCGCTGTCTGCCTGAGAGTATCACAAGGACAGAACCGCATTAGGAGTACGAATTACACCGGGAATTAGTATCGGAGAAGGTTTTTGTCCCGCAGAGGCTTCAAAATGAATTTTACAAAAAACTTAGGGTCATATAAAACCTTTGTGTTCGGCTGCTTAAACTGACCCAACTCCACTATAGAAAAAGGGAGAAAATACGGCCTATTGAATTCTAATTACAAAAGAATTGATTTTGATGAAATCAAAATTTCCTTTCTTTTCCAATTATCTCAGACTAGAAAAACCCCGTCACTTTTAAAGTTTCCAAGAAAAAAAATCAGAATACAGCGTTCCCCTAAGAGCAAAACCCTACCTGAATGCTACTGCTTTCGCAAGGAATGACGCTGCTTTCTGCAAGAGGTGACATGCACATGTGAGAACTTTCAATGCTGAACGCAATTCCAGTCATAAAGCCGGTCATCGGCAGGCTGCCGTTACCAACCGTCTCCTTGGACCAAGTGTGCTGGTCTGTTACCTCTACGGGATCGACCATATCGACGGTGTTGTTTTCTTTGGCACCTTCGGCGTCCTGCGACAGAGCCGACTCACGGTCGCAGGCGCGGGCCTGATCGGACGTAACGGACACGGCGGTCACGACGAGATGCGTGCCATGGGGGCAAGCGTCACCGGCCGGGGGGCACGGGGGGACTCCGGGATCCAGCGCGGGCGGCGGGGGCTCCGTGAGCGGGGCGTTCTCTTTCTCTTCCTCTTTGCTGTGATGCTCAAGGGTAAAAGGAATCCGAATCAGAGGCGTCCGATACTGGGCACTTCGCCTGCATGTCCCAAGGCTCATCGGGGACCAGTTTTTAATTGGAGAACATCCATCTATATAAGGACTTCTGGTACAAGAGTTGGAAATTCCGTGAGCGCTTGGTACCGATGGGGCATCAGGAGAACGAAAAGCAAATTCTTCTGGCTCTATGGGCACGGGGGGAAAAAAAAAGACCACAAAATAGGCTCATAAAGACAGAAACTATACTATACTGTCTGTCATTGTAATATCAAAGAAAATACTTCTTAGCACTTGTAAATCTATTACAGGGCAAATGAAAGTCGTCTTTCTAATTTCACCTCCATTTAAGAATTTGTTTTATTATGGAGTTTTAAATGCCTTGTTTGCCATTAAGCAACTAGACTGCAAGCCCTTTTAGACTGTGAGCCCACTGTTGGGTAAGGACTGTCTCTATATGTTGCCAATTTGTACTTCCCAAGCGCTTAGTACAGTGCTCTGCACACAGTAAGCGCTCAATAAATACGATTGTTGTTGTTGTTGGTTGGGCAGGGAAAGTGTCTGCCAACTTTGTTTTATCGTACTCCTCCAAGTGCTTACTACAGTGCTCTGCATACAGTAAGCATTCAATAAATATGACTGATTGAAAAAATACAACTGATTAAACAGTAATGTCGATATTAAACAAGAAGGTTCTCAAGTTTGCACATGCTCTTCCATTAAATTATTCTGCTTCTAGAATCAATCGTATTTATTGAACACTTACTGTGTAGAGAACACTGTACTAAGTGCTTCTTAGACTGTGCTTAGTGCTTAGATTGTGCTTAGTGCTTCCCCTTCTAGACTGTGAGCCCACTGTTGGATAGGGACTGTCTCTATATGTTGCCAACTTGTTCTTCCCAAGCGCTTAGTACAGTGCTCTGCACACAGTAAGCGCTCAATAAATACGATTGATTGATTGCTTGGGACAGTACAATAAAACACTTTGTTATTGTAATAACAGTAATAAGGATAACAATAATAATTGTGACGTTTGTTAAGCGCTTACTATTTGCCGGGCAGTGTTATAAGTGCTGGGATACATGCAAGCTAATCCATGTCCTGCATGGGGCTCAAAATCTTAATCCCCATTTTACAGATGAGGTAACAAAGGCACAAAGGAGTTAAATGACTTTCTCATGGCCAAACAGCAGACAAGTGGCGGAGTCTGAACCGGTAATAATATTAATAATAAAGATAATAATAATAGTATTTGTTAAGTGCTTACTATGTGTCAAGCACTGTTCTGAGTGCTGGGGTAGATACAAGCTAATAGGGTTGGACACAGTCCCCGTCCCACTTGGGGGTCACAGTTTCAACCCCCATTTTACAGATGAGGTAACAGACACAGAGGAGTGAAGTGACTTGTCCAAAGTCACACATGGCAGACAAATGGCGGCGCCGAGATTAGAACCCAGGTCCTTCTGACTCCCAGGCTTGTGTTCTATCCACTAGGTCTGATCCCCAGGCCCTTGAATACACTAGGCCACAATGCTTCCCTAATGATTATGGGATTTATTAAACTTTTGCTATATGGTAAGTAAGCAGCGGGGTAGACACAAGGCTATCAGTTCGGACACAGTCCCTGTCCCAAAAATCTAAGTGCTTGCGTTATACCGTCCCCATTTTGCAGCTGGGAAAAATGAGGCCCTGAGAGGAGAAGACACTTGTCTAAGCGGTGGAGCGGGAAGGAGAACTGGCTGTCCTGATCCCCGCCTCCCACATTTTTCCACTAGGCCAAGCTTTCAATGTATTGTATTCTCCCAAGCCCTTTCTCTAGGGCTCTGCACAATAAATATATAATAAATAAATTATAAATAAATTATAAATATTTTTGATCAATTATTGTACTTTTTTTGAAAACAGGGTATGAAAAATTTTACGGCCTGTACCTTTACATTAACAGGTACTGAATAACGGCCACACGAACTACGGTTATGGTCCCTATCATCCGACCTCAGGCAAACCCAAAGAGGCCATAAGGGCCGCTTTTCTGCACATCACACTTGCTGATGGGGTCAGGTGTTTTGAAGCAGAGATAATCCGCTTTCCGATCAAGCAATCATATTTATCGAGCGCTTACTGTGTGCAGAGCGCTGTACTAAGCACTTGGGAAGTACAAGTTGGCAACATATAGAGACAGTCCCTACCCAACAGTGGGCTCACAGTCTAAAAGATTGGCATCAAAGGTTGGATGCTTACGGCCTTCATTCATTCAATCGTTTTTTACTGAGTGCTTACTGTGTGCAGAGCACTGTACTGAGCGCTCGGGAGAGTACAGTCTAACAGAGTTGGTAGACATGTTCCTTGTCCACAATGAGCGTAGTCTAGAGAGAGTTTACAGGCCTTGAGGGGAGGGGAGGGTGCTCTGCTCAACCTGAGTCGGAGAATTTCCAACCGCTGTGGTAAGCGCTGTGGGGCTGAAAGTCCCAAGCTCTGCTCAAATGCTCCTTCTCCTCCTCCTCTTTCTCCTCCTCCTCCTTCAGTCAGGGCAGGAAAGCCTCTGGGTTAGGGCAACTGGGCCGTTCACGGCCTGTGAGACCCAGGTTCACACGGGGACTAGCTGGGACCTATTTTTCCACAGAGAATCACTCTGTAGTCTGACGAGGTGAAGATAATTCCCTGAAAAATGTTGTGCCAATTGCTCTTGTTTACATTTAACCTTCAAAATGTGCCCATCTGAAATCATACACTGTTCAGCTGGGAACCTCAGGAATGAAATGGGCTAAAACCACCCTCTGTCTGTCCTTTTGACACGAAGTGTTCTGACTCTTCAAATGCCTAGAGGCCTCGCTCTCGCCTGTCCCGCCATCGACCCCCGGCCCACGTCATCCCCCGGGCCCGGAATGCCCTCCCTCTGCCCATCCGCCAAGCTAGCTCTCTTCCTCCCTTCAAGGCCCTGCTGAGAGCTCACCTCCTCCAGGAGGCCTTCCCAGACTGAGCCCCTTCCTTCCTCTCCCCCTCGTCCCCCTCTCCATCCCCCCATCTTACCTCCTTCCCTTCCCCACAGCACCTGTATATATGTATATATGTTTGTACATATTTATTACTCCATTTATTTATTTATTTTACTTGTACATATCTATTCTATTTTGTTAGTATGTTTGGTTTTGTTCTCTGTCTCCCCCTTTTAGACTGTGAGCCCACTGTTGGGTAGGGACTGTCTCTATATGTTGCCAATTTGTACTTCCCAAGCGCTTAGTACAGTGCTCTGCACATAGTAAGCGCTCAATAAATACGATTGATGATGACGATGATGATCAGCCAGACATCAGCCATACCTGAAAGTGGCGTCTTCCCTATCTGAAAAGCAATTGGCGAAAACGTTGGTGAAGCAGCAGTTGAGGGAGACTTCTCTGGAAAAGTAGGGCTAGTTACGCTTCCCAGGCTGTACGCCCTTGCACCTCCTCGAATAGGGCTGGAGGAAAACTGACCCTGGGATTAAAAAAATTATGATAAAAGGTATGATAAAAGGTCACATCGACAGAGCACTTGGTCATTAACAATTTTACAATGGCATAGCTACAGGGTCTCTGATTTTTTTTAATTGAGGGTCTCACAATAATAATAATAATAATGATTGGTATTTGTTAGGCGCTTATTATGTGCAAAGCACTGTTCTAAGCGCTGGGGAGGTTACAAGGTGATCAGGTTGTCCCACGGGGGGCTCACAGTTTTAATCCCCATTTTACAGACGAGGTAACTGAGGCCCAGAGAAGTTAAGCGCCTTGCCCAAAGTCACACGCTGACAGTTGGCAGAGCCGGAATTTGAACCCACGACCTCTGACTCCGAAGCCCGGGCTCTTTCCACTGAGCCACGCTGCTTCTCCACAAGGTAACAGATACAATACAATTTCCAACAAGAAGTGCAGTGTATTTTACATTTTCAAGAGCGAAGCGTTAAAGAATGAAAGAAACTGCCAAGATTCGTGAAATAATTTTTCGAACCTATGGTTGGGTATATTCTAAGAAGAACCGTAAGATCTGTGAAATTTCATAGCTATCAGGTGGGTGAATTTTTTTCTTCTGACTTTCTGAGGAAAGCTCCCATTTTGGTCTCAGGACATCTCAGGCTTTGCCGCTCTTCAACCGTGGCCCGACCACCCGGAGGCTTAGGACCTTCAGACCGCTCAAAAAACACATACACAAACCCACACCAGAACTTCCAGATGCTCTTGGAAGTGGCACCAATCTAAACCACTGAAATGTACCACGCGCAAATTACAATTACCCAATTTTACTAAAAGTTGAGTCTGCTAAACAGTTTGATTTTTTCGGATTTCTGTGAGTTTTACACAGAACCAAGAAGGCATAAAAAGAAAATGTAAAACAACTATTGAGTGGAACCTCATGTGGCCCTTCGTCTGTGCCGGCGTGTGATAATACTTCTCGGATACTTGTGAGCAAAGCCCCTGTACAGAGCGTTTGGGAAGATTACTGAGAGCTCACCTCCTCCAGGAGGCCTTCCCAGACCGAGCCCCCTCCTTCCTCTCCCTCCCCTCCCCACAGCACCTGTATATATGTTTGTACAGATTTATTACTCTATTTATTTTACCAGTACACAATTACGTCTAAATGAATGAATGAATTACAACTAAGAGCCCGGCAGACTCTGTCCTCAAGGACCTTGCAGCATACAGCGTGGCTCAGTGGAAAGAACCCGGGCTCTGGAGTCAGACGTCGTGGGTTCGAATCCCGGCTCCGCCACAATTCTGCTGTGTGACCTTGGGCAAGTCACTTAACTTCTCTGAGCCTCAGTTCCCTCATCTGTAAAAATGGGGATTAAGACTGTGAGCCCTACGTGGGACAACTTGATCCCACTGTATCCCCCCCAGCGCTTAGAACAGTGCTTTGCACATAGTAAGCGCTTAACAAATGCCATTATTATTATTATAAAATGCAATCTACTTCACAGAACCCCTGAATCAATGGGGAATAGAATTTGTGATCTTGGGTGTTGCATTAAAAGACGATTTTCTCTAGTGCAGCACTTAAAACGTGTGCAGGAGACACTGGCGGCATTTGGCTCCCCCTCCATCCGTGACTGCGGCTCTTATCTTCCTCATCCTCTGACTTCATTCATTCACTCACTCAATTTATTGAGCGCTTACTGTGTGCAGAGCACTGTACTAAGCGCTTGGGAAGTACAAGTCAGCAACATATAGAGACGGTTCCTACCCAACAACGGGCTCACAGTCTAGAAGGGACACTTCTAAACTCCACTCTTCTTCCCGCGACTGCTACTGTGTCCCCACCAGTCTTTCCTGAGAATGCTGTTCCTGCGTCAGCCCGAGTGCCACTGGGCAGAATTCATATATATGTTGCCAATTTGTACTTCCCAAGCGCTTAGTACAGTGCTCTGCACATAGTAAGCGCTCAATAAATACGATTGATGATGATATTCCTGGATCAGCTCACTGGGAGCAGGAGAGAGGCTAGGGAAACTGCTTTAAAGCCAGGAGTCGGATCGTGGGATCGAGTCCGTTAGGCTTAACAATGCAGCAGGCCGGATAAATAACAATAATAATAATAATGATGGTATTTGTTAAGCGCTTACTATGAGTGAAGCACTGTTCTAAGTGCGGGGGGGGGGTCTACAAGGTGATCAGGTTGTCCCACGTGGGGCTCACAGTCTTAATCCCCATTACAGATGAGGTAACAGGCTCAGAGACGTTAAGCGACTTACCCAAGGTCACACAGCAGACATGCGGTGGAGCCGGGATTAGAACCCTTGACTCTGATTCCCAAGCCCGTGCTCTTTCCACTGTGCCATGCAAATGAATTCAGATTTCCCTTTTCACTATCAGTGGTAAATATCAATCGATCGACGATATTTACCGAGTGCTTCCAATATGCAGAACACTATGCTAAACCCTTGGGAGACTACAACAGGTAGCAGCCATGTTCCTTGGCTAAGACACCATAATAAGTGCAAAGCACTGGACTAAACCCTTAGGGGAGTAAAATACAACAATCAATGGTACTTATTGAGTTCTTGCATTGTACTACTGCTTGGGATAGTACAATACAACAGAGTTAGCAGACCTGTTCCCCACCCCAAACCCCCTAATACATGTGAAACACTGTACTAAGCACTCAGGAGAGTATGACAGAAGATAGGCAAGCTCCTTCCCTGCCGGAAACACCCTGGTACATGTGAAGAACTGTAATAATAATAATAATGATGGCATTTATTAAGCGCTTACTACGTGCAAAGCACTGTTCTAAGCGCTGGAGAGGTTACAAAGTGATCCGGTTGTCCCACGGGGGGCTCACAGTCTTCATCCCCATTTTACAGATGAGGGAACTGAGGCCCAGAGAAGTTAAGCGACTTGCCCAAAGTCACACAGCTGACAATTGGCGGAGCTGGGATTTGAATGCATAATAATAATAATAATAATTGCATTTATTAAGCGCTTACTATGTGCAAAGCACTGTTCTAAGCGCTGGGGAGGTTACAAGGTGATCAGGTTGTCCCACGAGAGGCTCACAGTCTTAATCCCCACTTTACAGATGAGGTAACTGGGGCCCAGAGAAGTGGAGCGACTTGCCCAAAGTCACACAGCTGACAAGTGGCAGAGCCAGGATTTGAACCCACGACCTCTGACTCCAAAGCCCGGGCTCTTTCCGCTGAGCCACGCTGCTTCCCTGGAATGCCCTCCCTCTGCCCACCCGCCAAGCTAGCTCTCTTCCTCCCTTCAAGGCCCTGCTGAGAGCTCCCCTCCTCCAGGAGGCCTTCCCAGACTGAGCCCCTTCCTTCCTCTCCCCCTCGTCCCCCTCTCCATCCCCCCCATCTTACCTCCTTCCCTTCCCCACAGCACCTGTATATATGGATATATGTTTGTACATATTTATTACTCTATTTATTTTACTTGTACATATCTATTCCATTTATTTTATTTTGTTAGTACGTTTGGTTTTTTTTCCTCTGTCTCCCCCTTTTAGACTGTGAGCCCACTGTTGGGTAGGGACTGTCTCTATATGTTGCCAATTTGTACTTCCGAAGCGCTTAGTACAGTGCTCTGCACATAGTAAGCGCTCAATAAATATGATTGATTGATTCCCTCTGACTTGAAAGCCCAGGCTCTTTTCCACTGAGTCACGCTGCTTCTTTGTGAAGCACTGTACTAAGCATTCAGGAGAGTATGACAGAAGACAGGCAAGCTCTTTCCCTGCCCTTCAGGCGCTCACAATATAAAGCGGGAGGAAGGCAACCAAAATGAGGAGAATAGGAGGATAGAGAAGGAAGTAGTTCAAGTACATCAGGATGAAACAGCTGACTGGTGAGCTGAATATACAATATATATGCCGTATGAATATATGCCGTAGGCAGGGCCAAAATACAGCAGAAAGGCCTGGGCTGGCTTTCAGAGCAGCTCGCGTGGAATAAGCCCTCAGATTGATGCCTGTCTACTTGTTTTGTTGCCTGTCCCCCCCTTCTAGACTGTGAGCCCGTTGTTGGGTAGGGACTTTCTTTATCTGTTGCCGAACTGTACTTTCCAAGCGCTTAGTACAGTGCTCTGCACACAGGAAGCGCTCAATAAATACGACTGAATGAATGAATGAAAAGGACAGGAGCTGGGCTGGAGAAGAATCGTGGCCATGTGAGAGACCAGCCCTCTTCCTAAGGGCAGGGGTGGGATGGATGTGGGGGTCAGTCCGGATCGGGGAGAAGCCAAGGAAATGGCCCCAATAATGACACGGAATGGAGCCCATGGGAGGCTTAACCTGGCCCGGGCCATAAAGGCAAAGAGAGGGATTCAAATAATCATCAATCATCATCAATCATATTTATTGAGCGCTTACTATGTGCAGAGCACTGTACTAAGCGCTTGGGAGAGTACAAATTGGCAACATAGAGGGACAGTCCCTACCCAACAGTGGGCTCACAGTCTAAAAGGGGGAGACAGAGAACAAAACCAAACATACTAACAAAATAAAATAGAACAGATATGTACAAATAAAATAAATAGAGTTAAAAATATGTACAAACATATACATATATACAGGTGCTGTGGGGAAGGGAAGGAGGTAAGATGGGGGGGATGGAGAGGGGGGCGAGGGGGAGAAGAAGGAAGGGGTTCAGTCTGGGAAGGCCTCCTGGAGGAGGTGAGCTCTCAGCAGCTCTCAAATAATCATACCTAAGTACTAAAGGTTCTAACATTCTTAGGTGATAAATGATCTTTCTCCTTCTAGTCACACACCAATCCCTTATTTACGGTATTTAGTAGCATTTATTAAGCACTTACTATGTGCAAAGCACTGTTCTAAGCGCTGGATTTATAGCCCCAACTCTTGCACTAAAAAAAGCTTTTACAAGCACCTCTTGAAAAAAAATGGATGTTTAGAAATCTCACTCCTCCACCTCTTGCCCCAAATTACCCCATGTTGGGTTTGGTTTAAACGTGGCGTGTCAAATGATATTTTAGCGGGGCAAAACACCGGTACTCTGGAAGTTAGTAGACTTAATCTGTCCTCCCAAAAAGGAAGGCTTGTGCCATAACCCTCACCTTGACCACAGTCATCGACGTGTGCGTACACACGCAGGCCCGTGGCCCTTTCTTCCGCTGCCGTGTCCCACAGTGCCCAGCCGGGCTCATGTTGCCTATTTATTCTATTTTATTCTATTTTATTTTATTTATTTATTTTATTTTATTTTGTCAGTATGTTTGATTTTGTTCTCTGTCTCCCCCTTTTAGACCGTGAGCCCCCTGTTGGGTAGGGACTGTCTCTCTATGTTGCCAATTTGTACTTCCCAAGCGCTTAGTACAGTGCTCTGCACATAGTAAGCGCTCAATAAATACGATTGATGATGATGATGTTGCCAGGAAAGCATGCTCTCATTCTACAGACCCTTCAATTCAGAACTCGTGCTCTGGCAGAACTGAGTCCATCTTGGCAAATTGACATTTCCTCAAAAGTACTTAAGCGCTTACTAGGTATCAAGTACTTTGTGTTTAGCCATACCTTTTTTTTATGGCATTTGTTCAGCGCTTACTACGTGTCAAGCGTTGGGGCGGAGACTAGTTCATCAGGTTGGACACAGTTCCTGCCCCACACAGGGCTCTCCTTGGAGAGAGGATGTGATCCTCTTATTTATTTATCTTAATATTAATTTATTTATTTAATATTAATTAATATTTATTATCATTATTAATAATATTCAATATTTATTTATTTATTTTACTTGTACATATCTATTCTATGTATTTTATTTTGTTAGTATGTTTGGTTTTGTTCTCTGTCTCCCCCTTTTAGACTGTGAGCCCACTGTTGGGTAGGGACTGTCTCTATATGTTGCCAATTTGTACTTCCCAAGCGCTTAGTACAGTGCTCTGCACATAGTAAGCGCTCAATAAATACAATTGATGATGATGATGATCCCCATTTTAAAGATTTTTGAGAAGCAGCGTGGCTCAGTGGAAAGAGCCCGGGCTTTGGAGTCAGAGGCCATGGTTCAAATCCCTGCTCTGCCAATTAATAATAATAACAATAATAATGATGGCATTTTTTAAGTACTTACTACGTGCAAACCGCTGTTCTAAGCGCGGGGGAGGTTACAAGGTGATCAGGTTGTCCCACTGGGGGCTCACAGTCTTAATCCCCATTTTACAGATGAGGTAACTGAGGCCCAGAGAAGTGAAGTGACTTGCCCAAAGTCACACAGCAGACATGTGGCGGATCCGGGATTTGAACCCATGACCTCTGACTCCCAAACCCGGGCTCTTTCCACTGAGCCACGCTGCTTCTCTAGCAGCTGTGTGACTTTGGGCAAGTCACCTAACTTCTCTGTGCCTCAGTTACCTCATCTGTAAAACGGGGATTAAGACTGTGAGCCCCCCATGGGACAACCTGATAATAAAATAATAATGATGACATTTATTAAGCGCTTACTATGTGCAAAGCACTGTTCTAAGTGCTGGGGGGATACACGGTAATCAGGTTGTCTCACGTGGGGCTCACAGTCTTCATCCCCATTTTACAGATGAAGTAACTGAGGCCCAGAGAAGTGAAGTGACTTACCCACAGTCACACAGCTGACAAGTGGCAGAGCCGGGATTTGAACCCATGACCTCTGACTCCAAAGTCCGTGCTCTTTCCACTGAGCCATGCTGCTTCTCTAGCAGCTGTGTGACTTTGGGCAAGTCACTTAACTTCTCTGTTACCTCATCTGTAAAACGGGGATTAAGACTGTGAGCCCCCCATGGGACAACCTGATAATAAAATAATAATGATGACATTCATTAAGCGCTATGTGCAAAGCACTGTTCTAAGCGCTGGGGGGATACATGGTAATCAGGCTGTCTCACATGGGGCTCACAGTCTTCATCCCCATTTTACAGATGAGGTAACTGAGGCCCAGAGAAGTGAAGTGACTTGCCCAAAGTCACACAGCTGACAAGTGGCAGAGCTGGGATTTGAACCCATGACCTCTGACTCCAAAGTCCGGGCTCTTTCCACTGAGCCACGCTGCTTCTCTAGCAGCTGTGTGACTTTGGGCAAGTCACCTAACTTCTCTGTGCCTCAGTTACCTCATCTGTAAAATGGGGATCAAGACTGTGAGCCCCCCATGGGACAACCTGATAATAATAAAATAATAATGATGACATTTATTAAGCGCTTACTATGTGCAAAGCACTGTTCTAAGCGCTGGGGGGATACACGGTAATCAGGCTGTCTCACGTGGGGCTCACAGTCTTCACCCCCATTTTACAGATGAAGTAACTGAGGCCCAGAGAAGTGAAGTGACTTGCCCACAGTCACACAGCTGACAAGTGGCAGAGCCGGGATTTGAACCCATGACCTCTGACTCCAAAGTCCGGGCTCTTTCCACTGAGCCACGCTGCTTCTCTAGCAGCTGTGTGACTTTGGGCAAGTCACCTAACTTCTCTGTTACCTCATCTGTAAAACGGGGATTAAGACTGTGAGCCCCCCATGGGACAACCTGATAATAAAATAATAATGATGACATTTATTAAGCGCTATGTGCAAAGCACTGTTCTAAGCGCTGGGGGGATACACGGTAATCAGGCTGTCCCACATGGGGCTCACAGTCGTCATCCCCATTTTACAGATGAGGTAACTGAGGCCCAGAGAAGTGAAGTGACTTGCCCAAAGTCACACAGCTGACAAGTGGCAGAGCCGGGATTTGAACCCATGACCTCTGACTCCAAAGTCCGGGCTCTTTCCACTGAGCCACACTCCTTCTCGATCACCCTGTAACCTCCCAACAGTGCTCTGCACATAGTAAGCGCTTAACAAATGCCATCATTATTATTACAGATGAGGCAACTGTAAAAGACAGAGAAGGTAAGTGACTTCCCCAAGGTCACACAGCAAACACTTGGCAAAGCTGGGATTAGAGTACAGATCAATCAATCAATCAATCGTATTTATAATAATAATATAATAATTATATAATTATATTATATAATAATATAATAATATTACAATAATTTATAATAAATCGTATTTATTGATACAGATGTTCTGACTCCTAGGCCAGCGCTCTTTTCCATAGGCAGGCCACACGGTTCTTGATATTTTGAAACTGATAATAATTAGCTGGTCATCAACAGCTAATTAGATAATACTGCACTATTCAGGAATAATCAAAACACATCCCGTGATTACCCGAGACCAACTGATGCGAATTTGGCAGTGCTCTGCACACAACGAGTGCTAAACAAAGAAGCAGCGTGGCTCAGTGGAAAGTGCACGGGCTTTGGAGTCAGAGGTCATGGGTTCAAATCCCCAATCCACCAATTGTCAGCTGTGTGACTTTAGGCAAGTCACTTCACTTCTCTTGGCCTCAGTTCCCTCCTCTGTAAAATGGGGATGAAGACTGTGAGCTCCCCCGTGGGACAACCTGATCACCTCGTAACCTCCCCAGCGCTTAGAACGGTGCTTTGCACATAGTAAGCGCTTAATAAATGCCATTATTATTATTAGTATTAAATAAACACCATCAATCGACTGATAGCCGAAAGCCGGGTACTGAGAAGCAGCGTGGCTCAGCGGAAAGAGCCCGGGCTTTGGAGTCAGAGGTCATGGGTTCAAATCCTGGCTCCGCCACATGTCTGCTGTGTGACCTTGGGCAAGTCACTTAACTTCTCTGGGCCTCAGTTACCTCCTCTGTAAAATGGGGATTAATACTGTGACAACCTGATTGCCTTGTTACCTCCCCAGCGCTTAGAACAGTGCTTTGCACATAGTAAGCGCTTAACAAATTTCATCATTATTATTATTCTCCGAGCCTCAGTTACCTCATCTGTAAAATGGGGATTAAGACTGTGAGCCCCCCTTGGGACAACCTGATTGCCTTGTTACCTCCCCAGCGCTTAGAACAGTGCTTTGCACATAGTAAGCGCTTAACAAATTTCATCATTATTATTATTCTCTGAGCCTCAGTTACCTCATCTGTAAAATGGGCATTAAGACTGTGAGCCCCCCTTGGGACAACCTGATTGCCTTGTTACCTCCCCAGCGCTTAGAACAGTGCTTTGCACATAGCAAGCGCTTAACAAATTTCATCATTATTATTATTCTCTGAGCCTCAGTTACCTCATCTGTAAAATGGGGATTAAGACTGTGAGCCCCCCTTGGGACAACCTGATTGCCTTGTTACCTCCCCAGCGCTTAGAACAGTGCTTTGCACATAGCAAGCGCTTAACAAATTTCATCATTATTATTATTCTCTGAGCCTCAGTTACCTCATCTGTAAAATGGGGATTAAGACTGTGAGCCCCC
The DNA here is from genome assembly GCF_015852505.1 of Tachyglossus aculeatus. NCBI lineage: Eukaryota > Metazoa > Chordata > Mammalia > Monotremata > Tachyglossidae > Tachyglossus > Tachyglossus aculeatus. The sequence goes on along the minus strand of NC_052067.1, from coordinate 125,506,620 downwards.
CTTGGGACAACCTGATTGCCTTGTTACCTCCCCAGCGCTTAGAACAGTGCTTTGCACATAGTAAGCGCTTAACAAATTTCATCATTATTATTATTCTCTGAGCCTCAGTTACCTCATCTGTAAAATGGGGATTAAGACTGTGAGCCCCCCTTGGGACAACCTGATTGCCTTGTTACCTCCCCAGCGCTTAGAACAGTGCTTTGCACATAGTAAGCGCTTAACAAATTTCATCATTATTATTATTCTCCGAGCCTCAGTTACCTCATCTGTAAAATGGGGATTAAGACTGTGAGCCCCCCTTGGGACAACCTGATTGCCTTGTTACCTCCCCAGCGCTTAGAACAGTGCTTTGCACATAGTAAGCGCTTAACAAATTTCATCATTATTATTATTCTCTGAGCCTCAGTTACCTCATCTGTAAAATGGGGATTAATACTGTGAGCCCCCCGTGGGACAACCTGATTGCCTTGTTACCTCCCCAGCGCTTAGAACAGTGCTTTGCACATAGTAAGCGCTTAACAAATTTCATCATTATTATTATTCTCCAAGCCTCAGTTACCTGATCTGTAAAATGGGGATTAAGACTGTGAGCCCCCCTTGGGACAACCTGATTGCCTCGTTACCTCCCCAGCGCTTAGAACAGTGCTTTGCACATAGTAAGCGCTTAACAAATTTCATCATTATTATTATTCTCCGAGCCTCAGTTACCTCATCTGTAAAATGGGGATTAAGACTGTGAGCCCACCGTGGGACAACCTGATCACCTCGTAACCTCCCCAGCACCTAGAACGGTGCTTTGCACATAGTAAGCGCTTAATAAATGCCATTATTAGTATTAGTATTAAATAAACACCATCAATCGACTGATAGCCGAAAGCCGGGTACTGAGAAGCAGCGTGGCTCAGCGGAAAGAGCCCGGGCTTTGGAGTCAGAGGTCATGGGTTCGAATCCTGGCTCCGCCACATGTCTGCTGTGTGACCTTGGGCAAGTCACTTAACTTCTCTGGGCCTCAGTTACCTCATCTGTAAAATGGGGATTAATACTGTGACAACCTGATTGCCTTGTTACCTCCCCAGCGCTTAGAACAGTGCTTTGCACATAGTAAGCGCTTAACAAATTTCATCATTATTATTATTCTCCGAGCCTCAGTTACCTCATCTGTAAAATGGGGATTAAGACTGTGAGCCCACCGTGGGACAACCTGATCACCTCGTAACCTCCCCAGCGCTTAGAACGGTGCTTTGCACATAGTAAGCGCTTAATAAATGCCATTATTATTAGTAGTATTAAATAAACACCATCAATCGACTGATAGCCGAAAGCCGGGTACTGAGAAGCAGCGTGGCTCAGCGGAAAGAGCCCGGGCTTTGGAGTCAGAGGTCATGGGTTCAAATCCTGGCTCCGCCACATGTCTGCTGTGTGACCTTGGGCAAGTCACTTAACTTCTCTGGGCCTCAGTTACCTCATCTGTAAAATGGGGATTAATACTGTGACAACCTGATTGCCTTGTTACCTCCCCAGCGCTTAGAACAGTGCTTTGCACATAGTAAGCGCTTAACAAATTTCATCATTATTATTATTCTCCGAGCCTCAGTTACCTCATCTGTAAAATGGGGATTAAGACTGTGAGCCCGCCTTGGGACAACCTGATTGCCTTGTTACCTCCCCAGCGCTTAGAACAGTGCTTTGCACATAGTAAGCGCTTAACAAATTTCATCATTATTATTATTCTCTGAGCCTCAGTTACCTCATCTGTAAAATGGGGATTAAGACTGTGAGCCCCCCTTGGGACAACCTGATTGCCTTGTTACCTCCCCAGCGCTTAGAACAGTGCTTTGCACATAGTAAGCGCTTAACAAATTTCATCATTATTATTATTATTCTCTGAGCCTCAGTTACCTCATCTGTAAAATGGGCATTAAGACTGTGAGCCCCCCTTGGGACAACCTGATTGCCTTGTTACCTCCCCAGCGCTTAGAACAGGGCTTTGCACATAGTAAGCGCTTAACAAATTTCATCATTATTATTATTCTCTGAGCCTCAGTTACCTCATCTGTAAAATGGGCATTAAGACTGTGAGCCCCCCTTGGGACAACCTGATTGCCTTGTTACCTCCCCAGCGCTTAGAACGGTGCTTTGCACATAGTAAGCGCTTAATAAATGCCATTATTATTATTAATATTAAATAAACACCATCAATCGACTGATAGCCGAAAGCTGGGTACTGAGAAGCAGCGTGGCTCAGCGGAAAGAGCCCGGGCTTTGGAGTCAGAGGTCATGGGTTCAAATCCTGGCTCCGCCACATGTCTGCTGTGTGACCTTGGGCAAGTCACTTAACTTCTCTGGGCCTCAGTTACCTCATCTGTAAAATGGGGATTAATACTGTGACAACCTGATTGCCTTGTTACCTCCCCAGCGCTCAGAACAGTGCTTTGCACATAGTAAGCGCTTAACAAATTTCATCATTATTATTATTCTCCGAGCCTCAGTTACCTCATCTGTAAAATGGGGATTAAGACTGTGAGCCCCCCGTGGGACAACCTGATCACTTTGTATCCCCCCCAGTGCTTAGAACAGTGCTTCGCACCTCACAAATGCCATCATTATCATTATTACTATTACTGCCATGGTTCAATAACCGCGAAGCAAAAAGATGAAAGGTTTCCTTACCGAACTAGGTGTTTCCACTGGGCTTCTACACGGAACCGGAGATAAATCTATGGAACAGAGGACTCCGAGGGACGCAGGGACATTACTCTGCGGACTTTCCGGGGATGCCAGGGACAGGCAGTCAGACATGCTTCCTTTGCCGTCCAAAAACAGCTTCCTTCGGAGGGATGAGGAACTTAAGTTCTCTTGGGACTGGTCCTCAAATTCATCGGCTCGGAAATAGTCACCTGAAACCAATTTAAAAGAAAATGAAGCGTTAACAAAAAAAATTAGAAAACATGACGGGGAAAGCTTTCCAAAGGATCTATTCGGTAACTAAAAACACCCAGGACAGCATCCTAGGCCCCCTATGAATGTGATGCTTCCTACATTTGGCTCCCTCACCTCCGACCTATATCGTTCATGCTTTCCCTCATCCTGGAACATCATCATCATCAATCGTATTTATTGAGCGCTTACTATGTGCAGAGCACTGTACTAAGCGCTTGGGAAGTACAAATTGGCAACATATAGAGACAGTCCCTACCCAACAGTGGGCTCACAGTCTAAAAGATCTAATGGAACATCCCATTCCTCGGTTTAACCAAAACACCACTGACCCCTTCCCCTCAAAAAACACTTCTTACAAGGGACCTCTAGCTACTCCAGGCTTTTCCCAATTAATTTCCCCGACCTATCCAGTCATGACATCTCCGTAGCCACTTTTCTGTTTATATTTCTTTACTACTGTTTTAATCAGCTTCGTTTAATAAATGTTGAGAATGATCATAAAAGGAAAAGCAAAATAATGGTGCATAAATTAATCCACACTGTTCTTTAAAAATAGGACTACTAAAGTCTTATATTTCAATCCCCATATCTACCCGAACAGTGCTTGGCACATAGTAAGCACTTAACAAATACCAACATTATTATTATTGTTAGCATAACCTAGATGTTCTGATTAATTTGTTTAAAGGAATAGGAAAAAAAAATCTATCCACGACTTAATTCTCACTCTTAGATTGGGAAGTGATCTAAAAAGTCTCCCCAAATTTGCACATAGAATTTTGGTTATTGTTAAATATAGACAGTCTCTTTTATCCAAAAGGCTAATTTTACTAAAGAAACATTCGGGGAGAAAAAGGAAAGAACAGAAGGGGAAAATATAGAGGCAAAGGGGAGGAAAAATACATCATCGACTTAGCTGGCAAGGAGAACTGATATTTCCATGAATTTCCCAGTAAGCTAATCTACAGGTGCTTTCCACTGTGGCACCTTAATATATAAATAGAAGAATTTGAATAAAATGCCATAGAATGCACTATTTAGTTGAAAATCACTTATACATACACATACAGAGCTGTTTTGATATTAGAGTTTTCAGTACAATGCTTACCTAATATCTTCTCTAAATTAAAATCCACAGGCAAAGACAACAGAGTCTGACAAGCAGCTGCAATAAAAAAAAAATATATATCAAACAACCATGGAAACTGCAGAGGCTGACACATCCGCGTGGCTCAGTGGAAAGAGCGCGGGCTTGGGAGTCACAGGCCATGGGTTCGAGTCCCGCCTCCCCCACATGTCTGCTGTGTGACCTTGGGCAAGTCACTTCACTTCTCTGTGCCTCAGTTCCCTCACCTGTAAAATGGGGATTAAGACTGTGAGCCCCACATGGGACAACCTCATCTCCTTGTATTCCCCCCAGCACTTAGAACAGTGCTTTGCACATAGTAAGCACTTAACAAATACCAACATTATTATTATTATTATCCACGTTTCAAATGAAATGGATATTGGACTTATAGGAAATTCTAACGTGGTTAGACTTTCATGTGACTGGTAAATGAGTGAGCTGACAGATCTGCTGGTGCAGTCATTCAGTCGTATTTATTGAGTGCTTACCGTGTGCAGAGCACTGTACTAAGCGCTTGGGAAGTACAAATCGGCAACGTAATCGGCACTGAGGAAGTCTTGGTTTCACTCAGGCAAGCAGGGGTTATCGAAGGCTACTTGTGAATGAGTTAGGCAAAATATCACCAGAACCAGTTCTTGTCTATAGGCCCATCTAAGAACCCTGATATCGGTACCTCCGCATGTGCTTAAAATACTTCCTGTCATCTTAACATTTTCCCACCCTCCGCCACCGTGCTAACAGCCTCAAGTAGTTTCCTGAACCCTGGAATAATAATAATAATGGTATTTGTTAAGCGCTTACTATGTGCAAAGCACTGTTCTAAGCATTGGATGAGTGTAAGAGGATAAGGAAATACAGAGCCCCCAGGATCTTTGGGTAATGGTTAACCAAGTCAATTAGACAGCACAAATAAAACTTTTACACACACTCTCCAGAGGAGCTTATCAGCTCACAAGGCTTCATCTACAATGTTAATTGGATAACTCCCAAATTACCTAATTCTCCATCCCTGTCCTCTCACCTTACCTACAATCTGTCAATTTCTCTTCACTCCACCTGGTTGTTCCACCAGCATCTCAAACTCTACCAGTCTGAAGCTGAACTTCTCTCTCCTAAACTACTCAACTTCAATTAGTCAATGGTATTTGGCATAGTAAGCACTTAAATGTCATCGTTATTATTATTTACTTAGTGTTTACTCCCCATCATCATCAATCGTATTTGATGTTAGAGTTTTCCCATTAGGGTTCACAATTTTCATCCCCATTTTACAGATAGAGATTAACTGAGGCACGGAGAAGTGAAGTGACTTGCCCAAGTTCACACAGCAGACAAGTGGCAGAGCTGGGATTAGAACCCAGGTCCGTGAGCCTTCCACTAGACCACACTGCTTCTTTTTGACTGATTGGATCCATAAAGCAAAAATGCAGGTACAGAACGTACTAAGCTCCTGAAAGATGACCATGGAGGCACAAGGGGGTGGAATCTTTCACACACTGAAATCCTATGATTTTATAACACGTTCCCTAGGAATCAACCAGAAGGTGTCAGTTCAGCATCCTAACAGGTTTTAAAAAAATAAGCTGCAACTGAATCTATGTCAGAGATAAATACATTTCAAAGAAATACAAGCAGATGAACCCGTGTCTTTTTAAAAAGTGGAAAAATATAACAAGCCTATTTTTAAAACCTACCATTGCTTTTTCCAGACTGAAGTGACAGTTCTCTTCCAATCGGAGAAACGCTATTTACATCTACACCTGTAAGACATTTTTTAATGTTAATCAATACAAAAGCTGAAAAACTTGAGCCACAGTTATGAGTGCATAGAAAGCGGAAGAAAATTTTACATTACAGTGGAAAAAAAAACGCTCACAATATTTCATCAGCATAAGTGTTGCACCGTAATGAATAAATACTAATAATGTTTCTAGTCGGGACAGTATGCAATTGCAATATTAGAAGAAACAGTTGGGCAAATGCATGTGGCACTGAACAAGGCAAATAGATTTAGCTCACGTTTCCTTAATACTGGGTTTTTTCAGGAACAAAAGTCCCAGGTTAGAGATCAACTGAGTGTATCAATGCTGTGGGAGAAAAGGTCTAACTGGAAGTAAAACATTTCTACCGTATCCATTTCCAAAGTTTCATTTTGCAACATTTATTAGAATGGTTAGAAATTTTCTGGGGTGGGAAACCACTCTTTGGGAGAAGACTGAAAGCTACTTGATTTCTATACACCATTTCAGTCATCGTAGGGGAAATCTGGTGATCGCTTTCATTGCCAAGATACCAAGGGTTCTAAGTGGAACAACACATGGATGAGAAGATGCTAGTCTTTACTGCAAATTGGAATGATTACACTGAGCTGAGGTATAATTTTAATTTTCCTTAAATTGCAAAGGAACATGGGCTTCTCAGTCACAAATCAGGAATGCAACAGTCTACTCTTCATTACACCACTTGCTCACTCAGTAAATGACTCCCTTAAGTGACTCCCCTCGTCTCAATGCTTCAGGCACAATCAAATACGCTAGTGTTGTGAGTTTGAAACACTGTTCATGAAGCATTTAGCAAGGTTCTGATAAAAAGGCACGTGGCAATTCAAATATCATCTAAACATGCCTTTAATAAAGCACATAAGCAGGTTGAAAATGCATCTCGTTAAAAGTGCTCTTCGGCACTTTGAAAGCTATACTAAGATTGTTTTAGTCACTGATTTGAAAAGGAGACGAAAATGGACCTAGGCTGCAGGTTGTAAAGAGATGCAGCACGTCACTAAAATGCTGTATTTCCGGTATGAAAAAAATAAGCATCGCTACTGCTGTTTAGACTAATACTTCGTAGTATTCATTCATTCATGAATGAATCATTCAATCGTATTTACTGTGTGAAGAGCACTGCACTAAGTGCTTGGGAAGTACAAGTCGGCAACATATAGACACGGTCCCTATCCAACAACGGGCTCACAGTCTAGAAGGGGGAGACAGACAACAAAACATGTAGACGGGTGTCAAAACCGTCAGAATAATACCAGTCGGGTATCTGGAAACTCCACAAATGTCAAAGAGTTTCTGTAGAAAGGTGCCCAACCACATAATGGTTGAAGAGAGAACCAGTGGTGGGAGTTTCAGGGAGAACTGAAGCAGAAAGCAGAAGTAGAGTTTTTGGAAATCAGATTTCGGTGCCGTCGGCAGCCTCAAATCGGATCTGCCTCGGTGAGCTCACACAATGAGCTTACAGTCTAGAAGGGGAGAAAGACATTAATAGGGAGTAACAGGGAGTGGGAAAAGTGGAAAGGAGGGCTTAGTCAGGGAAGGCGTCTTGGAGGAGATGTGCCTTCTATAAAGCTTTGAAGGTGGGGAGAGGAATTGTCCTGAGTGAGCATCATGATAGTTTGCATTTGTATTCCACAAAAGCGACCTCAAATAGAGTCACTGAAAAACTTGTGATTTACATTGCATTACACTCAGCAGTTAGGTAAATTTAGGCAGTCGCAGTTGCAGGTATGGTGTCCACACATCTCAAGTCTTGGTCTAGTACTTTCTAGAATAGTCTAGTACCTGTCTTACGCCATCGAGTCGTGTAGTTCTTGTACAAACTTATTGGAAAGAATATTGTGTGCACTCACATTTACTAGAATGACATTGCGAAAGTTGCTTTCCTTCGTGATCAGTCCAAGGAGAAGGCACAATGACACTTTTGGTGAAAAACTAGGGAGAACACATAATTAACTGTATAATATTCATGTGATTAACATATAATCATCACGTTATACTTCTCACCCTATAAACCATTTGAATGTTAGTCAGCTCATGCATAAAGAAAATGTAAAAGAACTGCATTTAACATAACGGGATTTTTTGTTGTTTTTTTTTTTTGTTCCTAATGGCAGTTATTAAACACTATGCGATGATATTTGTTAAGCGCTTATTATGTGCCAAGCAGTGTTCTAAGCGCTGTGGTAGATATAAGGTAATGAGGTTGTCCCAAGTGGGGCTCACAGTCTTCATCCCCATTTTACAGATGAGGGAACTGAGGCACAGAGAAGTGAAGTGACTTCATCAAAGTCACACAGCTGATAAGTGTCGGAGCCAGAATTAGAACCCATGACCTCTGACATCCAAGCCTGGGATCTTTCCACTAGGCCATGCTGCTTCTGCCATTGTACCAACCACTGGAGCAGATATAAGATAATAAAGGCAGGATACAGTCCAAGTCCCATACGGGGCTCACAGTCAATAAACCCATTTGGCAGATGTGGTAACTGAGGCACAGAGAAGTTAAGTGACTTGCCCAAGGTCACACAGCAGACAAGTGATTGAGCGGGATTAGAACAAAGGTTCTCTCACTCCCAGGTCCGTGCTCTTTACGCTAGGCCATGCTGCTTCTCTGGTCAGTTGTCAGTTGTCATCAAGTTGACAACGGAGCTAATTTAAGGGTGGTGTATTAGCCTACTGAACCAACCGACACCTAAATATTTGTCACGCAACAGGCAAGTCTATTCTCGGCAATTTCCTGATATAAACGATATTAATGTATGCAAGCCAAAATTCCCATAAATGACCAAATGGTAATTCAATGCTGGAAATAAGGATTTACCAAAAAGCATACGTTTAACTCAAAAGATAAAGTATCTGGTAAAATTTTGCTCCAGGCCAAAAATTATTTCACTACTAAAGTGGATAATTCTCTTGAAATGTAATTCCATGTTCAGGGAACTTTTTAAAACATATTAATAAGCTACAGAGACCTAAATGTGAAAAAGAAGAAAAAGGAAAGCGATTCTGGAATCATATTTACACTTATTGAATGTAAGGTTAGTTCACAATAGAAGAGACAGTTTCCCCCCCTTCCTTTCAAAGGTTTAAAAGATGGTTCAAAGGAGACGTATCAGAAATGTTGCAGGGTTGTTTCATCCTAATCCTCTCGCCATCTTTCAAAGGGAAAGAAAAAAACGGTATAGAAATTTGATGCAAAGGAATATTTAAGTATCACATTAATGCTATGACTGCAGCTATTTTCAACGATGGATATTGAAAAAGAAATGGAATATTTAAAGCATTACCAATAACAAAAAAGCAACCGTTCTTTTCCCTCTGCTTCCAAACTAATGGCCCTCAGGACTGTTTTAGATTCTCCAATTTATAGGAATAATAGTAATCTCCATCGTGTAAACATTTCAAATTAATTCGTATTTGATATATTCTCGTGTGGGGGAATGTTGCCCACGGGCTATTTCTAAGGCTCAAGCAGTACACGATGTAACTAAAAAATCAGAGCTGCCTGGACTACACCGGTGGGGTCGGCATTTTGTTACCTTCAAAACTGGGGTGAAGCACCAGGCTTCATTTAAACGTGCTCCCCCTTGACCTGGTCCCCATTTTATTTGTACAGCACAAGTGTAACCGACTCATTTCTAAGTAGAAGTTAAACAGATTTACCTCTTCGATGGCTTTTTGTCTTTTGTCTTCCACATCTTTATCTATCCTAGAAAATTCAAAGGAAGAAATAACCACGTCGTTACTTCGTCTGATTAAGTTCAAAACCCATAAGTCTCACTTTCCAAGGACAATATATAATGATGATGATAAGAAGAAGTACTTTCTACGTATCAAGCACTGGGATAGATTGAGTTAATCAGGTCGGACACAGTCCCGGTTCCCACATGGGGCTCACAGTCTAACAGGAGGGAGAAAAAGTATTTCATTCATATTTTCCAGTTGAGAAAACTGAGGCACAGAGAAGTTAAAGTGAATTGAACAGCACAAAGCAGGCAAGAGGAAGAGCTCGGATGAGAGTCCAGGTTCTCCTGACTCTTTCCTCGAGGCCACGCTACTTCTAGTCATGAATGAGTGTCCAGAATCTCCTCCTCCCCAAACTTCAGGCTGTAGCATTCATGCTACATTGGACACTGTCCCTTATTGTGCTGCCACGCTTAATGTTCGTGACACTAGGTATGGTTTTCTCTTTTGCCTCTTTGCCTCTCATTCCTTCTGAAGCATTTGCTTGAAGAGAGCCAGCCCTTTCTTCATAAATACAAGTGTCCCTTTCTTGAGCTAGAATCTAGTTTTCGATAAGGAATAGGTGATCATTCCTGTATTGTTGAATTTCTGATGTTCAAACATTTTTACCATTTGAATCCTTAACTACGTGATCAGTGGTTGCCCAGTTCTCATTCAAGGTGCGCATGAGTATTCTGTGTATGCAAAACCATTTCTTCTACATGCGAGCTCCCTGTGGGCAGAAATGCGCCTACCAATTCTGTCATACTGTTCTCTCACTAGCACTGAGTACAATGCTCTGCACACAGTAAGCACTCAATAATATCACCGGTCGACCGATTCTGCCATAGCACTGCATACAGATATCATTATCAATCATTCTCTTGATATCAATAGTATTTATTAAGTGCTTACTGTGCAGAGCACTATGCTAAGAGCTTGGCAGAGACACATTCCCTGCCCATAGTGTGCTTAGTCTACAGGGAGAGACAGACATAAATATAAATACATAAATTACGGATATGTACATCGGTGCTGTGGGGCTGGGAGCAAGTCAGGGGGACACAGAAGGGAGAGGGAGAAGAGGAAAGGAGGGCTTAGTCAGGGAAGGCCTCTTGGAGGAGATGTGCCTTCAAAAAGGCTTTGAAGTGGGGAAGAGTAATTGTCAGAAAATTCCGCAGTATCGTTTTATACAAAACCTACATTATGGCAAAGTACTTGGCATAATTCTGTGATTTTCACAGTTCTCCTCTTGACTATATGCTCACTGTGGGCAGGGAACTTGCCTACCAACTCTGATATGCTCTCCCAACCGCTTAGTACAGTGCTCTGCACGTGCTAAATGCTCAATACCACTGATTGACTTCCCCAATGTAAAAGCAACCTGTTATCACAAAGTACGTAAACAATTTAAAAAGACGAGTAGGTATTTCTCACAATTTCCTGAAAGTACCCATGGCAGGAAAAATCCCGTTGGTTGGAAACAAGGCTTATGGACTTTAGGGTTTAGGTACTACCCAGTCTGCATCACACCTGGTGAAATTCTAGTAAATTTGTGGAAATGAAACAAAGCACTGTAACCGTGTTTCAAGCTGGCAGGACTGCCCGGAGTTACTCTGGTAATAATAATGGCATTTGTTAAGCGCTTACTATGTGCAAAGCACTGTTCTAAGCGCTGGGGAGGTTACAAGGTGATCAGGTTGTCCCACGGGGGGCTCACAGTTTTAATCCCCATTTTACAGATGAGGTAACAGACACAGAGAAGGTAAGTGACTTGCCCAAAGTCACACAGCTGACAGTTGGCGGAGCCGGGATTTGAACCCGTGACCTCTGACTCCAAAGCCCGGGCTCTTTTTTTCCGTGAATTTACAATAATACAGGGAGCTTAAATGCAATAACTTGAAGTTCACTACTGTAATTAAGTTCCATGTGTAGTGCTACTGACAAAATGAAACAGTAATGGAGAAGCACAATGCCGTCCTGCTGTCAATTCGTGATTCTGCTTACGGCTTGAATGGCAGATTATTATCTATGGCTATGGATAAGCATATCCATAGAAGCAGGTTGGCCTAGTAGATAGAGCACAGGCCTGGGAATCAAAGGACCTTCGAATCCCGGCTCGGCCACTTGTCCGCCGTATGACTTTGGGCGGGTCTCTCCACTTCTCTGGGCCTCAGTTATCTCATCTGTAAAATGGGGATTAAAACTGTGAGCCCCATTAGGGGACAGCGCTTAGAACAGTGCTATGTACATAGTAAGCGCTTAGTAAATGCCATTATTATTATCTACCTTTTAGACTGTGAGCCCACTGTTGGGTAGGGACTGTCTCTGTATGTTGCCAACTTGTACTTCCCAAGCGCTTAGTACAGTGCTCTGCACACAGTAAGCACTTATAAATACAACTGATTGATTGATCTACCTCAGCACTTATTACAGTGCCTGGCACATAGTAAGCACTTAAAGACCATAAAAAACAACAATGAATATGTTCTCAAAATAGCCGTCAGAAAACCGAGTATGGCTATTCAAAATTGTGAACGGGAAATTGGCAAGAAATTTTATATCACCGATCTTCCATCACTGAACCTTACAAACCCAGGAAATGCTTCATATCAATCAATCATATTTATTGAGCGCTTACTGTGTGCAGAGCACTGTACTAAGCGCTTGGGAAGTACAAGTAGGCAACACATACAGACTGTCCCTACCCAACAGCGGGCTCACAGTCTAGAAGGGGGAGACAGAGAACAAAACCAAACATACTAACAAAATAAAATAAATAGAATAGACATGTACAAGATAAATAAATAAATAGAGTAATAAATATTCATATGTTAAAGAAAACCTCATTCTCCTTTCTGGTAATTCTACAGTATGTCTTTTCTAGCAATGTGGGGCAACAACTAACTTGGCATAAAGCTGGGATTGTCTTCCTCTTCCTATAATTCTTGTCAATCAATCGCATTGATTGAGCTTTTTCTGCATGCAGAACACTGTTCCAAGCGCTTGGGAGAGTACATAAGAAGATACATGACCTTCAATAGCAATTAGCACATGCACTAGCAGAGAACCATTTTGTAGTAATTAGAAATATTTTGCAATTGTCATGCATGTAGAATTTCCAAGTGTCAAAGCCAAGGTTGGGTATTTTCTAAATGGATGAGCTTACTGAAATCTGGCAAAAGGCAGAGGAAGAGAAGTGACGAAAGACAGGGAGCCAACGGAAAGCCGGAGTCTCTTCACTTGGATCTTCATTCATTCATGCAATCGTATTTATTAAGCGCTTACTGTGTGCAGAGCACTATACTAAGCACTTGGGAAGTACAAGTTGGCAACATATAGAGATGGTCCCTACCCAACTGCGGGCTCACAGTCTAGAAGGGGGAGACAGACAACAAAACAAAACATGTAGACAGGTGTCAAAGTCGTCAGAACAAATAGAATTAAAGCTAGATGCACATCATTGAACAAAATAAAAAGAATAGTAAATATGTACAAGTAAAATAGAGTAATAAACCTATATAGTATATATACAAGTGCTGTGGGGAGGGGAAGGAGGTAGGGTGGGGGGATGGGGAGGAGGAGAGGAAAAAGGGGGCTCAGTCTGGGAAGGCCTCTTTTACTTCTCCATAAAGATCATTCATTCATTCATTCATTCACTCATTCAATCAGCACTTACTGTGTGCAAAGCACTGTACTAAGCACTTGGGAAGGACAAGTTGGCAACATATAGAGACGGTCCCTACCCAGCAGCGGGCTCACAGTCTAGAAGGGGGAGACAGACAACAAAACAAAACATATTAACAAAATAAAATAGAATAGTAAATACGTACAAGTAAAATAGAGTAATAAATCTGTACAAACATATATACAGGTGCTGTGGGGAGGGGAAGGAGGTAAGGCGGGGGGGATGGGGAGAGGGAGGAGGGGGCTCAGTCTGGGCCCCCTAGATCAGTGACTAGAAGTAAGACTTCAACCGCTAGAACTCACTGACATAAATATCGCTGGCTGCCATGAATCCTCTAACTGAAAACGATAGAATGGGATTCCACACTGAGGACTTCCACCTGATGTTACCACTATAATAACTGGTATTCTGTGTACAGACATCCAGAAAAGACAGTGCACCAGAAATTTATAAATCCTATGTTGTAGCAATCGGTCAATCTCCTGTTGAAATATGCAAGAAGTCCATCGAGAGAAGCCCCCTTGCTCTGGGACGGAGTCTTCTCTACCCAGACCCAAGGGTTCACTCCAACGCAAAGGGCTCCTTTGGAAAAGCAGATTCCTTCCAGGAATAGCAGGACTCCCCAGGGCTCTCCGCTTCTCCAACCGTCCCGGAGAATGGCGACCCTCTCCATCCCAGATCAATCCCATTGCCTAGTGGATGGAGCACGGGCCCGGGAATCAGGCGGTCATGGGTTCTCATCCCGGCTCCGCCACTTGTCTGCCGTGTGATCTTGGGTCAGTCACTTCGCTTCTCTGGGCCTCAGTTAACCTCATCCATAAAATGGGGATCAAGACCGTGAGCCCACACTGGGACGGGGAATTTGTCCAACCTGATCTGCTTGTTTCCACCCCAGCGCTTAGTGCAGTGGCTGGAACATAGTGAGCGCTTAACGATTACCATAAGAAGCAATTCTGTGCAGGGCGGGAAGCCTAGCAAGAACACTGGGGAAGGAAACCCTTTCTGGGAGCAGGAGGGAACCAAAATATCTGGAGGAACAAATCCCCTGTGCAAAGCTAAGGCACTGTATATAATAATAATAATAATAATAATGGCATTTATTAAGCACTTACTGCATGCAAAGCACTGTTCTAAGCACTGGGGAGGTTACAAGGTGATCAGGTTGTCCCACTGGGGGCTCACAGTCTTAATCCCCTTTTTATAGATGAGGTAACTGAGGCACAGAGAAGTTGGGACTTGCCCAAAGTTACACAGCTGACAATTGGTGGAGCCGGGATTTGAACCCATGACCTCTGACTCCAAAGCCCGTGCTCTTTCCGCTGAGCCACACTGCAGCCACTCATACCTTCCTTTTGAAACAGTGTATTTACCCAATCAAAAAAGCGACCCTAACCTTCTGTAGATGAAGATGTTACTCATCTTCTAGCGTTTTCTTTTTTTTATGGCATTTGTTAAGTGTAATGTTCCAGGCACTGTACCAAGAGCAGGAGCAGATACGACTAATCGGGTTGGGCACAGTCCAAGGCCCACATGGGGCTCACAGTTTGATCACAGATGAGGTAACTGAGGCACAGAGAAGTTATGTGACTTGCCCAAGGTCACACAGCAGGCAAGTGACAATAGCTTTACTTTTTATTACTCTGTATTTCACTTCATCGCCAGAAACGAAAACTTACCGGGAATGATTTAAAAATAAGGCCTGACGGTGAACGTCTTCTGGATCTATTTCCACAGGATTTATCACGGCTAGTTGATCGATAGACCATCTAAATTTCCCCGGAGTCTTAAGAAAAGAAAGTGAAATCGTGAACAACGAGGCTTATAACTTTTATCCCCCCGCCAAAACTAATAACAACAGCCTCCTTAAAAGTGCAACGGCAACCATCGCGCGCTGCAAAATAACATAAGAAATTGATCTTTCTCTGGGGAGCCTTAAGTCAACTTATATAATAAAGAAGCAACGGCAATTAAATCGGTCCAACCCACTCTTCTCCATCTCCTTTTTTTTAAAAAAAAAAAAACCCACCAAAACAGGACTTGAAGTAGCATGTTTTACAGGAGAAATAAAGTAGGGTCCCAGGGGCTTTGGCATAATCTCACTAAAGCCTGGGAAGTCAAGTTCTACCCATTTCCAGTCAGATACTGCCACAGTAAAGCTAAAATCAGTTATGGCTGACAAAAAAAAGTGGGGGGAGTTGGGGTTTGGGGGAGGGAAGCAAAAACTTGAAATGGCACGGCTACGGATATTAGGCTGGGGAAAAGCCAGATATGTTCCTTTTCCTCTAGGCAAAACAAACTCAGACGATCTTGAACATGAACAATGCCCCTTCTCCCTATCTTCCACTGGTCCAATATTTTCCCACTTGTATTCAAATTGTTTACCCTGAATTAGAGTCTTAGTGTAAGCTCCTTGTGGGCAGGGAATGTGTCCCTGAATCCGTTCTTCCTTTAGTAAGGCGCATTTCATCCAGAGGGTGCTCAGGAAATTATTACCACCATACATCCTGGGCTCCGAATGTTGCTGCCTAGGTTGCTCTTTCTACCGTTTGAATCGTCTCCTCGGTTATATTCTTCCACCTTTCCAAGTGCCCAGCAATGCTCCTTAACTACTAAAGCCAACTCAGTTGCCCGTTTTAAGTGTCTCCTTCGATTGTTTTTGGAGCACTGGGGGCATTAATAGGACCAGAAATGTTAGACAAAATTCAATCCTAGCTAAACACTCAAAAATAAAGGACTGCGGGTCTATCGGGGTGGTACTAGTATCAAAGCAGGATCTGAATGTTCTGGATCTCTAACCGATGACTAGAGCCCCTCAGTGTGGGACCTAGGTTCCTCAAAAAAAAAATAAAATTGAAACTGATTCAAGACAGAGCTTAGATTTGTAGAGTTCTGAATTTTTCATAAAATTAGGTTCTCTTGAGGAAGCGATCCCTAGAATGAGTGTAAATTTCACACTTAAAAGCTAGGGCAGTGTCTTGAGTTTTTTAGATGGCGTTGCCAGGGTTAATTATTTTAGGGAGCCTTTAATGTTCTTTCAATTGGGCCTTATAGAAATAATTTCTCATAATATTGCTGTTATTCATCTTTTATTTTTCATCTTTCATCTCTGACTGCATTAGCCAGTCAGACCAGCGATCTAGCCAACCCGGGATTCAGTCAGTGACGGGGACAAGACTTTACCGCTTAATAATAATAATAATAATAATGATGGCATTTATTAAGCGCTTACTATGTGCAAAGCACTGTTCTAAGCGCTGGGGAAGTTACAAGGTGATCAGGCTGTCCCACGGGGGGCTCACAGTCTTAACCCCCATTTTACAAATGAGGTAACTGAGGCACAGAGGAGTTAAATGACCTTCCCAAAGTCACACAGCTGACAAGCGGCAGAGTCGGGGTTTGAACCCATGACCTCTGACTCCAAAGCCCGGGCTCTTTCCACTGAGCCACGCCGCTCCTCTAAATTGCTTAATTTAAGCAACAGTGGGATGGCGTGTTTAAGAGCAGCAGGTGCCAATACTTTAAAGGGATTTTGTAAACTAACCGAGAAAAAAAGATTGATTCCTTCCAGTACATCAAACTAGCGGATCCTCTATTTGGCAGAACTGGCAAAATCTATAGCAGTCAGGCCTCTGATAACGTGACAAAATTATGCTTTCACCCCACGCTAAGAAAAACTTGTATTACAGAACAACCGGCTTCAGGTGGTCAGCAAAGTAAAACACTGCTTTGCAGCAGTATGTTAGCCGGAGCTGCTGCTCGGGATCTCACGCAGATCACCACCACCCAGTTTCTTTCAAAAGACAGAAAGACCGCAAAGAGCAGCATGGCCTGATGGAACGAGCGTCAGAAGACCTGGGTTCTAATCCCCACTCCACCTCTTGTCCACTGTGTGAGTCTGGGCAAGTCACTTCACTTCTCTGTGCTTAAATGGCCTCATCTGTACAACGGGGATTAAGACTGCGAGCCATACATGGGGCAGGGAATGTGTCCAAACCGATTATGTCGTATCTACCCTGGCAACTAGTACAGTGCCTAGCACATAGTTGACACCGCAGAGGGGTCTATCCAGACACAATTTTGGAAAAGATTTTTCTAAACCCCTTGCCTCCATCAAACTCAGATAATGGAAGAACGGACCGCACAGTTCAATTCCCTTAATTCCCCTCCTCTCCCCCTCGTCCCCCTCTCCATCCCCCCATCTTACCTCCTTCCCTTCCCCACAGCACCTGTATATATGTATATATGTTTGTACATATTTATTACTCTATTTATTTATTTATTTTACTTGTACATATCTATTCTATTTATTTTATTTTGTTGGTATGTTTGGTTTTGTTCTCTGTCTCCCCCTTTTAGACTGTGAGCCCACTGTTGGGTAGGCACTGTCTCTATGTTGCCAATTTGTACTTCCCAAGCGCTTAGTACAGTGCTCTGCACATAGTAAGCGCTCAATAAATACGATTGATGATGATGATGATGACTGTGAGCCCACTGTTGGGTAGGGACCGTCTCTATATGTTGCCAACTTGTACTTCCCAAGCACTTACTACAGTGCTCTGCGGACAGTAAGCAGTCAATAAATACGACTGAATGAATTCCCACAAATGCATCCGCGTTACATATTTCCACTAAGCAAAAAATGCACAAATGACACACTTTAGCCCGGTAAATTTTAGCAGTACTACTCTGTATTTAATGCTAGGACAGTGATTTTTGAACATTTTCGCCATCTGTTCAATCTGTGGTAGTTATTAAGGGCTTACTATGCGCAGAGCACTGTACTAAGTATTTGGGAGAGTACAATGAGACAGAATTAGCACATATGTTCCCCTCCCATAACCTGATCAGTCAATCGCGCATTTGTCGAGCGCTTACTGTGCAGAGAGCACTGTATTAGGAATTTGGGGAGTCAGTAGACACAGTCCATGCCTACAAAGATTACAGTTTCGAATTCAAAACTGCCATGACCCAAAAGCATGTCCAGTGGAAACACGGTGAAGATACAGATTCCATAAACACGTTGGATATGAGCCAGAATCCGATGGTTAGATCACGTGTTTCCTAAGATTCACGTTTAAATTTGTATTATCTGCAAATACTCATGAATGAGCCTTACCGCTGAAGATTTTGTCGACTTAAAAATAGAAGGACTGGAAACGATCTGCTCCTGTAGCGAAGAATAATCCGATGGACTTTCGAAAGGATTTAAGACTGTAGCCCGTCCTGGGGTTTCTGGCGTTATTTGAATTTTAGCTTCTTTGGCATCTCCCATAGCACACAACTGCTCCTGCAGGAAAAGCATCTCTTGAAAAACCCGCTTTTGCACGAATAATTCATATTTATGTATAGATTTAGCTTGTCGATCGGAAGAAGCTGTGAGCCCACTGTTGGGTAGGGACTGTATATGTTGCCAACTTGTGCTTCCCAAGCGCTTAGTACAGTGCTCTGCACACAGTAAGCGCTCAATAAATACGATTGGTGATGATGAAGAAGCAGTCAGGCTATGGTTTTGAGACTATTCGTCTGTCAAACCAACAATCGTAAATAAATCGATCGTATTTATCGAGTGTTTACTGTGTGCACAGCACTGGCCTAAGAAAGCATTTGTGAGCCCGCTGTAGGGTAGGGACCGTCTCTATATGTTGCCAACTTGTACTTCCCAAGCGCTTAGTACAGTGCTCTGCACACAGTAAGCGCTCAATAAATACGACTGAATGAATTTGGGAGCGTACAACAAGCAGCATGGCTTAGTGGACAGAGCGCAGGCTTGGGATTAAGAGGGCACGGGTTCTAATCCCGGCTCTGCCACTTGTCTTGTGACCCTGGGGAAGCCACTTAACGTCTCTGTGCCTCAGTTACCTCATCTGGAAAATGGGGATTAAAACCGTGAGCCCCAAGTGGGATAACCTAATTATCCTGTATCTCCCCCAGCACTTGGAACAGTAAGCGCTTAATAAGCACCATAATAATTTGTGAGCCTGCTGTTGGATAGGGACCGTCCTTATATGTTGCCACCTTGTACTTCCCAAGCGCTTAGTACAGTGCTCTGCACACAGTAAGTGCTCAATAAATACGATTGAATGAATGAATGTGGCAGAGTACAACAAGCAGCATGGCTTTGTGGAAAGAGCACAGGCTTGGGATTAAGAGGACACGGGTTCTAATCCCAGCTCTGCCACTTGTTTTGTGACCCTGGGCAAGCCACTTCTCTGTGCCTCAGTTACCTCAACTGGAAAATGGGGGTTAAAACCGTGAGCCCCAAGTGGGATAACCTAATTATCCTGTATCTCCCCCAGCACTTGGAACAGTAAGAGCTTAATAAATACCATAATAATTTGTGAGCCTGCTGTTGGATAGGGACTGTCCTTATATGTTGCCAACTTGTACTTCCCAAGTGCTTAGTACAGTGCTCTGCACACAGTAAGCGCTCAATAAATACGATTGAATGAATGTGGGAGAGTACAACAAGCAGCACGGCTTAGTGGAAAGAGCACAGGTTTGGGATTAAGAGGACACGGGTTCTAATCCCGGCTCTGCCACTTGTCTTGTGACCCTGGGCAAGCCACTTCTCTGTGCCTCAGTTACCTCAACTGGAAAATGGGGGTTAAAACAGTGAGGCCCAAGTGGGCTAACCTAATTATCCTGTATCTCCCCCAGCACTTGGAACAGTGAGCGCTTAATAAATACCATAATAATTTGTGAGCCTGCTGTTGGATAGGGACCGTCCTTATATGTTGCCAACTTGTACTTCCCAAGCGCTCAGTACAGTGCTCTGCACACAGTAAGCGCTCAATAAATACAACTGAATGAATGTGGGAGAGTACAACAAGCAGCGTGGCTTAGTGGACAGAGCACAGGCTTGGGATTAAGAGGACACGGGTTCTAATCCCGGCTCTGCCACTTGTCTTGTGACCCTGGGCAAGCCACTTAACGTCTCTGTGCCTCAGTTACCTCATCTGGAAAATGGGGGTTAAAACCGTGAGGCCCAAGTGAGATAAACTAATTATCCTGTATCTCCCCCAGCACTTGGAACAGTAAGCGCTTAATAAGTACCATAATAATAATAATAATAATAAACAGACAATCCCTGCTGGTGAAATGTAGGGTCGGTCTGTCGGGTCCGGCGGGAGGGAGCGTCATTCCTTTCCCACTGGACGGTAACACCATATTTCAATGTTGGTCTAAAGGTTATGCTCGCTGTGGGCAGGGAACGCGTCCGTTTGTGGCGGTTTATTGTGTGCAGAAAGCACCGTCCTAGGAATTTGGGTGCTGGAAGAGACGCTCCACGCCCACAAGCTTCCAGTCCAGAATTCAAAACCGTTGGGCCCAAAAATTGTGCTCCAGCGGAGGCCTGGGGAAGATACGGATACAATATATGCATGGTGACTACGGTCCAGAATCCCATGGTTTGTGACTTGGTTGGTGGAAAGAGCTGGGGCTTGGTCGTGGGTTCTAATCCTGGCTCCACCACTTCATCAATCATCATCATCAATCGTCATCATCATCTTGGTGGAAAGAGCGGGGGCTTGGGAGTCAGAGGTCGTGGGTTCTAATCCTGGCTGCACCACTTCATCATCATCATCATCATCAATCGTCATCATCATCTTGGTGGAAAGAGCCGGGGCTTGGGAGTCAAGAGATCGTAGGTTCTAATTCCGGCTCCACCACTTCGTCATCATCATCAATCGCATTTATTGAGCGCTTACTGTGTGCAGAGCACTGTACTAAGCGCTTCAGAAGTCCAAGCTGGCAACATATAGAGACAGTCCCTACCCAACTTGTCAGCTGTGTGACTTTGGGCAAGTCACTTCACTTCTCTGGGCCTCAGTTACCCCATCTGTAAAATGGGGATTAAGACTGTGAGCCCCCCGTGGGACAACCCGATCACCTTGTAACCTCCCCAGTGTTTAGAACGGTGCTTTGCACATAGTAAGCGCTTAATAAATGCCATCATTATTATTATTGTTATTAATCCCGGCTCCGCCGCTTGTCCGCCGTGTGACCTTGGGCCAGTCACCTCACTTTTCTGCCCCTCAGTTCCCCATCTGTAAAATGGGGATTGAGATTGGAGCCCCATTTGGGACAATCTGCTAACCTTGTATCTCCCCCAGCGCTTAGAACAGTGCTTCGCACATAGTAAGCGCTTAATAAATGCCATCATTATTATTATTGTTATTAATCCCGGCTCCGCCGCTTGTCTGCCGTGTGACCTTGGGCAAGTCACCTCACTTTTCTGCCCCTCAGTTCCCCATCTGTAAAATGGGGATTGAGGCCTGGAGCCCCACTTGGGACAATCTGCTAACCTTGTATCTCCCCCAGCGCTTAGAACAGTGCTTCGCACATAGTAAGCGCTTAATAAATGCCATCATTATTATTATTGTTATTAATCCCGGCTCCGCCGCTTGTCTGCTGTGTGACCTTGGGCAAGTCACCTCACTTTTCTGCCCCTCAGTTCCCCATCTGTAAAATGGGGATTGAGGCTTCGAGCCCCATTTGGGACAACCTGATCACCTTGTAACCTCCCCAGTGTTTAGAACGGTGCTTTGCACATAGTAAGCGCTTAATAAATGCCATCATTATTATTATTGTTATTAATCCCGGCTCCGCCGCTTGTCTGCCGTGTGACCTTGGGCAAGTCACCTCACTTTCCTGCCCCTCAGTTCCCCATCTGTAAAATGGGGATTGAGGCTTGGAGCCCCATTTGGGACAATCTGCTAACCTTGTATCTCCCCCAGCGCTTCGAACGGTGTTTCGCACATTTCGCTTAATAAATGCCATCATTATTATTATTGCTATTAATCCCGGCTCCGCCGCTTGTCTGCCGTGTGACCTTGGGCAACTCACCTCCCTTCTCGGTCCCTCAGTTCCCTCATCTGTAAAATGGGGATTGAGGCTGGGAGCCCCGCTTGGGACAACCTACTAACCTTGTATCTCCCCCAGCGCTTCGCACATAGTAAGCGCTTAACAAATACCAACATTACAAGATTGACTTTTAAATTGGCATCATCTGCAAATACTAACGAATAGGGAGGCCTAGTACAGTGCTCTACATACGGTAAGCGCCCAATAAATACGACTGATTGAACTCAGGGCCTTCCCCGTTTTATCCACTGAACAGAGGAGCTCCGGCGAGGTTTACGTCAATTAATCAATCGTATTTATTGAGCGCTTACTGTGTGCAGAGCACTGTACTAAGCGCTTGGGAAGTCCAAGATGGCAACATATACCGTCCCATGGTTCAGTGGTCCGTTCTCGGGGGCGGGAGGGGACCCGGGCCCGCCGGTTCGTCCCCCCGCCGCTGCCTGTTGACTTGTTTTCGTTCACTCAATCGTATTTATTGAGCGCTTACCGTGTGCAAAGCACTGTACTGAGCGCTTATGACTTGTTTTGTTGTCTGTCTCTCCCCCTTTCTAGACTGCGAGCCCATTGTGGGCACGGATGGTCCCTCTCTGTTGCCGAATTGTTCTTTCCAAGCGCTCAGCACAGTGCTCTGCACCCAGCGGGCGCTCGATCAATAGGACTGAATGAACCCTAGGCTTCTAGACTGTGAGCCCGCTGTTGGGTAGGGACCGTCTCTATATGTTGCCAACTTGTAGTAATAATAATAATAATGGCATTTATTAAGCGCTTACTATGTGCAAAGCACTGTTCTAAGTGCTGGGAAGGTTACAATTAGAGAAGCAGCGTGGCTCAGTGGAAAGAGCACGGGCTTTGGAGTCAGAGGTCATGGGTTCGAGTCCCGGCTCTGCCATATGTCTGCTGTGTGACCTTGGGCAAGTCACTTAACTTCTCAGAGCCTCAGTTACCTCATCTGTAAAATGGGGATGATGACTGTAAGCCCCACGTGGGACAACCTGATCACCTTGTATCCCCCCCAGCGCTTAGAACAGTGCTTTGCACCTAGTAAGCGCTTAACAAATGCCATCATTATTAATTCATTCATTCAATCGTATTGATTCAGCGCTTACTGTGTGCAGAGCACTGTACTAGGCAATCAGGTTACAAGGTGATCAGGTTGTCCCACAGGGGGCTCACAGTCTTAATCCCCATTTTACAGTTGAGGTAGTTGAGGCCCAGGGAAGTGAAGTGACTTACCCAAGGTCACACAGATGACAATCGGGGGAGCCGGGACTTGAACCCATGACCTCTGACTCCAAAGGCCGGGCTCTTTCCCCTGAGGCACGCTGCTTCTTACGCTTCCCAAGGCGCTTGGCACAGCGCTCTGCACACAGTAAGCGCTCAATAAATACTATTGATTGATGGACTGATTGAATCTCAGCTCCCCGGGGAAATCAATCAATCATATTTATTGAGCGCTTACTGTGTGCAGGGCACTGTACTAGGTAATCAGGTTACAAGGTGATCAGGTTGTCCCACAGGGGGCTCACAGTCTTAATCCCCATTTTACAGTGGAGGTAACTGAGGCCCAGAGAAGCGAAGTGACTTGCCCAAGGTCACACAGCTGACAATCGGGGGAGCCGGGATTTGAACCCATGACCTCTTACTCCAAAGGCCGTGCTCTTTCCACTGAGCCCCGCTGCTTCTTACACTTCCCAAGGCGCTTAGCACAGCGCTCTGCACACAGTGAGCGCTCAATAAATACGACTGATTGATCGACTGATTGAATCTCGGCTCCCCGGGGAGATCAATCAATCAATCAATCGTATTTATTGAGCGCTTACTGTGTGCAGAGCACTGTACTAGGCAATCAGGTTACAAGCTGATCAAGTTGTCCCACAGGGGGCTCGCAGTCTTAATCCCCATTTTACAGTTGAGGTAACTGAGGCCCAGTGAAGCGAAGTGACTTGCTCAAGGTCGCACAGCTGACAATCGCTTGGTACAAGCGCTTAGTACAGTGCTCAAGCGCTTAGTACAGTTCAAGCGCTTGGTTCAAGCGCTTAGTACAGTGCTCTGCACACAGTAAGCACTCAATAAATACGATTGATGATGACAATCGAGGGAGCCGGGATTTGAACTCATGACCTCTGACTCCAAAGGCCGGGCTCTTTCCCCTGAGCCACGCTGCTTCTTACGCTTCCCAAGGCGCTTAGCGCAGCGCTCTGCACACAGTAAGCGCTCAATAAATATGATTGATTGATCGACTGATTGAATCTTGGCTCCCTGGGGAAATCAATCAATCAATCGTATTTATTGAGTGCTCACTGTGTGCAGGGCACTGTACTAGGCAATCAGGTTACAAGGTGATCAGGTTGTCCCACAGGGGGCTCACCGTCTTAATCCCCATTTTACAGTTGAGGTAACTGAGGCCCAGAGAAGTGACTTGCCCAAGGTCACACAGCTGACAATCGGAGGAGCCGGAATTTGAACGCATGACCTCTGACTCCAAAGGCCGGGTTCTTTCCACTGAGCCACACTGCTTCTTACACTTCCCAAGGCGCTTAGCACAGCGCTCTGCACACAGTAAGTGCTCAATGAATATGATTGATGATGACAATCGGGGGAGCCGGGATTTGAACCCATGACCTCTGACTCCAAAGGCCGGGCTCTTTCCCCTGAGCCACACTGCTTCTTACGCTTCCCAAGGCGCTTAGCACAGCGCTCTGCACAGAGTAAGCGCTCAATAAATACGATTGATCGATCGACTGATTGAATCTCGGCTCCCCGGGGAGATCAATCAATCAATCGTATTTATTGAGCACTTACTGTGTGCAGAGCACTGTACTAGGCAATCAAGTTACAAACTGATCAAGTTGTCCCACAGGGGGCTCACGGTCTTAATCCCCATTTTACAGTTGAGGTAACTGAGGCCCAGAGAAGTGACTTGCCCAAGGTCGCACAGCTGACAATCGGGGGAGCCGGGATTTGAACCCATGACCTCTGACTCCAAAGGCCGGGCTCTTTCCCCTGAGCCACACTGCTTCTTACACTTCCCAAGGTGCTTAGCACGGCGCTCTGCACACAGTAAGCGCTCAATAAATACGATTGATTGATCGACTGATTGAACCTCGGCTCCCCGGGGAAATCAATCAATCAATCAGTCGTATTTATTGAGCGCTTACTGCGTGCAGAGCACTGTACTAGGTAATCAGGTTACAAGGTGATCAGGTTGTCCCACAGGGGGCTCACAGTCTTAATCCCCATTTTACAGTGGAGGTAACTGAAGCCCAGAGAAGTGAAGTGACTTGCCCAAGGTCACACAGCTGACAATCGGAGGAGCCAGGATTTGAACCCATGACCTCTGACTCCAAAGGCCGGGCTCCTTCCACTGAGCCACGCTGCTTCTTATGCTTCCCAAGGCGCTTAGCACAGCGCTCTGCACACAGTAAGTGCTCAATAAATACAATTGATTGATCGACCGATTGAATCTCGGCTCCCCGGGGAGATCAATCAATCAATCGTATTTATTGAGCGCTCACTGTGTGCAGGGCACTGTTCTAGGCAATCAGGTTACAAGCTGATCAGGTTGTCCCACAGAGGGCTCACAGTCTTCAGCCCCATTTTACAGTTGAGGTAACTGAGGCCCAGAGAAGCGAAGTGACTTGCTCAAGGTCGCACAGCTGACAATCGCTTGCTACAAGCGCTTAGTACAGTTCAAGCGCTTAGTACAGTTCAAGCGCTTGGTTCAAGCGCTTAGTACAGTGCTCTGCACACAGTAAGCGCTCAATACGATTGATGATGACAATCGGGGGAGCCGGGATTTGAACCCATGACCTCTGACTCCAAAGGCCGGGCTCTTTCTCCTGAGCCACGCTGCTTCTTACGCTTCCCAAGGCGCTTAGCACAGCGCTCTGCACACAGTAAGCGCTCAATAAATACGATTGATTGATCGACTGATTGAATCTCGGCTCCCCGGGGAAATCAATCAATCAGTCGTATTTATTGAGCGCTTACTGTGTGCAGAGCACTGTACTAGGCAATCAGGTTACAAGCTGATCAAGTTGTCCCACAGGGGGCTCACGGTCTTAATCCCCATTTTACAGTTGAGGTAACTGAGGCCCAGAGAAGTGACTTGCCTAAGGTCGCACAGCTGACAATCGGGGGAGCCGGGATTTGAACCCATGACCCCTGACTCCAAAGGCCGGGCTCTTTGCCCTGAGCCACGCTGCTTCTTACGCTTCCCAAGGCGCTTAGCACAGCGCTCTGCACACAGTAAGCGCTCGATAAATACGATTGATTGATTTCCCCGGGGAGCCGAGATTCAATCAATCAATCAATCAATCGTATTTACTGAGCGCTTACTGTGTGCAGAGCGCTGGACTAAGCGCTTGGGAAGGCCAGGCTGGCCAAGCCGGGGGCGGTCCGGCCCCTCCTCGAGGCTCGGAGCCTGCAGGGTGTCTCCCCCGCTCCCCTCCCCTCCCCTCCCCCCCGGACTACCTGCTGGACGTCGAGGTGGCCAAAGCCGGGCCGCCGCTGTCCCGGACGGACCGGCCGGCTCGCCGCCGCCGCCGGGAAGTTGCAACTTGGAGGGGTTGTTTCCCCGCGGCCAATCAGGCGCCGCCGCTCGAGCGCGCCGGCCAATCGGAGCCCTCCGCCCTCCGCCAACCGGCCAATCACAGGGGCGCCGCCGCCGAAATTCGAATGGAAACGTGGTTCCCGCGCCACCTGCCGGCGACGTTCCGATTCAAAACGTCGAAACTTTATCCGGCGGCCCGGGCCGTGAACACGGAACAGAGGCCCGGGCCCCCAAGGGGGGAAAGGGGCGAAAGGACGCGCCAGGAGGAGGAGGAGGATGGCATTATTATTATTATTATTATTATTATTATTATTATTATTATTATTATTATTATTATTATTATTATTATTATTATTATTATCACCTCCTCCAGGAGGCCTTCCCAGACTGAGCCCCTTCCTTCCTCTCCCCCTCGTCCCCCTCTCCGTCCCCCCATCTTACCTCCCTCCCTTCCCCACAGCACCTGTATATATGTATATATGTTTGTACATATTTTTTTTACTCTATTTATTTATTTATTTTATTTGTACATATCTATTCTATTTATTTTATTCTGTTAGTATGTTTGGTTTTGTTCTCTGCCTCCCCCTTTTAGACTGTGAGCCCACTGTTGGGTAGGGACTGTCTCTATATGTTGCCAATTTGTACTTCCCAAGCGCTTAGTACAGTGCTCTGCACATAGTAAGCGCTCAATAAATACGATTGATGATGATGATGATGATGATGATTTAATGATTAAATTATTATTATTTTAATGATTAAATTATTATTAATATGTTTTGTTTTGTTCTCTGTCTCCCCCTTCTAGACTGTGACCCCTTTGAAGCAGCGTGGCTCAGTGGAAAGAGCCCGGGCTTTGGAGTCACGGGTCATGGGTTCGAATTCCGGCTCCACCACAAGTCTGCTGTGTGACCTTGAGCAAGTCACTTAACTTCTCTGAGCCTCAGTTACCTCATCTGTAAAAATGGGGATTAAGACTGTGAGCCCCATGTGGGACAACTTGATCATATTGTGTCCCCCCAGCGCTTAGAACAGTGCTTTGCACATAGTAAGTGCTTAATAAATGCCATTATTATTATTATCATTTATTAAGCGCTTACTATGTGCAAAGCACTGTTCTGACTCTGTGGAGTCAGAGGTCATGGGTTCAAACCCCGGCTCCACCAATTGTCAGCTGGGCAAGTCACTTCAGTTCTCTGGGCCTCAGTTCCCTCATCTGTAAAATGGGGATGAAGACTGTGAGCCCCCAGTGGGACAACCTGATCACCTTGTAAACTCCCCTGCACTTAGAACAGTGCTTTGCACATAGTAAGCGCTTAACAAATGCCATTATTATTATTATTATTATTATTATTATTATTATTATTATTCTAAGCGCTGGGGAGATCATTCATTCAATCGTATTTATTGAGCGCTTACTGTGTGCAGAGCACTGGACTAAGCGCTTGGGAAGTACAAGTCGGTAACATATAGAGATGGTCCCTACCCAACAACGGGCTCACAGATTACAAGGTGAACAGTTTATATATGTTTGTACATATTACTCTATTTATTTTACTTGTACATATCTATTCTATTTATTTTATTTTGCTAGTATTCATTCAGGCAGTCAGCCGTATTGATTGAGCGCTTACTGTGTGCAGAGCACTGTACGAAGCGCTTGGGAAGTCCAAGTTGGCAACATCTAGAGACGGTCCCTACCCAACAGCGGGCTTGCAGTCTAGAAGGGGGAGACAGACAACAAAACAAAACATATTAACAAAATAAAATGAATAAATATGTACAAGTAAAATAAATAGAGTAATAAATACGTACAAGCATATATTCATTCATTCATTCGATCGTATTTATTGAGCACTTACTGTGTGCAGAGCACTGTACTAAGCGCTTGGGAAGTACAAGTTGGCAACATATAGAGACGGTCCCTACCCAACAGTGGGCTCACAGTCTAGAAGAATATATATATATATATATATATATATATGTATATATATATATATATATATATATATATATACAGGTGCCTGCTGTGTGACCTTGGGCAAGCCATTTGAAGTCTCTGTGCTTTAGTTTCCTCATCTGTGAAATGGGGAGGAAATTCCTGTTCTCTTCCCTGCTTGGACTGTGAGCCCCATGTGAGACAGGATTGTGTCCAACCTGATTATTTTGTAACTACCCCAATACTTAGTATGTTTGGTTTTGTTCTCTGTCTCCCCCTTTTAGACTGTAAGCCCACTGTTGGATAGGGACTATCTCTATATGTTGCCAACTTTTACTTCCCAAGCGCTTAGTACAGTGCTCTGCACGCAGTAAGCGCTCAATAAATATGATTGATTGGCGGAGTCAGGATTTGAACCCATGACCACTGACTCCAAAGCCCAGGCTCTTTCCACTGAGCCACGCTGCTTCTCATATTAAGCACTTACTATGTGCCCAACACTGTTCTAACCGCTGGGGAGGTTACAAGGTAATCAGGTTGCCCCGCGGGGGTGGGGGTGGGGGGCTCACAGTCTTTATCCCCATTTTCCGGATGAGGGAACTGAGGCACACGGAAGTGAAGTGACTTGCTCAAAGTCACACAGCTGACAAGTGGTGGAGTCGGGATTTGAACCCATGACTTCCGACTCAAAACCCGGGCTCTTTAATAATAATAATTTTGGTATCTGTTAAGCGCTTATTATGTGCAAAGCACTGTTCTAAGCGCTGGGGAGGATACAAGGTGATCAAGTTGTCCCATGTGGGACTCACAATCTTAAACCCCATTTTACAGATGAGGTGACTGAGGCACAGAGAAGTGAAGTGACTTGCTCAAAGTCACACAGCTGACAAGTGGTGGAGTGGGATTTGAACCCATGACTTCCAACTCCCAAGCCCGGGCTTTTGAATAATAATAATAATAATTTTGGCATTTGTTAAGCGCTTACTATGTGCAAAGCACTGTTCTAAGCACTGGGGAGGATACAAGGTGATCAGGTTGTCCCCATGTGGGACTCACAATCTTAAACCCCATTTTACAGATGAGGTAACTGAGGCACAGAGAAGTGAAGTGACTTGCTCAGTCACACAGCTGACAAGTGGTGGAGTCGGGATTTGAACCCATGACTTCCGACTCCCAAGCCCGGGCTCTTGAATAATAATAATAATAATTTTGGCATTTGTTAAGCGCTTACTATATGCAAAGCACTGTTCTAAGCACTGGGGAGGATACAAGGTGATCAGGTTGTCCCCATGTGGGACTCACAATCTTAAACCCCATTTTACAGATGAGGTAACTGAGGCACAGAGAAGTGAAGTGACTTGCTCAAAGTCACACAGCTGACAAGTGGTGGAGTGGGATTTGAACTCATGACTTCCAACTCCCAAGCCCGGGCTTTTGAATAATAATAATAATAATTTTGGCATTTGTTAAGCGCTTACTATGTGCAAAGCACTGTTCTAAGCACTGGAGAGGATACAAGGTGATCAGGTTGTCCCCATGTGGGACTCACAATCTTAAACCCCATTTTACAGATGAGGTAACTGAGGCACAGAGAAGTGAAGTCACTTGCTCAGTCACACAGCTGACAACTGGTGGAGTAGGGATTTGAACCCATGACTTCTGACTCCCAAGCCCGGGCTCTTGAATAATAATAATAATAATTTTGGCATTTGTTAAGCGCTTACTATGTGCAAAGCACTGTTCTAAGCGCTGGGGAGGATACAAGGTGATCAGGTTGTCCCATGTGGGACTCACAATCTTAAACCCCATTTTACAGATGAGGTAACTGAGGCACAGAGAAATTAAGTGACTTGCCCAGAGTCACACAGCTGACAAGTGGTGGAGTAAGGATTTGAACCCGTGACTTCCGACTCCCAAGCCTGGGCTCTTGAATAATAATAATAATAATTTTGCCATTTGTTAAGTGCTTACTATGTGCAAAGCACTGTTCTAAGCGCTGGGGAGGATACAAGGTGATCAGGTTGTCCCATGTGGGACTCACAATCTTAAACCCCATTTTACCGATGAGGTAACTGAGGCACAGAGAAGTGAAGTGACTTGCTCAAAGTCACACAGATGACAAGTGGTGGAGTCGGGATTTGAACCCATGACCTCTGACTCCCAAACCCGTGCTCTTTCCACTGAGCCCCGCTGCTTCTCAGTGAGGAGAAGGGGAAGGAGGGAGGCAGGACACCTGATTCCTCATCCCGCCCCGCCACTCACCTGCAGTGACCTTGGGCAATTCAGTGAATCCATCAACGATAATAATAATAATAATAATGATATTTGTTAAGTGCTTACTATGTGCAAAGCACTGTTCTAAGTGCTGTGGAGGTTACAAGGGGGACTCACAATCTTAATCCCCATTTTCCAGATGAGGTAACTGAGGCACAGAGATGTTAAGTGACTTGCCCAAAGTCACACAGCTGACAAATGGCAGAGCCGGGATTTGAACCCATGACCTCTGACTCCAAAGCCCGGGCTCTTGCCACTGAGCCACGCTGCTTAATAATAATAATAATAACAATTGTGGCATTTGTTAAGCTCTTTACTATGTGTCAAGCACTTTTCAGAGAAGCAGGCGTGGCCCAGTGGCAAGAGCCCAGGCTTGGGGTACTTCCCAAGCGCTTAGTACAGTGCTCTGCACACAGTAAGTGCTCAATAAATACGATTGATTGATTGATTGACTGATTGATCAGAGGTCATGGGTTCTAATCCCTACTCCACCACTTAGCTGTGTGACTATGGGCAAGTCACTTTCATTCATTCATTCATTCATTCAATCGTTTTTATTGAGCGCTTACTGTATGCTGAGCACTGTACTAAGCGCTTGGGAAGTACAAGTTGGCAACATATAGAGACGGTCCCTACCCAACAGTGGGCTCACAGTCACATAATAATAATAAATAATAATAATAATAATAATGGTATTTATTAAGCGCTTACTATGTGCAAAGCACTGTTCTAAGCGCTGGGGAGGTTACATGCTGATCAAGTTGTCCCACATGGGGCTCACAGTCTTAATCCCCATTTTACAGATGAGGTAACTGAGGCTCAGGGAAGTTAAGTGACTTGCCCAAGGTCACACAGCAGACGTGTGGTGGAGTCGGGATTCGAACCCATGACCTCTGACTCCAAAGCCCATGCTCTTTCCACTGAGCCACGCTGCTCTGTGCCTCAGTTCCCTCATCTGTAAAATGGGGATTAACACTGTGAGCCCCAAGTGCGACAACTTGATTATCCTGTATCTCCCCCAGGGCTTAGAACAGGATTTGGCACTTAGTAGCGCTTAACAAATACCATCATAAGAGAAGCAGTGTGGTTCAGTGGAAAGAGCCCGGGCTTTGGAGTCAGAGGTCATGGGTTCAAATCCCGGCTCCGCCCATTGTCAGCTGTGTGAGCTTGGGCAAGTCACTTAACTTCCCTGTGCCTCAGTTACCTCATCTGCAAAATGGGGATGAAGACTGTGAGCCCCCTGTGGGACAACCTGATCACCTTGTAACCTCCCCAGCGCTTAGACTAGTGCTTTGGAAAGCAGCTTGGCTCAGCGGAGAGAGCCCAGCCTTGGGAGTCAGAGGTCATGGGTTCTAATCCCGGCTCCACCATCTGTCAGCTGTGTGACTTTGGATAAGTCACTTAACTTCTCTGTGCCTCAGTAACCTCATCTGTAAAATGGGGATTAAGACCGTGAGCCCCACGTGGGACAGCCTGATCACTTTGTATCCTCCCCAGCACTTAGAGCAGTGCTTGGCACATAGTAAGCGCTTAACAGATATTATTATTATTATTATTATTATTATTATTGTTATTATTCTAAGTGCTGGGGTAGATACATGGTGATTAGGTGTTACACAGTCCCTATCCCGCATGGGGCTCATAGTCTCAACCCCCATTTTACAGAAGATGGGACTAAGGCCCAGAGAAATGAAGTGATTTGCCCAAGGACACGCAGCAGACAAGGGGCAGAGCCGGGATTAGAACCCATGACCTCATGGCTCCCAGGCCCATGGTCTATCCATAGGCCATGCTGCTTCTCAACAATATTTCTTGAGGGCTGACTGTGCGCAGAGCACTGTAGTAAGCTTGGGAGAGTACCCTACAATGGAGTTGGTAGATCCATATCCTGTCCACGAGGAGTTTACAGTCGCTTAACTTCTGGGGCCTCAGTTTTCAGTTGGGAAGCAGCGTGGCTCCGTGGAAAGAGCACGGACTTTGGAGTCAGAGGCCTTGAGTTCAAATCCCGGCTCCGCCACTTGTCAGCTATGTGACTTTGGCCAAGCCACTTCACTTCTCTGGGCCTCAGTTCCCTCATCTGTAAAATGGGGATGAAGACTGTGAGCCCCTCGTGGGACAATCTGATTGATTACCTTGTATCTACCCCAGCACTTAGAACAGTGCTTTGCACATAGTAAGGGCTTAACAAATACCAACATTATTATTATTATTATTATTATTATTATTTTCTCCATAAAATGGAGGTTAAATCCCTGTCTATCTTCTTGGTAGAGCAAGCCCTCCTCTCGCCCTGTTTTATGGTATTTGTTAAAGCTCTTACCCTGTGCCAGGCACTGTAATAATAATAATAATAATAATAATAATATTAATAATAATAATAATGGTATTCATTAAGCACTTACTATGTGCAAAGCACCGTTCTAAGAGCTTGGGGGATACCAGGTGATCAGGTTGTCCCACGTGGGGCTCACAGTCTTCATCCCCATTTTACAGATGAGGGAACTGAGGCCCAGAGAAGTGAAGTGGCTTGCCCAAGGTCACACAGCTGACAAATGGCAGAGCCAGGATTCGAACCCATGACCTCTGACTCCCAAGCCCGTGCTCTTTCCACTGAGCCATGCCACTGTAGTAAGCGCTGGAGTAGATACCACCTAGTTGTGTTGGACATAGTCCATGTCCATGCTACTGTAGTAAGAGCTGGAGTAGATACCACCTAGTTGTGTTGGACACAGTCCATGTCCCACACGGAGCTCGCGGTCTTACTCCCCATTTTTCAGATGTGGCAACTGAGGCACAGAGAAGTGAAGAATGATGATGATGATGAAGATAGTATTTATTAAGCGCTTACTATGTGCCCGGCACTGTACTAAGCGTTGGAGGCCACATGGGGCTCGCAGTCTGAGGTCCAGAGCGGTGAAGTGCCTTGCCCCAGGTCACCCAGCAATCAATCAATCAATCAATCAATCAATCAATCAATCGTATTTATTGAGCACTTACTGTGTGCAGAGCACTGTGCTAAGCGCTTGGGAAGTACAAGTTGGCAACATATAGAGACCAGCGGCGGAGCCGGGTGACTGAACTGTGTCAGAGCCGGGCGTTTAGTGCAGGGCTCGGCACTTAGCAAGCACTCACTGAAATTCCGGGGCTGTTATTATTGTGCGTATATCTATAATTCTATTTATTTTGATGCTATTGAGGCCTATCTACTGGTTTTGTTTTGTCTGTCTCCCCCTTCTAGGCTGTACAGCCCGTTGTTGGGTAGGAATTAATAGTGATGGCATTTGTTAAGCGCTTACTATGTGCAAAGCACTGTTCTAAGCGCTTGGGGGGGGGGGGATACAAGGTGATCAGGTTGTCCCACGGGGGGCTCACAGTCTTCATCCCCATTTGACAGATGAGGGAACTGAGGCCTGGAGAAGTTAAGTGACTTGCCCAAAGTCACACAGCTGACAATTGGTGGACCCGGGATTTGAACCCATGACCTCTGACTCCAAAGCCCGGGCTCTTTCCACTGAGCCATGCTGCTCCTCTAAATTGCTTAATTTAAGCAACAAGTGGCGGAGCCGGGATAACATAATAATAATAATAAAATAATAATAATGGCATGTATTAAGCACTTACTATGTGTGAAGCACTGTTCTAAGCGCTTGGGGGGGGATACAAGGTAATCAGGTTGTCCCTCGTGGGCTCAGTCTTCATCCCCATTTTCCAGATGAGGGAACTGAGGCCCGGAGAAGTCAGGTGACTTGCCCAAAGTCACACAGCTGACAGGTGGTGGAGCCGGGATAATATAATAATAATAATGGCATGTATTAAGCACTTACTATGTGTGAAGCACTGTTCTAAGCGCTTGGGGGGGGGGGGGAGACAAGGTAATCAGGTTGTCCCCTGTGGGCTCAGTCTTCATCCCCATTTTCCAGATGAGGGGACTGAGGCCCGGAGAAGTGAAGTGACTTGCCCAAAGTCACCCAGCGGACAAGCGGCGGAGTCGGGATTAGAACCCACAACCTCCGACCCCCAAGCTCGGACTCTTTCCACCGAGCCACGAGGCTTCTTTATTAGTGGCGTTTGTCTGTTGCCGACTTGGACTTCTCAAGCGCTTAGTGAAGTGCTCTGCACACAGTAAGCGCTCAATAAATAAGCCCCCTTTTCCTCTCCTCCTTCCCCTCCCCACAGCACCCGTATAAACGTCTGTCCAGATTTATCGCTCTGTTAATTTTACTTGTACATACGTACTATTCTATTTGTTTTGTTAATTTTGTTAATTTGTTGTTATTTTGATATTATTGTTTGTTACTATTTGTTATCTCGTTAATGATGTTAATAACGTGGCCTGTGAGCCCACTGTGGGGTAGGGACCGTCTCTAGATGTTGCCGACTTGTACTTCCCAAGCGCTTAGTACAGTGCTCTGCGCACAGTAAGCGCTCTGTAAATACGATTGATTGATTGATTGATCGATCGATCTAGCTTTAATTCTATTTATTCTGATGACTTGACACCTGTCCCCATGTTTTGTTTTGGGGTCTGTCTCCCCCTGGGAGCTTGTGAGGCCTCTGTGGGGTAGGGCCCGTCTCTCGATGTTGCCGACCCGTCCTTCCCAAGCGCTTAGTCCAGTGCTCTGCCCACGGTAAGCGCTCAATCCATACGGTTGAATGAACGGCTGTTGTGAGGAGGACAGTACGACTGAATGAACGGCTGTTGTGAGGAGGACAATACGATCGAATGAATGACTGGGAGCCCGCCGTTGGGGAGGGGCCGCCTCTCCATGTGGCCGACTTGTCCTTCCCCAGCGCTTAGTCCGGCGCTCTGCACGCAGTAAGCGCTCCGTCAATACGGTTGATTGATTGATTGACCGGTGTGAGGAGGAGGAGGAGGAGGAGGAGGAGGTGGTGGCGGTGGTGGTGTAGTGGGCGGGCCCGGCGGGGCGGGGCGGGGCTTTGGGCCCGCAGCTACTTCCGAGTCAGGCTGGGGGCCGGCGCCCGCCCGCCCTCTCTCCCTCCTTCCCTCTCCTAGCTGCCCGCCCGCCCGCCATGGCGACCGGTAGCGGCGGCGCGAACGCGCTCAACCTCAACGCCGTGAGGGAGACCATGGATGGTGAGGGCCCGGACGCCCGCACGCCCCGACGGCCGGGCTGAGGAGAGGGAGAGGGGCCGGGGGGAGCCTGAGCTGAGGGGAGAGACCGGGGGAGTGGGGAGGCTGAGGGGAGAGGCCGGGGGAGCGGGGAGGGCTGAGGGGAGGGGCTGGGGGGGGGCTGAGGAGAGGGGCCGGGGGGGCGGGCAGAGGAAGGATGCCGGGGGGGGGGGGGGCGGCTGAGGAGAGAGGCTGGGGGGGGCGGGCTGAGGGGAGGGGCCGGGGGAGTGGGGGCGGGCTGAGGGCAGGGGCCGGGGGAGTGGGGGGGGCTGAGGGCAGGGGAGGGGGGGCGGCTGAGGGGAGGGGCCGGGGGAAGGGGGGCTGAGGGGAGGGGCCGGGGAAGGGGGGGCTGAGGGGAGGGGCCGGGGCAGTGGTGAGGGGAGGGGGGGAGGGGGATGAGGAGAGAGGCCCGGGGGGGGGGGGAATGAGGCTGAGGAGACAGACTGGGGGGGGGGGGTGTTGAGGAGAGAGGCCGGGGGAGGGGGGGGAGCTGAGGGGAGAGGCCGGGGGAGTGCGGGGGGGGGGGCTGAGGGGACAGGCCGGGGGGGGGGGCTGAGGAGAGGGGCCGGGGGAGTGCGGGGGGGGGGGGCTGAGGAGAGGGGCCGGGGGAGAGGAGGGGGCTGAGGAGAGGGGCCGGGGGAGGGGAGGGCGCTGAGGGGAGAGACGGGGTGGGGGGGGCTGAGGGGAGGGGCCGGGGAGTGCGGGGGAGGGGGCTGAGGGGAGGGGCGGGGGGGGCTGAGGGGAGGGGCCGAGGGAGTGGGGGCGGGCTGAGGGGCGGGGCCGGGGGAGGGGGGGCGGGCTGAGGGCAGGGGCCGGAGGAGTGGGGGGGGCTGAGGGCAGGGGAGGGGGGGGCTGAGGGGAGGGGGCGGGGGAGTGGGGGGCTGAGGGGAGAGGGGGAGGGAGGGGCTGAGGGGAGGGGCCGGGGGAGGGGGGCGGCTGAGGGGAGGGGCCGGGGGGAGAAGGGGGCTGAGGGGAGAGGCCGGGGGATGAGGAGAGAGGCCGGGGGGGGGGGGGGAGGAGGCTGAGGGGAGAGGCCGGGGGAGTGCGGGGGGGGGGGCTGAGGGGACGGGCCGGGGGAGGGGGGGCTGAGGGGAGGGGCCGGGGGAGTGCGGGGGGGGGGCTGAGGGGAGGGGCCGGGGGAGTGCGGGGGGGGGGCTGAGGGGAGGGGCCGGGGGAGAGGAGGGGGGGCGTCTGAGGAGAGGGGCCGGGGGAGGGGAGGGCGCTGAGGGGAGAGACGGGGTCGGGGGGGCTGAGGGGAGGGGCCGGGGGAGTGGGGGCGGGCTGAGGGGCGGGGCCGGGGGAGTGGGGGCGGGCTGAGGGCAGGGGCCGGAGGAGTGGGGGGGGCTGAGGGCAGGGGAGGGGGGGGCTGAGGGGAGGGGGCGGGGGAGGGGGGGGTCTGAGGAGAGAGGGGGAAGGGAGGGGCTGGGGGGAGGGGCCGGGGGAGGGGGGGCGGCTGAGGGGAAGGGCCGGGGGGAGAAGGGGGCTGAGGGGAGGGGCCGGGGGATGAGGAGAGAGGCCGGGGGGGGGGGGGGGGGAGCTGAGGGGAGAGGCCGGGGGAGTGCGGGGGGGGGGGGCTGAGGGGAGGGGCCGGGGGAGTGCGGGGGGGGCTGAGGGGAGGGGCCGGGGGAGTGCGGGGGGGGGGCTGAGGGGAGGGGCCGGGGGAGTGCGGGGGGGGCTGAGGGGAGGGGCCGGGGGAGGGGAGGGCGCTGAGGGGAGAGACGGGGTGGGGGGGGCTGAGGGGAGGGGCCGGGGAGTGCGGGGGAGGGGGCTGAGGGGAGGGGCCGGAGTGGGGGGGGGGAGGCTGAGGGGAGGGGCCGGGGGGGGCGGGATAATAATAATAATAATAATAATGATAATGATGGTATTCGTTAAGCACTTACTACTAGAAAAGCAGCGTGGCTCGGTGAGAAGAGCCCGGGCTTTGGAGTCAGAGGTCATGGGTTCAATCAGTCGTATTTATGGAGCGCTTACTGTGTGCAGAGCACTGGACTAAGCGCTTGGGAAGGACGTCGTCAACATCTAGAGACGGTCCCTACCCAACAGCGGGCTCACGGTCTGGAAGGGGGAGACAGAGAGCAAAACAAAACACACTAATAAAATAAATAGAATAGATATGTACAAGTAAAATAAATAAATGAGTGATAAATCCGTGCAAACATATATACAGGTGCTGTGGGGAAGGGAAGGAGGTGAGATGCGGGGGATGGAGAGGGGGTCGAGGGGGAGAGGAAGGAAGGGGCTCAGTCTGGGAAGGCCTCCTGGAGGAGGTGAGCTCTCAGCAGGGCCTTGAAGGGAGGAAGAGAGCTAGCTTGGCGGAGGGGCAGAGGGATTGGGAGCATTCCAGGCCCGGGGGATGATGTGGGCCGGGGGTCGATGGCGGGACAGGCGAGAATGAGGCCTAACGGTGAGGAGGTTAGCGGCAGAGGAGCGGAGGGTGCCGGCTGGGCTGGAGAAGGACAGAAGGGAGGGGAGGTAAGAGGGGGCGAGGGGATGGATGGACAGCCTTGAAGCCGAGGGTGAGGAGTTTCCCGGCTCCACCACATGTCTGCTGTGTGACCTTGAGCAAGTCACTTAACTTCCCTGAGCCTCAGTTACCTCATCTGTAAAATGGGGATTAAGACTGTGAGCCCCATGTGGGACAACCTGATCACTTTGTATCCCCCCAGCGCTTAGAACAGTGCTTTGCGCATAGTAAGCGCTTAAATGCCAACATTATTATTATTATTATTATTATTATTATGTGCAAAGCACTGTTCTAAGCACTGGGAAGGATACAAGGGGATCAGGTTGTCCCACGGTGGGGGCGCACAGTTCTCATCCCCATTTTACAGATGAGGGAACGGAGGCACAGAGAAGCGAAGCGACTTGCCTAAAGTCACCCACCTGAAAATTGGCCGTCGGAATTCGAACCCATGACCTCTGACTCCAAAGCCCGGGCTCTTTCCATTGAGCCTCACGGCTGCTCCTTAACAAGTAATGGTACTTGTTAAGCGCTTACTATGTGCCAAGCACTGTTCTAAGCACTGGGGGGGGATACAAGGTGATCGGGTTGTCCCACTGGGGGGCTGACAGTTTTAATCCCCATTTTACAGATGAGGGAACTGAGGCCCAGAGAAGTTAAGTGATTTGACCAAGGTCACCCAGCTGACAGTTGGCAGAGGCAGGATTTGAACCCATGATCTCTGACTCCAAAGCCCAGGCTCTTTCTACTGAGCCACGCTGCTTCTCCTAAGGCCGGGGTGGGAGTGGGGGGCCGGACTGAGGGGAGGGGGCTGGCTGAGTCACTTGTGCCCCGTCCCCCCACTGGACGGGGCCCTAAATTCATTCATTCACTTGTATTTAGGGAGCACTTACCGTTTACACAGTAAGCGCGTGATAAATACGATTGAATGAATAGAAGGGGGAGACAGAGAACAAAACAAAACATATTGACAAAATAAAATAAATAGAATAGGTCCAGAGCAGTCAAGTGACTTAATGATAATAATGATGATGATGATGGCGTTTGTTGAACACTTGCTATGTGCCAGGCACTGTTCTAAGCGCTGGGGTCAATACAAGGTCACTGGGCTGGACCTGTATATATATTTGTAAGTATTTATTACTCTAGCTAGCTCTCTTCCTCCCTTCAAGGCCCTACTGAGAGCTCACCTCCTCCAGGAGGCCTTCCCACTCTGAGCCCCCTCCTTCCTCTCCCCCCTCCCCTCTCCATCCCCCCCACCTTACCTCCTTCCCCTCCCCACACCACCTGTATATACGTTTGTACGTATTTACTACTCTATTTTATTTGTACATATTCTATTTATTTTATTTTGTTAATATGTTTTGTTTTGTTCTCTTTCTCCCCCTTCTAGACTGTGAACCCACTGTTGGGTAGGGACCGTCTCTATATGTTGCCAGCTTGGACTTCCCAAGCGCTTAGTACAGTGCTCTGCACACAGTAGCGCTCAATAAATACGATTGAATGAATGAATTAATGTGCAAAGCCCTGGACTTTGTTTGGAAAGTGCAGTTCGGCAACAGATGGAGATGTTCCCTACCCAACGATGGGCTCACAGTCTAAATGGTGTGGGGCACTGGAGGGTGCGGGATGGATACCCAGCCAATCCCCAATAATAATAATGATGATGGCATTTGTTAACCGCTTACTACGTGCCAAGCACTGTTCTAAGCACTGGGGGGAGGGTACAAGGTGATCGGCTGTCCCACGTGGGGCTCACAGTCTTCATCCCCGTTTTACAGATGAGATCACTGAGGCCTGGAGAAGTGAAGTGACTCGCCCAAAGTCACACAGCTGACAAGTGGCGGAGGTGGGATTAGAACCCATGACCTCTGACTCCCAAACCCAGGCTCTTGCCGCCGAGCCGCGCTGCTTCCCGTGGAGAAGGAGGTTGGTGTAGCGGCTTGGGAGACAGAAGCTCCTGCCTTCTAATCCCACCTCCGCCCCTCGTCTGCTCTGTCACCTTGGGCAGATCACTTCGCTTCTCTGGGCCTCGGTTCCCTCCGCTGTAAAATGGGGATTAATCATGATGGTATTTGTTAAGCACTTACTATGAGCCAAGCACTGTTCTAATCGCTGGGGTGGATACAGGGGAATCGGGTTGTCTCACATGGGGCTCACACTTTTAATCCCCGTTTTCCAGGTGAGGTCACTGAGGCCCGGAGAAGTGAAGTGACTTGCCCAGGGTCACATAGCAGACAAGTGGCAGAGCCGGGATTAGAACCCATGGCCTCTGACTCCCAAGCCCGGACTCTTTCCACTAAACCGCGCTGATTTCCACAGTCCCTTCTAGACTGTGAGCCCACTGTTGGGTAGGAACCGTCTCTATATGTTGCCAACTTGTACTTCCCAAGCGCTTAGTACAGTGCTCTGCACACAGTAAGTGCTCAATAAATACGATTGATTGATTGATTAAGAGTGTGAGCCCCATGCGGGACAAAGACTGGGTCCAACCCGATTACTTTGTATGTACCCTAGCTCTTAGAACAGTGCCTAGCACATAGTAACCACTTAACAAACACCATGATGATGATGATGATGAAACCCATCCCTAGGGTCCTGGCCCAAGTGGCTGAGAGGCTTCGCCGGGAATAGTAATAATAATAATAATAATAATAATAATAATAATAATAATAATAGCATTTATTAAGCGCTTACTATGTGCAAAGCACTGTTCTAAGTGCTGGGGAGGTTACAAGGTGATCAGGTTGTCCCACGGGGGGCTCACGGTCTTCATCCCCATTTTACAGATGAGGTAACTGAGGCCCAGAGAAGTTAAGTGACTTGCCCAAAGTCACACAGCTGACAACTGGCAGATCCGGGATTTGAAATAATGATGGCATTTGTTAAGTGCTTGCTATGTGCAAAGCACTGTTCTAAGCGCTGGGGGTGGTTGCAAGGTGATCAGGTTGTCCCACGGGGGGCACACAGTCTTAATCCTCATTTTACAGACGAGGTAACTGAGGCCCAGAGAAGTGAAGTGACTTGCCCAAGGTCACACAGCAGACATGAGGCGGAGCCGGGATTCGAACCCATGACCTCTGACTCCAAAGCCCGGGCTCTTTCCACTGAGCCGCGTTGCTTCTCCAGGAAGCAGGGGAGGGTCGAAGGTGGGCCTGGAGGGCTGCAGGGTGGAGGCGGCCATCGACGGGAGAGCACGCTGCCGTCTGGGGCCCGCTTTCATTCATTCATTCACTTGTATTTATTGAGCGCTTATTGTGTGCAGAGCACTGTACTAAGCGCTTGGAAAGTACAATATGGCAACAGATAGACAGTCCCTACCCAACGGGCCTGTGTTCTATCCACTACACCATGTGGCTTCTGCTGTCGTGCGCGTATTAATCCTGTTCTGAACAAGATCAAATAAATACAAATTATAAATAGCAATAGATACTGACCTCAGTTCAGGGTCAGAGAAGAAAGCTATAGAAAGCTACAGAATAAAAAAGTATTGGTGCTCAGAAATGGCCTGAATTTGTAGTATCTTAATCAAACAAGTTAATAGTAGTGTGCATAAGTTTGTGCATGTGTTTGTAGATGTGTGAATTTTTCTAATTTTTCCCATGTGAGCAGGACTAGTTGTCTGCACACACAGATCTGTTGTTTTCTTGGGCTCTTTTTGTGTATCTGACTTTCTTGACCCAGTATTTTAGAGATCTTCCTTCCATGCTGAATCATTACACTAAAAACAAACAAAAAGACCACCAGTAAGACCTTATGCTTCAGTGTCATCACTTTGAGTTCCTTCTAATCCTAATGGTACAATACTGGGCTGTAAATAATTTAAAATATTATTTTGCAAAGTTGCAGCTTAGAGACTGGTGCTGCAAGTCCAGCAGTGTAAATCACACTTTATATGAATCATCTGTGTAAAGGAGTAAATTCTAAAAGTTGTCACCTGTACAACCATACATCCGTAAGTAGGCTCTGCAGGGCATCATCAAAGGTCATCAAGCTGAGATATCTGGCAAGGTTATTAATTTGTAATGTATAAATACATGTGTCCCATGGTGTATAGGAACCCATAAAGTCCTTAATTATCATCATCATCATCAATCGTATTGATTGAGCACTTACTATGTGCAGAGCACTGTACTAAGCGCTTGGGAAGTACAAATTGGCAACATATAGAGACAGTCCCTACCCAACAGTGGGCTCACAGTCTAAAAGGGGGAGGCAGAGA
Source organism: Tachyglossus aculeatus (assembly GCF_015852505.1). NCBI lineage: Eukaryota > Metazoa > Chordata > Mammalia > Monotremata > Tachyglossidae > Tachyglossus > Tachyglossus aculeatus. The sequence goes on along the minus strand of NC_052067.1, from coordinate 125,463,918 downwards.
ACAAAACCAAACATACTAACAAAATAAAATAAATAGAATAGATATGTACAAATAAAATACATAAATAAATAGAGTAATAAATATGTACAAACATATATACATATATACAGGTGATATACATATATACAATTTTGCCTGTAAGACTGATGTGGGTATTTTCAGTGTTCTGATCAATACAAACTTCATCAAAAAATGACCATGGTAGAGACATTATGGTGTAACTAACTGCAATTTAATTTAAAAAATTTGTTAATATTCATTTTGTTTTGTTTTGTTCTCTGTCTCCCCCTTCTAGACTGTGAGCCCACTGTTGGGTAGGGACTGTCTCTATATGTTGCCAACTTATACTTCCCAAGCGCTTAGTACAGTGCTCTGCACATAGTAAGCGCTCAATAAATGCGATTGAATGAATGAATGAGCAGTGGGCTCACAGTCGAGAAGGGGGAGCGAAGCCCGGGGCCTTAAGGGCCTTAGGGGCAAGAGAACGGAGGGCGGGGTGGAAAGGGCCCGGGCTTGGGAGTCAGAGGTCATGGGTTCGAATCCCGGCTCCACCACTTGTCAGCTGTGTGACCTTGGGCAAGTCACTTAATATGTGAGGTTCTCCGAGCCTCAGTTCCCTCATCTGTAAAATGGGGATTAAGACTGTGAGCCCCACGTGGGACATCCTGATCACCTTGTATCCCCCCAGCGCTTAGAACAGTGCTTCACACTTAGTAAATGCTTAACAAATGCCATTATCATTATTATTAAAAGGCGTTTGGGGGGGCAAGTGATTTCATTTTCTATTTCTTACAGAAAATCAGCTAAAGAAGCAGCATGGCATAGTGGCTAGAGCTCAGGCCTGGGAGTCAGAAGGTCATGGGTTCTAATCCCGGCTCTGCCACTTGTCTGCTGTGTGACTTTGGTCAAGTCACTTCACTTCTCTGTGCCTCAGCTACCTTATCTGTAAAATGTGGATTATGACTGTGAGCCCCATATGATTACCCTGTATCTACACCAGTGCTTAGAACAGTGCTTGGCACATAGTAAGTGCTTAACAAATACCACTATTATTATTATTACATATGTCATTGTTCAGCTGTGAAATTAATAATGGCTAAGTCTCAACACAACTGAGCATTATTAACACCGGGACTGAACTCAACACTATAACTCTAGAGTCTGAGCTCGTTGTGAGCAGGGGTTGTCACTCTTTATTGTTGTATTGGACTTTCCCAAGCGCTTAGTACAGTACTCTGAACTCAGTGAGAGCTTAATAAATACGACTGAATGAATGAACGAACGCTTAGGGAGCGAATGTGAGAAGGAAGAGTAGGCTGAGGGATGAGATGGAAAAGGAGCTTTTCCTGACATCCGCGGGGTGTCTTAGGAACGAACCGCTGACCTAAAGAAATGTTTTAGACTGTGAGCCCACTGTTGGGTAGGGACTGTCTCTATATGTTGCCAACTTGTACTTCCCAAGTGCTTAGTACAGTGCTCTGCACACAGTAAGCGCTCAATAAATACGATTGAGTGATTAATAAAGATGTCTTAAAACCCTATTCAGTCAAGTTCTTTCCTAACGCTTGTCCTGTGTGACTTGGCTGGGCGCTGTTTTAGAGAATTAGGGATCATCTCTGCCATCATGTGCGTATTGAGGTAGGAGGAAATGTGGTCCTGGAAGAAACAGTTATCATCAAGGTACACTTATTCTAACCAAAATCACCATTAACACGGGGTTCATCAGGATACCCCCCCCACCCACCCCCGTAAAAGAGATGAGTGTCTACCGAAGCTGACGTTCCAAAAGTTATATAAAAATTCTTAGTCCTTTGTGGTCCATATTAATCCTCTCTAGCCGTCGGTTGCACTGACCGTGAAGCAGTGTGGCCTAGTGGATAGGGCTTGGGCTGGGGATTCATTCATTCATTCGTTCAATCGTATTTATTGAGCGCTTACTGTGTGCAGAGCACTGGACTAAGCGCTTGGGAAGTACAAGTTGGCAACATAGAGAGACAGTCCCTACCCAACAATGGGCTCACAGTCTAGAGTCAGAGGGACCATGCTTGGCACATATTAAGCGCTTAACAAATACCAAAATTATAATCCGTGCTCCACCACTTGTCTGCTGTGTGACCTTGGGTAAAGTCACTTCACTTCCCTGGGCCTCAGTTATCTCATCTGCAAATGGAGATTAAAACTGCGAGCCCCATGTGGGCATGGACTGCCTCCAACCTGATTAGTGTGTACGGACCCCAGTGCTTAGTACAGTGCCTGGCATGTAGTAAGTGCTTAACAAATGCCATTTTTTTAAAAAATGCATTCTGTCATTGTTCTGTGACCTGCCCAGAATCCTTAAAAATCGTCCTCTTGTAACTCAAGTAGACTCATTTTTGGAGTTCCTGTGCACACTGTATAAGGTAAAACCAAGGAATGAGAGAAAGAGAGCGAGGTACATAGTTTCTTTTATTTGAGCTGCCTACTAGACTGAGCCCGTTGTTGGGTAGGGACCGTCTCTATATGTTGCCGACTTGTACTTCCCAAGCGCTTAGTACAGTGCTCTGCACACGGTAAGCGCTCAAATAAGATCAAATAAATGGTTTCTTTTACATTTGGGGCACTTGGATCAGTGCTTATTTCACTTTGAGGTCACCTTAACATTTGCCTTGATTATCTGTTCAGAAAGTAGCTAGTGAATATTTTTTTAAAAACCAACATGGGAAAGGGAATTAATGTAACAAAAGATAAAGAAAATTGTACCTTGGGGAGGGAGAATTGCTTATTGAATTTTGTAACTGATTTCCAACAAGTGCAATATGCCCGTGACTTTCTCTAATATCGTATTGTGTTTTACCAAGCATTTAGTCCATTCCCTTGCGTACGGTAAGTACTCAGCACTCAGGTGATGAGTGCTTTAAATCAATGGTGAGGAGTGTTTGTTTGATGCGGAGATGGATCATCATCAATCGTATTTATTGAGCGCTTAATGTGTGCAGAGCACTGTACTAAGCACTTTGGGCAACCACTGCAGTTTTTTGAGGAGCGGGATGACACGTCCTGGACATTTTTGTAGAAAAATGATCCGGACAGCAGAGTGAAGTATGGACTGGAGTCGGGAGAGGCAGTGGACTGGGGGGTCGGCGACGAGGCTGATGCAGTAATCCCACCTGGATTTTAGCAATGCTGTGAAGTTGGGACCGACAGGATGTAGTGATGGATTGAAGAGAGAGGGGAGTACAGGATAACGTCAAGGTGATGGGCTTGTGAGACAGGAAGGATGATGCCGTCATGGCGTAGGATGGGATGGGAAAGTCATTGGGCGGACAGCGTTTGGTCGGGGACATAAGGTGGTCAGTTTTGGACACATTAAGCTTGAGGTGACGGGAGGAGAGATGTCTTGAAAGCAAGAGGAAATGGGAGACGGCAGAGAGGGAGAAAGATCGGCGGTTCTGCCGGACTGCGGAGTTCAACTAGGGAGCAGGGGAGCAGAGGTAGCCTCTGTTGCGCACAGAAGTGGGGTTTTTCGTTTTGTTTCTTTAAACTCACGGGACTCTTTTTTGGCCACAGTGGCTGGCGGGGGTTCAGCTAGCCACTATGGCCTTTGTCTCCCAAGCTAGCCAGCTGTTTCCAGGATGGGCCTCCTCACCCCACGGGGTGGGCCAGGAACCACTGATGGCACTGCGCACACTGCTGCGGCCTTCCGATTCCCAGAGCCGAGCTCCTTCCATTACCCCGGCCGTGCACCTCACACAGTTCAGGTGGCATTCAGGTGGAAGAGTAGAGGAGCATAGTGCCATAGCCAACACTGAATTGTCCAGAGAGCGATGTGTTCACCGTTTCCGTGCACTTACTGGAAACCGAACTTTGGCCACTTACAAATATTTTCCCTAGAAAATGCTGTTCTACTTTGATAGAGTATTGTGGATTCAGAAATGCACCTCACACAGTTCAGGTGGCATTCAGGTGGAAGAATAGAGGAGCATAGTGCCATAGCCAACACTGAATTGTCCGGAGAGCGATGTGTTCACCATTTCCGTGCACTTACTGGAAACCGAACTTTGGCCACTTACAACTATTTTCCCTAGAAAATGCTGTTCTACTTGATAGGGTATTGTGGATTCAGAAATACAGTAAAAGGCCCAACGTGATTAACTTGAATCTACTTCACTGCTTAGAGCAGTCCTTTGAATTTTTCAGCCACTCCCTCATGGAAGGATCTTATTTTTTATGTATTTGTTTTTTAAACCCCTCTCCATCTTCGTTTTCTTTGGACATGCTTTTCTTCTTTACTGTTCTAGTGAGGGGTAGGCCGAGAAGGGGACAAGGAGGAAGAGTTCAACCACATCATCAATCGTATTTATTGAGCGCTTACTATGTGCAGAGCACTGTACTAAGCGCTCAATAAGCTACTAAGCCACATTGTTCTAGAAGGTGGAAAAGTACATGGAGGAGTAGTCTGTCCCAACATGAACTTCTCAAATTTTCAAAACTGCCACCCCACCCACTGGGCAGGGGGAAATCTGAGGAGAAAAGGAGTTAGGGTCTGCTTTAGCTTTTATTTCCATAGGAACCATCCCTGCACTCAGCTTTTGACAGTTTCCCGATGTGGAAAGGGAGGTTAGGTGAACAGGCAGCTTTAATCCGGTTGGCTGAACAGAACACGTACTGAGGTTTCCACGGGCAATTTTAATAATTTGTGCCATAATGCGTATCTTCATCGTGCAGTTCGGGTCAAACACCCACGTGGAGTCAGGAGACATGCCTCTGACCACACAGTTCTGTTGGATAAAATGCGGTTTTGCCCACATATTTGGCGTGGGGCAATGCGAGTAATGCAGTGCAAATTTTCCATAATGCTGGGTTCTTCAAGAACACAGCCCCCGCTTTCTGGGAGAACTGACAGTACTAACGAGGTGTGACTTGGCTGCTACAGAAGAGAAGCTTCGGTCTTGGTGCTTCTTCGCTTTTTCCATTCTGCAGCGCGGTCGTTAATTGAATTAACTGCTAAGCAACATGGCTTAGTGGATAGAGCAGGAGTTTAGGAGTCAAAAGCACCTGCATTCTAATCCCGGCTCTTCCACTTGTCCACTGTGGGACCTAGGACGAGTCACTTCACTTCTCTGGGCCTCAGTTACCTCATCTCTAAAATAGGGCTTAAGACCGTGAGCCCCATGTGAGACGGACTGTGTCCAACCTGATTGATTTGCACCTACCCCAGTGCTTTGAACAGTGCTTGGCACATAGTAAGTGCTTGGCAAGTATTGTCAGGATTATGAGAAGCAGCGTGGCTATGAGAAGCAGCATGGCTCAGTGGAAAGAGCTTTGGAATCAGAGGTCATGGGTTCAAACCCCGGCTCTGCCAATTGTCAGCTGTATGACTTTGGGCAAGTCACTTCACTTCTCTGGGCCTCAGTTACCTCATCTGTAAAATGGGGATGAAGCCTGTGAGCCCCACGTGGAACAACCTGATCACCTTGTAACCTCCCCAGCGCTTAGAACAGTGCTTTGCACATAGTAAGCGCTTAATAAATGCTATTATTATTATTATTATTGTGTTAGGCGCTTACCTTGTGCCAAGCACTGTTCCAAACTCTGGGGTAGATACAAAGTAATCAGATTGTCCCGCATGGGGCTCCCAGTCTTAATCCCCAGAGGCACAGAGAAGTGAAGTGGCTTGCCCAAGGTCACACAGCAGACAAATGGCTGAGTTGGGATTAGAACCCACCGTTATTATTATTATTATTATTTAATTCTGGCCTATATGACACTTAGGAGGACTGCAGTGAAGCTGTGAAAAGGATACACTTGACTGCAGTCTAGATGATTTTTCAAATTGTGGCACATGCTGTACGTGCTGTGTGCTAAGCACTGAGCTAAGGGTTAGGTTAGATACCAGATAATCAGGTCCCACATGAGACTCATAGTCCATGTGAATGGTAGAATAGGTATTGGATCCCTATTTTGCGGATGAGAGAACAGAGGTGAAGAGAAGTTATTTGTCCAACGTCCTCCCAAGCCCTGCTCAGGTCTCAGCCCCCCACCCGTCCCGTGCTCTTTCCATTAGGCCAGTGCATTGTACCTGGTATGTGTTTAATAAATCCTATCATTTTTACAATTAATGCTGCTTTAATTTGAGGTCGTAGGAAAGAAAGTTCCGTATCCCACTTAAAACTTGGGCTAGTCTGAGGGAAACATTTATTCAGCCTCTTGGAAGAATTCAGGGAAGTAATTTGATTGTAAAAGAGCATCACATCTTACAGCAAGGGCTTGGGTGTCAGAAGGGCCTGGATTCTAATCCTGGTTCTGCTAAAGACATGTCTGCTGTGTTGGGCAAGTCACTTGACTGCTCTGTGCCTCAGTTCCCTCATCTGTAAAATAGGAAATAGAGTGCGAGTCCCGTGTGGGACAGGGACTGTATTAACTTGTATCTACCCGAGCATTTATAACAGTGGTTGGCAGATAGTAAGCACTTAACAAATACCATAATTGTTATAATTATTATTAGAATATGGGGATTTAAAATGTAAAGACTATTCTGATGACTTGACACCTGTCCCAAATGTTTTGCTTTGTTGTCTGTCTCCCCCTTCTAGACTGTGAGCCTGTGGTTGGGTAGGGACCGTCTCTATATATTGCCAACTTGTACTTCCCAAGCGCTTAGTACAGTGCTTTGCACACAGTAAGCGCTCAATAAATACGATTGAATGAATGAATGAACATCTCATCCCTTATTTTTAGGTAACGTTCAAATTCCAGCAAATCCGATTGAACTTCAGTGTTCTAATATCTCAGCTTCAATAAAACCTAACTTTTAAAGCTTTGCTGTATCTATTTCAGTTCTGCTTGAGATTTCAAGGATATTGAATACTGGCTTGGATATGGAAACTCTTTCTATCTGTGTCCGACTCTGTGAACAAGGAATAAACCCAGAGGCCTTGTCCTCTGTTATTAAAGAACTTCGAAAGGCTACAGAAGCATTAAAGGTGAGGGATAGTGTTAATCTACAAAGCTTACGGAAAAAAAAAAAATCTTAATTTATCTGACTGGATGCAGTTACTGAAAACTAAAATCTATGTATCTTTTCTCTTCCACTCTCCCTGGAACACATTATTAATCGTCATTTTGCTATTTGCAAAACCGATCTATATGTACTTTGCAAAAATTGTACCCGATGTGTCATCAAAACATTTTCTTGAAATAGATCTTATATATGTTTTCATATTTGCAGTTGAGGCCACTAATCATGGCTATAAAGCCGAAGCACGGCCCGTAATCCTGTCTCGTTGTGCTTTCACCAAGACCATACCCTTGTTCTACCACTGTGTTTGCTGTCAGCAGTGACCATTACTGCTTTCCACATTGCCCTTTAATAATAGCAAGTAATAATTATGATGTTTAAGTGCTTACTATGTGCCAGGCACCGTACTAAGCGCTGGGGTGGGCACAAGCAAATTGTGTTGGACACAATCCCTGGTCCCATGTGGGACTCACAGTCTCAATCCCCACTTTACAGATGAGGTGACTGAGGCTCAGAGAAGTCAAGTGACTTGTCCAAGGTCACACAGCAGACAAGTGGCAGAGCCGGTATTAGAACCCATGACATTCTAACTTCTATGCTCTATCCACTACTCCATGCTGCTTCTCTAACTTTTACTTTTCAGGGCCTTAAAGATCCCCTCCCTGATGAAGAACTGTTCATTCCTTGATTACACCATGTCCCACAGGTCTCTCTCCTAAAGCTCTTTCCCAACATTCACTTGAAATGCCTCTTGGACAATGTGCCTCACAGCAGCTGGAAGCCTTTTTTTTTTTTCTGGACCTCTTTCTCTGCCACCTTAATATTTTGGCCAAATCCTCTGCTTTTAATAGCCGCATTTCATCTGACCATAAAGTAACCTCCATGGGGGAAAGGATAGTGTCTACCAATTCTATTGTATCGTACCCTCTCAAGCACTTAGCACAATGTTTTTCACCGAGTAAGCACTCAAATACCACTGATTGATTGCAAAAGCACTCAGTCACCTTGCCCGCTCCTACCTAACCCCACTGCTGCCCTCGTCCCTCTCTCCATCCCCCCATCTTACCTCATTCCCTTCCCCACAGCACCTGTATATATGTATATATGTTTGTACATATTTATTACTCTATTTATTTATTTATTTATTTTATTTGTACATATCTATTCTATTTATTTTATTTTGTTAGTATGTTTGGTTTGTTCTCTGTCTCCCCCTTTTAGACTGTGAGCCCACTGTTGCGTAGGGACTGTCTCTATATGTTGCCAATTTGTACTTCCCAAGCGCTTAGTACAGTGCTCTGCACATAGTAAGTGCTCAATAAATACGATTGATGATGATGCTGTCCCACTACAACCCAGCCTGCACACTTTGCTCCTCTAATGGCAGCCTACTCACTGTACCTCAGTCTCATCTATCTCACTGCCAATTTCTTGCCCACGTCCTGCCACTGGCCTGGAATCCCCTCCCTCTTCATTTTTGACAATTCCTCTCCCTATCTTCAAGTCCTTACGGAAGACACAACTCTTCCAAAAAGCCTTCCTTGACTACACTCTCATTTCCTCTCCTCCAACTCTCCATCGCCAATGCACTTGGGTTTGCTCCCTTTTTTCCACCCCTCCCTCAGCCCCACAGCACTTATATACATGTCCGTAATTTATTTATTTATGGTAATGTCCGTTTTCCTCTCCAAACTGCAAGCTCATTGTGGACAGGGAGCATGTCTACCAACTCTGTTTTGGTCTCTCACAAGCGCTTTGTACAGTGTTCTGTACACATTAAGTGCTCAGTAAATACCATTGATTGGTAAAGTATCTATTTGAATATCTTGCTATTGTTCGTAGTATAATAACCACCCACCCAGCAGAATTGCACTTTCACGCTTACACATATCCCAAGGTCTTCTTCAGCAACACAGACCTGAAGGAATAGTAATAATAATAATAACAATAAAATAATAGTAATAGCAATTTGTTAAGCACTTCCTGTGTGTCAAGAACTGTTCTAAATGCCGGGGTAGATGCAAGTTAATCAGGTCAGACACAGTCCCTACCCACAGGTGCTCACATGAATGAATAAGAAGGGGGAACAGATATTGAATCCCCATTTTACAGATGAGGTAACTGAAGCACAGAGAAGTGAAGTGACTTACCCGAGGTCACAAAGAAAACACATGGCAGAGCTGGGATTGATGGGAAATCAAAACCAAGAAAGCCATATCAGATGGCAACAACGAGGCTTCAAATTTTAAACCAGACTAAAAGTATAGAGAGTTATAGTGCTCTCTTGGATTCTTTATGCTTGTTAGACCATGCTGTGACATCCGTTCTGCAAGAGTTAGCATTTAATTGCCAAGCTGCTTTGTTTGCTGGGGTTTTCTTGTTCCTATCTGTACCTCCACTCAAGGATCGTCTGAGCTCTTCATTCTCCGTCTTTAAAACATATCTCTGTCCCCACTCACATGCACTTAATTCAGTTTACCATTCAGTAGCTGTTTGGATGTCATATGCCAAATGATCCTCCCGGGTCTCGCCCTAGGACGGTATAATGTAGTGGGTATAGCTTCAGTGCTGGTAGGTTGCCTGACTTTGTCAGATCTGTCGTATCAACGGCTCGAGAGGAGTCCTGAGGCAAACTCCCGAGGAAACCAACATGATGGCGAGAGTCGGTTTGGCTCACATCATCCATTAGAAGGCAAGAGAGCCCAGCGATGTTTTAGATCTTCCATTTGCCCGAAGAGGGCTGCTGTGTCTGTTACATTGTACTTTCCCAAGCATATAGTACAGTGCTCTGCTCATAGTAGGCACTCAATAAATACCACTGACTGACTGACTGACTGAGAGGTGCTAGACCTGGTCCCTGCCCACAAAAAAATTGCACTCTAGAGGAGACAGGCGTTAAAAAAAAAATTACTGATAGGGGAAGGGGTAGTGTAAGGATGGGTACAAAAGCGCAGTGGGTTGTGGGGTGGGGTGAATAATAAGTTTTTAAGGGGTGAGGATTGAAGTGCATAGGCAAAGTTTAGGGAGGGCAGATAGGGGAAATGAGGGCCTGTTCAAGGAAGGCTTCTTGGAAGAGGTGTAATTTCAGTAGAGCTTTGAAGGTCTGTTGGAGTGGAGGGAGTTCCGGGCCGACACAGGGAGGATGCTGGCAAGGGGTCAGAGATGAGACATGGGATCAAGGTTAGAAAAGTGGACGATCAATTGATGGTTTTTAATTGAGTGCTGACGGTGTGCAGAGCATTATACTAAGTGCTTGGTAGAGCACAGAGTTGGTAGACCTGTAGAACAGTAGGGTGAAGACAGGAGGCAAGGAGATCACAGAGGAGGATTGACTCGACAGTTTAGATGGCAAGGAAAGGGAATATTTTAGAGCTGTCTTGAAGGTAGAAGCGACAGGATTTGGTGACAGATTGAATATGTGGTTTGAATGAGAGAGATGAGACAAGGACAAGTCCAAGGTTACAAGCTTGTGAGTCAGGGAGGAGTGGGTGAAAGAGACCGTGTGGAGAAAGGAATGTTTTTGCCTACTCTGTTATAGTGTACTTTCCCAAGCACTTAGTACAGTGCTCTGCACCAGTAAATGCTCAGTCAATAGCACTGACTAATTGGTTGATTGAAGGAGAACCAGGAGAGAGACCAGTGTCAGTGAAGCCAAGTGAAGTTTCCATGAAAGGGAGTTAGTTGATCCACAGTATCAGAGGCAGCTAAGAGTTCAAGGGGGTGGGTGAACTTGCTTGACACCTTGTCCTGATGAAGTTTTGTCTGTCCCCCCCGCCCCTCACACCCCTCCCACAATAACTCATTTGGGGGCCAGGAATCACCTCCAGGAAAAAAATAAAAACGTTGCTGACATTTTCTCTACAGTTTATTGAATCAAGAAGCGTTCATTCTTGCCTACTCTTTATTTCAGGCCTTCTGAAACTTAGTCTTGTTCAAAGCCTCCACTTCCTTTTCTCATTAATTGTTTTTTCAGTTCCCTGTCCAAAAGCAGAGGCGATAGATGAAACTTTTACTTTTCCTTTCTCGTACCTTTGCCTTTAGTGGACAGTGTCAAAAGTTGATGCGAGAGATCTCACAACTGATGTTATTTTGCCAGGAAAGCCAGCAGGAAACCTTAAATGTAACATTTAAGAATCTTCATAAAATTTTGGTGAGGATTTCCAAATCACCCACCATCACTATCCTAATGGAATAGCAGTAAGCAATGATCATGGTGTTGTGGCTAATTTCTATACCCAAAATGTATTTTGGGTGGATTTATTATAAAAAATTGTACCTTTTTTTCTTTCTAGGCTGCTGAAAATATGACCAGCTGACTCTTTCAAGAAAAGATCTTTAAGTGAGAGAAGTACTAAGCCCCAGAAAGGGTTTTGAAGATTTGCATGCATCAGAAAAAGAGAATGAGACCACTGTTTGCGGCAATGTAGAACTGTTTCGTTTTTTTATATGTATAAAGAACGATACAAAGTTTTAAGAAAAGAATAAGTATGCAAGATGGATTTTTGAGAATCATTAAATGACCCTTTCACATCTTTTTAAAATTGGAAATAGCATGTTATACATGTGCTCCTTATTTATGTATGAATGCTTTAATTTTATAAGCTATCCGCTTATCAAATGCTGCACATCTGTTGAGCCCAGTAGAAAGTATTGTGGAACACATCAAAATCTGATCTAGTAGCTATGAGTCATTGGCATTTCCATTATAAACTCTAATTTTGACTGGTTCATGCATAATAACTTGGCATCTTTACTCTGCATTGGGCTGATAAGTTGACAATTTCAGATGCAGCTTGTGTGAATTTTGATTTAAATCAGTTGTGTTTGTCTGAAAAGTCATTTGTTTTTTACAAGGGCTTGGAAAAAGCATGGTTTATAGTCTCTTTGCACGCAGGACTGAAAGAATTAGTTTTAGAACAATTTCCGTTTAGGTGGCAGTTAATGGTGTGAAAATGGATCACATGCTTGTATTGAAAAATAAAACTTTTGGAAACAGTGTCTTAGACTATTAAAGGAAAATCCAGGCATATCATTAGTGTCATCCTACATTTCATATCCCATGAGGATATTTATTTTAGTAATGTTTTGCCTTCTATAAATATAGCCTTGGGGGAAAAATGGGGTGGGCCAAAATTCTAAATCGTTCCATTTATTTAGAGGAGATTGATTAAAGGAGAGAGGTGGAATTTTCACATCAGTGAGATTAAATACTAAAAGTGAGGCAAACATCAAAAAAATCACTAATCTGTTCCTTCCTAAAAACATTTGAGTTCATGATTTGCATCCCCCCAAAATCATTTAATCTTATCAGTTCAACATAAAGGCATTTTGAAATGTCTAGGCCTGGAAAAAGGAAAAGAAATAAGCCACACATCACAAAAAAACTAATTTGAATTTAATATTAGAAAACTCACTGAATCCATTACTTTGATTTTGGAAAGTCAACAGAAGGTGTTTACATATGACACGGAGTGGGAGCTTCTTTGCATTTCTAGACTGTGAGCCCATTGTTGGGTAGGGACTCTCTCTGTATGTTGCCAACTTGTACTTCCCAAGTGCTTAGTGCAGTGCTGTGCACACAGTGCTCAATAAATACGATTGAATGAATGAATGTGTTAGGGTAAACTGAAATGGTTTTAAATTGAGTAAGGAAGACCTACTCCCTTCACCCTTGATTCATTCATTCAATCGTATTTGTTGAGCGCTTACTGTGTGCAGAGCACTGTACTAAGCACTTGGGAAGTACAAATCGGCAACATATAGGGACGGTCCCTATCCAACAACGGGTTTTAACTATGGATTCTAATTATTTTGCCATTTTTTCTTTCCAATGCAGTTAGAATTTGTATTAATCTTACTGTAAGCCCTGGAGGCTTAGCACAAAGGGGGCAACCATATCTGAGCCCTATTTCTAAGATAATCATAAGAAACTAATCGGTGGTACGTTGCCTCTCGGGTCCATAAGGGACTATAGCAGTTCCGGGGCCCAAGTACAGTACTCTTTGTTCACTGTATAAAATTTATGTTGCATTTAAGTGAAGGATGTTTGTCATCTATCCCTTGGACCGTAAAGTAAAAAGGAATCCATTACGTTCGCGTTAAATCATTATGCAATGGGGGAAAGGCTTGGTATTCAGTTTTATTTCTATGACTCTGTCATATCTAAGTAATTTATAATGTAGCAGAAGAGTGTTCGCAGTGGGCTTCCTGAATGATACATTTATGAAATATAAACATATTTTTAATGCGAACTTATAGTAATCGTTGAAAGTTAATATCTGATGAGGATATTTATTTTAGTGATGTTTTGCCTAAGAATATGAACCACACATTTGCCGTGAAATTGCAGACTTGTGTACTTATCCATGAAATAATAAAATATTTCATTGTCTTTAAACTTTCTGGCTCACCCTTAAGTATTGAGTAGTTTTTTAGATGTTATTTTTTTCATCTCCGTTTTAGTGATTTAGAGTTTGAGGCACCTCACAAAACCTCAATTGACTGAATTTACTCTCCCTTTAGGATTAAGGGTGAATTAAACCCATTAGTTAAAGCAGCCTTATATTTAGCTTCTCAGATTAAATCAAGTTAAGATTATACTCTTGCAGACAGAGGAAAGTGGTCTGAAGCAGAGCGCTCCGTCAATGAAAAATCCGGTGCCCGTGACACCAGCTGAAGAATTGAATTGCCCAGCCTCTGAGAGCGTAGATTTGAATCCAGAACAGTCAGCTGTAATGGTTGGATTGCTCTGAGAGGCTGATTTGCACAGAAGTCTCGTTTAACCAAGCGTTAAATTTCACTTCTCGAGAAATAAGGACCTTGGAAGAGAAATGCCAAGAAAAGAGCTTAAGGTGGCATCAGTCAAATGGCCCTCGTGACTAGTGCAGTAATGGCTAATTCGCTGTGTTTCGGAGAGACGGTAGAAACAAAGCAACGAATGGCTGAGAGCTTTGTCTTTGAAAAGGTGATAGATGTTTCTTGCCTGAGAGGGAAAAGCCAAGGCTTAATGAAACAAGGCCATAGAAGCTCTTGTCCTTCACCTTTACATCTACTACAATTAGTGGCTGCTATCTACCACCTTTTCTTAGCTCTGCACTTCTAAGCATCCGATGGTTTCTGTCCTTCCTACTGTCATTCTCATCATCTACTATGATCCTCCGGGGCTTGAACTTCCAGGGTGATGCTCCTGCTTTGTCAGATACCGAAATGAAACAAACGTAAGAGCAATGGAGACAAACTCATTAAGAAGCACACCTGTGTAGAGAAAAATCACTTTAAACATTAGACTAAGTAATTCCAACAGGATTACAAAAACAGTGGGTAGAAGGAACAGAACACAGGTCCTAATTTTGTACTTTCTGAAGCGTGGTGTTTAGGATATTTACAAGTAGAATATTTGACAACCATGATTAAGTACAGCAATGTGGGACAACCGTAGAAGGAGAAATATAACCCTGTAGACACTTTTAAAAATATATAGACACACAAACATAGGAAGAGGGAGGTCTGAGAAGATGAAGAAGGAAAAAAAAACACATGGTAAGCCTGGGGAAAAATAGGAAGGCAAAACCCATTGGTCTTTTCACCTAGTTTAATCTGTGTGAGTGGGAGAGAAGCAACTATAGAGGCTGGAGTGGGATGGGGTGCCCAGAAGAGAGATAGGCAGAAGAAACTCCCTGCAACAGAAATGTGCAAACAAGGAATAGTTGTTTTTTTTGTCATTTTAACCCAACTGAAATATAATGTTGTTAAGCGCTTACTCTGTGCAAAGCACTGTTCTAGGGTTAATTAAAAGCCCTCCAAAATAGCTGTTTTTGTCCAATTAAAAGTGTCCTCTCCTCTATACAATCTTTTGGCATGCACACTAATATTCTATGCTGAAGCAGCAAAATCCTACATTTAGAAAAGGCAGTTCACTTTCTAAAGCTGCTAAAGCAATGTATTGCTCCCTAGGACTGTAGTAAGCTTCAGTGTGGTGCCACCATGCATAAGCATGTCAACACGGCAAGTTCTAGCTGATATTGACAAAAATATTATAACTCCTAGAACACTGGGTCTCTTTGGTCAGCTCCTCTGCCTCCCATCCTCTAACCCCTCAAGGCTTAGTTCTGGGTCCCATTCTATTTTTCATCTCCATCCACTCCCTTGGAGAATTCAGCGTGGCTCAGTGGAAAAGAGCCCGGGCTTTGGAGTCAGAGGTCATGGGTTTGAATCCCGGCTCCGCCACATGTCTGCTGTGTGACCTTGGGCAAGTCACTTCACTTCTCTGAGCCTCAGTTACCTCATCTGTCAAATGGGGATTAGACTGTGAGCCCCACGTGGGACAACTTGATCACCTTGTATCCACCCTCAGCGCTTTGAACAGTGCTCTGCACATAGTAAGCGCTTAACAAATGCCATCATTATTATTATTATTATTATTATTATTATTCCTTCGCTCCCAGGGCTTCAACTACCACCTCTGGACAGATGATTCCCAAATCTACATGTCCAGCCCTGATCTCTCTCCCTCTCTGCCACCTCACATTTCCTTCTGCCTTCAAGACATTTCTACTTGAATGTCCCAACTCAAATGTAACATGTCCAAAACAGAGCTCTTTATCTTCCCACCCAAACCCTGACCTCCCCCTGATTTTCCCATCATTGTAGACAACACCATTTTTTCTTGTCTCACAAGCCCATAACCTGTCAGTTCAACCTTCACAACATGGCTAAAATTCACCCTTCCCTCTCCATCCAAACTGCTATCATATTAATCCAAGTACTTATCCGATCCTACCTTGATTAGTGTATCAGCCTTCTTGCTGACCTCCCTGTCTCCGGTCTCTTCCCACTCTTATCCATACTTGACTCTGCTGCCTGGATCATTTTTCTATAAAAATGTATGTTCACTCTGTGTTTTCCACATCCTCAAGAACCTCCACCTCTGCATCCAACAAACTCATTAGCATTGATTTTAAAACAATCATCTTGCTCTCTCCTATCTCGCCTCACTACTCTCCTACTACAACCCAACCACACATTTCACTCCTCTAACACCGACCTTCTCACTGTACCTCTATCGCAGCTGTCTCACCTCCAACCTCTCACCCATGACCTGCCTCTCTCCTGGAACACCCTACCTATCCATATCCAACAGGCAATTACTCTCCCCGTCTTCAAAACCTTACTGAAGGCACGTCTCCAAGAGGCCTTTCCTGACTAAACCCTATTTCCTCTTTTCACACTCCCTTCTGCATCGCCCTGACTTTCTCCCTTTTTTCATTCCTCCCTTAGCCCCAAAGCACTTATGTACAGCTCCGTAATTTATTTATTTTTATTAATATTTGTCTCCCCATATAGACTATGAGCTTTATGTGGCCAGGGAACATTGCAAGCAACTCTGTTATAGTGTACTGTTCCTGCACGAGGGGGAACCTCAAGGAAAAAACTTGTAGCTTTAATTCTATTTGTTCTGACGATTTTGGCACCTGTCTACATCTTTTGTTTTGTTGTCTGTCTCCCATTTCTAGACTGTGAGCCCGTTGTTGGGTAGGGACCGCTCTATATGTTGCCGACTTGTACTTCCCAAGAGCTTAGTATGGTGCTCTGCACACAGTAAGTGCTCAATAAATATGATTGAATGAATGAATGAATGACTGTAGCACTTGGGGCTACACCTCCAGAGGAGGTGACTATACCTCCAGAGGAGATCAATAAATAATCAATTGTATTTAATGAGTGCTTACTGTGTGCAGAGCAGTGTACTAAGCACTTGGAGCCAGACATTAATATAAATGGATAATTTATAATATATAATATATAATAATAATTTGGGTGTTAAGCGCTTACTATGTACAAAGCACTGTTCTAAGCACTGGGGAGGATACAAGGTGATCAGGTTGTCCCATGTGGGGCTCACAATCTTAATCCCCATTTTACAGATGAGGGAACTGAGGCACAGAGAAGTTAAATGACTTGCCCAAAGTCACATAGCTGACAAGCGGCGGAGCTGGGATTTGAACCCCTGACCTCTGACTCCCAAGCCTGGGCTCTTTCTACTGAGCCACGCTGCTTCTCTAGATCTGTGCATAAGTGCTGTGGGTCTGCGGGGCGGGCAATTATCAAATGTCCGACGGTCACAGGTTCAAGTGCACAGAAAACGCAGAAGCGAAAAGAAGTTGGGGAACCGGGGAAGGGCTCTGGGAAGAGATGTGACTTAATAATGCTTTGAAGGTGGGGAGAGAGGTGGTCCGGCGTATTTGGAGGAAGAGGGAGTTCCAAGCTAGGGGAAAGATGTGGGAAAGGGGTCTGAATTGAGATAGATGAGATTGGGGCACAATCCTCTGGCACTAGAGGAGCGGGAGTTTGTGGGCTGAGCTGTAGGAGATCAGTGAGGTTGAGGTAGGAGGGGGCGAGCTGATGGAGTGCTTTAAAACCGATGGTA
Organism: Tachyglossus aculeatus; assembly: GCF_015852505.1. Classification (NCBI taxonomy): domain Eukaryota; kingdom Metazoa; phylum Chordata; class Mammalia; order Monotremata; family Tachyglossidae; genus Tachyglossus; species Tachyglossus aculeatus. Next base: position 125,446,495 of record NC_052067.1, on the reverse strand, counting down.
AGGAGTTTCTGCTTGATGCAGGGGTGGATCGACAACCACTGGAGGTTCTGGGGAGATGTGGACTGAGCAATTTTTTTTAGAAAGATGATCCAAGCAGCAGTTTGAAGTATGAATTGGAGTGGGGAGAGACAGGGGGCAGAGAGGTCAGTGAGGAGGAAGATGCATTAGTGATGTTGCCAGCTTGTACTTCCCAAGCGCTTAGTACAGTGCTCTGCACACAGTAAGCACTCAATAAATACGATTGAATGAAAGAATGAGTGAAGGTAGGGTAAAGAGAAGTGCTTGGATCAGCATAGTAATGGTTTGGAAGGAGAGGAAAGGACAGATTTTAGCGATGTGATGGGGTGATGTGGAAGGTGTGTTGAAAATAGTGGGTATTTGGCTTACTTCTGAAACTTTCAGAGTACTTATACGTGTGTAAGTGAGTGTTTCTCTCTGTTCTACTCCTTTAATCTTTTTTTTTCCTCCCTGCCTCTTCATAGGGTCTCTCCTCTAGGTTGCATCTCTTAGAACAGTGCTTTGCATATAGTAAGTGCTTAACAAATGCCATCGTTATTATTATTACTATCATTTATACCTCTGTCAGTCTCTATATCTGACCTCTCTTTTCCTGTTTTCCTCTCTCTTCCAACCTCTCCCTCTCTACTTTTATTCTCAATTTCCTTTTCTGCATTTTTCTCTAATGGGCTCTACTTATCTAAATCCTCTTGACCTCTCTGCTGCTTTAGATTCTGGACCATTCCCTTCTCCTGGAAGTAAGAAGTAAGAGGAGAGCCAGGAAAGAATACTTACTGACACAGTTTACTCCTGGATCTACTTACTTCCTCAGCCATCCTCAGTCTCTTTCACGAGCTTTTCCTTTGCCTCCCACATCCTAACTGCGGGTTAGGCCCTGTTTTGGCTCTTCTCGCTTTATACTCTTTCCCTTGGGGAGCTCATTCCTCAGTCAATTGATTGGATTTATTGAGCACTTACTATGTGCAGGGCACTGTCCTAAACACTGGAAAGCAGCATGGTGAAGATGGTAGAAGATGGGAGTCAGAATGTCATGGGTTCTAATCCTGGTTCCACCACTTAATATTTTTCTGAGAGCTCACCACCTCCAGGAGGTCTCCCCATACTAAGCACCCTTATCCTCTGCTCCTCCTCCCCTCCCCATTGCCCCTACTCCCTCCCTCTTCCCCTACCCCCTTCTCCGCCCCACAGCACTTGTGTACATTCGTACATACTTCTTATTCTATTTATTAATGATGTGTATATATCTATAATTCTATTATTTTATTTTGATGCTATTGATGCCTGTCTACTTGTTTCGTTTTATTGTCTGTCTCCCCCTTCTAGACTGTGAGCCCGTTGTTGGGTAGGGGTTGTGTCTATCTGTTGCCGAATTGTACTTTCCAAGTGCTTAATGCAGTGCTCTGCACACGGTGAGCGCTCAATAAATACGATTGAATGAATGAATGAATAAACTTGGGAGAGTACAATGCAATAGAATTAGCAGACATGTTCCCTGCCCATAAAGAGCTCTTCAACTACCCTTTCTGTTGTTATTCATGGTATTTATGGTATGTTATTTATTTTTGTTAAGCGCTTACTTTGTGCCAAGTACTGTACTAAGTGCTGGGGTAGAGACAAGCTAATCAGGTTGGACACAGTCCCTGTCCCACATGGGGCTCACAGTCTTAATTTTACATCATTTTACAGATGAGGTAACTGAGGCACAGAGAAGTTAAGTGACTTGCCCAAGATCACACAGCAGACTTGTGAAGGAGTCAGGGTTAGAACCCAGGTCTTCCTGACATGCTCTATCCACTAGGCAATGCTGCTTCTCCTAGGCCATGCCACTTCTCCTTCTCTATGTGGATGACTTCTAAATCACCCCCATTAGCTCTGGCCTCTCCTTCTCAGCAATCTCGCATCTCCTCTTGCCTCCACAACATCTCTGCCTGGACGGTTGGCCGGCATCTTCTGTCTGAATGCTTCATCTTTACACCCGAATCTCCTCCACCTAACTTTCCCATTATTATATTATTATTATAATGCTTAAGAGAGTACAACATCAAACACATTCCCAACCCACAACGAGCTCAAGAGGGGGTCTAGAGGGGGAGACAGGCTTTCATATAAATAAATAAACAGATAAATAAATAAATAAATGACAGATCTATGTGCCATAGGGAAGGGAGAGATTGAATGAGGGAGCAAGTATTAGCAGCACAGAAGGGAATGGGAGAAGAGGAGAGGAGGGCTCAGTCAGGGAAGGCTTCCTGGAGGGGCTGTGTCTTCAATAAGGCTTTGAAGTGGGGGAGAGCAATTATCGGTCTGATATGAGGAGGGAGGGCGTCCCAGGCCGGAGGTAGGTTGTGGGCGAGAGGTCGGTGGCGAGATAGACGAGATCGAGGGACAGTGAGAAGGTTACCACCGGAGGAACAAAGTGTACAGGCTGGGTTGTAGTAGGAGAGCAGCGAGGTGAGGTAGGAGGGGGCAAGGTGGTTAAGTGCTTTAAAGCCAATGCTGAGGAGTTTGGGATTGACGTGGAGGTGGATGGGCAACCACCGGAGTTTCTTGATGAGTGGGGAAACACGGTCTGAAAGTTTTTGAAGAAGAATGATTCAGGCAACCGAATGGAGTATGGACTGGAGTAGAAATCAATCAATCATATTTATTGAGCGCTTACTGTGTGCAGAGCACTGTACTAAGTGCTTGGGAAGTACAAGTTGGCAATGTGTAGAGACAGTCCCTACCCAACAGTGGGCTCACAGTCTATAAGGGGGAGACAGAAAACAAAACCAAACATATTAACAAAATAAAATAAATAGAATAGATATGTACAAGTAAAATAAATAAATAGAGTAATAAATATGTACAAACATATATACATGTATACAGGTGCTGTGGGGAAGGGAAGGAGGTAAGACGGGGGGATGGAGAGGGGGACGAGGGGGAGAGGAAAGAAGGGGCTCAGTCTGGGAAGGCCTCCTGGAGGAGGTGAGCTCTCAGTAGGGCTTTGTCTCAGAGACAGGAGGCAGGGAGGTCAGCAAGGTGACTTGCCCATCACTGTAGACTATATCACAATCTTCCCCATTTTTGAAGCTCATAACAATAATGATAATAACTGTGGTATTTGTTAAGCGCTCACTATGTGCCAGGCACTGTACTAAGCGCTGGGGCGGGTACAAGCGAATCAGGTTGGACACAATCCCAGTCCCACTTGGGGCTCACAGTCTCAATCCCCATTTTACAGAAGAAGGAACCGAGGCCCAGAGAAGGGAAGTGACTTGCCCAAGGTCACACAGCAGACAAGTGGAGGAGCCGGGGTTAGAACCCATGACCTTCTGACTCTCAGGCCCGTGCTTTATCCACTATGCCATGCTGCTTCCCAACCTTGCGTTATCCTTGACTCTTCCTTTTCTTGCAATCTCCACGTTTGCTAAATCCCATCGCTAAATCCTGGGAGTTCCTCCATGACGCTTCCAGGATCCGCGTCTTTCTGTCCATATGAATGGAACCGACACTAGTCCAGATACCTGTCATAGCCCACCCTGGTAAATGCACCAGAAGCATTGGAGAAGCAGCATGGCTCAGTGGAAAGAGCCCGGGTTTTGGACTCAGAGGTTGTGGGTTCAAATCCCCGCTCCGCCAACTGTCAGTATGTGACTTTCGACAAGTCACTTAACTTCTCTGGTCCTCAGTTACCTCATCTGTAAAATGGGGATTAAGACTGTGAGCCCCACGTGGAACAACCTGATCACCTTGTAACCTCCCCACCGTTTAGAACAGTGCTTTGCACATAGTAAGCGCTTAATAAATGCTATTATAATTATTATCAGTCCCCTCACTGGTCTCCCTGCCTCAAACTTCTCTTACTTCCAATCCATACTTCATCCTGCTACCCAGATCACTTTAATTTTCAATGTCATTCTGTACACCTGATCCCCCTCCTCCAAATCCTCAGTGGTTCTCCTTTCATTCATTCATTCAATCATATTTATTGAGCTCTTACTGTGTGCAGAGTACTGTACTAAATGCTTGGAAGTACAAGTTGGCAACATATAGAGACCATCCCATTCCTCTTCACCCCAAACAAAGACTTGTGATCATTGGATTTAAAGCATTCCTTCAGCTCTCTCCTTTTCCTTACCCATTCTCCCACTGTGCCCCAGCATAACTTGTTGTTCCTTTCAAGCTCACCTATTCTCTGTGCTTTATTCTTGTCTGACCCTTTCCATTTGTCTGAAATCCCCACCTTGTTTTCATCTGAATAAACCACAACCCAACCCATCAGCAAGGTTTTTCTGAAGTCACAACTCCTCCAGTTCTCACTTTAATCACTAATCTTTCCAGATGGCATCCCCACAAAACTATCACTGATTATTTCTGTGCCACCTAAACTCTTTTGTACACATCAACACCCAAAACGTTCTGGTACATTTCTTACATGCCCTTTTATTTAAGAACTGTCTTAATGTATATATTTTCCCGCTATTTCTCCTATGGTAAATTAATTCAGTGCCTGCCTCCCCCACTAAAACTGTGCACTTTTTGAAGGCAGGGATCAATTCTACTAACTTTATACTATATACTTGCCCATTTGCTTAGCACAGTGTCCTGCACACTGTAGATTCCACTGATTGATTTTCACCCATTGACCATGGGCCCCACCCATGAATCCTATTAACTCAAAAAATGAGGACTGTATAAAAAAACATCTAAGGAAATCAAAACATCCCTGCCTGGCTCAGTGGAAAGAGCACGGGCTTTGGAGTCAGAGGTCATGGGTTCAAATCCCTGCTCCGCCACTTGTCAGCTGTGTGACTTTGGGCAAGTCACTTCACTTCTCTGTGCCTCAGTGACCTCATCTGTAAAATGGAGATTAAGACTGTGAGCCCCCCGTGGGACAACCTGATCACCTTGTAACCTCCCCAGCATTTAGAACAGTGCTTTGCACATAGTAAGTGCTTAATAAATGTCATCTTTATTATTATTATCCCTGAGACAAATGAAAGAAAGCATTCCCTGGAAGTCTAAGGTGTTTTTTGAGATGCTGGTGGTTCATGTGCTAGCATGTGTGTGAGCTAAGAAGATACTTTGCAACAAAAAGAACATATTTTGGAGGAGAAAAGTATTAATTGGGATATCGGCATCAACTCTGTACAGCAAAGGATTTAGCCTTAGTTTTGAAGGAACCTAAACAATTGCCCATAAGAAGTAACTCAGAGGCAGGATTATAGTCTGTGAGCCCCATGTAGTACAGGGACTGTTTCTGACCTGATTATCTCAACTCTCCTCCAGCACTTGTACAGTGCTTGGCACATAGTGAGAGCTTAACAATTACTCTCCCCTCCTTCAAAGCCTTACTGAAGGCTCCTCCAAGGGGCCTTCCCAGACTAAACCCCACTCTTCCTCATCTCCCACTCCCTTCTACGTTGCCCTTACTTGCTCCCTTTGCTCTTTCCCCCTCTCCCAGCCCCACATCACTTATATGTGATGTATATATCTTTTAGACTGTGAGCCCAATGTTGGGTAGGGACTGTCTCTTTATGTTGCCAATTTGTACTTCCCAAGCGCTTAGTACAGTGCTCTGCACATAGTAAGCGCTCAATAAATACAATTGATGATATATCGGTGAGCTTGTTGTGGACAGCGATTGTCTCTATTATTGTAGTGTACTTTCCCAGAGAGCTTCGTAAGTGCTCTGCACACAGTAAGTGCTTAATAAAACCAATTGAATAACTGCATGAATGAACCCTTGAAAATCTGTATAAATTTCCTATGTATTCTCATGAATTCTTCCAGTTATCACTGGAACTTCAAGCTTTATTCTCCCAAAGGGTCTACTCAATCACCAGAGAAGCCGTGTAGCCTAGTAGAACTTGAATGGGCCTAGGACTCCGAGAACCTTGGTTTTAAGTCTAGAACCATACCTTCCTGTTGTCTGCTGTGTGACCTTGGTCAAGTCATTTAACTTCTTTGTACCTCAGTTGCCTCATCTGTAAAATGGGGATTAAGACTATGAGTCCCATGTGGGGCATGGCTTGCGTCCAAACTGATTGGTTTGTATCTACCCCAGTGCTTAGTACAGAGCCTGGAACTTAGTAAGTGCCTAACAAATCACACACACACACACACACACACACACACACACACACACACACACGCACACACTCACACACACACGAAATGATTAGCTTGTATCTACCTCAAAACCTAGTATTTTGCCTGGCACAGAGTAAGTGCTTAACAAATACCATTAAAAAAATAGTGACTAGTGAATTTACACTGGCAGTACTGCAATTTATTCATTCAATTGTATTTATTGAGCGCTTACCGAGGACAGTGGCAGCCAAACAGTTCCTGCAACTTTTATAATAGTGAAGTTGGTATGCTCTTTTGTATAACTTCGGTTACACTAAAATAGTAGCAAAGAGACATGTTAAAGTGATTTTCACACACTTTATATTCCTTTATTATCATATTGATCATGTTTAGTGCAGGCCTTTAGACTACAGCAAAATAGCAAAACTATTTCAACCCAGAGCAAACAACATGTTTTGTCTTTCCAAACGTGGCTTGCCCAACCCTGGTGACCTTTCGTTCCTAATCTTTACAGTCGGAAAATGAAAACTGGTTTCCTGGCTTAATAATGCCACACTTGAATTCTCCGCAAATCAATAATGGAATATCCTATTACTATCCATCTCCTCCCATGTTCTGTTCAGTGAGGAGGAGGAGTGTAAAAAGTGCGTGGGCCTGGGAATCAGAAGACCTGGGTTTGCAATCCAGCTCTAGGCCCCAATAAGACCATAGTTGTATCAAGTTGCTCTAAGATCTTTTCAAGACAGGGCTGACAAGAGGATTGCAGGTAAGAGAGCATGGATTATAGACCCTGCCTTGCAAAAACACTGGTTTTTCCAAACTCTACAGACTTACAAACTTTACAGAAACAAACTTTCTCAGGATGACCATGTCTCTTTTGCTAAGAGTGGGAATTCTAGAGTGTGGGAGGAGGATTGGGAGTGGTAACTTCCTGTGCTGCTGTGCAAGAGCACCTAGGAAACAACTCCTCACTTAGACCACAATATAAGAAGATTTCAGCATAGTAAGAGAATTCTCTCTATTATACTATAAGCTATAGTTGGTAAAAAGGAAGAAGAGCTAGTGATTTTGTATTGATTTTAGACTAAAACCTTTTGTCCAATCACTTCTCTCTGCTTAAATTATATTTAGAGTAAAAATAAAGCCAGGACAAGTGAATTTGTGTAATTTTTAGGCTAAAAACTTTTGCCAGTCACTTCTCCAAGCAAAACCTTGTGGCAGCTGTGTGGAGAACCACTTGGCATCTGTTTCTGGTAAACAGACCATCAATCTTGGCCCTTGAAGCTTTGAACCTCAGCTATTTTAATTATCATCTTGTAAACCTTGGCTTTGGAATTGTTCTGTGACTTTTCTTTCTAATTTTTGTACTGACTACATCCTAAACTTGGAATCTTGTTCAGCTGTGACTACAGGGGCCTTCACAGAGCCGTTGACTGGAACCCGGCTGGAGTTCTGAACCATGCCGCTTCCTTGGATTGCATCAAACGAAGGGTGGTCCATGATTGTGTCCTAGGCTGGTGTGGCTCCAATTTTGATCTCATGAAGTTAGAGCATCAGAATCTAACATTCAAGCAGTGCCCTGATGTGGCATTGCCAGGTCACCACTCCCCTACTGCGATGACCAGTCCAGCCGGTTCCCACTAGTAGAACCCAGGAGAGAGTCATTCCTGGTGCCCTTTCCTGAGGGAGGTGAAACCTCCCTTCTCTCCTTCTCCAGCCCAGCCCGCAAGCTTAACTCCTCTGCCGCTCACCTCCTCACTGTGCCTCGTTCTCTCCTGTCCGGCCGTCGACCCCCAGCCCACGTCCTCCCCCTGGCCTGGAATGCCCTCCCTCCACACATCCGCCAAGCTAGCTCTTTTCCTCCCTTCAAAGCCCTACTGAGAGCTCACCTCCTCCAAGAGGTCTTCCCTGACTGAGCCCCCTTTTTCCTCTCCTCCCCACCCACCGTCCTACCTCCTTCCCCTCCCCACAGCACCTGTTTATTTATATGTACAGATTCATTACTCTATTTTACTTGTATATATTTACTATTCTATTGATTTTGTTAATGATGTGCATTTAATCAATCAATCAATCAATCGTATTTATTGAGTGCTTACTATGTGCAGAGCACTGTACTAAGCGCTTGGGAAGTACAAATTGGCAACACATAGAGACAGTCCCTACCCAACAGTGGGCTCACAGTCTAAAAGGGGGAGACAGAGAACAAAACCAAACATACCAACAAAATAAAATAAATAGGATAGAAATGTTCAAGTAAAATAAATAAATAAATAAATAAATAGAGTAATAAATATGTACAACCATATATACATATATACATTTAGCTTTAATTCTATTTGTTCTGATGACACCTGTCCACATATTTTGTTTTTTGTCTGCCTCCCCCTTCTAGACTGTGAGCCCATTGTTGGGGGTAGGGACTGTCTTTTTATGTCGCCAACATGTACTTCCCAAGCACTTAGTACAGTGCTCCGCACACAGTAAGCACTCAATAAATATGATTGAATGAATTGAATGAATGAATGAATTTATTGAGCGCTTACTGTGTGCAGAGCACTGTACTAAGCGCTTGGAAAGTACAATTCTATGTAGTTGAGCCAATCAGAGACTGGGACTGGGGAAGAAGTGAGGGATGGGGAGGAAAGGTGGTTGGAAAAGATGACCTTTGGCCATCTTGAAAAGGTTGGGGACTGTGACGTGGTGAGCTGGATGCAGAGAAAGCTCGCGTCATGGACCCTGTGTGCTTTGCACATAGTAAGCGCTCAGTAACTATGATTGATTGATTGGTTGAGTGGAACTGGTTGATTAGTTTAGACTGTGAGCCCACTGTTGGTAGGGACTGTCTCTATATGTTGCCAATTTGTACTTCCCAAGGGCTTAGTACAGTGCTCTGCACACAGTAAGCACTCAATAAATACGATTGATGATGATGATGATGAAAGAAACAGGACACAGGGAGGGATCAGAGAGGATCCTGGGTGAGGAATTTGATGCCCTGGAGGTTTGGGGTCTGGCAGCTTGGACTCCAGAAGAGCAAGTCTCCTGCCCTGAAGGGAATAAAGGGCACCATGTATCCGAACAACTCCAAGAGGGTGAGTCTGGAACCTGTGATGTCCCAATAGAAGAGGGGAAAGGACCAGAGAAATGTGAGTCCTGGGACAGTTACAGGGAGCTATGTGTCTGTTTATTGTTATATTGTACTCTCCCAAGCACTTAATTTTGTACACAGTAAGCGCTCAATAAATACAATTGAGTGAATGAATGAAATACTGAGGGTCCTAAGGGAGAAAGCACTAAATCTAGGAAAAGGCAGTTTAAACTGGAACTGTTTTCATTGCTACCTAATTAGGACAATAAATATTACTGAGCTCTAAGTTCTTGGTGTCTGTTTGCAGGAGGGGCTGAAGGAGAAACTCGGGGTGCTGGGGAGATGAGGGGACCAGGGGAAGGGGGGAAGGAGCACTTTCTCCATGAGATTCCTGCAGCCACCCCCAGAAAGGGGGTGGTAGGCTAATTCCTAATGAGCCCTTTGCCTTCGGGGAGGTAACTGGGTTTCAGTCACAGGGAGATAGGCATGTCAAACATCCCAAAACCTGCCTTAGAAGATTGGAAGAACTAACAGTCAGTCAGTTAGTCATATTTATTGAGACTTTACTGTGTTCAGAGCACTGTACAAAGGGCTTGGACGAGTACAAGAAGCAGCATGGCTCAATGGAAAGAGCACAGGCTTGGGAGTCAGAGGTCATGGGTTCAAATCCCAGCTCCGCCAATTGTCAGCTTTGTGACGTTGAGCAAGTCACTTAATCAATCAATCAATCGTATTTATTAAGCGCTTACTGTGTGCAGAGCACTGTACTAAGCGCTTGGGAAGTACAAGCTGGCGACATATAGACACAGTCCCTACCCAACAGTGGGCTCACAGTCTAGAAGGGGGAGACAGAGAACAAAACCAAACATACTAACAAAATAAAATAAATAGAATAGATAGGTACAAGTAAAATAGAGTAATAAATATGTACAAACATATATACATAACTTCTCTGTGCCTCTGTTACCTCATCTGTAAAATGGGGATGAAGACTGTGAGCCCCATGTGGGACAACCTGATCACCTTGTATCCCCCCCAACACTTAGAACAGTGCTTTGCACAGAGTAAGTGCTTAACAAATGCCATCATTATTATTATTATTCTCTGTGCCTCAATTACCTCATCTGTAAAATGGGGATGAAGATTGTGAGCCCCACGTGGGACAATCTGATCACATTGTATCCTCCCCCGTGCTTAGAATAGTGCTTTGGCACATAGTAAGTGCTTAACAAATGCCATTATTATTATTATTATTATTTATTAATATAACACACATTCCCTGCCCACAACGAGCTTACAGCCTAGAGGGGGAGACAGAAATTAATACAAATATAAACTTGGCTTAGCGGAAAGAGTACGGGCTTGGGAGTCAGAGGTCGTGGGTTCTAATTCTGACTCTGCTACTTGTCAGCTGAGTGACTTTGGGCAGGTCACTTAACTTCTCTGTGCCTCACTTACCTCATCTGTAAAATGGGGATTAAAATTGTGAGCCCCATGTGGGACAACCTGATTGCTTTGTATCTACCCCAGTGCTTAGAACAGAGCTTGGCACATAGGAAGCACTCAACAAATACCATTATCCGAGAAGCAGCATGGCTCAGTGGAAAGAGCCCGGGCTTGGGAGTCAGAGGTCATGGGTTCAAATCCCGGCTCCACCGCTTGTCAGCTGTGTGACTTTGGGCAAGTCACTTCACTTCTTTGTGCCTCAGTTAACTCATCTGTAAAATGGGGATGAAGACTGTGAGCCCCCCGTGGGCAACTTGGTAACCTTGTATCCTCCCCAGTGCTTAGAACAGTGCTTTGCACATAGTAAGTGCTTAACAAATGCTTAACAAATCATTATTATTTATAATTATTAGGACCCAATAGAAGCTGACTGAGGCGCAGGGGCTCCTAAAGTGACTCCCAGGGAATTAGGGGAGAGAATCCCCTGGTAACATCACACCCACATTACCACTGCCACTCACCCGCACACTTTCCCAAGCTCTAGTTAGCCTGCACCCCAGGGCTAACGTGGCTGATGACTCTCGAAGGAGAGTCAGATTCATGCATTCATTCGATCGTATTTATTGAGCGCTTACTGTATGCAGAACATTATACTAAGTGCTTGGGAAGTACAAGTTGGCGACATAATGCAGGGCATGCAGCTATTATACTCTCCCAAGCGCTTAATACAGCGCTCTGCATACAGTCAGCCCTCAATAAATGCGATTGACTGACCAACTGATTCCAGTCTGTAAATGACTTGGGTCCAGCTGGGATGAATCACCTGCAAGAGGAGCCTGGACGTTCTTGGATATTAGGTATGTCTTTGGGAACCCCTCTGTGGCCTTTCCCCTCCACTCTGTCCCAGTGAAATTTGTCAGTGTCCGGGGAAATCTGGATGGGTGGGGAACGGGGTGGGGGCAATGTTACAATGTTGGCTTTTGCCAGTGGGGATTGTTACTAAATATTAGATCCCTGTCCTGTTTCCAGACTGAGACTGCTATTTTGACATCCCATTTTCCAAAGTCATCATGCCCTATCTGGTTTCCATATTAATGATGGTATTTGATAAACACTTAACTATGTGACAAACACTGTTCTAAGTGCTGGAGTAGATACAAGCTAATCAGGTTGTCCCACGTGGGGCTCACAGTCTTAATGCCCATTTGACAGACAAGGTAACTGAGGCACAGAGAAGTTGTGACTTGCTTAAAGTCACACAGCTGACAAGTGGAAGAAGCGGGATTGGAACCCACGACCTCTGACTCCCAAGCCCGTGCTCTTTCCACAAAGCCATGCTGCTTCTCCATAGACACACTGCTTCTCCATCTAGACACCAGGCCAACTACGTCCATCTCAAATTCATCTCAACTGCTTTACTTCTGTCCTCTGAGCTTCCTGGCAACAATGCTTCTCTATCTTTATTGACTCCCCTGCTCATTGCCTGCACCACCTGTCTTAGACTTTGAACTCCTTCCTTAAACTCCCTGTCCTTCTGTCCTGCTCCCTTTTTCTTTTCCCTAGTGATCTGAGCAGATGCATCATTGATAAAATTGAAACCATTGAGCGTGACTTCCCTAAAATCTCCCCTGCTACTCCAAAGTCCTTTCCTCCTCAAACCCCATCTTCGGCTCTCCCATCCTTCCAGCAGTATCTAAAGACATCTCCTGTATCATTTCAAATTCTACCATCCTCCCCTGTCCTTCTGATCTCATCTCTTCACACCTTATCAAAACAAATTCCTCCCCCCTCCCTTCTTCCCTACCTGACCGCCATCTTCAATCACTCACTTTCCAATGGCTCCTTCTCTACTGCTTTCAGGCATGCCCAGGTATCCCCTATCCTTGACCTGACAGATCACTCCTGTTATAGTCCCATCTCCCTCTTACTATTCCTCATCAATCTCCTTGAAAAAGTTGTCTACACTCACTGCCACTTCCTCTTCTCCAATTCTCTCCTTAGCCCTCTGCAATTTAGTTTCCACCCTCTCTACTCCACAGAAATGACCCAGGTCACCAATTACTTCCTTTTTACCAAATTCAGTGGCCACTCCTCCATCCTAATCCTCCTTGTCCTTTCTGCTGCCTTTGACACGTTGGACAATCCCTTCCTCCTGGAAATGCTATCTAACCTTGGCATCACCGACACTGTCCTCTCCTGGTTCTCCTCTTATCTCTCTGACCTTTCCTTTCCAGTCTCTTTCACAGGCTCCTTTTCTGCCTCCCACCTTTTAACTGTGGGAGTCCCTCAAAGTTCAGTTCAGGGTCTCCTTCTATTAATTCCCCCAGTCCCTTGAAGAACTTATTTGATATTATGGTTTCAACTACCATCTCTACACAGATGATTACCAAATTTACCTATCTAAACCTGACCTCTGTCTTCTGCCTTGTCTTCCCTCCCAAACCCTGCCCTCTCCCTGACTTTCCCATCTCTGTTGACGGCACTACCATCCTTCCCGTCTCACATGCCCGCAACCTTGGTGTAATCCTCAACTCCGCTCTCTCATTCACCCCTCACATCCAAGCCATCACCAAAACCTGCCAGTCTCAGCTCTGCAACATTGCCAAGATCCGCCCTTTCCTCTCCATCCAAACTGCTACCCTGCTCGTTCAAGCTCTCATCCTATCCCGTCTGGACTACTGCATCAGCCTTCTCTCTGATCTCCCATCGTCGTGTCTCTCCCCACTTCAATCCATACTTCATGCTGCTGCCCGGATTGTCTTTGTCCAGAAACGCTCTGGGCATGTTACTCCCCTCCTCAAAAATCTCCAGTGGCTACCAATCAATCTGCGCATCAGGCAGAAACTCCTCACCCTCGGCTTCACGGCTGTCCATCCCCTCGCCCCCTCCTACCTCACCTCCCTTCCCTCCTTCTCCAGCCCAATCCACACCCTCCGCTCCTCTGCCACTAATCTCCTCACCGTGCCTCGTTCTCGCCTGTCCTGCCGTCGACCCCTGGCCCACGTCATCCCCCTGGCCTGGAATGCTCTCCCTCTGCCCATCCGCCAAGCTAGCTCTCTTCCTCCCTTCAAGACCCTACTGAGAGCTCACCTCCTCCAGGAGGCCTTCCCAGACTGAGCCCCTTCCTTCCTCTCCCCCTTGTCCCCCTCTCCATCCCCTCATCTTACCTCCTTCCCTTCCCCACAGTACCTGTATATATGTATATGTGTTTGTACAGATTTATTACTCTATTTATTTTACTTGTACATATCTATCCTATTTATTTTATTTTGTTAGTATGTTTGGTTTTGTTCTCTGTCTCCCCCTTTTAGACTGTGAGCCCACTGTTGGGTAGGGACTGTCTCTATATGTTGCCAAGTTGTACTTCCCAAGCACTTAGTGCTCTGCACACAGTAAGTGCTCAATAAATATGATTGATTGATAGATTGATTGCCTGCAGTCTCACATTTCCTCCTGCCTTCAGAACACCTTTTCTTGGCTCTCCTGCTGATGCCTCAGATTAAACATATTCAAAACAGAACTCCTCATCTTCCCACCCTAACCCTATCCTCCCCCTGACTTTCCTATCACTGTAGAGAGTACCACCCTCCTCCTGTCTTACAAGTCTGGCATTATCCTCAGCTCATCTCTCTCATTCAATCCATCACAAAATCCTGTCAGTTCTACTTTCACAGCATCTCAGTAATCCACCCTTTCCTCTCTACTCGAACTGCTACCACATTGATCCAAGCACTCACCCTTGCCCACCTTGATGACTGAATCAACTTAATGCTGACTTTCCTCCATCCCATCTCTCCCCTCTCCAGGTTATACTTCAATCTGCTGCTCTGATCATTTTTCTGAAAAACCATTCAGTCCATATCTCCCTACTCCTCAAAAACCTCTAGTGTTTGTCCATCCACCTCTGCATTAAACAGGATCTTCTCTTTTCTCTTTTCCCTCACACTCTTCCTTCAACACCAATCTACACTCCTACCTCAGCGTTGTCTATACTACTATTGATCCCTTTCCTACATTCTCCTTCAGGCCTGGAATTCCCTCCCCTTTCTTATCTGACAATTTGCCACTTTCCTCACCTTCCACACCCTACATAATCATGTCTCCTACAAGAGGTCTTTCTAGATTAAGTCCTTTATTCCCCCAGCTGCCCTACTTCTGTGTCCACTATGAATTTGACTCTAGACCCTTTAAGCACTTTTATCCTCACCCCTGCCCCATGAGACTTATTTAATATTCTTACCCATTCATTCAATTGTATTTATTGAGCACTTACTATGTGCAGAGTACTGTACTAAACGCTTAGGAGAGTACAATAAAATAATAGACATAGTCCCTGACCAAAATGAGTTTTTGGTCTAGAGGAGGATGTAAATGTAAATATTCTTATTTTCTACTCTTTCCCCTATCCCTAATCTACTTTACTACCTTTAACCCCTGAGTAGTAGTATTTATTGTGCTTACTGTGTGAAGAGCACTGTATTAAGTGCTGGGAGACAATACACAGGTGGGAATTAAACATGGTACCTGTCATTCCTTGTAGGCGAGGATTGCATCTACAAACTCCCTGTAGACAGCACAACCATCCTTCCCATTTCACACGCCCGTGACCTTGATGTCATCCTTGACTCCACTCTCTCAATCAATCCACATATCCAATCCATCACCAAATCCTGTCGGTTACACCTTCACAACATCACCAAGATCTGCTCTTTCCTCACCATCCAAGCCCCTATCATGTCAGTACAGTCACTCATCCTATCACGCCTAGATTACTGCATCAGCCTCCTTTCTGACCTACCAACCTCCTGCCTCTCCTCACTTCAGGCCATACTTCACTCCGCTGCCCGGATTATCTTTCTACAGAAACATTCAGGGCATGTCACTCCCCTCTTCAAAAGTCTCCAGGCATTGCCTATCCACCTCCGTATCAAACAAAAACTCCTCACTATTGGTTTTAAAGCTCTCCATCACCTTGCCCTCTCCTACCTCATCTCCCTCCTCTCCTTCTACATCCCAGCCCACACACTCCGCTCCTCTGGTGGTAACCGTAACCTTCTCCCTGTGCCTTAATCTCGCCTGTCTCTCTGTCGAACCCCGGCCCACATCCTATCTCTGGCCTGGAACACCCTCCCTCCTCAATCTGCCAATCACTCTCCCCCCCTTCAAAGCCCTAGTGAAGGTGCACCTCCTCCAGAAGGGCTTCCCAGACTAAGCTCCACTTTTCCTCGGCTCCCACACCCTTCCCCGTCACCCTGGCTCACTCCCTTTGCTCTTCCCCCCTCTCCCAGCCACACAACACTTATGTATATATGCATATATCTATAATTCTGTTTTCTTATATTGATGCCTGTTTACTTGTATGGAAGTGTGTGTCCCCCTCTAGGCTGTGGGCCTAGTATGGGCAGGGATTGTCTCTATTTCCTGTACTGTACTTTACAAGTGCTTAGTAGAGTGCTCTGTTCACAGTAAGCCCTCAGTAAATATGATTGAATGAATGAATGAATGAATTGTACTTTCCCAAATGTCTAGTACAATGCTCTGCATAAAGTGAGTGCTCAATAGATACCATTGATTGATTGACTGATTGATTGTTTGATTGGTTGATCTCCCCTTCCCACTTGAGTAGAGTCATTTCTTTTCTCTCACTCTCTGTCTCACCCCAACCATGGGGCCAAGGTGGGAGCCAGGCCCTGAAAAAGTCCTTGGATTCCTTACAGAGGAGTTCCCTCTAGACTCTAAACTCACTGTGGGCAAGGAATGTGTCTGCCAACTCTGTTGTATTTTATTCTCCAAGCATTTAGTACAATGTTCTGCACAGAGTAAGCACTCAAATACCACTGATGTTTTGAGTTCCTTTGAAGAGGACTTTGTTTCCAGAAGAATACATGCAAGCAGATCAATTCTTCTTCAAATGCTGTCAAGCCATTTCCTATCCATAGCGATTCCACACACATACCCTCTTCAGAATCTCCCATCTTCTTTAAAAAAGTCGTTCTGGTGTATGTATCCATAGAGTTTTCTTGGTAAAGATTCGGAAGTGGTTTACCATTATCTTCTTCCTGGCAGTGAAAGTTTGAGCCTCTGCTGTTGTCTTCAATGAACATTTGCTCATTCCCGTTTTAGTCTTTCCCAAGCCGCTGCTGCTCAGCACAGGTGAATCAGCTTTGTCTGACGTTTCGGCTTAGACCGTTCCATTATGGGTAGTCCTATATGGCATAGCTCTAAGCTTCATCAGCCTACGTAAACTTTCTTGCCACGATTAGGCATTGATTCATAGGGGAAGCAAGAAGATTTTCTAGTTATTATAAAGACCTTTTCAGAACTGTCTTATGTTGTCAAACTGTCTTATGCTGTCAAACTCTCTTCGACCTGTAGCGACTCTCTGGGCACATCTCTCCCAGAACGCTATACCTCCATCTGCAATCGTTCTGGTAGTGTATCCATAGAGTTTTCTTGGTAAAAATAGGGGAGTGGCTTACCATTGCCTTCATAAGCGTGGCTCAGTGGAAAGAGCACGGGCTTTGGAGTCAGAGGACATGGGTTCAAATCTCAGCTCCTCCAATTTTCGGCTGTGTGACTTTGGGCAAGTCACTTAACTTCTCTGTGCCTCAGTTCCCTCATCTGTAAAATGGGGATGAAGACTGTGAGCCCCCTGTGGGACAACCTGATCACCTTGTAACCTCCCCAGCGCTTAGAACAGTACTTTGCACATAGTAAGCACTTAATAAATGCCATTATTATTATTATTATTATCTGCACAGTAAACCTGAGCCTCCACCTTCGACTCTCTCCCTTGCTGCTGCTGTCCAGCATGAGTGAGTTTTGACTTATAGCAGATTGCCTTCCACCCGCTAACCATTGACCAAGCTAGGAATGGAATGGTTATGCCTCTGCTTAACTCTCCCTCCCATAGTCGAGACTGGTAGAACACTGGAAACTCTCCAGGTGAGATCCTGAGAGGACCTCAGAGGTTTTTCAGAATTAGCTTAGTGCTATTCACTGGCTATTAGCAGTTTATATAATCAACACTGGTGACACGGAACTGAATGTTCCATTGGATCTGCTCCCAAGTTTGCATGTTCAATGATATTTGGATGGGCAACATGATACAAAAGTGAATCAAGAGTGTAAGATTGTCCTTGTAAAATCCTTGAGGGCAGGGATGATGTCTACCAACTCTGTTGAATTATACTCTCCCAAGTGCTTAGTATAGTGCTGTGCACACAGTAAATGATCAATAAACACCATTGATTGATTGATCAAATGTAAGCAGAAAAGATTAGGGCTTTTCAAATCTGAAAAGACAAAAACTCTGACAGTGAACATGATTGAAATCTTCCAAATCGGGAAGACTGCAGAAAGGAGGAATATGGAATTGTTGTTCATCCTCCCACACCATTAGGACAGTAGGTCCATAATGACTCTATGAGGAATTCAAGGGTTTAAAGGAAAAAGCTAAGTGCCACATTAACCATGAGTGTTTGCAAATTCTGTTGTATTGTACATGCCCAAGTGCTTAGTACAGTGCTCTGCACATAGTAAGTGCTCAATACCACTGATCGATTGATTGAATGATGCAGTATGACATTTGTTACATTCTTTGGTTTCTAAAATCTTGGCTCCCAGGTAACCCAGTTCCTATTCTTGGAAAGGCATCATCTTGGCAAAACCAATGCAGTAGTTTTTCTTGTTTGAGCCATTCCAACCTGAAATAACAGGTTCCTAACCAGGAAGTAAGAGTTAGTCGAAGAGCAGGGATTAAGAACCATGTAGAGATGGTGAGGCATTTTGGTACGTTCAATGAATGATAGGTGAAATAATATACAATGTTCAAATTAGGATCTACTGTTTTAAAGTCAAAATGTTGTACTTATACACCTAGTAATCCTTCATTTTCATAAATGTTGCTATTGATGGTAAAATCTATCTGGAGCATTGCTATCTTCCATCCTTTTCCTTTAGGCTTCCTTCACATCCCTAAAAATTAAAAGATTCCCCAAATGGATGTTGCCTTCTCACTGTCTTTGTCTATGAAGGATTTAGTATCACGTTTAATTATCATTTCAATCTGATATTCGCCAAAGTTTTTGAGGTGATAAAATGCAAATGGAATTAGAAAATGTAAATTGTACTAAACTTGGGCTCCTTATTCCACTAGATGGCAGGAAAGCATTTATAACTACTTTAGCATGGCATTACACCCTAATCCATTATGTGGACATTTTAATAAATGGAAATCTCAATTTCAGTGTTAACATTGGAATGTGCTTATAAACTTATAGTTTCATAATTAATTTAAGCCTATCAATCTTAGAGTCCAAAACATTCAAATTAGCGCTTACACATGTAGACACATAGAGTGAGATTCCTTTGATTAAAACTTCTTTAAACTGGTAAAACGTTATGCTGAGCTTTCCTAAAGAAAATGATTGTGCTTATTGCTACTGAAAGATCTGCACAAATCATGTATATCATATATGCATTTAGTTGTACATACATGTAATGTAATTACTGAGTGAATACACGTAATGCAAACAAAACAACTCTCAATAGTTATTTAATCCCCTAAGTGTGATACAAATGAGAAAATAGAAAAAAATCTGCTAATATGCTCGTGTCAATGTTCAGTTTTCTTGCATGATAGCCAATTTTTTCATTGTGAATCAATAACAATAAATAAGAATGACCAAGTGTCCGCTCCAGGCAGAACATAACGCTAGGCGTTTAGGTAGGGTAAATTAACAGACGTAATCCTTGATCGGATAGACTTTCAATATGAGGCAGACAAAATGGCTGAGTTGACTCTCTGATGATTCATTACCCAGGAGGCGTTTTGCTCGGCCTCTATAATTGCCGGGGGGAATGGTGAACTCTTGGTGGAGTTCTGGGCCTTTTGGTGGACATTTCACAGGGATTTTCCCCAAGAATTTTCATCCATGGAAGCAACTTAAATTTTACAGGAAAGCTTCATGGAAAGAGAGAGTCGTCTCTATCCTCCCTGAGTTCTGGATGAAAAAGGAAACTGCTCTTGCTGCTTTTCCTCAAGCCCACATGTGCGCGGGCTAGTGCTAGGCCATCCCGGGCCAATCCAACCTGAACCTCCTCCTCAGGGGAGGGCAATGCCAGTGTGGCACATCTTCCACGTGAAGGATTTGTGGGCCCTACACTGCATGCTGCCCCTGGACCTGGAGACCCAGAGGGGACAGTATGGGAAGACCGTAAGCTCACTGTAGTCAGGGAATGTGTCTGCTTATTGTTGTATTGTACTCTCCCAAGTGCTTAGTACAGTGCTCTGCACACTGAAAGCGCTCAATAAATATGATTGAATGAATGATGAGTTTAGACGGCATGAATGCATCAGCCCCAATGACACCCAGCACTTCTGATGGGCATGGGGGAGAGCTGCCGGCTGCATGCTTTGAGAAGCAGTGTGGCCTAATGGATAGAGAATGGGCCTGGGAGCCAGAAGAACCTGGTTTCTAATCCTAGCTCTGCCACTTGTCTGCTCTGTGACCTTGGGCAAGTCACTTCAATTCTCTGTGCCTCGGTTCCCTCATAGGTAAAAATGTGGATTAAGACTGTGAGCTCTATAAGGGACAGGGACCAATTAGCTTGTATCTACCCCAGTGCTTAGAACTGTGCCTGGCACCTAGTAAGCACTTAAAAAATACTCGTATCATCATTATTAATGTTATTATTTGAGAGGGGAAGCTGAAATGCTATTTGTACTGATCAAACTCAGACCCCAGTCAGGCCCCACGTAGCAGAGCAGCCTCTTAGAAAATGCTTTCCACAGAACGGCCAATGTGAAGGACAAATTTATTAGCCGCTGGCCTCTACTGCTTAATCAAGCAGGGGCCTGTGGTGTCTACCTTTTTGGAAAGAGAGAGAGCTGGGCTAGGTGGCCACCAACCTCTGTGACTGGCTAGTATGGGGTGAGTCCCAGGGAGCAAGAAACCCAGACAGTGAGAGCATGGACAGACAGGTTCACCTCTAGCAGAGGATCCATTCAAGACCCATCCTCCCCCTCAAATATATCCCAAGGACTGCTTCTGCCAAGGAGTTAGCACAGTGCTCTACTCACAGTAAGTGCTCAATAAATAGATTCTGAAACACCATGATCCCACTCTGGGTGAGGTATAGACAGAGAGAAGGAATTGTCTGTAATATGTGCTGTCCAGCCTTCTGGGAATTCTCTTGCCTTCTGTATGACCTTAGACAAGTCACTTCACTTCTCTAGGCTTCAGTTTCCTATCTGGAATGTGAGGTTTCAATACCTGTACTCCCTCCCCAGTAGACTGTGAGCCCCATGTAGGACTGGGACCGTGTCTGACCTGATTAACGTGCATCTACTACAGCACTTCCCCTCTCAGAGTTGCACCTGGAGAGTTTCCAATACTCTAACAGTCTCCATTCTAAACTATTCTATTCTATTCTAAACATATCTATTCCATCTATTTTATTTTGTTAATATGTTTTGTTTTGTTCTCTGTCACCCCCTTCTAGACTGTGAGCCCACTGTTGGGTAGGGACCGTCTCTATGTGTTGCCAACTTGTACTTCCCAAGCGCTTAGTACAGTGCTCTGCACACAGTAAACACTCAATAAATACGATTGATTGATTAACAGTCTCGACTCTGGGAGGGAAAGTCGAGCAGAGGCCTAAGTGCTTAAGTACAGTGCTCTGCACACGGTAAATGCTCAATAAATATGATTGAATGAATGAATGAATGAATTCCATTCCTAGCTCGGGCAGTGGCTAGTGAGTGGAAGGCAATCTGCTATAAATCAAAATTCCCCTTTGCTGGGCAGCAGAGGCATGGGAGAGAGTCGAGAGCGGGGACTCTAGTTTACTGCGCGGAAGGAGGCAATGGTAAACCACTTCTGGATTTTTATCAAAAAAACCCTATTGATACACTACCGGAGTGATTGTTGATGGAGGAGAGGTGTTCTGGGAGGGTGGCTCAGTGGAAAGAGCGTGGACTTGGGAGTCAGAGGTCATGGGTTCTAATCCCACCTCCGCCACTGTAGGCTGTGTGACTTTGAAACTCACTTAACTTCTCTGTGCCTCAGGTACCTCATCTGTAAAATGGGGATTAAGATTGTGAGCCCCACGTGGGACAACCTGATAACCTTATATCCCCCCAGTGCTTAGAACAGTGCTTTGCACATAGTAAGCACTTAACAAATACCATTATTATTATTATTATTATTATGTATCCATGGCATTGCTATGGGTCAGAGATGACTTGATGGCATAAGACAAGACTCCAGCATTTAGAGTAGTGCTTGACACATAGTAAGTAATATTGTTATTATTAATACTAAGAAGAAAAAGATTTTGGGATCTGCTCATTCTTCTTTGTCATACAGCTACTATCCCAGTTTAAGCATTCATCATAACATGACTGGACTATTGTATCAGTGGTCTTACTGGTCTCCCTGCCTCCAGCCTCTCCTTCCTTCATTAGGTATTCCTAGCTGCTCCATAATCCAGAACAATTGCTCAGTACATTCTCCCCGCTCATCTCAACCCTACATTGGTTGCCTTGATCCTTTCTACATCAAATGAGTACTCTTTACTTCAAGGCTCACCAATAAATCTCTCCAACATGTTTATCATCTCTCACCATTCCCTACAACCCTACAGAACATTCTGTAGCTTGTGTGGGATTTCTTCTAGTGCCTGTCTTTTTACGCTGTCTTTCTGTTTTTATTGTTTCATCTTTCCTTATATATCCATCACCAACCCTTCTAGACTGTAAGCTCCTTGTGGACATAGAGCATACCTACCTCTACACAAATTGATTGATTGTGAAACTGTCTAATTATCATCTGCACACATTCCCCAGTGTGGACTCAATCAGTGGTATTTATTGAGCACTTAATTTGTTCAGAATACTGTATTAAGCATTGGGGCAAGTACAATACAGCCTGACCTCAAGGATCATACAGTCTAGTGAGGAATTTCCAGTCAGTGGGCACTTAATAAATAATTACAATAATAATGATGGTATTTGTTAAGTGCTTACTATGTGCCAAGCACTGTACTAAGTGCTAGAGTAATTTCAAGGTAGTCAGTTTGTCCCATGTGGGGCTCACAGTCTTAATCCCCATTTTACAGTTGAGTTAACTGAGGTACAGAGAAGTGAAGTGACTTGCCCAAAGTCACACAGCTGATAAGTGGTGGGGTTGGGATTAGAACCCACGACCTCTGACTCCCAAACCCATGCCCTTGCCACTAAGCCATGCTTAGGGAAGCAGTGTGGCTCAGTGGAAAGAGCACGGGCTTTGGAGTCAGAGGTCATGGGTTCAAATCCCAGCTCTGCCACTTGTCAGCTGTATGACTTTGGGCAAGTCACTTCACTTCTCTGTGCCTCAGTTACCTCATCTGTAAAATGGGGATTAAGACTGAGCCCCACATGGGACAACCTGATTATCTTGTATCTACCTCAGTGCTTAGAACAGTGCTGGCACATAGTAAGCACTTAACAAATACCAACATTATCATTATTATTATTATAATGCTGCTTCTCTACTATCGCTATTACTACTGCTTCTACTAACTACCACTGACTTTGAGTAGGATAAAATGACACCCTCCATCCTTTGAATACTTATCCCCTCGCAATCTGAAAAGTACTGGGATGTCAAGAGGGAAGGAAACCATGAATGGAGTGACTTGAAGCCATGCCGTGGGGAAATTTGGAATGAACATATTGTGATGAGAGGAACTTCTGGAAAAGAAGAGTAAGGTCTCAAATCTCTATCCACTGGGACTAGCAAAGCAACAGCGGTAACTACTGCCTTCTCTCTCTTTTTAATGGTATTAAGCACCTACTATGTACTAGGCACTGTTCTAAGTGCTGGGGTAGATTCAAGGTAATCAGGTTAGACACAGTCCACATCCCACGTAGGACTCACAGTCTTATTCCCCATTTTACAGATGGCATAATCGAGGCACAGGGAAGTGAAGTGATTTGCCCAAGGTCACACAGCAGACAAGTGAGGGAGCTGGGATTAGAACTCAGGTCCTTCTGACTCCAAGTCCGCGCTCTATCCATTAGGCCATGCTACTTCCCTGAGGGCCACTGCTCCCAACCTACTTTGTGACAGCCATGCTGCCTTCCTGGGAACTGGCAGCAGCTCTCCTGCACCATTGAGGAGACTCAATCCTATCCTGCCTTTCACCACTCTGGCAGGAAAGAGAAAAGATCCTGCAGCATAAGGCCGCCACAGAAGTCTAGGAAGACAGACTGGTGGCTGCTGTGGTGTTTGCTGTGGTTAAGTGGTTAAGTATTTGTTAAGTGCTTACTATGTGTCAAACGCTGTTTAGATACAAGTTAATCTGGTCGGACGGAGTCCCTGTCCAACATGGGACTCACAATCTAAATAGGAGGGTGAACAGGTATTTCATTCTCACTTTACAACCAAGGAACCTGAGGTACACAGACGTGAAGTGACTTGCCCCAGGTCACCCTGCCGGCAAGTGGCAGAGTCAGGATTAGAATCCAGATCCTCCGATTTCCCTTTCCACAAGGCCATGCTGCTTCCCAGTTCCTCTGTCCTCAGCCCAAACTCTAGACTAAGTTTCTTTTTGACCGTGGAGTGGGTTTACGTTTCTGACTGGCTCTGGGAAAAATGTGAGGACTGTTGGGTAGGATCCTGGAAAGTGCAGTGGCCTGTATCTAAAGTAATACTCAGCACATCTCCAGTGAGCTCAGACTGGTGACATTTGTGATGAATACCTAGGCAAATTCTCCGATAAGATTATATCCAAATATAGCTACATTTCCTTCATAGTTTCACAAGCCATTCATTATTGCTGTTAGGAAAGGAATTCTATGAGGAGAAAATAACTGATTAAAACATCCTATGACAAAGAAGATATCTACACTCCTCTCCTCTCCCTCTCCTCACACCACATCTATATGTGGATGGGGTTATATTAATGTCTGTCTCCCCCTCTAGACTGTAAACTCGTTATGGGCAGGGAGAATTGTCTACCAACTCTGTTGTATTGTACTCCACCAAGCACTTAGTATAGGCTCTGTAAACACACCAAGTGCCCAATAAATACCATTGATTGAGTGATTACTCCACACATATCTCAAATTCTTCTTCAAAAACTCCACTTCTTACCCATTTCCCACCACATCCCCTCTGACTACTGATTTTAAGGTTCTCCATCAACCTTGGATAGACTTTCATGTGCTGCAATGCTTTTTTTTGTACATGTGCTGCATGTGGTTACTTATTTAAATTATTTGGCCAAAGTTTCATATTCATCAAAGCATCTCTGCAAAGAACAGCCCACACGGGGCACATACTAAAAGCCTGAAGATGCTATACTTGTGTGAAAATCTTTTTCTCTCTTTTGTACTCCTTTTCCTTCTCTTTCTCTCTCTCCACACATATTCATTCAAACATGTCACAAGTTCACATGTGAAGATTATTCAATTGAAATGGCACCTGTGTAAGCCCAGTGATTTGCCCCTTCTCTCTTTAGACCACCCCTTCTGAGCTGTTTTGCCTCTAGTCCTACTGGATCATCACCTAACCATTTTGTTTAAGTGAACAAGAATAACATCAGCTACTCGAGTCCCTTAGGAATGGTAAAATTCCAGGTGGTGGAATGTGATGGGTCCTTAGGCCCGGACTCTATATTGTCTTCCGAACCTGACCCACTATTTACTCAAAGTGAGCACATTATGTACCCACCCCTCCTTTATTTCATTCTGTCCAAATGTCTACCTTATCGGGGTGTCTGGCATGGCAAGGTCTTGAGACAGGGTCCTCCCTCCACAACATGGGACCCCCATCCAGCTAACCGAGTAGTCGTAGAAATTTTTTCCAGTTTGTTTTAGAGTATATACCTTATATTGTGCTCTTTGATCCCATGTGAAGCTTGGATGCTGTACCAACTGTATATAGAGAAACTTTGTATTGGCTGGAGTGGAATTGGCTTGACTAGTAGAGGAAACTCTGCCTGTCAACCACCTCTCCCTACCATCACTAGTAGAAATAAACAACCTTTGACATACCCACTTAAATACCAACCAGAGTCTGTGAAGTTTTCTATAACACGCCCTGATTCACTTGTGTGTGGTTGTGGTGGGAAAAGGAATCATGTCCGACCAAGAGTCCCTTTGACACTTAGCTCACATAATGAATCAATCAATCAATCGTATTTATTGAGCGCTTACTGTGTGCAGAGCACTGTACTAAGTGCTTGGGAAGTACAAGTTGGCAACATGGCAACAATGAATGAATGAATGACATTGGCCTGTAGCTAAAATCACTTGGTTCATCTCTCTCCTGGATTTCTAACCTACTTAGAGCTTGGAAGAGAAAAGAGACTCCATATTCTGAATGGCTGCCAGATAGGTTGGATTATCTGCTGTTATTTCTCACTAGTTCAAAGCTATTGCTCACCTCGTTGCAAACTACAATTGTAGTAATGGAAACCTTGTCCGTTACACCTTCCACTGTTTTTCCTCACTAGTTAGTTTTACTTCTGACTAATCAGTAAGCAGTCAGGGCTGCAGTAATAATGATGGTATTTGTTAAGCTCCTACTATGCATGAAGCACTGTTCTAAATGCTGGGGTAGGTACAATCTAATCAGGATGGACACAGTCCCCTGCCCACATAGGGATGACAGTCCTAATCCCCATTTTAAAATGAAGTACTTGAGACACAGAGAAGTGAATTGATTTGCCCAAAGTCACATAGCAGACAATTTGTGGAGCTGGATTTGGAACGAAGGTCCACAATTGTCACAATTTTAAAGTTCTAGGCAGGGAACGTGTCTACCTGCTCTGTTGTATTGTACTCTCCTGAGTACTTTCATTCATGCAATTGTATTTATTGAGCATTTACTGTGTGCAGAGCACTGTACTAAGCTCTTGGGAAGTACAAATCGGCAACATATAGAGATGGTCCCTATCCAACAACGGGCTCACAATCTAGAAGGGTACTAAGTATGAAGCAACATGGCTTAATGGAAAGAGCACAGGTTTGAGAGTCAGAGGTCATGGGTTCTAATCCGGACTCCACTACTTGTCTGCTGTATTACTTTGGGCATGTCACTGAACTTCTCTGTGCCTCAGTTGTGTCATCTGTAAAATGGGGATTAAGACCGTGAGCCCCACATGGGACAACCTGATTACTTTATATCTAGCCCAGTGCTTAGAACAGTGCTTGGCACAAATACCATCATTATTATTCATCTGCTCACAGTAAGTGCTCAATTAATACCATTGTTTGATATAAAAGGTAGAGCCATGATTTGTACATGAGGCTAAAACAAAATTCTGGCAAGTTGAGTATAATTTAACTTGCAGAAATTAAGCACTTAGGACCCTCTAGACTGTAAGGTAGAGAATGGACAGGGCAGGGAATGTGACCATTTATTGTTATATTGTACTCTCCTAAGCACTTAGTACAGGGCTCTGCACACAGTAAGTGCTCAATAAATTCAATTGTTTGACTGCTCTGCAAACAGTAAGCACTCAGTAGCTCAGGTTGTAGGAGGTGAATTCTAGCGTGGCATAGTGGTTAGAACATTGGCCTGGGAATCAGAAGGACCTGGGTTCTAATTTCATCTCCACCATTTGCTTACAGTTGGGCAAGTCACTTCCCTTCTCTGTGTCTCAGTTACTTCATCTGTAAAATGGGAATGTAGGACAGGGATTTGTCCACTTGTATCTACCCAAGCATTTTGTACAGTAGCGGGCACTTAAATACCACAATTATTATAATTGCTATCATTACTACTTTCTTTTGAACACTAAGAGAAAGGTGGAAAGCAAAATAAAGGAAACAAAGAAAATAGAACAAAGAACAGCAGGAGAAGCAACAATAAAATATAACTAGGCTGATGGAAGCCAGGAGGAAAGAAGGCACTGCAAATCTTGGTATATGTAGACAAAGTTGAGTGTCTTTGGGACCAGGGTAGTGACACCAGTCAAGTCTAACCACTGTGAGTTTGGAACTCTGTCTCTCTGTACACTGAACAAATGTGATTTTTCACACCCTTGTTCATTCATTCAATCCTACTTATTGAGCACTTACTATGCGCAGAGGACTGTATTAAGCACTTGCGGGAGTACAATATAACAATAAACACATTCCCCGCCCACAGTGAGAAGAAATTTTAAAAATCTAAGACCTTGAGATCCTAACTCTCACTATTGCTCATTTGCTTAATGACTCAGAGAAAATAATTTCATAAAACATAGAAATTACAATGTTATG
The DNA here is from genome assembly GCF_015852505.1 of Tachyglossus aculeatus. Classification (NCBI taxonomy): domain Eukaryota; kingdom Metazoa; phylum Chordata; class Mammalia; order Monotremata; family Tachyglossidae; genus Tachyglossus; species Tachyglossus aculeatus. The sequence continues at coordinate 125,418,605 of NC_052067.1, read as the reverse complement.
CGAATTTAAACTAAACTACATCGGTGACACAAGGGTTCTTGAAAACTGCACCGATGATGATGATTTCATTATACCATTCAGGAAATAGCCTAAAATAAGTTTTATGCAGTGATTCTGATTCAAGATGTAGCATGACCACGTAGATTAAACGTTTCACATTAAGGCTGAGGAAACACATAATTTAAGTGAACTAGAAATTAATATCTCCAAAGGCTCTTTTTAACAGGGGAATGTTGCTGTTATGATCATAGTATTACAGACATGAAGACTTTGGTGCTGGGTATTGTTTTACCATTTAGAAATAAATGCCTTCCCTTCCCCACAGCACCTGTATATATGTATATATGTTTGTACATATTTATTACTCTATTTATTTATTTATTTATTTATTTTACTTGTACATATCTATTCTATTTATTTTATTTTGTTAATATGTTTGGTTTTGTTCTCTGTCTCCCCCTTTTAGACTGTGAGCCTACTGTTGGGTAGGGACTGTCTCTATATGTTGCCAACTTGTACTTCCCAAGTGCTTAGTACAGTGCTCTGCACACAGTAAGCGCTCAATAAATATGACTGATGATGATGATGATGATGTTTTCTCCATTTAGACCTGGCATTATTGCTACACCTGTCCAGGGCTTTACCAGGTTATACATTTTTTTCATTTTATTTTGTAAAAAATGATGAGGCTCACATGGTTTTCACTCCAAACCAAATTTGCACACCATACCAATCTTTCGATTCAGAGTTTGGCTGCTGGTTAGTGAAGTACATAGTTATAATAAACGTGCCTCATTCTCGCCTGTCCCGCCGTCAACCCCCGGCCCAGATCATCCCCCTGGCCTGGAATGCCCTCCCTCCCCACATCCTGCCAAGCTAGCTCTCTTCCTCCCTTCAAGGCCCTACTGAGAGTTCACCTCCTCCAGGAGGCCTTCCCAAACTGAGCCCCCTCCTTCCTCTCCCCCTCCTCCCTCTCTCCATCCCCCCGCCTTACCTCCTTCCCTTCCCCACAGCACCTGTATATATGTTTGTACATATTTATTACTCTATTTATTTATTTATTTTACTTGTATATATCTATTCTATTTATTTTATTTTGTTAATATGTTTTGTTTTGTTCTCTGTCTCTCCCGTCTAGACTGTGAGCCCACTGTTGGGTAGGGACCGTCTCTATATGTTGCCAACTTGTACTTCCCAAGCACCTAGTACAGTGCTCTGCACACAGTAAATGCTCAATAAATAAGATTGATTGATTGATTGATTGATAATAATAATACTGATAATAATAATGTCATAGTAATAATTATTATTACTACTGACAGTTCAAGGGATGTGATATAATAATAATAATAAGAGTAATGATGGAATTTATTAAGTGCTTACTATGTGCAAAGCACTGTTCTGAGCACTGGGGAGGTTACAAGGTGATCAGGTTGTCCCACGGGGGGCTCACAGTCTTGATCCCCATTTTACAGACGAGGTAACTGAGGCACAGAGAAGTTGTCAATAAATGCAATTGAATAAATGAATGAGTAGAAACAGAATGGGGGCAAGAAGCAAGTTCAACTGTGCTGCTTCCCTGCTTTTTGCTGCTACTGGCAAAACTGGCTCTTAAAGGACTTGGGAAAGCATTGAGTCAGGGATGGGAGGCATGGACCGGTGGAGGTAATGGCTCGACTCTTGTGCAGCCTCCCTGTCCCCTCTGATGTGAACCGGCTTGGTGGCGATTTTGGAAGGACTGGTTCTGATAACGAGAAGCAGTCAGGTGGATAGGATAAGGAGGTGTGTCATTGCCCTATGAAGAGGAGACAGCCCGAGTCGTGTAGCTATGGGAAGTGACCCAAACCACTCCTTCGTGGCTTAGTGTACAGAGCGTGGGCTTGGGAGTCAGAGGTCGTGTGTTCTAATTTTGACTCTGCTACTTGTCAGCTGTATGACCTTGGGCAAGTCACTTCACTTGTTTGTGCCGGTTACCTCATCTGTAAAATGGGAATTAAGACTGTGAGCCTCACGTGGGACAACCTGATAACATTGTATCTACCATAGTACTTAGAATAGTGCTTGACACATAGTAAGCGCTTCACAAATACCATCATCATTATTATTACTAACTCCAGGCCTGAAGTTCATAAAAGCTCTGCATTCAATCCATCCCTAGCCTTGGCACTGCCCTAAACCACTCTCTGGTTTTCCATCATTACTAAATCCTGCAGCTTTTCCCTCATGACATTTTTAAGATCCATCCTTTCCTTACTATCCAAATGGCCACCACGCTGGTCTAGACATTTGCCCTATTCCAGCTTGACTAATGCATCGACTTCCTCACCAGTATCCTGCCTTCAGCCTCACCCCTCTCCGATCTATACTTCCCTCTTCATCCAGATTATTTTTCTAAAAGGTCATTCTGCATTTGTCTCTTCTCTCCTCATAAGTCTTAAATGGGTGCTCAGTCTTCTTTGCATTAAGTAGAAAGTCCACACCACTGGCTTCAAAACACCTCCTCCTCCTACTGAAAATGTAATTTGTTTAGTGCTTACTAGGTGCCAAGTATTGAACTAAGTGCTGGGGTAGATGCAAGAAAATAAATCAGTCGATCAATCGGTATTTATTGCATGCCAACTGTTTGCAGAGCACGGGACTAAGGACTGTTCTAAGTACAAAATAATCAGGTTGGACACAGTCCCTGTCCCACATGGGACTCATAATCTAAGTGGGAGGGAGAACACATATTTAATCCCCATTTTTAGATGAGGAAATTAAGGCAGAGAAGTTAAGTGACTTGCCCAAGAGTACACAATAGGCAAATGGCAGAGCCAGATTAGAGCCAGGATTGAGAAGCAGCATGGCTTAGTGACAAGAGCCCGGGCTTGGAAGTCAGAGGTCGTGGGTGCTAATCCCAGTTCCACCACTTATCAGCTATGTGACTTTGGGCCAGTCATTTAACTTCTCTGTGCCTCAGTTACCTCATCTGTAAAATGGGGATTAAGACTGTCAGCCCTCGTGGGACAATTGCCTTGTATCTACCCCAGCGGTTAGAACAGTTCTTGGCACATAGTAAGTGCTTAACAAATACCATCATTGTTATTCCCCATTCTAGACTGTGAGCCCATTGTCGGGTAGGGACAGTCTCTATATGTTGCCAACTTGTACTTCCCAAGCACTTAGTACAGTGCTCTGCACACAGTAAGCGCTCAATAAATACGATTGAATAAATGAATGAGCTCACCATTTTCCCTCCTACTTCTGTCCCACTCTGACTACCGGTGACCTCCTTAGAAACTGAATCAAAAGGGCTATACTCCATCCTGATCCTCCCCAATGTCCCTCCTCCCCAGTGTCCCTGCCACTTTCGACGCTGGGGACCACGCTCTCCAGTATTAGGGCTCGACTTTGTTGATGCAATACTCTCCTGGTTCTCCTCCTACTTCTCTGACAGCTTCTCCTCCAACCCCAACTTCTCTCCCTGGCTGCCTCTAGCTTTCCTCAACACCACTGTTCTCTCCCCTTTTCTCACCAACAATTCCTGGTCTCCACTACTTGCCACCACCCCATTCTGAGGGCAAATAGGCTTTTTTTGATGATGATGATGATGATGATGATGATGATGGTATTTGTTAAGCGCTTACTATGTGCAAAGCACTACTGTGGGCACTGGGGAGGTTACAAGGTGATCAGGTTGTCCCACGGGGGGCTCACAGTTTTAATCCCCATTTTACAGATGAGGTAATTGAGGTACAGAGAAGTTAAGTGACTTGCTCCGTCACACAGCTGACAGTTGAAGGAATGGGATTTGAACCCATGACCTCTGACTCCAAAGCCCATGCTCTTTCCACTGAGCCACGCTGCTTCTGATTTTTTTCTCATTTGAAACCAGTTCATAAGGTTTGGTTACACTTGAGAAGCAGCATGGCTCAGTGAAAAGAGCACGGGCTTTGGAGTCAGAGGTCATGGGTTCAAATCCCGGCTCCACCACTTGTAAGCTATGTGACTTTGGGCAAGTCACTTACCTTCTCTGTGCCTCAGTTCCCTCATCTGCAAAATGGGAATGAAGACTGTGAGCCCCCTGTATGACAACCTGATCATCCTGTAACCTCCCCAGTGCTTAGAACAGTGCTTTGCACATAGTAAGCACTTAATAAATGCCATTATTATTATTCTTATTATTACTTGACATTTACACTGATGACTGTAGAAGAATTGGACATTAAAACAGAGTGACTTAGTGGGAAAAATGAGCCTGAGAGTCAGAAGACCTGGGTTTCTATTCCTGGCTCCTCCACTTGCCTGATGTGTGACCTTGGACAAGTCACTTACCTCCTCTGGGCTTCAATTTCTGTATCTGAAAAATGAGGATTCAATACCCGCTCTCTCTATTACTTAGACAGCGTGGCTCAGTGGAAAGAGCACGGGCTTGGGAGCCAGAGGTCATGGGTTCTAATCCTAGCTCCGCCACATGTCTGCTGTGTGACCTTGGGCAAGTCACTTAACTTCTCTGAGCCTTAGTTACCTCATCTGTAAAATGGGGATGAAGACTATGAGCCCCACGTGGGACAACCTGATCACCTTATATCCCCCCAGTGCTTAGAACAGTGCTTTGCATATAGTAAGCGCTTAACAAATGCCATTATTATTATTATTATTAGACTTTGTGTTAATGGTAATAATAATAATGGTATTTGTTAAGCACTTCCTATGTGCCAAGCACTGCTCTAAGTGCTGGGGGTGGATACAAGGTAATCAAGTTGTTCCATGTGGGGCTCACAGTCTTAATCCCCATTTTCCAGATGAGGTAACTGAGGCACAGAGAAGTTAAATGACTTGCCCAAAGTCACACAGCTGACAAGTGGCAGAGCCAGGATTAGAACCCATGACTTCTGACTCCCATGCTCTTTCCACTGAGCCACACTGCTTCCATATGGGACAGAGATTGTGTCTGGCCTGATTATCTTGCATCTACCCCAGTGCTTTGAAGAGTGCCAGGCACATGACTAGTTTAATATAATTATTTATAGGTAATACCGAACCATTTGTATTCTCTTGTCTGGTGTCCTTGAAACTAATAGGAAAAAAATCACATGTTATCCATCCAGGCTACGTGTGTTGCCCAGATCTCTAAACAGGGAGAGGATATAATGTTTTGACATCTGCATGGTCTCTTCCTTCACATACAGAATACTGAGGAAATAGGCCAGAGAACTTCAAAGATTCTTTCATCACCATCAATTTAGCTGTAGATACTTATTCCTGACAAGCTACAAGGATGTTATGCTTTGGGAATGACATGGGGAGTGTGGGAATGACCATACACCCAGGCCGCCCTCAGCCCTTGTTCCTTAATTTGCCAACCAATTTCCTTCTCCCCTAGATAGAGGCAGAGGATGCCAGTGATTTGGGTTGGCAACTGTTCCCATCTTTTCCCTGCTTCCCTGTGCGATGGCAGCTCTCTCCAGGCCCACCCACCAGTCATTGGTCAGTCATTTACTCTGTGCCTCAGTTACCTCATCTGTAAAATGGGGATTAAGACTGTGAGCCCCCTGTGGGACAACTTGATTACCTTGTAACCTCCCCAGTGCTTAGAACAGTGCTTTGCACATAGTAAGTGCTTAATAAATGCCATTATTATTATTATTATTTACACCTGCACACCCTGAAAAAAATCTCACTATCCACCAAACAATCATATTGATTGAGAGCTTACTGTGTGCAAACCACTGACGTATGGTCTTTTAGCCCTGACTAATAATAATGATGATGATATTTGTTAAGTGCTTACTATGGGCCCTGCTCTGTTCTAAACACTGGGGTGGATACAAGCAGGTCGGACACAGTCCCTGTCCCATGTGGGGCTCTCGGTTTCAATCCCCATTTTACAGATGAAGTAACTGAGGCACAGAGAAGTGAAGCGTCTTGCCCAGGGTCACACAGCAGGCAAGTGTCAGAGCTGGAATTAGAGCCAGGCCCGTGCTCTATTCTCTATGCTGCGCTGTTTCTCACTATGCAATGCTGCTTCTCTGAAAGTAGCTTCTCTGCTATTTCTGAAAGACAGCTGCATATCATTCCAAAGATTAGGCACCAGAAGAGTTTTAAAGTGTACAACTAAGTTGAAATCATGTCATTATTCATTTCAACATTTAAATCCATTTTCCTATGCCTTTCCTGGTATGTTTTAAATGTTCTTCTCTTTATTAGCTAGATTGTTAGTAGAATCTTTAAATCAGAATGTAAATGTGAAAAAGAAATGCTGCATGCTTATGTGCTTATTTACAGCCAATCAACCATTTTTTTTTACCATATTTGTTAAGTGCTTACTATGTGCCTTACTTACTCCCCCTTTTAGACTCCCCCCTGTAGACTGTGAGCCCACTGTTGGGTAGGGACTGTCTCTATATGTTGCCAATTTGTACTTCCCAAGCGCTTAGTACAGTGCTCTGCACATAGTAAGCGCTCAATAAATACGATTGATGATGATGATGATGCCAGGCACTGTACTAAGTGCTGAGGTAGATACAAGGTAATGGTGTTGGACACAGTCCCTTTCCCACAGTGGGCTCACAGTCTTAATCCCCACTTTGCAGTTAAGGTAGCTGAGGCACAGAGAAGTTAAATTACTTGCCCAAGGTAACACAGCAGACAAGAAGTGGAGCTTGCAATTGGAACCCAGGTCCTCTGACTCATTCATTCATTCAATTGTATTTATTGAGCACTTACTGTGTGCAGAGCACTGTACTAAGTGCTTGGTTCCCAGGCCCATGTTCTTTCCACTGGACCACTCTGCTTCTATTGAGCACTTACTGTGCGACAAGCATTGTACTAAACTCTTGAGAGAGTACCATACGGCAAAATTGGTGGACACGTTCCCTGCCCACAAGAAGCATGCAGTCTTGCCTTACAGCCAAGTATTCTAATGGACAGAGTGGTGGTTTATTTTCCATCTACATGCCCCCTCCTTCCTCTCTCCCTCCTGCCCCTCTCCACCCCCCCGCCTTACCTCCTTCCCTTCCCCACAGCACCTGTATATATGTATATATGTTTGTACGTATTTATCACTCTATTTATTTATTCATTTTACTTGTACATATCTATTCTATTTATTTTATTTTGTTAATATGTTTTGTTTTGTTCTCTGTCTCCCCCTTCTAGACTGTGAGCCCACTGTTGGGTAGGGACCGTCTCTATATGTTGCCAACTTGTACTTCCCAAGCGCTTAGTACAGTGCTCTGCACACAGTAAGCACTCAATAAATACAATTGATTGATTGATTGATTCCCAGGCTCTCCTTCCTGCAGCTGTGCCTCAAGCTGATTTGAATTTGAAAGCATTATGTACTTTGGAATGTTAATGGTTGCCATGCCAAGATCATTTTACCCGAGATATCACATCCAAGAGAATAGTACATTTCCAAAAATGGTGATATACTAGTACTAATCCAAAATGGAGATTTTTGGAAACTGCAGAATTAAAAATGAGATGTAAATATCAAATAAAGATTTGATATGTTTGTGAAGGCTAGTACATCATTCACCTTTTCAACCTATGCACAATAAAATTGAGGTCATTACATGTCTTAAAATTTGACTTTTACATTTTAATGAAAGAAAAAAACCAGCGATCTAGCCAATAACCCAGAATGAATTTATTCCCAAGAAGGCCTGGAATTAGAAATTCAAGTTAAATCTGCTTATTCTGGATCTCTCCCCAGTTTTATTTTGAATTTGAGATGAAATACTATTTTTTCTTAGTAAAATAAAGCCATTTCCTTATTAACAAAGATAATAGCAAATGAAATGTCAGAAATATTTGTAATTATTTTTGAATCTTTGTGGACAGAAAACATCTGGATTGTTATCAACATCAAACTCTGCAGTGCAACTCAGGATATACATTAGACTATTTCAGCATACAATAGTTTTTTCTCTGTGATTTGATTTCCTTCACATTTTACAATGAAAAATTCTTGACATTTGAAATGTGGTAAGATATGTGGTAATTTATTTCTGGGAAATAATAATGCATTTCATTCTAAAGAAAATTAAGAGCTTTCTGGATCTCCCCTCCCCTTCCCCCCCCACTGCCCACCCCTTTTATTTTGAAATAGTTACATAAAATTAGATAAAATGAAAGACAGATGTTAAAATTCTTAGAAGATTTTCAAAAGGTGACGTTCAGGATAAATTCTGGGGACAGACTATCAGAATATGTCGAATGTTTGGCAATGAATAAAATTATACTTTACTGAAGTACTTTTTTTATAGATTGTAAAGATAAATTTTCCCCGCTAATATTTTTTTCCCTTAGTATTGCAAATCAGGAGTTACATAACTATGTGTTTCTAGTGCTCTTGCAACTCTCATTCTCTTTCTCTCTCTTTCTCTCTCTCTGATCTTTGAAGTGTGTCACTCTTTCATTTTGCCATTCAACAGCCTGACATGCAAAAGCTTTGTTCAGACAGTTTAATTTAATCACTGCCACTGGTTCAACAAGATGATAAAATCCCCCCGTGCTGTACAACATCCAACATGCAGCTCACTGTTATCTGATACTGTTTGAAGCTTCTCTCATGAATGCATCCTGATAACACCAGAACTCCAAACATGTCATAAACAATATATTAATACCCCTGTTTGAATTCCATTAGAATAAGAAGTAGATGAAGTTTAGGCCATCCAAGCAGGCCAATGTAATAAAATGTAATTTGGACTAATCTTCCCAAAGAATGTCTCCTGTTTGAAGCCGGCAGTGCCCAAGCCCATCCAACAGTAATTGGTTGTTGAGGACACCGCTGAGGACTCTTTTGAACCCTTGGCCTTTGTACTTCGTCTACCATCCAGGTGTGCTTTTTGAGTTGACAATCTGCTCTTTGTTTGAATGGAAAGATGTCAGAGTTACAAATAATAAAATGCACAGTGGGAACTTGAGCGAACAGACCCGGGGCAGGTTGGAATTTTGGAAACTGGAGATAGGAGTTGTGTAAAGTCACATTTTGGTGCGGGGGACGGGGCTGGTGGTGAAGGGCTGGGGTGTCATTATTTGAAATGAGAATTTGGAAAATCAGGTCTAGAAGTCATGAGGATGTGAAATACGTTAAAGTATTTGAAGAAGCCAAATAACTAGAACAGTTAAGAGTTTTGATGTTTTTTAAACAATATGGGGACATATAAATGAAACACATCATGATTGCAATGAATCAATGGTTTTTACTGAGCTCTTTCTATGTGCAGAGCACTGTACTAAGAGCTTGGGAGAGTACAACACAAAGTGTTGGGCTTGGGAGAGTACAACACAAGGTGTTGGGAGAGACATTCCCTGCCCAAACGTAGGCATTTTCAATCTTTTTTTTTTTAAAAAGGTAGGATAGATAATTTCTTTTAGTCAAAATATTTAATGTATTAGGGGATTTAAATTCAATCCAGCCCCTTTACACTGCTCCTAAAGAACAGAGGTGCCAGCTTTGGCAGTGAGGGAGAAGAGGAGAATGGCAAAGTTGCCCTCTAAAATGGAAATGGCTTTAGGATAGAAAAACTCTTTTGGGCAGGGAGGGCAGCAGTAGCCCTCTTTCTTGTTGCCTGGTAGAGAGCACCAAAATGCTGGCTTGCCCCTTTGATGGGAGATTCCAGATTAGGGAAACATCCACTCTGGAGCTTATAATGGTATTTCTTCTAGTGCCTGCCTTTTTATGCCATCTTTCTATTTTTATTTTTTCATCATCATCAATCGTATTTATTGAGCACTTACTATGTGCAGAGCACTGTACTAAGCTCTTGGGAAATACAAATTGGCAACATATAGAGACAGTCCCTACCCAACAGTGGGCTCACAGTCTTTCCTTATGTATCTATCGCCAACCCTTCCACCACCTCTCTAGACTATAAGCTTACTGTGAACAGGGACTGTGTCTACCAACTCTGCGGTAGCTTAGTTGGGTGTTCTGCACTGAGCAAGCACTCAAGAAATATGATGGCTTGAAAAAAGAGGGAAGAAGCTAAGCCCATAATAATTCTAAGGATATGGGAGCTTTTGATTCTTATGCCTGCATTTGTACCTCAAGCTCCTCTGCTGAATCCTGGGAACTCACTGACTCTCAAGGAATTTCAGATATTTTTGTTAACAACCCTGTCAAACTACTCTGATGCCCCAAAGGATGCTACCAGGGACTCCCACGAGTCTCCTGTAGGCAAATGTAGGTTAGTGGCATTCTCAGGTATCATCTGCCAATCTGGAGATATGTACACATCTTTAAATTATGTATCACAAATTATTTATTTATATAAATGTCTGCCTCCCCTTCTAGACTGTGATCTCATTATAGCTGTGTCTGCTAACTCTGCCATATCATACTCTTCCTAGTGCTCAGTACAGTGCTCTGCACATAGTGAGCACTCAATGAATTTTATTGATTGATCGATTGATTGGTTGATCAGGCACACACACTAGGAAGCACACCTGGAGCAGCTCCCCTTTTCTCCTGAACCTCACTGAGTACTACTTGTCTATTTGTTTTGTCTGTCTACTTGTTTTGTTTTGTTGTCCATCTCCCCCTTCTAGACTGTGAACCCATTGTTGGGTAGGGACCGTCTCTATATGTTACTGATTTGTACTTCCCAAGCGCTCTGCACACAGCAAGCGCTAAATAAAAATGATTGAATGAATGAATGAACTGAGTATTTTCTAGGAGACAAACTGGGGTTAATTGTAACGATAATCATCATTCCTAAATTGTGTCTCTCTCCAGTCCCTCTTCCCTACTTACATGTGTAGAATTAGACTATGTCTAATTCCCTCTGGGTATTCTCTCCAAGTGCTTAGAACAGTGCTGTGCAACTGGTAAGCACTTAATGCAAACTATTAATAATAATAATGGTATTTGTTAAGTGCCTACTATGTGCAAAGCACCGTTCTAAGCGCTGGGGGGATACAAGGTGATCAGGTTGTCCCACGTGGGACTCACAATCTTAATCCCCATTTTACAGATGAGGGAACTGAGGCACAGAGAAGTTAAGTGACTAGCCCAAAGTCACACAGCCAATAAGTGTTGGAGCTGGATTAGAACCCATGACCTCTGACTCCCAAGCCTGTGCCCTTTCCACTGAGCCACGCTGCTTCCATGCTGCTTACTTTTCCACCTTTCACTGGGTTACATATAGGTGTAACATGTATTGTCCATTTAGCAGCAGGCTATATCTGTTCAGATTATTTTCTATTTTTAACTCCCGTATTCCTTCTCTGGTGTGGAAATCATCAATCAATCAATCTCAATCAGTCAAGTGAATTTGTGGAGTGCTTAATGTGTGCAGGGCACCGTACTTGGCTCTTGGAAAAGTACAATACCGGTCCCCAGACCTTACAGTCTACAGGGGAAGACAGACATGAAAATACATTAAAGATAGGGGAAATAGTAGAGCATATGGATGTGCACATACCATGCTGCGGGGCTTTAGGGGGACACAGCGAAGCACATAGTCGATGCAGAGGGAGGGTGGATAGAGGAAATGAGGATTCAGTTAGGGAAGGCCTCTTGCAGGAGATGTAGTTTTAGGAGGGTTTTGAAGGCAAGTGGAGTGGTGAACTGGAGGATATGAAGGTGGGGAATCCCGTGGGGGAGCGTGGCAGTTCCAGGTCATAGGGAGGACATGGACAAGGAATTGGAAATGGGATAAATGAGATCAAGGTATAGAAAATAGGCTGGTATTAGTAGAGTGAAGTGTGCGGGTTGTGTCATATGTAGAATGAGAGCAGCGAGGTTAGATAACAGCGTAAAAGCTGACTGAATGTCTTAAAGCTGATGATAAGGAGTTTCTGTTACATGCAGAGGTGGATGGATAACCATTGGAGTTATTGAAGGGTGGGGAGATATGGACTGAACAGCTTTTCAGAAAAATGATCTGGATGGCAGAAGGAATGACTATGGACTGGAGAGGGGAGAGACGGGAGGCAGGGAGGTCAGGGAGGAGGCTGATGAGATGGTCAAGGAGGGATAGGATAAGTGTTCGATCAGTGTAGGAGCAGTTTGAATGTAGCAAATAGGGCAGATTGTAGTGGTGTCTTGAAGGTAGAACTGACAGGAATTGGTGACAGATTGAATGTGCAGTTGAATTAAAAAAATAAGTCAAGGATCAAGTCAAGATTACGGGTTTATGGGATAAGGAGGATGCTAGTGTTGTGTACAGTAGCAGAAAAGTCAGCTGGAGAGGACAGGGTTTTTGTGGGAAGCTGAGGAGTTCTGTTTTGGACTAGCTAAGTTTGGGGTTAACAGAATTAGCAATGAGATGGATATGCCCTTGCTAAAATGGAATTATTTTGCACCTTTTAGATCATTTGGGTTTTGCCAGTTAACACCAAGGCTCTTCATTAACGTACTAGAAAACAAAACAAACTATGCAGTGGATGTCAGTTTCAGTCCTCTAAACTCATAACATTTATCAACAATGATTAAAACGCTCTTTAGGAAAGAATTCCAGGAGATTGATTGTTTCAGTTTCTCTCTTAGGAAAGTGACCAAAAAAAAAAATCAATCAGAATTGTTTTATAAATATGCCTACTATGCACCAAGTTCTTGTTTTTGGTTTTAACAAAATTTATCAATCCATTAAGGGATAGACAAGTAAACAAAAATGAATTGTCATTTGTGTTATTTTATTAGTGTCATACGAGATTAGGGCATATTATTGACTTTTTCAAGAATATTTTACTGAAGGAGGCCCAGTTTAACATGCACAAATCATGATCAATATTGGATATGCATTAATTTTTGTAAAAATGCTGCAAGGCAATTTTTCTTTACAAACCCCAAGGCGATATTTAGAGTTCTATAAAAAATTATCAGTGTGACCAAATGATAGTTTAGCTGAGTTTTAATTAGAAAAAAATGGATTATTATTTGCATTGCTGCCTTGCATCCCAGATGTGTTATTTTTTGATCACTTTAATTTATTTGTTCCCCATTTTCTAATGTGAGGTTCCTCAACATTTTTGCTGCCTCTATTCTTAGATAGCATCGTCCATTTTTTTTCCATCAGAGATGGCAACAGTTTAGGAGTTGTAATCTGAATCTTACTTCTGAAGGATACCTAAAAAGCCCACTGACACATTTTGAAATCTAGGCAATTTAAATTATTTTAAGGACATTAAAATTATATATACCAATTCTGACATTACAAAATTATTTATTTTTTGTTGTCGATACCCTTAATTATCACATATGTCTAGCACTTTGTGTTAGCAAATATTATCAAATAATTCTGGACCCATTGTTTTTCTTTGTTTGTTTTGGTACTTGTCACCTTTCGTCCAATTTATTTTGCTTTTGTCATTTAATTATTTCAATTCATTACTTCATCTCTAAGGGGCCCTTATTTCTTCTCTGTCTACTGTCCAATTAGTTTAAAAACATTCTGTTTAAATAATCTTAAGGTTACAGTATTTTAGGCTCTGAGCCCAGTGTTTTTCGAGTCTCTTCTCTCTGATTTCCATCACTAACCAACTCAAGCTTTTCTGCTTAATTTAAAGGCCCAATTCCCATCTCCCTATGCCTAGAGTAAATGATTAATGGCATCCCCTCTCCTGTTTGCTCTGCTCAGCTGGGGTTGGTTCTCTAACCTTTTAATTTTCTTGCTTTCACACCCACCTCCAGGTCTTCTTCCACACCACCCCCTGGGGATTGAATTTTAGGGACCAGTTACCAGTTACCTCGAAGGTAACTCTCTTTGAATCTCCCTTCCGTTTTTTTTTCTGTAAATTTTCTATTCGACTATTCAACCTGACAGTGAGAACTTTTTTAGTGTATTCAATCTTTGAAACACTTGTATTTACCATTTAACCATTGCAGGGCAGGAACAGCCCTGGGCAGAGGTTATGAATAGCAGAGTGATGGGATGTATGGGGTGTGTGTGTGTGTGTGTGTGTGAGAGAGAGAGAGAGAGAGAGAGAGAGAGAGAGAGAGAGAGAGAGAGAGAGAGAGAGAGAGGGAAGAGAGAGAGAGAAGGAAGAGAAAGAGAGAGAGAGAGAGAGGGAGGAGAGAGAGGAGAGAGAGAGACAGAGAGAGACAGAGAGAGACAGAGAGAGAAACAGAGTCTAACCAGACTGCAGGAGAAGCAGGCTGGTCCCTAAGTGAAGGTTTAGGCAGAAGGATGATAAACCAGGATCATCAAAAGGCAGATGTCAAGACAGGTGTTAGGCAAAAAGGGACAAAATCAACAAGAAGTTAAGTCCTGGAAACAGGAAAGCAGGAATTACCATAAGGTTAAGCCGAGGTGAGAATTCACTCATCTGTCCAGAAAAGCTGACACTGAGCACACTTCTTGGAGCTCTTAAGAAGGTTGTTTTCTATTTGTTTTTATAATATTCATAAAACCCCCATAAATCACAAAACAAAATTGTACTGAATGATCCTTAAAGAGTGTTCTCTTATTTCTGTTGAATTAGCTGTCATTTCTTCTTGCCCTTTTCATAGCTCCATGCCCTAAACAAGGCATAAAACATCCACCTCATGAGATAATTTCAGGTGATGTTCGTTGTTCTTAGCTTAAAAACATCACATAGTCTTTCCTTAGGGGAAAAAAAACCCAAACACATTTGAGTCACCCAACCCTTTGGCCTGTAACTTCTAAATTTGTATACTTGAAAGTGCAATATCAAATGTCCCTGAGTTTCTATACCTGTAGATTTGTGTGTGTGTGTGTGTGTGTGTGTAAATTTCCCCTGCTTTCATATTTACTTTTCCTCTTAGCTCTTTATGCATGGCCAGCCATACCACATCCACCTGTTTTCCACTTGGGCTCAACTACTCCACATTTTAAAAAAAGTTTCCTCTGATTTCCTCTGCCACACAGTCCTTCCTATATTGATTTTTCTTTGAAATGTTTTTTTCCAAAAGTGTTATTATTATTATCATCTCAAGATCACTCTTCAGTAGGACATTTCATCTTGTAATGTGTCTGGGGAGTGAAATTACAGGTGGATCAGATTAAGAGGGGGAAGGGAGGAAAAGTGAGATAGAGGGGAGGGAGAGGAGGAGGTGGGAAAGAAGGAGGTAAAGGAATAAGAGGTAGAAAAGAGGGTAGTTGAAGAAAGAGGAGTAGAGGATGGGGCAGAGCAGCGTGGCTTAGCGGATTAGTACAGTGCTCTGCACACAGTAAGTGCTCAATAAATACTATTGAATGAATGAATAGAGCTTGGACCTGGGAGACAGAAGGACCTGGGTTCTAATCCCAGCTCCACCACTTGTTAGCTTGGGAAGTCACTCAGCTTCTCCACACCTCAGTTTCCTCATCTGTAAAATGCTGTGAGGCTCACGTGGGACAGGGATTGTGTCCAACCTGATTAGGTTGCATCTATCCCAGAGTTTATAACAGTGCCTGGTGCATAATCAGTGCCTAGCAAATACCATTAAGAAAAAAGAAGGAAAAGAGGAAGGAAAGATGTCAGTTGAAACTGTGTTTCTTCTGTTGGATTCTAACGAGTGTTTAGTACAAGTTAGGTGTGCAAATGAATGAATGTCCCATCCCTGCTCTCTTGTCACTATCTTATCCTCTAATCCCCTCCCTCTTTTTCCATTTCCTCCAACTTCTGCCCTTCAACTACCACTTAGCTCATCCTCAGTGGCCTGTGAGACTGGACCAGAGGCTACTTCTACCTGGAATTTGGGTGCTAGAATCGATAAGGCTGCCCAGAGCTGCACGCTCTCCTCTGTCTGGCTTTACTATGGCCCATCCACAGCTATCATAAGTGAGCAGTAGCAATGCCAAAACCGCTCCCGGTTGGGCCAGCTGAGATGGACCCACTCTCTGCTTTGGGAGGGGCAATGAGGTGGTGGCCCCACCAGCACGATTGGGTGATCCTGTGATGATTTGGTGGAGCAGGTGTTGACCGAAGGCAGCGGTGCAGGGGCTGTGCACACAGGGAAGGACTGCCATGGTTCCTTCCACTGGCTCATCCTCACATGCGCCAAGGCCAAGGGTAAAAGTGGCTCCTTCCTGGGCCTGGAGCTGGGCCTGCTGATGACACCTGGGTCTCCACGGGCTGGGGATGGCATCCTGGATGGCTGAAGGGCTTTTGTTTTGTTTTGTTTTGTTTTGTTTTGGTATTTATTAAGCACTTGCTCCATGCCAGGCACTGTTTTAAGTAGTGGGGTAGATGCACAGTAATCAGGGTGGACACAGTCCAGTCATTCATTCATATAGAGAAGAAGTGTGGCTCAGTGGAAAGAGCATGAGCTTTGGAGTCAGAGGTCATGGGTTCAAATCCCAGCTCCTCCAGTTGTCAGCTGTGTGACTTTGGGCAAGTCACTTAACTTCTCTGTGCCTCAGTTACCTCATCTGTAAAATTGGGATTAAGATTGTGAGCCCCCTGTGGGACAACCTGATCACCTTGTAACCTCCCCTGCACTACGAACAGTGCTTTGCACATAGTAAGCACTTAATAAATACCATCATTATTATTATTGTTATTATATTTTCATTCAATCATATTTATTGAGCACTTACTATGTGCAGAACACTGTATAAATGCTTGGGAAAGTACAATACAGCAATAAAGAGAGACAATCCCTGCCCACAACAAGCTCCCACATGGGGCTCACAGGGAAAATTCCCAGTTTACAGATGAAGAAACTGAGGCCCAGAGAAGTGAAGTGACTTGCCCAAGGTCACACAGCAGACAAGTGGCAGAGCCGGGACCAGAACCCAGGTCCTTCTAACTCCCAGGCCAATGCTCTATCCACTAGGCCACACTGGTTGCATTCTGGTAGTCACATCCTGTTGACGGAGGGCTAGAGTTGAACCTTTCCACCAATTTTCTTATTGCCACATTCCACTTCCATTGATCAGTCAATCAATCAATCAATGGCATTTATTGAGCACTTAGTATGTGAGGAGCACTGTGATAAGCACTTTTTTGATATTTGTTAATCACTCTATGTGCCAGGCACTGTACTAAGTGCTGGGGTAGATACAAGGCTGCCAGGTTGGACACAGTTCCTGTCACACATGGAGCTAACAGCCTGGTATACTACAATACAACAGCCTTAACAGACATGTTCCCTGCCCACATGAGAGCTTACAGTTTAGAGGGGATGCTTTCCAAAAGTTAAAATGTATAAATATCAACCTCTAAAAGAGACAATCCACTGTCCTTTGCATCTAAATCAGTGATTTCTGGCTTCACAATGTCAACTCTGTGTTCCCTTAGGTAAAAGAGTCAGTCTCAGGAGATGGAAAAAGAGGGAGGGGATTCGATGATTAGATAGTGACAAGAGAGCAGGAATGGGGCATTCATTCATTTGCACACCTAAGTGTACTAAACACTTGTTAGAATACAATAGAAGAAACACAGTTTCAATTGACCTCTTTCCTTCCTCTTTTCCTTCTTTTTTCTTAATAGTATTTGCTAAGCACTGATTGCGCACCAGGCACTGTTATAAACTCTGGGTTAGATGCGAGATAATCAGGTTGGACACAATCCCTGTCCCACATGCTGAGACTTTTCAAAAGAAAAAGATAGTTTTTCTTTTGGAAACTATCTGTTCCCAAATGATAGTTGCCTCAACTCCCTCAGTTTTATCACTCTGGGGGCTTCTTCCAGCTTTGTTCCTTAACAGTTTTGGGCTTCATAGCCTCCCCCTAAAGAGAGGTATAAAGTCTTCACAGGTTCTTCTAAAGGATTTAGTTCATTGTTTGCTTTCTGCTCAGCCTCTCATACCTGCATTTTCTTTGTTTATCCTTCCCCCCCATCGACCTGCCTATTCTTCACCCAGTGATAATCAGTCATTCCACAAACAACATTTGTTGAGTACTTGCTGTGTGTGGAACACTGTACTAAACATCTGTTGGGGGGGGACCCGAGATTCAGAGAACCTGGGTTCTAATCCTGGCTCCGGCAGTCACTTGAGTTATCTGGGCTTCAGTTCCCTCATCTGTAACAAGGGGATTCAATACCCTCCTACTGTGACCCCCACATGGGACCTGCTGATAGATATTCAACCCAGTGCTTAGTACAGTGCTCGACACCTAACAAATACCACTGCTATTATAATTATTATTATGATACTGTTGGTGGACATGATTCCTGTCCCCAAGGAGCTTGCAGTCTAGTGGGGGGGAGACAGACAGGAAAATGCATGACAGCATCCCACTTTTTATTTTTCTGAGACAGACAAAGGAGAAGTGGCAGGGCTGCCGATCCACGGAGACCTGAATGGCTGAGGGAGAAAATTGTTAGAACAGACCAGAAACCCAATGAGCCACAGAGCCACTGCCGCATTATCTCCTTCAACTCAATGTAGCATTTTCCTGATGCATCAGGTGTAATCAGGAGAAAAGATTCAAGTTTCCTGACCCTCCCTTCCTGGAATTGCAAAATCAGGCCGGGACTGAAAAGGCTGTTCAGTAATAGGGGGTATCCTCACAGAATCTTTTATCTTTCCCTCTCCACTATTTGCCCAAAAGGCACAATACACAGGTCTTTTCACCCATCTCTTCCAATGGGACAACAGAAACCCTGGACCAGGAACCAGGAAATTATGGGAAATCGTGTACCGCACTGAGGAAACAAGGATTTGGGCAAGGTAATCCTTCATACTTCACATTTACTAATAATCTATGGTTCTCCAAAACATTAATCATGGCCAGAGCGGGATGCAACGTGCCAAACAGTATCAGTCCTCTGTGCCGCGGAAGTAAGTGGTTGTTAATCAGGTATGGGTAGGGTGGATCCAGTAGAAACTCATCTGGAAAGTGAGCTGAGGCAGTTCCAACCTGATTCTTTTTAATGTCACAGTTCATTTGCAGAACCATAACTGGAATCAAGAATTAAAAAGCCTTGTATAAAAGTCAGTAACATTAAACCTTTAAGACTCATGTTTCATGTGTCATAAAAAGTCTATGAAAGGGTTTTATATTCTGTACAGTGTTTTAGCACTTTCAATCATTTTTTTTTCAACATAACTTTTGTGAACACTTTTATAGCCTCTAAATGAAAAACTAAACTATGTGTCATTCAAAAAAAGGTTTTATGGATCACAGAATTTAATAAAAAGTTCTGCGCCATAACAAGCAACTGATAAACCTTTATTAAAATTCATTAAAACCCTGAAAAAATATTTCCAAATGAATTCAAACCTTACACGTTTTGCGAACAAGACAAACCACTCAAATAAGAGTCAAAATGTTTACCACATATGCATATTCTAGAGTGGTAAGCTATTTTTATTTTAAGATTTAAGTAATCTCTAATCCAGATGATGTGTTCAGAACATATTTCTCGTGATATAATTCAAAATCCAAAGTTTTATCTTCATAAAAAATGTAGATGAATACATTTGGCAATGTTCATTTGTGTAAAAAACAAGAGAAAACCCCTCCGAAAGCTGATTCAAGATTAATTCTGAAACTATGCACTGCAGTTAACCTTATGCATAGGGAAAATCCAATTTATCATTAACATTTATCATTTAATTCGTCATTCCTTATCAAATGACAATATTACCATTGTATTCTTTGGGCATTCGGTAGATCTAATTTTCATCTGAAGAGATCTCTGAGAGCATTTGTCTACTTCACTCTAATAGGGAATTCTGATAGTGTGTTATATAGATAATAGGGGTCTCTGATAGCATGTACCTACTTTACACTAATAGGGTTTAGCTGTCCTTTACTACACTCTCATAACTCCTATTAATGTCAGTGAGACATGTATCAAGGAGAGGTGAAGACCCTCAATGAAGAAGTATATCATAAAGAATATTCTATGCATATGTTTCTGGTCTTAGAAATGAAAATGGTACCTCTATTCTTTTCTGGGATAACAGAGATCACTTCTGACATCTATTTATGAAGAAAAAACCAAGGGCTCACAATCATTTCAAAGTTTGGCTAATGTAAACCGAACTGAGTCCTATGTTACGTTTCCAGGCTTTGATGTTTATGTCTATGGGTTGGGCAGTAGCCATGATTTATTCTTTTAATTATATTTTTTCGGCTGTAAAATCATATTCTTTCTTTGCGGTATTGGAGTCACTATTTAGCACTGTCCTTGTCATAAGGCAGAGGGACATAATGAAAGCATGATTAGAAAAAAAATCATAGGAAGAAAATTAAGAGATATTTAAAGGTGAACGAACAAATTTAAATTCCTCACTCTATGTCGAGGTTTTCCCCCCAGCCTCACAAGACCTAAGGTATTCACCTTATAGTTTCCCCAACTCAGGATGCTTATGGATTATGTTTATACTCCATTCCCTCTCTCTACCTCTAATTTATTCTTGTGCCCATCTTCCCCACTAGATTGTAAACTCCTTGATGGCAGGTAACCAGTCTACTAATTCTATGGTACTGTCCCAACATCTAGTACAATGTTCAATAAATATGACCAATTGATTAATCTGTAAGTAAATAAAAATATAATTGAAGCAGAGAATCCATTTGAACAGAATGAAAACCTTCTACAATACATTTTGAAATGATCGATTGCAATTTACTGTGCTATTTGCTCATCATAATTATAGAATCATATATCTGGAAATGACCTAGTCCAACCCCCTTCAATTCTATTTGCAGAAAAGGAACGTACTAACTCCGTTAACCTATTTGAATGTTTAAACAAATCTCATTGTCATGCTGTGGTTCATCCTCATTTAATCTTAAAGATACATTGGGAGAACAAAGGTTTAGCTGCCTATATTCTATTAGATCTTCGAATGTGGGGCACTTTATGGGCTTTATTAGTCCTAGTTCCATTTACTGTACGGAATGCATTATCACCTATTCTCATTATCTTCCACCCAGCGAAAGTATACTGCAGTGAGCACTGCCTCATCACCAGTGCCCTGATATCTTTTCTTGGTGATTTCAGATATGCGGTTCAGGTAGCACATAGGGGTTGGATGTGCCCTTTGAGGCTAGTCAACCCAGGTAGAAAGTTGAACAATATTCCAAACCTGTAGTCTTTTAATTTGGTATGAACCTTCATGCCCCATTGTGTCTGCAATCTGTCAATATCCAAAAAGACATGCTGCCATTCTTGATTCAGTTTTCTACTTCTTTGCCCATTTATGAGGGCTTAATAAATACCATGATCAACATTCCATGAATGTTGCAATTCCCAAAAGCAGGATGGCCCATAATAATAATAATAATAATAATAATAATAATAGTAATAATAATAATGGTATTTGTTAAGCACATATTACGTGCCACGCACTGTTCTAAGCACAGGGGTTGTCCCACGTGGGACTCACAGTCTGAATCCCTATTTTACAGATGAGGGAACTGAGGCACAGAGAAGTTAAATGACTTGCCCAAGGTCACATAGTAGACAAATGACAGAGCAAGGATTAGAACCCGTGACTTCCGAATCCCAAGCCCATGCTCATTCCACTAAACCATGCCACTTCTCTCTTACTTCAGGTTCGTTCAGGCTTATTTTCATTCCACAGCACTACGTTGGGCGCCCAAAGCACTCCATAATCATTTGCAGCTAGTCTTTGGAATCATCAGCAAACAACAGCCATTGGATAATTATTAGAATCAAGAGCCCAGTCCTGGGAGTCAGAGGACTTGGGTTCTAATACCGACTCTGCCAAATGATCTGCCAATTGCTTGTTGTGTGATCTTGGGCAAGTCACTTAACATCTCTCTTTCTCAGTTTCTTCAACTGTAAAATGGGGATTCAGTACCTATTTTCCATCCTACTTCAGACTGTGATTCCCTTGTGGGGCAGGGACTGTGTCCAACCTAATTAACTTGTACCTAACCATGCACTTAGAACAGTGTTTGACACACCGTGAAAGCTTAACAAGTACCATCAAATAAACAATTTCTACCACTTTCTACGATGTTAGAAGAGCAGCTTGGCCTAATAGAAAGAGCACAGGGCTGGGAGTCAGAGGACTGAGTTCTAATCCTTGGCTCTGCCACATACCAGAAGCAGTGTGGCTCAGTGGAAAGAACCTGGGCTTGGGAGCCAGAGGTCATGGGTTCTAATCCCGGCTCCGCCACCTGTGAGCTGTGTGACTTTGGGCAAGTCATTTAACTTCTCTGGGCCTCAGTTACCTCATCTGTAAAATGGGGAAGACTGTGAGCCCCATGAGGGACAACCTGATCATCTTGTACCCCCCCAGCACTTGGAAGAGTGCTTTGCACATAGTAAGCGCTTAACAAATGCCATTATTATTGTTATTATACCTGCTGTGTGACCTTGGGCAGCAAGTCACTTAACCTTTCTGTGCCTCAGTTACCTCATCTGTAGAAGGGAGAATCAATACCTGTTCTTCCTATTTAAATTTTGTGCCCGTGTGGGAGAGGGATTGTGTCTGACCTGACTATCTTGTATCTTCCCCGTGCTTAGAACAGTGCTTGACACATCATAAGCGTTTAACAAATTCCACAATCATTATTACTATTATCGTTCCAAGAATGTCGATTGGAAAAGTTTTCTGGTGGATAAGAAGTGTATCCTGACCCAAGATTACAGGTCACAGTCCCATCTTCAAGATGGGAAGCAAAGAATAGATTGATAAAGGTGTCCCTATGTCATAGCTCGGGCAACGATATTGGAGAACGAAGCTGACATTGTTGCAGCCTGCAATCGTAACTGGGGGACTTGGTGTACTTTTATTTTTCCCTTCTTCCCCCTCTGGAAGCAGATTCTCCAGGAAATTCAGGTGGCCTTGAACAGGCTATGGCTTTCTTTATAAGGGTAGGGATAAGGGAGCTGGGGGGTCTGGAACCCAGGGATTTAGCTCCAGAAATAGTGGGAGAAAATGGGTGGTCTTCAGGAAGAGAGGGGGATGGTATTGGGACGAAGGGGGTAGGACCACATTCCCACCTTGCCTCACCCCACTCTTTCCTATTATAATTGATCCTTGTTGGACTTGAAAAAGAGAATAATCGCTTCGTAAAGCTGCCTACAATAGCCTAGCGTCACGATCACTTCCGAGAAGGTCCATTTTTGGTCCATTATCTTACTGTGACCATTCTGCCCGGGAGCTTTATTTCCAACTGTTAGGGAGAACTGATACTTGCTCTTATCTGTAAACGTTAGCCAATAGAAAGGGACTGAGATGTCGGAGGAAAGTGATTGGGGGGGTCCAACCTCTAGACTGTAACCTCTTTGTGGGCAGGGAACTTACCTACCAACTCTACTATATTTTAATAACAATAATAATAATAATTGTGGTATTTGTTAAATGCTTACCACATGCCAGGCACTGTACTATGCGCTGGGGTAGATACAAGGTGATCAAGTTGGACACAGTCCCCATCCCACATGAGGCTCACGATCTTAATCCCCATTTTACAGATGAGGTAACTGAGGCACGGAGAAGTGAAGTGACTTGCCCAAGGTGGTACAGCTCTCCCAGTACTTAGTAATTATTGTTATTATTATTATTGTTATTATTATTATGGTATTTGTTAAGCATTTACTATGTGCCAGGCACTGTACTGAGCGCTGGGGTGGATACAAGCAAATCAGGCTGGACACAGTCCATGTTCCACATGGTGCTCACATTCTTAATCCCCGTTTGACAGTTGGAGGTAACTGAGGCACAGGGAAGTTAAGTAACTTGCCTGAGGCCACACAGCAGTGGTGGAGCAGGGAGTAGAACCCATGACCTTCTGGGTCCCAGGCCCGTGCTCTATCCACTAAGCTATGCTGCTTCCCAATAATAATTGTGGTATTCATTGAGTGCTTACTATGTGCCAGGCACTGTATTAAATGCTAGGGCGAATCCAAGCAAATCAAGTTAGACACAGTCCCTGTCCCACGCGGGGCTCACAGTCTTCACCCCCATTTTACAGATGAGGTAACTGAGGCCCAGAGAAGTGAAGTGATTGGCCAAGGTCAAACAGCAGACAAGTGACAGAAGCAGGATTAGAACCCAGGTCCTTCTGACCCCCAGGACCATGCTCTATCCACGTGGCCACACTGTTTCTCAAGCACTGCCAGCTAATCCCAGCTCTGCCACTTGTCTGCTGTGTGACCTTCACTTCTGCAAGTCACTTCACTCTGGGCCTCAGTTACCTCATCTGTACAATGGGATTTAAGACTGTGAGTTCCATGTTGCACAGGGACTGTATCCTTATCTCTACCCCAGCACTTAGAACAGCACTTGGCATATAGTAAGCACTTAACAAATATAATCATCATCATTATTATTAAGCACTGCAATGAACACTGGAGTAGATACAAGATAGACTGGACACAGTCCCTGTCCCGCATCAGGCTCCAAGTCCAAGATGGAGGGAGAATGGGCATTTTATCTCCACAGATGAGGAAACTGAGGCCTAGGGTGGTTAAGTGACTTATTTATTAAGGTCACACAACAGGCAGAATCAGAACCAGAAGCTGGGTCTCTTGACTCCCAGTCAATCAGTCAATCAATCAAAGGTACTTTTTGAGCGCTTATTGGGTGCAGAGGACTATACTAAGCACTTAGGAGAGTACAAAACAACAGAGTTGGTAGAAACGTTCCCAGCCCAGGAGGCCTTATGCATGTTCTTTCCACTAGGCAACACTGCCTCTCTACTGGTTCTGTTTTTTCAGGAACCAGCCAGATATAATCACTAAGCCCTCGTGACTAAGCTCTCCTTTCCTCTTCTCCCACCCCCTTCTGCGTCACCTTTACTTGCTCCGTTTATTCATTCCCCCTCCCAGCCCCACACCACTTATGTACATAACTGTAATTTTAAAAATTTACATTAATGTCTATCTCCCCCTCTAGATAGTAAGCTCATTGCGAGCAGGAAATGTGTCTGTTTATTGTTATATTGTACTTTCCCAAGCTCTTGGTACAGTGCTCCGCATATGGTAAGTGCTCAATAAATGTGATTGACTGACTGATTGAAAGTGCACACTGGAAAAGCCGTGTTCTACCAAGGCCTTTTTATAAACTTCATTCAATTTCACACCACATAAGCATCTAGTTAAGGAACTTTCTGTATTCTCTGGGCTAAGGGTAATATCTGCATTATTTACCTTTATGCATTTGATGTGTAAAAAGATTTAACTTAATCTGCAGCTGTGATTTAAGCTGCTACACAGCCACTTGTAACACAGCCAGAGCAGTAAAAAAAAAAAGGCTGCTTAGTAGATTCAAGTGCTTCAGACTCACTTTCTTGTGCTGTAATGTTACTGCTAAGGCCTCGTACTCTAGTGCCACAGACTAGTCGTTTGTCCAGAGCTAGAATCACAGCACAAGCTCTGAGAATTTTCTGGTGTTGTGATAGCGGCAAAAGACAGGTTTAGTTCACCGAGAATAACAATAATAATAATGATGGCATTTATTAAGCGCTTACTATGTGCAAAGCACTTCGGAGGCTACAAGGTGATCAGGTTGTCCCACGGGGGGCTCACAGTCAATCCCCATTTTACAGATGAGGCAACTGAGGCACAGAGAAGTGAAGTGACTTGCCCAAAGTCACACAGCTGACAATTGGTGGAGCTGGGATTTGAACCCACGACCACTGACTTCAAAGCCTGGGCTCTTTCCACTGAGCCATGCTGCTTCTCAAGACTAAGAGTTACATTTGTGAGCTCCTCTGCTGTAGGAGATTTCTGTGTGATGTCCGTACTTTGGTTTCCTGAGGGTTAACAACACAGTAAGAACACCAAAACTGCTGACTTGCCATTTAATCTAGATCAAGAGGCATGTACCAAATATCAAACAGTTAATTAACAGTGCTTGGCACATAGTAAGCACTAAACAAATACTGTCACTGTTATTATTGGCATTATTCTTCTTACTGCATAATTTAACAGTGCTTGGCAGTAAGAGCTTAACAAATACCATTATTATTATTATTATTCTCCTTCCTGCATAATCCATGGTGATGATCATGATGGTATTTGTTAAGTGCTTACTATGTGCCAAGCACGGTTCTAAGCACTGGGGTAGATACAAGGTAATCAGGTCGTCCCACATGGGGCTCACAGTCTTAATCTCCATTTTACAGATGAGGTAACTAAGGCACAGAGAATACTAATAATAATTATGGTATTTGTTAAGTGCTTACTAAGTGCCAAACACTGTTCTAAGTGCTGGGATGGTTACAAGGTGATCGGGTTGTCCCACCTAGGGCTCACAGTCTTAATCCTCATTTTACAGATGAGGTAACTGAGGCACAGAGAAGTTAAGTGACTTGCCCAAAGTCACACAGCTGACAAGTGGCGGAGCTGGGATCAGAACCCATGACCTCTGACTCCCAAACCCATGCTCTTCCCACTAAGCCACCTGCTTCTCAATCCATGGTTTGGTTCTATGATAGGAAGTGGCTTATAGAAGAGTCACACTGGTCTATGACAGCCTCAGATGCATTTATTTATTTTTAATAGTATTTGTTTAGCACTTACTATGTGCCAGGCACTGTACTAAACACTGAACTAGATACAAGCTAATCAGGTTGGACACAGTCTATGTCTTCTTGGGGCTCACAGTCTTAATCCCCATTTTACAGATGAGGGAACTGAGGCCCAGAGAAGTGAAGTGACTTGCCCAAGGTCACACAGCAGACATGTGATGGAGTGATTAGAACCGAGCTCCTTCTGACTCCCAAGCCTATGCTCTCGCCAGTAGGCCACACTGCCTCTCACTAGGCTACTAAGCTGCTTCTCTATTTATTGAATAAT
The DNA here is from genome assembly GCF_015852505.1 of Tachyglossus aculeatus. Lineage (NCBI taxonomy): Eukaryota > Metazoa > Chordata > Mammalia > Monotremata > Tachyglossidae > Tachyglossus > Tachyglossus aculeatus. Next base: position 125,391,989 of record NC_052067.1, on the reverse strand, counting down.
AATTGTGGTATTCGTTTAGCGCTTACTATACACCAAGCACTGGGGTAGACACAAGATAATCAGGGCAGACACAGTCCCTGTCCCACCTGGGGATCAAAGGTTAAGTGGGAGGCAGAACAGATACTGAATTCTGAATTTCTCTCGTTTTTATGAAGAGACCTCATTCACTTCAGAATTACTGTAGCAGTCTTCCAATCCTCATCCAAGTATTCCTTAAACACTTAAGCCAAGTGGGTTCAAGCCAAGCCCCTTAAACCAAGCCCCTTAAGCACTTAAACCCTTAAGCCAAGCTGGGGAAGCAGCTTGGCTCAGTGGAAAGACCACGGGCTTTGGAGTCAGAGGTCATGTGTTCGAATCCCAGCTCCACCAGTTGCCAGCTGTGTGACTTTGCGCAAGTCACTTCACTTATCTGGGCCTCAGTTACCTCATCTGTAAAATGGGGATTAAGATTGTGAGCCCCCCACGGGACGACCTGATCACCTTGTAACCTCCCCAGCACTTAGAACAGTGCTTCGCACACAGTAAGTGCTTAATAAATGCCATTAGTAGTAGTAGTATGATTCCTAATTTACAGAAATTTACAGAATTTACAGAATTTATTAGATTCCTATTTGTATTAGATACAAATTTATTAGATTCCTAATTTACAGAAAAGAAACTGAAGCACGGAGAAGTGAAGTGGCCTGCAGATAAGGAAAGTGACAGAGTGTAAAGATATGTGTAGAAGTGCTGTGGGGCTGGGCATGGGGAGAGTTTCCAATAATAAAAATAATAACGATGGTGGCACTTATTAAGCACTTACTATGTGCAAAGCATTGTTCTAAGCGCTGGGAAGGTTACAGGGTGTTCAGGTTGCCCCATGTGGGGCTCAGAGTCTTAATCCCCATTTTACAGATGAGGTAACTGAGGCACGGAGAAGTTAAGTGACTTGCCCAAAGTCACACAGCTTCCAAGTGGCGGCGCCGGGATTTGAACCCATGACCTCTGACTCCAAAGCCCATGCTCTTGCCACTGACCCACGCTGCTTCTCTGTGGAAGCTGCTTCCAAGTGCTTAAGGGGTACTTAGGTGAGGACTGGAAGACTGCTCCAGTAATTCTGAAGTGAATGAGGTCTCTTCGTAAAACTAGAGAAATTTTCTATAAGCTCAATGAAGATGGGCTCTGGTTTCAATAAGTGGGGAACCTGTTGCTTTAAGCAACTATTGTTTCAGCCTCCTTGCTCATCTCTCTGCCTCCAGCCTCTCCCCCCTCCAATCTATACCACATGCTGCTACCCAGATCTCCTGGCCCGTATGAGGCATCGTTTGACAGCCATTTCTGCTCCTCCAAACCCTCCACTGGAACCCAGTGTCCCAATCAATCAATCAATCAATCAATCGTATTTATTGAGCGCTTACTGTGTGCAGAGCACTGTACTAAGCGCTTGGGAAGTACAAGTTGGCAACATATAGCGACAGTCCCTACCCAACAGTGGGCTCACAGTCTAAAAGGGGGAGACAGAGAACAAAACCAAACATACTAACAAAATAAAATAAATAGAATAGATATGTACAGGTAAAGTAAATAAATAAATGAATAGAGTAATAAATAAGTACAAACATATATACATATATACAGGTCCCACTGCATTCAGTATAAACTCTTCACAGTTGGCTTCGGGGCTCTCCACCAAACCACCCCACATATGCAGCCCAGTGGGAAGCAGCATGGCCTTAGTGGCTAGAGCATGGGCCTGGGCATCAGAAGGACCTGGGTTCTAATCCCAGTTCTGCCACTTGTCTGCTGTGTGACCTTAGGTAAGTGATTTAACTTCTCTGTAATAATAATATAATAACTATAGCGTTTGTTAAGCACTTATGTGCCAAGCATTGTTCTAAGCACTGGGGTAGATACAAGGTAATCAGGTTGTCCCATGTGGGGCTCACAATCTTAATCCCCATTTGACAGATGGAGTAACTGAAGCACAGAGAAGTGACTTGCCCAAGGTCACACAGCAGATAAGTGGCAGAGTGGCATTAATAATAATAATAATAATGATTTTAGTATTTGTTAAGCGCTTACTGTGTGCAAAGCACTGTTCTAAGCACTGGGGAGGATACCAGGTGATCAGGTTGTCCCATGTGGGGCTCACAACCTTAATCCCCATTTTACAGATGAGGTAACTGAGGCACAGAGAAGTGAAGTGACTTGCCCAAAGTCACACAGCTGACAAGCAGTGGAGTTGGGATTTGAACCCACGATCTCTGACTCCCAAGCCCGTGCTCTTTCCACTGAGCCACGAAAACCCACATCCAGTTACCTCACCTGTAAAATGGGATTAAGACTGTGAGTCGCATGTTGGACAGGGACTATGTCCAACCTGACTAGCTTGTATCTATCCTAGCACTTAGAACAGTACTTGGCACATCCCTATGTCTTTTACTGCTTACTTCCTGCTAGCCACCGGACTACAGAAGCAGTGGAGCTCAGTGGCAAGAGCCCTGGTTTGGGAGTCAAAGGTCATGGTTCTAATCCTGCCTCTGCCATTTGTCTGCTGTGTGACTTTGGACAAGTCACTTCACTTCTCTGGACCTCAGTTCCCTCATCTGTAAAATGGGGATTGAGACTGTGAGCCCACTTGGGACAACCTGATTACCGTGTATCTACCCCAGCGCTCAGAACAGTGCGTGGCACATAGTAAGTGCTTAACAAATATTATTATTATAATAAGTGCTTAACAGATACCATTATTGATACCATTGTCATTATTATTATTATAATATTCACCTCGTAGAAATCTATCAGCCGTCTGTAGGACCTGTGCACTTACTTGGACCCATTCTCAGAGCTAATGTATGTACTCTTTCGATTGCACATGTGATTATTTACTTTAGTCACTGTATTTTTTTAATATAGTATTTGTTAAACAGTTACTATGTGCCAGGCACTGTACACCCTAATCAGGCTGGACACAGTCCATGTCCCACCTGTTACTCACAGTGTTAAGCCCCATTTTACAGATGAGAAAAGTGAAGGCACAGAGAATTGAAGTGACTTGGCCAAGGTCACACATCTGACAAGTGGCAGAGCCGAAAGTAGAGCTCAGATCCTTCTGTTTCCCAGGCCTGTGCACTATCCCCTAGGGCAAGCTGTTTGTAAAAACTTATTATCTCTTTCTCCCCATTGAAGTGTGAGATAGTGGTGGGCAGGGAATGTAATATTTGCTTGCTTTCATTCATTCATTCATTCATTCATTCATGAGAAGCAGCGTGGCTCAGTGGAAAGAACACGGGCTTGGGAGCCAGAAGTCATGGGTTCTAATCCCGACTCTGCCACTTAGCCGTGTGACTTTGAGCAAGTCACTTAACTTCTCTGGGCCTCAGTTACCTCATCTGTAAAATGGGGATTGAGACTGTGAGCCCCACGTGGGACAACCTGATCACCTTGTATCCCCCCCAGTGCTTAGAACAGTGCTTTGCACATAGTAAGCACTTAACAAATGCCATTATTATTATTATTATTATTATTATTAATTCAATCGTGTTTATTGAGCACTTACTCTGTGCAGAGCACTGTACTAAGTGCTTGGAAAGTACAAATCAAGTTTCTCTGTGAGATATTCAACATTCCAGACAAGGTCCCTCTGAGCAAAGAGAGGCTTTTCCTTCTAGCAGTATAGTCTTTGCCTAGCATGCAAGACCCTGGAATTCATTCCCTATAGTCCTGACGCAGTGAAGGTAGGATCCTATTGGGAACTGTTACAGCCCTTTGGAAATCACATCTCCTCCAGGAGGCCTTCCCTGATTAATCTTTCAGCTCCTTACCCTATTTCCCCCCATTGCCACTTCAGCACTTCTATATTACTTTGGGGGCAGGGAATGTGTCTGCCAGTTCTGTTCTTTTGTACTTTCCCAAGCATTCTGCACACAGTAAGGACTCAATAAATGCCACCGATTGATTGTTTGATACCTTGGCATTTAGCTACTCACTCCCCTTACCCCTGCAAGTTGCTTGCTCCACTTGTAATTTATTTTAGCGTCCGTCTTCCACATCAGATTGTAAAATCTTCGAGGGTAGGGATTGTGTGTCTACTCACTGTACCCTGCCAAGTGCTTAGTGTAGTGCATATGTAAAGTGCTCAATAAATACTATTGCTTGATTGATTGACCTTGGCCTCCTTTCAGTGACTTTGGGAGACTGGCTACATTGTCATTTTCCAGAGAGCATTCAACTCCTCCTGGATTCAAATTCACCTGACTTCTGGAATATTTTCCCTTTCATAGCTTTAAGAACACTTGCCAGGATTCCTAGCTTCTTAGCCCAGTTTTCCTAGGTGCTAATCATTCTAGTTCTAGATGTATTCAGGCTGAGTTTCAGGGTCTTTATTACATTTTCTGTTTGTCTTCTAGAAGGGTAATCTGCTTTTTCTAAACACATACATAGGCATATACACACACGCACAAACACACACAACATTCCTAGACTTGAATTGCCATCATGCCAGTGAGGGGTAATCTTTAGTGTGCTCCAGGCAAAGAGATTGTTGGTTAGTCACTCATTATTTCTAGTAGCCATATTTGCACACCCCAATAAGAACTCACCATCAGCATCATCCTCAAACTTAAAAGTACAGCCATGTACTTATAGATGAGATGTAAGAGGATGTATGTTAGAAAATGAAAAAAGGGGAAATGTAAAATCCAAAGTGCCTCATTTTGCAAATACTGATCATTTTTCACAAGTTTAAAAATCCCACAATGGAGACAGAGCACTTGAGCTTTGCACATATTATAAAAACCAGGAATGTTTGGGCTTTTAATGAAGCCCCTAAATTTTATAATAATTCATTTCCTCAGAAATTTCCAAATGTCCCTATTGCATTTTCTTTAGAGTCAAAAAGGTAGAGTCTATGCCATTTTATCCACTTCATGTGTTATTCAATAACTAACCCAAATTAGCCTATGATAGTAGAAGTAATGATATTTATTGAGCATCTACTGAATGCAAGTGTTTGGAAGATTAAGCACAGGACACATTCCCATCTGCAAGAAGTTTACACTTTAACTGGGGACACAATAGAAATATTGAATATGCGCATGAAGTGCTGAGGATGGACATTAATAAATAAGTTCAAATGTGCAAGATAGGTCTGACTTTTGCTCTGTCACATTAGGATGTGATTTTATGAAACTACTAATTTTGCTTTCCTTTGTTCAACTACACAACGTTCAGATCCTAAGCAATTCCTAACTCAAGCATTGTTTCTAAAGTGACTCATATATCTGGCGGTTTTTCTACATATTTTGACAAATGACACATTTCCTTTGGTGCTTCCTTGTGGGTAACAGTGTGTGAGGATGTGGTGGTGGAAAAATTTATTACAGTTATTTTGTAGTTGATATTAAAGAACGTGATGTATTATACCAGGTGTCTGACCTTTAAATATCTTAGGACCTAATTCATTACAACATAAAATTTACATATTATTCAACTTTGCTGCAGACATTTATGAAGAAGTCTTGGTGCACACGTATATCAGATTGAAGGAAGAAAAGACCCTTGCGACATCTGGTTAGGGCTATTCAGAGCTAAATTCTTCACACACATCACCTCCAGAGAGGTGGGCAACCATGTTAAGGTTGGATTTGACCTAGAAAGAGAGAGGAAGAGAGAAAGATACATAGGCATCATGAGGAGAGAAAATAGGATTGAAAAGAGTCACTGTGTTATACTCCAAGACAAACCTCAGGGATTATGAGTGTAATTTTTAGATAAAGTGGAAAATCCCAGGTAAATAAACCCAAACAAACACTGAAAAAAGCACAGGTTCATGCTATACACTCTATTAAGAGCAACTCTATTTTGTTTTATTATATTTTTTCGCTTTGGTCTAAAAACACAGTATTGAAAATTCTCTAAAAACAACAAAGAAATAGTGATTTTACCCTAAAACATTGCAGCATAAAAACAACTGAAATTCCTTTCAAATATTTATCATTACCAGCTTTTTAAAGGGGCAAATGTGAGCATACATATGAGTCCATTTAGATTTTAGTGTTGAATCAAGTGCTTGAAAATACTAAAGAGGAGTGCTTTTAATACTGTTAGGGGTGTGTGTGTGTGTATGTGTGTGTGTGTCTGTGTGTGTGTGTGTGTCTGTGTGTGTGTGTCTGTGTGTGTGTGTGTATGGTGCAGGAAACTTTTTTATCTATAGCCTACTTTCATGTTTACTTAGAGGGTTTGATGCTTGCAAGATAAACCTGACCATATTTATTAAACAGTGAGGTACAAATTTAATATGAATTGAGCCTAACTGTATGATAGCAAATGAGTCCACTTGGGAAGCTCAGACTTCTACAAACGACCTACGATCGTTGTATGATTGCAGAGCACTGATGAATATTAGTTCTTCTTCTAAGGATTGCATACTATTGCTAGAAATCATTTTACTGGCTCTGTGTGTGTTTGTGTGTATAAAGATGCGTATATTTCATTTATCGAGCTAGAAGTTATATGCTGAACAAGAGCAGAGCTAATAGATCATCAACTAGATGTAGTTGGAATACTATTTCAAATCCCGGATCCTCGTTCTCTCATTTCTTTACAGAGAACACAACGTGCAGCGCAGATTTCATCCAAGCAACAGGAATCCGTTGGACTGTTTAAGAACGGTATTCTGTAGATTCGAACAATAGTTCAAGGGGTGGTGCTCACTCTAAAAATCCAGGATGATGATCCCACGCATTCACTTTGGGCCGAGAAAGTGCTAAAGGGAGTTTCTGGGACTAACGGTGGTTTGCGGAGAGAGATGTGTGATCTCAGTAGAGGGTGCTGTCATCTAGTTCTCTCCCAAGTTAAAACAGAAGGTCACTCAGCCTATTGATAAATCACACTGCCGCGATTCCTAACTGACAGCTCAAACTAACATCAAGCTGGATGAGAGAGAACAAAAGGCCATCAAGCAGCCATTTTCTTGACACTTTTATTCAATCACCAGCAGATTGCTTACGACAGCAATAGCAGCTGTTTTGTCTTCATCTTTCCACATTTGATAAAAGGTGTCAACTCAAATTTTGGTAAATAATTCACTTACCCCTACTGCACACGGTAGCGCAGTTCAGCATATGTAGTCTACGTGAGCGGATCACTGAGGCAGGGCAGGCCTCAATGATATCAGCTGAAGGTCATCGGTGATTTAAAAGGAAATACTGATAAAGCTTCAGTTCCTCAAGGTCAAAGATAAGAACTCTGAAGAGATATTTGAGATGTGAACGAAAGGTGGAACAATAGAGAGAAAGCTATGCTATTGTTTCAGCTAACTCTGTAATGATTTTCTTTTGTTCTCGGAAGCATTACTAGCTCATTAATCCTTTCAAACAAGGGCATATATCCTGTGACTATATTTGGAGATATATATATATATATATATATATATCCAAATATCCAAATTTATATAAATATATATATTTGGATATGTGATGAAGAAAAGAAAAGAGAGAGGAATATTTGGTTATACATGTATATGTATATATTCATTCATTCATTCAATATGTATTTAGATACAATTGAATGAATATGTATATATATACTCGTGCGTATATATATATGTGTATATTATGCATTTTTATGTCTTCTTTGTTCCTCATATACTATTTATACTTAATTTAAAATGATCAGAGCTACAATTGGTACTACTAAAAGGGGATCGTAAAAGGATGTCAACAATTGATGTGGTTAGATAGTATTCTATTTATTTGGTTTCTTTTCAACCTGCCTAGTATTTGGGACTTAGATTTGAGGAAAAGCAGAGGAAGAATATGTTTTAGATCATATGAGCCTCATTTACTTTAGAAGCCTGGAATAGCTAATAGAAAAGTCATTGAATTATTACAATATGATACTTGATCTAGTGTTAGTAGTAGCTAACGGTGCAGTGATTAAGAGGATACGTCCTTTGATGCTGAGTGGTTTTTTTCAGTTACATTACTCCCAGAATAAATCTAAACAACGGATAGTTCCGATTTGGTTTATTCTTTCTAACGGGAGAAGGACATGGCTCTGGCGATGCCGTCCTAGCTGGGACCGTGCAGGGATTTATTGTGCGGAATTGATGTACCTGCAGATCAAAGAGCAGATTTCTTACATTTTCTCCTAGCCCTTCTACTTCAGAAAGAGGGTGGCAATATTTCTTGTAATTTCATCTGTTCCCGTGCCAAACAGTGAAATGAAGAAAGATACCTAGGACATTCCTTTAACAAGGCAGAATATTTTCTCCTCTCCCTCCTCCCTGCCACCCACCAAACTCTCGTCTACATAAAAAATAAATTTCACACTTATAGAATAGATTTACTTCCATGGATCTTAAAACACAAACGTTATTAATTTTATCAATCAATCAATCGTATTTATTGAGCGCTTACTACGTGCAGAGCACTGTACTAAGCGCTTGGAAAGTACAAATTGGCATCACATAGAGACAGTCCCTACCCGATAGTGGGCTCACAGTCTAAAAGGGGGAGACAGAGAACAGAACCAAACATACCAACAAAATAAAATAAGTAGGATAGAAATGTACAAGTAAAATAAATAAATAAATAAATAAATAAACAGAGTAATAAATATGTACAACCATATATACATATATACAGGTGCTGTGGGGAGGGGAAGGCGGTAAGGCGGGGGGATGGAGAGGGGGACGAGGGGGAGAGGAAAGAAGGGGCTCAATCTGGGAAGGCCTCCTGGAGGAGGTGAGCTCTCAGCAGGGCCTTGAAGGGAGGAAGAGAGCTAGCTTGGCGGATGGGCAGAGGGAGGGCATTCCAGGCCCGGGGGATGACGTGGGCCGGGGGTCGATGGCGGGACAGGCGAGAGCGAGGTACAGTGAGGAGATTAGTGGTGGAGGAGCGGAGGGTGCGGGCTGGGCAGTAGAAGGAGAGAAGGGAGGTGAGGTAGGAGGGGGCGAGGTGATGGAGAGCCTTGAAGCCCAGGGTGAGGAGTTTCTGCCTGATGCGCAGATTGATCGGTAGCCATTGGAGGTTTTTGAGGAGGGGAGTGATATGTCCAGAGCGTTTCTGGACAAAGATAATCCGGGCAGCAGCATGAAGTATGGATTGAAGTGGAGAGAGACACGAGGATGGGAGATCAGAGAGAAGGCTAGTGCAGTAGTCCAGACGGGATAGGATGAGAGCTTGAATTAGCAGGGTAGCGGTTTGGATGGAGAGGAAAGGGCGGATCTTGGCAATGTTGCGGAGCTGAGACCGGCAGGTTTTGGTGACGGCTTGGATGTGAGGGGTGAATGAGAGAGCGGAGTCGAGGATGACACCAAGGTTGCGGGCTTGTGAGACGGGAAGGATGGTAGTGCCGTCAACAGAGATGGGAAAGTCAGGGAGAGGACAAGGTTTGGGAGGGAAGACAAGGAGCTCAGTCTTCGACATGTTGAGCTTTAGGTGGCGGGCGGACATCCAGATGGAGATGTCCTGAAGGCAGGAGGAGATGCGAGCCTGGAGGGAGGGGGAGAGAGCAGGGGCAGAGATGTAGATCTGGGTGTCATCAGCGTAGAGGTGATAGTTGAAGCCGTGGGAGCGAATGAGGTCACCAAGGGAGTGAGTGTAGATTGAGAACAGAAGGGGACCAAGCACTGAACCTTGGGGAACTCCCACAGTAAGAGGATGGGAGGGGGAGGAGGAGCCTGCAAAAGAGACTGAGAAAGAACGACCGGAGAGATAAGAGGAGAACCAGGAGAGGACGGAGTCTGTGAAGCCAAGGTCAGATAACGTGTTGAGGAGAAGGGGGTGGTCCACAGTGTCAAAGGCAGCTGAGAGGTCGAGGAGGATTAGGACAGAGTATGAGCCGTTGGATTTGGCAAGCAGGAGGTCATTGGTGACCTTTGAGAGCGCAGTTTCCGTGGAATGAAGGGGACGGAAGCCAGACTGGAGGGGGTCGAGGAGAGAGTTGTTGTTGAGGAATTCTAGGCAGCGCGTGTAGACAACTCGTTCAAGGAGTTTGGAAAGGAATGGTAGGAGGGATATGGGACGATAACTAGAAGGTGAGGTGGGGTCAAGAGAGGGTTTTTTTTAGGATGGGAGAGACATGGGCATGTTTGAAGGCAGAGGGGAAGGAACCAGTGGAGAGTGAGCGGTTGAAGATGGAAGTTAAGGAGGGGAGAAGGGATGGAGCGAGAGATTTCATAAGATGAGAGGGAATGGGGTCAGAAGCACAGGTGGCCGGAGTAGCACTTGAGAGGAGGGAGGAGAGTTCCTCTGAGGATACCACTGGGAAGGATGGGAGAGTAGCAGAGAATGTTGAGAGCCAGGGGGTTGGAGAAAGGGGGGAAGAGACTTTGGGGAGGTCGGACCTGATGGATTTAATTTTGTTAATGAAGTAGGAGGCCAGATCGTTGGGGGTGAGGGAAGGAGGAGGGGGAGGATCCAGGATAATGTTTATTTACCCCCTTTTCCTCTACTGTCTGGAGTACATTGTACTATGTACTCTGTACATAGTAAGCGCTCAATAAATACCATTGATTGGTTGACTGTATCTATCCCAGTTCTTAATACAGTGCTTGGCACATAGCAAGTACAAAATGAATACTACTGTTATCATCATCTAGGGAGTAGTAGGGGAAATAGTCATGATTTTAGGATTTGGAATCCTGCTTCTAAGCCTTTAGACAATCTGCATATTATTTCTTATTTTTTGTTACTTGTTTGCAAGTAATTATCTACTTTCATGGGGGGTTTCTGTGGGTCCTCATTAATTGATTATTTTTATTCGAGATATTTTTCTCCCTCTGGGTAATATCAAATAAGGATATCAAGAGGATACCAAACATACAAGCACAAAAACACACTCTTCCATACCTTACAGAATTGAAAATCAAAGGGAATAGAGAGGGACATCTAAATCCACCTTGTCCCGTCACCTGAATCTGGTTCAAGTGACTTATTACTGTTGAACTGTAATCTGTATTTATTATTGAATGCCAACATTAGGCAAGATGAAATAGTGAACCTAAATGGACTCAGACCATATTTCGAAGGTTTACAATCTATATTTACGGTAGGTTAGATGGAAAAAGTATGGGAGAAAGAATACAATCACGGGAAAGCGATATTGAGGTCAATGTACAGGTGCCCTTCAGACAGTAAACCAATGTTTTAGCAGGGGAATACACAGAAGGTGAGCACATGGTTGTGGCTAGGGGGACGCCGATATCTAAATAGGTCCTGCAATTTTCTCACCTTCATTTGTAGCTGTGTTTCCAAACTATGTTGCATTTTACTGTATTTAGGAGAATTTTGCAGGAGGCAGGGAGGGAGCTGAGTGGCACTTGGAATTATATACCTTAAAGCACTTGATGGTCACCTTGCCCCCAGCCCCAAAGCACTTGTGAACATATCCTTCCTTACTCCTCCCATTTCCCCTCTCTGTAGTTTCTTTTAATGTCTATCTCCCCCTCTAGACTGTAAGTTCATGTGCTGGGATCACATCTACCACCTTTATTGTATTGTTCTCAAGTGCTTAGTACAGTTCTCTGCACACAGTAAGTGTTCAATAAATGTGACTGAATGCCCTCTCTTTTCATATCTCTTCTAGACCGTGAGCCCATTGTTGGGTAGGGACCCTCTCTATATGTTGCCGACTTGTACTTCCCAAGCACTTAGTAATAATAATAATAATGATAATGATGGTATTTATTAAGTACTTACTATGTGCAAAGCACTGTTCTAAGCACTGGGGTAGATACAAGGTAATCAGGTTGTCCCACCAGGGGTTCGCAGTCTCAATCCCCATTTTACAGATGAGGTAACTGAGGCACAGAGAAGTTAAGTGACTTGCCCAAAGTCACACAACTGGCAATTGGCAGAGCCACGATTTGAACCCATGACCTCTGACTCCAAAGCCCGGGCTCTTTCCACTGAGCCACGCTGCTTTGTACACAGTAAGTGCTCCATAAATACAATTGAATGAATGAATGAATGACAGACAATTACTCTCCCCACCTTCAGAGCCTTATTGAAGACACATCTCCTTCAAGAGGCCTGTCCTGACTAAGCCCTCACTTCCTCTTCTTCCACTCCCTCTTGTGTCACCCTTGCACTTGGATTTGCTCTCTTAATTCACCCTTTCTTCAGTCCCAGAGCACTTATTCATTCATTCAATCGTATTTATTGAGCACTTACTGTGTGCAGAGCACTGTACTAAGCGCTTGGGAAGTACAAGTTGGCAACATATAGAGATGGTCCCTACCCAACAGCGGGTTCACAATCTAGAAGGGGGAGACAGACAACAAAACAAAACATATTCACAAAATAAAATAAATAGAATAAATATGTGCAAATAAAATAAATAAATAAATAGAGTAATAAATACGTACAAACATATATACATATATACAGGTGCTGTGGGGAGGGGAAGGAGGTAAGGTGGGGGGATGGGGATGGGGAGGAGGGGGAGAGGAAGGAGAAGGCTCAGTCTGGGAAGGCCTCCTTATGTACTTATGTACATGTCCATAATTTATTTATTTATAGTAATGTCTGTCTCCCCCCTGTTAACTGGACTATGTCTGTTATACTGTTGTGCTGTATTCTCTCAAGAGTCCCGTGCTCTGCACACAGTATGTGCTCAAAAAATATGATTGATTGATCGATTGATTGAGAGGAAGCAGGGATGGTTCCAATGACAGGGCCCTGCTCTGGCCCTACCGCATGCTCCCGCAGCAAAGGAGATGCTGCCACAGTTTCCAACGACAAAAGAGAGAACAGGGCATGGCCTCTGCCATCAGCGAGGGGGAAGAAAAGTCCCCAACTGCGCCCCAGACACAGCCCTGGACCTGGGGAGTCACCACTGAGTCACTGTCACCCCCTCCAAGGGGCAGGACCTCCACTCAGGGAGAGAGTGGCACAGGGGCATCAACCTTATGATCCTTTTTTCCTCCAACCCTCCCCCAGCAGCAGAGCCACCAGGGGCCAGGAAGGAAGGAGGAAATAAATGGGGTCTTGCGCTTTTTAGGTGGGGGAGTAAAAATGTGCCTATGGTAGGGAACAAGGCAGGTGGGTTCTTTTAAGGGTTAAAAAAGAAATATAATAATGGCATTTATTAAGTGCTTACTATATGCAAAGCACTGTTCTAAGCCCTGGGGAGGTTACAAGGTAAGCAGTTTGTCCCATGGAGGGCTCACAGTCTTAACCCCCATTTTACAGATGACGTAACTGACGCACAGAGAAGTTAAGTGACTTGCCCAAAGTCACACAGCTGACAAGTGGAGGAGCTGGGATTTGAACCCATGACCTCTGACTCCAAAGCTCGTGCTCTTTCCACTGAGCCACGCTGCTTCTCTAAATATGGCAGCAGGTTAAAGGTTGATCTCCAATTGCTAACTTGCCCACCACTGCTCCCCTTGGCATCTTAATCCTTAAGGGTTTGGGTATCATTGTGCTCCGGGTCAGGGAAATCAGTGCAAATGTCTCCAGACTGCGTTCATTCATTCAATCAATCACATTTATTGAGCACTTACTGTGTGCAGAGCACTGTACTGTTTGGAAAGTATGATTTGGCAACAGATAGAGACAATCCCTACCCAACGGGTTCACAGGTTAGAAGGGGGAGACTGCCAACAAAACAAAACAAGTAAAAAGGCATCAATAGTGTCAAACTAGATAAATAGAATTATAGAGATATACACATCATTAATAAAATCAATAGAATAATAAATACATACTAATATACACAAGTGCTGTGGGGCGGAGAAGGGGGTAGAGCAGAGGGAGGTAGTGGGGTGATTGGGTGGGGAGGAGGAGCCGAGGAAAAGGGGGGCTCAGCCTGGGAAGGCCTCCTAGAGGAGGTGACCTCTCAGTTGGGCTTTGAAGCGGGGAAGAGAGCTAGTTTGGTGGATGTGAGGAAGGAGGGCATTCCAGGCCAGGGGAAGGATGTGGGCTGGGGGTCGATGGTGGGACAGGCGAGAACGAGGCACAGTGAGGAGATTAGTGGCAGAGGTGTGGAGGGTGTGCGCTGGGCTGTAGAAGGAGAGAAGGGAGGTGAGATAGGAGGGGGCGAGGTGATGGACAGCCTTGAAGCCAAGAGTGAGGAGTTTTTGCTTGATTCGTAGGTTGACAGTCAGCCACTGGAGACTATTGAGGAGGGGAGTAACATGCCTAGAGCATTTCTGTACAGACATAATCTGGGCAGTAGAGTGAAGTATAGAATGAAGTGGGGAGAGACAGGAGGATGGGAGATAAGAGAAGAGGCTGATGCAGTAATCCAGTTGGGATAGGATGAGAGTTTGAACCAGCAAGGTAGTAGTTTGGATGGAGAGTAGTAGTAGATGGTAGATAGTAGATGGTAGATGGATGATAGTAGAGTAGCAGTAGTAGTAGATGGATGTAGTAGTCCGTCTGGACTACTGCATCAGCCTTCTCTCTGATCTCCCATCCTCGTGTCTCTCTCCACTTCAATCCATACTTCATGCTGCTGCCCAGATTATCTTTGTCCAGAAACGCTCTGGGCATATTACTCCCCTCCTCAAAGATCTCCAGTGGCTACCAATCAATCTGCGCATCAGGCAGAAACTCCTCACCCTGGGCTTCAAGGCTGTCCATCACCTCATCCCCTCCTGCCTCACCTCCCTTCTCTCCTTCTACAGCCCAGCCCACACCCTCCGCTCCTCCGCCGCTAATCTCCTCACCATGCCTCGTTCTCGCCTGTCCCGCCATCGACCCCCGGCCCACGTCATCCCCCGGGCCTGGAATGCCCTCCCTCTGCCCATCCGCCAAGCTAGCTCTCTTCCTCCCTTCAAGGCCCTACTGAGAGCTCACCTCCTCATGGAGGCCTTCCCAGACTGAGCCCCTTCCTTCCTCTCCCCCTCATCCCTCTCTCCATCCCCCCCCATCTTACCTCCTTCCCTTCCCCACAGCACCTGTATATATGTATATATGTTTGTACATGTTTATTACTCTATTTATTTATTTATTTTACTTGTACATATCTATTCTATTTATTTTATTTTGTTAGTATGTTTGGGTTTGTTCTCTGTCTCCCCCTTTTAGACTGTGAGCCCACTGTTGGGTAGGGACTGTCTCTATATGTTGCCAATTTGTACTTCCCAAGCGCTTAGTACAGTGCTCTGCACATAGTGAGTGCTCAATAAATACGATTGATGATGATGATGATGATGAGAGCATAGGGCGGATCTTGGCGATGTTGTGGAGGTGAGACCGGCAGGTTTTGGTGATGGGTTGGATGTCTGGGGTGAACGAGAGAGCAGAGTCAAGGATGACACCAAGGTTGCGGGCTTGTGAGATAGGAAGGATGATAGTGGCATCTACATTGTTATACTGTACTCTCCCAAGCGCTTAGTTCAGTGCTCAACCCACAATAAGCTCTCAGTTCATTCTTTCAATAGTATTTATTGAGCACTTATTGTATGCAAATCATTGTACTAAGCTCTTGGGAGAGTGCAAACAATAAACAGACACATTCCCTGCCCACAAGGAGCAGTCTAGGGGGATTGATTGGAAAAGTAGAAAACCACTATATTGGTTGGTGCCATTAAAGTAGGAATACTGCAAAATTGACTAGCAGAGACTTAACATCACTTGATTTCTTCCTGTCCTGAGTTTAGGGCAATGCAGCAATGTCCTGGTTGTGATTCTATTACTCCAACCCTGACTCTCTCCTTCCTCACAATCTCGTATTTCCTCCTGCCTTCAGGACATCTCTGTTTGGATGTCCTTCTGACACTTCAAACATAACATAACCAAAACAGAACTCCTTATTTTCCCACCCAAACTCTGTTATCCCCATCACTGTAGACAGAACCACCCTCCTTCCTATTTCACAAGCCTGTAACTTTGGTGTTACACATGACTGATCTCTTTCATTCAACCCACATATTAAATCTGGCACCAAATCCTATTGGATCAACTTTCATAACAACAGCCTTTACAATGCTAAAGTCCAACCTTTCCTCTCCATCCAAACTCCTACCATGTTGATCCAAGCCCATAATTATCCTATGCTGCCTTATTACCACATCAGAATTCTTACTAACCTCCCTGACTCCTGTCTCTTCCTAGTTCAGTGAATACTTCCCTTTATTGACAGGTAAGTATACAAAACACATCAACCCATTCTTCCTTACTCTTCAGAAACCTCCAATGGTTGCCCATCCACCTCTGTATGAAGCGGGAACTCCTTAACATAGGCCTTAAAACACTCAATCACCTTGCCCCTACCTATCTTACCTCTCTGATTCCTTACTACAACCTAGATGACACACTTCACTCCTCTAATGCTAACCTACTTGGCTGTCTCTTGATCTCGTCTATCTCACTGCTGATGTCTCACCGACATCCAGCCTCTTGCCTGGAACTCTCTCCACCTTCATATCTGAGAGACGAGCACTCTCCCCACCTTCAGTGCCCTATTGGAAGCACATCTCCTTCAAGAGGCCTTCCCCAACTATTTCCTCATTTCCTCTTCTCCCACTGTCATCTGCGTCACTTTGCACTTGGATTTACATGCTTTATTCACCCCACCCTCAGTCCCACAGCACTAACGTACATCCATAATTTATATTTATATTACTGTCTACCTCTAGACTGTATGCTCCTTGTGGGCTCCTTGATTGATTGATTGAAAAGAAAATTATGTTTGGGTAGACCCACTGACCATGTCAGTTCTTGAACAAATCTCTGCCCCACCCTGTCTCTTCTGCCTGGGTTGATTTAGCATTTCATTAACACCATTTTGAAGAGCTGGTGAGGTAGGGCTGTTGAAGGGCAGCTCACTAGACCAATCAGATCTAGCAAGGTGGGGTGAGGTTGGGAGGATTCTTGTAACCTGCCAACTAAAACAAAAACTTTCCCGTTTGGTGCTGATTATTTTTACAATGTTTGACCCACAGCTTTCATTTGAAATCATTTTATTTGAAAAACTCATAGCTGCTGGGAAACACAATTGGATAAGGGTGCTCTGCACACAGTAGGTGCTCAATAAATATGATTGAATGAGTGAATGAATGAAAGGTTAGCGAGGAAATATGCTAACACTAAGCAAAGGGAACATGGGGAAATGCGGAAGGAGCTATAGGTAGGCCTGAAGAGTTTAAAGCACTCAAAGGCAGTTAAAAGTGGCAGAAAACAGTTGGGAACCAGACCAGAAAAATTAAGGAATGGAAAGAATTCCCAAAATAACATTTTCCTGATAAAACAAAAGCCAATATAAGTCAAATTCTAACTAATGAACTTTAAATTCTTTACTGCCATTTATTTGGAGGAGATTATTACTTATTTTGTGTTTTGTCTATAGGAGAATTTTCTTAAAGATGGGAAAGTCACTCAATTTTTCATGAGACCCAGATAAATGGAATGGGCAGATAATGAATACTATCTAAGCCAAAAGAAAACCCCAAACATCCTAAAGCATTAAATGTTTTCATAAGAATACATTCAGTTCTTCCATAAAATATGTTTCTACTATGCATTTTGGATAGATCTCTATTGGGAAACTAGGGAACATTCTTACAGCAATGCACCCCTATCTGGGTACAACATCATGCAATGTCAAAAGAAATGATTAATACATGGGGGCAATGCTCTCAAGGAACTGCACTAATAAATTTGCTTTTTAATAAATTTTACCAATTCAGTTTCACTGAGAGTGTAACCCCCATGTTATAGGAGAGTTGAGTGAACCACATTCTATTCGCTTAGTGTATCACAGAGGGAAAATTCTTGGTTAGACTTTTTAAAAGCAATCTAGTTTAAAAAAGGACTTTGTTTCATTCATTCAATCATTCGTTCATTCATTCATTCATTCAATTGTATTTATTGAGCGCTTACTGTGTGCAGAGCACTGTACTAAGCACTTGGGAAGTACAAGTTGGCAACGTATAGAGACGGTCCTTACCCAACAGTGGGCTCACAGTCTATAATGGGGAGACAGAGAAAAAAACAAAACATATTAACAAAATTAAATAAATAGAATAAATATGTACAAATAAAATAAATGGAGTAATAAATATATACAAACATATGTATGTATATACAGATGCTGTGGGGAGGGGAAGGAAGTAAGGCGGGGGGGATCGGGAGGGGGAGGAGGGGGAGAGGAAGGAGGGGGCTCAGTCTGGGAAGGCCTCCTGGAGGAGGTGAGCTCTCAGTAGGGCTTTGAAGGTAGGAAGAGAGCTAGCTTGGTGGATTCATTCATTCAATCATATTTATTGAGTGCTTACTGTGTGCAGAGCACTGTACTAAGCTCTTGGGAAGTACAAGTTGGCAACATATAGAGACGGTCCCTGCCCAGCAGTGGGCTCACAGTATAGAAGGGGGAGACAGAGAAAAAAACAAAACATATTAACAAAATAAAATAAATAGAATAAATGTGCACAAATAAAATAAATGGAGTAATAAATACGTGCAAACATATATGCATAAATACAGGTGCTGTGGGGGGGGGAAGGAGGTAAGGTGGGGGGGATGGGGGGGAGGAGAGGGAGAGGAAGGAGGGGGCTCAGTCTGCGAAGGCCTCCTGGGGGAGGTGAGCTCTCAGTAGGGCTTTGAAGGGAGGAAGAGAGTTAGCTTGGCAGATGTGAGGAGGGAGGGCATTCCAGGTGGGGGGGAAGACGTGGGCCAGGGGTCAACGGCAGGACAGGTGAGAACGAGGCCCAGTGAGGAGGTTAGCGGCAGAGGAGCGGAGGGTGTGGGCTGGGCTGGAGAAGGAGAGAAGGGAGGTGAGGTAGGAGGGGGTGAGGTGATGGACAGCCTTGAAGCCGGTATCGTTTCAGCAAATCTGGATTTATTCAGGTTTTGCAAGATTTCTGTTAACATATTTCATTATATAATTATCAAGCAAAAGCAAAAGGGAAAGAACAAGAAGGCATGAGAAATTTGAATTTTAAATAGGCAGAACCAAAAAAGTCTTGATTTGAGAACTAGGCCAAGTTACTTGGGCACACTGTGCCTCGCGAGACCTTCAAGTTTAAAATTGTATAAAAAGGCAATGACTTGGAATAAGGAGACATTATTTTGGCTAAATAACTTATGGCCTTACACTGTCAGGGAGCAAAAGTAGTTTTTTAAAAGAAGGTTTAAAATCAATCAATCAATGGCATTGAGCACTTACTCTGTGCAGAGTCATTCATTCATTCATTCATTCATTCATTCATTCATTCATTCATTCGTATTTATTAAGCGCTTCCTGTGTGCAGAGCACTGTACTAAGCGCTTGGGAAGTACAAGTTGGCAGCATATAGAGACGGTCCCTACCCAACAACGGGCTCACAGTCTAGAAGGGGGAGACAGACAACAAAACAAACAAAACAAAATGAAACAAAACGTGGTCAGGTGTCAAGTCATCAGAATAAATAGAAGTAAAGCTAGAAGCACATCACTGACAAAATAAATAGTAAATATGTACAAGTAAAATAAATAGAGTAATAAATCTCTACAAACATGTAGACAGGTGCTGTGGGGAGGGAAAGGAGGTAGGGCGGGGGGGATGGGGACGGTACTAAGCACTTGGGAGAATGCAGTACAGCAGAGTTGGTAGTCACGTTCCTCACCCAAAGAAGTTTACAGTCTAGAGCCTTCTCCACTATAGATAAGCAGTGTGGCTCAGTGGAAAGAGCATGGGCTTGGGAGTCAGAGGACATGGGTTCTAATCCCAGTTCTGCCACTTGTCTGCTGTGTGACCTTGGACAAGCCACTTAACTTCTCTGGGCCTCAGTTACCTCATCTGTTAAAGGGGGAATAAAACCGTGAGCCCCATGTGGGATAACCTGTTTACCTTGTATTTAGCTCAGCTCTTAGGACAGTGCTTGGCGCATAGTAAGCACTTAACAAATACCATTATTATTATTACAGTTTTTCCTCCTGCTTCCACCCTATGCTTCTCCCTCCAGTTTCCCAGATTATTGCAGAGTTCTTTGTAGTTAGTGCAAATAAGAGTTGATTTGTGAAAATGATTGTGAGATCAAAGGACTACTTGAGCAAAGCAAAGAGTGGATCAACCACACCTTCCAGCTCCTCAGGACTCCATTCAGAGGAATGTGTATCAAAACCTCCCTCTTGTAAATTGTGTTTCATGGAAGCCTGGAGAACCTTGACTCCAGTTATTAAGTAAATTTGTTTAGTTGGCCCCAACTGAAAGAACACGGGCTTTGGAGTCAGAGGTCATGGGTTCAAATCCCGGCTCTGCCAACTGTCAGCTCTGTGACTTGGGCAAGTCACTTAACTTCTCTGGGCCTCAGTTACCTCATCTGTAAAAATGGGGATGAGGACTGTGAGCCCCCGGTGGGACAACCTGATCACCTTGTAACCTCCCCAGCGCTTAGAACAGTGCTTTGTACATAGTAAGTGCTTAATAAAATGCCATTATTATTATTATTATTATAACTGGCATTCTTGATTTGTGATTATCAATTGAGCAATCAGTTGTATTTGTTGAGTGCTCAGTGTGTGCAGAGTGCCATACTAAGTGCTTGGGAGAGTACAGTATAACAGAGTTGGTAGACATCTCCCCTGCCCACAATGAGTTTACAGTCTAGAAGGAAGGTGAAACCTCTACATCTTACCCCCTCCCCATCTCCTATCCCCTTTCACCCACCTCCTCTGCTCCTTCTCCCTCTTTATAAAACAAAAGAGAATTCCCCAGGTATGCTGGGCACATACTTAAATGACTCTTCCTTCAGGGAGCAAAGTCTTAAGGAGGCACAGAGAAATCTAAATGGGAAAAGGTTCATTTGCCTCTCCCCTATTTTAACCAATCAAGCTTAAACCCATCACCATTTTTCAGTGGAATTGATTTAGTGATGTGGAAGAAGGAAGTGGCATGGGTTTTAAGGCAGAGGAAACTAAGTCATATCATAATAACAGGTTCACCTGCTTCTCATCCAAGCAAAAAGCCAAAGTAAAATTGGTTCCATCACTTTTCTTGTATTAATCCAAGGGTTCCCATTCCCAGTATCTGTGATCCTTGGAAAAGAAATCTGTTTTATATTCAAATTTGGAAGTCTGGCTACAACTCTGGGTCATTTAAATGGGTCCTTATTAGAAGAGGTAGGAAAAGGGCAAGGAGATTGGGAGAGTTGCCTAAAATGGAGTC
This sequence comes from Tachyglossus aculeatus, assembly GCF_015852505.1. Taxonomy (NCBI): domain Eukaryota; kingdom Metazoa; phylum Chordata; class Mammalia; order Monotremata; family Tachyglossidae; genus Tachyglossus; species Tachyglossus aculeatus. The sequence goes on along the minus strand of NC_052067.1, from coordinate 125,370,911 downwards.
AAAAATATTGTTCATAAGGAATTCTTCCTCTCCATCAACTCACTCCTTGCCCTTTCCCAGTGACTGTTACAGAAATAGATTAGAGGAGGGAACAGGGTTGTCATCACCAGTATCATGAATCTTCTGGGGCCTTGGGGTACATCAACCTCCAGACACTACTGGGAGAATCAGGGGGTACCAAGGGTCAGTTCTGGTTTCGGTTCAGCTTCTGTCTGGTATTGCCAGATGCTGACCCTATCTGGCATGAACAGGATTACCTCAATCTATCTGGAGCACCTGCAGTTCACCTGCAAGAGACACTTTCCAGACATCTCTACTTAGATATTCTGCTGATGCTTCAAACTTAATATATCCAAAACAGAATTCCTCATCTTCCCATCCAAAACTTTCCTTCCCCAAGACTTTCATATCACTGTAGACAGCACCACCATCCTCCCTAAAATGTTTCCTACACCTTTCTAGTCCTACCCTCTTCCTACCCCTCTTCCACGCTCCATCCTTCTCATCAGTATCTCAAGAAGAGATTTTCCACCTTCTCTTAAAATCCACCCCTTCGACTTGCTTCTTTGACCCCATCTCTTTTTACCTCTTCCCTTTTTCCTTCTTCAGCTATTCACACTAATAATAATAATAATGTTAGTATTTGTTAAGTGCTATGTGCCAAGCACTGTTCTAAGCGCTGGGGTAGATGCAAGGTAATCAGGTTGTCCCACGTGGGGCTCACAGTCTTCATCCCCATTTTACAGATGACAGAACTGAGGCCCAGAGAAGTTAAGTGACTTGCCCAAGGTCACACAGCTGACAAGTGGAAGAGCTGGGATTAGAACCCATGACCTCTGGCTCCCCAGCCCGTGCTCTTTCCCTTGAGTCACACTGCGTCTCTACCTTCAACCATTCAATCTCCAATGACTACTTTCCCTCTGCTTTCAAACATGCCCATGTATCCTCTAACCTAAAAATACACACACCTCACTTGACCCCACTGTCCTCTCCAGTTATTCCCCTGTCTCCCTCCTACCATGCCTTTCCAAAATCCTTGAACGAGGAGTTTACACCCACTGTTTCCCCTCCTTCTCCTTCACCTCTCTTTGACCCCCTCAATCTATCTTCGGAACCCTTCACTTAACTGAAACTGCCTTCTCTAAAGTCATCATTAGCTCCTTCTTGACAAACCCCGTGGCCTGTGGTCATTCTAAATGTCTCGAGGGCCTTCTCCTGGAACACGATCTAACCTTGACTTCACTGACACTGTCCTCTACAGGTTCTCCTATCTCTCTGGCCACCCATTCTTAGTCTCCTTTGTGGGTCCCTCTGCCTCCCCTAACTGTGGGTGTCTCTCAAGACTCACTTTAGTGTCCTTTTCTAGTCTCCATATACACCTACTCGCTTGGAGAACTCATTCACTTCCCAGCTTCAACTACTCTCTCTATGTGGATGAATCCAAAATCTAACCTCTCCAGACCCAGCCTCTCTACTTCTCTCTAGTCTCACATTTCTCCTGCCTTCAGAACATCTCTACCTGGATGTCCAATGGATAACTCAAATTTAACATGTCCAAACAGGATGCCTCATCTTCCTACTCAAACCCCTCCCTACCCCAACTTCCCTATCACTACAGATAACACCAACATCCTTCCTATCTCACAAGCCCATAAACCTGACATTATCCTTGACTCATTTCTCTCATTCAATCCACCTGTCAGTTCTACCTTTTACAACACCACAACATTTCTACAATCTGTCCATTACTCTCCAATGAAAGTACTACCACTTGGTCCATTCACTTGTTATATCCCACTTTAACTACTGCATCAGCCTCCTCACTGACCTCCCTGTCTCTGGTCTTTTCCCTCTCAGGTTCATGCTCCACTCTTTGACCTGGATTATTTTTCTAAACAATCCTTCAGTGTTTCTCTTCCTAGGCCTCCAAAACCTCCAGTGGCTGCCCATCCACCTCTACATTAGGCAGTAACTCCTCACCATTGGCTTTAAAGCACTCAATCAGCTTAATAATAATAATAATAATATTTGTTGAGTGCTTTATATGCACCAAGCACTTTATTCAGTGCTGGGGAAGATATAGTGCAATCAGTAAGACATGGTCCCTGTCCCACATGGAGCTTACAGTCTAATGGGGAGGAAAACAGGTACTAAATCTCCATTTTATAGATAAGGAAACTGAGGCCTGTGAAGTTAAGTGACTTACCTAAGACAACACAGCAGGTATGTGGCAGAGGTGTGACTTGGCCCAAACCGGTGCTCTTTCCACAGGTCATGCCAGTCTTTTCCTCCTACTTATCCTTTCTCTTCTCCTCTCCTACTCCAGCATAGCCTACAACCTCATTGCACTAATGTCAACTTATTGTACCTTGAACTCATCTCTCTCAGGATGACCCCTTGCCCACAACTTCCTTCCTGCCTAGAATTCTCTATCTCTTCATTTCCAACTCTCTCCATCTTCAAAACCACAACTAAAAGCATATCTCTTCCAGGAATGCTTTCCAACTAACCTCACATCTTCCCATTCAATCAACCAATTAATCAATCACATTTATCGAGCGCTTACTGTGTGTAGGGCACTGTGCTAAATGCTCAGGAGACTACGAACAACAATGTAATAGGCACGTTCCCTGTCCATAATGAGCTTACAGTATAGAGGAGGAGACAGGCATTAATATAAATAAGTAAATAAATGAATAAATAATGGCTATGTACATAATGGTTGTGGGGCTGGTGGGGGGAGGGTAGTGAATAAAGGGAGCCAGTCAGGGCGATGCAGAAGGGAGTGGAAAAAGAGGAAATGAAGGCTTAGTCAGGAAAGGCGTCTTGGAGAAAACGTGCCTTCAATGAGGCTTTGAAGCGGTGAAGAGTTATTTTTTTTGATAGCATTTTTATTAAGCGCTTACTATGTGCAAAGCACTGTTCTAAGCGCTGGGGAGGTTACAAGGTGATCAGGTTGTCCCACGGGGGACTCACAGTCTTAATCCTCATTTTACAGATGAGGTAACTGAGGCCCAGAGAAGTTAAGTGACTTGCCCAAAGTCACACAGCTGGCTATTGGCAGAGCCGGGATTTGAACCCACGACCTCTGACTCCAAAGCCCGGGCTCTTTTGGAGGGAAGGCGTTCCAGTTCAGAGGTAGGACATTGGTGAGGGTTTGGACAGCGAGATAGACATGATCAAGGTACAGTGAGTAGGTTGGCATTAGAGGAGCAAAGATTAAGGTGGAGTAGAGGTCATTGGATTTGGCAAAAAGGAGATCATTTGTGACCTTTCTTTTTTGAAATGGTATTTGTTAAGTGCTTACTACATATGAATCACTGTTCTAAGCACTGGAGCGGGGGATAAAAGGTCATCAGGTTGTCCCACGTGGAGCTCACAGTCTTAATCCCCATTTTACAGATGAGGAAACTGAGGCCCAGAGAAGTTAAGTGACTTGCCCAAAGTCACACAGCTGACAAGTGGCGAAGTCGGGATTAGAACCCATGACCTCTGACTCCTAAGCCCATGTTCTTTCCACTGAGCTACACTGATTCTTTGAGAGATTGGTTTCTGTGGATTGAAGGGGAGCGAAGCCAGACTGGAGGGGATCAAGGAGGGAACTGGACGAGAGGAACTTGAGGCAGCAAGTGCAGACAACTCGCTCAAGGAGTTGTCACCCATCCTATTCTTCTTCCTTTCTGTGAATGCACTACACTTCTAGCATTTAAATACTCTCCTTCACCCTTAGAGCAAATATATATATATGTATATGTATATATATATATATATATGTACACGTATGCATACATGCATATATTTCCCTATTCTCTGTTACTTTCCTTTTTTGTAATTTAATTCATTGTCTATCTACCCATTAGAGTGCAAGCTCTTGGTGGGCAAGAATTGTGTCTATCAATTGTATTATACTCTCTCAAGAGCTTAGTACAGGGGTCCGTGAATGTAAGTGCTTTATAAATATCATTGATTGATTGACTAAAGAAGGAAATTGATAAGAAAACAAAAAAGTATAGGTCTACCATTCTGTGAGGCCACCATACACCTGTGCCTAGAATATCGGGAGCAGTTCTGGTTGCTTTTGTAGGAAGAGTATGATAGAGGTGGAGAAGGAATCGAAAAGAGCCACCAGAATGATCGGGAAGATGGGTCAGCTTCCAAATAAGGGCCAAACGTAAGGAAGAGTGTTCTAGTCTGGAAAGGTGAATGCTGAAAGGGGACATGACTGAAATTCAAAATCACATAGGGTGTGGGCATGGTCATTCATCAAACCCACAAGGCCAAATTAAGGAGATGCACAATGAAAGTTGAAGGTGGCAAGTTCAAAATGAACCAAAGGAAAGCATTTCTTTTCACAGTTGATGTGAGTTATATGGAATTCATTACCCAGGATTTTTCCTGGGCAGAAAATATCAATAGGTTTAATGAGAGTTTGGATAAATTCACTGGTGGGAGGAAAAGATGGAATGTTATATGGGCTCTCCCTAACCGCGATGATGGGTATGAGGAGGGCAACCATCACACTTTTCTTTAATGTCATTTGTTCAGTGCTTACTAAGTGTCAGGCACTGTACTAAGGACAGGGGTAGATATGAATTTGTCAGGTTTGACACAGTCCCTGTCCTGCATGGGGCTCACGGTCTCAATCTCCATTTTACAGATGAGGTAACCGAGGCACAGAGAAGTGAAGTGACTTGCCCAAGGTCAAACAGCAGACCAGTAGGGGATCTGGGATCAGAACTCAGGTCCTTCTAACTCCCAGGCCTGTACTCTATCCACTAGGCCACACTGCTTCTCATGGTTTCTCCAAAAATCCTATGGCCATTATTGGAGTTAGAATCTTGGACTTGGTAAACTACTGGTTTGACTTAGTAATGACATTTATTACATCTTAAGTTTGTAGCTAATGAATATAAAATTGAGAAATGCATTTCAGTTATGTTGGTATGTTGCTTACACAGTAAAATTGGTTCTGACTATTAATGGGTGCACCATTAGAAACAATTTTATTCTGTAGGCAACACACCCACATGACAGATTTGTTTCTCAATGTATTTCTTTCCCTAAGCTTATTTTTTATCAGGTTTTAATACTTTATAATTTCAATACATGAAATGACTCTATGAGGAGAGTCTAGGAGGGAAGGAAGTGGTGGAAAGGTAAAGGTGGAAAGGAAGGAGCTTAGTAATAAGCGCTTAGTACAGTGCTCTGCACACAGTCAGCTCTCAATAAATACTGTTGAACGAATGAAGGAGAGATGGTTGGGAGAGCAAAATGATTTTCCTAGTACAATCCCATTGCTGAATCATTTGCCCAATTAGTTTCTTCCTTTAATAAATTATTTTAGCTCCAGGGAATATGAAATTAGGATTCAGGACTGGGTTTACCCAAGAACAAGGTAAGCTTTTGTTGACAAACCATAACCTCCGGATAATCAACCAGTGGCCGATATTCAATCCATCAGTGGCATTCCATGAGTGCTTACTATTTGCAGGAAACTGTACTAAGCACTTATCCTCCTCTGTTAAAATTCCTTGACTACAACTAAACAGACCATCTTCCTCAGCAAATGCAATTAAAATGTTTTTGTTGGCCCAAACTCTCCGCTATTAGGACAGCATGGTTCAGCTGTCTGTTAGTTTTAGATGTTTATGGTTTTTGTTTTAAACAGACACAGAAGTGCTCTGTCATTTGTCCACTGAGTTGTTGATGATCGCAGGTATAATCTGGGACCTGTAAAGATGTTCTTGTTTGAGTTCCAAGTTCTGCATGGTAGACAAAGGAGGGGAGATATGGAAGCCAGATATCAGTCTAGTCAGCGTATCCAATGGTGCATTGTGTTAGGAGATGCCTGTTTTCATTTGGTTTTGTTTGAACCTGAGCTGAAAAAGTTCTCCTTGATCCAACAGATAGAGTAGTTTTTATTAAAAATTTAACACTTATCTCATGGCAATATTTACTTTAATGTGGAAAATCAAGATATTCTTCTACTTTTTCCTGAGATACTGTGGTAAGATAAACACAATGCTGCAAGATAAATATTAACTTTATAATGAAAACTACAGGATATCTTATCTCGTGCTTTGTATCAGCATTTCCCTAAGGAGACAGAAAGGCTAACAGAGCTACAAAGACCACCGTTTATGGGGGGTAAGGGGCAGGGAAATTGTATAATTCCCACCAGGGTATTATCTCCCAGGGCTTAGTCCAGTGCTCACCACACTGAAAGCACTTAATGAATACTATTACTACTAAAAGTGCTGATATTAATGATGATGATGATAATGGCATTTATTAAGCGCTTACAATGTGCAAAGAACTGTTCTAAGCGCTGGGGAGGTCATCCATCACAGCTCATCAGGTAGTAACAACTCCTCTTGCCAGTTCGGCAAGATTGAGTATATTTTTGACAACATTAGATGCCTTAACTCAGGTCAGTCAGAGCCTCAGGTCAATGATATAATTTCTATCATGAATTTCAGTCTGAGAATTGTAAAAGTTCAGCCACTGACTGCTACAACTACAGGGTGAGCTTCTAGGAAATATTATTTCATGTGAGATGAAATAGACGTAAAATCAATAAGGATTCTTGACGGCTATTATTTTTATCTTACCGAGACTCAAAGGAAAGACAGAAACTAATCTGAAAATATTTGGTGGAATTCTTGTCAACAACTTTTACTGATAAATCACCTGGTCCTGATAAAGTTGTCACTTTGGAAAGAAGGTTCATGCCCTGAACATTCATGCAGTGCTATTAGTTATAGATCTTGTTAGTGACCTATAACAATCATAATACGCTGGAACTGTGGTATTCCAAAAATGAGGCTGATTGACTAGTATGAAATCATTCTTATTCAACAAATAAAGTTCAACAAAGTGATTTCACCTAAAAACAAAACACCAAAATGCCTAGAGATTAACACATTAAGTTGCTCCTTCAGTTTACACAACTAAAAATATCCTTTTATTGGGCTTAGTTCAGAAGCGTAAAAGGTTTTAAACAAAAGGAGAAACTGGTCCTCCTTTTCATGTCTCAAACTTGGGTAAGGAAAAGGGAAATAGATGGTTCAGTGTAATCAGTCTCTACGATTTCAAGATTTTCCATTGCCGCCAGTTTTCCAAGTGAACCATTTTCAGGTAGATTACCAAACTCTCTATCCCCCAAATTTGTTCTCAGATCTTAAGTTCTCTGGGTCTAAATTTGTCAAGAGAAGCAGTGTGGCCTAGTGGAAAAAAATAAGGGCCTAGGCGTTAGAGGACCTGAATTCTAATCCTGCTTCTGCCGTTGCTGTTTGACCTTGGAAAAGTCACTTACCTTCTGTGTGCCTCACTTTCCTCATCTGTAAAATGGGAACTGTTTTCCCTCCTACAGGAGCCCTACGAGGCACCAGTCTAACCTAATTATCTTGTATCTACCACAGTGCTTAGTACAGGACTAGGCACCTATTACCATTTTTACAGTTTAATGAATACCATAATTATTAAAGTCTTGTCTCTTTCTACTTCCTTCATTAAATCTCTCCTCTATAAATTTCAAAGCTCTTATCCTGAAAAAAAAAAACCCTCCCTTCACTCTAGGGTACTTTCCAGTTATCTCCCTCTCCCTCCTATCATTATCCTCCAAATTCCTTAAGATAGTTGTCTACACCCACTGACTCCACTTCCTCTCCCCAAACTCTCTTTTCGACCCCCTCAAATCTCACTTTTACCTCTTTTGCTCTGTGAAACTTCCCTCGCTAAGGTCACCAATAACTCCTTCTTGCCAAAGCCAATGGTCTCCACTTTATCCTAATCCTTCTGGACCTCTCAACTGCATTCAACACTGTGAACCACTCCTTGAAACTTGATTTCACTGACACTGTCCTCTTCTGGTCCTCCTGATTCTCTGGTGGTTCATTCTCAGTCTCTTTCACAGGCTCCTCCTCTCTCTCCCACCCTTAACTGTGCAAGTCCCTCAAGGTTCAGTTCTGGATCCCTTATATTTTCCATCGATACCCACTCCCTTAGAGAACTAATTCACCTTGAACTACCATCTCTATGCAGGTGATTCCCAAGTCTACATATCAAATCCTGTTTTTTCTCCTGCTCTGCAGTCTCATACTTTCTCTTGCCTTTAAGACAACTTACCATGTCCAAAACATAACTCCTCATCTCCCCACCCAAACCCTAGTCATTCCCACCACTGTAGACAAGTCTGTCAGACAAGTCAGTTACCTTGGCATTATCCTTATTCAATCAATCAATCAATCAATAGTATTTATTGAGCAGTTACTGTATGCTGAACACTGTACTAAGTGCTTGGGAGAGTACACTGAAACAGCTTTGGTAGGCCTGTTCGTGATCCACAATCTGAATACCATCTAGATGGGGAGAAAGACATTAACATAAATAAATAAATTACAGATATGTACCCAAGTGCTGTGGGTCTGAAGGTGGGAATTCATTCACTTATTCATTCACTCAATCGTATTTATTGAGTGCTTACTGTGTGCAGAGCACTGTACTAAGCGCTTGGGAAGTACAAGTCGGCAACATATAGAGATGGTCCCTACCCAACAATGCGCTCTCAGTCCAGAAGGGGGAGAAAACACAATAAAACAAAACATGTAGACAGGTGTCAAAATCGTCAGAACAATTAGAATTATAGCTATATGCACATCATTAACAAAATAAATAGAATAGTAAATATGTACAAGTAAAATAAATAGAGTAATAAATCTGTACAAATATATACAAGTGCTGTGGGGAGAGGAAGGAGGTAGGGCGGGGGTGATGGGGAGGAGGAGAGGAAAAAGGGGGCTCAGTCTGGGAAGGCCTCCTGGAGGAGGTGAGCTCTCAGTAGGGCTTTGAAGGGAGGAAGAGAGCTAGGTTGGTGGATGTGTGGAGGGAGGGCATTCCAGGCCAGGGGAAGGATGCGGAATGGGGGTTGACGGCGGGACAGGCGAGAATGAGGCACAGTGACGAGGTTAGCGGCAGAGGAGTGGAGGGTGTGGTCTGGGCTGGAGAAGGAGAGAAGGGAGGTGAGGTAGTAGGGGATGAGGTGATGGACAGCTTTGAAGCTGAGATTGAGGAGTTTTTGTTTGATTCATAGGTTGACAGGCAGCCACTGGAGATTTTTGAGGAAGGGAGTAACATGTCCAGAGCGTTTCTGTACAGAGATAATCCGGGCAGCGGAGTGAAGTATAGACTGAAGTGGGGAGAGACAGGAGGATGGGAGATCAGAGAAGAGGCTGATGCAGTAATCCAGTCGGGATAGGATGAGAGATTGAACGAGCAAGGTAGCAGTTTGGATGGAGAGGAAAGAGCGGATCTTGGCGATGTTGTGGAGGTGAGACCGGCAGGTTTTGGTGATGGATTGGATGTGTGGGGTGAATGAGAGAGCAGAGTCGAGTCTGACACCAAGGTTGTGGGCCTGTGAGACGGGAAGGATGGTAGTGCCGTCTACAGTGATGGGAAAGTCAGGTTGAGGACAGGGTTTGGGAGGCAAGATAAGGAGTTCAGTCTTGGCATATTGAGTTTTAGATAATAATGTTGGTATTTGTTAATCGCTTTAGATGATGGGCAGACATCCAATCAATCAATCAATCAATCATATTTATTGAACGCTTACTGTGTGCAGAGCACTGTACTAAGCGCTTGGGAAGTACAAGTTGGCAACATATAGAGACAGTCCCTACCCAACAGTGGGCTCACAGTCTAAAAGGGGGAGACAGAGAACAAAACCAAACATACTAACAAAATAAAATAAATAGAATAGATATGTACAAGTAAAATAAATAAATAAATAAATAGAGTAATAAATATGTACAAACATATATACATAAATACAGGTGCTGTGGGGAAGGGAAGGAGGTAAGATGGGGGGATGGAGAGGGGAACGAGGGGGAGAGGAAGGAAGGGGCTCAGTCTGGGAAGGCCTCCTGGAGGAGGTGAGCTCTCAGTAGGGCCTTGAAGGGCGGAAGAGAGCTAGCTTGGCGGAGGGGCAGAGGGAGGGCATTCCAGGCCCGGGGGATGACGTGGGCCGGGGGTCGATGGCGGGACAGGCGAGAACGAGGTACGGTGAGGAGATTAGCGGCAGAGGAGCGGAGGGTGCAGGGTGGGCTGTAGAAGGAGAGAAGGGTGGTGAGGTAGGAGGGGGCGAGGGGATGGACAGCCTTGAAGCCCAGGGTGAGGAGTTTCTGCCTGATGCGCAGATTGATTGGTAGCCACTGGAGATTTTTGAGGAGGGGAGTAACATGTCCAGAGCGTTTCTGGACAAAGACAATCCGGGCAGCAGCATGAAGTATGGATTGAAGTGGGGAGAGACACGAGGATGGGAGATCGGAGAGAAGGCTGATGCAGTAGTCCAGACGGGATAGGATGAGAGCTTGAACGAGCAGGGTAGCGGTATGGATGGAGAGGAAAGGGCAGATCTTGGCAGTGTTGTGGAGCTGAGACCGGCAGGTTTTGGTGACGGCTTGGATCTCCAGATGGAGATGTCCTGAAGGCAGGAGAAGACACGAGCCTGGAGGGAGGGAGAGAGAACAGGGGCAGAGATGTAGATTTGGGTGTCATCAGTGTAGAGATGATAGTTGAAGCCGTGGAAGTGAATGAGGTCACCAATGGAGTGAGCGTAGATGGAGAACTGAAGGGGACCAAGAACTGACCCTTAAGGAATGCCTACGGTAAGGGGATGTATACAGTAAGGGGTAAGGGGATGAATAAGGAGTGTTATTCTAAGTGGCATGGTGATGCAGAAGGAAGTGAGAGAAGAGGGTTTAGTCAGGGAAGGCCTCTTGGAGGAGATGCGATTTTAATAAGGCTTTGAAGGTAGGGAAGGTTATTGTCGAATCATCTTTGGCTCATCTCTCTTATTGAAACCATAAATTAAATCTGCCAACAAATCCTTTCATTTCTGCCTTTACTACATCACTAAAATCCATCCTTTCCTCTCCAGTCAAACTGCTACTGCTCTGATCCAAGCACTTAGCCTATCCTACCTTGACTACCGTATTAGCCTCCTCAAAGAATTCTCTGCCTCCTGCCTCTCCCCTCTCCAGTTCATACTTCACTCTGCCCCCCAGATCATTTTTCTAAAAAAGTCCAGTCCACATCTCCCCACATCTCAAGAACCTCCAGAGATTTTCCATCCACTTCCACTTCAAACAGAAACTCTTAACATAGCTTTAAAGCTCTAAATCATTTTGTCACTTCCTACCTCACCTCACTGATTTCCTACTACAATCCAGTCTGAAGACTTTGCTCCTCTAAGGCCAACCTACTAATCATACCTCGATCTCGTCTATCTAGCTGCTGACCCTGCCTTGACCCTCCCTCTGGCCTTGAATTCCCTCCCCTCCATATACGATGGACCACCACTTTCCCGCCCTCAAAGCCTTATTAAAATCATATCCCCTCCAAGAAGCCTTCCCTTGATTAAGCTTTCTTTTCTCCTACTCCCTCTCCCTTTCTTTACAAACCTGTACACTTTTATCTATTCACTTTAAGCACTTGATATTCACCCCACAGCTTGAACAGAGTAAATGCTCAATAAATATGTTTGAAATGAATTGAACTCCACTAAAAGCCCCACAACATGTATATTTGTACCTCTAATTTATATATTTATTCCTATTAATAAGGCCTGTCTCCCCTTTTAGATTGTAGGCTTCTTGTTGGCAGTGAATATATCTACCAACTCTGTTGTATTGTACTCTCCCAAATGCTTAGTACAGAGGTCTTCATCCAGTAAGAACCCAAGAAATACCATTGATGATTGATTAGCTACAACATTTTAGAACAGTTTCCATAGGGAAGAAACCACCTTTCTTTCCTCTTATTTCCTTCCTTTATTTTCCCAAATATTTACTTTTTTCTTAAGGATGTTTTATTTGAGGGATTCTTTTTTAATTATGTTAGTGATTGAGAAAGGGTCAGATAACGCCCCTTCAACTTTTGATACCTCCAATCGTACCATTGTGAAATACCCTTAGGATTTTGGATGAACAGACACACTTCCTTAAGTGTTGCCAACTTGTACTTCCCAAGCGCTTAGTACAGTGCTCTGCACACAGTAAGTGCTCAATAAATACGATTGATTGACTGATTGATTCCTTACTTACCACCAGAGAGCTCATCTCTATCTATGATGATATGGAGTCAGAGGTCATGGGTTCAAATCCTGGCTCTTCCACTTGTCAGCTGTGTGACTTTGGGCAAGTCACTTCATTTCACTGTGCCTCAGTTCCCTCATCTGTAAAATGGGGATGAAGATGGTGAGTCCCCCCGTGGGACAACCTGATCAGCATGTAACCTCCCCAGCGCTTAGACCAGTGCTTTGCACATAGTAAGCACTTAATAAATGCCATTATTATTATTATTATTAATAATAATGATAATAATAATAAAAACCGAGGTGCGGCACAATTAACCCCCACCCCTTTGGGTTCCTGAGAGTCTAGATGTGCCCCTCTCTGGTATTGCTTGGGCTTCAGGGCTGCCCAGTACAGCAGCTGTGATGGAACGGCTAATAAGAGACGCTGTGTGGGCAGCCACAGTGATTTTCCCCAGGAATGTGCTCATGGGGGCCTCTGATCCTTTTCTCATTCATTCAGTTGTATTTATTGGATGCTTACTCTGTGCAGAGCACTGAACTAAGCGCTTGAAAGACCATAAAATAACAATAGACAGACACATTCTCTGCCCACAATGAGCTGCCAGTCTAAAGAATCCCTGACTGTGGGCACATTAGAGTGAAGAGGACTACGACCTAGTGGCTGGATCTCAGGCTTAGGAGTCAGCAAGCCCTGGGTTATAATTCTGGCTCTGCCACTTGTCTGCTGTGTGATCTTGGACAAGTCACGACTTCTCTGTGCCTCAGTTACCTCACCTGTAAAATAGGATTAAAATAATAATGGTATTTGTTAAGCGCTTACTATGTGCAAAACACTGTTCTAAGCACTGGGGAAGATACAAGGTGATCAGATTGTCCCACGTGGAGCTCACAGTATTAATCCCCATTTTACGGATGAGGTAACTGAGGCATAGAGAAGTTAAGTGACTTACCCAAAGTCACACAGCTGACAACTGGCGGAGCCAGGATTTGAACCCATGATCTCTGACTCCCGAGCCCATGCTCTTTCCACTGAGCCACGCTGCTTCTTTAACAGTGAGCCCTATGTGGGACAAAGACTGTGTCCAACCAGATCAACTTGTATCTACCCCAGTGCTTAGTACAGTGGCAGGGAATGTGTCTGTTTATGGTTATATTATACTTTCCCAGCACTTAGTACAGTGCTCTGCACAAAGTAAGCACTCAATCAATGCGATTGAATACAATGCCCGGCACATAGTAAATGCTTAATACCATACAAATAAAACAAACAAATAAAAATAAACTCCAAAAAACTGTGGTACCCGGGGGACAGGTACTGTCTCCAATCTGTGTCCAACCTGCTCAACTGCAGTATTTAGAACAATACTTGGCAAATAGTAAGTGCTTAAACAAGTACCATAATTAATTTAGTATTGAGAAAATATTTCTAAAGTTGTAAAGCTGAGGGCCCCCGAAGGGCTCATGTTTTATCTTGAATGCATTTGTTACAGTCTTATAGAAGAAACTATTGCTAAAAAAATAAATGAGTGATATATTAAGTATATTTCAAAATTCATGATATACAGTAATCACGATTGTGGTATTTGTTCAAATGCTTACCTTGTGCCAAGCACACGATTAAACCCTGGGGTAAGTTCAATACAATCAGAGCACGTGGGGTTCACAGACACAAGGGTGGGAGAACAAGTATACATATACATTATGTTAATAGGAATAATGTATTTGCCAAGATTATATATTAGATTAATATGCATATTAATATAAGAAATGGTAGCACATTAAGAAAAACTAAATTAGAATTTGATAGGTATTTTGTAGCTAGAGCAGCTGAAATAGCTCATCAATATTTGATGGCCTATCATACTTTGCATTAATGGAGCATCTTTTTTCCAAGGAGATCAAAGCCTTTCTCTTTTCAAGAGAGTGTGGATGTATTCAAAAATAGAGAAAACAATCAATGAAATAAATATTTTTCCTAATCATCACCATCATCAACAGTATTTATTAACCTACTGTTCTAGATGCTTGGCACTAGCCAAAGGAGTAAAATGATATCACTTTTCTTAGTTCATTGCCATAGTTTCCTTTTTCTTATGCCTTGAGCAATAACCGTCCTGATGGGTAGTGGGAAAGCTTCCATTCTGAGATTCTTTTCATTTAGTTTTGAATGTCCTGATAAAAGGTTCAGCAGCTTCCCATCGAAAATTATTCTACAAACAGTTTTCAACATCGAGGGGCTTTCCAGCTAGCCTGAAGCCTACTTTATTTAATTTTAGGCCATCTCTTCTAGTTGCATGCCCTTCGGTGCCAAGCGGAATAATTCGCCTACCACGGTTTCACCTTTCAAATATTTGTGGAATAGTATTATATTCCCCTTAGTCATCACTTTGTCTAACTATATATTTATCTCCTTTAATCTTCCCTCATAAATTAATCCATCCGTTCTTTTAATCATTTCAATTGCTATTCTCTGGACTCCCTCCAAATTGTCTTCAAATTTATGATACCAAGGTGCCGAAGACCAAACATGATTTTCCCGTTTGTGATAGTAGCTCTGTACATGGCCCAAATAGCACTGGCCTTTTATGGCTTCCTTAGCCAGCTGCAAACACCATTACAAAATTAGAAACCTGGCAGTATCGCACTTCAGGTGTCTCTGCCGGTCATCTGTCTACTGTAGTAGGACTTAAAACTGTCCACACGGTTAAGAGAGAGTCTACAAAGGATCTTTTATGGACAACAGAAACAAATAATTATTAAAAGGCCTTTTGACCCCAGTGCTCCACTAGTTACTTCTCAGTAACTCTTTAAACTCTAAAAAAAAAAAAGGATCAGGGCATCCACATACATACAGTAATTAAACTTCTACAAATACATTGACAAAATAATAAAATGCTCATAAATATAGAAACTTAACTTTAGGCTGTAACACATCACTTTTTAACATTGTTCCATAATATGTGTTTTCCCTACGTGTCAGGGCCGTGCCATCAGTAGAGAAGCAGTGTGGCCTAATGGATAGAGAACAGGCCTGTAAATCAGAAGGACCTGGATTATAATCCTGGCTCCACCACTTGTTGCTGTGTGACCTTGGGCAAGTCACTTAACTTCTCTAGGCTTCAAGTCCCTAATCTGTAAAATGGGGATTAAGACTGCGAGTCTTATGTGGGACAGGGACTGTGTCCAACATGATTATCTTGTATCTACCCTAGGGTTTAAAACAGTGCCTGGCACAAAGTAAGTGCTAAACAAATACTACAGTTATTATTGTTATTATTAACTAGGGACAGCATGAACTTGTTTAGATATGTTGCACTGCGGTGTCAGAAGAAATGGTTTGTAGGCATCAGTCAGTCAATTGTGTTTATTGAGCACATACTATGTGCAGAGCACTGTACAAAGCACTTGAGAGAGAACAATAGAATTGGTAATAATAATAATTACAGTATTTGTTAAGCTCTTACAATGTGCCAAGCACTGTCCTAAGCGCTGGGGTAGATATAAGGTAATCAGGTTGTCCCACATGGGGTTCACAGTCTTCAACCCCATTTTACAGATGAGGGAACTGAGGCACAGAGAGGTTAAGTGACTTGCCCAAAGTCACATAGCTGACAAGCGGCGGAGCGGAGATTAGAACCCACAACCTCTGACTCTGAAGCCTGTGCTCTTTCCACTAAGTCACGTTGCTTGGTAGATGCATTTCCTCCCCACAGTGCCAGACACAATGATTTCTAGAAAGCAAGCTTTCTGTATTGGAGATTTTGCAAGAACACAACCCCTCTTTTATAGGACAACTGTGTGCAAATCACAGAAATGACTGAAATGAGTAATAATTGTTCTAATTTCTACTGTGAAGTGAATGAGTTATAGTACAGATGAAATATTTGTCTCACGATGGAAAAGTAAGAGGGTAGAGAAGAGGTAGGATCAGACACTGTTCCTGTCCCACATGGGGCTCACAGACTAAAGGGGAGGGAGGTATTTCCTAGATAAGGAAACAGAGACAGAGAAGTTAAATTCCTTGCCCCGTCACACAACAGACAAGTATCTGAGCCAGGATTAGAACCCACATCTTCTGTCTCCCAATCTTTTCCTCTTTCCAGTAAGCCATGCTGCTTCTCGAGGTTAATGGCCTGTTCAGGCCTACCCACACTCTTGGCTAATCAAGACCAGGAGTTGGATATGTACGGTATTTAAAGCTGTTGATGATTTAAGTGTCACAAGAAGCAGTGTAAGCCTACTGGATAGAATACGGGAAGCAGCGTGGCTCAGTGGAAAGAGCTCGGGCTTTGGAGTCAGAGGTCATGGGTTCGAATCCCGGCTCCGCCACATGTCTGCTGTGTGGCCTTGGGTAAGTCACTTAACTTCTCTGAGCCTCAGTTACCCCATCTGTAAAATGGGGATTAAGACTGTGAGCCCCACGTGGGACAACTTGATCACCTCGTATCCCCCCACCCAGCACTTAGAACAGTGCTCTGCACATAGTCAGCACTTAACACGTGCCATCATTATTATTATTATGGGCCTGGGAGACAGAGGACCTGTGTTCTAATCCTGGCTCTGCCACTTGACTCCTGCGTGATCTTGAACAAGTCAGACTGAGCCCCCTTTTTCCTCTCCTCCTCCCTATCCCCTCCTCTGCCCTACCTCCTTCCCTTCCCACAGCACTTGTATACATTTGTACAGCTTTATTACTCTATTTATTTTACTTGTACATATTTATGATTCTATTTATTTTGTTAATGATGTCCATAAGTCTATAATATTTATAATATTTATAATTCTATTTATTCTGAAGGTTTTGACACCTGTCTACATGGTTTGTTTTGTTATCTTTCTCCCCCTTCTAGACTGTGAGCCCGTTGTTGGGTAGGGACCAACTCTATATGTTGCTGACTTGTACTTCCCAAGCACTTAGTACAGTGCTCTGCA
Organism: Tachyglossus aculeatus; assembly: GCF_015852505.1. Classification (NCBI taxonomy): domain Eukaryota; kingdom Metazoa; phylum Chordata; class Mammalia; order Monotremata; family Tachyglossidae; genus Tachyglossus; species Tachyglossus aculeatus. The sequence continues at coordinate 125,353,885 of NC_052067.1, read as the reverse complement.
CACAGTAAGCGCTCAATAAATACGACTGAATGAATGAATTTAACTTCTCTGTGCCTCAGTTTAGTCATCTGTAAAATGGATGTAAAATATCTGTTGTCTCTCCTCAATGAACGAGCCACATGTGGAAAAGGGACTGTGTTTAACCTGTTTATCTTGTATCTTGTAATCTCAGTGCTTAGTACAGTGCTTGGGACACAGTGAGTGCTTAGCAAACACCATTATTATTATTATTATTATTATCACACTTTTCAAGAATTCCTTTTAGGCGCTCTGGTTCATGGGAATTTTATTAAGCTTTTAATTACTCCCAAGCTTTCCAAAATCTATTTCAATCGCTCTGATTTAAGTGATCAATTTAATATCATAGCCATTTTGGATCCCTGCACTCTGTTGCTGGAGAGAATAAACCATAAATCGGATTAAAGTGGATCTTGTTACCAAAGTAAACTAATGCTACTTGCCTCTAAGAAATATTGGACAATTAAATAGCAAAAGCTCTTTCTCCTCCTAGCTTGAAAGATTGACTCTGAGCTGACAATAAAACCCTAGGTGGGATATTTAAATTTTAAGTGAGTGGTCAGTTAAGTGCCTGTAGAGGTAAAAGGACAGATAACATATTTGGTATTCTAATAGAAACCTATTTACTATGGGAAGTGACAAAAACATCAATCAAATCAGAACGGCTATTAAGGATTGTTAACTCCCTTTCAGATGAGCAATGATTTCCATTGGGATTTAAATAAATATTCATGAAAAGACCAGTGACAGAAATTTATCCCAAATTATACTACAGTGCAGCTTCTAAGGCTTTGGGGTGGAGTGAGGGGTGGTCAAGTGTGGGGGAGGACTAAATTTTTGTTAGCAATCAGTAGAAATTGTTTTTCTTAGAATTCTAGTATAGGAAATTTTTCTCTAGTTTCAACAAGAAAGACTGGGTAAAATGCAGCTTTAAACTGACTTCCTCACATGAATCAATGTCATTGACATTTTATCCCACTTGTCTAAGAAAATAGCATTACTGTCTCATCCTTGCTACCCACTATTTTTTGTAATTACCAATATGAAGCCGAAACATACTGTGATGTATTGGAAGGAGCATGGGACTGGAAGTCGGAAGTCCAGGACGCTTGTCCCTGCTCTCAACATCATCATCATCAGTCGTATTTATTGAGCGCTTACTGTGTGCAGAGCACTGTACTAAGCACTTGGGAAGTACAAGTTGGCAACATATAGAGACAGTCCCTACCCAACAGTGGGCTCACAGTCTAAAAGGGGGAGACAGAGAACAAAACCAAACATACTAACAAAATAAAATAAATAGAATAGATATGTACAAGTAAAATACATAGATAAATAAATAGAGTAATAAATATGTACAAACATATATACATATATACAGGTGCTGTGGGGAAGGGAAGGAGGTAAGATGGGGGATGGAGAGGGATGGTCATCTGCTGTGTGACCCTAGGCAAGTCACTTAACCTCTCAGTTTCCCAGTTTCTTTTTCTCCAAAAACAAAAATCCATGACACACAGTGGCTGTATCCAAGTTAGTAACCTTGAGTTTATTTCAGTGCTTAACATGTAGTAAGTGTTTATTAATTATTAATATGTTATATTATAGCATTAGAAGGAAACTTGGGCTAACTCATGGGAAACCCATCTAAATCACTGTAGTAAACAAAATAATAGAACCTTCCCAGTGTCAGAGTGAATGAATGGAACTTCGACTCTGTAAGTTGGGGAATGCACAGCGCGTATGTAAATGTCCAAAATTTATTTCTTTATATTAAGGTCTATCTTCCCCTCTAAACCGTAACCTCTCAGCTGCCTTCGACACTGTGGACCACTCCCTTCTCCTCCAAAACGCTATCCAACCTTGGCTTCACAGACTCCGTCCTCTCCTGGTTCTCCTCTTATCTCTCCGGCCGTTCATTCTCAGTCTCTTTTGCGGGCTCCTCCTCCCCCTCCCACCCCCTTACTGTAGGGGTTCCTCAAGGGTCAGTTCTTGGTCCCCTTCTGTTTTCTATCTACACTCACTCCCTTGGTGAACTCATTCGCTCCCACAGCTTCAACTATCATCTCTACGCTGATGACACTTTATTATGCTCTCCCAAGTGCTTAGTACAGTGCTCTGCACATAGTAGGTGCTCAAAAAATACAAGTGACTGACTGACTTTCGGCGTTTCCGTTTTGGCGGGCGAGTGGTGTCAGTGGACAGTGCAGGGCCCGTGACATGGGCGGGAAGGTGGGATAGTGTGCGCATCGTGCTGAGAGCTTGGACTGCTGCGATGACGCTGGCGGGGCAGGGCTGCCTCGTGTCTGGGACGAAGGTGGGAACCTCTAGACTGCATTTCCCTCCTCTAGACAGTAAGCTCCTTGTGGGCAGGGAATGTGCCTGCCAACTCTGTTGTACCATGCTTTCTCAAGCACTGTGAGGCTGGTGTCCTCTTCCCCTTCTCCTCCTAGATTGTGAGCCCATTGTTGGGTAGGGACTGTCTCTATCTGTTGCCGAATTGTAATTCCCAAGCGCTTAGTACAGTAAGCACACCATAAATACGATTGAATGAATGAATGAATGAATGAATGGAGGTTGGCGCCCTGGTCCTCTAGACTGTAAATTCATTATGGGCGGGGAATATGTCTATTATATTGTTGCGTTTCACTCTCCCAAATGCTTAGGACAGTGCTCTGCACACACAGTAAGTGCTCAAAAAGTGCGATTAACTGACTGACTGGTTCTATAAGCAGCATGGCTTAGTGGATAGAGCACAGGCCTGGGAATCAGAAGGACCTGGGTCTAATCCTGGCTCTGCCAAATGTCTGCTGTGTGACCTTGGGTAAGTCACTTAGCTTCTCTGGGTCTCAGTTACCTCATCTGTTATGTGCTGGGACCTCCTGGGAGGGATGGGGAATAAAAGCCTCAAGCTGCAGTTTGGGTGTTTTCTATGCTTCGCTCCTCGGGGTAATGGTAGCTTGTCCCTGGCCTATGTCATCACAGAAATTAGTTACTCACCACATATCCCCTTAAATCAAACTGGACTAAAGCACAAGCTAATCTCCTAACAGGGTCTCAAAGCAGATGGTACAGAGAGATGTCTGGCATCACAGCAATTACTTACAAAGGCTTGATTCTGCCCCAGATGTGGAGTAACTTTCACCCTTCCTGTGAAGGCAACTTCCTCTCAGAAAGCCCCAGTGACTGCTGAGAAAGGTAATGGAACCAATTCCATTGTTCCCTTTTCTTCCCTGCAATTTCCTTACCAGCTTTCAACCAGAGAGCATGTCTCTGTTACCTAAAGTCTGAATGAGACGACATATAACCATCACCTGCAGTCATCCTTTATTTTTCAGAAATAATAATAATAAAAATAATGATGGCATTTGTTAAGTGCTTACTATGTGCATAGCACTGTTCTAAGCGCTGAAATGAAACTCCATCAACAAATAGTAAACCATATGGATAAAAATCAATCTTTGTTTGAAAAATATGAGGAATAGGGATCTTAACTGCTAATGATTTTCATCCAGAAAGTTCAGTACACCAGTTTTCCATGATCTCAACCTCCGAGCTATCTTATACTGTAATGGCAGAAGGAATGAAGTAATGGAGTGCTCATTTTGATGACATTCATTCATTCAATCGTATTTATTGAGCACTTACAGTGCATAGAGCAGTGTACTAAGCACTTAATTTAGCAACAGATAGAGGCCATCCCTACCCAATGGGCTCACATCGATTGGTTGTTGCCATTATAACCATAATAATAATAATAATAATAATAATAATAATAATAATAATAATATATCCCCCTTCTGGACTATGAGCCTGTTGTTGGGTAAGGATTGTCTCTGTCTGTTGCTGAATTGTACTTTCCAAGTGCTTAGTACAGTACTCTGAACACAGTAAGTGCTCAACAAATATGACAGACTGACTGAATGAATGAATTTAATAATTATGGTATGTGTTAAGTGCTTACTATGCACCAGGCACTGTACTAAGCACTGGGGCAAATCAAGGCTGGACACAGTCCCTGTCCCTCATGGGGTTCACAGTCTTAATGCCCATTTTATGGATGAGGAAACTGAGGCCCAGAGAAGTGAAGTGACTTGCCCAACATCACACAGCAGACAAGAGGCAGACCTGGGGTAAGAACCCATGACCTTCTGACTCCCAGGCGTGTGCTCTGCAAATAGATGTCTTGAAGTGTGTCCTCTTTTACTGTAAATCTTCCATTAGCACATGCTGTCCCACCTTACCCATCCACCTTAATTTACTGTCCTGTGCTTTCAGGTACAATACGTGGAAATGTATTGGCGCCCTGCTACATACATTCATCTCTACTACTTCCAAACCATTAATTATGCCTTTCCTCTCATTAGGAAATTCCTCTCCATCCATCTCACTTAAACCATGCCCCCACTTCAAAATTCTGCCTATGACTTATGCTTTTCAAGTCCATGTTACCAATGACAGGATCTCTAGCTATTACATCACCGGTGAAATATCTGGCAGCTATTTCACGGGCTGAAGAAGTCAAGCTGTGTGTGTACAACGTTCGGGCCTTCCCGTGGGATGAGAGAAACCTCTAAAGGGCATCCCATTGCACTTAGATAGCTGCAGTGAATATAATCGCACCAACTGGAATGATTACAAAGAGATTAGGTTTTCCCAGTTTGAGCTGGCACTCTAGAAATCCCAAATAGGATTCTGAACGTTGCAGCATAGATACAAATTCCTAGGTCCCCTGGAAATCCATTTGAAACTTTTGGAAACTTTACACATATAAAAGGCTCCAATTGACCTATGTAGCCATACATAAGTAGAATCCTGGAATGGTCTTCCTCTTCTCCTTCAAAGCCCTCCTAGAAAGGCTTTGTTAAAAAAAATTCCCTTTGCTACTATTATTATCTGTTATTTCAATTTTTATATCTACTACCCATTGCTACCACTCCCAAAAAGGTGTAGCATAGAGAACACAAAGAGTACAGTTCGTTTCAAGTCAGGCTCCTTTAGTCTTCTCTCTAACAGTTGGGTTACGTGGCTTCTCATTGGTGATGGAGCGGGAAAGTTGGCAACACTCGGGTTGCAATGGTCCCCGTTCCACATGCCGTTGATGTGGCCTAAGGGGTACACAGCTCCATGGGATTGGTGCCTTTGAGGCAAAAAGCAGCGGTGGGGGACATTTAGAATACATCCTCACAAAACTGACCATCCAATTGGGATAAGAGTAAGTAAATCGTTTCCTCATCTTTAAAATGGGGATTCAACACCTCATCTCCCTTCGTCTTCAATTGCGAGCTTGAGCTCACAGTTGAGCTTCATCTCACGGCTCGAATCACCATCTTGGAGCCACTTGACCTGGGGGAAAGAGGTCAGAGAAGCAGCGTGGCTCAGTGGAAAGAGCACGGGCTTGGGAGTCAGAGGTCATGGGTTCAAATCCCGACTCAGCCGCTTGTCAGCTGTGTGACCTTGGGCAAGTCATTGAACTTGTCTGGGCTTCAGTTCCCTCATCTGTAAAACAGGGATTAAGACTGTGAGCCCCACGTGGGACAACCTGATCACCTTGTATCCCCCCCAGTGCTTAGAACGGTGCTTCGCACATAGTAAGTGCTTAACAAATACCACCATTATTATTATTATTAAGGATAGGGTCGATCCTGAGCAGAGAGGGGTGGGGTTTGGAGGTGTCTCGCAGGCTCTGCTCTGGGGCAGGGGCTAGGGGACACACCGTGGCCTGCAGTGTTGGGGTCTGTATGGGAAGAGGTCATAAAAGCCCTGGGCCTCTGAAGCCAGTCGGACAATGGAGCCGGGCCGTGGGACTGATAGGGGGTTGGTATGGTGGGGGGAGGAGGGCAGGAGGGCAGCACAGGCACAGAGGCACCTGCTGAACGCCGTGGGGGTGCTCCAAAAACCTAGTGTCTCAGACCCTCAGCACACTGCAGAGCTCAACCCAGACCGTGCAGAGGGGACAAAAGGGGTGGGGGCACTACGGCAGCCTGGGCATGCCCTGTGGCGGCAGAGGTGCTACGTGCTGGACTCTGTGCTAGAAGCATCAATCAATCAATCAGTTGTATTTATTGAGCGCTCACTGTGTGCAGAGCACTATACTAAGCACTTGGGAAGCATCCTGGGGTTAACCTCTCTGCTACAGAGCCCGATCCTCAGGAGGCCAAGGGAATATAAGCCATCAA